>NC_090930.1:386959679-388159679 GCF_040938575.1 Ambystoma mexicanum | reverse complement strand
GGTCATTTAGGCTTTTTGCCCCCCCGCTGGCTACTGGTGAAGATGAACATGTTGCCATCTTGATAACCTGCCTGCCACAGATCAATGGATGCTGATGGTAGTATACGCTTGTGCGCATACACACACACACACACACACACACGCGCGCACTCTCTCTTTACGTTACAGCCTTTAGTTTACTTGCGGGCCAAAAGGTGTTCAGTAATCACTGACATGTTACCCTTTGGTATGGCAGCAGGGAATACCCACAGAGATGAGTGAATTTCGCATTGTGACTTATTATATGTAAATTCAATGATAGAACCAGGGAAATCCCCCATTGCCATATGTTTGGAGAACATTATCCATTATAAATATATAAACTCCAAAGCCGCCACCCCAAAGTAAACCCTTTTCCTTCTTGGCACTGTATCTATTCTTCCTATTGCTAACATATTGATTTTGTGTAAGCCACGTGTGGTTTATGGAATGGCATTAAAAACTGCTCCAACTGAAACTAGTTGGCAGACGGCACATCCAACAGTGCAAAACCAAGACTGCGCAGCAATTGCTTACTGCAGCCTTTCCAAATCAGATTGAAAAGCACACTTAACGGTATGAATGGTATAACGGTATAAACAATGTGACGGTTATTATTGTTCAATTAAGTGGTTCACGGTATCTTTAACGGTATACCGTTATACCGTTACATCCCTACTATGGACATCCCAGACACCCCACCTGTTCTACGGACAGTTCCATCTTGGTTGCAAACGGTACGGATAGGTATAGTGTCCTTAGGACACTTCCGTTTTGTTCCTTTACGGACAACACAGACACCTGGTGTGTTCTAAGAACAGTTCCATCTTGGTTGTGAATGGTACGGACAGGTGTAGTGTCCTTAGGACACCCCCATTTTGTTCATTTATGGACATCCCGGACAGCTGGTGTGTTCTAAGAACAGTTCCATCTTGGTTGTGAATGGTACGGACAGCTGTAATGTCCTTAGGACATCTACATTTTGTTAATTACGGACAGGCCGGACAGGCGCGCTGTCCGCGGACATTTCAGCTGCTTTTAAAAAAAAAATAAGATACAAAGAATTTCCTTACAAGAAACATTACATTTTTGTATTTATATGTATGCACAAATTATGAAAGAGAGGAGGAAGCAGACACTGATACAAACATAGGGGAATTAGGGTTTTGGAGAGGATAGATGGGAGGGTATGAAGGGATGGAAATCTCATCAAAACGTTTATTTTGTTGTTCACAGTTTGGGGATAGTTCACTGGGACATGGAGAGGGGGTACAGGTACAGGTGGGGCAATGGTACTTAATTTTTTCTTTGATGTGGTCCTCCACTAACTGTTTCAAATTATCAAAATTTTCCTTAAGATTGGCTACTTTTTGTTCAATGCGTTCGAGAGTCTTTTCCATTGTGTCTTTTGGAGTCACATTTTCAATCTTTGTCTGGTCTGTAAAAAATAAACATATATATGTTAAATACACATTAGGTAATGATTATTAATTTCCTTGTATAGACAAGTGTCTACTATTATTATCACTCTCTTCAGACATTTCCTCATGTGGAACATTTTCTTCCAGTCACTCAAAGTAATGCACATTTCTGTGTGAAAAACAAAAATATATTAATTATACTGTACCTCAAAAAAAAAGTACAGCAATATATACCACAAAATCAAGTTTACTTACTAGTTCCTGGAAGTTGTAATCGTTGTGTTGTGTAGGTCTACTGTTGCTTCTAGCTCTGCAGTTTCTGTGAGGTAATTATGATGGAGGTATATCTTTTTTGCTATGGTATAACCCATTTTATTACATATCGTATTTCAATGGCTGAATGATGTGTTAAATATGTAGTTTCCACTGCTTATTTATTAATATATATAATGTGTATATGTGCTGTTTTTTCAACTTGCGTCGTCTTTATGTGGTATGAAAGAACAATTTCAAATACCCCCTGCATGTTTGGGTAGTGTTGATGTCGTCCGTGCCCGTCCGCGAACATCAAAATCTTTAGCGGGGTGTTCGGTATGTTCTAAGTTAATTGTATATAAAATAAGGGAACCCTACTACACATCTATCAAATTTACACTATGAAAATGGATATTCAGTAAAAAACTTTGTTAAAGAGATGTTATGGTTAATTTGCGCTACTAAAAACTTATGAAATTCAGTAAAAAAAACTTTGTTAAAGGGATGTTATGGTTAAGTTGCACTACTAAAAACCGATGAAATTCAGTAAAAATAACTTTGTTAAAGGGACGTTATGGTTCCAAGTAAAACCGAAAAACACTTGAAATTCGCTAGTTATGGTAAGCTAAGCAACCATAACACGCGCCACCACTGTGCACTGCTAAGACTAACACCCAGGACATCAAAGATGACATCTCAAATGTCATTGATGACATCACAAGTTTTTTTTACTGAATTTATATATACATATATGTGTGTGTGTATATATATATGAATGCACAGGACACTAATCTTAAATTCACCGAGCAACATGATCCAACAGAAGTGGTATTCATTTTGGGGAAGTTTGCCACATTCACATGTTTCTGGGGTACCACTAGTGATGGTACATTAACGTACACCATTGTGCATATACCATTCCACAGAGGGGGCAGTGTGTGGTATGCCTTTTCTCTGCAGGCCGAGTAATGGTCCATTACTACTGCTGTTCCTGCTCCCCCCTCAGGTAACTCCATCACGCTTGCACAGTTGGTGTTGTATCCTGCGTCCACCTCTCCTTTATGTTGGTAGCATACCTTAGGCGCAGTTAGCGGCAGTATTGTTATTGGGTCTTCATCCTTCTCCATCCACGTGAGCATGGGTACGTACTTGACCCAAGTCATCCAACATCTCTGGTTGTGTTCATCAATAGTTGAAATACTTTCTCTTGTTACCATGTTGCTGCCAACCACTCCTATGTCCCATCTGTTGTCCATGTACACCTTCCCTGTTATTGTCACCAGTGGCCTTTCCCAACATCCTTGTTTACCAGGAACTTCAGTGGTGTACCAATCACATGGTAGGTACTGTAGTGTTACTTTCTTTGTTTCTCCTTTTTCAGGACCACTTGTCATGTATCTGAATGCTTCAGCATGTAAACTGCTCTTGTGGTAACTCAAATAAGTCTTGAGGAAGTTGTTTTCATATGGATATGTGTCTCGTGTTTTCCACACCAGTTTCACCACTGTCCCTTGAAATCTCCCTTTCGTTTGGAACAGTGCCAGGTATATTATACATCGTGCTGTCTTTTCATCTATTTCCGTGGCAACGAATGTTCGAGAAGCGCTCATGGCGTATGGGATTAATGAGCAAACGTAGCAGCTGTCTTCTGTTGTCTGCTTACCTATGTGGGTCATGTGTTGGTACCACATGTTGTTTGAAATGTGTGCTGAATCTTGTATGTAGCTGTCAATACCTTTATTATCTGAGTATGTGCTGCGTTTAACTCCATTTTCCTTGTGTGGGATTTTACTAGTACCACCTGACGTAACACCTGTTGCAGCTGGGGGTGGGGGTGTATTAGGTTTGGGTACAGCAATAATATTGATAGCATAGCTGTTCTGCCATACAGAGGCAGCCAAGAACCCGGTGATCATCAAAATCCCTATCAATTTTATTACAGAGGCTAATTTCACCGGCATTTTGCTCTTACCTTGCTGCAGTCCGGCAGCTTATTCTTGCGACGTTAAAGTTGCCCGCCTGAAAATTCTCAATATATTTGTTATTAGTGTTAGTTGTTGTTTTTTTTTTTTAAGCTCTCCCTATCAAATAGTCATTCAGTGCCCAGGCGAAAAGCTGTTCCCACGCCAATCTAAGCGATCTATCTCTTAGGGCAGGCAAGTATGGTTGGAGGTGGGGCATTGAATGTTCTATGGCCAAGAGGAATGCTGTGTAGTAGACACGTACCCTCCTTCTTTTCAGGTACGTTGGCCTTTTTATTTCATATACAAATTGGTGTGACAATTCTTCTGGGTAGTTATTGTCTGAGGGTACCATCTACTCCTGGGCAGTGAATTTGTTAGTTATCTATTTTCTTAGCAGTACAATAATACGCTGTACCTGCATGTGCGAGAGAAAAGAAAGAGAACATTCAAGTGTTTACATGTGTACATGTGCAAGACAATGTCCTTCAGTTCAGTTATTACTTCAGTGGGTAGGGGGTCGATGGGCAGAGGGTTTGGGGCTCAACTGGCGGAAGTCTCTTTACTCTTTGATCGTGTGACCATAGGGTGGGCGGTATGGGGATTACCCCTTTCTTTTCCAGTAGTTGTCTCTGGGGGATCTGGGGGGTGGCAGGGTATGAAGACACTTAGGCCATTAGCTGTGGTAGAAGTCTCTTCCTCCGTTGGTGACGCTGTTGTTGTTCTTCCAATGGCCCTGTCGGTGACGCTAGGGCGGGTCTGGAGTTTGCAGATCTTTACGTCGTGTAGGTGATTCCAGGCAAGTTTGTCCTGTAGCTTTACTGCTCTCGTTGATACCTCCTCTACCAGATGGGGGCCAGTGAAGTGTGGGCTGTTCCACTTTCTGTTGAAATTGCGGAGTAGTATGTGGTCACCTTTAGCAACTTTGCACAGTCTTTCCTTTTCCAATTCTTTATCCGCGTCTTCTTGTTGGTCGCTGTTAGACCCGCCCCCCGTGCGCTCGAGCTGTTGAGACACAAACACTACACTAGTAATCAAAGAAGACACATATTGGTACATTTCATCACCAAGAACAGTTGCAGTATTTTCGTGGTCAGTGAATGCTCTTGATGTTGGCGTCAGGGGAAGGTGCATTTGACGTCCGGTAACCACCTCGTGAGGGGTGAGGTGGTGGTCGGAACCTGGTCTATTCCTTAGCTCAAATAGGGCTAGCGGAAGGCAATACAACCAACTCTTCTTTGTTGTTTGCTGTATTTTTGCAATTGCCTCCTTTAGTAGGCCATTCAGGCGTTCGCATATACCGTTGGCCTGCGGGTGGTATGCACATGCAAATTTATGCTTGATGTTCAGGAAGGATGTGATGTGCTGGAACATTTCGTTTGCGAAATGCGGGCCATTATCTGACCGCAGTACCTCGCACACTCCCCACCTGGGGAAGACCTCCCTCACTAGGAATTTAGCTGCTCTGAATGAATCTGGGTGTGAACAGGGCCCTGCTTCAATCCACCTCGAGAATGGGCATACTACTACAATCATATACCTATTTCCTTGACATACGTTGATCATATCAACATAGTCAATATGGATGTGTCGGAAGGGTCCCTCTGGCCAGGGTATAGTACCTTTTATCACCTTCAGAGTGTGACCGGCCGTGAACTGTTGACATGTGAGACAATTGCTGATAAAATTTGACACATGAGAATTTAACTCGGGGCAGAACCAATCTTCCCTAATTCGTGCTGCAATTACTTCCTTGCCTGTGTGGGCTGGGTGGTGTAGTTGGCTCAGGGCAGTGTTCAATAGTGCCAGTGGTATTACAATCTTTCCAGTGTTACCCTGGCGCCATAGTGCGTCAGTTGGTGACATTGTGCATCCTCTTTTTACCCACATTTCTTTTTCTGCCATTGGTGCAGCCGCTTGTAGTTCCATTATCTGTGTGGCTGGGAGATGGGTGTACCCTTCTCTTATCAACATCTCCTTAGCCATTCCCCTCCCTCTCCCTCTCTCTGACTCTGGGGGGTTCCATATCTCACCAAAATATGCAGCATACTTCGCATGTGCGACTGCTGCTGCATTCCCTCTTGAGACATGATCTTCTCCATGGGTGTGTGCGGTACATTTGACCAAAGCTAATTCTTGGGGGTCATTTATTACTTCAATTAGTTCAGCCAATAAGAGAGCATGTTGCACTGGAGTGCCGTCGGCTCTCCTAAACCCTCTTCTTCTCCATTTCGACAGCCCTGAGTGGACAGTGGACGTAACATATGCGCTGTCAGAATATATGGTCACTCGTTTGTCAAAGCTTTCCTTCAACGCCAAGATCAGTGCAACTAGTTCTGCTGCTTGAGCAGAATAATGCTGTGGTAGTTGTACACATTTCATCGCCACACACACCAGCACCTCTGTCATTTTTACCACTGATGCCCCAGTTCTCCTAATCCCGTCACTTTGGTCAATTGTTGATGACCCATCAATGAACAAGAGATCACCTCCGTCTAGTGCATTCTCTTCAACCCTTCTAATGCATGAATACATTTCAGTAACCTTTGTACAATCGTGTGCATAGTCTCCTTCCTCAATTGCTTCTGCTATAAACCTTGCAGGGTTGACCGTGCTGCATCTAACAATTGATAGTTCAGATCTAGATAATATTATCTCATAACCTGACGCCCTCTGCGTTGTTAGTGTGGACTTAGGCTTGTTCAATATTGCAAATAGTGCATGTTCCACAAATAGTGTGGTTGGGCACCCCATGGTGATTGCTGATGCTTTTTCTACCGCAAAAGCAGCTGCGGCGAGACCTTGTTCGCAAGGGAAATGACCTAACATCACAGGATCTAAGTGGCCGCTGTAAAACGCTACTGGTTTGTAGCCCATGCTTGTTTTTTGGGCCAACACTGCTTTCATTACTGCTGAGTCGCAATGTGAAAATATAAATAATTGTCGCTCATAATCTGGGGTGGCCAGTACCGGGGCAGTTGATATTGCATCTTTCAGTTCATCAAAAGCCTCTTTCATTTCCATTGTCCACCCCAACTTTTTCTCCCCTTTGTTAGCTTCTTTTAACGCCTCAAGCAGGGGTCCTATGTATGAGCTGTAATCAAATACCCATGCTCTACAGTAGTTGCACAGACCCAGGAACTGCTGCAGTTCCCTCACTGTTTGTGGCACTGGCGTTTTTGAAATGGCCTGTGCTCTTTGTGGTGCAATCTTTCTTCCATGTTGGGATATGAGCTGACCAATGTAAAGTACCTGTTCCTGACAGTACTGTAACTTTTCCATGTCTACCTTGTAACCTTTTTCAGCCAATATTGTCAGCATCTTTAATGAGTCCTCTCTGCATCTTCTTTCGTTTGTGCTGCAAATTATTATGTCGTCGACATACTGCAACACTGTGCTTTCCATTTTAATGTTACCCAAATCCATCTGTATTACTCTGTTGAAGATTGAAGGTGACTCGCAGTACCCTTGTGGCAGTCTGGTGTGTTTCCACTTTGTGTTTCTGTAAGTAAAACTTCTCAAATCTTGTGAGTCTGAGTGCAATGGTATTGAGAAAAAGGCATTTTTAAGGTCGATCACTATAAATCGTGATGCTTCTGCTGGAATGCCGCACAATATTGTGATCGGGTTTGCGGCTATGGGGTATTCTGCTTCCACTATGTTGTTCAAGGGCCTGAGGTCCTGTATGAAGCGCCAAGACCCCCCCTCTAGCCTTGCGCACTGGGTATACAGCCGTGTTACATGGTGATTCTGAGGGGACCAATATGCCATTATTTATTCCTCCTCTTCCCCTGTTGTATTTATAAGGGCCGTTATTGTTTCATATATGCCCTCATCTGCCTCTTTTGATAGTGGGTACTGTTTCACTCTGGGGAGTATTGCACCTTTTTTCAATTTTATTCTTACTCCCCCTATACTTTTTATGCACCCCACGTCATAGGGGCTAGTAGTCCATAATGATGTGGGTACTTTTGCCATATCCTCCTCAAAGAAGGGAACTGGGGTGGATGTGGGTGCCTCAAGTGCCATTGCAATTTTCTGTGCCACTTGTTTGTACGCCACTCTTAGCCATATTTCCACACTCATCATAAACACCATTTCACCTTCCTCCTTTTCTTCTGAGAACAGCTCCTCATCTGACACCTGGGTGAGTCTACATCCCTCTGCTAGTGCTATCACTGCCCTCCATGCTCTTCCTTCTCTGTCTTGGGCATGCACTGCAATGTAATCAGCTGTTGCTATTATGCTCTCTATGTTCACTGAAATCACCTTTCCTTCTGGTTCATTGGTTGGTGTTTCTGGTCTGAACAAATAGGCTGCTGGCCTCCTCCAGATCTTTCCTTCTATCCCTGGCATCCATGCAAATGCCATGTCTGTCCCGTACTGGAATAGTTCACCATCTACTGGCTCAGCCCTAATCGCTGTCTGTCCGCAGTATGCTTGCATAATTTGTCGTGCTGTGAGCATGTTAATTCCTGGAGTAGAGCAAATTATGCCGTCCTCCGTAAAGGAGATCGTCATATTCAACCTGTTCATGATGTCTCTCCACAGTCTATTTACTGGTGAGGCCCTAGAATATAAAAGTGGGACTGACATGTCATAATCCCCTATTGATAAGGGAATGTTATCAGTAAAGGGAACCAACCCCCTAGCCCCAGAGAATCCTTGGGTGTTCATGGCTTTGCCTGACATCTTAAATGTACCTTCCCTTTTGCAAGACCGGGTCGCCCCGGTGTCAACAAGGAATGATAATTTTTTGTCACCTATCGTTACCTCTATGCGTGGTTCCTCCGCACTGTTAGGTGTTACCGACAGGATGGGGCACACCAAGGCCGTCTGTGGGCTGTCCTATTGAGGGTACAATGATTGACCATTTCCTGTGTAAGGGTTATGTCCCAGGACCGTCACCCTACCCAGTTGTGTTTGTTGTGCTTTGGGTTGTTGTGTTATCGCTACCTGTTGTTGTGGCAGTGAATATGCCTGTGGCTGTTGTTGTGTTACTAGTTGTTGCTGTTCATTTCCCTGTTGCAACGTCTGCTGTTGCTGTATGCCCTGCTGTTCCTGTGTGGGCCTTAGTTGTCCCTGTTTGCTCCATGATGGTGTTCCTGGTCTTACTCTACACATGCGTGACATGTGCCCTACTAATCCACAAATCCAACACACCGGTGGTTCCCTATTCTGCCATGGAAAGCTTCCTGTGTTGTCCTGGTACACTGGTTGCCCGGTGGGGTAGGAATTTCTAAGTCCTCCCACCTGCTGTTGTGTGTTATATCCGTATCCTCTCCCTCTCATTATTCCTCCTCTTCCCCTGTTGTAATTATAATACCCAGCTCCTGGCGTTGAGTATCCTCCTCCCATGTTGGTCGTGTATGGTTGGAGTGGCGGTACCTGTTGTGTTACAGTCTGTGAGGATTGTATTTGGGAGGGATCTTGTGCAGCCACTACTTGTGTGGGGCTTTGGGTCATTGTTGCAGGTGTAGTTATTAGTGCCCCTTCCATTGTGTATTTCCACTCTGGATTGGTTGCTCGAGTGGTAGGGTTAGTATAGCATACGTATAGAGAACGGTGTTAGTGGTTAAGGGTTAGTCAGGTGATATACTTGGGTTGTCCCTTCAATTTGATACATGAAAATTGTTACATGAAGACCCCTGAGGATTGGTCAATGTTAATGGCGTCAGTGATAAGAGCCC
Organism: Ambystoma mexicanum; assembly: GCF_040938575.1. Lineage (NCBI taxonomy): Eukaryota > Metazoa > Chordata > Amphibia > Caudata > Ambystomatidae > Ambystoma > Ambystoma mexicanum. The sequence goes on along the minus strand of NC_090930.1, from coordinate 388,150,334 downwards.
CATGTTCTGATTGGTCCGCTCGCGAGCCTCCCAGTCTGGGACCATCGCCGTTCCCAGCTCGCGGTGCACCTGTCATTTGCAACAATGTTTCACTATGGGTATGTGCAGACAATGTGAGGATTTATTCATATGCTGGAAGGCCGACTACTCCCACTGTCGCAGATGTCCAATTGTATCTGCCTGTGTCTTGTAACGGGGGATTCAGGCGTCTCCTTCCTCCTGGCCTTGGCACCCTGTCAGGTTTGGCTTGGTCACGTGAGGTGGGACCGTGGTTGAGGCAGAATTCTGCACAATTAATATTGTTTTTTCCACTGTGTGCCTGGTTTAATTTGCAGGTGTGACTTTGACGTCGGCTTGCGGCGTGCGAGATTGCAACATTGTGCCCTTGGCTGTCTGCTTTCGGAATGCGAGTTTGCAACATTGCGCCCTTGGCTGTCTGCTTTCGCCGGGCTCATTCTGCAAGGTCAGTAACCGAACTCTTGTTCATTTAATGTTCATGGAAGCTCTTGCTTGCGGCCTACTTGGATCAGGTGCATGTTCATGGAAGCTCTTGCTTGCGGCCTACTTGGGTCTGGTGTATAGGTAGAACCGTTTGGTGCACAGGTGCTTTAGGTTATGGTATCATATTGTATATTTCTCATTATGGCACCTGGGTTTAGGAGAAGCGTGAGCAAGCTCTTTAGATGAGTTCATTGTGCGTCTTGCGTTTCTGCATTTTGAAAAGCCTATGTGAAAAATAATAAAGATGCACGTCCGTGGGTGTGTTCGTCACCTATGTCATAGCACTGAGTATGTTCTTCGTGTGGATTGGTGTGGGAGTGTCCAGTGTGCATGTTTGTACAGGTGTGCTGACCGTTGGCTAGGTCGTCATGGCATCTCTAACGATGTGTTGGTTTAGTCGAGTTCATCCATGCCGCAGGTGTCGGCATGGGCAGGGCGGGCTGCTGGGCAGGCGGGTGTGCACATCCGTATGTTCCTGTACCAGAGTGTTTGGTCGTCTGGTAGATAGGCAAACTCCTCTCGTGGCGGGTGCCTAGGCCGTGATCCTCTAGGCCAAGCGCGAGAGGGGATTGGCGGGAGTCTGTTGTTCCATTCTCCCACTTCACTCCGGGCCCCTTGGGTCTTTCCTTCCGGTCCCTGAGTGGTACTCCTAGGTGCTTAGAATCCATGGTTTCAGTACTATGATGACAGAACAGAGCATGGTAATGGACATTCCCCACCACTATTCATGTAGTGGGGCAGATGCAAACATTTGACATACAATTGACAATCTGTCCCGCCTGTAATTACTACTGATTTTAACAGGTGGAATGGTTTTACAGTTGCAATTTTCTAGGAATCTGGAGTGTCCCCCTCTAGGTTTCCAGATGGCTCCTCTAGTTGCCGCAGAGTATGCCTAGGATGGCAACACTTCAGCTGGTTGATGTGGACCCACCTATCTTCCCCTTCTGCCAAGCTGCCTTTGGGGATATGGATTTTTTAGTGGGTCATGGGATGGTCACCTCACCTCCATTTCTGAAATTCCATTAATCACTAGGGTCCAAATTAATATCAGGTTGGTTGAGGAGGTCCAGGCTCATATAAAAGGCGGAAGGAACACTGTGCACAACCCAACAAGTCTCGATTATGCTTTTGTTATTCCTAGAGATTTTAATCATATAACTTCTAAGCAGAGGATGTTTGAAGCGGGGTGGTTCCAGATCCCTTCCTCATTGCTGCACTGACTCTACGGTGGGTAGGGTCTGGTCTTTTGGGAGTTTGTTGAATAGTGCTTCGCTAATGAAGCTTTCTTCGCTATTCAAGTCAACTCGGTCGAGGACAGATTCCTTCCCGTCATTTAATTGAATCGGGAGGAAGCGCTGTTCACCCTTTTTCAGAATTCCAGCTAAGTTCTTGCTGGTTTGATGGTAATTTTGGCTATGAACTTGGGGTTTTCGAATTGTGCATCAGTGTAACATTTCAATGTATCTCCCTCCAGGGTGGAATGCCACTTGAGACTGGAAGGGAGGCTGATATGTAGAAATGGAGAAGGGTTCACCTCACCGTTGGGTGGTCCCATAGTATGACGTTGACGTGGGGTGCATCATTGTTCTGAAAATAGAACCTAACTAGGTCCGGTTTTTGCTCAACCATGTGGCATGTGCCATTTAGACTCACATGGTTCATGCTTTGCTTTAATTTAATTGACCTGTGGGTCTGGGTCCAGATGACCTTGTTCACCCAATCGGAGACAGCCTGCGGAGGATGTCATTCCCTAATAGACAGGGGGTTCCCTCTGGCACCACAACCAAGACCGGGTGCTTCATTTTGTGTTGCCCAATTTTAATTTCCAGCTCTGCAGACCCTTCAACAGGAATTTCCTTCCTGTCAAAGTTCTGGAGCTGTCCAGGAAGAGGGGTCAGAGGAATTTGGTATTTCACCCCCCTTCCCGAATTTAGCTGCTCAAAGACCGTTTCGGACAGCAAGGTGGCTTGGGACCCAGTGTCCACCAGTGCTGGAATTGCGCATTGCCCTTGCACCTGGACGGAGACGTAGAATCTACCTTACTTCTCCTTCAAGGGGCAAAGGTAATGGGTGCTCTGGGCAAGCTTAATGGTCAATTTGCTTATTTCTAACTCTGACACCGGGGTGGTTGGGTCAGGAGACAGTGTCGGAGTGGGAGAATCTATCACAGGAGTCTCACACACCGTTGTTTGGGGAGTCACGGGCTCCTCTTGTTCTGTTTCTGGGCTGCCCCCGCCTTTCTGGAGGCAGTAAACAGAAGTGGTTGGTGAGGTTTGGGGTTCCTCTTGGGCTGTTTCTGGGTTGCTCCCCCCTCCTATTAGGCGGTCCACAGAATGGAGTTTGATACTTTGGGTATCTGAGCACCCAGTATCATGCTCAGTGATTTGAGGAGTCTCAGGCTCCTCCCTTTCTGATTCAGGGCTGTCCCCCCCTTGTTGTAGACAGTCGTCAGAGAGGCTTTGGGGAGCTATGGACTCTCTTCCTCTGATTCTGGGCCGCCCCCCCTCCCACGTTGGAGGCAGTCCCCAGACGAGGTTTGGGCATGATCCTGTGTGAGATCTTGGGGATCTGTAAAGAAAAAGGTGACAGCTAGATATGGGGGACGTTTTGAGTTCCCCTGGTTCTGATGCTGGGTTGCACCCCTGCCTTTTTGGCTTTGTGGAGGAAGTCACCAGGATGGGTTTGAACCAGAGGATTTTCGTGCTGGTCATTCTGGGTACTGATGATGGGCGGTTTCATCTTGGTCCCCACATCTACCCAGTCTTGATTCGGAACCTTTGGGACCCAGTTTTCTTTGGGAGCAGTTCCCCCATCCATGAAGGAGAAGATCCTTTTCCCAGAATCCTCTGAGGATCCCTCTCCTTCAAACTGGAAGATTTGTACCTCTTCCTCAAAATGGGTCTTTTTGGGCTCTTTATTTCTCCTACCCGCCCTCTGCTCCTTGGGTGGCAGACTTTCGGGGGCAGGAGATTTTGGTTCCGGTTCCTGGGTTTTCCAGGGGCTTTCTAAAAGTGGGGAAGGAAGCTTCGACCAAGGCTTTGCACCCCCCCTTAACCCTTGTGCCTCCTCCCTGGGAACTAGTGGGTTGTCGGGTATCTTCCCCCATCATTGCTCTGGAGCACCAGATCCTGGATTTGAGGCATTCTGAGCTGCCATGCTCATCTGGGGGTTCTGTTGAGCCAGCAGCATGCGAACCAGATCCTCTGCCATGTTCTGGACCTGGCGCTCTAGTTGGGCCACCCGCTCTGGCTGGTACAGGGTCCTCATGTCTCCCCTGGGTTGATCCCGGGAAGGGTAGCTATCCTTTCTCCCAAAATACCTTGGGTTAGGGAAGTTTGGCTACCCCTCCACCCTTGGCCTCTCCTCTCCCGGATTGGGCTGTCTGGGCTCAGGAATGTGGGGAAAGAAGGATGGGTTGTTTTGGGGGTTGGAATTTGGCGGGTACCTAGGAAAGAAATTTAGTCCGGTATTTGGGTGATAACTGCCCTCCTGGGGAAAGTGAGGGAAGTTCTCTGGGTTCCCAGGTGTCTGGTTGGATTCCCCCCTTGGGCTGGAGGAGTCCACACATAACCCAGGATGGGTCTATTTCCCTTGTAGCATGGGCTGATGTAGTCAAGGGAGTTGGGGGTCCCATTTGTGGGTTTGCCTCCCTCTCTCCCTGTTTGTGATTGGCCCGAGGTCCTTCTGGGTGTGGGGTTGTTTGGATTCTGTGGGGGAAGGTTTTTAGGACACCATCTCCAGATCTAAAATGGGGGCAACCTTCACCTCTGTCACTTTAGCAGCAGCAGGGGTGTTAGTTGTTTTGGGGTTTTTGGTACTATTTTTATTTTCCAATGGCTTCTGTACCTCATAGGTGCGCGTTCTTGTTCAATGACCCAGCCTAGTGATCTTTTCTCATGAAAGTCCCTCACCAGATGGGTCATAATATACTTAGGGAGAGCATGAAAGAAGGTGTTCACAAATTCATTGCTGTCAGTGCGCACCCTTCTAGTGGTCTGCGCAAAGGCGGGTTTCAACTCCTGAACAAAATCTTGTGGGGCCTGGTCTTCCCCACATTCTAAGTTGTAGGCTGTCTTGCGAGCCTCTTGAAGGTTCCTGTGAATGGAAACATGTTTCAGGATGGCTGCCCTATAGGTGGACCATCTGGAATTATTCTGATCCTCCAGCCCCACAAAGAAGCTGGAGAACTCAGGAGAAAATGTCCACTTCACATACTGAATACAGCTTTGGATTTCCTTCAGTTGGAAAGTGTCCATCATCTGTTCAAATAGCTCAAGGTGCTCCCAAACTGAATATTTTGCATTCTTGTGGTAGGGCGTAATGACACTCCTAATGGCTTTTATTTGTTTCAGGGGATCCTTGAGCAAGGCCCTTTTGACTTTGTTGGCTTTTTTAGTTCAGGTCACCCTTGTCCACTCATCCTCTGACTCAGAGGCACTGCTACCAGAGTTGGCTGCCTGGTCTTCTAGGCTCGCCCGGATTCTGCGAGCCTAGGAACGGCTGGCAGAATGTGGGGGCCTAGTTTCTTGGATCCTGTTGCGCTCAGAAGAGTCTTCTGACTCTTCCTTGCTCTCAGGATTGGCGGAGTACCCCTTCCCTCACTGTCCTAGCTGGGAAGAGGTTTTTAAAATGCTTTAAGTGGGCCTACCCTCACGGAATTCCCCACTAAATGTTACCATCTGATCTCTGGATAAGTGATATTTCTGAGTATCCATTTCTCTAATTCTCCCCTCATTGGAGTCTCCCTGATCAGAGGAGATGGCCCTAGCACTTGGGAACCCATACATAGATGCCCACCTATCCATTTCTGGGAGGCGCTGACCTATTGGCCCCATATTTCCCCTTGGGTTGAAGTCTACCATCCCCATGGTCCTTGGCTCATGTGAGTCAGTGGACATGGGGGTGGGAGAGTCCCTGGAATTGAAGAGATTGAGGTATCTGGTGCCAGGGTTCCTGAGGTTTTGCTCAGGGGTTTTCCTCTCCCATCCGTCCTCATCTCTCTCAGCCCCTACTCCCTGTTGATATGCAAGAACCTGACCCTTTTGTTCTTCTATCAAGGCCTTACTGGTCTCTATTAATCGTTCCTGCATAGCTACCTGTCTATGGAGCCTGTCATTTCTCTCACAGAGAGCATCATTGTCTCTTTGTGCTTCCTGTCTAATTTTGGAATATTGGGCCAATTTTTTCTGCAGGAGGGTCATCTCCTGAGTCTGATCCTTACTGGCCTGGTCATTCTTTGCCAGAGCCTCTTCCATCCTCCTGGTGTGCTCTAACAGTTTTTCGTAGTCCCTTTTGAGCTCACCCAGTCCCGGAAGGGCCAGGTGATTTTCTTCCATCTTGGTTTTTAAATAACTGACTTCCTGGCCTAAGGTGTCCCTTTCCTGAATTAGAGTACCCCTCTGTGCAGCCAGGTCATCCCTTTATTTTTCAAATGCAACAGCTTTCTAGCGCTCTTCATCAAATTCATTTTGAGATTCAAGGTCTTTAAGAATTAATTTATTATTTTCTTCTTTTATCTAATCAATCTGATTTTCCAGGGTGACTATCTGCCCTGTGCAGGCCCTATTATAATTTAATTGCTGTTCCAGCTTTTGTTGGCTCTGTAGTAGAGAGGCCAATCTTTTCCGACACTCTTTTTGCAGTGCCAGTAATTTGGTATCCTGCTCTACCTTCTCTTGCTGCACGATATCCAGATCTCCTTTTACTTTTATCAGGTACTGTCTGGTTTCATTCTCTGATTCTTGTCTCTTTTGTAGCCTTTGCTCTGCAGAGTCCAAATCAGTTTGGGTTTTTTCTAGTGATTGTACTTGCCTTTTTGCCAGATCTAGGTTCATATATAGATTAAATATTTTGTGTAGCAGATAGTCCCCCAAACCTCGTCGCTGTTGGATTTTGTGTCTGCCTTTGACAGAATTCTGCCCTTTTTGTCCGGAACACAATATCCAGTCTATCAGAAAATTTGTACAAATGTGAGCATTGAATATGGGCATAAGAGTATGAAGTTTTGTGCTTTTGGCATAAATACATTTGGGGTAAAACCATGTTTTCCGCTACTACTTCCCAGAACATCTCACAGAGTTCTGGCGTCTCTTGACTTATTACAAGGTCAACCTCTAGCCTGTCTTTAAATAGACCCCCTCGAGGTCTAGTCTCCTAGATGGAATAGACTGTTCACATTTCCATCTATAGAAGACACAAATATAACCCTCCCTTTTTAAAAAAAAAACTGGATATGGAGCTTCCTTGTTCAACTGCGAGGTGCAGGACTCAATGCACCCTGTAGATTTAGTTATTCAGGACTATCTATTTCAGCATATTCAGAATGTTTACAACTGAATGTTAAAATTGCATGAAGTAATGCTTGTGATTTCTCTGGAAACTCCCGCTCACACATGAAAATAATTAACACTATTATGATTACACTGATTTCTGTATGACTCTCAAATCTTGGGATAATCTGCACTGGCATAAAGCAATGCTTGTGTTTGTTATTTGCATCGGCATGAAGTAATGCCTTTGCCTAAGTGTTTTACTCAGTTGGGACAACAATATTTGCACATGTTTTGAACAATGAAGATACCTTGTATAAGTGCTCTGTGAACCCTAGTTGTGTTTTTGTTGGTCACAGTATGTATACTTATCTTTTAACTTATGTTCTTGTTTTCTTAAAAAAAAAGTGTGTCTGCAATCAGTAAAAAAGGACCTTTCACTAAACGTATGGAGTGCCTAACTGCATTTGTTTGTACACAGCCATGCATTACAAGCTAGTAAATAATACGCTGTCTTGTTGCTTTACATAGAAGTAGATGTTTATTTGAACAAGTTGCATTTAAATAGTCTGCTTACAGGCAGGACCCCTTTTCTTGTATACAGTCTTAGCTAGCCCATAGTCCTGTGCCTGTTCTGGGCTCTCCCTCCCGTGTCCCCTGGCGTCTCTTAAAACATGCATCCAGAAATCACATTAACAATGCTGTTATTTCTATAATTTTCAACAATTTTACACAATAATTTATCAGTCTTGAAAATGTGCTTTTGGCCTTGATTAAGCAGCAAAGGGTGGTTTGCCTCCGCCTTCTTCTTCCCCTGGCAGCTCAGAAGCAGTCCCCTCCCAGTTCCTGCTGGGCGAGGACATTTATGACTCTTCACACTTCGCCTTTCCTTTCAGCCAGATGCTGTCCATTGTCCCCTTCCCCTACAGCCCCAAATTCTCCTCCCCTAATCTAATCATCACAGAGGTGTGATTTCCTGGTGGAGTGAAGCAAAAGGGAGATGCCTGACCTCCGCGGGGGAAGCTGTTGGACTGGTTGGATTGCTTTTAGGCAGGCCTAATTTCAATGTCATTCTGTTACATTTATTTCTTGGTTTAAAACAAACGTGTAATTTCAAAACAAGTAGCTAGAACACTTATTCCAGCTTCTAAACCCTGGGATTTTACAGTTACAACATAGGTTACTCTCAATAACAGGTCACTTTGTTTTCAGACATTAGATTTCAGTTGTACAAGTTTAAATTCTATCATGCAATCAACTGACAGCTGTTATACAGACGGCCACGGGTACTGTGCTCAGATTTTGACAGATTTCACAGGCAGGCACATTTTTGCTGTGAATGTGTTGATGACAAATTCAGCTTTTCAGAACATTGGCTGTTCATAATGATTTCTTGAACTACGTGAATTGTAGCACCCAGCAAGAATATGGGATGTTTGCGAGTGTTTTGTGTCTGCATTCTGCAGTTTCAGCACCCAAGAAAAAGATTTAAACACAAGATTTTGGATTTATTTCAGCAAAGCACTGCTTTTCATGCAGGCTCCATTTTTACTTGTTGGGCAGCCCAGCAGTGGTCTAAGTGTACGAAAAAAAGTAGTGGAACTATGTTCCCTACTGACCTGCCCCAGCTCTAAAAAATGCCCATTGCCACCCCCCACGCACAATATACATCCCCAAACACATGCACCAGGTGTTTCAGAGAACGTTCAGTGCAGTGCACTGAAAGTGCACATTTTAACTGCTTCTTATACTTTTATTTGAAAACAAAACCATTCCGGAACGGTTTTGTTTTAAAATAAAAGTATAGGAAGAGTAAAACGTAAAAAAAAAAAAGAAGTAGAGGAGCACCACTCCCAACCGCTCCTGCTCACTTCGACCACTGCAGCCCAGTGACATGTTTCAGGAGTGAGATCTCCGTTCCACCACTGACAACATGCATGGTAGATTGGGCAGCAGTCATTTTGTGTTGCACAGCGCGATTTTAGGTTTTGGCACGCATAAGGGTTTTGCTGCCATTTTGATAATTCTGGCACCATCAGCACACAGGGATGCCGCAGGGCAGAGCATAAGTGGGTTAACACATCCCACATGCTTTTAGAGCTCCGCCTCCATTCTCATTCCAAAAAGGACTAGACCGCTCATCCTTAAAGCGGTAGTACTGCTTTGTTCTCATGGTCCTCCTCCTCGTCTCAGTACCTGACTGGGGTTGATATATGTTTGCTTTCACAAAGTGAGGATTTGTTGTTTAAGGTGTCATCTTCTTCATCTCATTACCCATACATGAGGGGAGTCACAGGGAAAGGGCTTACAATAGCCTATAACGTTTTGAGGGATGGAGGTTTTGTGGTGAAAGGGAAATGAGTGATAGCATTTCTCACCTAAGGACATCCTCTTCCCACTTCCCAAGTCTACTCCTCCCATGCGATCCTCCCTCAAATATCCATCATCATGGTCGGGTCAAAGATCTGAGCTCCACATGGATTATTATACCTCTGTCCCCAAGTACCAGTCAGAGAAGAGCAAATAACTCGCTGACCGGTTATTGGGGCCACAGGTGGCAGGAACAGAGAACACTGGGTCCCGGATGGCTGTAAGGAAAACACAAGGTTAACAGGTAGGTACAGGGAATTTACAAGTAGGCATAAGCAGATAGCAGATAAGCAGAAAAAACACATACCCTTAGGCATGACCAGTGACAGCTTAGAACCTAACTGTTCCCTCCTGAAGGTGCTGAGGGTTGGGTTAGAAGAAAGGAAAAGGAACCTCCATGTAGCAGGGTCCAGAGTGGCCGGGGAGTAATACAAGATGCAGTACTTAATTCCAGATGCAAAAGTACCTGAGCCGAAGGGTTAGGAAACAAGGCAATCCAGGAAAGCAATCCAGAGGTCTGAGCAGTTCAAGTAAGCAGTCCACAAGAAACCAGATCCAAAGGGCAAAACCAAGAGCAGTCCAAAAAAGCAAATCCAGAGTTCTGAGCAGTTCAAGTAGCAGTCCAACATAAATCCAGGAGACAAATCCAAATGCAATCCAAGAGAAAAACGAGGTCCGGAATCCAGAGGGTCAAAGCCAAAAAACATAGGAAACACAAGAATAGCTACAAGCCATAGGAACAGCTGAGAAGCACTGAATGAGAGGGCTGGACCTCTTTTATGCTGTTCTTCCGGGGCACGTGACCGCTCTTCTGGTCACGTGACTGCGATTCGTGTAGTTTCCTGGTCACGTGACCCCTGTCCAATGGGCAGCCGCGATGGAGAACGCCACTTATGTGTGCCTGTAGGTACCAGGATAAGCCCCAACGGGACCGGGGAAACAAGTACCAGGGATGCTTCTGTGCGCAGCGTCCACCCAGAGGCTGGGAGGATGCAGGAGCCTAGGGAGTCCGTGGCCCATGCCGCCGCCGACATGCCATCAGACCAGGTAAGTGCGAGGAATGCATGACATCGGGATCCAAAAGCGATAGCCTTTCCCTGGCCACCTGAGAAGAGGATACTTGGGGAAAAGTAGTGAGGATGCCCACAGGTTCCTCACACACACCACTTATTAGTGTTGGCTATTGAGTGATAGCAATTATCACCCCCAACCTGCCATTGCCTACCAAAAACTCATCTTTGAGCTAGCTCTCTCATGCAGTAACATCAAACTGTATGCTCTAACCAGCCTGACAGTGTTATTTCAAAGCAGTCTTCTTAGAAAAAATGGCTTAATTAGAGATGTAAATATACTACTGCTGTAATACACATATCTTAAACAAGAAAGCCTTCAGCCACTTGATTTATAACAGAATGTGTATCCTTGCAACAAAGTCCTGTTAAAAACAAGCATTGGAAAATACATCATTCTTGGCTTGTGTGTACGTATTAGGTAGACACTGGCCTGGCACTTCTATCATATGCCCAGGTACTTGCATCAATTTACAGCTGGTACCTCCATATGGCTGTGGAGTAACATTGTGACAGTGCCTGGCATATGCCTATCCCATGCATACTCAAATCTAAAACTGTTGGCTTTGCCAAAGGTTGTCTTTTAAGGACCTCAGCAAAAAAAAGTAATTTTCTTGCAGCATGATGAGGAATGTTGCAACTCTTGACAAACTTGGAAGGAGGCTGGCAAACCATCTAGCTCAGAGGTTTACAGTTCTCCTAGCACAGGATAAAGGGACTATTAGGCAGAATCCTGTGCAGTGCCCTTAGGGACCACTACACACAATTAAGACTACAAGTGGTAATACAAGTTCACCTTTGGTACAAGCCTGCACTACACTGTTAAAGTGGTAGCAGTAGCGGCACAGCCAGACTTATCTCAAGAGCAAATGAGCAGTAGTATAAATTACACACAGGACAACAGTCACTATGACTCAAGCAAACACTGACGGAAGGTTTTTGGTTGAAAAGTAAAAGTACATTTATTTCTAAACCATCTGCTGGTAAAACACTTCACTTCTATTGAACTAAAACTACAAGAAAAATACACTACACACAACCAATTCTCTTAGGGCAGGACAACTCAAGGTAAGTACCTTATGATTAGACGGACCGGTGTTGTGAAACAAAAGACGTTAACGGGAATACATATGCGATACTTTTTGACAGTAATGACAGTTCGGTCTTACTAAAGATACGCGCATCCGCAGACAGAAATTTTACCGGGGTAAAAGCACACTTAGCATCTGAGTTAACAAAAGAGAGTTGGGGGCAAAAATCATAGGCAATACTTTTGTCAAGGCAGACAGAATCAGAGAACGCTTGCTGACAGGAAAATAAAAGTCAATAGGTCTGTGCCAATGTCACGTGGAACCGGGTTCCTGTTGTCGAGGATCACACAGTCAGACAGTTCAAGATTCAACGTTGCAGGGAGTACTTGGATATTGTCAACAGAGGAAGCAAAAGTTATAAGAGGGAAGGAAAACAAGGGCAAGCCTTTGATGAGGAGAAAAGGGTTCACCCTAATTCCTCCAAGCTGGACACAGTACCTTATTCATTGAATAAGCTGGTGCAACTGCAGTTGTTCCTGGTAGTTACCTGCAGACTCACAGTTCCTGGAGCTTCAGTCGTGGAACAAGAAGGAGGACGTCTGGAGTGAGCTGCACTACGCAGGGATGAGGCCAGCAGCAGCGACAGTGAATAAAAGGTGCGCTCCTTTAAAACAGGAGAGGCTCTTCAGATGGCTATCCGGACCACTACAGCAGGGTGCAGTGATTTAGACCAAGAAGAGGATCCTCTGCCTGTGGGAGTTGAGCTGGTTGATCCCACCAGGCCCAAGGGAAGAAGACACCGGACTGGATCTTCTCTGGTCGTTGAAGGGTTGATAGCTCAGGACTGCAGCAGGGCTTCACCGGGACTCAGTAGCTGCAGCAGCCGTCTTCTTCTCCGCTTCTCTTCGGTTCCTTGCAGTTTCAGTGGTGACTCTGACTTCCAGCCCAAAAGTCCTGCCTTTTATGCGAAAATCCCCCATTCACACAGCCCGGCTGTCAATCACCCAAAAGGGGGGTTGTCCGGCCCAGACAACCACCTGAGTCAATCATGCCAAAGTGCGACTTGGGTTTCCAAGGATACCCTGTGCAGGGGGTGACTACACCCCTCCCTCACATTCAGCCCACCTAGACACCCAGGCGGCAAGAGGAGGGCTTCTTGGCAGAAACCCGCCAAAAGGCGGTGAACAAAGAAGGCAAACCTGGTTTGTCGCGCAAAGTAAAACACAAGAAGGACTTTAACAAAAAGAAATGGTGACTAAACCTGACCGGAGCCGAAATAAAAAGTATTTGGGCAAGCGGGTTTATGTTCGAGGATACCACAATAGCATGGAACAGTACCATGCTTATATAATATAATCGCGGTACAAAAGTTAGGGTAGATACCACTGCCACCAGCCAAGTCTAAATGTTAAAAGAGCACAACAAAGCTCAGAGAGGCACAGACAAAAAGGGATAGTAATTAACCCTTTCCAGTACTCCATGTAAGATGGGGTGTACTGGGTCTGTAGTTTTTAAATGACTGCATAAAGTAAATGGCAACTTTACCTGCTTCTGGAGGACAGAAGTCAGCCCCAGAAAAAATTGAGTCAGTGGGAAGTCTAAAAGACAACCCTGTGTCACTGCACTGAAGGTGCTGTGTAACACATATAAAGTGAGTCTCATGGAGTGGTGTCCTCCAGAGCCTACTGTGACAAAAACAGTAAACTACACATGGCAAAACACATATAAGAGTGGGAAAAGGCTCACACTCTTACCAAGTGAAAAAAAAACAGAAATCCAGCAAAGCTGCTGAGGGATTCACTAGGTGAGGAAAATTAGCCATAAATGAGAATTCTCCCTAACAGGGACCTGCAAGGAGAGGAGTTCATGTTCTCATTTCAAGCTGCCACAATGAGCAGCAACTGACACTTAATAGTGAATTGAAATAATATTCTTTCTTTTTCAGATTATTTGCATGTACATTTTCTCCTTGAAGTTCACAGACATTAACATGATGTATATCAAACCTTGTGCACTTAGTGCACTGCTGCAGTTTTACACAAATAAGCGCCTACATATAGACATACATTTGAAAATATGTGGTCAGCTGGTGACGAAACAGATCTATATTAAAATGATTAAAATATTAGTTGGCCACAAATTATGGGTTGCATATTTGTTTATATAGCTCGGACATACGGGTTCATATATTTCTACATTACTACTCGAGGACGTCTGTTACTGCTGAGGGTTGAATGATGTCAAGTATTGAAGGAGAGGTGTGGGAATTGGGTACTGCTCTGCATATTTTTGTAGAAATAAAGTATTCAGCGATGCAGAAAGATATGGAAATAACATCAGAGTTCCCTTCGTGACTTGCAATTGCCTTATCACATGCAACAGTGGGCGAGGCGTGAGGGGTGGCTTACGGAAATATAATACATAATCTAGTGCATGGACAGTTTATGGTATGTTGGGCTTCATTACATGGTTGGTGGTAATGGCAAAAAGTAAGTGTGTGTTTTTACAACCCTATTTTTAAAATGCAACCTTTTTACAAGTTGGAGTCATGTGGGATATTTGCAGCCAGGGCATATAGAAAATATTGCATGGGGTGCATACCAGACATTTACCCAATGCAGTATATTCACACATACATGTGCTCTACTTTAGACCCCCAATATATTTCAATATTTACTGGAAATATAGAAAAAGTGGTCCTATCAGAGAGTCCCTGGCCTAATAAATTTAAATAACATTCTTTCTTTTTCAGATTATTTTCATGTACATTTTCTCCTTGAAGTTGACAGCCATTAACCAATAAGAGAAGATGTAGATGACAACTTGTGCACTCAGTGCACTGCTGCACTTGTACACAAATAAGCACCTACATATAGACATACATTTGAAAATAGGTGGTCAGCTGGCGATGAAACAGATTTATGTTAAACTGCTTGAAATATTAGTTGGCCACAAATTATGAGTTGCATATTTGTTTATATAGCTCCAATGTATGAGTTCACATATTTATACTTAACTGCTCGAGGACCTCTGTTGCCTCTGAGGGTTGAATGAGGTCAAGTATTAAAGGAGAGGTGTGGGAATTGTGGACTGCTATGCTGTTCAAAGGTGTAAAAATGCCTGCAGCCTTGAGATCTATGGGCTGGGGGTGGCGCTCAGTAGTAGCTACACACCTTTTAAAGTGGGGGGAGAAATGTTTTCTCTGAATCCTGTGGGCGAGCAAGCAAAGCATGATCCCTCAACGCAACAAGAGAGTTTGGGAGGGTTTTCAACAATGGCATGGTTTCAGAAGAATTGAATGAATTGGTTCATTTTACAGCTCATTTTCTTTGAGAAATGGAATAGAAATCCATAACATTTGCAGTCGATCTAGGGGGATATTACTTGAGATGCTGGGACACTCACATGGGGTACACTTGTGGATGCAGCAAATTATGTACAGATCAATAATAAAATTGTGTGCACAAAAGAAACCGAAGATGCACAGTAGAGAAATATATGTGTGTGCTACATGACTAATACAGTTTTCCAATTTAAAACATGTCCATCAAAAACCATATGCAAGCAGACATTACACCATTTTTAGTTTGGACTATTAGGTGTCGAAACAATTGCATTGGAGTACAGATAGGGAAACATGGCATATGAGGAGGAATTTCCTGCCTCTCCCTGCCGAAAACAAATCCTCATGGGAACTCTTAGAACGTGCTTTATTCAACCCTTACCATCAAACTTTGCACGCAAAGTGCCTGCCAGTGTTTGTTCAAAGCACTCGTCCGAGAGTTAAGGACTTATTTGGAGCTGTAAACACGCTCTATGGTGTAATAAAAATGTCTTACCGGGCCTGTCTTAACCACTCGATTTATAACTTGATTTTGCCCTTACACTCTTCCCTTCCGTCCACCCATGCACTTGCGCGATCTGAATGACACCTGGCCTAGGAGGATCGTTGTCTGTCTTCCCTTTGTTCCCCCCTCCCTGCCTCGTCGCGCCTTGAAACACTTGTGTATAGGCGCGTTACAAATGCCATATCATATCATATCATAAGCACTCTGCATGTCCCTCACTGACGTCCTGTTAAAAACAAGCATTGGCAAAGACAACATTGTTGGCTTGTGCATACGTTTTAAGCTTTTCCAAGGCATTGCTATTAGATGCCGAGGTACTCACACCATTTTGCACCTGCTACCAACAATGGGTAGTTGCTATCACTATGGCTGTGCCTGGTAAGTGCCCTTCTCAAGCCTACACAAATGCCCAAACTGTTGGCATTGCCAATGCTTGTAACCTCTAGTGGAAGACTGAATCTTAGAGACCAAAGTGAATGGCATACATGCACGTGACATTTCTTGTCAGGGACTCTTGACATTGTCGGCAAAACTGTACTAGCTTTTCAAAGTGATAAAGCCACATATTTCAATAAGAAATTAATCTCTAATTCTTTTAGCTTTTTCCACACCACATTAGGTTTTACAATGCTAGAACCACAACCCCTGGTTTGAATATCGCCTTCAGCATTTATTTACCCAATATCCATCTCTTGAACTGACTTTTTATGTCTTGGCCACTTCACCCTGGCAGCTCTTTCCAGACTCTCTTCATCTGTCTCCTCTTCCATCTTGAGGTACTCCTGTTATGGCTTCTCGCCTAGCTCTCACTAGTCTCTCTCAGTCAGCTTGCCTTTCTGCTGCCTCACTTTGGGCTTCATCTGTCGCCTCTTCCATTTTGAGATACTCCTGCTATGGCTACTCTCCAAGCTCTCACCAGTCCCTCTCATGTGGCTTGCCTTTCTGCTGCCTCACTTTGGTCACAGTTCGCTAGTTCTATGTAGTCTGTTTGTCTTACCTTGACTTTGCAGTTGAGCTTATCCTAAGTTTTCTACTTTGCTTCCTTTTGCTCTCATATTGAAATTTACCTGAGGTCTGGACAGCTGACTGCTCTACTTTCCCTCACCGGTCTGGCAGAAACTAAGCCTCTTAGAACCTGATTGGTTCGTGTTGCTGTTGTGCCTTTGGCTGGTTTGTTATCTCTGTGATGTACTGCCGCAAATCTGTATCATGGATCAATGCTGCACATGTTACTGCTCTCCAACACACCTCTCCTCTGGCAGTCTTTAGTGTCTTGGCCCCAACTTCACCTGCTGTCTAAATTGTACATAAATGTCAAAACAATTTGTGTTTTTTCTCTGACTTTGAGTACCGTATTGGCTATTCAGAATTCCAGGGCAGCTTCTTGCAGAGATCAAAGGGTTGTTGATTAGGGGTGGTAGCCATGAGCACAAGAATCTGCAATGGGGTAGTGACCCATATAAAACTCACATTGCACATGCTGACACTGACCCCGGCTCTGAAAATGGCAGACCACAATCCCCACTCTTCGAGCCCATGCATGCACAGTCAGAGCCAGTCATAAGTAGGACTGTGTTGTCTGTCTGCCAGGCTTTGGAGTTTGTGGGTGTCACTCCATTTGGGGAGAACATATGTGACTATTTTACACATAAAGCAGTCATTCGCTAAGTGCAGTTTCTTAAAACAGGGGTTTTCAACCTTTGGCTCTCAAGAGGTTTTGGTCTATGGCTCCCATGATCCATCACGATTGACTGCATGCTAAGGCTGATGGTAGTTTTAGTCCAAAAAATCTGGAGAGCCACAGGTTGCAGGCCCCTGTTTTAAGACGATCCTTCATAATGAGTGGGAGCATACTGCCTTAAGAAATGTGCTGGATAGGGGCATCCTGGAGCACAACACTTTTCTTTTGTAGGTGGCTTTTCTATAGGGAAGGACATCAAGAAGCAGAGTGCCAGTAATGAGGGTGAGAATGTTATCTGCGGCAGAACCATACAAAGTGAGGCAGAGGTTCTGCTCTGAGGGAGAGCTTGAAAAACAATATAGCTTTGATGTATATCGATGTATATCTTTGGAATATCTTTGCATTACGTGAGAGTCTGAAAACCTTTTTGAGTGCCTTGACTCTGTGCTAGTGTCTCTCTAAGGAATCCTCCAGAGCCACAGAGAGAGTGGGTCTGCTCTGCAGGAGAGCCTGAAAATGTATGATGTGCCTGTTTTCTATGGGGCAACTGTTGTGTGCAAGTTCAGGTTTCTACTAAAGTGTAAAGGCAGTGGCGTAACAGCAATGTGGGGGACCCCTGCAAGCCATGCTGAGCACCCCCCCCCCCAACTCAGCAACAAATCACATGACATGCCACACTCTGGGCTGGCCTAAATAATCACGCTTGCTCAATACGCACAAATGAGCTGTTGAAGGGGTATGCCACACACTGCACTTGGAGAAAGATATGAATATGTGTTTTAATGCAATATATAGCACACTTTTGAGAGAAATTGG
The DNA here is from genome assembly GCF_040938575.1 of Ambystoma mexicanum. Taxonomy (NCBI): domain Eukaryota; kingdom Metazoa; phylum Chordata; class Amphibia; order Caudata; family Ambystomatidae; genus Ambystoma; species Ambystoma mexicanum. Next base: position 388,132,745 of record NC_090930.1, on the reverse strand, counting down.
CTAAAAAGCCAGTGTTTTTGCAATGGTTTTGTAGGGTAACACCAATCCAATACGTGCAAGTCACCAACAGTGCACAGGAACATGAATGCTTTGCTATTAAAAATGCCACGCCACATTGAAAACATGTCCAACTGGCTGCACAATATAGACCAGTGTAATAACATAACAGTAAAGTATGCAAGGCCAAATTTAGACATACCTAGACAGGTTGCACCAAAATGGCATTCGAAGCAATAACACTCATCAAGAAGAGAACACACATTCAAGCCTGTGTCTCTGCGGCCTCTAACAAAACGGACACACTTATTAAAATCTGCAAGTAACTGGTCAATCTTGTTGCAGTCTTTATCTCTCCTGTTCCCTCCCAGGCCCTCTGTATGGATCTGTTCTCTCACTTTTCTGCTAAAACTCAGGACATCAAGTCCCCCATCTCCTCTTCTCCTCCCTCTTTCTCTCTTGGCCACCCATTGGCCAGCTCTAATTCTCTTCCTCCTTTCTCCTCTTTCTCTCTGACAATACCTGATGAGGTTTCTAGACAAGTCCGACCCATGAAAGTGTTGTCCAAACAGGTGCTCCCCTGCTCCTCTAGAATCAAGGACCATATTGACACCCTTGCTCCAGCCTTGACCAATTTATGTAATCACTCTTTCACCACTGGAATGTTCCCCTCTCCCGTTAAGCCCTCCCTTGTGCACCCACTCCTCAAGAATCGGCTTGCCTTTCCTGCCTGCCTGGCAAACTATCGCCCAATATCCATCACCCCATTCCAGGGCAAACTGTTGGAAAAAACTGGCCATCTCCCAGCTTACTCTCCACACTGAATTTGTTGGTTGTCTCTATGACCATCAGTCTGGCTTCAGAGCTGCCAGAGGCATGGAAACTGCTCTCCTGAACACTTGTGAAGATCTGCTCTCTAACCTTGATTACAGCATTCCTTCTGTCCTCATCCACCTTGATATTTCCTCTGCTTTCGACACGGTCAACCACGCCATCCTGATTAATCGACTCCATGAGCACCTGGGCATCCCGGAACAGGCCCTAAAGTGAGTGGTTGACCTCCTTCCTCTTGGACTGCCCATCCCAGGTGCAACTTGGTCCCTTTCTTTCCGCCACATCTTTCTATACCTGTGGCGCTCACCAGGGCTCCATCCTCTCATCCTGGATTTTCAACCTCTTCTTTGCCCCTCTGGCCCACCTGATCTCTACCTTCTCCTCTTATGCAGATGACACTCAGCTTTCCTTCAGGCTCCCCTCAGACTCCTCTCTTCTCTCTCTCATTCCTGACTGTCTATCCGCGATTCAGGATTGGTGTGCATCCACCAATCTCTCCCTTAATGGCAGTAAGATGGAGATCCTTCTCATTGGGACACCTGCCCCTGCTTCCCTCTCGCACTCTGGCCACCCACCTTGGGCACTCTTCGTTCACCTTCCTGCGAGGTAAAAAATGTGGTTGTAATCTTTGACTCCACTCTCTCTTTCTCTCCTCACATTTCAGACATGGGCAAGAAGTCCCACTACCAGCTGGTCCTCCTCAAAGGGACTCTTGCCTTTCTCACTTTCCCTCAGAAGCTCATTGTCTCCAGAGCCCTGGTTCTCTTGGCTGGACTACTGCAACAGCCTCTTTCTCATCCTGCCTTCCTCTACTCTCTGCCCTCTGCAACTAATCCAGAACAGCACTGCAAGACTTATCCTTGGCCTCAAGTGCAGGGATCATATCTCTCCAGCCCTGAAATCTCTCCACTGGCTCCCGGTTGCTGCAAGGATCAAGTTCAAGACCCTTTGCCATGTCCACAAAGCTTTCTGGGCCTGGGCCCACACTATATCTATCGTTCTCTTCCAAAATACCTTCCTTCTCAAGTTCTTTGTTCAACTACCTCCAACTCTCTAAGGGTTAGACACTTCCCCAGCAGAGAGTGTGGGGGTGGAGGGTGGTTCTCTCTCCTATGTAGGTGCTTCCCCCTGGAAAGGCCTCCCTGCCCCTCTCAAATTTGAGCCAGACCACCTAAAGATCCGGAAGCAGCTCAAAACGTTCCTCTTCTCCTCTGCTTTCTCTCTCTCCCTCCTCTCCTGGCCTACCTGACCTACCCGTCTGCTGTACTGACTGGTTGTGTGGCTACCCTCAGAGTCTCACTATGTCCAGACTCTTTCATGATCAGTCACCCCTGCACTGCCTCTGGGCCTACCACACACTTAGGGGCTGTAACTGTAACCCTACAGTCCCTTATTCTCCTTACACTACTCAGAACCATGCTGCCCTGGCTGCACTTACTCAGAGAATTGCTTTCCTGTATTTCCCTCCCCTCTCCCTTGCACTTCGCCCACTCCCTTTCCCCTTGCACTTCTCGTTCTCACACCTTAACGATCTGAATGACACAAGGCCTAGAAAGATTGTTTGTCTTGTCTTCCCTCTATTTTCCCTCCTGTGTCTTGTCGCGCCTAGAAACACTTGTGTACAGGCCCGTTATAAATGACATATCATATAATTTTATCACAGATGCCCAGAAAAATATACAATGCCCCAGTAAGAAACGATTAGTCTGGCAGCACCCAAATGCCAGTCTAGCCCGGTAATTACACTTAGCAGGACTCCTTTATCAGAAATGGCCAGTTATAAAAAAAGAAAAATCATACCAAACTGAGGAATGATTAGACTGCCTGCATCAAAATGCCTCTCTAGCCACTAATACCACATATCATGCCTGTTAGCCTGGACATGGACAACCATTATGATTTTTCACACAATCTCGCCCCCCACAAACATCCCCTCTCACTTCCACCCCTACTCCAACCTCCAAAATCAGCTCCTTGGCCCAGAATTACCTCCACGTCCCTCTTCCCTGTCCCAGAGCTTACATATGAGGCTCCTTCACTCACAGGTAATGCACTGGGATGAGGAAGAGTGGGACTAGGAGTAATGAAGATTACACTTAGCTAAGTCAGACATTACCTCATTGTACCTCTACCTCATCCCAGTACTTGTGTATGAGGCAGAGTGCCTCATGCGCAAGTACTGGAACAAAGACGAATAGGGCTAGTAGTAATGAAAATTACCAATAAGTAATCAAGGCATTAAACACAAGTAGTGGTGCAACAATATTCAGTTGACTGGGATTCAGCACTCCTCCGCTGTGAAAGGTTGGGCTATGTTGACTCGACCTGGCTGATCTTCAGGGCAGTTGCCGGACAGAACAGGACAATGATGTTAAACAGCGCCTAGGTTTCGCTGTTAACTAGAGCCCAGCAATTACCAACATAAAGCATTTCACTGTTAGTACCTGCATTCAAATGCCAAGTTTTTTAGCCATGGAAATCGTGATTTGGGTTTAGTAGGTACATGCTAGGGGAGTAATTGGAAGGGTAGAGAGGAGACCACTCAATTCTCGCAGCAGTCCATAAATGGGAGCTTTAAACCTTAAATGAGGTAACTGGTTGTAACATTGAAGCTGCACTAGAATAGTCTCATTAAAATGCGTAAAGAAACTGGATTCCCCCACACAAATAAGTTTGCCCCTCCCCCACCGCCTGTGAAGTTAGTGCCTTTCCAAAAATTTGAAAGTTTACCCCCCACGAAAAGTAGGTTTTGTTGTACCCCTGAACACAAGCACACACACCATTCCCTATATACACACATGCACACCCAGCCATCCATTCATTTAAGTGCGGACTCTTTCACCATGCAGGCACACCCAGGCAGCCACCCATACATTTAAGTGTGCACCCTTTCACCATACAGGCACACACACACAGGTACCCACCCATACATTTAAGGGTGCACCCTTTCACCATAAACTCACACAGGCAACCACCTATACATTTAGGTGCGCACCCTTTCACCATGCAGGCACACCCAGGCAGTCACCTGCACATTTAAGTGTGCACACTTTCACCATATACTCACACACGCACCCGTCATGTGGTTATGGGGAGCCCTACTACTTCAAAAAGAAATTGTTTCTTTTTGAAGTCACGTTCACTTCATAAAGAAATGATTTCCTTTAAGGACTGAACCATAATGGAAGTAATTTCTTGTTCAATGCAGAGTGACTTCAAAAAGATACCGGGGGTCATTATGACCCCGGCTTTAGTCATGCCGGTAAAAGGAATTTTCCGGCACCCGGGAATGGGCAATTACCGGGGCATTACAGCCCCTGCGGACCCAGTAATTGCCCATTCCTTGGCTCCGAAAAATATTACTCCCCATTCCCAGCTGAGTCTTATTGGACTGAATGGGAATGGGGAGGCTGGATGCACCGGCACCATTTTTGAATGGTGCTGGTGCATCCGTCGAGTTCTGCGTGCGGGTGCCGTTCAGCCCGCCAAACCAGACCTGGCAGGCTGAAAGGCACCCGCTTGCAGAACTCATAGTTTGCCGGTCCGGAAACAAAGGTACCGGCGAGCTTACAGGTTCCTTTGTTTCCGGACCGGCAAACTCATAATGAGGCCCACTGTTTCTTTTTGAAGTCATAGGGCTTCCCCACCCCATGACATGGAGGCCTCCAGCCTAGGGTCTTCCATTGCATGGGGTCGGGAGATCTCACAGACTTTAAAAAGAAAGTTTCTTTTTGTAGTAACTCTGCCTTCATAAAGACATTATTTCTTTTACAGAAATAATGCATTTATGAATGCAAAGTGAAAGCAAAAAGAAAAAAAAAGTTGTTTGAAAAAAAATATTTTTCATTTTTTGGTTCTCCTAGTGGGTCCCCCTCCCAGGACATGTGCTGGTGTGGCCCCCCGCCAAAAAACAAAATGTTTTAACATCAACAAATAATTATAATAATCATTTCCCAAGCACAAGCCAGTTTGAGTCTTACCAGGCAAACAGGCTTGGCTCAAAAGGCACACAAATTAGGAGTAACACATTTAAACAACGTCACGGTCTACATGGCACAGTCAAGCAAACAGGCGAATTGCACCTGAAATTTTTGGGGTTACTTAAGATAAACCTCCATTTAAAACTGAAATTAATTTTAAAATCAAACTACAATTTCAGGCGCCAATCACAGCAGCTACCTATTACGGGTATCAACAGAAATGTATACATTTCTGTGCACATAAGCAACTGCCACAAGAGATTTACAGTGATAAACAATGGCTGCTATTAACAGTACCCCAAATACGAGGGGCAGCACAAGTTTTTGATTCTAGGAAACAAAGTTTTGTTTATTTTCCGAGCAGGAAGAACCATGGCACCCAAAAGAAAGCCACAGGGGCCAAAATCAGTGGCACCTAAACCTAATTCGCCACATTTACAAGCAGCAATCGAGGCAGTTGAGCATTATGGCTGGGGCTGGGTCAGAGAAAGTCTTTATGGGCTACCGAAGGAAGGGGTGACACCACCAACAGCGGATGAGGACACCCCCCCAACAAAGAAAAACAAGGAACAAGAAACACCTAGCAAAGGTAACAAAAACAGAAAACTGTCAATGTTATGTGAAAATATGAAAGAGATGCAACAGATGATGTTGGAAATTAGAAACAAACAGCAGGTTCCCAAAGATCCAGAAGGAGCGCCACATCAGAACATACCCTTGGAACCAGTAATAATTATACACCCCATAACCCACACCGACCCATCAACACCAGGGGCCATACCACCGGGGCCGGAATGTATAGGGCCTTTGAAAGCAGGGGCAACGCCCACCCCAAACAACACATGCCAAATAGACATAAGCAACAGCTCCACCACAGATATCATGATTTTCAGTAGTGCACAACTAGATTTGAAACTAAAATCTTTTGAAACAGAAATACTTAACAGGTACAAAAAATCCCTTGCATGAAATATCGATATAACAATTAAAGAAGCCATATGGGCAAAATAATTCATCGAAATATTCTCCCTTATTGAGGCCCAATGCAAAGGGAGGGATGCTTTTAGGGACCCCAAAAAGATTGAGGACAAGGCCATAGCCAGGAACACCCAGGTAGAGCAAAATTGGGACAACTGGTCAAAGTCATTTGCTATCATAGCAACAATTTTTCTGGAAACATTTCCGGGGGATGGAATAAAGCTGGGCATACGCAGATAAAATCAGAGAGGTAAAAGTCGCTCACAAAGGGAAGGGGTGGCTAGCCTACGACATAAGATTCAGACGAAATATGTCAGAAAGACCAGCAATAGAATGGGACGAAGTGCAGAACAATCTATACATGCTGAATGCCAAACCCCCATCAGGAGAGGAGGAGGCACAGGCAACTGGTAGGACAAATAAAAACTCACAGGGGGGAAATAGAAATGCTGAAAATGATAAACATAAGAAAGGAGAGCAGCCCTTTTGGAAAAACCAGCCATGGGGGGGCTGGGTCAAATACCTGCAGGCAAAACAAAGCTCACCATGCCTCTAAAGACACCATACCATGCAGGAATTATGGGAAAAATCAGTGCTCATGGGGGAACGAGTGCTGGTACAAACACAGCAGCGCCAATTGAAACAGGACCACCCTGCAAACAGCTGCACCAGATTACCCACAAAAAATACTGGAAAAGAAGAGCAGTAAAAAAGCTCCCCCCTTTTGTTTTGAGGCGGGCAAAACCCCATCAATCTAGACAATTTTAGTGAAGCATTAATGAACTATCCTGACAAAGTAATCAAATCAGCAATTATGCAGGGTTTCAAGGAAGGTTTCACTATTCCTTTCAAGGGAAAGGGTCTCAAAAAATCCCAAGGAACCTGGTCTCAGCCAGGGATAACCCAAAGGCAGTAAAGGAAAAAATAGAGAAAGAACTGCAGCTGGGCAGGATTGGTGGACCTTGGGAAACAATGCTATGTACAGACTACCCAGTATCCCCACTAGGTTTAGTACCTAAAAAAGAACCAGGTAAGATGAGACTAATACACCATTTGTCATATCCCAGGGGCCATTCCCTCAACAATGGGATCCCCCCCACTGACTCAGCAGTTACCTACACGCACTTTCAGGAGGCCTTAAGATTAATACAGGCCTGTGACAGGAATGCCCTGATGGCCAAGCTGGACATTGAATCTGCTTTCAGGTTACTACCAGTCCACGCAACCTCACAGCAGTGGCTAGGTTTCACTTTAGATAAGAAATTCTATGTGGACAGATGCCTCCCCATGGGCTGCACAGTATCCTGCGCACTATTCAAACAATTCAGCCCCTTTTTTCAATGGGCTTTTCAGAAAGAAGTACCAGGGGTCAGAGTAGTAGATTACCTGGTTGATTGTATGGTGATGGGCCCTATATATTCTGAAGAATGCAACAGGGCACTCACCAAAATGGAAAAGATGGCTGCACATTGGGTCCCACTGGCAGAAAAAAAAACAACCAAGCCATCCACAAATATTATATTTTTGGGAATAGAGATTGACACAACGGATGTCCTATGCAGGATCCCAAAAACAAAAGTGGTGGAACTGATAGAGAAAATCCAAGAGCTAAGCACAAGAAACAAGGGCCCAGTAAGAGAATTACAGTCCCCGGCAGGCAGCCTCAATTTCACTGCCAGGGTCATTCCACAAGGCAAAGTATTTTCCAGGAGCCTAGAGTTCAAAACCAAAGCTTGCATTAAACCCCACCTACACATCAGGCTGGGTAAGGAAGTGAATAAAGACTTAAAAGTATGGGGGAACTTCCTCTGAAATTTCAACGGAACCACACTTTGGGACACGCCATTGAACACAGAAAATAAAAGGGTGCTCTTCACGGATGCAGCAGGGAGCAAGTGTTCCGGGGCCATACTAGGCACAAAATGGGTGGCTGGACATTGGCCTGAGTCTTGGCACACAGCAGGATGGGCAAAAAACATCACTCTTTTAGAAATATTCCCCATCTGGCTAACCATACACATATGGAGGAGGCAGCTGGCTAACACGGAACTCATGGTTTGGTGTGACAACATAACAGTGGTAGGAATTTTGAACAAAAGAACCACAAAATGCCAATTGGTGCTCAGAGTACCAAGAGCCATCACAACGGTCACACTGCATGAAAATATTGTTGTCAAAGCAAAACACATGTCTGGAGCAGATAATAACATTGCCGAAGCTTTATCTTGCTTTCAGTGGACAAGATTCCGAGAGCTAGCACCTCACGCCCAGGAAAAGATGACATCAATCCCAGCAGACTGCTGGGCGATAATGGGAAGCTAGAACAATCTGTATCAACACCTGTGCCGAGGGCCAAGGCCGGGATGCACATCAACAAACAGGCACCTTAAAAACAATGCTGCCCTCAGAAAACACAAACCCTGACACAGGGTTCCTAGTAAAGATGGCAGAGAAAGCCTTGGCAAGCAGCACTACAGCTCAGTACAGTAAGTGCTAGCAAACGGTTCTTAGATCAATGGGGTATAGCTATGTAAAGTTAATAACAATAAAATATATAGAAATCCTTTTAAAGTGAGTGCATGACCAGGGTTTTAAGAAGGATTGGGCAAAAAGACACCTCATATCAATATCTTATTTTTCAAAACTACGGGCTGACTCAGATCCCACACAAAGTGCGTTAATTTCATATGCAATGAAAGGCTGGGGCAAAATATCGGGTCCTCAGGTAGATAACCGTCACCCCCTGGACTTTGAGAAGCTAGTAAAAATAACAGGCTTACTAGACATCATACGCTCCCACCCATACGAAACATTACTATTTAAGAAAGCATTCCTCCTCGCCTACTTTGGGGCCCTCTGAGTGGGGGAAAGTATCGCTTCATGCACAAAAGCCAACAATGGGTAAGGCATCATAGAGACTAGGGTTAGAAAGGACACCGTCAATATCAATAAACAACAATCCAAAACGGGGGCCAAAAGGGCCATCAGCATTTGGTGCATCGATGATGCATGAAACTGCCCAGTGTGCATCAATAACCTCTATTAAGCACAATGGTCCAAAGTGGGAGGGGGGTTCTTAATCCACAGGGACAATTCAGTCGCTATCAATTCAAAGGGGTGCTGATGAAAGCAATCAGCAAAACAGGTTGGAATCCAAAAGATTTCGGCACCCACTCCTTTAGGACTGGAACAGCAACCTTGGCATGGCAAGGAGGGTTAGGCAAAGAAAATAGGGTGGTGGAAGTCAGATTGTTATAAAAGATACATCAGACCAGAACTAATATAATTTCTCTAACCCCCTCTCCCCCACTAGGAAAAACAGCCCACCCCGACGCGCCTTTAAAATCTGCATGGATAGTCGGGCACTCTTTTGTATTTAGGACAGGGCGTTGGGCCGTGGAAACCAAAAAACGGCCCACCTTTCAGGAAAATGATCGCATCATGGTGGGGCTACAAAGGCCTCCACTGGACAGACATCCATGTCAAACTAGCTGACCTAGTCACTTACAGAGATCCGCCAGAATGTTTGATAATCCACCTAGGGGGAAATGATCTGGCGCACATGGGGAGGAAAACCTTATATGAGGAAATATGCGCCTCACTATCGGGTATTTCCCACAATTGGAGGGAGACGGAAATCTATTTCTCAGCAATCCTGCCCAGGAAAACGTGGCATGGGCCGCCTGTTACAAAACAGTGAACAGCTCCAGGAGGAAGTTGAACAGAGGGCTTGAAAAATTCTGCATAGCCAGGGTTCTGGGGTTTATAAAACACCCAGCATAACACTAGACGACCCGACCTGTTCCACAAAGACGGCACCCACCTATCAGGGCCCGGCATGGAACACATTTTTAGAGAAATCACAAGTACTCTAGCTACCAGAGGCTGCAAATAAAAAAACTTTTGGGAGACCGCAAAACCTCAGGATTATTACGATATACAATATTTACTTATGTTCCATAACCATATCTGTAACAATAAAAACCTACGGCCTTTAATTGCCAACACTTGACCGAATGTTGTGGTGTAATACTTCATGGGATAGGGCAGGGGCCATTAGGAATGACAACACAACAAATGTAAGTGTGCCTGCATATGGGTCCAGCAGTTATTAAAGAAGCACACTATCTACACATATCTGTGCACAGTTGATGAGCTCGGAGTGAGATCACCAACACTTTACAATGAAACAAAGTAAAAGAAGTTCAAATCAATGAAGAAGGATGAACTGTAACCAGTACATCAAGAAAAAAAGGAAAAACAGTAACCATATAGCTTGCCTTATAATTAAAAGGCCCATATATCTTATGCATCTGTCCCTGCAAGGTTAGTATAGGGCCTCAAAAGAGTCAAAGTTCCTAACAGGTAACTTTGTAGGTGGCAGGACATCTTAAAAGTCTCCTTAGAACAAGCTTTGGCAGAATAATGCTCTTTACAAGTTTAAAAGGGCAGTAAAATGTTTTCAGTGGTACTCCCCCCATGTCATCACAGTAGTGATTACACTAGGGAAATGCTTGCCAGAAGTCACCCAATTGTGACCTGGCCAGGGAGAATTAGGGGGTGGAGTTTACAGCCATACAATTCTGATAGAGGGAGGAGGGAGGAAACACAGGTATGCAGGCTTGTGCCCTGAGCTCCAAACTTCTAAGTAACCACACATAGGCTATTCAAAGTTGATGTGGCCACTTACTTGTGTCATTGGCCTAGTTGTGGGGGTGAGGGGCTCCAGGCGCAGTGGCTGAAGTTGGCTTTGAGATGGATTCCAGCTAGACGGCCATTCTGAGCTCTGATATAGCGGTTTCTTTCAGCAGGACAGCACATAAACTTCAGGATAGCAGCTACTGCAGGTCCCATAATTAGAGGGGACCCCAGAATGCAGCAAAAACGAGCAGCCGTGAAGTTCATCCCTCACAAGGAGATGCAGGCAAGACATATGGAAGTGAATAAGGCACATCTCCAGGAAGGCCTCTCTTCATGCAAGAGAACGCTTAAACAGAAAGGATGGTCTCAGGCCACAAGTCAATGACCCATGCTGCAACCCTGGATGGCAACTAATGCAGGAGATAGGCATTTTGAAAATATGGGCAGCTGACAGCATGGCCCCAGTATGATGCTGATGGCTTCTGACTGCAGGCTGCATGTGCATGGTTCTGGACTGGTTAGCCCCACTAGTCCAATGGCTTAAGCACTGACGTGGATCTTCATGAATCGTTGCAAGAGAGACAGGGTTTCACTAGGACTTGACTGCATGCTGCATGCTGTTCTTCCTTCCTTAACAGCAGTCTTCGTCGGCATGCTCTTTCTGTTCCTTGGAATATTAGCTCCAGTCTACCATCTGGTGAATGGCTGCAGGACTCCCTCTCTTATCCCATATTTGAGGTGCAGGATGACTGAGCCCACCAATGCAAAGGATCTGCCCCATTCAAACTAACTAGAGCTGTCCAAACAAGGCCAGCCTCTTGTAGAGAAGGAGCCAAGTACCCCCATCTCAAACATCTCACCCATATTGCCTATATGTTGGGAACCTGATTTTGAGACACATTTAGTACCAATGAAAATACTGATAGCAAGATTCCCCTTGAGAAAACAATACCTGCATACGAGACACTATGATGGCCACTTGAATGAAATCCCAGAAGAAGCAGGACCAATAAATGAAAGAGCAGATTGGTGACATCACACAAAGCCAGACTGATGTTTATAGAAGAGATGCAGAGACGAGAATGAAGATATTCTATAAGGCATCAAGAAAGTACCAAAGATAAGTGACATCTCGGGCTCGAGATAAAGAAACTTATTCTACAGAAACGATGAAGATATCAAGTCATTTTACACATGCACAGATGCAAAGAAACGCAAGCAGATGAAGTATTCTTGAGGCCAGCTTTCTAGTGAATATATTGTGGTATGCGCCAACATATACATATATAGGAGTAAGTAAAGAATGGATATTTCCACAACGTGTTATAGCAGAGCTGGACCAGAGAAGGAAGGTCTTTTCCAGTGTGCCGCAGTTGAAAATCAACACAATTAGAGAAGTGAATCTCAGAAAGGCGAGGCTGGATCAGCCCCAAGAAGGCAAGGTCTAATCGGACTGGGATGAGCAGACATTAGTTACAATCATGTGAAAGAATGACACTCCTGTTCAGAAGGCATAGACGAAAACAAGGAAGACATCCGAGTTTCATTAAATAGTAGTATTTTAAATGCACCAGAGCTCAAATGTGCGCTCTTCAGTCACGTGGAGGGATGAACGTGCACAAACATGGCAAACCACACCTATGCAGAGAGGCAGAGCGTGTCTCTACTCCCACATATTCTCCAGAGCAAAGAAAATTTCCAAGGCCAAGTTCAAAGGCTTTATTGACCTGCAGACTACTGAGGTGATGATAGATGATATGCTAATTTGTGGGACGCTATGGTTATGACCAGCTCACCAACCAATTGTAGGGGGGGCGTGTAATTAAGAGCCCTATAGTTTGTATAACCAATGGGACGTATTGTATTTAGTGATGCTCATAGTGACTTGTTTGAAGGATGGGCTTAGTAGTCCCACTTGATGTTAATGACGTTATCACATTCTTAGACTAGTATGGAACGTATACCTAGATGTTTTCCTTAAGCCTATCACATTTGCCACTATGTTTTTGTAGTTTTCCACGTAGAATGACGGTAGCAAATACATAGGTTGATATCAGCTATGATGGATTTTTACTATAAGATGTCTGTTGATGTCCATTGTACTCCCTGTTTTAGATAATTGATATTAAAACAGTCAACTTTGCCAACGTCCTGAGTTGTTTTGATTATTTTTGTTTGAATAACTTCTGCATCCCCATTCATCTCTAAGTATTGCTACCTCGTCTTAAAGGGCTCGGTTGGCTGTCCCGGTTCATGTGGTTGCAGAGATGATGGTTCAAGAGCCATTGACCTAAGTAAGCTTTGTGGTCCAGACAAAATTGAATATCCTCTGCCATTCGGCTGAAATGACATGAAGCTCCCTGTAGGTAGCGGAAACAGTTTTTAAACTAAGGCTTGCAAGAGTAGGTGAGACGGGTCCCTCGGTTTGTATGAAATCCCCTTCCGACTTCTACAGGAAGCTGAATGGATGGAAGGTTGAAGCAGCTGATAAAGAGGCATTGATCCCGAGAGCTGGAAGTCGAAAAAGCAAATGGAGAGTAAAACTGAGTGAGGTGGCAAAATTGTGAATGAGCAGTGAGTGGAGAAAGTGATAAGGGGAAACAAGTAATGGAGGGAGGTTGGGGTAAAGACAACTCGAGAAGATGAGCATCGAGTTATTGAGTAATTAACTTGAGGAGAGGAGCCAAGCAATTAAGAAACTGTGAGACGAGGAACGTCAAAGTAGAGTGAGCCCAGTGTCCTGAGTAATAGGACGTAACAGAAGGAGCTGTATCTAGAGTCTCATTAGCAGATGACGTAGGCCATGGACTCATTTGTTCAAAGACTTGTCTAAAGAGAATGATTCACATCCCAATCGGGGTATTTTTTAGGGGCAAGGATAAGTCTCTAGGATCGCAGAATGAGATATATGTTACCGGTCGAGTATGTCACTTTGTTTGTTTGTTTCAGGTATTGCATAGATATATATGTGGTGAAGAAATAAAAGATAAATTAAGAGACATGAAAAAGAAAAACACGAGATTTAAGAGTTTATTATTTATTTGTTGAAATTGAATTGATGGTGTTTAGTGGATAAGTAGATTGGAGTAAAAACGTGATATAAAGGGTTTGGAGCTGCGACGGCTGGTGCACGCTCATATTGTACTATTTTTCTGAAAACGTATTTTTGAAAAAGTGCAAAGAGTAAAGGTGAGTATTGACAGTCAATTTTGACGAGTCAAAATGGCGGATATTACTCCATTTTATGCAAACAGATATCAAAGCATGCACCTAAGCTTAAACAGTACAGTGCAAAATGGGTTAAGGGTACAGCAGACAAGATGTTGATGCCATGGCCACATGGGGATCACTTTCAATAGCAGTTTTCCAACACATGACAAAATATTTGCATGCAGCATACACAGGAAAAAAGATAGATAAAAGGCTAGCAAGCTTAGAGCTCTGGAAAATGTACCAGGAGGAAAGAGAAGAGCCGCCACCTAAAGACTGGATACTTAATATATGCAAATAGGGGGGTGAGGAGCCTTCTGCTGCCCTGCCGCGCCTGAAGTAAAAGTCGATAGTATAAAAGATGATGGAGCATACCCATTAAGAGAACTTAAGGCAGAGGCAGGGTACAGCAATCCGGCATATGAGTCGCCTGTGCATAGCAGCAACAAAGGTACCGAGAAAATTCCTGAAAGAGAGGTGATTTCTAAAGTCCCGAGGGACAAAGAGAGAAAGGACAAGGAGAGAAGTGACGGACCAAGTACATCCTTAGATATAGGAAGGGAAATAAAGAGATGGACTGTTTGCTGTGTTTGCTGTACCCGCTGTGCTTCTCTGACAAGGATGTTTCTCTCTCCAAGGAAAAGCCCGGACCTTGCTGCCGTCCAGTTTGTGCACTCGTGGTGTATTCCGCCCAGGAGGACGTCTTTTGGTGTGGCTCCTACATTGCCTGACCCACGACCAACAACAAAGGAGGTACTTCCTGGAGGGAGGTCCCGCCTACTCTGACCGTGTGACATCATATCCCTGCATTTCAAAATCCAACCCCTTGGCGCACCTCGCCGCGCACCGAGTACCACAGAGTACTGCTTGCTGTGTTTGCTGTACCTGTTGTGCTTCTCTGACAAGGACGTTTCTCTCTCCAAGGAAAAGCCCGAACCTTGCTGCCGTCCAGTTTGTGCACTCGTGGTGTATTCCGTCCAGGAGGACGTCTTTTCGTGTGGCTCCTACATTGCCTGACCCACGACCAACAACAAAGGAGGTGATTGTTAGAATAGTGTTTAATTGGACTCAATTGGACTCAATTAAACCTAAGAATAGTCCTGCTTCGTTAGTGTTCACATACACTAACCTTACTGTGTGTATATTTGATTTTTTTTTTTTCTCCAAGGTACTTCCTGGAGGGAGGTCCCGCCTACTTTGACCGTGTGACGTCAGATCCCTGCATTTCAAAATCCAACCCCTTGGCACACCTGCGCCGCGCACCGAGTACCACAGAGTACAGTTTGCTGTTTGTTGGTTTCGGTCTGATTTAAAACAGTAATATTCTGCTGTAATCTGAGTCCATCCGTGTGTTTGCTTCGAAGGACACTGAGTGGTCCTTTATATTCTGCAAGATTTCTGTTGTCAATTGATACATTCTCTGCGTGCCAGTCAGGCAGCTAATTGGTCACGTAATACTCTCCCAGTGTTTAGGGTATCTTTACGTGACATGTCCAAATCAATAAAATCTCTAACATCAGGGATGCCCAAAATTGGAAATGGTCCATATGATATCCGTCCCTTGGAATCTCGAAAAGTCTTTTTAGCCAAAAGACTTAAAGAGAACCAAAAAAAGAAAAAAAGGTCCTTATCTCTGACTGTTGATATTTGCTCTTTTTGTTCCCCTGATGGTGGTAAGATCTTGAAAGCACCTCCCCATATTGTGAATGACAATCCAATTCCAAATATAGTGAGTTTAACATCTGATGGATCGAAACAGAGTGAGTCCATAGTACTGAGTGAAGTTAATGTGTTGAACAAGCCTCTTGAGACTGTGATAGGCAAGGAAATTGTTGATGCTTCTATTGCCTTGGCATGTAAATCTGGTGAGATATGCGTCACTCAAATACCTGATATTCATGCTTTTCCTCCCCAGACAGCTGCTGACTTATTACCGACAAATCCTCCGCTATGTTCAGTTCAGGCTCAACGTTTATTAAGAAAGGAATATGAAAATTACACAGGTGAGATTGATGCCGAGGCCCTTGAATTTCTCAACTCATCCTCGCCTCATGATCACCTTAACTCTGATGTCTAATATATCTGTTCAAACACCAGGGATTTGATACAACTAAATGACCAATCATGTAGATCCAACCCTCCAACAGTCATGTCAATCCCCACTTCTCTAAGCAAGCTGAAAGATAATGACAAACAAGAATTGTATAGATCTCCAGTCATGTTTGAAAAATCATCCAGTGTGTCCAATCGATCATTATCCTTTGTGGCTACCACTCCCAGACATTCTCAGTTTCGCGAAACAACTGGTGGCCATCCTTATATCATTCAAAAGCCTCAAACTATGAATGGTAATAATAGATTTTCTTTTCCGGAGGCTCCAGCACTCAATAACACCTTAACTGCTATGAATACAGCTTTACTGTCTTTGGCCAAGCTCTATGAATTGCTAGAAGGAAAGTTACAACATCAAACTGATTGCATGATCCAATCTCATGATTACATAATTCGTGAGATCGGCTTGAAGTCTCAAAGGGACGTTAAGTACCTTCATACTCGCATTGAACAAGGCACTCAAACCATCTGTACTGATACAGTTTTCTTAAAACCCCTAACACATTCAGTCCCTGTGATCCCTACATCTCAGACGGTTAATGTTGTTGCTGATGCCTTTGTAAAACATGTCTCTATTGGTCCTGTTTCCGAAATTGTTGTTGTTAATAACTCTCAAGAAGCCTTTAGGCCAAAGGGGATGTCACTTTAGCACCCTCAAATTTAAGATCTGTGCAAAAACTGGCAACTATTTTAGCACCAATGTTTTGGAGTTCTATACATGCTGGTTTAAATTTGACAAATGACACCCTGGTTTCAAAGGCAGATCAACCTCTTAAAAGGCTGCCTCCTAACATCAAACATAAAAAGGTTGCAAGACTAATCACGGCAGCAAAAAAAAAAGGCGCCTACCGTTTAAACAAGCTGTTGAATGTCAAATAAACTAACCTGCTTTATATAAGCCTTTGGATGATCTTGTGGCAGCCTCGGCCTCAATGGGGTCGGCGAAAGCTGTAAACTTTACCAGTCAAACTGTGAAAACTAATGTATTACCTAAAACAAAGATAAATACATTTCAACCTTTGGGCTCCACAGGGATGCTCTCTTCATCTGATACGATAAACATTACTCAACAACAGGGATATAACTAGTCCATCGATAATTGTTCACCACAAGTGGTAACCCCATCCAATAAAGAGCGCACTCTACAGGTGCTTCGTAATGAAATACGAACATCGTTAGAGACCTACAAAAGAGAAAATGAAAATATTAAACAACTTATGTTGCAGTCGTGCCCGGGTGTGGTTAATAATACCTTACAGATGGTACAAAGCACATATTCAAATGTTAAACCTCTCTTGAAGGTCGAAATCAAGAATATGAGTATTCAAACTCTCAAAAACCATCTGGTATGGGCTCTAATTCAGTATACCACATTGAGTCTAAATTATCTCTTACTACATCTAAGCATCAAGCGCAATTCAATAAACATCATCGACTATTAATTAAATGCCGAGGTCTTCCCTTCAATATGTATGACTTGAATTGCGCTAGTATTTTAAACATCTGTGCCGAGATCACAGTTTTAGAAGATCTCACTTCAGCTGATATCGACCTTGTAGAATTTACCAAACTTCCAGACCTTTCCGAAGCTCGACTATACACACGGTCGGGAGTTATACTTAACACACTATGGTTAGCACGGACTGCATTTTACAATTTAGGCTTCATCCTCAGTCAAGATGCCACAATGAAGACTCAGACAATGATGCAACCTACGATGCCGCTATCCAGAATATATGGCGATAAAACCTTTGCGCAAACAAATACAGACTTAAATTCCTATGAAGCATGGGGGAATCAAGATTGTAATCAATCATCATAACAATCCCAGTGGAATGAACAAATTAAACTACTTTCCTGGAATACTAGGGGATTTAAACACCTCATCAACAACAGTAATTGTGATATTTTAAAATATGATATCATCGTTCTCCAGGAAACCTGGTTAAGTTCTTTGCCAACTTGGGACTCTTACGAAATATACTTAGTGCCTGCCATTGTTAAACCTTTTGGCAGACCAATGGTGGGTCTCATAACTGCATTTCCGAAGGGTCGAGACTTTGTAATTATCTCGTATCATTCCCCTTCTCCCTGTTTTCAAATCATAAAATTCAAACGGAGATCAATCACTTGTGTAATCATTAACATTTATTGGGCAAGAAACATCTATCAGCGGATGAATTTTTCAATCACCTCAACAATACATTAGACCAACTATCACAAGATAAATCTATAATGGACATTTTTTTAATGGGTGATCTGAATGTGCATCTTTTAGCTGGTTCGACATCTTCATCCGCCCATACAATTGACGAACATCATTGGTTAAGGATTATGCAAAATAGGAATTTGTTAATGTTGAATGGCACAGTTCCAGGCGATGTCCCTCATAGAGCTACCTTGTATAATGAGGGCTGCCATTCCACCTTAGATTACATATATGTCAATGATCATCTCTTTTCTAACATCATTTCCTTAAAAATAAGACACACAAAAATGAGTGATCACAGTCAATTAGTGGTAACTTGCAGATGGCCTACAACAATATCTAAATCCCACAATCCAAATTTTATGAATCTTCAAGTTAATAACTCGGGGAATCGCATAAAGTGGTCCAAAGCTAAATTGCTCTGCCTCAAGCAAAATTTGTATAATGCTCTTAGTGTTTCCACGGTGGAAGACAGCCCTTGCTATATTCAAGCCATCTAGTTATTCTCATCCAAAACTCCAAGTGTACAAGGTAGTTGCATAAAACACCTACATACCTTTGACATTGAGGTAAACACAAAAAGAGCGCATTAAGAAATCGGGTGAGAAGGCTATTAAAAGGTCCTGAAGAATCTCTTGTAATTAACTGCGAAGAAATAAAACGGTTAAAAAAAAGATCACAAAAGATGGCTAGCTAGTCGTTGCGCCCTTCAATATCAGCGTGATGGCGAAGCCATGATGAGACAAATCATCTTAAAATCTTCAGGGGGTATATGGGCACTCTTGAATTCTGCATGTCATCAACATCAAGTTGTAGTTCAAATCAACTCTATATCTGAAAGCAATTGGGAATTGTATTTTACCAACATCTATAATTCCCCGCTGCCCGATGTTGGTTTAGAGTGGGATAAAATTGTCTGTGACCATGAAATACAATTTGATGAAGAAGACATATTACATTGTATAGCTAAATTGAGTACCACCAGAGCAGCAGGGCCTGATGGCCTCCACAATGCACAAATTAAACAGGACAAGGAAATCTGGTCTGACATATTACATCTTGTCTTCAAAGAGATCATGAGATCGGGGAAACTGCCATCATCCTGGCAAACATCCGTGATCCTTCCTATATTTAAAAATGGAGATCGGACAAATCCTTTGTCCTATCGTCCAACCGCTTTACTAGACTGGCCAGGAAAAATGTTTGCCCAGTTAATTCTGAAACAATTTAATATTTGGTTAGATACTTTAAATTATCGAGATCTGTGTCAAACGGGCTTTATTCCTGGAATAGGTACGGCCATCAATCTAATGTTTCTACATGCAATTATTATGCAAGGACAAGATCAGAAAAAAACAACTTATGCTGCCTTTGTTGATTTTAAGTCAGCCTTTGATCTTGTCCCAATGGAATTATTGTTTAAGAAACTATTAGATTTAAAATGTCATTGGTTCATATTAAAATGGATTGTTGCATTTCATTCAAATACATCAATACAAATTAGGTTAAACAACTTTGGCCTACTGTCCGCACCAATAAGAACTGCACGGGGCCTGAAACAGGGCTGCCTTCTGGCATCTGCTTATTTAACTTTTTCATTTGGGATGTTGGAATCGGGTTTTCTAAGGTTGTTACTGATCCTGTGAAGCTACAAGGTTCGAGAATCAATTGGCTTCTTTACGCCGATGATATGGTTCTCATATCCCAAACACCGATTGGCTTGCGTAACATGCTAAACATCTTAGATATTTATGCCAGTAAGAATCACATAAGTATCAATCTTATGAAGGCCCAAGTAATCCAATTTGGGGAAACAAAAAAAAATCAAAAAAAGAAGCAATGACACTTGCAAAATGTTGCTTTGAAGGTTGTGCCCTCATATATTTATTTAGGTATATGTGTTAATAATGACTTTACTGACAAACCATATGAGGAGCATCTCCTGCTAAAACAAAAAACAGCTCTATCCCAAATGACTTTGATTCGTAAGAAGTATTATACATTTTCCATTCGTTCCTTAATTGTGTATTTCAAACAAAAATACATACCCACCATACTTTATGGTTCAGAGACTAAAAGATGCCAAACCTACACCTATTGGCTGAAATTTGAAAGCTTATACTGGAAAAAGTCCCTGATGTTACCTATGTCCAAATCCATGTGTGTTATTAGACATGAATTAGGACTACTCTTAATGTATGCAATATACAAGTGGAAGATCTGCCAACTGTTCCCAAAATGTATAATGAAAGAGATCCATAACGGTTTACTCTCCACGTTATCTAACTATTTGTTAAATTCTAGTGACATATTTGCAAAGCAATGGTGCTCTTTTGCTCATAAAATTCTGAATGACGCTAATATATCCAGAGAATTAGTAATTGAGAATCCAGACAAAGCAAAAACCAAACTTTGGAAGCATGACTGGATCAAAACAAGATCCGCTTGTCAGGCAATGCAAAAATGTAATCAAACCCATTTGGGCATAAATGTCTTGGACAAACTGAAAACTATTTGATCCAATCTCCCAGTCCTACTCAACGTTCTGACTTTTTGAGATTCAGGTTAAATCTATGGCCTACAAAATAATTAACGGCAAAATGGGGTAGAACCACAAAGGATAGTATTCAATGTCGCTTCTGCATGAAAGACAATGAAACCTTGAAACATTTATTAGTGGAATGTGAAGCTTTATTGTCTGTGCGAATCTTCTATTTTAAACATCTATTTGATGCCAATTATACTATGTACATGGAGGAACTATGGACAAGATTATTTGTGGGCAATTCCAAATCCATAAGATATGCGTTTGTAAAGTATCTTAATCAATTGAAGCTTAAATCCTCCTCTTAACCGGATAACTTTTGATCCAAATGTTAATATTGCATCAAATATGAACTAATATACATCTGTTTGTTTTCTTCAGTTAGGAATTGTTGATATGCCATTACATCTTCGTTAGCTCAACTGTAAATGAAAATTATTAGAATGTTTAGCATGTAAATAATTTAGATAATTTTGTTTGATAATTTTACTTTTGTAATGTGGAAATTCTTTTTCTTTTTTAACTTTTGTATATATATGTTGAAAGGTCAGATTAAATTTCTGATCAAAACAACAATAAAAAAAAAAATAAATAAATAAATAAATAAAGAGATGGAATGGAGAAAAAGATAAGGCTGATGAGGTAGCGCTTATACAGAACAAATTGATGGGTGACCAGATTTTGCTCAAAGTTGATGGTAAGAGCATTGAGGGAGTAAGGCAAAAGGAAGATTGAGAAGAACAAAAAACATAGGGACAGAGAGGAACGATTGAAAGAAGATGGGGCAAGAAGGAAGGATAGACAAATAAGGGAACAGTTGTATCAGGATCAACAACTGAAAAAGCAGGAAACGGCAGAAGAACAGAGGAAATATGATAACAGGCAGAGGGCAATCAAAGAACGAGAAAGGCTAGAAAGAAAGAGTGAGGAACAGGAAGAACAAAAATGAAGGGATAAAAGGATACAAAGAAATAGGGACAAAGAAATAAGAAGGACAAATGAGAGAAGAAATATGAAAAAAAAGGAAGAAGAAAGGGTGAGAAAAGAAGTAGGGAAGTGAAGCGAGCTTGATGATGAAATAGAATAACAGAGAAGGCAGAGATCATGCGACATTGAGCAGGCAGAAAAATAATTAAGTCTAAAAATAATAGAGCCTAATCCAATAGTAGCATGGAAGGATATAGCAGAATTCTTCCCAGTACATAAACCCATGCCAGGTCTGTCTAGAGCAAATCTAGGGGATGAGTTTGACTCTAGAAGCATTGGGGACACAATTGATAAAGTCTATCATGATGTGAGGACTTAGAAAGAACTGAAAGGGAAGGGAAAAAAATATCGACTTGAGAGTACACAGGTATATGACAAAGAGGGAGGCTCATGTAGTTTTGAGCCTAAAGAGTTGTCTTTAAACAGACTAACTCTGAATAGAGATGAAGAGGAAGGAAGCCACACGAAATGGAGACAGGATATGTCAGACAATGACAGAGAAACCTTCCATGGGGAGGAGGGAGGTAATGCATGTTGTCCCAAGGGATGTTCTCCGATGGACAAAGAAGTGAGATGGTCAGATCTAGATCTACCCAAATTGAGGCGTCAGAATCTCTGGCATGACTATATCAACCTAGAGGGCAGTCCCATAGTGAGAGGGGGAACTTGCCACCTTATGTGAGCACATTAAGATCACTGCCAGGAAGAAGGCGGTGCAGAACCATTGTCCCTGCTATGGACAGACAGACAATGGGGGATGAGTGTCAATTTGGGATATCACAGTTTCCTTTGTTAGAAAAAGGAGGAGCTAGGCCACTATACCATGGCCACAGATGGATAAGGACTAATTAAGGTGCAAACTTATGAGTTTAACTTCTGGCGCTGGGAAATGAATACATGAGTTTGAAAAAATTATTGGAGGAAACACTTTAGCTATATGGACATGAAAGGTCTTCTAGTTGCTATCCTTAGGGAAAGAGCTGACGATGTTTGGTTGAGAGCAGGATCCTCAAGTGTCACTGTGCAGAACACGGCTCATGGTGGAGCACCATTTAATAAGTGTAGAGCGGCAGTCTGGAAAAAAAGATGCAGGAAGGGGATGTTGCTCTTGTGTATATTCAACATTTCCAAGAGCAGTGGTCTTTGGAAACTCACGAGCCTTGGGGGAAATCTATACCTGTATAGCCAGTAAGAAAGCAGCTCAAAATATTGGTGGGCAGGGAAGCAAAGCCATGATCAGAAATTCATCTGACCATTTCATATTACTGCAGATTATTACAGGGGAAGAATCAAAAGAAAGATGATGCTAATAAAGGTGAAGAAGCGAAATCAGTGCAGAAGAAATTGTCAAAATACACCATAGAAGGGGCGATGTTGAATAGTGGAGAAGGGTAGAATTCACAGCAAATGGCAGGCATGTCACAGTTGAATAACCAAAGGCAGTTTGGTCAAGGTAATAATGGATTTATATCACAGGGAATGGAGGCTTCTGAGGTAGAGGCTTCCAGAATAATAAGGGACATTTCCAGAATAACCAGGGTGGGTTTCAAAACACGCAGAATGATAGTCAAGGCAAGTATGAAGGGCAGATTAGGAGCCCTTCTGTATGTTGGACATGCAGTATGTCAGAACACCTTGCACGCATGTGAAGAAGCCAAGGGGGGACAATGCCCACCTGCATATACTCAACAGAATGGAGAGGGGTTCGCCCAAAATCAGACAGTGCAGCAAACACAAGTGCTGAGAATGCAGCAGGGTTTGCAAACACAGCAGACAGCAATGAATCTGCCACAAGGGCAGTCACAGCATTCACCTATGCAGGTTCAGCAGGACACAAGCACAGGACAGTTAATGACTCCTAGGATCGTGGGTGTCACTGTTGAAGGAGGAAATCCTTTCACAGGTACGTGACGTCAATATAGGAGGCAAATCTTTTCTTTTTTAGTAGACACAGGGGAAACACACTCATGTATACAAGAGGGAAAATATACATTATCTGGGAATGCCATGAAAGCTCAAGGTTTCACAGGATATACAAGTAAAGTTAATTTTACTGAGAAATTGCCATTCTCTATGGGAGCGTGTGACATGTCTGTACCATTATTATATTTGAGACAGAAGCCTGTTGATATATTAGGTTGAGATTTAATGATAAACTTGAACATGACAATTTCATTTACTGATGAAGGCATAGTATGTTCAACGCCAGGAATACATTATTTAAACGTAAGTGAATTTATTATGGCATTCACAGAACAAATGGCCAAACGAGGAGTACTGCTTGAACCAGAGGTTTTTCACTATGGGGTACACATTTGTTAACGTGGCTATCATGTTTAGTGGGTAAAACTGTAGGAATTCCTGATAAGTTTTTATTCAGGCCAAAGATACCTATGGATGAAGAGGGAGGATGAGTCTTTCCCTTAGAATTACAAGCAGCCATAGTGCAGGGAGAAATGGCTTTGCTTGATGGAACTGATTATGAAGGAAGATCATGGTGTACCGTGATTGTCATTGGGGAAGGGTATAGATTGACTGACGTCACTGACGAGGATATATTTAGAGACCATCCGTCAGATGACGAAGTAGTATTTGAAATGGGTATTACTTATTGAGTAAGAGCAAATAAACACGATGTTCCTCAAAAAATGATGCTAGCATTGAAATGTTCCGAGTTTTTTTATGAAGATATGGCAAAGGTGAAGGCTTCATTATGGACAACAGGCCCCTATGATGTAGGCCTATTGAAAGGGGCTGGAAACCAGAAGCAATTTTACCTCGAGCACGACAGTATCCGATGTCTCGAGAGGCAGATGAAGGTACTTTCAAGACGATATCTGCCATGATGGGACAAGGTATTTTAGTGACGTCGTAGTCACCATGTAATACAACAGTGTACCCTATTAAGAAATCTAAGGGGGGGTTGTGGCATTTAATTCAGGATTTATGCCTGATTAACCAGATTATAGAGGCTGAATTCCCTCTAGTTCCTAATCCTGCGACAATCTTATGTAGTATCCCTTTTGAGGCACGATATTCCACGGCGATTGACTTGAAAAATGTGTTTTTCTCAATCCCTTTGAATAAAGATTCTCAAGATCTGACATCATTTATGTTTCGCCAGACTAAGTTAAAAAACACAATATTGCCACATGGGTACGGTACTGTGAGTCTCCATCAATTTTCAATAGAGTCTTGCAGATGGACTTAAACAATATCGATTTGCAAAGTGTAGTGTTGCAATTTGTAGATGACATATTGGTCTGTAGCATTTCACAGGAGTGCAGACGTGACTCAGTTCAGTTGATGATTATTCTTGTAGAGAAAGGATATAAAGTAGATAAGGAGAAATTGTAGCATTGTCAAGAGGAAGTGCTATACATAGGTCAGCTAATTTTGCATGAAGGAAAGAAAGTTACTCCTGAGCGAGCTAAGGCTGTTTTAAAAACAGCAAAGCCAAATACGATAAAGCACGTGCAAAGATTTTTGGGACTATGCAATTATGTGAGAGCATGGGTCTTTGATTACAGTTCATATATAAGGCCCTTGTTGCAGGCTCTGAAAAGAACTCAGGCGACCCAGAGAAAAATTGTCTGGACTGAGGAAATGTAGGAAGGGTTTGATGATTTGAAAAAGGCAATTTGCATGACTTCAGTTTTTGGGATTCTCAATTATGCTGAAGAATTCTTCTTCTATTCACATACAAATGGCACAGTCATGACAGCAGTACTCACACAGAGAACCACGTTGGGGTACAAGCTCTGGGCATATTATAGTGGGATGCTGGACCCAGTAAGGAGGCGTCACTTTCCCTGTGAAGAACCTTTGACAGCCGCTGCGTTCGTCATTGAGAATGCTGCTAGCATAGTATTGGGGCGTTCCATGATGTTACTTGTTGAACATGCTTTGTTTGCCATTTTGGAAAAGCCGAAAGAACCATTGACTTCTCAAAGGGCTTCTGCCTACGAGGTAGTCCTATCTAATCCAGCAATTAAAATATTCAGATGTAGAATATTAAACGCTGCTATGTTTATAGCAGGACCACTGGCAGAAGGCGAGCATGCACATGATTGGTGGAATTATGAGGAATTCTATGATGAGATCCCAAGCGTAAAGGAAAATGGGTTGGCAGCTGGGGAGATTCTCTTTATTGATGGTTCTTCTAGAATCAATCAAAATGATGGACCGAGATATACAGGTGCCTCTGTGGTAAAGCACAGGGCCAATGGAGAATTTGAAGTATTGATAAGTTCACAACTACTGTCTCAGGGGCAGAATTAGTGGCGCTGATTTTCGCACTCGAGAATAATGCAGACCAGGAAGTAGCTGTGTAAATTGACTCCGCCTACATGACGTCGACAGTATACGCAGGGTAAGCATGTTGGAAAAGGAGGGGCTACCTCTGAGCAGACGGCACTCCAGTGCAACATGCCGCCTTATCGGACAGACTTATTAAAGCACTACAACGCCCAGTAGCCATCAAATTTGTTAAATGTGCAGCTCACACAAAAGGAGCATATTTTATCTCACGTGGAAATCAAGTTGCAGACGAGGAAGCGAAATGTGTTGCATGTTCAGAAAATATTATGAAGTTTGATGCGCCTGATGTGAGTGAAAGTATGGTGGTAATGATGAGTGTGCCTGATTGTTATAACTATTTGTCTAACACTCAGTTAATGGAATTTCAGGGGGAAGCGTCACAGGATGAGAAAGACCTGCGGAAGCGGCGGGGCTGTTTTTTTAACTCCTTCCAAATCCTTCCAAATCATTGTGGGGACAGGAGAACACTGGTAAACTGGTGATGCCTGTAGCCTTCATAAGGGTGGCTGTGGAACAGCTAAAATAACCTGTGCATGTCACTAGAGATAGCCTCGCTTCAACAATTGCAAGAGGATTGGTTTGTTCCGAATTTGTTAGAACACGTTGCATTTTATGTAGTGATCTGCATTGTATGTCAAACGTTTATTTCTGGGCACACACTGCATACAGTTAGAGGAGTTATCCTGAGAACCTAATGGTCACTTTCATCATTTACATATCAACTATGTCAACATGCTGCAAGTCTGTAATAGATACAGATATATGATAGGTGTACTATGTCCCTTCTCAAGATGGATTGAAGCTGGTCCATGTACCCATTAAGATTCCACCTGTGCAGCAACATTTTTAGTAAGAGAAGTATTTCCTAGATGGTGAATATGTGAAGTACTAAGATCAGATAATGGCCCTTATTTTGTTAATGAACTCTTTGTAAAGAAACTTGTTGCTCAGTATAAAGCACAGGTTTTCATCAGCTTATCACCTACAAGTGAACAGTTTCTGTGAGAGACGCAATGGCTTGCTTAAAAACAGAAAAGCTGTTAGGCAGAATCCTGTGCAGTTCCCTTAGGGAGCACTACAGAAGATTAGGACTACAGGTGAGAGCAAGAAATCCCCTTTGGTATCAGTCCGTACCACAAAGATTTAGTTGGTAGCTGTGGCTGAGCAGTCAGACTTATCTCAAGAGGGAGATGAGCAATATTCAGGGTTTACACAATAGACCTTTAGCACTTTGGAACAAGGAAACACTGACCAAAGCTTTGTATTAAAAAGGAATATATATTTATTTTATACACTACTATTAAAACACATTTATCACAGTTCTTAAGCAATTTAAATTCAGTCAAAGCAAGTATACAAAACTCACTAGTTAAATTGTAGACAAGTTTGATCAAGAGTGAAAACTGAGCAAAATGGCACAGTGGAAACCAAACACAAATGGCACTCTAGCAATTTCTTACAAGGGAGGGAAAGCACAAGTCATATAGAAATATCTTCTTACAGGCCCCAGCAACACTTCCCATATAGCAAATACTTAAATGAAAACTGAGCAAAATGGCACTTCACAAGGTTTAAAAGTGGGAAGGAAGGGGTGGTTATAAGAAGTAGGTGCACCAACACAGTTGTAGTTGAGAAGCAATCTAGTGAAGGCAGTTCTAACAAATCTAGCCAGAGTCAGTAGGCCTGTGCCAGAGTCAGTGGTACAGGGCAAGGGCCCAGGAGCAAAATGTTCTTGTAGCTGCAGTCAAGTCTTTGGTTAACGATTTTGAAAAGGTGGATGCAGAAGGTGAAAGACAATGTCAAGAGAAAAGGGCGGCCAACACAACAGGTAGGTAAAGGATTTAAAACACCTTTAGCTCTACCACGCAGAAAGGGCAGCCTGGCGGAACAATGTACGTTTAAAATGAAGAAGTGGCTCCTGCGGTGGCAGTTGTTCCTGGTAGTTCCTGCAGTTTGGGGGATCCAGCAGAGGAAGAGAGGCTCTCGTTGTGGAGGAAGGTTTGGGTTACTGCACTACCCAGGGATGAAACCAGCCGCGGTGCTGCCCAATGAATAAAAGGTACGCTCCTTTAAATCGCGGTCCAGGTGGATGGGTGCCTGGCTATCCGGTCTCCAAGTACAGGGTACTGGCAATTCATCCAGGGCAGGTCCAGGAAGGCAATTGGCAAACTATTTGGCCCCACCAGCTGAAGGGAAGAAGGCTCTTTCAGATGAAGATCTTCTCTTGTCTTGTGGAGAAAAGTGGTGAGATGCTGAAGCAGGGCATCACCGGTGGTTCAGTCGTTGCAGGTCTTCGGCTTCTCTCTTCTTCGGCTTCTTAGTTCCAGTGGCAATGTCTTGCTCTTCCAGTTCTCAGGGCCCTGCTTTTATGCAAAAAGAGCCCCATTCATACAGGCTAGCTGTCACACACAGTGGAGTGGTAATCTTGGAGGCAACCCTGTCCAGGGGTCCTACTTCCCCTCCCACACAATGGACCGACCCCAGACTCAGTGGCACCAAAAGGAGGGCTTCTTGGCAGAAGCCCACCAAAAGGACGAACAAAGGATTCCCGACCTGGGTTAGGAGTTTAGAGAAAGACACGAGAAAGAGGTTATATTAAAGTTCTGACAAATAAAACCTACCAGAGTAAAGTTAATATTAAAATACGCCGGCGATATGTTAGAGGCTGTCAGAAAATGTGGCAGCCTCGAAAAATGGGAAAATCTCATAGGAAAATATTTGTGGTCGAATATTTACGATAGTAACCACTGCCACCAGCCAGAAACTTTTGAGAGAGGGACTGTACGGTACCCTCTCAAAAATGAACAAAAGGGAAAAACTATTAACCCTTCCCAGTACCTCCATAGTAAGATGGGTTGTACTGGTTTAGTTCACAAAAAATGACTAGTAAAGTCAATGGGGACTTTACATGCCCTGGGAGACAGTAGTCATTCCCAGGGTATGGAGTCTATGTTTGGGGGTCGCTACAACACCCCTGTGTCACTGCACGGCGGGTGCTGTGTAACACATGTGAAGAAAGATGGTTCCTATGGAGGTGAGAGAAACCCCATAGACATTAAACACCAAAATAGCCTAGAACACACATAGAAAAAATGTCTAAGAGTGGGAGAAAAGAGTCTCACTCTTAGCAGGAGAAAAAAACAAACCCTTCAAATCCAGCGAAGCTGCTGGGGGACTCTATAGGAAAGGGAAATTAGCCATAGAATGAGAATTCTCCCTAACACTCGCCCCCCCCAGACTAAGGGACAGGAGGATTTAATCAACTCCTGGATGAGTCTCTTACCTCTAGTCGGTTATAAACATCCTAGAGAGACCATCAGCATTTTGGTGGTGACATCCTGACCTGTGCTGAATGGTAAAATCAAAACCTTGGAGGCGGATTGACCATCTTAGCAGTTTTGGGTTTTCCCCTTTCATTTGCTTCAACCATCTCAAGGGTTGGTGGTCTGTTTGAATGAAGTATGGTCTAAACTTCTTCAAAGCCCACAAAATGGCAAAACATTCTCTCTCAATAGTTGCCCACCTTGTTTCAGGTTCCTCCAGCTTCCTACTGATGAAGCAAATGGGGTTCTCCCTACCTTTCCCATCCAGTTGACTGAGTACTGCACCTATACCTATATTGGAAGCATCTGTTTGTACAATGAAGGGTTGGTGTTAGTCAGGAGCTCTGAGAACTGGCGCTTGACAAAGGGCTTTCTTCAGGCTTTCAAAGGCCTGATTGCACTCCTAATTCCATTTGATCTTTTTTTTAGCGAACTTAGGAGAGGAGATTGCATTCAGTGGAGAAGCTATGGATCCATAGTTCTCAATGAAATTCCTGTAATACCCTGTGAGGCCTAGGAAAGCTCTCATTTAGGTTTGAGTAGAAGGGGTTGTCCAATTTTGCACAGCTTCAATCTTGCTGAGCAAAGGCCTTATTTTACCACCTCCTACCTCATGCTCAAGGTAGACCACTTTACTCTGACCAATTTGGCATTTACTTGCTTTTATGGTCAGAACGGCCTGTTCAAGAGCCTGCAGAACATCCTAGGTGGTCAACATGTTGTTTCCAAGTAGGGCTGAACAAAGCAATGTCATCCAAGTATGCCATGCAGAAGTCCTCCATACCATTCACAACCTGATTAACCATCCTTTGGAATGTAGCAGGTGCATTCTTTAATCCAAAAGGCATAACCTTAAACTGGTATAAGCCAACTGGGGTGGAGAATGCAGTTTTCTCCTTGGCATGGTCAGTCAGGGCTATTTGCCAATAGCCTGACATGAGATCAAATATGCTGAGGAATTTGGCTGAACCAAGTCTATCCACCAGCTCATCTGTCCTTGGCAAAGGATGGGCATCAGTCTTAGTGACTGTATTCAGAGCTCTGTAGTCCACACAACATCTCAACTCCTTGGAACCTGCCTTTGGTACTAACACAACCGGGCTAGACCATGGACTCATAGAGGGTTCTATTACCCCGAGATCAAGCATCTTGTTGACCGCTCCTTTGATGTGGGTTCTTACATTTTCTGACATCCTGTAACCCCTGCTTTGACAGGTAAACAGTTACCAGTATTGATATCATGCTGGCCCCAAGGGGTCAAGCCTGGTGCTAGAGAAAACAGAGGGGCAAATTGATTTAACAAAACTTTGCACTCCTCCTGTTGCTCAGGTGTCAGATTAGAAGAGACATTAACTCCTATTTTCTCATCGAAAGGATTGCCTCTGAGGGGGTCAGGTAGAGGTTCAATCTCCTCCTCCTCTTGAGCTGAAGCTAGAAGCAAAGCTCCCAGTTCTGGACTCGAGACATAAGCTTTTAGACCGTTGGTGTGAAAGACTCTAGGAGACTCCTTAGGATTGCCTAAATCCACCAGATAGTTCACCTCTCCAAGTTTTCCCACAACCTTGAAGGGTCCCATCCATTTGTCCTGCAAGGCCCTCTGCCTTGTTGGACCATAACAAGAACTAGCTGGTCTTGAGTGAACTCAACCATTTTAGCCTTCTGGTCATGCCAATGCTTAACAAGAGCGTGACCTCCTTTCAAGTTATCACTTGCCTCAGCCATCATGTGTGACATTCTCCTCCGGAGTCCTATCACATAGTCAGTGACTCTGACTGGCATGGGGGAAGGAGCACTCTCCAACCCCTCCTTGATCAGGGCCAATGGACCTCTGACCAGATGGCCATAGAGAAGTTCAAAGGGACTGTAACCCACTCCCTCCTGAGGGACTTCTCTATATGCAAAGAGAAGGCGTGGCAGTAGGAGATCCCATTTTTTCTTAAGGGGATCCTCTAAAGCTCCTATCATGCTCTTAATGTTTCTGTTAAACCTTTCAATCAACCTGTTTGTCTGAGGGTGGTATGCTGTTGAGAACTTGTAGGTAACTCCAGAGTTTTTCCACATGGCCTTCATGTAGTGGGACATAAAATGTGACCCCCTGTCGGATATTACCTCCATAGGAAACACAACCCTGGTAAAAATACCAAGGAGGGCCTTAGCTACAGCCTGAGCTGTAACAGTCCTCATAGGAATTGCTTCAGGGTACCTACTAGCATGGTCTACTACAACAAGGATAAACCTGTTGCCTGAAGAGGTTGGAGGATCAAGGGGAGCAACAATGTCGATTCCTACCCTCTCAAATGGTACTCCCACCACAGGGAGCGGCACTAAATGTGCCACATTCTTGGAGCCACTTTTACCAGAAGTTTGGCAAGTGTGGCAACTCTTGCAATACTTATCTACCTCAGCCCCCATTTTAGGCCAATAAAAGTAGAGAGAGAGCCTTTCCTTGGTCTTCTTGAAACTCAAGTGGCCAGCCAAAGGTATCTCGGTCTAGTTGCAAGAATTGGAGTCTTTTTTCTTGGGGCACTACAAGTCTATTGTAGTCTCCAGGGATTGACTCTGTCGGTTCACTATAGAAGAGGCCCTCTTCCCAGTGTAACCTATACTTCCCAGGCTCTTGCCCTTCAAGCTGAGAAGCTGCCTGGTGGCATAGACCTTCCAGAGTTGGACATTCTCTTTGTCCCCTACTGAAGTCTGACCTGTTGGGGCCACCTTCTGCCAGTAAAGACTGCAGCTCATGATGGTCCACTGGGTCAAGATCTCCAATGAGTTCCTGGCCTCCTACTAGATGTGAGTCTTCAGGCTCTAGTTCAACCACACAGGGTTGTACCTCACTCTCAGCCTCAGCTGGAGGAGGAATCACAGGTGTGATTTTTGACAACCTAGGAGATTTCCTGGTTGTCAGCACTGGAGTGCTTTCTGCTGGTTTCTTCTTGGAATTCTTGGGTTTCCCCATTGCTTCTGGTTGCTTTGAAATAGCAGTTAGTAACTCCAGTGGAGTCGGAGTGATTTCTTTTTCTATCATCTCCTCCGGCGAGCCCCTCAAGGTCCTCTCCCTTGTAGGTCTGGTAAGCTCCTGTAATCTCTTACAAGGTGGTCTCGGAGTACTTGACACTACTCTCAGGTCTTTCAGATCATTGCCCAACAGCACCCTTCCTGGTACTTCAGATTGTACACTCACAGGTATAC
Organism: Ambystoma mexicanum; assembly: GCF_040938575.1. Taxonomy (NCBI): domain Eukaryota; kingdom Metazoa; phylum Chordata; class Amphibia; order Caudata; family Ambystomatidae; genus Ambystoma; species Ambystoma mexicanum. The sequence goes on along the minus strand of NC_090930.1, from coordinate 388,100,420 downwards.
TGACAGTCATTTCATTGCACTGGATGAGAGCTGGTAATTGGGGAAGCATCTGCACAGGCCCTCCAGCTAACTTGGTGAGGCGTTTGGGTGCCTTAGCAACATCCTCCACCTTGGAAAAAGATGCATCCACCACAGTTATGCTGGCCCCAGTGTCTCTAATGGCAGGGGTCTCCTGACCACTGACTAGGACACTGTCTTTATAATACTCTTTAGTATTAGGAGGGATAGAATTATACACATCTAAATTCTGTTGTTCCCACAACCCTAGGGATACTAAAGATACACTAGCTGAGACTCCAATGGGGTCTTCAGCTAGTAGTTGAAAGTTTCCACTGACCATATGTACTTACTCCTCTGGAGCGAAGGCTTCGGAGACTATGTGGACCCCTGAATGTTTACCCTTACATCTGGGATCCCATTTCACATGATCAGTAGAGCCACAAATATAACGTTTTCCAAATGTCTTTATGAAGGTTGGCTTGTTCTGACCTCCCTCTGGTCTGGGACCAGAAGGTGCACTAGCCTGATTAGGTTTCCCTTGTGGCTTACCCTTAGAATTTTGTTTGGGAGCCTCTTTGGAATTGGAATTATTTGAATTGTCTTTGTTTTCTTTCTTGGGCTGCTTTCCCTCATCCTTTTTCTGAGTTAACCCTGAATCCTTGTGAGTAGCCCTGTTGGCAACCCAAAAGTCAGCAGCCTTAGCTAGCTTCTTAGAATCTATTTCTTTTGAATCAGCAAAGTGCTGTCGGAGCTCAGGAGGGCAGGCATCATAGATAGACTCCAACATTACAAGATTTCTCATTCCTTCATCAGTGTTAACTCTATAAACCTTAATCCCTCCCTCTAAGTTCTTCAAACACTCATTCACCCAAGTAGCCCAAGGGGTACTATCATGCTTTTTGAGGGTCCTAAACCTCTTAAGGTACTGGGAAGGAGTCTTCCCAAATCTAGCTATCAAAGCTAGCTTTACACATTCCTAATCCATCCTATCCACCTCCCCAACTCCATTACCACATCAGATGCAACAGGGGGGAGTCTAGAGAATAATCAGGGGATCAACTGATTCCCTGTGATATCCTGGAGCCCATGATTGTATTCAAACATAGCTAGCCAATCTAATACATCCAACTTAGGTTCATACATACCCACAATCTCTTTAGGCATCCGGAGTCTTTTTGGACTGGAAGATCTAGAGGATTCGGGGAGAGAAGCATTATCCAAAGACAATTTCTTCATCTAAAGCTCACGATTGAGCTCCATTTCTTTGAACCTTAGTTCTTGATGTCTCTGTTCAGTTTGGGGACTAATTATTTTGAATTCTAGTTCAAGTCCCATTTTTTCTAGAGAGATAAATTCAGGACTTAATGTGGGACCTGGTAAAGGTCCAGTAGCCACAGGTTGAAGCCTTTCAGCAGGTAGAGGGCCAGAGGCGGTGACATTGTTGTCCTCCTCTTCCTCATCTGTTTCAGCAATAACATTTTCAACATTATCCTCCTCAATGTTTGCTACATTTGCTGGCGTAGGGGGCACTACAGCACCACTATCCAGACTTTGTTTCTCTCACAGTCTATCAATCATTTCTAATTTCTTGCCTTTGACAGGAACACCTTTCTGTCTACCCAGATCCCTTAAATAATCTGCAGTATTAGTAAGGAGGGTTTCCTGGCTGTAACTTTCCATATTTTTGACTTTGTTTAAAATAAACGTTTTGTGATAGTTAGCCTTGTGGTTATTTGAACCAAGGTGCTAGCAGAACTCTAAAATGCAAATCCAATACTTTTATCCTCACCGCCGTACACCAGTGTTATGCAGAATCCTGTGCAGTTCCCTTAGGGAGCACTACAGAAGATTAGGACTACAGGTGAGAGCAAGAAATGCCCTTTGGTATCAGTCTGTACCACAAAGATTTAGTTGGTAGCTGTGGCTGAGCAGTGAGACTTATCTCGAGAGGGAGATGAGCAGTATTCAGGGTTTAGACAATAGGCCTTCAGAACTTTGGAACAAGGAAACACTGACCAAAGCTTTGTATTAAAAAGGAATATATATTTATTTTATACACTACTCGTAAAACACATTTATCACAGTTCTTAAGCAAGTTAAATTCAGTCAAAGAAAGTATACACAACTCCCTAGTTAAATTGTAGACAAGTTTGAGCAAGAGTGAAAACTGAGCAAAACGGCACAGTGGAAACCAAACACAAATGGCACTATAGCAATTTCTTACAAGGGAGGGAAAACACAAGTCATATAGAATTATCTTCTTACAGGTCCCAGCAAAACGTCCCATGAGTTTGTGAACCAGTTTAGGCAAGGCAGTGCATCTGTATAGCAAATTCTTAAATGAAACCTGAGCAAAATGGCACTTCACAAGGTTTAAAAGTGGGAAGCACCAACATAGTTCTAGTTGAGAAGCAATCTAGTGAAGGCAGTTCTAACAAATGTAGCCAGAGTCAGTAGGCCTGTGCCAGAGTCAGTGGTACAGGGCAAGGGCCCAGGAGCAAAATATTCTTGTAGATGCAATCAAGTCTTTGGTTAATGTTAAGAGAGAAGGGCGGCCAACCCAACAGGTAGGTAAAGGATTTAAAACACCTTTAGCTCTACCATGCAGAAAGGGCGGCCTGGCAGAACAATGTACCTTTAAAATGAAGAAGTGGCTCCTGCAGTGGCGGTTGTTCCTGGTAGTTCCTGCAGTTTGGGGGATCCAGCAGAGGAAGAGAGGCTCTCATTGTGGAGGAAGGTTTGAGTTACTGCACTACCCAGGGATGAAACCAGCCGCTGTGCTGCCCAACGAATAAAAGGTACGCTACTTTAAATCGCGGTCCAGGTGGACGGGTGCCTGGCTATCCGGTCTCCAAGTACAGGGTACTGGCGATTCATCCAGGGCAGGTCCAGGAAGACGATTGGCAAACTGGTTGGCCCCACCAGCTGAAGGGAAGAAGGCTCTTTCAGATGAAGATCTTCTCTCGTCTTGTGGAAAAAAGTGGTAAGATTCGGAAGCAGGGCTTCACCGGTGGTTCAGTCGTTGCAGATGTCTTCGGCTTCTCTCCTCTTCGGCTTCTTAGTTCCAGTGGTGACGTCTTGCTCTTCCATTCCTCAGGATCCTGCTTTTATGCAAAAAGAGCCCCATTCATACAGCCCAGCTGTCACTCACACAGTGGAGTGGTCATCTTGGAGGCAACCCTGTCCACAGGTCCTACTCCTCCTCCCACACAATGGACCCACCCCAGACTCAGTGGCACTGAAAGGAGTGCTTCTTGGCAGAAGCCCTCCAAAAGGACGAACAAAGGATCCCCGACTTGGGTTAGGAGTTTAGAGAAATACACGAGAAAGAAGTTATATTAAAGTTCTGGCAAATAAAACCTACCGGAGTAAAGTTAATATTAAAATACACTGGCGGTATGTTAGAGGCTGTCAGAAAATGTGATAGCCTCGAACAATGGGAAAATCCTATAGGAAAATATTCAAGGTCGAATATTTACGCTAGTAACCACTGCCACCAGCCAGAAACTTTTGAGAGAGGGACTGTACGGTATATGTTGACCACGACATACTTCCATATACCCTGAATGTGACTCTGTGTCAAGCGCAAACTGTGCCAAGATTCCATACTGAAAACCTGATTTGAAATGTGAAATTTGGAAGAGGCTTTTTCACCACTAAAAGAGTAGAGGAATACACAGGTACAACTCTGCATTATTTAGAGCTAAAGACAACTTTTCATTGCCTCATCAAATCAATAATACATATATTATATTATTCACAGATAACTATAAATGAATTGGGAACTACGAAAAGACGACGTTTCCATCATCTCATAACGGAATAGTTGCCACTGAAAAATCCTGAGGATATACTCACTATCAAAAAGTAGATGTTGTTCTCATTCCACATTGAAGTATCATTTTGAAATTATTATGAATAATTGTTGAAATTAGTGATTACTGTACTAGTCAGCAGTAAGTCATTGCTCCTGAAGAAGAGAGGCAAATCTCTCGAAACACATTGAGCTCATTACTATGCCCCATTTTTTTAGAAATTTGTGTAGAAATTTATTTTTAGAAACTTATTTTTGAACAGTCTTGATTCCCTTGAATCTGTTAGAAATTTGTATCAATTCTCCTGAATTTTGTTGAATTTGTTGAAAGAAACTGCTTTTGATTATTTGTTAAATTACAATGGTTTGAGTGAATTGAACTCAAAAGAAATAACAATATTATTTTGCACAATTTTGATAAACATCATTAGTAAAAAAACAAATACCTTCAAGGTGAAAATGTGTTGATTGACCTTTACTTTCAATGTTTGTTTACGTTGATTGTGGCTAAATAACTTCTTGAAAGAGTGATATATCGAATATTTGAAATTACTGAAAACATTGAGATTTGTTTGGAAAATGTTCTTTCCACTCTTGAATGGTGTGCAGGGGTCGGGAGTTTCTATTACCAATAGGAACTCCACATTTTTCTCATGTCTTTCTTGACTTTTTGATACCAGAGTCATTCTTTTCTCCCCGGCACCCAGAATAAAATGATTTGTATAAGGGTCAGTGGACTAGAAAAAACAAAAAATACTTAAAGTACCGTACATAGAAAATATACATAAGATAGGTTGTGCTTTCCTTACTTTCTTCTTTTTTGCTATTTGTTCTTAAGACACAGGAGCTTGTTAAATTTTGGACTGAGACATGCTTAAGTCTTGATCGGGAAGGAAAGAATGCCAGATCTCGATTTCCTTTTCGACGACTGGCAGAGGGAACAGTTACCCAATTCCTTTCTCACTGAGTTTCTCTTTGGAGGCACCTTTGCTAATTTTTCCCTACATTCTTCGTTCATGCCCTTCATTGGTGGAGAGAACTACTGACGTTCGTCATTTCCTGCAAGATCCTAAGAATTGCCCAATCATGAGGAGATTGCTTGCAGACATAATAGAGCAAGTTCTCCAGCTTCCTGAGTACAGTGGAGAAAACACAAATGCCCCTATCTGATGAAAATGCTCATAGACTAGTAGGGTTGGTTTTCCACTATCTGATTGAGGAATGCACACATCTTGTTGGAAGACACACTGATGTTCGCACCTGCTTGAGAGATCCGAGGAATACAGTGGCACTTGACGAATTGCTATGAGACATAACTGAGCAAGTTAATCTATATTTTGAGCCAACACTGAGAACATCCTGAAGGAGACTTTTGAAGGAAGAGATCCAGAGCCTACTATCTCTAGTCTTCTACTTCTTGCTGGAGAGGCATCCACATTTTACTTGGCAAAAGGACGACTCTTTCCTGTGCATCAGGAACCCTGTTAATCGTCCTGCAATCAGCCAGCTGCTTGACGAGCTTGTTAAAAAGATTAAGATATTTCCAGAGTATTGCATGATGTTGCCTAAATAAAAGTAGATTTTTCCTTCCTTAAAAAATATAAAAAATTAGCAGCATCAACAGTAATAATGTCATGGCCAACAACGAGAGACCTCCACAATGTTCAAGAAGCTACTGCTGCATGAAGTGGGCCTACCTATTTGTCATTTATACATGCAACTTGTTTATTGTGATCCTTATTTCTCTTTCAGTACGCACTGCTTACTATATGGATCCTCATAAGGCAAGGGTTCCTGTGTATCTTCATATGCAGAAGGAGAGTACAGATGTGGCAACTACAAGGAACCCGAGACCTTATATAATTGTCCCTACTCTAGAGGTACATTCAAAGGCACCTAGTCCTATGATAGATAAATCTAGGCTTCCTTTTGAGGGAAGGTCACGCATGGAGATTATAAAAGGCTCTTTTTTGCCTCCCTGTTATGTTAATAGGATGAGGCTTCTGGAACTTTCTCTTACACAGGTAGTACCTGGAAAAAAACACCAAGTCCACTGACAAATGTTTCTGAATTGGTGCAGTAAGAAGGAATTATGCTGACATATTACATGAGATGATTATAGAAACTCTTAAGAAAAGAATGAGACCTAAGAGAAGTGCTAGGGAAGATGATCATGAGTTAACTGATTACCTGGATAGTACAGCACACTTGGGGAATCACATATTGTATCAGCGTATGAAAGAAGTGGGAAGGAGCACCTCGAAGGAGGAATGCTTTGTATGTGCACTCCTTCCGTACAGCATGGGGAAGTCTAAGATCTTCATAGCTATTGAAATAGACATCCAGACAGCACATTGTCTATCACATGTAGCACTCTGCCATACAAGAGGTCAGTTCATGGGCTGAACAGCCTATCTCATATGGGAAACTGAATGGACACATCCAGAAGAAGATGATTATGTCCAAGATACAAAGACAAGGCTAAAAGCTCATACCAAGAACCAAGTGATCAGATACGAAAAGCCTGGAGTGAAAGGAGCTGGAATCAGATGGGAAGTAAATAAAAGACTAGAGAGTCCAGGAAAATCTGCAAACAAAATTCATAGATGGAAAAATAGAGGCCACATACAGATTTGGGGATTGGTGCTTTCAACAGATGGATGGGAAGAAGGAGTGGTCGTTTGCAGAGCATGGATGGTAATGGGTCGGCCTGAATTGACTATTGGCATTGTGGAACATGGATGCAAGCCTTTATGGCCGAAACTGGCTAAACTACTGACATGGGTTGAGGATAACAGAGGATCTTTGTAGATAGTGCCTTTGAAAAGTGCAGAACTGTGCTTTAGAAACAATGGTACAAAAAAAGTTGGAGAGAACCAGAACTGTGGCCAAATCTTTGAAGTACCAGGAATGAACCTTGGGACAACAGTGATCATGGATCACTTCTGGGCATGTGGATCCAGAGCTTATATGAAGTTGCCCAACGACTGGGGAGGACAATGTTCCATAGTAAATGTTCATGTTCCAGCGTTGGTGATTCCTAAAAGTGACTTGGACATTGACAGCTTTCCTAAAGCAGATGCTCACCTGATTAAGAAGAGATCTGTGGAGCTGATAAGTAGAATGAAGAGAGAAAATGATTTGTCAGCCAAGTCAATAGAAGCTTTTGATGCCATTCCATATGAATACAGACTGTTCAGCAATACTCCGTTGATATTTACGTTGATTGTTATGCTGAGTATCCAGGTTCGAGCAAATACTAAATGGCTGCAAATTACCAGATGGGAGTTGTTGCAGACAATCAATACTACCATAAAGATATTCAATGCTATCAGAGAAGAGCTGAGAGCCACATGACTTATGGCTCTTCAGAATAGATACATCCTAGACATGATCACGGCTATGGATGGAAGTGTTTGTGCAAGAATTGGAGAATCATGTTGCACATGTAAACCTTGTCATGATGACGACAATGGTACCTTGACAGAGGCCATAGAGATGTTGACAAAACTGCATGTCCAAATGGTGGACGAAGTGGAGGACATTGCTGATGATAGCAGGTTTGGAGCACTCTTTTCTCGGGCTCCACAATGGATGGCAGACATGTTCAAGTTTCTTGGAGCCCTGATAGTGATGATATTGCTTGGATTCTGTGTGATTAGGATAATAATCTCACAATGCAAAAAGACTGCAAAGAAATCCATAGGAATGAAGATCATGCTTGATGTTGAATCTGGATGGAAGACCAAAGACCTGACAGATGAAGAAATCAGAGATTTCGTGAAAGCCAGCATCCATGCACCAGAGAGAATTAAATTCCTGTATCCAAAGAATCATAAGAAGTATGTGCGAAGATGGATCTATTGCAGTCCAAGTGGTACGTGCATGCTCATGACGTGGAACAAGGATGAGCATGTGAAATCAGCCGGATGTCTGAAAGGAGTAATCAAGATATGGGTCCCAAAGAAGCATTTCTTCAGACAAGGATGTCGAGATGTAAAGAATGATGGGAGAGTAGTAGATGAATCACCCAGATGGGGAAGTGTAGAGAAGGAGCCAAGTACTCCCACCTCAACCATCTCACCCATATTGCCTATATCTTGGAAACCAGAGTTTGAGACATGTGCAGTATCAGTGAAAATACCAAGGAGAATCTTGGACGCAGCATTCGCATTGAGAAAGCCATACCTGCATACAAGACAGTATGATGGGCATTTGAATGAAATACCAGAAGAAGCAGGACCAATAAATGAAAGAGCAGATTGGTGACATCACACGAAGCCAGACTGATGTGCATAGAAGAGATGCAGAGATGAGAGAATAGAGATATTCTATATGGCATCAAGAAAGTATCAAAGTTAAATGACATCTCAGGCTCGAGATGAAGAACCTTATGCTACAGAAACAATGAAGATATGAAGTCATTTTACATGTGTACGAATGCAAAGAAACGCAACCAGACAAAGTATTCTTGAGGCTAGCTTTGTAGTGAATAGATTGCAGCATCTGTCAACACATACATATATAGGAGTAAGTAAAGAATGGATGTTTCCATGACATGTTATTGCAGAGCTGGACCAGAGCAGGAAGGCTTTTTTCAGTGTGTCAATGAAATTACAGAAATGTGAGGCTGTATCAGCCCCAAGAAACCAAGGTCGCACCAGAGCGCACATTTTTGGTCTTCAGTCACATGGAGGGATGAACCTGGACAAACATGACAAACCACATCTATGCAGAGATGCAGAGTGTGCCTCTACTCCCCTGTATTCTTCACAGCAAAGAACTTTTCCATGGCCAGGTTCAAAGACTTAATTGACGTGCAGACCACCTTGGTGATGATAGATGATATGTTAATTGGTGGGAATCTATGGTTATGACCAGCTCACCAGCACCTGGAAATCCAGCCTGCGTGCTGCTAATGTGAGTGGAAAAGTATTGACGGATGTAAGAGTGCCAACCAATTTTAGGGGGCCACGTAATTAAGAGCCCTATAGTTTGTATAACCAATGGGATGTTAGGTATTCAGTGACGTTCATAGTGACTTGCTCGAAGGATGGCCTTAGTAGTCCCAAATGATGTTAAGGAGCCTATCACTTTCTAAGACTAATATGGAACATATACTTAGATGTTCTCCTTAAGCCTATCACATTTGCCATTAGGTTTTTGTAGTTTGCCACGTAGGATGACAATAGCAAATATGTAGGTTGACGTCAGCTATGACAGATTTTACTATAAGTATGTTTTTTGTGAAATGCATTGAGAAACCATGGTATGAGACGTCCATTGATGTCCATTGTACTCCCTGTTTTAGATAATTGATATTAAAACTGTCAACTTTGCCAACTTGCTGAGTCATTTCTGTTATTGATGTTTGAGTAACTTCTGAATCCTCATTCATCTCAAAGTATTGCTACCTCATCTTAAAGGGATGGTTCAGTTGTCCCGGTTCACGCTTGCCTCATATGCGCCCAGCAACAGACATCACCTGCCTGGAATTGCTTTGCATCCAAGCTGGATTTTGCCAAAGCGAATGCCTTGTATAACAACTTCTGATCTGATATATCAGGAAAAAGGACAAAGAACAAGATGTCCAAAGAACAGGCCACATGGCATGTTCATTTTGACAACATGGTACTCAAAATGACATAATACGATCGAAAATAAATGTGTACACAAGTACAACAAATATATTGGTGGAACTGAATCCACCGCCACCACCCCATCCAAGACACATCAAACAGGTAACACATATGTAACTAGGGAACAAGAAAAAGGTATACATAGTACCTCTTCAGCAAATTACTGTAATATGACATGCTTCAGTAAAACAACACAGGAATCTCACACAGGCGACAGAGTTTCCCTGTAACTGTAACCATAAGGGCTGATTAGCACCACCAAAATTCGAGCAAGGTGAGCATAGAATCAAAATATTGCTTACCTCTAAATGTCGGTACAGGGTACACGCAGCAGCAATTAGCTGGGGTTCCATTGAAGTCAATGGAAGAAAAGTTGAACAAAGGCACATCTTTCCTAACAAAAAAAGCAGAAAAAGCAGCTAGCAGGTCAATGAGGCATTATGGATTCAGCCAATTCAAAAGAGACATACGTGATACAAGCATAAGCAAGATTGAAAACAAATATCAAAGCAGGCGAATGAGGCAATATGTATCCAGCATATGAATTGTGCATTCTGTAAGTAAGATAAGACAAAAAACATGTGTTTATTTGTATTAGGTAAAATGGCAAAGCTGTTTCTGACATGAGGCAGTAACCCTTATGTACTTAAGACTAGGAAAACAAATATTGACAATAAGGTAATAAATACATCAGTAGCACACTGTAGGAGCCCTTGATAGACACAGTAACATAATTATATTTGAATTGCACTATTTTGTATTTATTGAGCAGACAGGATGTCAGGTCTCATAGAAATTATATGTAAATAGGATGAAATACAGACCAGAGGCAAACCCTGTTGTGGATTCCTTTACAATTTCAACAGCTGCTGAAGAAAAAGGTGATGTTGATGTTATTGTGGTGAAGCGGGGTGTTAGTGCTTAATTTGTGTGAGGTGGGGGGACTTGTCAGGGCTCATTGCTGGCACTTATTTCTAAGCCCCTTCATTTATTGATGATTCGAGCTTGATTATGTTGCAGTGTTTTGGCAACTTTATTATTTTAACTGGAAGTTAGTCAGTCACAGTAATATAACAACAACAGTGCAAGATTCGAAATTGCTGGGAGCTTGGGGCTATTTAGCTCCTACCTCTACCCTTGGAGAGCCTGGTTACATTGAAACCAACAGCTACCAGAAACTACTTTGGGCTACGTAGTCCAAGTGGTGCCTTACAAGCATGCATATGTGACATTAACTTTGAGGGTTTGAAAAGATTAATAAAGAAGAACTAGGACACATCTAGGACACATTAAACATAATGGATCATACATAATAGCCAAAATGATACTGTGCATCTCATGTGGAATTTAGATTTGTGGTGTGCTGTGTATCAGCTCCTGGTTACCTTGTCGTAGTTCCTGCTTACAGAGCCTTTCACCCAGGAGTTAGTTTTAGCTACTGCTCATTGAACCTTAATTTCGAGCCCTGCAGTGTGCACTGCCCAAGGTTCTGCATGGGCTAGCTCATTGTCATCCATGAACCTTATAACCCATGTTGGCAGGTCTATTTATCGATTTTTATGAATAACAATGAGTTGGATGGTGACAATGCTGGGCACTGATGCTAGCCATGTCTGCAAACTGCTCAACTCATCCCGCATGTCTTTGCCAGGGCCGGTGCTATCACTAGGCACGGTTAGGCACTTGCCTATATGATAGAAATGTTAGCGCGGCAAAAAGCATTTTTAAAACCTCCACACTACTGCCGTGCTTAGAGATAGCACAGGCCCTGTTAGTTACTGTCTGAAGCAGGCTGGCTGCAGTAGCAGACCAGGTAGCGCTGTGAAGGTTGGTACTTGGGGTCGGATCAGGGCCACAATGAGTAAATGGGCATGGTGGCAGCAGTGGCACCTGCGCAATGTGCATTAGCACGCCACCAAGCACCACACGTGCCCCCTCATCTGATCATGACTCGATAATATGAATGCCGTAATGCAGTGCGATGACCACGAGGCAGGAGTTGGGACAGGTGAGGAGGACCCCACTGCTGACCAAGTAAGTAGCGGTACCAGGGCGCAAATCCACGTTAAACATGCTTACTTACTTGCAGAACACACATACTTAAAAACTGCATTGAGGGGCTATATGGCAGCTCAGGGATGGGTGCCACATCATGCTCCAAGCAGACAGTTAAAATCAACAAAGCCAGAGTCAGTGCCTGCGTGATATCCCAGCAAGACTGGGGGTGGGGGACTGGGATGTGGTTGCTGAAGATGGCAGTGTGTCAGTAACGAGCACCACCGCTGCCAGCGAGACCAGGCCCAGTGCTAGCCTCAGCCCATCACCCATCTCGGGGGCTCCATGGCCAGGTGCGCGGAGGCATCAGGGAATGAGAGCTGGACTACTGTGGGGGGCAGCGGCCAGCGTGGAGCCTATGCCCCCTGCAGTCCTCACTCAGTGTGGCTCAGTGGCTCTGCCGCATGCTTCCCAGGAGCGAGCACTCCAGGGCCACCTAAACCACAGTACTCTCCATATGTGGCTTAAAGGCTCTGTCAACTTGTGGCAACATAATATTGCCTGAGCTTTACAAAATAGTATGAAGACTTTATAAACAGCTCCAAGTCTTTTTAGTGCAGGGACAATCTGAGGTCTCCATCGTGTGACAGATAAAACTATCACCCCGAGATACAGATAGTCATAATCCTGCTCAAGAGGTATTCATCCCATCCAGAAAAACTGCTTATCCTTACTAATGGTCATTATTTTAGATATATTGTTATTTATTTTGAGATTATATCATTCACAGTATTGGTCAACAGCCGATAATTGAGATTTTAAGGCCCCTGACCAACAGCACAGACTACCTCACATAGCACCAGTTCCTTAGAGAAGCATGGAGCCTCTGGTGGTACATGCGGGACTGACAGACTCGGAGTGACCAGAGACTGGACGCTAACTATCTGACATCACTGATGGTGTCCAATTAGCACTAATCCATTCAGATAGGTGAAGAGCTTGGCATTAGTGTGGGGCACTTTTCTTAGAGATTAAAATGGTGGGCTTTATTTTGCCCTTGTGCTAAGGGCAATGGCAGAAGCAGGCTGCAATGCCAGGTGGCATAGATCCCATCAGGGGCATCCGATCCAGGAAGTACACTTTGTTGGTTTGTGAAACTATGTGACAAAATGAACCCTAGTCTGAACCCTGCAGCCGCTGTCAGTGCTGGGGCTGCAGCGGCTCTGTTGCGCACTATCACTTGCAGTGCAAACATGCTCTCCTTTCTGGAGCTGCTTTAGTCTCCTGTCTGGTTCTGTGTTTCTGTTTCTCAATCCCCGCTGCACACTGTACGTTCCTCGCTGCTGCCGCCGCCCAAGTCTGACCGTATTCTTGCATGCAGCATGCCGACTTTAGTGTCACTGCCTGGCTGCCAGTGCCCCCTCTGTGCCCTGCTCAGTGCTCCTGTGTTCTCTTCCCAGTCGCCTCTGCTCTTCTGTCCCATTCCTCTACCATTCTCTCTGCTGCCTGTGCAGTGCATTTCCTTCTTTACTCACACCCTCCATTGCCCTTAGTACTCAACGCATCATTCCCCTATTTCGTCTTTCTGTCCATGTGCCTTTGTGGCTTTGCCTTGTGTCTGCCTAACACCCTCTGTCCTTCTGCCATGTTCTCAATCCGAACTATTGCATCTGAGTGTGGAGCAATTGCGTATTAGGAGGGAAACAAAGGTTGTCGGTATTGTTTAATTATTTACCGACCCATTGATTACTCAAGGCCATGCTAATACCTATGGCCATTCCAACCCACTTCCTGCCCATCTGGGAATGGGTCCATGCACACCACGTGCCCCACTTTGGATGCTCTCATCTCTACTGGCATCCCTCTCTCGATCCCTCTCACTACCTCTCTCTCCTGGACTGACCACTCTCTTCTCTCAATTTACCTGAAGATCTCCTCCTCTCTATCAGCGGCACACCCACACAGCCACTCGGCTTTAAAGTCACCAGACCCATAAGAAAAATGGCTGCCTTTCCCTCCACCTACTCACTTTCTCCCACTCCCGTGGCTGATTCCCACCCTGACACAGCCCTCGCTAACCTCAATCTCTCTGTCTCCAACACTCTTGATACTCTTTCCCCTGTCATGAGGGTCCATCTGATGTCTTTCAAAAAGTGCAACTCTTGGTACGACTCTGATCTGAATGCCCTAAAGCGCAAGTGTAGGGCAGCTGAGCGGAAATGGAATTTGTCGGGCTCACTCTCTGACAAACTGGCCTGCCGCCTCCTTCAAAGACGATATTGACTCTGCATCCTCACCAAGAAAAGAGCCTTTATTCAATGCCGCATCTCCGTGGCAACAAGCAACATGGCCAAACTTTTCAAAGTCTGTAAGGAACTGACCAATTCTGCAGCAGCCTCTTCTTCTGTCACACCCATCCAGGACTTTAGCTCAGCCCTGGCTGCACACTTCAGCACAAAAACCATAGATATCCTTTCCTCCCTCCCTTCCACACCACAAATTACACCTACACTGGAGCCTTCTTTGCCCCCCCACTTCCCCTCTCTTTCCTCTCACCTGTCTCACCCGCTGAGGTCACCAGACAAGTCTGGTCCACGAAGGTCTCATCCAAACAGGTGGACCTCTGCCCTCCAAAATCATTAAGGACAACATTGACTCCCTCGCCCCAGCCTTGGCTGATCTCTGCAATCTCTCTTTTTCCCCTGAGTTTTCCCGACGGCTCTTAAGCTCTCTCGTGTGCACCCTCTACTTAGGATACCCTATCTCTATCACCCCTTTCCTGGGCAAACTCCTGGAAAAGCTAGCTATCTCTCAGCTCACCCTCCACAGTGAATCTATTGGGTGCTTCCACAACCATCAGTCTGGCTTTAGAGCATCCAGAAGCACGGAAACTGCTCTTCTGACCACCCATGAAGAACTGCTCTCAAACCTTGACACTAACACTCCCTCTGTCCTCATTGTCCTTGACCTCTCCTCTGCTTTCGACACAGTTAACTACAACATCCTGATTTCACGGCTCTGTTACACCCTGGGAATCACAGGTCAGGCTCTTGCGTGGTTAACCTCCTTTCTCTCCGACCGCCCATCTGAGGTGGAACTCTGTGCCTTTCTCTCGACTATCACTCTCTCAACCTGTGGTGTTCCCCAGTGATCTAACCTATCCCCCTGGTTCTTCAACTTCTATATGGCTGCCTTGGCACGTGTGATTGCCATTTTCACCTCTAACTTCCAGTGCTACACGGATGATATGCAACTATGTTTCAGGCTACCCTCAGTCGCCTCCTCCTCGCTCCTATCCGACTGTTTTTCCGTTACTCAGTCATGGTGTGCTGCAAATGACCTTTGCCTCAACGCCAGTAAGACTGAGATAGTTTGCATTGCTACCCCTGCTCCCACCTTCCCACTTTGACCCTGACCGGCCCCTTGGCCCTCTGCCCGCTCCCACCTGTGAGGCTAAAAACCTTGGAGTCCTCAGTTATACTCTACTTTTTCTCACTTACCACCAGTGGCTCACTGGAACCAGAGCCCTGGTTCTCTCTAGGTTGGACTACTGCAACAGCCTCTTCCTCAACCTCCCTGCTTCTGCCCTTCGCCCTCTGTGACAAACCCAGAACAGGACCACAAGACTTATGCTTGGCCTCAAGACCAGGGACCGCATCTCTATGGCACTGAAATCTCTTCACTGCTCCCCATGGCTGCAAGGATCAAGCTCAAGACCCTCTGCATTGTCCACAAGGCTTTCTGGAGCATTGGACCTACCTATCTTCAACGTTGCCTACCTAAAGGCGCTTTATAAATAAACATTACCATGCTATGTCTTTGAGCGTGCTTTACTCAAACCTTACCATACAACTTTGTACTTGTAGTTCCTGCAAATGTTTTTTCAAAGCAATCTTCTGAGAGTTATTCACTTAATATGAGCTCTACGCGCACTACTGATATAATAAAAATGTCTTACCAGGCTTGCCTACAGCCCCTCGATGTGTAAGCACTGTGCTGTCATTTCCTGAAGTCCTGTTAAAAACAAGCCTTGACTTGTATATAGGTATGAGGCATTTGCCAGGTACTGCAGTTATATGCCCAGGTACCCGTACCATTTGCACCTGCTACCATCAATGGTTAGTTATACCACTATGGCAGTGCCTGGCAAATGCCTTTACCATGTCAACAAAAAGGCCCAAACCATTGGCATTGCCAATGCTCGTTTCTTTTGTTTTGGTGTTATGGCGCCAAATCTGCCTCTTCTGGCAGGGAACCTGGAGCTGCTGTTTTGAGCTGCCCCAAATTTGTTTGTTGATTTTCTTTTTATGCATGCGGGCCTAAAAGTCAGCCCCTCCTGTAGGCCAATACACACCTCTTGAACACAATGCTTTGGGTGGGGAGGTTGGTGGGAGGATGGATGATTGAGAACAGTTAGGATCTGGAGTGGGGGGGCGGCAATCTGACAGTTTGCCTAGGGTGGCAAAATTCTTTGCACCGGCCCTGGTCTTTGCTGCATATTCTCTACTGTAATACCCATCAGGGTGGGTTGCCAACAACTGCACAGACACCAGCCAGCAGCCCCAACTCAGGGGCAAGTTCAGTGAAAAGGCCAATATGGAAGAGGAGTTCCTTTGTGATTGACAACCTATCTAAGACAATCTTGCTGCAGTGTTTGATAGGAAAGTTCCACTTGCCACCAATAGGATCACAGCAAAATGTTAACAATGATGTGTTTTAAAGAAACACTTAAACATTTAGCTTATTTCAAGACACAACTAATATGTCAATTGATATCTGTAAATCACAGTGCACATGCCTTAGAAAATGACCTGGCATGCGCTTTAATCTTCAAATCTATAAGTGTAGTGACCACGTAAGAAGGGTAATGCATGTAAGTCTATCCATGTGCCCACACTCCTAGCACCATATCCAAACCGTTATATGGCAACATTTCAGAATGGTTTAAATAGAATGTTTTAGGGATAAGCAATTATGGCTTATTTCCGATGCCCTACAGGCCATTTCACGCCAGGTTCAGCATGCAAACGTATGTTACTTTACATTTGTGGGGAATAAGCTAGCAGACAGTTTGATTGTCAAAGCAGCGGGTGGTGTGGGCGTGACATCATGCACGTTGCGTGTATGACATCATGGGCGTTGCGTTCATGACGGCACGCGTACTGTCGTGCTTATAAACACAAACAAACATGGCAGCGACGTGTTCTACCACGCAGGTGGCACCCGGGACTCTACCCCATTTATTTGGAGCTAATTCAAACCATTAAGGTAAGATAATGGGCAGTAAACCATGTCATTTTCAAAGGCCTTTGACACAAACGGGCTTGACCTTTTATCGTTAGGTTGAGGTAATAATAATACTTACGGTATCTTTGGTTGTATACAGGTATAACGGATGAGACAGATTACTCTTTTTTGGTGATTCAATCCTGCAATAAAAATGACTCGCAAAAAGTATTTCAAAGATTCTTTTCATGTAATCAGCGCGCACGATATTCCGGTAAGCCAGGCATTTGACATATCCATGAGTTCATGGCCAACACATCAGTGGTAAAGTCGCAAAAGAGACCCATCCATATATATTGTCTATCTCTCCATTTACTAGGACCAATACAACTAACATCCAAGACAAAGAGTGAGTGATATTTATCCAATTCACTCAATGGCCCTCATTACGACCCTGGCGGATTTCGCGGTGCAAAATGCACCGCGGAGCATGGCGGAAAGCCGCCGATAGCGCCATGGGGGTTGGCGGATTTACCACCCCATGCCGACCTTGGCGGAGCGGTAAATCCCCAATCCCCATTTTACCCTTCCCCATTCCCATTCTTGCCCCATAGGGTATAATGGGAGTGGGGAAGGAGTTAATTACGCCGCCGTAAAGTACGGCGGCGTAATTAACAACGAGGTCCCTTAGCGCCATGGTTTTCTCCGCCCGGTAAAACCAGGCGGAGAAAACCTCCATGGCGCTAAGGGAACTCGTAGTACGGCGGACGGGTCCGCCGCGATTACCGCTGGCGGTATCCCACTCCGCCAGGGTCGTAATGAGGGTCAATCACACTTAATGGGGCTAAAGGCTATAGTAGGTGAGGGGCATAATAGGCACGAATGTGGAACCTTTAAACACCAGTGATGTTATGAGATACGATACAGGACAATAGACATTAACATCCCAATTATTGGTGCTTACCTTATACTCACCAGTTGCCATGCATGGAATTATGAGTAAGCAACATCAAACCAATTCACAGAGAGAATTGCATGTAGTGACCAAGAAAGAATGGAGTGCATTATACACCCAATCCCATAGCAAAGTTTTTTTTGGCAAGAATTAAGTGTGTGATACAAGTGAATAACTATAGCATATTGCTCTTGTCTGTTCTTCCTACTGCTTCACCCTCCTTCACTTGTGACGTGATTTTGGCTATGTAACGTTTTGTTTTACTTACCAACATTTTGTTTTTTTTAAATGTTGTTTTGAAACATTTGTGCAATTCATTTATTTTCCTTAGTGTGTTTACAACAATCGTTACATCTGTATACATATGTTTAAACCAAGTGTAACACGTGTTTATGATTCTATGGTTACTGTATCAGCTTGAGGACAGCTTAGGTCGAAACACGTGTCGGCTGATTTTTGGGAATACATAATTTACAGATGAAGACTGAACTAGATTGACAAGTCTTTATAACATTCATTTTGCAAAATCATTATTTTTGAGGCAAAGTGCGATTCACCAGTACCAATCTATTCTGTAGTAATAGGAGGCAATGGATGAGACGAGTATGCCTAGAAACGAGGTGAAAAGGGTGAAGAAGAGTTGGCTGAGGAGAGAGCCTTGAGGGACTCCTGGCCCATGGAGTGTTAGGGGAATTGTGTTGAGTTCCATGAAATAGAAACAAAGTGACCAGAGAGATATGAATTTAGTAAAGTGTCCTGGATGGCAACAGATGAATGGGTTTGGTGGAAGGACAAATGGTTCACAATGTCAAATGCTGCAGATAGGTCAACTAGTATGAGGCTGAAAAATTGTAAGTGTGCTGAGCAGTGGTAATAGAGTTGTATACATGACAGAGTGTAATTTCAGTAGAGTGTCTGCTGCAGAAACCTCATTGGAGGGCAAGGCATAGTGTTTGAGCCTCAGATGAAGACAACCTACTCAAAGATTTTGAGTCGTGGGGTAGGGCAGACATGTCTATAAAAGGAGGGCGTATTTGCGTTGCCAGGGGTCTTTTGTTTACTGGGATCACTTTGGTGGTTTTGTAGCAGGTAGCAAACCCTCTTGAGAAGAAAAGAGTGAAGAAGTATGAGAGATAGTGGGGGGTGATGGTATCAGCTGCTTAATAGTTTGCAATGAAAATGTATCAATGGAGGTACAGGAAAGATTGGCGGAGAGGATGATGAGTAGACATTCATCAGTGGAGGTGCTTGAAAAGTGGGCGAGTGAGGAAGTAAAGGGGGTAATGGGCAGTGGAGAGAAATACAAAGGAGAAGGAGGGACAGGATGATGGACAAGGAATCTAGTATTCTTGTGATTTTGGAAGACAAGTGGAGGCAAAATCATCAGCAGAAAGAGAAGAGTTTGTTGAGTGATTTGTTTGGTGGAAAGCATCACCTGGATGGCTGTGCAGAGTTGACAGTAGTGGGAGCAAAGAGACGATATAATAGCAGTATAGTAGGACTATCGGGTGAAGTGAAGTGCATGGTTGAGGTCAAAGAGAGATTATGGTGATAAGGAGAATGGGGGTTGCTCTTTGCACCAGCAATGCGAGTGGCGACACATCTATTTTCAATTGTTGGATTGCTGGGGAGATCCATGTTTGAGGGTGAAGATCTGAGAGGGTGAAGGTGCAAGAATAATATTGGCAGTTGGGAGAGTTGACTATTGTGGTATGTTGAGTAGAGGGCAGAGCCCTGGGAGGAATGACTTAACTTGCTCTAAATATGGGGCCCTAGAGCCAGGTTAGAACGTTCCTTTGGTAAGGGAGGAATGTAGAGGGAGGAAAGTGCAGTGCTGCAAGAAGTGGGGGACTATGTTAGAATTGCTTTCCGCCACCCATCCATGAAGAACATCTCCCTCTGGGCCACAGATTAGCCCAGGCCTTAAGCCAGTTGCACCTTCCCCAAGCCCCGCCCCCTTAACTTTATTATTGATTTAGCACAACCCCTTCACTTTAACGGTGACTAAGTTAACCCAAAGACCCCTTCCTTTAAGTTTATTTTTAATTTAACATGAGCCAGCCCAGTTCTGCTGCTCCTGAACTTAAACACTTTTAAACTGTACTGACTTCGTTTCTGCTACTCCTGAATTTAGTCATACTCAGGGCCGGTGCAAGGAATTTTGCCACCCTAGGCAAACTGTCAGATTGCCGCCCCCCCCACTCCAGATCCTAACCGTTCTCAATCATCCATCCTCCCACCAACCTCCCCCCCACAGCATTGTGTTCACGAGGTGTGTATTGCCCTCCAGGAGGGGCTGAATTTTAGGCCAGCATGCATAAAAAGAAAATCAACAAACAAATTTGGGGCAGCTCAAAACAGCAGCTCCAGGTTCCCTGCCAGATTTGGCAGATTTGGCGCCATACCACCAAAACTAAAGAAACGAGCATTGGCAATGCCAATGGTTTGGGCCTTTTTGTTGACATGGTAAAGGCATTTGCCAGGCACTGCCATAGTGGTATAACTAACCATTGATGGTAGCAGGTGCAAATGGTACGGGTACCTGGGCATATAACTGCAGTGCCTGGCAAATGCCTAATACCTATATCCAAGTCAAGGCTTGTTTTTAACAGGACTTCAGGGAATGACAGCACAGTGCTTACACATCGAGTGGCTGTAGGCAGGCCTGGTAAGACATTTTTATTATATCAGTAGTGCACGTACAGCTCATATTAAGTGAATAACTCTCAGAAGATTGCTTTGAAAAAACATTTGCAGGAACTACAAGTACAAAGTTGTATGGTAAGGCTTGAGTAAAGCACGCTCAAAGACATGGCATGGTAATGTTCATTTATGAAGTGCCTATACACAATGCAAGTGTTTCAAAGTGCTCAAGGAGCATGGGAACATGGGGACAAAACAACATTCGTTCAGAGCCCTTGATAAATTCTGAGACGATAATAGTCTGCACAGGGAGAGTAAGTGCAAATAACACAATTAACAGTTGAGACACAGCAAATAGGTCTGACGACGATTCTGTGGTTTTACCAAGTGCTATTACGGGGGGGAGACAGGGGAGAACAGACAGACGATCTTCAAACACGGTGCATTCGGATCGTGCAAATGCATAGACGATTACGGGTGGGGGGTCCAAGTGCACCCAGTCGGTGGAGACTAGGGTAAGTGTAGAGAGAGCCACTCTCTTGGGTCATTTCTCAAGGGCAGTGAGGGTGGGGTGAGTTGAAGGCCTTGAGGCAAGTGTGAGAGAGGACTGGTGGGTTGCCAGGGACCTGGGAGAATCTGAGGTGCACCAGGTGGCCAGTCAGCAAGCTGTATGGAAAAGGAGGGAGAGAGAGACAGGGCAGAGACCTAGGTTAGAGGGAGAGAGAAGGAAGAGGAGAAGAGGAAGCTATTGAGGAGTTTCCAGAACCTAAGGAGATCAGGTTCAAGATGGAGGGAGGCAGGGAGGCTATTCCAGAGGGAGGCCCCTGCTGAGGATAAGGATCTCCATCCAAATCTCTGCTTGGAGAACCGGCTCATTCACAGAAGGTTGGAGGTAGATGAGCGGAGGATTCGGGAGGGACAGTATTTAGGTAGGCAACGTTGAAGATAGGTAGGTCCAAGGCTCCAGAAAGCCTTGAGGACAATGCAGAGGGTCTTGAGCTTGATCCTTGCGGCCATGGGGAGCCAGTGAAGGGATTTCAGTGCCAGAGAGATGCGGTCCCTGGTCTTGAGGCCAAGCATAAGTCTTGCGGTTCTGTTCTGGGTGAGTTACAGAGGGCGCAGGGCAGAAGCAGGGAGGTTGAGGAAGAGGCTGTTGCAGTAGTCCAACCTAGAGAGAACTAGGGCTCTGGTTCCAGTGAGCCACTGGTGGTAAGTGAGAAAAGGTAGAGTACCTCTGAGGACTCCAAGGTTTTTAGCCTCGCAGGTGGGAGCGGGCACAGGGCCCAGGGGCAGGCCAGGGTCAAAGTGGGAAGGTGGGAGCAGGGGTAGCAATGCAAACTATCTCAGTCTTACTGGCGTTGTGGCAAAGGTCATTTGCAGCACACCATGACTGAGTAGTGGACAAACAGTTGGATAGGAGCGAGGAGGAGGAGGCGACTGAGGGTAGCCTGAAACATAATTGCATATCAACCGTGTAGCACTGGAAGTTAGAGGTGAAAGTGGCATCAGACGTGCCAAGGCAGCCATATAGAAGTTGAAGAACCAGGGGGATAAGTTAGATCACTGGGGAACACCGCAGGTTGAGAAAGTGATAGTCGAGAGAAAGGCACAGAGTTCCACGTCAGATGGGTGGTCGGAGAGAAAGGAGGTTAACCACGCAAGAGCCTGACCTGTGATTCCCAGGGTATAACAGAGCCATGAAATCAGGATGTTGTAGTAACTGTGTCGAAGGCAGAGGATAGGTCAAGGACAATGAGGACAGAGGGAGTGTTAGTGTCAAGGTTTGAGAGCAGTTCTTCATGGGTATTCAGAAGAGCAGTTTCCGTGCTTCTGGATGCTCTAAAGCCAGACTGATGGTTGTGGAAGCACCCAATAGATTCACTGTGGAGGGTGAGCTGAGAGATAGCTAGCTTCTCCAGGAGTTTACCCAGGAAAGGGGTGATAGAGATTGGGTATCCTAAGTAGAGGGTGCACAAGAGAGAGCTTAAGAGCCGTCAGGAAAACTCAGGGGAAAAAGAGAGATTGCAGAGATCAGCCAAGGCTGGGGCGAGGGAGTCAATGTTGTCCTTAATGATTTTGGAGGGCAGAGGTCCACCTGTTTGAATGAGGCCTTCTTGGACCGGACTTGTCTGGTGACCTCAGCGGGTGAGACGGGTGAGAGGAAAGAGAGGGGAAGTGAGGGGGCAAAGAAGGCTCCAGTGTAGGTTTAAGTTGTGGTGTGGAAGGGAAGGAGAAAGGATATCTTGGGTTTTTGTGATGAAGTGTGCAGCCAGGGCTGAGCAAAAGTCCTGGATGGGTTTGACAGAAGAAGAGGCTGCTGCAGAATTGGTCAGTTCCTTACAGACTTTGAAAAGTTTGGCTGTGTTGCTTGTTGCCATGGAGATGCGGCATTGAATAAAGGCTCTTTTCTTGGTGAGGATGCAGAGTCAACATCGTCTTTGAAGGAGGCGGCAGGCCAGTTTGTCAGAGGGTGAGCCCGACAAATTCCATTTCCGCTCAGCTGCCCTACACTTGCGTTTTAGGGCATTCAGATTGGAGTCGTACCAAGAGTGGCACTTTTTGAAAGACTTCAGACGGACCCTCATGACAGGGGAAAGAGTATCAAGAGTGTTGGAGATAGAGAGATTGAGGTTAGCGAGGGCTGTGTCAGGGTGGGAATCAGCCACGGGAGTGGGAGAAAGTGAGTAGGTGGAGGGAAAGGCAGCCATTTTTCTTATGGGTCTGGTGACTTTAAAGCCGAGTGGCTGTGTGGGTGTGCCGCTGATAGAGAGGAGGAGAGCTTCAGGTAAGTTGAGAGAAGAGAGTGGTCAGTCCAGGAGAGAGAGGTAGTGAGAGGGATCGAGAGAGGGAAGCCAGTAGAGATGAGAGCATCCAAAGTGTGGCGCGCGGTGTGCATGGACCCATTCCCAGATGGGCAGGAAGTGGGTTGGAATGGCCATAGGGATTAGCATGGCCTTGAGTAAATAATTAAGCAATACAGACAACCTTTGTTACCCTCCTAATACGCAATTGCTCCACACTCAGATGCAATAGTTCGGATTGAGAGCATGGCAGAAGGACAGAGGGTGTTAGGCAGACACAAGGCAAAGCCACAAAGGCACATGGACAGAAAGACGAAATAGGGGAATGATGCGTTGAGTACTAAGGGCAATGGAGGGTGTGAGTAAAGAAAGAAATGCACTGCACAGGCAGCAGAGAGAATGGTAGAGGAATGGGACAGAAGAGCAGAGGTGACTGGGAGGAGAACACAGGAGCACTGAGCAGGGCACAGAGGGGGCATTGGCAGCCAGGCAGTGACACTAAAGTCGGCATGCTGCATGCAAGAATATGGTCAGACTTGGGCGGCGTCAGCAGCGAGGAACGTGCAGTGTGCAGCGGGGATGGAGAAACAGAAACACAGAACCAGACAGGAGACTGAAGCAGCTTCAGAAAGGAGAGCATGTTTGCACTGCAAGGGATAGTGCGCAACAGAGCTGCTGCAGCCCCAGCAATGACAGCGGCTGCAGGGTTCAGACTAGGGTTCATTTTGTCATATTGTTTCACAAACCAATAAAGTGTACTTCCTGGATCCGATGCCCCTGATGGGATCTATGCCACCTGGCATTGCAGCTTGCTTCTGCCATTGCCCTTAGCACAAGGGCAAAATAAAGCCCACCATTCTAATCTCTAAGAAAAGTGCCCCACACTAATGCCAAGCTCTTCACCTATCTGAATGAATTAGTGCTAATTGGACCCCATCAGTGATGTCAGATAGTTAACGTCCAGTCTCTGGTCACTCCGAGTCTGCCAGTCCCGCTTGCACCACCAGAGGCTCCATGCTTCTCAAGGGAACTTGTGCTATGTGAGGTAGTCTGTGCTGTTGGTCAGGGGCCTTAAAATCTCAATTATCCGCTGTTGACCAATACTGTGAATGATATAATCTCAAAATAAATAACAATATATCTAAAATAATGACCATTAGTAAGGATAAGCAGTTTTTCTGGATGGGATAAATACCTCTTGAGCAGGTTTGTGACTATCTTTATCTCGGTGTGATAGTTTTATCTGTCACACGATGGAAACCTCACATTCTCCCTGCACTAAAAAGACTTGGAGCTGTTTAAAAAGTCTTCATATTATTTTGTAAAGCTCAGGCAATATTATGTTGCCACAAGTTGACAGAGCCATCGAGCCACATGTGGAAGTACTGTGGTTTAGGTGGCCCTGGAGTGCTCGCTCCTGGGAAGCATGCGGCAGAGCCACTGAGCCACACTGAGTGAGGACTGCAGGGGGCATACGCTCCATGCTGGCCGGAGGCCCCCACAGTAGTCGCGCTCTCAGTCCCTGATGCCCCCGTGCACCTGGCCATGGAGCCCCGGGGATGGGTGATGGGCTGAGGTTAGCGCTGGGCCTGGTCTCGCTGACAGTGGCGGTGCTCGTTACTGACACACTGCCATCTTCAGCAACCACATCCCAGTCCCCCACCCCCAGTCTTGCTGGGATATCTCGCAGGCACTGACTCTGGCTTTGTTGATTTTAATTGTCTGCTTGGAGCATGATGTGGAGCATGATGTGGCACCCATCCCTGAGCCGCCATATAGCCCCTCAATGCAGTTTTTCAGCATGTGTGTTCTGCAAGTAGGTAAGCACGTTTAACGTGGATTTGCGCACGGGTACCGCTACTTACTTGGTCGGCAGTGGGGTCCTCCTCACCTGTCCCAACTCCTGCAACGTGGTAGTTGCACTGCACTACGGCATTCATATTATCGAGTCGCGATCGGATGAGGGGGCACGTGTGGTGCTTGGTGGCGTGCTAATGCACATTGTGCAGGTGCCAGTGCTGCCACCCTGCCCATTTACTCATTGTGGCCCTGACCCGACCCCAAGTCCCAACCTTCACAGCGCCACCTGGTCTGCTGCTGCAGCCAGCCTGCCTCAGACAGTAACTAACAGGGCTGGTGCTATCACTAAGCACGGCAGTAGTGTGGAGGTGTTAAAAATGCTTTTCGCCGCTCTAACATTTCTATCATATAGGCAAGCGCCTAACCATGCCTAGTGATAGCACCGGCCCTGGTCATACTAAAACTGTACTGATTTAGTTCACACTGCTTTAGAATTCAGCCAAACCAAAGCTGAACTGGGTCAACATCTGTTGCTATGAACTAAGCCACACTAAATCTGTACAGACTTGATTTCTGTTGCTTCTGCACACAGCTAGTTTAGGACTGTATTGGTCTGACTCCAGCTGCTTTGAACCTAGCCATCTCAAGGCTGTACTGGCCCAATCACGGCTACTTTTGAATGTGCCCCTTTTAAACGGTACTGGTGACCTTGCTATTGGAACACTGTGCATGCTTAGTGGAAATAGCAAAGAAGAATGAGATAGCAATATGAAAGAACTAAAAAACTACAAAACAAATGCAGAACTTCCTGTAGAGCTTTTTGCTGCTGAGCAGCTAATAGAAGTGGGTGAAAGGTGCATGTGCCTTGTTCTAGACACAAACAAACCTTTTGTGCTTCGTAGGAAAGATGTTGAACACTGATACTGAGCCACGGTGCTGAATAGCATTTTGTGCTTAAGAAGCCTTGAGTTGCTGACAGACAGGTATGTTAATAGGGTGCATTAACAGTGTGAGCCCAGATAGTATAAAAGGGCTGTGTTCGATGGGAGAAGCTGAAATCCCTCCTTTATTTCTGACTATTTTTTTAAAGCCACTACATTGGATGAGTGGCTGTTTTGATGCACTGGAGTCCTAAAAGAACTCTGTCCATTGACCTTTGAGAAGAACTACTGATTTTGAATTAGCTGCATGAGGAATGTTTTTGCATTCCCCCCGTCCCCCAAAGCAAAGCAGCTGACCACCTGTGAATGGATCTTATTCTTGATTGGCTACGTGTAGGCGCAATGGTTAATCCCAATTTACAATAATTCTTTTTGAAGACATTTTTCAATGTTACTGCTTTTTTGAAAAACAGTTACTGGTGCTTTAAATGGTGGTTTTTGACATTTTCTGTCATTTTCTCTAGTTTGTAGACTGTCCAATGCATCCAGTGTACATCTCCAGATTTCTCATCCCCCTACCTTCTACAGATGGTGAATATGAGAGTTGTATTTACCCTTCATTGATATCACATTGAGAAAGGTATTGAAGTATTGAAAAGGGGTGGGGTGCTTTTTAGGTGTTTCTATTGCTTCTATGAAGACTGCCTAGCGTGATTTGTGAGGTTGCCTTGAGAGACCTGGTCAGGCAGGTTGTTGTTTTTAAGGTGGAGAAGGTTGATTAGTACTTAGTCTTGTGTAGATGTAGAGGCAATGAGAAGCGATTACAATGATTGCTGCTTATTTCTTAATTACTTTTTGCATTTTAAGTGTGTTGTGTGTAGGGACCATAATGGTAGCATAATGGTAGCAATATTTCTTTATTACTTATTTTATATATGAGAGTGTAATCATATGCACCTTCTCCAAGGCATTCTACATTTTCTCACCTTCCCCTAGAGGCTCACCATCTCCAGAGCCCTGAGTCTCTCCAAACTGGACTACAGTCTCTTTCTCAATCTTCCTACTGCTACTCTTCGACCACTCCAACGTATCCAGACCAGAACCACAAGACTTATCCTTGGCCTCAAGGCCAGAGACACATCTCTCTGGCGTTGAAATCTCTCCACTGGTTCTCCACTGGCTCCCATCTCTCCATCTCTCCACTGGCCCCCAGTGGTTGCAAGGATCAAGTTCAAGTCCCTCTGCATAATTCACAAGGTTTTCTGGGGCCGGGGCCCATACTACCTACAACGCTCTCTTATTAAATACTCTCCTTCTAGAGCCCTCCACTCGGCCTCCTCCAACTCTCTGCGGGTGAGCCGCTTTTCCAAACAGAGATTTGGGGGTAGATCCCTATCCTTGGCAGGTGCCTCCCTCTGGAACAGCCTCACTGCCTCTCTCCATCTTGAGCCAGGCCTCCTTAAGTTCTGGAAACTCCTCAAGACCTTCCTCTTCTCTTCCTCTTTCTCTCTCCCTCTCCCCTGCTAACATCCTTTCTCTTCTCCCCTGCTTCTCTCCTTCTTTCTCTTCCCAACCTGCTCAGTTGGCTGACTGTTTGCCTGGTGCACCTCCAGAGCCTCACAGGTCCCAGGCTGCCCTCCAGTCCTGCACTTGCCTAAGGCCCTTCACTCTGCCTGGCATTACTGGACTCGGAATTCGCTCCATGAGAGGGGCAACCACTCTGCACTTAACCCAGGTCCTTGCTGGACTGGCCGCACTTGTCTCTCCCCCACCCTCGCACTTCCTGTCTGCGCACTTGCACAACCTTGAACGTACTAGGCCTAGCAAGTCAGTCTGTCCTGTCCTCCCTCTGTCTCCCCTCCCTTGCTTGGTTGTACCTCAAATACTCGAGCATAGGTGAATTAATGCCAGGCCTAGTACAGTAGTTTATTGTTCTCTATGTCCTTTTCCCCCTCACTCACCCCCTTTCTCTCCCACTCTTTGTCATGAACTTGCACTATCTGACAAGCTGTTAGGCATAGTTTGGCAGTTTATTGATTGGATGCTCTTCTCCTCCTCCCCTCTTCTCTCATTCCTCCTGTCATGCAATTGCACTAGCTGAAATGCCTTGGCCAAGTATGCCAGTTATTTTTGGTAAGATCATTCGGAATTTTCAAGGCCTAAGAATGATGACTGTATTCCCTTTATCCCTTCTCACCTTGAAGAACTTCACTTGTGTCTAATCGCTTAACAAATAAACAATTACAATAGGAAGCATTCATAGAGTGTTCATTAATGAGTGTTTTGTTAAAAAGCATTTTAAAATGGATTTTAAATGGGGCATCTATTCAAATGTACTGGGTATATATATATATATATATATATTCACTACAAAAAAAACTTTCTTGAGGGGAAGTTATGGTTAAGTTGGCCTACGGAAAACCTGTGCACTTCACTAAAAAAAAATATTCGCACTCCCCATTGTGGTTCAAATTAAAAACGAAAAAAAACCCTGAAATTCGCCAGTTATGGCAGACTGAGCCCCCTTACTTGCCATCGCCACTGTGCACTGCTAACACTAACACCCAGAACATGAAAGCTGTCCTCTGAAATGTCACTGATGACATCACTGACTACATCACATGTTTAGCCTATTTGTTTTCGTTGCCTGCCATATATATATATATATGTATATTCAGTAAAAAAAACTTTTTTAAAGGGATGTTATACTTCACAGTGAAACCAAAAAACACTGAACATTCCCCCATTATGGTAAGCTAAGCAACCATAACTGCCCGCACCACTGTGCACTGCTAACACTAACACCCAGGACAAGAAAGATGACATCACAAATGTCATTGATGACATCACTGAGGAATTCACATGTGCATTTAATTTTCAGACAAGGGGTTGAGAATGTAAGTTTGGTAAAAAAAAGTATCAAGGATCATCGGGACTTGTGTAATAAACTTCATACTTCAACATGCAATGTAGTGTTCTAAAGAAAATTCCATTGCAGTGTTCTTTCTAGTACAGGAACCTACTCATACAGAAACGTAGGTATTAGCTGCAGCATACACCACAGATGTGCTATATTTCTACTTTCCAAAGTTGTACTATAAAAGGATGAATGTTTCTGTACCAGACCTTTCTGGTCTCTGAAACATGTACTCATTTATTAATAATGCATCACTCAATACATATTTGTAGTAATACACACAAAACATAAATACACTGCAATGCATACAAATATGGGGCTTATATGTGGAGTGTAAAGTAAGCATACAAGAGGCAGTATCATTAGCAACTGTGTATAATGCACATGATTGTAGTCATGTACAGAAATTATTGCTGTGCTTCAGGCCTGCTTCTTCCCCTATATATGTACATCATAAGATGCAATTAAATTCTAAGGAAAGTAGTGTAAGAACATGTAAGAATAGCAATATCTATAAATGTAAAACCTTTTCAAAGGCAACTTTCTGACTGTCAGTAAATACACCTACCTGGCCTAGATATGACGGTGAACAAAAACGAAGGGGCTACACATGTGATGTCATCAATGACATTTGTTATGTCATCTTTCTTGTCCTGGGTGTTAGTGTTAGCAGTGCACAGTGGTGCGGGTAGTTATGGTTGCTTAGCTTACCATAATGGGGGAATGTACAGTGTTTTTTGGTTTCACTGTGAAGTATAACATCCCTTTAACAAAGTTTTTTTTACTGAATGTACATATATATATATGGCAGGCAATGAAAATAAATAGGCTAAACATGTGATGTCGTCAGTGATGTCATAAGTGACATTTCAGAGGACAGCTTTCATGTTCTGGGTGTTAGTGGTAGCAGTGCACAGTGGCGATGGCAAGTAAGGGGGCTCAGTCTGCCATAACTGGCAAATTCCAGGGGTTTTTCGTTTTTAATTTGAACCTCAATGGGGAGGGTGACATTTTTTTTAGTGAAGTGCACAGGTTTTTCGTAGGGCAACTTAACCATACCGCCCCCTCAACAAAGTTTTTTTTTTTGTAGTGAATTTTACAGGTTTTTGGGAGGGCAACGTAACCATAACGTCCATGTAACAAACTTTTTTTAACTGAATGCCATAGGTTTTTAGTAGCATAAATGCATCAGAACATTACTTTAACAACAATTTTCGACTACATTTATCAGGTTTCTAATAGTAACACGTAAGCATACAACTGTAAAGGAACATTTGAAGTAACTGCCCACCTTCCGAAGAATTCCACATTATCATATGCTGATGTATAGAGTGGGGGCGTGTTCGAACAGTCATACACAGTTCACAATGACATGTGTAACTGGTTGATAGTGCGAAAGTACATTGGGTATTGTTGTAAGAACTTCTAACTGCAACATCTCCGCCACAGAACTCCACAATGCAAGTGTGCAACACAATATAAGCAAGAGTGCATACCGACGTTTCTGGATCATTCACCCCCATTCCTCCCCAAAGACTGGGGGATGAATGCCATTGGCAATCGAGATTTTACAGCAGTAATTTGTCGTACCAAGAAAGAGGATTTTTTGTCTTCAACCGGAATGCCTCCGGTGTTCCCGGCTCAAGAAAACAAATCCTTTTTCAAGATGGCCACCATACAAAGGGAAGATCGGCATTGGATAGAAAGCCTTCTTCACTTTCCATTGCAGGCTGCAGAAAGCAAAAAAGAAAATGTGTTACCGTTATGGCAGCACCACATTTGTGTTACTTGATAAATGTGTGGTTATGAGCAAGACTTTTACCAGAAAGTCAGTCCCTGGTGGACATGGCGACCTCAATGCAATGTTTTCTCCCTTTCAGTAAAGGCCAGTAGCCATATCCCCGACATTGTGGGCACTACCCATACATAGAGGCTACCTCTCAGAGACGGAAGCTGTACCGTTAAATATGAAAAGACTATCACATGCACAATACAAAGCTGTTCAGTCGTTGTCAATGACCTTTACATACATGTGTTGTACATGTACTAATTTTTTTCTGTAAAAATGTGCGTAAAAAAAGCAAAGTAGTAGTGTACTTACGTTGACATAAAACAAACTCTGTGATGTAAAGCGCAATGACATCAAAAATACTGGATGCAACACCATTACCACTCACCTTTTGACACAAAATTTTGTAAGTGACACAGGTGGAAAGGTGTGAAGATATGTATATTGTGAGGGTGTAACCATATATTATCATACAAACATTTCTGTGCATAGGGCATCTGGGTGACAGAAATTGGGCTGACGGTGACAGAAATTGGCCTGACGGCACTAATGCATTTGAGATGGGCCAGACCCTCCCGTAGCCAATGCAAGTGGTATGCAGTACCTTTCTCCATAACGTTCCTTGGCAGCTTAAACAAATGCGTCCATATGGACGTACATGCCATGATGTAGCACCTACAAAAGAACACATTACGACCTGCAACGTAGCATGCCACATTGTGCAAACAGAGAGTAAATGTGTAAAGAAAACACTAACATTTAAAAATTTGCCCAGTACTTTTATTTCACAATAAAGTGAGCAAAATCCTCGCCCTATGCAAGTAGTAAAGTAGTTTTGAGAAATTGGCCTGACGGCACTAATGCATATGAGATGGGCCGGACCATCCCGTAGCCAACGGAAGTGCTATGAAGTACCTTGCTCAATAACATTCCTTGGCAGCTTAAACAAATGCACCCATATGGACGTACTTGCCGTGATGTAGCACCTACAAATAAACACATTACAACCTGCAACGTAGCATGCCACATTGTGCAAACAGAGAGTAAATATGTAAAACACTAACATTTAAAAATTTGCCCAGTACTTTTATTTCACAATAAAGTGAGCAAAATCATCGTCCTATGCAAGTAGTAAAGTAGTTTTGTTTCACAATGAACTGTGCGAAAAGATGGCACTATTCACTTTTCCATAGAAGTATTAAGTTAGTCTCTTTGGTCGACAATGACAATGTTAAAGGTCACGTTGTTTTTTTCCACACACAGAAAGTAAGCGTTGCCGCCACAATAGTCGTTTTCCTCCCACAATGATGTGCAAGACGACGTCAACCGCTGTGATCTACAGCACTTGAAAGGATGGAATGTTACTTCTTATAGCGACAGAAGCGTAGGGACACAGAGGGCCCACACGATCATCCCAGTGAATTATGATGCTCAGACAGCCGGTTATAAACAGTTGCATTTGACGGTTAAAGAACCCGTCACTTGGCATCTGTAATCCGTGACAATTACAATAGGGAAGAAAGTGTCTGAGGTGGAAATGTGAATTAAAAGATGTATGAATACACAACCTTTGGATAACCCACAGTTGTACTACATAAAATTTTCAGTGAAAAATGTATTCAATAGGAGGAATGTAGTGGGACCCTAGGGACGGCGACAATGTGCAATGTCCATAATTGGAAAAATAAATTGAACGGCACAGAAAGCTGGAACGTCGTTATTAATAATACAATTTTTCTTTGGAAGTAGCTGCGTGGTGGAAGGGGAAATAAAACGTGTATCACTGCACAATAAAAAATTCTAACACATACCTTTCTTATTAAATATTATTTTCATTTGGAGAAATGTAGTGACACCCTACAAACGGCGACAATGTGCAATGTCCATAATAGGAAAAAAATTGCAACGGCACATAAAACGTTTTTTACAAAATAAAACATAACGCCAATTCGGAATATAGGCAGCAAAAATACACTTAAATAATGTGAAGCGGCTCCATTGCGTTCGCTGTA
The DNA here is from genome assembly GCF_040938575.1 of Ambystoma mexicanum. Classification (NCBI taxonomy): domain Eukaryota; kingdom Metazoa; phylum Chordata; class Amphibia; order Caudata; family Ambystomatidae; genus Ambystoma; species Ambystoma mexicanum. The sequence continues at coordinate 388,067,948 of NC_090930.1, read as the reverse complement.
GTCAGACACTAGTGTATGTGGAAGACTGCCTGTTCGGGAACTAATTTCTCATGGTCGGTGCAAAAGTTTTTGAAGCATAACCTTATCAAACAATATGTTTTTCAAGCTGTCATGATTCCTGCCCCTCATGTCCCCAGCCCTCCAAGATGTCAGGCTGGAGCCAGGCCACGATCACCTACATGGCCCTCAAGGGCCTCTCAATCCCTCCAAAGTCCCACTTGGAGTCAGACTTGGCGCTTGTGGCACCAGACTCACTCACTCCCATAGGATAACATTTGGGATTGGACTTGTAGTGCATTGATGGGGAAAAGATGGATGCCCCCACATATTTTGGTCCCCAGAACTGCATGTGCGGTCTAGTCTTTTGGGTGTGGTTCAGCCCAGAAGCACCTGGGATACCCACAGACTATTTAAGCCACACCCAGGCTGGGAAACATGCTCTGCGTTTTCTGCACCTGCAGTGTGACACTCACCGTGTTCCAATCGGTCTCCAGTAGGCCTGCATCTTTCTTCTGCGCTCAGCTCCTGCAAGAACAAGAACACCATTAGGAACAGCCTTTTCTTGTGGCGCTTCTGCCCATCAGTCATCGCTCCTTCTGTTCTGCGGCATCTTCGGCGGTGTCATTCCCATCCCGACACGCCGCTTCCTAAGGAAAAGGGAAATGAACAGAAAAAAGGAATTAGTAAGCATTCTGCAAATCTTTGCTTATTTGTAAATACTGTACGAGCTTCAAACGCTTACCCGAATCCCAGCCGCTCTGGGGGAACTCTGTCTCCGGAACTTCTCATCCATCTGCAAGAGGGAAAAGACACTCCAGGTTAGCGTGGAAACATCTAGAGGCGCCGCATACCGCGCTTACTCACCGCATTTGTTCTTCATAACCGGCATCCATGCTGAAAACATTGCAGCACCTAAAAGACACAGAAAAAGAACTCAGTTCAATGCAAATACGAAAGGAGTGCACGCGCATCGCGCTCTCACTCACCTTCAGCGCTACTCATCTCAGCAGCACGCCGCCATCCCTAGACGCTGGCCATCATCTAAGGAAGGAAAGGAACGAAGTTACAGAACTGTTCAAAAGACTCATTATACTTACCTGTTGGACTCTAGCCAGTGAAGTAACTAGGCAGCAACGAGCCCGCATCAATCAACGCGCCCCTGCGCTGAAGGCAGGACGGAGAGCACACTATCCAAGAAAACAAGGTGAGTTGTGGATCAAAAGGAAGGGTTGGACCCTGGGGAAGAAAGGGTTCAAGCACACAGAGACAATAGGGAGTTAAACTCTACCAATCCTGTGTTTCAGGCCCAATCTCCAGTCAAATAGCCTCCAGGGAAGGGTTTGAGGTCGTAAGAGGTCAGAACAGGCTGAGTGACGTCCCCGTGGATACCAGGTGAGCGTTACACAAACTGTTACTCCCTACATTCTTTCTACTCTTTCCCTGTACCTCAAGGTTAAAAAACAAGGGACCCTTATGGGTGTCGCCAAATATGCGGCCGTACTGAGCTTGTGTTGAAAATAGAAAATGCAGTGGCCTTCACTCCGAATGCAAATACATTCTCATTTTGCAACAACATATCAGCATCTATTTATGAGAATCACTACTGGCGTACACGTGCAGAAGGGCTGTGTGTACAAAATAGAGCAGGTGGCTGCCTCAGATTCCCGCCAGTCTGACCGCAGTAATGTTGTTTATGTATTGTAAAATGGACAAATTAAGTTCATTTCGTACAATGAGTAGGAAGTCCCACTGTACCGTATGACAGTGCCAACAAGAATACTTCAATGTTTGACTTTCTACTACCACGTCTCATTAACGCTCACCTTTCGAAACAGTTTTCCATAAATGTTATAAGTGCATTGGTGCCTTCTTTGTTTAGGTATGTTAGCGCTGATGTTTGCGTTCAACAGAAAACGAAGTAAACATGGCAGACGTATGGAAAGATTACGACGCACTTCACGCTGTGCCACAACCAATCAGTGAAAGCGCAACATGGTCGCGGGCAGCACGCCATGGAATAGCCAATTGCATGTTCTCCATGGAGCGAACAGGGAAGTGGGACCCCAGAGCGGACATTGATATCACTAATTTTTAGAGACATACTTTTTGATCGTTTTTAAGGGAACTACTGGATGGATTGTCACAAAATTTTCAAAAGCACGCTTTAACGCCCAAGCCCCTGCCAATGCCTCAAATTTGGTGCAAATCCGTCCAGCGGTTTCGCCTGTAGCCGTGCGCAAAGTTTTCCCCCATTCAGTCGGGGGAATAAAAATGTTTTGGGACCAAACATCACCAATCTTTGCAAAATAATTTAGAGTGGGCCATATACTTTTTTTGCAAAGTTTGGTGAGGATTCATCCAGGGGGAGCAAAGTTATAAGCCGCCCAAAAAGTGCTCTTCCTATGGAAACAGCAACTTAACCATAACTACACGGCCACTACTGTGGCCGTGTAATATATATATATATATATATATGTTATATATGTTGCATGTCTTTAATACACACTCAGAGTTACTGGAAGGTTTGAGCAGTGGACTATCAATATAAATATAGGTGACATTAGTAAACCCCTCCTGGGCAGATGAAAGAGATTAGCCGCCTACTGCAGTGGTTGTTGCCTACTCTCTTTACTGATGCACAGTGACCGGTATATGCTTTCCCCATCTCTATTCCTACAACAACCCCTGCTGGGGGCGGGGTCGTGGACACTCTCCTAGTGCTGGAGGAAATGCTCTGACGATAAGGGTGATAAGAATCACGTCACTTTTGTGACTGCAGCAAAACACTGCTCACCCTCTCATACACCCTGCAAATATTAGTACCAATGGTATCAGACAGGAACCAGGCGGACAAACCTTCCTGGCTAGAGGCAGAAAGGCAAAGACAAGGGCTTTCAGGATGCCCCCTGCCAAGGACGAAAAGGAGTCCTTTATAGCATGACACTATCTTTAGAAAGAGACAAGCCCTGGGCAAGAAGCTGATTGGGATAGGAAACCCTTTAAGGGCAGAAGTGGTGAAAAGAGAACCTATCAGTTGAATGATAGGGCACAGCTTGGCCATCCACACAGATACAAAGATGAAGATTAGCCTTCATCTCCTTCACCTTCACAAAAGAGAGAAGAAACAGGGCTCGGACCCAAGGAAGAGCAGAAGCCCATCAGTAGGGAGGAAAAGAAAGGAGAATAGAAGCAAACTGCAGCTTTGAGAGAGGACAATGGTAAAAATAGCAAAAGGTCTAAATCAGACTCGCAGGATAATCCCAATGATTAGACAACCACTCTATTGGCTAAGAGTCCTTGGCGATTCTCAAGTACAATATGTAAAGAGGTACTACTTTACATAAGTACTCCAAAAAAGAGTACACAAATACTGCACAGAAGAGTAGACACTGTGCAAGGAAAACAGAGCTTTATTAACCCCCCCCACCCTAATCGACATTTGGGAGACAGCAATTTCAGACAGCCCTGCAAATGAATGGATACAGGCCACCAGACCCAGAGACAGGTGGAACTAGCAGGGGAGGATGAAGGGGGGAGGATGAGGAGCAAAGGAAGGTCCTGAGAAGCTTCTGGAATTTAAGGAGAACTGACTCAAGATGGAGGGGGCAGGTAGGCCATTCCTGCCAAATAAAGAGATCTACTCCCACTCTCTGCTTGGAGAAGCATCTGACTTATAGAGAGTTTGAGCTAGAAGACCGAAGAATTCTAGCAGAGAGGTGTTTCGGGTGAGAGAGTTGAATGTAGTGTGGTCCCAGCCCCCAGAAATCCTTATGGATGATGCAGAGGGACTTGGATTTGATCCTTGCAGCCACCGGGAGCCAGTGAAGAGAGTTTAGCACTGGAGAGATGCGAGAGGCCTTGAGGCCAAAGATAAGTCTTACATTCCTATTCTGGATTAGTTGAAGAGGGCAGAGGGAGCAGAGAGGCAGATTAAAGAAGAGGCTGTTGAAGTAGTGAATTTTAGAAATAACCAGATCTCTAGAGACATTGAGTTCCTGGGGCAAGGTGAAGAAATTAGAATGCCTCTGAAGAGTTGAAGCTGAAAGTGAGACAAGGTCAGCGATGTGAGGTGAGAAAGAGAGAGAGTAATCAAAGATGACCCAAAGAGGGTGAGGGTAGGGGGCCCAAGTAGGGTGACCAGAGAGTAGGGGGAATGAGGGGTCAGGTGTCGCAATTAGAAGGATCTCAGTCTTACTGGTATTAAGGCAGAGAACATTAGAAGCACACCATGCCTGAATAGCAGTCCGACAATTGGGAATGAGAGAGGAAGGAGAGGAGGGAGAGGAGCGAATCCTAAAGGAGAGCTGAGTGTCATCAGCGTAGCATGGAAAATGATGAGAGAAGTTGAAGATCAGGTGAGCGAGAGGGGCAAAGTAAATGTTGAAGATCCGCTGCCGGATGATAGAACCCTGAAGTACGCCACAGGTGTAGAGTTAGATAGAGGAGAAGAACGGGCCCAGTTGAACTTGAGAGGGCCTGTTCGAGAGGAAGGAGGTCAAGCAATCCAGTGCCCTGTCAGTGATGCCTAGGGTATCACAAAGATAATTTATGAGGGTGTAATGAATGACTGTGTTGAAGGCGGAGGATAGATCGAGGAGGATGAGAACAGATGGAGAGTTGGAATCAAGGTTTGAGAGCAGCTCATCACGGGTTTTCAGGATAGCAGTTTCTGTGCCTCTGGCTGCTCTGAAACCAGACTGGTGGTCATGGAGACAGCCAACAGATTCCATGTGCTGGATTAGTTGGGATATGACCAGCTTCTCCAAGGGTAGTGGAGATAGGGTGGTAGTTAACCAGCCAGGTAGGGTCAGCAGATGGATATTTTTGGAGGGTGTGCACAAAGGTGCTTGAGGGGTGATGGAAAGGAGCCAGTGGCAAAAGAATGGTTACAGAACTCAGCTAAGGAGGGTGCAAGAGAGGCTATGTTGTGGTTGATAGTTCTAGAGGAGCAGGGGAGCACCTGTTTAGACAAGACTTTCATATAAGGTCTTGGTGACCTCGTCCGACGCTATGGCTGTGAAGGAGGAGAGAAAGGAGTGAGAGGTACCAAAGGCTGCCTGGGTACAGAGAGGAAAGTGGAGTGGTAGAAGAGAGAGGGGACAGGATGTCCAGAACTTGTACTGCTTTTGGGGCAGGCGACAGGCCGGTTTGCCATAGGATGTGCTAGAAGCCAACTATTTTCTTTCAGTGACTTTGCACATTGCGTTTAACCAAGGTTAGGTCGGAATCATACCATCTGTTACACTTGGAGGGGGGCTTCATGCAGATCCTCATGGCAGGGGCAAGGATATCAAGAGTGTTGGAGATGGAAAGGTGACTATTAGCAAGGGAAGAGTCAGTGGGGGAATTGATAAAAGGAGTGGCAGGAGAAATGAAGGAGGCAGCAAAAGCAGCTACTGACAAACACTTCATCAGTCGAATGATGGAGAAGGAGACTGGCAGTGAAGGGAGAGGCTTACCTGGGGAGCCAAGGAGCTCAAGATATAAGGAGAGGAGAGAATGGTCAGACCAGGAGAGGAGGGTTAGAGAGGGAAATATCAGCAGTGATGAGCGCATTCAGGGTATGCCTGACTGAGTGGGTTGGACCAGAGGGAGGAATGGTGTGGGAAAGTGAGTGGTATAGGTTGCAGAAGAGTAGAGTGGATGCATCAGAAGAGTCTAGGTGAATATTGAAGTCACCAAGGAAGCAAAGCTTAGAGGTAGAGGCCAGAAGAGAAGATGCAAGGTCGTCCCACTCTGAGAGGGAGAGGGATGTCAGCCCCGGAGTCCTGTAGATGGTAGCAAGAGTGCGCATGAGGGAAGGGGTGACACAGTCCTTACAGACAAGAGTAGGATTGAGTGGCTATGACAGACACAGGGACCCATTCAGGGAAGACAAGAGCCACTCTACCTCCGGACCGATTAGGCGTGGGTTTAGAGAGTATCTTGGATCCCTCAGGAAGGAGAGTGTCAAAAGCAGTGACAGAGCTGGCATTTAACCATGTCTCAGTGAGAGCGAGGACATCAAGATCAACGTCTTCAAGGAGGTAACAGATGTAAGAGGGACATTCATTGATGGGGAGAGGGGGCGGAGGGGTGTCAGAAAGGGGATTGTCAGGAGGAGGGAGAAAGTTAATGAGAGAAGGAAGATGCCCGTCAAGAAGGAGGAGGTTGGGCTGAGAGCCCCGGGCCATGATAGTGCTATTCTGATATACATTAATGATGCATTGAGATGATGGGAAGTATGCCAAAAGCACTTCCCATCTGGTGCCACCATTAATGGGTGAAGTGTAGAATGGGGAGAGGATTGAGACCATATGGGGAATCCATAGGTCCGCAGAGGGGACAGAAAAGAGGATGTCAGTTATAGTCTTTCTGGAAGAAGGGTTGACATAGGTGTCAGCAATGGGCAATACAGGGTTGGAGACCAGGAGTGTTTCTTTTTTATGTTTTCCTTCCAGACTTCAAGAGAGGGTAGGAAAGGTTATAGAGTAGTAGCAATTAGATTAGTTGGGAGAGATGGAGAGCACCATAGTTCTAAAAGGGTAGGAGGGGCTGGTGAGCAGGAAAGGGGATTGCACAATAGACACCAAACTCACCAGGCGGCCTATCAGCAAATCATGTGAAGCAGAATCAAACACAACAGTGGACAGTATTCGAGGGAGTGAGGGAAGGTCTTGGGTTACAAGACAAGGGGGAGAAGAGCTGATTCAAAAATATGGCAGTGCCACGAGTGGCACACCCATTCAGAATGAGATCAAGTACAGATGAAGCCTAGCAATTACATAGCAGTATAAATCAGTGGGGCTCCAAAGCGAAACTGACAGCAGAATAGAAGCTTAACAGCAGAGCATAGTAGCGGGGTGAGTGCAAATGAGATTGAACAAGGCATGGAGATACAAAGACAGATTAGGCAGTTCAGAGTATGTGTACAGGACTAGCAATGAGCAAGGCTGCAAATGAAGAGGCTATCGAATTTTGGTTTCCTAAGCTAAAGAAAAAAGGCCTAACATTTGAGCAACCAGGGAGTTGCAGATCACCAAGGTTCTTTTTTAAATGAGAAGGCAAAACAACTAAACATAGACCACCTAGATTTATGAGGGTGAACGCACATATCATCTAAACACAGTACACCTAGATTTAGATTTTATGAATACGTGTGCAAAACAAAGCACTTAAGCACAGGTTTCCTAGTTTGACATCAGGTACCAGGGTGAAGGCACATAAAATGTAAGCACAGCACATCTAGGTTTTTTTTTTTTAATCTTTATTTTTGTTGCACACAGTTAATACAAACACTTAGCTGCAGTACTGATATGTTCATGCATTATACAATTTCAATTACTTTTCATAGTCAGAGTGTTCTTGCTCGGCCTTTTCCAGCAGGTAAAGTTTGTATCTTTCCCATATATTCTTTGGCCGGGATACAGGCAATACCGAGTCTATGTATAGTTCCTCCATATCGTTTGCCCATACCATGTCTCTGTCCCAGTCTACCTTGGTTGGGGGATTGGCACTTTTCTATTTGATCAGGATCGCCCTTTTGGCTAGGAGCAGACTTAAGTTCAACAGTTTACGCCATATCGGGTTCATTTTCTCGACTAACCCCAACAGGCACATCCTGGGGGTCCATTCCACTGGTTGATCTGCCATCCCATCTAGGGCCAAACACACCTCCTCCCAATATCCCCTCAGTTTTACACATGCCCATAACATATAGTTAATGTTTGCATTTTCAGCATTGCCTCTCGGGCAGTTCCCGGTCATGGTCGGATATATTCGTTTGAGCTTCATAGGAGTGTAGTGTGTTCTTTGTATTATAGTGAATTAGCCTGTATCTAGAATTACATGAAATCTGCTTGGTAAGTGCACAGAGTCTGGACCATTCATCGTCTTCGATTTGCTCTCCCAGGTCTTGTTCCCACTTGGCCTTAGTTGTGTGTTGCACTATCGGGCGTGTCTGGAGTATAATCTTATACAGTGCTGACACCGTTATCTTTTGAGATCCCCCTGTGAACATATATCCCAATCCCATATTCTGCGGTGGTTCATTAGGAAAAGTCAGACATATACTTTGTATGACTGTTTGTATATGGTTATATTGTTGTCTGGTCCCGTGCGTGTTCCCCACTATGTCCTTGATATCATCCCACTGAATAAAGTGCCCATCAGTGAACAGTTGACCCCATTGTGATATGCCCCTGGAGGACCAGTGGTGGGCTACTTCTCCATCTATGCTGAAGGGTGTTTGGGGGTCGCCCCAGAGCGGCATACTCAGGTGGTATATCTTATCCGTGTCGAATATCTCAACTATTTTAGCCCATGCCGTAGTCACCACCTTTGATGGTTTCATGGCGTTATAATGCTTGGGAGTTGGCCTCGTAATTTGGTGGAGCGCCAACACGGCCTCTTTCTCGGGCTGGCTCGGTACAAGGCACGCCGGGTTCAGCAGCACATCTAGGTTTGCAATTCAAGAATGAGAGTGCAGAAATCCAAAACACTTCAGCACAGATCTTCTAGTGAAGCCATTAGGAATCAGAGCGAAAACACATAAATCAAGTGAGCACACCTAGATGTAACTTTCAAAATACTGGTGAAAGCAGAGCATTCAACACTATAACGTTTCAGGGCATACATAATAGACTTTACAGAGGGACAAGAGCGAATAGTTATATATATAGGGTAAGGCGGGTGCCATCAACACAGGCGCATAGAGTTAGAATGTTTTTTGCTGGCCTAAGTGTCAGTGGCAGGATATTTGTTAGGTGAAGTAAGTAGCAAGAAATTGAAGTCAGCAGTATGAACACAGATACAGCCTAGAGACAGTCATGCAGCGGAGAGAAAGGTCATGCGAGGTAGGTGTAGAGCAGGAGTCAATGTTGAGAAGAGCCCAGACTGAAGGGTGCAGGAAGAGAGGCTCAAGGAGTGTTGACACTAGGCCAGAGGACGAAGGAAGCTTGACGGTGGCACCGTGAATCTTGTAGCAACCACGGAGGATGGTAACAAAGGAAAAGATGTGGCAAAGTCTTGGGCTGGAAGCCAGGTTGAGGCGAGATATTCTTAGAAAAGGATGTGGCAGAGCCTGAGGGGGACCTTCGGGAAGGCATCCCACACAACAGGACGGGAGGAGAAGAAAAAATAAAGGCAGTTTACCAGAAAGTCGCAGCCTGTAGTGCAGGGAAGGCACAATGCTGTAAACGGCTCGATGAGAAGGCAGGGGGCACTCCCATGCCCGGACAGTCCTAGACAGGGTCAGAGAAGGCCCTTATAGGCGGTCCTTTAGATGGGGCCGGCATCGCCTGATGGCTCATGAGCCAAGAGGTCCTTTAAATGATACTACAACCAATCAGGGCACACAATGGTACAATGCTGGCTCAGGTCAGCTGTTTGCCCTGATGTACGGCAACGGCCATGCTTAAAGGCCCGTCTTCCAAAGGCGGATATGCCTTAGGCTGGCAAAGAGGCTGGGAGGCAGGCAGGATGTTGCAGCCAGGCTGATAAAAATTAAATTAGGCCCAGACAGGGTCAGAGAAGGCCGTTATGGGCAGCCCTTTGAGAGGGGTGTGTCGCCGGCCGGCTCCCGCACCAAGAGTGCCTTTGATTGGCACTACAACCAATAAGGGCACACAATGGTACGATGACGGCTCAGGTCAGCTGTTTGCCATGATGTATGCCGGGAGCCATGCTGGAAGGCCTGTCTTCCAATGCGAATCTGCTTTAGATTTGTGAAGAGGCTGGGAGGCAGGCAGGATGTTGCAGCCAGGGTTATACAAATTAAAACACATAACGCTAATCCTTATTATACTTCTATTTTACTGCTACCATTAACTCTAGTTAAAAGCCCTAATTATGCTCCACCTATACTTTGAAAAATAAATAGTCAACAGAACCCTATGTTAATAAGATATGGGGCCTCATTACGAGTCCGGCGGTAACCGTGCCAGAAAAACGGGTAGGCTACTGCCAGACCCGTATTACCATTCCGACTCTGTGAATCCCGGAATCACTGGGGCATTACAACCCCGGTGACCCGTATCCTATCCTATTACGACCCCGGTGATCGTATTCCCATGGAGTCCCATAGGACCCCATGGGAATGGGGACAATGGAAACACTGGTTTTATCTATGATGGAGCCGGTGTTTCCATTTGCGCCTGCAGGTGGGTGGTGTTACTCCCGCCAGGACAGACCTGATGGGAGTGACACCTCATGCCTGCAGGACTCTGTATAAGCCGGTCCGGACAGAACGTTGGACGCGTTTTTACCGCCACTGTTCTTTCCGGACCGGCAGGGTCATAATGAGGCCCATAGTCTTTTGCAGTCTTTGCCCCCAGTGCCACTTGACAGAAAGAGTTTGACACTTGATGCACATTTACAACTGTATCCACTCGCAGAGACACAATGAAGAGACTTCGGACTAACTAATAATCACCAATCACAGCAGGCCAGACACAAATTGACAAAGCAGTCCGCTCTTTGTGTCATGAGGCCAGGTCGTAGCCCGTTTCAATTATGCTTCCCGTATTAAGATGGCCGCGCAACTTTGCCTGCACGATTAATATATCACTTGACCGATCCCGCAGTGATCAGTCTCCTGAACTGACACCAGCGGTGAGATGGCAACCGACAGAGAAGGCACACAGCAGCATTCCAGCTCCATACACTGCAGAGCTCCAATACAAGTGAGTATCCCCCGGATGTCCATGAGACATAAACTAATAGGACATTCCTTTTTTATCGGAATGCTGATTAAGTCGGCAGCATCGTTCTGTTTTCTTGTTCTACTCACAGAAACGCCTAATACAATTTAGGATCCGGACTCAAATCTGTGTCTGACACATTTCACATTGACCCGAGCATTAAACGGCATATACTACGACTAGTGATTGACTCACTACTATGAAACAGAACAAAGATGCCAGAGTAAGTCTGCTCGAGCTGCTGAGTCACAACCGTGAAAATCTGTATGTCACACAGATAACCACTTGCATGTAAACACATTCCGTGCATGCCAATATAGTTGAGCATAACACATGCGCAATTTAGCAGTCACCAAAGGAGTTACAGCATTGCAGTAAATGAACAGAGTCCCTAGAACCAATGATAATGCAATTCAAAAGGTGAGCCTACATAGAGAACCATAGGCACGTGTTCAACTAAGTGATCACCCGCTATGCAGTGACTTACAAATACTCTGCACAATTGTGAATGCCCATTGTATGGACCGTATTTATCCCAGGTTGTATTAGCAACTAAGTTGCACACTGTCACTTTACAGATCTCTTATGAGGTTTACCTGATAAATCCCTATACGAGAGGACACTGATCGACTGCGTTCCATTACAGCTCACAAAATGGACTGCCCTTCTTATGTAAGTCATCTAAATGGACCCTCTGGCTTGATTCTTGCATCTAGTTCCCCCCCAAGACAAATTTAGTATGACTCACCAATATGAGTCTTCTCATAACAGAGCCTAGTTGACCTAGGGTTACCTAGGGTTACTCAAACCTGGTCTGTCTCTTTATACCTCCTTAGAACATAGCTGGAATGGCAGACTGAGACCCCTACAGCTACACTGCCGAAGACAAATTATATATATATATATATATTTGGTAAGTGTCTGAGCATTACAGGAGAGCGAGTAATCAGCCCTGTACAATGGATGCCAGTAGGCGAATAATGAAAAGTAGCCTAAAAGCAACAATTAATCTGTTGCCTCCATCCTTTCTACAGAGCTTTGCGAAAGAGGTACAACATATACTTTTACCTTTTTCTGCATGGAGCACAAACCACAGAGACACAGCTACCCAATAAAAAATCCCCTGACATATTTCCCCCAAATGAATTGTAATCGTTTTGTAAGACAGGAAAGAAACATGTTGGGTTCGAACAGAACATTAGAATGTTGCTCTTTTTAAACTGTATATGAGACTTGTTCAATGTTGAAATTTGTGTAGTACATATTTTATGTTGTGTTTTCCATGCTTCACTGTTTCATTTCAGTATGATCAACTCTCCAGTCATTACGTAGCACTCACACAGAACTGTATTTTTGTTTTGGTTGTTGTCTCTTGAGTTGTGTTATGATTATCTCTAAATGTGTATTTCCATTTTTTATAAGGTTTTTAGAATAAGCAAACACTTCTGATACAATCTTCAATACATGCTCAATTACATAAATAGACAATAAATACAAAATCTTTATTGAATATTAAGTTGAAACACAGAGTGATTATTGAGTTGTTTGTCACCCACCCCCGCTGTGAACCCCCCCTTACGTGTTATCTCTGCAGATCGGATTGGCTTTGTAGCAACCTGTCCATACGTTTGTTCCATGTGTGATTCCATTCATGGGGCTTTGATAAGGGTGGCCTCTCCTGTGGAGAGCCAGATGACACAGCAGCAGTGACAGTATTGGGAAAAAAGGTTCAAGGGTTGGTTGAGTCCATTTACTGAGGCAATGAGTCCTGACTAAGGGCAATCACTCTGACTCTCCAGCAAATTTATTTGGGCTGACATGGCCAGATTGATCTCAGTCATGCCCACTCAGGGGTCCCAGCCTGGCACCACATTGATGCACTACCATAGGCTCCCTTCACCAGCTGCACCGGAAGGGTGTGGCAAGAGCCAAAAGAGATGGCAGGGACCATGCCACAGCCATTGTTTTGTGGATGTGTGTGGTGGGTGTGCAAGGCACTGTTGCGGACTGTTGGGGATGTGGGTGGTGGGTTGGCAAAGGACTATTTACATAGAATAAGAAAACTTCACTCCAGCAGATGAGGACAGTAGTGATTGAGTGTACTGAACATGATTAATTGTAGTGAAATTATGTTACAGTGCAGTGTGGATACATAGGTGTAATAAAACAAGTTCTAAATTAGGTCATGACAGATGATGTGTCCGTCCCTTGCATCCTCACATCCACCTCGAGGTGATCTCTGATTATCTGCATCTTCAGAGTTGAGTCGGATTCTGGGTGACCAATGTCTTCCTTGAGAGGCATGAGGATATTCCTCTGAATGCACATGTTGTTCATCCTTACCCCATGACCATCTGCCCACCTCCCTAGCACTGTACATGAGTCCCCCACCCATCTGGTGGAGGCACCAGAATCTTCCCTTGAGCAGTCCAAATGTGCGCTCAATGCACACCCTGGACCCTGTATCTGCCTCGGTGTACGCCATCTCCTGTGAAGTCGCAGGCCTTCTGATGGGTGTCATAAGCCATAATAGCATTGGATAGTCTGAGTTACCTTCAATATGTAAGTGTAAAGAACAATGATGGACGTTTTTGTTTTGTACACATGCCTCATTGTGCATTGCAGCATGTGTAATGATTACATCAGGTACGTCATCGGGAATACAGGGAGCCTCTTTCTGCATGGCATTAGAGGTGTCATGCAATGGCTTACAGTGGAGGAGCAGTGTTGATCCGGTTGCTTTGGGAATGGGTTTGCCTCCTTGTTCCCTCTTTTTCACAAGTGCAATGTTACCCTTACTCTGTCAATTGTCAATTGTAAGCCTCTCTGTTTGTTTGTGAGGTGGTCATTTGTCAGTGCATCCTCTGCATATATCAGGGTCACTCATGCCACTGTTCCTATAGGAGGGGGTGAAGTGCGCAAAGGGCAGTTCACTCTGGAGTGTAGAGCAGTGTGCCCCTTGTCGACTTGCATTTTTTCATTCACATGCATCATATATCTGCATTTGTTTTTCAATGTCCCATGTGGGTATGTGACACTACTCCTGTGCTCCCCTTCCCCATTTACCCCATCACATTATGTGGCCACCTTGTGCAGCATTTACACAGCGTTTACACAGTTGCTGCTCAACCAATATTCACATATGTTGGTCCCTGTGGAAGTCCATATACGCTGGCAGGATTCTGTTCCTCAGGACCATAGCATCATGGGCTAAACCCGGGAAATGGACACAGCAGCGACTCTCTGTCAGATCAACATTGCATGTCATTTGTATGTTCATGGTGTGGTATTAATTTCTGCTGTGATACATTTTCACCTGTGCCTATGGTGGTGCCGATGCCACTGTGTGCAGTCCAGTGCAGCAATCACATTAGGGAAATGTACTATGGTACATAAACGAGCCTTGGTGGTATGCATCTAGATTGGGGTCGTGGGCATAGCAATGTGATTTGGTGCATGTAGCATCAGCAAGTCAAGCACCTGTGCCAATACATTAGAAAAAGTTGGCTGCAACATACCATGTAGCATCCCAACAGTGTGCTGAAAGGTGCGCATAGTTAGAAAGTGCTGGACAGCCACCAACCTCAGCCGGCGTTAGATTGCTGTCCTGATTCGGATCCCAGTATGGAGGTCTAGCCTTATGAAGCTAAGCAGCTCAGCTATGGTGTCCCGATTCAGCCAGTAGAGTGTGGTTATCTGGTCATTCCTCGTTGCCCAGGTTGAGGGTCTGACTCTGGGCCAGGTGGTCTCCTCATGGCGCGTGTTATCTGCTATTGCGGAGGCAGTCTACTTGGCATCTGCAGCAATGCATGCCTCTGCAGCACAATATATAACATCAAATCGTGGAGCCCGCAATCCATGTCCGCTAGGGGCTGCAAGTTGCATCAAAGTGAGTTTGGACCTTAATTACTCTTTGGGTTGCAAATGGATGCATCTGTAGCTGATTATCAAAACCTGAATGCATATACCTCCAACTCTGATGTGGGGGTAACTGAAATGCATTTTTTGAGAAAGTACTGCCTGTTTTTTGGTTGTATTTCAGTTGTATTTCACCTTGTAACAAGGTGGGACTACTGTTGCTTTTTTCGGCGGTAATGCCAATGGCAGAATTAGCACTGGCAGAATAAAAAATGGTTATCTTGGCAGTAATTCCACCAGAGGAATTACCGTCTATTTTTTGTTCTTGTAATTTGGCGGTGCAGTAAAGGTGAAAGTAATGGAATTCCCGCCACCTTTTTACTGCACCTCCCTACTCTGAACGAGCCCTCGAACCCTTTGCGTTACAAATAGGTCTGCATTTTAAAATTCCCATCCATCCAAAAATACCTGTTTGTATTCATGCTGCCTTCACCCTGTTCTGTGGATGAAGCATGGTGTTTGGTTTTCTCTGAAAATCTGCATATCCACTTTCACGCAAGCATAGTTCTTTCGCTAATATGTCTTCCAATGGAACAGATGTTTTTGTCTGTACACCTCGATTAAGTGAGTTGACTACATACTCGTTGTGCCCAATTACTCTGTGGTTCCTAAACATCTGTTTGCATTACCATTATCTATCTATTTATTTATTTATTTATTTATATTTATATAGCGCGCAAGCAGCCCAGGGGTATTGAGGCGCTGTTACTTGCAATAACTTAGTTACATGGTACACATGATAGCGATTGTTGATACATTATGAATAGTACAAGAAATCATACTGTTGTTACAAATATTGCATTTGGTCGTATATTACAACATATATGATAAGTATTCGTGCTGATGTGTCGGTCCTTATGTGAAGAGGGTAGTTTTCAGTGTTTTGCGGAAGGTGGTGAGGGAGTCCTCACCACGGATAGTGGGAGGTAGGGCATTCCAGTGAGTGGGCGCGAGATAGGGGAAGCTGGATCCACCCGCTTTTACTCTTTTTACTAGTGGCACAGAGAGCATGTTGGTGTACGGTGATCTGTTTGGCCTGGTAGTGGAGACAGGGTGGATCCTTTGAGAGAGGTATGCTGGAGCAGTGGAGTGAATGCACTTGTGGGCCTTGTTTGAAAGCCTGTTAAAAACAAGCATTGTCAAAGCCAACAGTTTTGGCTTGTGTGTAAGTATTTTGCATTTGCCAGGTACTGCTATTAGATGCCCAGTTACTCACACCATGTTTCACCTGCTACCATCAAAGGGCAGTTAACCCACTACGACAGTGCCTGGAAACTGCCTTTCCCATGCCTACACATGTTAGGCACTAGGGCAGGGCTCTTTGACTCACCGAATAGTTCAATACAGAATGACCAATACAATGATTAACAATAACAAATAAACTTTATTGTTTGTGCATTTTTTGGTAAATATTCATCCTTAAAATCAGGTTTCATGTTGCTATTAGGAGGTTCGACAAACAATTAATGAAGAAGGTGACGCGTTCGTTGCATGGTGAGGGGGTCTAGAATAATTCCTGACTGTCCGGAATCGTCTACACACAGATCCAAAGAAAGCATGTGAAATCTACTCTGCTCTTCTATTGCTTCCCTGGTTTATTTCTCTAGCCTTGATCAGGTGACAGTGAAAGGCAACTCAAATTCGATCTATGCACTCCTCTACATACAGTGGGGTTGTATGAGTTTACCACCTGCACTTAGACTCTTACTTCACGTCATATACTCTTTTCTCCTACCCTTTACCCTACACTTAACTGATGTAACTGTTTCCAAGGCATGTTAAGAACTACCCCCCTCCCCACTTTCCATTTTCTGTGTAGGCACTGTGAACTGTGTAAGCAGTTGGTGCTTTACAGAAACCCAATAAATAACAGAGGCTGACTCCCAAATGTTGTTTGCCATGTTAAAGATTTTTTCCAGATGACATAATCGTAAAGTGCAACTTGGGCTCAACCGTCTGTTTCGATGTTTCATCTAATGCTCTATGGATATGAGTTCCTGGATACAGAGAGGACAAGGAAGCAGGCGTCTTGCCTTATTGCTCTGTTCATCCCGGCAGTGGTGTTGACTTGTTATTAAATGTTTCCCTCGCTGGGCTGATGAAGTGAGTTCAAAAAATCTCTCACAGGTGGTGTTATCTCTGGATTTACAGTTGTACTCGGGCTCAGGCTTGCTTACTAAAGCATCATGCATTTCCTCTGGATTGGCTTTCAAAGTGGAATGAATGCAGGATGGATTTGATGTGCCTTCCTCTGTACACAATGCAGTTACAGTGTCTATTTCAGATGTAGTTTCCTTTCATTTCTGTTGTTCAGCTTCTCAAATGTCTGTACAGCTTTTTGAAAACCATCTGGCGCTTTTTTTTGTATAATACTATGTCACATTTGTCATTTTGTAGGGTTTGTATATCACTTGCTGACGCCCTTACTGCTGTAGAGAGACGTTCAATAATGCTGCCAAACATTGTGTATTCTGCACCAACTACTACACTTACTATAATGCCTAAGTGTGTTGACCTCTTTACTTCACTACTTCCTATTTCTGGCTTTCGTGAGCATTATGTGTGCATGGTAATATAGATATGCCTATATCAGTCGGAACACATACAAATGAATACTGCATATTATTTGCTTTTTTCTGCCTTCGCTTCCCCTCTCCCCTGCTGATTTGTTCTCCCTTGGCACCGTGCACCTGGCCACCCTCTGTCCTCCGGGCCCAGGTACCCGCTCACCCTGCCATCCTCCCACACTGCTTCCGGGCCACCCCTTGCACTGGGGTCTGTATCTGTACCCATACAGCCCCCCCTTTTTCTTCCTGCACTTATCAGACCTACCCTGTCTGCTGCCTTAAACCTAGCACTTGCAAATTGCTGGCTGCACTACCACTGTTTGTTGCCTGTATTATTTATTTATTTGTTATTATTTATCTGTTTCTCCTCTGATTCACATTTCCCCTTCTCCCCCCTTCCATAAACTTTTCCCTCCCCCTCTCCAATGCACTTGCCTGTTTTCAATGTCACTGGGCCTAGTAAGATCGCTGTTTTGTTCTCCCCTGTCCCCCTCCCTTGCCGTGTTGGGTATGATGCTATTGCATGTGTTACATTAGGTCCGACCCCTGTCATCTATGTGTGCACTGGAACTTTAGATTTGTATTTCTATTTATTTTATTTATATAGTGTTTTAATCCAAAGCGCTTTACAGTATAACAACAGAATACATCGAACATAAAACAGGCGAAGCAAATAACTATGTATGAATCAAACCATTAAAACAGTAAGTAGGACAATTTACATACTAGGATGAAGAAGAGGAGGGAGTGGGGGAGGAAGGAAGAGGAAGAGAGCGTAAGGAGAAAAGTGAGACAGTAGGACGAAAGAAAGACTTAGGAGTGAAGGGCGATGGTAAAGAGAACTAAGATGGGGTCAAGTGGGTGTAAGAGAAAGGCGAGAGTGAAAAAGTTGTCACGGAGGGGAATGAAGAAGGAGTGATTTCAAGGAGGTGTTCAAGGAAGTATAGGTGGGGATGGAGCAGATAGCGAGGGGTAGGGAGTTTCAGTGTAAGGGGGCAAGAAGTTGAAAGGAGCGGAAGCGAGAAGAGGCACAAGGGGGAGGGGAAAAGAGAGTAAGAAGAGATCAACAGAACGAAGAGAGCGAGAAGGGGTATATAATGAAAGAAGAGAGGAGAGATATGGAGGGGCAAGGTCGTGAAGAGATTTAAAGAACAAGCAAAGAAATTTAAATTTAAGTTAAGAGTGGAAGTTGGAGACACTATTAGTATCCCTTTCCTTGCACACGATTCCCTGGACTGTTTTGTGTGCAGCTTTTGTGTGGTTCAGGGCATTCTGGTGTGGCTTGTTGTACTCACCACCATCCGCTTGGATTCCAGGTCCGGCCTCTGCTCCTTCGACACCCTCTATGCCCTCCAGATGCATGATAGAACTGCATTGCTCTTCCTAGGGTATCAGTCGGATGGGTGAGACAGTGCCGCCACCTGTGGCCATTGACTCACGGTGGTGGGCTGCCAGCAGGTTCCACACCCGCAAGTCATCCAACCTTCTGTGGCAGTCCCTTGATGTTCTGGGGATGGACCCGACTGCAGTGACTCGACTGGCCACCTCGTGGCATGTGG
The DNA here is from genome assembly GCF_040938575.1 of Ambystoma mexicanum. NCBI lineage: Eukaryota > Metazoa > Chordata > Amphibia > Caudata > Ambystomatidae > Ambystoma > Ambystoma mexicanum. The sequence continues at coordinate 388,049,225 of NC_090930.1, read as the reverse complement.
CCAACTTGCACCGCTGGCTGGTGCGGCATATAATAGCGTATCTACATTATCCACAATGTGGTCTAGTAATGCTGTCAATTTGGCCTCTGAAAAGCAGGACATCTGGAGAAAGACTTCTGGGAGCCTGCTCTTGCTGCTTCTGGACATACTGGCAGTGTTTCCTGGTGTGGATGTCTACAGGAAATGCCCAATTTAAATTGGATGGTGTTTTCCAAAATGGCCACCTGCCGACTTCCATTTCCTCCGATGATGCTATGTCCGGTGCCTGTGTTTCTTGTGCTGGCGTTTCTGGCATCATGAAGATGGATCCGGTGTTAATGGTATGTTTTCTAGCAGTGGCAATCCTTCTCAAAAGGAAATTATTTATTTTAGTTTTAAACAGAATGAAACCACTAACAAAAGTAACTACTAAACTACAAAAAAGACTTCTCAATAAACAGAATATCAACAAAGATAGCTTTGCAAACATCTGTGGAGGTGAGTGGAGTCACACCACCAGTACAGAACCATATTTCAATGAAGAAGCATACAAACAAAAGCAAAGAAACCAAAATGCCATACAAAACAGTGGATGAGGGCATGAACAACTTAATAGTGCCATTATGGAACAAGAAACGCTGCTCACAAAAATATCCTCAGAAAACTTAGTATCACCTCTCCTTTCCACTGAAACAATGCGTCCAGTCTACAAATGGCCATGCACATCAATGTGTAACATAGGCAAAAAAATCTTTCACATCTTTATGCCAGTTGCTCAATCAATATGTGAAAGGCAAAGACCAATTGAAAATAAAACGATTGCAAACTATGGACTCCTGTCCAGTTCACAAATACACAGGACTACAAGGACATTCATTAGCATGCCTTTCTGGGCCTATTTGCAAAAGCACCTTCCACCATATCAGAATGATAGCTACACACCATTCAACTGTAAGAAATCTGGTTCATAAACTGTACTATGCCAAAAGTCCTGCTTCAGCACTCGCAAATTTCAATAACAATTGTCTAGATGGTACAGCCAAGGAACTACTTGAAGAAATAGAGCATATCCAGAGAAAGTAGTTAGTTTGGAAGTGAAAGCCACTTGCAAAATCCAATAGCTTTAGAACAGACTAGCAACAACTTTAGAGATGTCAAACTTCTACTACACACATACAAAAAAGAAATACTAAAGTTTAAAAGCACATCTGCTGAAGTACCAATCCATGTGTGTGTGTCTGTTGCCGCAGGACTTTTTATAAGAATAGCACAAAACCTGTAGACATAATGTACAAAATAGAAGACAATGAAGATTCTGAGTGGTTCCAATTAGCTCTCTATCTTAAAGCAGAAAACAAATACGAAATTACTAACCCCTTAATACATTGTAGTTAATGCACTGTACAACTTTACAACAACCAAATACCTTCACATGCTATTACTAATAACTACCAAACCCACTGCAACAAATTAACTTGTATGAGAGCATCATTATTCAAACAGTGCACCCATTTCAAGCAGTAATATGCCTTCAACCAAAAACAGCAAAACAACCTCCCTCTGAGTTACTGAAAGGCATTTGTGGCAAAGTAGTTTATTTTCCATTAGATCTCAAAGAAAATGTACAGACTATGGGAGTGCAATGTCCAATAGATCAACATTTGATTATCCTAGTAAATGGCGTACCTACAAAAGACAAAAGAATTTTGCAGCAACTAGTGCACTTACATAAAGTTAAAAAAGCCTTGCAATATCTAAAAGACAACAACTAATACTACAAAGAAAAAAAACTTCAAAGAAAACCTGAGGGAAACCACCAAAATAATTCAAGACTCATCAGAAACTGGACAATTTCAACTTCTAGATCCTACAACAGAATCAAATATTTTAGACCATTATACAATTCACCCATTGCATTCTAAAGACACCCTAGATGATGTACTGGAAATTTACCAAATGCGACAATCCAAAGGATCACCAATCAGTATATGGGAAAGAAGTGTAGAAGCACGAGCCTTTCCTCTACTCCTTCCGACCGGAAAAGCTATTTTTCACCTTTTTGCTTGGAACGCAGCTCCCCGTGGACCAGCGTATATGCAACACAGGCAGAGCGCGAGTGAAGCGTTAGACAGAAGCTCATCCAGACTTTTAAACAACACTACAGGTGAGTCTGTGCCCCACATTTAAGAAGAATTAGGCATAACATTTGTATACATATAGAACAATGATTACAGTATACTTCATTGTTAGTATTACTTTTCTTTAAATTTAGAATACAGACGGCTGGAGTGCTGTACGTAAGAAGTTGTTCTTTAAAGAAGGGTGCTAGACACCAAAGGAAAATGATTAAGGTAATTTTGAAAACATGATAGTCATGTATGGGATTTATTTTGGATTTAGAAATGAATGTGCGCAAACATGTACCTACTTTTACCTAACAAGGGCTCTATGTTGTTGTTGTTTTCTCCCCCCCCACCATCTAATCTTCCATCTTTAACAAATTACCTTTACTGGGTATGTATGTTTTTGAATTATTCATTTTATGCATTTGTTGATCTGTGTACTCAACTATGGTGAACTATGTTAATATTGGTTATTTACTCTCAAACTATTGATTGGAATTATAATCTTGTTTTGATTTGGAATTTTCACATGATGTGGATTGAAACATTTTCATTTATTCTCGTATTATAATTATGTAAGAATTTACAATAAGTGGTATGGTTAACGCCCTGAACAAGGAGATACGCTCCGAAATGCATTGGCATTAAAACAACCGTACACAAAATGAAACAAGTCTGCTTCTTATTTAGCAAAACACCCAGCTGTTGATGCTCCTCAGATTCAGGATTATACTCTTGAAATTTTTCTAAAGTGGCTCTAAATACGATTTTAGATATCCATGAGCGATGAACTCTAAGCTTATTAAACATTAAAACAAACACAATCTGAACAGTGAGCTCCAGAAGAGCTCCAACGGAGTGCGCCGGACTTAGCTGGATGTGTTCATCCAACTTTTTCTCATAAGGTGTGATGAAAGGCCCACACAAATAACAGCATCAGAATACCGCTCCTTACGAATGTACTCTGAAGACCCCAGATTCAGTCAAAATGAGGAATACATATTCCACCTTCTCTTTAAAAGTGAATTAGCAACTCTATGGGCCTCATTCCGAGTATGGCGGTAAGGGATAGCGGCCACCGGTAACAAGACCGGTGGCGGTGATCCCTTAACGCCATACTCCGATTTCCCTTTGCGCCCTCACCCTTAACGCCTGCTTTGAGCAGGTGTTAAAGTCGAGGGCGCAAAGGGGCCTCCAAGCCAATAACGGTGACCGTAATGAACGGTCACCGTTATTTGCATCTTCCCCATTCCCATTGAGCCCTATGGGGGCTCATTTGGGAATGGGGAAGAGCCTTGGTGAATGGGGAATTACCGCCCCGCCAACCTTGGAATGGGGCGGTAATTCCGCCATCCACCAAGGCGCTGCCGGTCCGGGTACGGCGTCAACCAAGGCGTTAATAGCGCCATTGGTTAGCGCCGTACTCGGAATGAGGCCCTATGCAGAGTTGCACACACTTTGAAATCAGGTGCCAATTTTCAAAAAATATCAGCTACGCAATTACTATAAAAAGTGCAAGAAAATGATGAAGTTTTACAGTCAAGCATTACAAATCTGTTAGCAAACATGTGTGATACAAAATAATACTGGTTCCGACATCATGCAGATGCATGCTTTATGATAAGAAACCTAGGCCAACCCACTTGTTAGTTATGCAGAATATGCATGGGAAGATTTACACAATTTCCTACACATAGCAAACAAAAACAAAATAAATATAGACATAAAAACACCAGGAGAACTCTGCTCTCTAGATCCTGTAAATGTATCAAGATATTTCCATCATCACTGCATTGCTATGCTACACTTCATTTGTAATAAAACAGTGCCTCCCCTCTGAGAAGTTCAACACTTGTTTTGGAGAAAAGAATAACAAGTCAGAGGAGCACCACACATGCTTTTATGGATTAATGATGCTCCTAAATTTGGTCAGGACTATTTCTAGTCATCTTTGATGCAAGTAAAGTAAACAATGATATTCCCCTAAGCAGCCCACATACCACAGTCAAAATGTTTGCTTGCATGGGTGTGTTATGCTGTGGTGGTTGTGGCCAGGGCCTAGAATCTTGGGTGCATACTGCGCCAATTCGCCGGTCCCTGCAGAGCGACTACCATGCGTGCTGAATGCGTGGAGCCTTCATTACGGCACGATAGCTTGTGCTGCGACCTCTTACCGTGGTGCCTGGTGGCAGCTGTTTTGCAGAAGGGGAGTGCATTGGGTCAGACCAGACGTCCTTTGTGGGTCCCGCAAGGGGACCAGGGAGCTAATAATGGGCCCGTTATTAGCTCCCTCCCCATTCCCATTGAGCCCTATGGGGGCTCGAATGGGAATGGGGATGGGTTTTTTGAATGAGGAATTACCGGGTCTTCCAAGGTTGGAATGACCCGGTAATTCCTCATTCAAGGAACCCGGACCCAGACATGATTTTGGAGGCAGCCATGGTGCTAATAGCACCATGGCTACCGCCAAACTCGTAATGAGGCCCTATGTGTCATGGTTGCAATTAGGTTTGACATTGTTGCCTTCTCTGTGTGTGGTTCATCAGCATTGCATACATTGTTGATTCCCTGGGTGTGGTGCTTGTTCGCACATCCTACAGTGTTCACTCGATAGCTGCAGCTAATGGAGTGAACAGTTCCGCAGTGTGTGCACTGAGAGCAGTGTTGGAATACTGTCAGTATAGAAGAGGGAAGGGTTGAAGTACATCTCTATGTGCATGGATACTGCAGTGTGTGAAGTTGGTGCAATATTTAAATAGTGTGTGCATCGAAGTGGATATGGGTGAACTGCATATTTCACAGGATTGCGTAGTGTCCATTCCACGCAGTGATGACTACTGTACTGCACTATGAGGTACTGCTTTTGTGTACTGCATAGAGTATGCCATGTGGTGGTGGGAAGATGGGATGGAAAGTATGGGGGAGTGAGAAGTGGTTTATCTGAGATACATCAATAGGTGGACGGAGATGTTGATGTGCCTGCAGTATCTGTGCGTACAGTGCCAATTTGCGGGTCTTTGCACAGGCGACTACTATGTGTGCTAAATTCGAGCAGGATGCATTACGACACGATAGCTGGTGCAGAGACATCTTACCATGATGACTGGTGGGAGCTAAATTGCAGAAGAGGAGTGGATTGCACATGACTTGCACATTGTAAGATAGCGTATACTCCGGTGTGTTGCATGTGGTAAGCCCGTAGCCCATTCGATGCACAGATGGAGGCCTTGCACCAACAACTATGTGCCTTGGGTGCAATTAGGTTTGACATTGTTGCCTTCTGTGTGTGGTTCATCAGCATTGCATACATTGTTGCAGCCATGGGTGAGATCCTTGTTAGAACTTCCTACAGTGTTTATTCCATGGCTGCAGCTAATGGAGTGAACATTTCTGCAGTGTGTGAATACTGTCCGTATAGACGCGGGTAGTGCATCTTCTATGTGCATGGATACTGCAGTGTGTGAAGTGGGTGCAATACTCAAATAGTGTTTGCAGAGAAGTGGATAGGGGTGAACTGCATATTTCATAGGATTGTGTAGTGCCCATTGCGCAGAGTGCTGACTACTGTATTGTACTATGAGATATTGCTTTTGTGTACTGAATAGCGTGCTGGGAGCAGAGCCACTGTTTCAGATAGCTTTTTGGTTTGGTTGGCAGTAACACCATACTGTGTGAATAAATGTGGGTATGGGTGCCGGAGGCTGTTGAATGTTTGTAGAATCTGCTAACTGTTGCATGTTTCCAGGCATAGCTGTATTAAGGTTCAGAGGTTGGGTAGCAGTGGCAGTGCTGCGGTACGTGTGTGGAGTGTGGGCCTTGGGCCTATGTTTCCATGCATGGCTTCATTACGTTGCAGTGGCTGTGGGCAAGGCCTAGATTATTGGGTGCATGGCCAAGGTCTGTAGGCCGTAGGCCATGCACCAAATAGGCTAGGCCGTGCCCACACCCACCACAGCAATGCAGTTTAGGCTGCATCTGTCAGAGGGTGCTCACCTTTACGGAATGATTGTGGAGCACATTTTACTCTTCATAGAGCACCAGAAGTGCGCTGACATGCATATATTGTTGCTTCCATGGGTGGGGTCATTGTTAGAACTTCCTACGGTTTTCGGTGTATGACTGGAGATTGTGCATTGAAAAGTCCTGCAGTGTGCCCACGGGTGCAGTTTTGGAACACTGTCAGTATAGAAGAGGGTAGGCTTGAAGTCATTGTTCTATATGCTTGGATATTCTGGTTTGTGTAGCTTCCTGGGAGTAGGCCCAATGTTGTGAGGATTGTGTGGTCTGGTTGGCAGTGAAACAATACTTTGTGAATGGGTAGGGGTGGTGGAGGCAGTGGTATGTTTGTGGACTCTGCTAACTGTTACATGTTTCCATGCATCACTGTCTTATGGTGCTGGGATTGGATAGAAGTGCTGCTGGCTATGTTACATTTGTGGATTGTGGTTCTGGCCAAATCTTTGCATACGTGGCTCCATTATGTTGTGCTGGGTGTGGGCACACAGTAGACTCTTGTGTGCATGGTCAAAGGCATGCTGGGAGCCACTCTGGATAATTGTGAATGCTGACATCCTGGATTCTTTTCCAGACCTTTGTACTTAAGGTGCTTTGGAAGCACACATAACGTGTACTCGGAGTGTCCAACAGTAAATATGGAGTTCTGTTCAGAAATGATTGGCTGCAGAGTTCTTGGCTGTGATTTCTGCATGCATGTGTGATTATTTCACAGTACTTAATGAGGGAATGCTGGAAGAAGAACAGTGGAGAGGGGACAAGAACTGTCCCTGCTTCACTGGGGTGTAGCCCTCGCTGTACCTGGGAAAACGCACATGCCACATCCTGCCATTCACAGCATGGTGGACATGCAAATGGAACTGTGGGGATTATGGAATCAGGTGCCAAGGGTGTGGTTTGCAGGGAGGGACAGTACTATTTTTTCCCAATACTCTCTGTGTAATGAGGTTGGTAGAGATGGAGAGAAGCACAGTGCTTCACGTGGGTGATACGTTTGTGTTAGGCAAAACTGCAAGCAGTACTCACTGGTACCACTACACACAATTAGGACTACAGGTGTTAGCCAAACAAACCTTTGGTATAACTCTGTATTGCACAGTTTTTGGTAGTGAGCTGAGCACCCAGGCTTATCTCAAGAGTGAATGTGAGCAGTACAAGTAGTTACACAGAGGACTATCAATCATTGTGGTTCAAGTAGACACTTGTACTCAAGGTTTCTTGGTAAAAAACACTTAGTAATGTATTACACAATCATTTAGAGAACATTTCATTAGTAGAAGACAACTTACTATTATAAACCAATACACTTGAATGTAAAATTGTAAGGTTTTGAGACAGTTTGAGCTCCCCTGAAATAGAAGCCAAATGGCAGTTCAGTTACTTCGAAAGTAGCAAAAGGCACACGATAAGTAAAATAGATCATATGTACATTTTGGACAGTGCAAATGGTTTCAGTTCACCAGAAGAGTTCAACTGAAGTGAATAGGCCAGGCCAAAGTCAATGGGCTAGTTTTCTGGATAGGAAAGAGCAGTTCTGGTATCAAACGGTTAAGACTCTGCAAAAGTTCTTAGATGTAGTTTAGGCGAAAAAGAATCATATGTCAGGTCACAAGCTGATTAGGCCTGCAATTTCGGAAAGTTTCATGAACTTTCACCACAAGAGTGGCATTCTCTCAATTGGTTTGGCACAGTACCTTTGTATAAAGAAACAAATGCTGCTGAAGTTGTGGTTCCTGGCAGGTCCTGCATATCTCGCTCTTCCTGAGCCTCAGTCGTGGGGACAAGAGGGAGGACGTCGGGGGACTCCTGCACTGCACAGGATCATTGAAGAAAGCAAACAAGATGGAGTCACTTCAGTTTCCAGTAGCTGTAGATTTAAGAACACAAACTGGTGTCCCTCTCCCCCGTTCATCCTAACCAGCCTTGAGAATGGTATTCAGGTGTCTTATGAGTTGATTGGTCCCACCAACTCAAAGGAAGATGCCGTCCTTGAAGGAGCTTCTCTGTCGAATGGAGTTTGGCAAATTTGACCTGCAGCAGGGCTTCACTATGCAAACCAATGATCCAGGAGTTGCAGCAGCCGTCCTCTTCCAGCCCGTCTTCAGTTATTTTGGTCCAGTGCAGGGCCATTTTAACAGTTTTGGGGGCCCTCGGCACAGACAGTCTTGCCCCCACCCGAAACCCATGTTACCCCCGAAACCCATGTCCTACTGCCACCCCCTCCACACCCATCTCGTCCCCCGCGACACGACATCCATGCCCCCTCCATATCTCGAGTCTAATTCAACAGATACTCCTCTAAGCTTTAAATGGATTATCTAGTTGTTAATAAAATATAAACATTAAACATCTGTGATCTGCTTCCCCAAGAGGATGCTATATTAAGGACATTTCACTTTGTTTTTGTTTCGAATAATATATTTTGTAAGAAAATAAAGGAAAAGGATTTTAAGCAGGCATTTATTAAACAAATAGTACTACTAACAGTAGTTATCGGTAGCCACTGGCAATGTATAGTCCTACTTTTTAATTTTTAGAAAATCACTCAATCTGGTACAATCAGGCCTGCTTCCGCCTCTCTCTCCCCTTCTACAATCAGGTTTAGATTTTCAGAAACAAGTGAAGCGCGACAAGTCAACCAGGGGCGCCTCTGCTGTCTATACGCATGGAGCACAGCAAGCCGGGAGAGGCGATTCCCAACAACCCTGGGATACGGTATATGTGCAGTTGCCATTGATTCCCAAAAGGCCCTTCTTACTTTCCAACCAAGAGCCTAAACACACACACTGCAATTAAAGTTAAGACCACTCCCCGTCCAACCACGAGAAACTTTTTGAAAAATGGTTTCCAAAATGTGCAATTTACTGACCAAACCCACAGAAATATAATATAAAAAGCATTAGGTTTTACATACTAATTTTGTGGGACATTATTCTTATGTGTGTAAGTGTGATGATGCATTTTACAGCAGCTTATATTTGAGAATAGTTGGTACCATGTTGTATGCAACATAGTACCAGCTATTCTCAAATACAAGCTTGTAAGCATAAAGAAAAAAGAAATTCATTATATAGATTTCCAGTAATGATGGACAAATATAATTGTGTCATGCTGTTACTGACACTCATGTGTTCATCCTCTTACTAAGGTGGGATTGTAGGCATTATCTGAAAGGGGAGAAACTAAGCTAAAAAATTATGTTTTCACCACTTAATTTGCAACATTTGTTGTACCTCTACTGGCTGTCTGCCTCAGCGAGTTTCCATTGCTTCAGTTGCTCAAAGCTGAAAAACGTGCAATGCACAGGTCACAGAATAGCACATACATATTTTGATTGGAGAAAAATGTATTATCACAACCTACAACCATAACATCATAATCTGTTCTGATCAACAATTAAACAAACTTTACATATCTCACTGTCGCAGTGTTTTGAAAGTTAATGGCTTAATTGGAGTTGGAAACCCGCTACTGGTGTAATAAAAATGGCTTAACCAGGTCTGCCTTCAGCTGCTCGATTTGTAAGCACTGTGCGTGTCCTTTACCAAAGTCATGTTAAAACCAGACATTGGCAAAGTATTAGGCATTTGCCAGGCACTGCTATTAGATGCCGAGGTAGAACCTCAGAGGTACTCACACCATTTTGCACCTGCTACAATCAATGACCAGTTAACACCATTCCAGCTGTGCCTGGCAAGTGTCTTTCCCATGCCTACTAAAAAGCTCAAACGGTTGGCATTCCCAATGCTTGTTTTACTAAGCCATTAAGCACGTGCAAAATGACAGCACAGGGCAGTTGCAATAAGCATAGTGTGATCCTGTGTACTCATCCTTTCATAAAGGCATTTTGGGCTGAGGGTGCAGGGTACAGAGGCTCCATCACTGCTGACGTTTTCTAACATCAGCGGATCATTTGCATATTTTTGGTATTTAACAAATGTGACGTACAAACTGTTCTGACAAATAGCATAATGGTGCCGATAGCGATACTATCTTTATACACAAACATGTTCAAATGACAACTGCAAACATTTCCAAACTATTCCTTTGCACCATTTGCAGGGGCGTAGGGGACCCATAAAATCATGGGGGGGACAGGGGACACCTTGGAACTTTTCTTTTTTTATTTATTTATTGTGTTTTAGTCAAAGAATTAAGGCTATTAGGTGGTGTTCAGGGACGTCATTTCACCAAAATGCCAGGGGTAGCGGAAGTGACATCACACAACCCTTGACCCCTGATGACATCACAGGAATTGATGTCATCTGTCCCCACCCAGAAGTGATATCGCGGTAAGCGATGGAACATGACCTTTCACCCATTGACAAAACAGGAAGTGGCATTACATAGCATTGGATACTACGAAAAATATGGTTACGATATCACTATAATGTGATGTACATTTCATACAAGAATGGATCGCCATATGTATCGTTAAGATCGTGTGTATAGGCCCATATTACCAAATTACTATGAATGCAAGCATGACCAAATGATAATGATGTATTATTATATAGCACTTACGTTTAAGCGCTTTATATCGAAACAACATACACCCAATATCACCCAACCTGTGTTGGTACTCATTTATCGACCTCAGAAGGATGAAAGTCTGAGTTGAGGCGTTTAAGAACAGGCTAAATCAGTGTCTCTCCCCCTGAAGTGTGATTGAAATAAACCTTTAATGAGTCTAGCAATTATTGTATAGAATTCCAGTAAGACAAATTATTTGGAATTTAGGGTCAGTGCTGAAAGTGTTTCACATGTGGCACTCCTGGTCATGGTGCTGGCCACAGCCCACAGCCCAGGAGCTTGCATTACAAAAAAAATAAAATGTTTTTTTCCTTTTTTCAGAGGTCGCAAGGGAGACCACAGAGGTCACAAGGGCGACATCAGAGGTCGCAGTTGCGACCTCTGTCAACCCCTAAATGACGTCCCTGGTGGTGTTGTATGCGCTGCCCATAAACCAAAACTATTGGCATGGCAAGTGGACATGCGAGACACACATGCATCAAGACACATCACACCAATAGGGCCCAGTGTTTATAGACTTCCCTTTCTACGGCACCTACGCCCCCCATAATACCTGACGGGCATGGATGCCCTTTCTGTTTCCAGTGGCTATCTGAAATGTGCTCCTTGTGCAAATGCTGCATACTGCAGTGCCTTAATGCAATCGGGGGCAAATGAAAGGCAGCATGCAAGCCTTATGCAAAATAAACCAAGAAACCCAACCAAAGATGGCAAGACCTTCATTGCAACCCACAGCCCAAAATAATTGCCACATCTGATCCCTAAAAAGGCTAAATTGGTAGAAACCTTTTGGCTCGCTACGATGCTGTCAATTTAAAGGGCCAGTGTGTCCATCACACAATATACTTGCCTCTTTCACCCTGAATTCTCAGTCCAGTGGCAACGGCAGCATGTGTGCTCCGCTCTGTATCATGGGGGGACTCGCCTGCTGCACCAATCTGCTGTAGACTACAAGGTCACATGTGCTGTCTTCAGCAACAGCAAGAGAACAAGCAAGAAGCCAGCGCGCGCCATGACCACAGACGGACCATGCCCTTGGTGTAATTATGCGAACAGTATCCATGGAACACAACACTTCGGAGGGCGTTCTCGTTTGCAATTGCAGACACCTCACTTGGGACTTAGCCCCTCATCCTTTCTGCTGCACTGCAGAGCATTACAGACAGGACATTTAATAGCTGTACTAACTGGATGCACGGCCACAGGTCTTCTCAGAAGACAATGATAATAATACATTCCAATTAGAATTCTGAAACTTAAGGAGATCGGAACACACACTTTACAGCACAACATTCCTCTGTCAGTAAGGCAATTGGAAATGCAAAAAAATATTGATGGGAAGAGCAAGAATTTGGAGAGAAAGAATGCAAACTTTTTCTCAAAAACCAGGAAACAACGCACTTTGGGAGTACCAATTCCAGAATAGCAGCACTGCAAATAAAAATAAAAATGCTTAATCTGTGCTATGAATTCCAGAATATACCTGGCCACATAAAGTCTAGGCAACTTTTTTCCCAATAAAGGAGAAGGAGAGATGTTTAAATTGCCATGAATTAGTATAAGCAACAATGGCATGTACTAGTAACTAACATTGGGAACCATCAGCCAGGAAGCTAGAACCATTTTTTTTGCTACCAATGCGGCCATTATGATGTCCTTTGCGATTCTGAATTATGTAGGGGCTCTTCCTGTAGACAGAAGGTAAACCATGAACACCTCACTCAGTCTCCAGGATTATCACGAGTGCATCTCATCACCAATCAGAGTCCCCAGGGATAATGTGTCACATTACTACTCAAAGTATATCCATTCACCGAAAGGCCCAGGGTACAAACCCTAGGACATCACAGGATGTCGCATTACAAGAAGGGACAGCACATGACCTTTTGACAAAGAGGATATCTCAGATTGCGTTTTTATGACACCTTTGTCCTTGTGACTTATATGAACTAGTGCACTGCTGCGGTTAAATGCCTGGGGTGCAGTTATTATTTCACAGGGGCACACTCAGCGATCACTGGTGGCCGGTATAGTCTTAACTGTTAAGTCAGTTACTACCACCTCAAGTCATTTAAAGCTTGCAATCCAGGTATACTCATCAAATACAAGGTACAGCGTCACATACTCAGGGCCGTCATCAGCTGATAAGTGCAATTTCAGGGCCCAAATACTGATATTTAACACCAGGAAACGCCTTGTTACGCAAGCTCCAGAAGAGCAGCCTCTCCTTTCCAAAGTAGTTTGTGCGCAATTGCCCATGAGGTGGAAATCCAAGTGAGTTGTGAACCATGTTGCAAAGTGAGATATAGATGGAATGCGACATTTGTATGTAGATTGTATCATGCAGAATGGTTGTGGTGACAATATTGGGCAAGCAATTGTACAATGGTTATTGTTGGGAAAATGGAAATATTGACATAAGAGATTTGTTTCAAGCAGAATTGTTGGTGACATGGTTCGATGCATAGAACGAATAGTGAAAACAGTTCATGTCAATTATAATGTTGCACGAAGGGGAAGGGAAAAGAGAAAGGAAAACAATGGTGTTAGAAGTAGAGGGTATGGAAACCTGGCTGTCTGAATCCAAAGCAATAAAGCTGGATGTAGGTATGGTTCCTTACGTGTGTTTTACAGCAATAAGATTATAAGTAGGATGTGAGCTCCAGCTTGGTGGCTCTGTTTATTAGTACTGGCACCGCTGGGGAGGGGAATCATGGGCTATGTGTGACGGGAGCGAGGCACGGGCGCTGGAAACGCTGTGTGGGTAGGAGTGGGGGGGTTCTTCTACTTCTGCGCTCCAGCGCAGAGGCGAGCACAGGCCGGTGTGCGATGTAGCACCCTCCCCGAGACTGCAACCCCCAGGATGGCTCAGAGGCTGAAACCCGGCCCTGCAATGCCATCTGCTCCGGAGCTGCTTCCCCTGCCGTGCCCGGACTCCACCACGCACCCACACTGGCTCTGCCCCACGACGAGAAGGAGCCGAGTCCTGTCACTGACGATGCCTCATTAGGCGTGGGAGGGACCGGGCTAATAAAGGCAACTTGGGGGGCGAGGAGGTGGGCGGAGGCGTACGGGATCTGCATGTGAGAAGGACAGGAGAGAGCCAGCTGAGGTAACAACCTGTGGCGTAAGCATAAATGGGGGCTGGGATGGTAACCTATAGGCCCGGTGGCGGCCGTGATGTAGTAAACATGAGGGTCAAGCAAGGCTAGTGGTGGCCTAGTTAGGTGGGAGGTTGCCCTGTGGCTCACGTGCTGAAGGGTGAGTTCCTGGATTGCTGCAAGAGTGAGTCCGAGATATTGTCTGCAACAAGGATGGCCTGGAGGCACGGGTTTGTGCTCGTTTGCAAAAAACGGCTGGTTCCAGAGGTGGCAACAGGGCTGGTGTGCTGGGTGGGAAGGCCTTCTGATGGGTGCAGTGGCTTGTGAGAATATGGAGGAAGTCCGGGCGTCACTGTGAGGATACCTCAACTAAAAAGGAGATCTAAATTCACACCAAACCTCCAGGGCGACAATGCATTTGATTTGTCTGTTTTAGCATTCCATGCACAATATAGAAGCTGCTATCTTTTATTTTGCAAAAAGACCTCTAGAGTCAGTTCCAGGCCCCAACATCACTGGGCAGAATCATTCCCGTTTCTGTAACTATTCAAGTAAACCAGAACAAGAGCAGGATTTCAAAATAGGGGTGTCACACTCACTGTCGTCCCGAGCTTCGGAAGCCTAACAGCAAGCGTCACTGCCTGCTGCTGCTGGCTTGTTCTGAAGGTGAGGAGGAGGCTGCAAGCTGCGCAGCAGTGCACTGCGCACTCCAGCCCAGTGGGCTGGCACGTGTTGGCATATTCCCTGGGGGTGGGGAATGCTCGCACAAGCAAGAGTTGTTGTCAACAGCTCGTGGTCCTGCATCGTTCTCCTTCCCCTCCCCCACTGTTGTTGTTCAGAATCATCATGGGAATCGAAACCACGGCTTGTGCCTGCTTCACAGATCACAGTGTCAAGATTCAGGAACAGGGGCCGGGGCTGCACGCACACACAGGACACTCAAACTGGGAGGGGTGGGTGGGGGGGATTTGTCCTACCCCCCGATATAATTGTACTCATTGATTTCATTTGCTGCCGCAGCCACGCTTCAAAATAAAAACTTTTTTAAAAAACACACACACAACTTGTTCAGCACTTCTGGGGGCCCCCTCCAGGGCCACCAGGATGGTGGGCCCGGGGCAAATGCCCCGTTTGCCACCCCATAGAGACGTTCCTGGTCCAGTGGCCGACTCTGCTTTCCAGTCCTAGAGACTCGCCTTTTAAACAGTTTTCTCCCTTTCATTCCAGCCTAGCTATCACTCACCCAGCAGGGTGGCTGTCCTTGCCGGACAGTCAGACAGCCAATCACGCCAGAGTGCATTTGGGTCTTCTAGGAGACTAAGCACAGGGAGTTCTGGGCACCTCCCTCACTTTCTGCCTACCCCAGACACTCAGACGCCAGAGGCGGTCTTCAGTCCTGAAGCCCGCCAAAGGCACACGAACAAAGGGACCAAACCTGGTTTGGCACGCAGAGACAAACACTAGAAGGACCTTTCCAAAAAGAAATGGTTAAAAAAGAAGACCGGGACCTCTTTAAACAAATCTTGCAAAACATGGATCCTGTGATTTTTAGCTACCAGTGTTCACGGTCGGGAAAAATCATGATAGTTTGTTGTAAAACCACTGCCACCAGACTTTTCAATAGGAAAGTGTAGCATTTGACTGCTACATGAGTATTTAGACACAGGAGATACTATGTAACCTTTTCAGCACTCCATTGTAAGATTGTGTGCGCTGGGTCTCGGAATCTAAAAGAAATCCCAGTGTCACTGCACTGAGGGTGCTGTGGGACACACATAAATAGATGATGCCTATGGAGTTATCTAAAACTCCATAATCAAATAGCACAAATGTAAAACACACATCAAAATACATGAAAGAGTGTGAAAAAAGGCTCACACTCTTTCCAGGTAAGAAAAAATCAAGTCCTCAAAAATCCAGCAAAGTAGCTGGGGGTCTTTAAGGTGAAGGGAATTAGCACATTTATGAGAATTCTACCTAACAATTTGTTCATAATCTGCAAGGGTATGCCATGCAAAGACGTGTTACTCCTATTTTCATGTTGGAAGGAGTGGACGCTTTGTGGGCCAGTCTCTGTGTGCAGTTTTGGCGGGATGGTTCGTCTTTGCAGATATGTGGCCTCTATTGTTACTGGTCAAGTTGTCGTGGTGCATTATGGAGGTCTAAATTTGGGTTATATGTCAGTTGCTCCGTCACCTGAAGAAGTTGATGAATGCAGTAAGGCAGATTTTTACCGCTGCCAAGGTCATTTTCCCAACTATTCCACCAAGAGGAGTATGGAACCATGCCGGTGTAATTTGTCCGAAGCCAGAGCTCGGAAGTTGTCTTATAAACAGAAGCATGTCTGCATTCATGTGCACTGATGGAATGTTCTCCACCCACTATGAGAGCATGAAGTTGCAAAATATACACTGCTTCCATGCAAATGGTATTTCTTTGAATGGCATTGGCAATACCATTTTCTTTTACACTGTGCAAGAAGCGTTGACCATAATTTGGTAAAAATGTAAGTAGGAGAAACAAACAGAAACTCATACAAAGAGGAAAAACAAAAACGTTTGTTTGCAGGCACTTAGAAAAAAAGCACGTAAGAAAAAAAAGACCAAGTTCCTGATTCATGGTTATTTGCGCCAAAAAAATGGGCTTTGTGCGCCATTCTGCCCGCAGATCCCCATTAGTTAAACAGGGATTTGCGGGCAGAATGGCACACAAATCCTGTTTTTTTTTTTTGGCACAAATAATCCATGAATCAGGGGCCAAATATTTTCAGAGGGACCACTAAAAACCCAATTCTCCTACCCTGTTTCACACTCCCCCGCACCCTCTTTCTAACACGAAATCTCTGCGGATTCTGCAGTAGTTTCACGATTACCCATGCCACATCTGGCCATTTTCAGGATGGGAGCCATGGGAATGGGACTGTGGAGGCTACAGCATTGTTTATTAAGGTTTGTGGTTATGGTGTGTATGCAAAAACTGTGACAGAAGGTCTCATTGCACAAAAAAGTGCAGAAGGCTATGGTGGAAGTGTGCAAGGTAAGGGCCAGGCATCCTGTTTGTATGCATTCACTGTATGTACTTGTGTGAAGTTGGTAACATGCATTCAGTACTGCTTTCGCACAATCATTTTTGAAAGGTTTGTAGTAAGTGGGGCACCACGGGAAAAGAAAAACTGTAAAGTGTACAAGGTAAGTGGCAGGCATCCTGTTGTCATGAATGTAATGTGTGTATGGTATCATATGATGTGAAATTGTATGATATGCCATTTATAATGCACATATACACAAGTTTTGCATGGCGCGACGAGGCAAGGGTGGGGAAACAGAGGGGAGAAAGAGACAACACACCTACTAGACCAGGTGTCACTCTGATCACCCAAGTGCATTGGTAGGGGGAGGGGAACATACATGGTTAGGGGGAGGGGAAAGTGCAGTACATGGGAAGAAGATCAAATGACAATAAGTAAAAATACGACCCGATTGTGCTCACTGCACGGATAAGTCCAGACATCAGGTGGTGTTGGAAATGTTTGCGATACAGAAAACAGTCCACAAGTGCTGGGTTTGCCAGAAAGGCAGGGCAGGGTTGCCATTGGCAGCGGGAGGTGGCCTGGGCCCAACATCAGACAGTGGCCAGATAACCAGTGGAGAATCGGTTACAGCCAGGAAGTCAGCCGGGGAGAGGAGGAGAAAAAGCAGACGCAAAGAGAAAGGCTTTGAGGTGCTTCTGGAACCGGCGATGGTTCTCGTCAAGTTTCAGGGAGGCAGGGAGGCTGTTGCAGAGGGAAGCCCCAGCCGAAGAAAGAGATCTACACCAACTGGTTGCTTGCAGAAGCGACTGACCCTGAGGGAGTTGAAGGTGGATGCCGGAAGATATTTAGGAAGTGAGAGTTTAAGGTATTGAGGTCCCAGGGCCCCGAAGGCCTTCTTCATAATACAGAGGGTTTCCACCTTAATCATTGCAGCCACTGGGAGCTACTGCAGACATTTCACTCCAGGAGAGATACAATCCCTCTGCTTGAGGCCAAGGACAAGTTGCGCAGTCCTCTTTTGGATGAGTTGCAGAGGGCGCAGAGTAGAAGCAGGCAGATTTAAAAAGAGGCTGTTGCAATAGTCCATCCTAGAGAGAATCACAGCTGTGTAGACAGTGACCTTTTGGGAACTTGCTTTAGGTTGGTAAGATACATTCAGTGCTGGTTTTGGTGCCTTAATTTTACGATTTATGTAGGAGATGGGTTAGTGGGGAAAACAATTTGTACCATTGTCGGAAAGAAAGAAGAGAGTTTCTGTTTTGATATTACAATGTATGATGTGGGTAAATGACAATGTTGCAAGAACATACCATTGAAGTGGCACTTGATGGTAGGGGATGGGAGAAAAAACAGTATGCTTTTCAAGAATGTAATGGATGCTCAGTGGCAGATAACGTGCGCAGAGGCACTTATAACAGAGTTGTAAACATACTGCATAAAACGTATTCATACCTCGATTTTGTGGTGATGGGTGCTCATGAGGATGAATGTGGGTGCAGACATCTTGCAATTTTTTACTGAACTTTCTACTGGATGTGCTTTCAAATGACACAACACTTGAAGACTGCATTTGTAACGGTACATATGAAGTGTTGTGCAGAGCTGACAGTGTTAGATGCTAACTTTTAGGGAGAATTCTCCAGAATGGCTAATTTCCCTTACCCGTTGAATCCCTCAGCAGCTCTGCTGGATTTCTAGGGTTTAATTTTTTCACCTGGTAAGAGTGTGAGCCTTTTTTCCCACTTTTACATGTTTTGCTGTGTGTTGTACATTTTTTACTCATGGACTATGGAGTCTCACCCACTCCATAGGCATCATCTTTTTACTGTGTGTCACACAGCACCTTTAGTGCAGTGACACAGGGTTGTCCTTTTAGACTTCCCACTTTAAACTTAATTTTCTGGGACTGACTACTGTCTCCCAGAACATGTAAAGTTGCCATTGACTTTACTAGTCTTTTTAAAGTTAAAGACCCATACACCCTATCTTCCAATAGAGTACTGGAAGGGTTAATAGTTATCCCTTTTTGTCTAATTCTCATGGGATATTTTTATGTTCCCCTTTCTCTAAAATTTGGCTGGTGGCAGTGGTATCTACCCTTTTTATTCTACCGTGAGCTATGAAAATAGCCTCAGTATTATTAGAGGCTATAGTGGTAGCCTCAAACTCTAACCCGCTGGACCCCTTTTATTTTTATTTGGTTCCGTTCGGGTTTATTCGCCATTTTCTTTTTTTTGTAAAGGTCTTTCTCGTGCTTTGCTCTGCGCGCCAAACCAGGTTTGGCTCCTTTGTTCGCCATCCTTTGGCGGGCTCCTACACAGAAGCCCTCCTTAGGCGCCTGAGTGTCTGGGTGGACAGGATGTGAGGGAGGGGTTTGAAGCCCCCAGCATAGGGTCTTCTTGGAGGCCCAAGTCGCACTCTAGTGTGATTGGCTGGCTAGGACAGCCACCCTGCTGTGTGATTGACAGCCAGGCTGTGTGAATGGGGGATTTGGTGCATAAAAAGACAGTCTCTGCGACTGGAAGGCAGAGTCGCCACTGGATCGAGAGAACCGAAGAGAAGCTGAAGGAAGATGAATGCTGCAACTACTGGACATCCCGGTGAAGCCCTGCTGCAGGTCCAAATCTCCCAAAACTTCGAGGACAGAGAACATTTCAAGGAGTCTTCTTCCCTTGAGCTTGGTGGGACCAACCAGCTCGCCAAACACCAAACGCCGGCCTCCCTCTCCTGGTCGAATTTGCTGTGCATCGCTGCAGTGAACCGGATAGCCGGGAGGAATGGAACCTGTTTGGGTTTTAAGGAGCGCACCTATTATTTGACGTTTTGCTCCGCTGCTGGCTTCTTCCGTGGCCAGTGCAGGACCCTCCAGCCGTTCTCCTTCTTGTCACCATGACAGTCGCTTCAGGAACTGTGAGCCTGCAGGAACTGCCAAGAACAACTGCCTCAGCTACATCATTCTTCTCCATTTAAGGTACTGTGCAAATCCAGTCGTTCGTTCTGCCCGACCTCGGTGAAAGCACTTGAAATCTTTCACCTCTCTGAAGGCTTGTCCTTCTCTTCTCCTTTGAATAACTTTTCCTCCGACCAACTTCGTTTTGAACTATTGGCAAAGACTTAACCGTGAACTACTCTGAACTGTGTGATCCTCTGCAACTCAGAACCATTAACATTGGCTCAGGCCTACTGACTTGAATCCTAGTTGTAGTAGCCTTTTCTAGATTGCCCTGCCTATAACTTGTTGGTGCTGTTGATTTTTGATAACCTTGTCTTTCCTCCCCTTTTAAATTACTGGAGTGCCATTTTGTTCACACTTCATTTTGAGCTTAACTCGTCCAGAATTTCGCTGGCAAGTTGAAAGTGTTCTAAGAACACTCGCAGTGTCCTTGTTCGTAAATAAACAAAATGGGGGTGTTCTGAGGATGCTGTCCGTATTGCTCGGTGGAAAGTTGAATGTGTTCTAAGAACACTCGCCGTGTCCTGAAATGTTTGCAAATTAACAAAATGGGAGTGTCCTGAGGACGCTGTCCATATTGTTCACTGGTAAGTTGAATGTGTTCTAAGAACACTTGCGGTGTCCTGAAATGTCTGCAAATAAACTAAATGGGGGTGTCCTGAGGACGCTGTCCATATTGTTCGCTGGCAAGTTGAATGTGTTCTAAGAACACTCATGGTGTCCTGAAATGTTTGCAAATAAACAAAATGGGGGTGTCCTGAGGACGCTGTCCGTATTGTTCGCTGGCAAGTTGAATGTGTTCTAAGAACACTCGCCGTGTCCTGAAATGTTTGCAAATTAACAAAATGGGGGTGTCCTGAGGACGCTGTCCGTATTGTTCACTGGTAAGTTGAATGTGTTCTAAGAACACTTGCGGTGTCCTGAAATGTCTGCAAATAAACAAAATGGGGGTGTCCTGAGGACGCTGTCCATATTGTTCGCTGGCAAGTTGAATGTGTTCTAAGAACACTCATGGTGTCCTGAAATGTTTGCAAATAAACAAAATGGGGGTGTCCTGAGGACGCTGTCCGTATTGTTCGCTGGCAAGTTGAATGTGTTCTAAGAACACTGGCGTTGTCCTGAAATGTACGTAAATAAAAAAATGGGGGTGTCCTGAGGATGCTGTCCGTATTGTTCGCTGGCAAGTTGAATGTGTTCTAAAAACGCTTGCGGTGTCGTGAAATGTTCGTAAATTAACAAAATGGGGGTGTTCTGAGGACACTGTCCGTATTGTTCACTGGCAAGTTGAAAGTGTTCTAAGAACACTCGCGGTGTCCTGAAATGTTCGTAAATTAACAAAATGGAGGTGTAGACCCTCTTGTGTTCGATTTGTCTGCGGACAACACAGCTGTTCTGAAATGTTCGTAAATAAACAAAATGGGGGTATTCTGAGGACGCTGTCTGTATTGTTCGCTGGCAAGTTGAATGTGTTCTAAGAACACTCGCGGTGTCCTGAAATGTACGTAAATAAACAAAATGGGGGTGTCCTGAGGACGCTGTCCATATTGTTCGCTGGCAAGTTGAATGTGTTCTAAGAACACTCATGGTGTCCTGAAATGTTTGCAAATAAACAAAATGGGGGTGTCCTGAGGACGCTGTCCGTATTGTTCGCTGGCAAGTTGAATGTGTTCTAAGAACACTCGCCGTGTCCTGAAATGTTTGCAAATTAACAAAATGGGGGTGTCCTGAGGACGCTGTCCGTATTGTTCACTGGTAAGTTGAATGTGTTCTAAGAACACTTGCGGTGTCCTGAAATGTCTGCAAATAAACAAAATGGGGGTGTCCTGAGGACGCTGTCCATATTGTTCGCTGGCAAGTTGAATGTGTTCTAAGAACACTCATGGTGTCCTGAAATGTTTGCAAATAAACAAAATGGGGGTGTCCTGAGGACGCTGTCCGTATTGTTCGCTGGCAAGTTGAATGTGTTCTAAGAACACTGGCGTTGTCCTGAAATGTACGTAAATAAAAAAATGGGGGTGTCCTGAGGATGCTGTCCGTATTGTTCGCTGGCAAGTTGAATGTGTTCTAAAAACGCTTGCGGTGTCGTGAAATGTTCGTAAATTAACAAAATGGGGGTGTTCTGAGGACACTGTCCGTATTGTTCACTGGCAAGTTGAAAGTGTTCTAAGAACACTCGCGGTGTCCTGAAATGTTCGTAAATTAACAAAATGGAGGTGTAGACCCTCTTGTGTTCGATTTGTCTGCGGACAACACGGCTGTTCTGAAATGTTCGTAAATAAACAAAATGGGGGTATTCTGAGGACGCTGTCTGTATTGTTCGCTGGCAAGTTGAATGTGTTCTAAGAACACTCGCGGTGTCCTGAAATGTACGTAAATAAACAAAATGGGGGTGTCCTGAGGGCACTGTCCGTATTGTTCGCTGGCAAGTTGAATGTGTTCTAAGAACACTCGATGTGTCCTGAAATGTTCGTAAATTAACAAAATGGGGATGTCCTGAGGACATTGTCTGTACTGTTCGCTGGCAAGTTGAATGTGTTCTAAGAATACTCGCGGTGTCCTGAAATGTTCGTAAATAAACAAAATGGGGGTGTTCTGAGGACGCTGTCCGTATTGTTCGCTGGCAAGTTGAATGTGTTCTAAGAACACTCGCGGTGTCCTGAAATGTACGTAAATAAACAAAATGGGGGTGTCCTGAGGACGCTGTCCGTATTGTTCGCTTGCAAGTTGAATGTGTTCTAAAAACACTTGCGGTGTCCTGAAATGTTCGTAAATAAACAAAATGGGGCTGTTCTGAGGACACTGTCCGTATTGTTCGCTGGCAAGTTGAATGTGTTCTAAGAACACTTGCAGTGTCCTGAAATGTACGTAAATAAACAAAATGGGGGTGTCCTGAGGACGCTGTCCGTATTGTTCGCTTGCAAGTTGAATGTGTTCTAAAAACGCTTGCGGTGTCGTGAAATGTTCGTAAATTAACAAAATGGGGGTGTTCTGAGGACACTGTCCGTATTGTTCACTGGCAAGTTGAAAGTGTTCTAAGAACACTCGCGGTGTCCTGAAATGTTCGTAAATTAACAAAATGGAGGTGTAGACCCTCTTGTGTTCGATTTGTCTGCGGACAACACGGCTGTTCTGAAATGTTCGTAAATAAACAAAATGGGGGTATTCTGAGGACGCTGTCTGTATTGTTCGCTGGCAAGTTGAATGTGTTCTAAGAACACTCGCGGTGTCCTGAAATGTACGTAAATAAACAAAATGGGGGTGTCCTGAGGGCACTGTCCGTATTGTTCGCTGGCAAGTTGAATGTGTTCTAAGAACACTCGATGTGTCCTGAAATGTTCGTAAATTAACAAAATGGGGATGTCCTGAGGACATTGTCTGTACTGTTCGCTGGCAAGTTGAATGTGTTCTAAGAATACTCGCGGTGTCCTGAAATGTTCGTAAATAAACAAAATGGGGGTGTTCTGAGGACACTGTCCGTATTGTTCGCTGGCAAGTTGAATGTGTTCTAAGAACACTCGCGGTGTCCTGAAATGTACGTAAATAAACAAAATGGGGGTGTCCTGAGGACGCTGTCCGTATTGTTCGCTTGCAAGTTGAATGTGTTCTAAAAACACTTGCGGTGTCCTGAAATGTTCGTAAATAAACAAAATGGGGCTGTTCTGAGGACACTGTCCGTATTGTTCGCTGGCAAGTTGAATGTGTTCTAAGAACACTTGCACTGTCCTGAAATGTACGTAAATAAACAAAATGGGGGTGTCCTGAGGACGCTGTCCGTATTGTTCGCTGGCAAGTTGAATGTGTTCTAAAAACACTTGCGGTGTCCTGAAATGTTCGTAAATAAACAAAATGGGGGTGTTCTGAGGACGCTGTCCGTATTGATCGGTGGCAAGTTGAATGTGTTCTAAGAACACTCGCTGTGTCCTGAAATGTTCGCAAATTAACAAAATGGGGGTGTCCAATACTCGCGGTGTCCTGAAATGTTCGTAAATAAACAAAATGGGGGAGTCCTGAGGACACTGTCTGTATTGTTCGCTGGCAAGTTGAAAGTGTTCTAAGAACACTCTCGGTGTCCTTAAATGTTCGTAAATAAACAAAATGGGGGTGTTCTGAGGACACTGTCCGTATTGCTCGGTGGCAAGTTGAATGTGTTCTAAGAACACTCGCCGTGTCCTGAAATGTTCGTAAATAAACAAAATGGGGGTGTTCTGAGGACGCTGTTCGTACTGTTCGCTGGCAAGTTGAATGTGTTCTAAGAACACTCGCGGTGTCCTGAAATGTACGTAAATAAACAAAATGGGGGTGTCCTGAGGACGCTGTGTGTATTGTTCGGTGGCATGTTGAATGTGTTCTAAGAAAACTCGCTGTGTCCTGAAATGTTCGTAAATAAACAAAATGGGGGTGTCCTGAGGACGCTTTCCGTTTTGTTCACTGGCAAGTTGAATGTGTTCTAAGAACTCTCGCGGTGTCCTGAAATGCACGTACGTAAACAAAATGGGGGTGTCCTGAGGACGCTGTCCGTATTGTTCGTTGGCGAGTTGAAAGTGTTCTTAGAACACTCGCGGTGTGCTGAAATGTTCATAAATAAACAAAATGGGGGTGTCCTGAGGGCGCTGTCTGTATTGTTCGCTGGCAAGTTGAAAGTGTTATAAGAACACTCGCTGTGTCCTGAAATGTTCGCAAATTAACAAAATGGGGGTGTCCAATACTTGCGGTGTCCTGAAATGTTTGTAAATAAACAAAATGGGGGTGTTCTGAGGACGCTGTCCGTATTGTTCGGTGGCAAGTTGAAAGTGTTCTAAGAACACTCATTATGTCCGCGGATATTAAAAGTTCCCTTAAGCCATTGTTAAAATGTTTGACTCTATGAGTGTGATATGCTGCAGTGGTTGTGGCCAGGGCATAGAGTCTATGGCCATGCACCCAAGACTGTATGCCCTGGCCACACCCATCGCAGCATATCACACTCATAGTGGCTTATAACTTTGGGATCCAAAAACAAATTTATAAGGAACAAAGTAATAAGCCTCTATGGGTGTGATATGCTGCGATGGTTGTACTTATTATAATATACTTACTGTTTGGTTTATTAACTGGAGTACATGTATTTCTTGTTAATTTCTGTGATAAAAGAAAAGATAATGTTAGTATTGGTATTTTGTAACAATTTATTACATTGAATAATCAACATTTTTTTTTTACCCTCATATTTAGTAGATTACAAACCCGAGTACTGTGCAATTTGCTCAGTTTCTGTGTTTGTTGCTAAAATCATTGGGTATGTGGGAGAAAATAAAAATCCATGTTGGATAAAAAAAAACTTTTTCTGTTATGCTACAGTTTATTTGTTTGTTTGTTTTCAGTGTTCACTTGTTATTTCTGGCTAATGCTGTATACATTTGCTTGTTGCAGTTTTTTGGAGCAGTAACATATCATTTATTTGTTTGGATATTGTAAAATTTTGGAGCAGTTAGATACCAGTAGGCGTATTCTAACTATCTATTTTTTGATATATTTTAGTGGTATTGTTTTATCTGTTTGGATATTGTTAAATTTTGGGTTAGTTGTTGTAGAATCTTTGGGCAGTTAGATACCTTTTGGAATATTCTAACAGTTTATATTTTTTTACTACAAGTTTACTTAAGGTTTAAGTACCGTTTAGCTAATACATTTTGGTTTTAAGAACATTAATAAGCGTTTGAAAGATTTGCTGGTAATCTCTGCTTTAGAGTAATGATACTATCATTACATTCAAACCATCCACATTTCTTTTTTATTTATGCGGTGTAGTGACCTGAATTGGTTGTGGCTCCTGCGTGGTAGATTATACCTATTGTTGTGAAGGTTTTCTTACCAAGTGATATTTGACCATGTGTGAATCCAGTCAGCTTGCAGTTTTTTTTTGGTACCATCTGCATTGTAACGTAGAAGCATTAGTATTGTATGTATTATGTGTTTGTATTAGTAAGGTGGAGCGATTATCCGAATTGCAGGTAGTACATAATCTACCATGGTTTGCATTTTGCACAAGATGCTGAAATGGAATGGATTCACAATTAGGTATTGATATATATACGAAGCACTCATTGGGGATTTGCTCTTGTGTCACATTGTTTCAGAGAGTGCATGTATGTTTCTACATGTATGAAATCTGGAAGATTTCAGTTATAGGTATGTTTTTACTTTACAGTACTTGTAGTAAGTACATTCGAAATTCTTATAGTGAATTTCACCATTCCAGCACAGTAGTCCAATTGTTGTCTTATTCCATAAACACTATACGTTTTATCAGGATTGTTTGTTGCATTTCTGTGAAGTACTAACATTTGCAAACACAATTGGTCTGCACTGTGTAAGTAAATGTTGTCAGCTATTGGTGGCAATTGAAATGGAATATTCATTGCTACATTTGCATAGCAACTTACTCCAACTATATTTGAGAGTTTAAATGGACCAGGTAGTTCTGTATCTGATTGTTTTTTGTTTAGTTTGTCTTCCTTCTTTGATGAAGTACCTGGTTTACTTTCCCTAATGGGTTCTTTTATGTTTGTGGTACTTGATGAAGTTTTAGTTTCTTTTACTCTCTTTGGAGGATTTGCAGTGACATCCTGTTGCATTTCTGTTTGATTTAGTTTTCTTTTACAACGTTTTACTTTGTGTGGCACAGAATATGTGTTTAGATCGGAGGGTGCATAGTGTGCGAAGTCTATTGTATTCTAAAATGCAAGGAATATCAGCGTTTACTTTACTTGCATCAAAGTTGATTAGAAATAGACCGTCAAGTGTACGTAAGCGTGATAGTGCTACGTAGCTCATGCCTTCTTTAAAGACTGTTACCAATGTCTATCATTGCTTTGTCTAGGGTAAGACCTTGTGATTTATGAATGGTGACTGCGTATGCAAGAGTTAGAGAAAATTGTTCTCTGCGTACATAGATGTCTTTGAAGAGAAGAAATCGAGCTGTTGAGCGTCCTATCCTTTTTTCTTCTGAAAGTTTGTCAAAGAAAATATTGACAAACTGAATTTTGTTGTCACGTGGGTATGTTTGAAAGCCAACAACTGTACCCAGTGCTCCATTAACTAGTACTTGGTCCACGTCCAGGTTACGTTTAAGCATTACTCTGCAATTTAAGGATAATTTTAATATCTTTTCCAAGCCGGCTGTGTTTGAGATTGAATTTTCTAAACTATTTAGTCTTGTTGCGGCTTACTCACACATGGGTAGTGTCTTGCGGCTTACTCACACATGGGTAGTGTCATACCATGTACATCTAGTTTGTCTGTGGCGCTAATTTCCATTATTGGTTGCATTTCTTTACTTAACATTATATCATTGAATTTGAAACAGCTTGCAAGAGTTGGCATTAAGGCCATACAATTGACATTTTTATGGGCTAATTGTTCCATAACATCTGTAGCACATGCATTATCGCGATAAAGTGCATGAATGTGCCGGCTTTTCAATATTGCTTCTGCTTCTTTAGAAAGTATACCAACTCTGATACTTTTTAAGATGTTGGCATAAGTGAGATCTGCAGATTGGCGCATGTTTTCTGTTAATTCTCTGTATTGAAAATGTTGCCAAAGGTTGACATTTCCAATGCTGGCAACAGTTTTACGGCAGAGTTTGTGTCCTAATGTTTTAACAATAGGCTCAACTTTTACTGGTGTCAATTGAAGAAGATCTCCGAAAACAATAATGTGCTTTCCTGCAAAGAGCTCTTCGTAGTTTGTTTTGAGTACTTCTTGTAATCTGAGGTGAATCAAAGCCAACATTAGGTTGGACACCATGCTCACTTCATCTATTAGTATCATTTTAATTTGTTTTAATACTCTGCGTAGTTCCATTGCAGCTTCTGTAGAAAGTTTGTAATAGTCTAATTTGTTTTGGTGTTCTACTGGCAGGAGTAGTAATCGGTGTAAAGTGACACCACCTATGTTGTAGGCAGCTAAACCTGTGGGGGCAGTGACAACAGCTGACAGTTTGTTGTTTGTCAATTGTTGAAGGAACTTACTTATGATTTTGATTAGGAATGTTTTGCGAAAACCAGCTTCACCACTGACGTACAGTAGTATAGGTTTGTAATTTTGGCAGGTGAATTCTTTGTTTTCATGTTGTACACCATGTGCATTTTCTTTTGTTACTTCTTGGAAAATGCTCCGTTGCTCATTGTTTAGTTTTGATTGTAGTATAGTTAAGTCTTCTTTATCTTCATACTGACACATGGTGTTTTCTAATTCTATCATAGCTAATTCTGCCTCATTTGTTATTAGTGGTTCTCCCAGTGGTTCTTGGCTTCCTGTTACATAAGGTTGACTACTGTCAGGAGCGTCCTTATCTAGTTGGGCCTGGAGTTCTTCTTTGTGTTGCTGTTCATTGTGCAACATTGTTTTGTACTGTGTAAAGTTTACATCAGTTATAGTGCTTTCATTTGCTTTGAAAGCGTCTTCATATGAGTCATAGTTATCTAGTATTTCTTCTTCTTTTCTGCATGGTTTAAAGAGTTGTATATCATGATGCCCGCTCCCGGGGAGCCGGTTCAAGCCCTGCGTCCCCGAAAGCGAACATCCAGTCCCCAAGGAAGGACCCAGCAACCCCATATAGGGGCCCTTTGGACAGTGTCCTGGCGCCTATGGCGCCAGGCTTATTATGGACGTGCTTGGGTGCACTTACCTGATGCAGACCATGCTGCAGGATCCCGACCTCCTTGAGGCCTGAAAGGAACTACTTTACCTGTGGGACTAATTTACCATCCGGGCGTGGTCGGGGAAGGATACATACCTGATTGGAGGAAGGATACATACCTGGAACTTCTTCCAAGGCTATTTAAACCCCACCCGAACAGCCACACGTGCTTCGCGTTGTTCTGCATCTAGCAGCTGGACGCTCACCGTGTCTGCTCCTGCATACTGACTTCTTCCACGCCTGCCAGCATCCTGGATCACCTGCAAAGGAAGAGAAGAAGAGAACAGAAGAAGGAAAAGTCCTTACCTGCTAAATCCTCATCCTGGAGACATCTCGCCGACAATCCTGAAAAGGAAGACTTTTATTTAAAAGCTCATCGCGTCGATCGCTGCAGCGCCGCATTCCACTCACCTTTACTGGGTGCCTCCATGTTCAGCAGCGATCATCCGTATTCGCAGTCACGCCCCAGCGCCTAGGGAGAAAAAGACCAGAACAAAAGGTGAGAGAGAGAAGGGAATAAGGAAGGCTAAATCTCCATGTTAAGACTTACCTGTTGATTCATTCCCTCTTCATTTCGGGTCCGCGCCGCATCCTGGCATTTCCGGACCCCGGCCCCTAAGGGGAAAAAGAGACATCAGCGTTAATGAGCGAATGAAAAGACATTACCAAAAAAACGCTCATTAAAGACTTACCTGATTTCTACAAGGATTTCACCTCTCATCTCGGGTCGGTGCCTGTTCCCCGGCATTCCGTACCCCAGCCCCTATGGGGAAAAAGACACTAGCATTAGTACATTAATGCATGGACACAAGGGGATCCTTTTATCAAAAAACTTACCTGGAAGCCAAGCAAGTTTGGTTCTCACCAATCCGAAAATCCAGTGAAGTAACTGGATACCAACGCGCCCCTGCATCAGAAGCAGGATGGAGAGCTCGTCCTTCCAGACCCTAAGGTGAGACGCTACGAGGAATCACAGAAGGGTTTCGAGGAGGGTAGGAGGGGAAAGTGGGAGGCTGATTGCATTACCCCGCAGACAGTTAATCCCCTATTTTCGCCTACAGAAGGATACTTCTGCGAGCCAGACAAGCCAGATTTGGGGGCCCGGTCCGGTCCAGTCCATCTTCCGAACCCTGCGCATCACCTTAGAAGAGGTCACAGCAGCGCGAACCAGGCCAGCGCCTCCGTAGGAGTCAGGTGAGCGTTACATTGTAGCAGGGACATGTAATATACTTCTTTATGTTGAGGAGTCTTTAATGACAATTTGATATGATTAATTAAATTTGGTTTGGTGAGTTTTACTAAGCTGCCTTCACAGTTTGTCACTCTGTATTTACCTTTTTTTTCATCAGGTTTTACATTATTTTTGTATGTGTAGTTTTGGGCTATGTGGTATAGACACATGGTTTCCAAAGTATTACTTCTGACACATGGTGTTTTCTACTTCTATCATAGATTATTCTGCCTCATTTGTTATTAGTGGTTCTTCCAGTGGTTCTTGGCTTCCTGTTACATAAGGTTGACTACTGCCAGGAGTGTCCTTATCTAGTTGGGCCTGGAGATCTTCTTCGAATCCAATAAATTGTTTTTTAAAATGTCTTGGCTGTTGGGATCATGTTTGGCTATTCTTTCTATATCTTCGTATGATTTTAGAACTCTTTTTCTAGATTTAGCTGGACCAAGACTTAGCCATACTATATTTTCAGATTTACCAAACAATGCAGTACCAGTTAAACGAGCAGCTGCTTCATAGGATCCACATTCTCTATGGGAGAGCATTTTTATGCCCAAGCTGTATAATTTCTGAGACACTGTTTTATCTGATGACAGGTCATTCCAGAGGTGTTGGAGCTCTGTCTTTTCTGCTTTGGTTAAGTATGCTGTGACATATCGTGCAACTGCAGTAGAATTATCTGCAATGTACTGCACATCTATGTTTGCATTCCATAAATGGGCAATGATTGTATTGTAATCATTGATATATTTTTCTTCTTCTTTTCTTTTTATGTAATATGTATTTTTAGGTGACTTACTTTTAACAGTATGTCTAACTGAAGACATGAGGTTGTTAACTTGACCTGTATTTGTAACTGGTCAAGGGAAACCTAATCGGCATTTGGTGTAGTATTTCCCTTTGTTTTTGTATTTGCGACAACAATATTTGCCACATTTGTGTCTTTGTGATTGTAAAATTTGTGCATGAAAATCACTATTTGTGGATTCTGATGGAATTTCACAAGTGACATATTTTTCAACAAACTGTAAAACAGTGGCATCACCCTCTTGACCAAATATAGGAGCATCTTTAATCCATAAAAGCATGTGGATATGTTTTGCTCCTCTGGCTTGGTATTCTTTTCTCCAAAAGAAATGTTGCACTTCTCCGAGGGGAGGAACAGTTTTATTACAAATAAAGTGTAGCATAGCAATGAAGCAATGGTGGAAATATCTTGGAACATTAACAGGATCCAGAGAACAAAGTTCTCCAGGTGTTAGTATATCTATGTTTGTTTTGTTTTCTTTTGATATGCGTAGGAAAGCATGTAAATGTTCCCATGCATATTCTGCACAACTTAATGTAACAGACCAAGTGGGTGGGCCAAGGTTTCTGATCATACAACGTCCATGACGTGGAAACCAGTACTCTTAAGTACCACGCATATTTGCTAATAGATTTGTAATATTTGATTGTAAAACTTCATCTTTTTGTTGCACTTTTTGTAATAATTGTGTAGCTGTCATATTTTGAAAGTGGGATCCTGATTTTAATATGTGTGCAACTCCGTAACATAAAGTTGCTAGTTCGCCTTCAAAGAGTATGTGGAATATGTATTCCACATTTTGTCTAAATCTGGGATCTTCAGAATACATCCGTAATGAGCGGTATTCTGATGCTGATATTTGAATAGGTCTATCATCGTACCTTCCTCCTTTGCCAGTAGGAAAGAGTAGAGGAAAAGCATGTGCTTCTATACTTTTTTCCCATATGCTGATTGGTGATCCTTTTGTTTGACACATTTGGTATGTTTCCAGTGCATCTTCTATGGTATCATTAGAGTGCAGTGGATGAATTGTATAATGGTCTAAAGTATTTGATATTGTAGCAGGATCTAGGAGCTCAAATTGACCAGCTTCTTGTGTCTCTTGAATTATTTCAGTTGTATCCTTCAAGTTTTCTTCAATATTAATTCTTTGTAATATTCATTATTCTCTTTAAGATATTGCAAGGCTTCTCTAACGTTATTTAAATCTACCAGCTGTTGCCAAATATTTTTGTCTTTTGTAGGTACTCCATTTACTAAGATAATTAGATCTAATGGTAAATACACTACTGTTCCACGAATACCTTTCACTAATTCAGAGGGAGGTAATTTTGCCGTTTTTGCTTGAAGGCGTATCATTGCTTGAAATGGGTGCACTCTTTGAATTATGATGCTCTCATATGAATTAAGTTGTTGAAGGGGTTTTGGTAGTGGATATAAGTCCAAATTATTTGTGATAGCATGTGAAGGAGTGTGATTGTTGTCAAGTTTTGTAGTGCAGTAACTGCAAAGTATTAAGGGGTCAGTTATTTCGTATTTGGTTTCTGCTATAAGGTAGAGAGCTAATTCAAACCATTTAGATTCTTCATTGTCTTCTATTTTGTATGATAGGTCTACAGTTTTTGTGTTACTTTTATAAACATTTCTGCGGCAACATACACACACATGGTTTGGTACTTCAGCTGATGTACTTTTAAATTTTAGTATTTCTTTTTTGTATGTGTGTAGTAAAAGGTTGCCATGTGTAGAATTGTTGCTAATTTGGTTTACAGATATTTCATTCTGTAAGTGGCTTTCACTTCCAAAATATTTTTTCTGGATATAGTCGATTTCTTCAAGTAGGTCTTTTGCTGTACCATGCAGAAGAATGTTATTTAAATTGGCTAGTGCTAAAGCAGGACTTTTAGCATAGTACAGTTTATAAACTAGATTTCTTATAGTTGAATGATGTGTTGATATCCTTTTGATATCATGGAAGGTGGTTTTGCAAGTAGGTCCTGTAATGCAGGCCAATGAATGTCCTTGTAGTCCTGTGTACTTGCGCACTGGACAGGTATCCATATTTTGCAGTAGTTTAATTTTGATTTTGTCTTTGCTTTTCACATATTGATTGAGGAATTGGCGTAAAGACTTGAAAACATTTTTGGGAATGTTAGACATTGACGTGTATGGCCATTTGTACACTAGACGTTCTGATTCAGTTGAATGGAGGGGTAATTCTAATTTTTCAGGGCATTTTTTTGTAAGGAGTACTTCTTGTTCCATTGTGGTATTATTAACTTTTCCATAACCCCGGCCACTGCTATGTATGGCAATTGTATTTGTTTGCTATTGTTTGTATGCTTGTTCATTAAAGTATGCTTCTGTGCTCGTAGTGTGATTCCATTCACCTCCGCAGATACTTAAGAAGTTCTTTCTGTTGACATTCCGTTTATTGAGAAGTCTTTTTTGTAATTTAGTCATTAGTTTTGTTAGTGGTTTCATTTTGTTTAACACTAAAATAACTTTCTTTTGAGAAGAATTGCACTGTCTATCAACGCTTCTAAGATTAATTTCCTACGATAGGTTTTAAGGGTTGAACCTGGTTTCTCTCCTGTTTTTATAAGATTTTGAAGGACTCTGTGACGGAACATTTCGGCTAAAATACTTTTGGTATGCTTACTTTGCACTATATCAAGATTTATAGAAGCTATTGTATCTGTAGTGATAGCTGATTATTTGTAAATTGTTTTCTGGTTTGTTTTACATTTTGATAGAGGAGGCAAAGATTTTGTACTTGAAACTTCTTTTGTTTCACTAAATGACTGTATTAGCTATTTTGTTTCAACTTTTTTTTACAAATTCTGCTAGAGATGGATGCTTATGTTGGACACTTTTATTTTCATTTGCTCTACTTTTGCGTTGCTTTCTACGGACTGGATTTTTGGTAGGCATTCTTTAGGGTCTGTTGAAAAAAATAAACAAGGTATGGTTTGGGGTGTTCTGCAATCTATGTGTGCTGTGTGCATGAGTGTTTGAGTAAGATGATGAAGATGTATGTAATGGTGTGTGATTGTGAATTGGGCAACTACAAGTAGTAGGGATGTGTATTCTTGAATTAATGTGCTACTAAACTTGGGATCAGATGACAGAAAAAAGTAAGTGGTGTGGAGAAGTATAAATAGTAAATTTAATGCTATACAATTAAAACAGTTGTTTGTTCTATAATATCAAAATTCTAGCAGCTGAGTTGGGGTTTTTTTTGTGTGTCGAAAAATAGGAATTTGTGGGCCATTCTGGATGCAAATTGCTGTTTAAGAAATGGGGATTTTTGGAGACAATGGTGCGGAATCTATATTTTTAGGCACAGAAATAGCATTAATTAACTTCACAGTTTGTTTGAGTAATAATACAAATATTATGGTGGTATTCAACTTACTTTTTTTCTATAAAGAGCAGGTTACTTCTTAGTTGTTCTTTGTACTTCAAAATCGGCTGCTTCTTTTCAGGAAAATGGTTTTCACGGCAATTTAAAAGAAATATGTTAGTAATTTTGTTTGTATATACCACTGTTTTTAATTTAGACATTGATTTTTTTTAATTGACATCCTCAGCGCCTTCCTCAAAACCATTAAAACTATCTTATTCACATAAGATACGTCGCACAAGTTGAATACATATCATATGTTAATGAATAAACTGTATTGCAATGACTAACTGTGGCAAACAAAATATCTTTAGTATGCCTTGTGAAGTTCATAATGTACCACTGAATACCACTATTCCTGTAACTAAGCTTTTGCAAGTAATAGTGCCTCAATGTCATGGGCTGCTTGCCCTATATAAATGTAAGTAATTAAATAAATAAAAAAATAAAAAAATGTTTGTTATTGTACAAGTATTGTTGTTTGAGATTTGAACATAGTGTGTGCATGCAATTTTGTTTGACTATATGTAGTCTATATATTTTATTTCAAAAATGTTAGTTCAATATGATTTGAGTGTGTGTATAAAGAAATTAAATAGTATAAAGGTTTGTAAGTGACAGTTGATTTTAGGAGATTGAAAAAAGACAGTAAATTCATTTTACAGATTGTACAAGCTAAAAGTCAGTTAATCTGTTTATATGAAACTAGAAAATGTGTTAATGTAATTTACAAAAAAATATGCATACTTGTAGTTTGTGTTCATGCATATGGAAATGCATGGAGCTGCAAGTAGAAATCTTGGAGACTTGTACAGTATTTCTTGTAGAAGGTGTTTTCTATTGAAATGACACTTGTACTCAGAGAGATTAACAGTACATTTGCAGTGCTGATCTATGATGATGCACTTAGATGTAGAGGTCTTGGATGTGATTGGTGGATGGTCATGTGACTTCTTAGCTACATCCAATGATGGAATGGCACAGAGAGTGAAGTGGAAATGGTAGAAAGGCAGTCCATGTTACGATATGTCCGCGGACATGGCGGTAGTTCGCGGACATCGGATGTTACATCCGGGGATTTTTGGGTTGGGAAGCCTTGCAAATGAGAATGAGCATAGAAAGGGATTGGTCAGGAATGTTTAGTGGGTTTGTTGTGACAGGGGAGAGTTTCTCAGATACTCATTTTGCTGAGAGAAGAACAAATAGCTATGGCTGTGTGTTTCAGAAAACAGATATTTTGTATTTTGGGAGACTCGTGGATACATTGGTTGAAGGTGCATGCAGAAAGCTGTGGAGTAGCTGTAGGTCTTGAATTCCCACATGTGGAAGTGCACTGGCATGGAGTACGTGGAATGAAGTGGTTGGACTTGCTACCTCTCTGTGCTACTTTGGAGACAGAGCAACATCCAGACATAATTGTAATTCATTGTGGAGGGAACAGTTTAGGACATGTGTCTGGAATTTCTTTGTAATTTGCAATGAAAGAAGGACTTGGAAAGGTCATGGACATGTTCCCAAATTCTCAAGTAATTTTTTCACGGATTGCGCAGAGACAAATGTGGCTTTGTTCTTCATTTGGTCCACAAATGGAGAAAGCAAGGTGCAATGTCAATAAGGCTGTATGTGCCTTTCTAAGAGATTTTGGCATGTCCTCTTTTCACAATGAAAATATTATGTTTCGAAGTACATACATTTTTCGCAGAGATGGAGTACATCTAACTTATGCTGGCAATCAGATTTTTCTAAAATATACAAAATGCATTGCAACCTTTTTTACAATTACAGCATCCATTTAGAAGTAGGTATTGAGTATTTATATTTTTTGAAACACAAACACCACCAAAAGGCTCTTTTCAGAGCCACCACTTCCTCCCAGAGAAAATTGCAATGGTTATGATATCGCAGGCCCTCCTTCATTTATTTTCACTTCTATTTTTTAACTGTGAAAGGCGGCTTTGAAAAGAGCCTTATTTATTTTTCTATTTTTGTTGTTTTATATATTTTCTTTTTTTTATACATGACACACTAGGAGAGGAGGGGAAAGGAGGGTAAAGGGCGGGACACCAACCACAGGGATAATAAAGGGCGAGCTGAGAGAGGAAGATGTAGAGTGGGTTTTATTTGGGTAGTGGGCAGATATTCTCGTGCTCTGCGACGATAGTCTCAAAAGCACTTCGAAGTCGCTCCCCCCTGCAGAGTACTGTGTCGCAGTACATACACACAACTGTGACCCTCAAATGGTATGGGTCATCAGCATTGCGTATGGCCTGTGAGGCAGCTTGAGGAAGATGCTGTCCCACAGGTGTGTTCCTTGTGGTGACAGGATCAGAAACAGAAGATGAAGTAGAGGAAATCAACCTGCTACGCTCCTCGCAAGGTACAACCTTGCGAATGGCCCC
This sequence comes from Ambystoma mexicanum, assembly GCF_040938575.1. Lineage (NCBI taxonomy): Eukaryota > Metazoa > Chordata > Amphibia > Caudata > Ambystomatidae > Ambystoma > Ambystoma mexicanum. Next base: position 388,012,964 of record NC_090930.1, on the reverse strand, counting down.
AGAGTGAAATGACTTGAGGTGTCGCTTCATGGTAGTGGTCCCAAAGCTATACGAACCATGCCTCCCACGACTGAGTACCATTTTGCACTCATTGCAAGTGACTCGGTTCGCACAAACCTTAGGACCCTTCCCATGAATGGTAAATAACCGCCACACCCAAGACTCACGCCAAGTGCGGGTAGTAGGGATTTCCACTACCTCATTCTCGTCATCCTCTTCTTCCTCCTCTGCATCCTCGCTCCTGTTCCCCTCTTCAGGCCCTTGGGGAGGTGGTGGTGGTGGTGGAGAGGGTGGTGCTGAAGCAGGTGCAGCACCAGGTGGCAGTAGTGCAGCCATGGATGCCATCAGGATGAAGATGTCAATCTGCAGGTGGCAGGAAAAATCGCTGTGCTCTGAAGAATAGCCAGAAACACAATGAGAATAAGCTCTAAGGCGTGGTCTTTTATAGGGGTGCTTGTACGCGGTTCATGGACATGCGCGCTGTCCGCGGACAGATCGAACACATAAAAAGGTTCAAAAAGTTTCAAAAAGTATGTAGAAACTCATGATTAGTATGTGGGACTTGTGCTTGGGTGAGTTTTTATTGAAAAATATTGTAGATTACTTGAAAATGTACTTTTAAATTGTTCGGGGACACAAACAGTGTCCGCATTTTAGAACACGCGATCAGCATGGGCACGGTCAAATGATTGCTTTATGAACAAGTCTGCAAAAGGAGCGGCCATCCACAGGACACCAAATGCACAGACATTGGTTTGCGCATGTGCGTTGATGTTCAACGAACAATGTTCGGGTCCTGAAGTAATTGAAAGTGTGTCACACATCAAACTAACAGTTACGGACAGGCATTTGTTCTTAGAACAGTTTCAACTTGCTTGCGAACAATACGGACAGACATAGTGTCCTCCGAAAACCTCCATTTTGTTTATTTACGCACATTTAAGGACACCACATGTGTTCTTAGAACTGTTTCAACTTGGTTGCGAATAATACGGACGTGCATAGCGCCTCAGGACACCCCTATTTTGTTTATTTATGAATATTTCAGGACACCGCGTGTGTCCTTAGAACAGTTTCAACTTGCTAGCGAACAGTAAAGACAGGTATAGTGTTCTTCAGGACACCTCCATTTTCGTTTCTTTACAGACATTCAGGACACCCGCGCTGTCCGCGGACACCTAAATTGCTTTTTTTTTTAAAACGGAAATTAATTACAACACAATATAAAAATTTTACTTTATTTAACATATATTAACAATTTATGACAGAGAAGGTGAGGCAGAAATGGAAACAAAAACAGGAGAATTAGGGGTATCAACAGGATTTGTATCAGGTGAAGAAGGGATGGAAGTCTCATCCAAACGTTTCGGTTCATGGAGAGGATTTGGGGATAATTGACTTGGATATGGTGAGGGGGACAGGTACATGTGGGACAATGGTACAAGGCTTTTGGTTTAAAATGATCTTCCACAAAAGTTTTTAAATTATTAAAATTGGTCAACAATAAATCCATTTTTTCTTGTATGCTGTGAAGAGTGTTATCCATAACAGCTTCTTCTGAAGTATTTTCTATTTTGGTATGCTCCGTACAAAAAAAATATATATGTTAAATGTATATAAAATAATAATAATTAAATTGTGTATATTGTAAAGTGTCTACCATTAGTTTCACAATCTTCTGACATTTCCTCATGTGGCAAATGCACATGTCTGGCTCTCTCTTTTTTCCTTTACTGACATATCTAGGCCACATGGTTTTCTTCAGTAACAGTCAGGAACTAAAAATTGTAAATGTACTATATTTCTAGACTTATCCTTCAAGTATGTTCTTATAGTAATTCCCTTAGTGTCCATTCATATCATATGAAACATATACATAGGGGAAGACACACACTTGAAAGACAGCAATCCTTTCTGTGCATGAAGATAATCAGAAGAGTTATCAGCACTTTCTGATAGTTCTGTTTTTTTATTACTGTACTTTCCCTGTATATGCTCATATTTGTATACATTGTACTCACATTACTTTCTTTAGGGTCCAGTCACATCATGTGATACATATACATAGGGTAAATAGCAGCTTTCAAACAGAGCAATCATTTATTTGCTTAAAGATAATTATTAAGATTATGAATTATTTCTGCTACTACTTCTGCTTTTTTGCTTACTTCACTTTCCCTGTATATACCCATATCTGTATGTGTTCTTGTCTCTTTGTGTTTTGTTGGTAATAATGCAATTGTGTAATATGTGGGTCTTATTAGCTACTTATTACATATTTCACAGTACACAAAACTCTAATAAGAAAACAGCTATCATTTCATTATTCAACATATCAACATTATGAATATATGTACCTTCATCATATATGCTGCACACAATGCCTATGTTTTTACATGAGTAGGTTAGTATACTGGATAGAACTTCATAATAGAATGCTATTTATATCAATGCATTGATTAATGCACTAATTAGCTCATGACATTTATTCCAATGATTCTTGACAGTTTTTTCTCAACATTATAATAAGAATCCCTTGTACACACATTTCATGAAAAGTTAATACACATGTGATGTCATCAGTGATGTCATCAATGACATTTGTGATGTCATCATTGTTGTCGTGGGTGTTAGTCTTAGCAGTGCACGGTGGTGGCGCGAGTTATGGTTGCTTAGCTTACCATAACTGGCAAATTTCAGGGGTTTTTCGGTTTTACTTGGAACCATAACGTCCCTTTAACAAAGTTTTTTCACTGAATATATATATATATACATATATATATATATATATATAGTCTGCGTTAGTGGGCATGTAGTTATGGTTAAGTTGCTAAACCCATAGGAAGAGCACCCCCTAGACGAATCCTCACTAAACTTTGTAAAAAAAAGTATGTGGCCTACTCTGAATTTTTTTGGCAAGTATGGTGAAGTTTCATCAAGGGGGGCAAAGTTATAGGGGGGTCCCAATTTTCTTTTTTTTCATAGAAATTATGGAAAATAACTTTGCTCATGCCTACAGTCCAAACCGCTGGACGGATTTTAACCAAATTTGCAGCAGGAGTGGCGGCTTTGTCCGAAAGCGTGATTTTGTAAATTTGGTGTAAATCCATCCAGTAGTTTTTTTTTTTTAATTACCAAAAAGTAGGTCCAAAAAATGAGTGATATCTGGCTCCGCTCCGCTGATCCATTACCCTGTTCGGTCTGCGGACAGCATCTGATTGATCTATCGGGCGACGAGAAGTCGGCAGACATCGGGTATGCCCTTTCTTTGGATGGGGAAAAGTGTGAAATGCGTCCGTTTTCTGGAAACACCACAATGTTTGATTCGCAGACCTTTGCCGGTGTCCGCAGACACCGCGGTAGAAACCTAGAAAATAAACACAACATTGCACTTGTCAAACTCAAAAAACTATCTCTAGGGAGGTGGGGGGTGATGAGGATGGGATGGGATATGGCCATAAGAAGCAAAAAACGGGTGCAGCAGACACTTTAGATGTGCTACGACATCTGTGTCCATTTCTGCATTACAGAGTTGGTGAAAAGCAGTTTTTGGATGGCTTATAACTTTTGCTCCACTCAATGAAACTGCATGGTTTTGCAAAGTTTGGTGGGATTCTGTCAAGAGGAGGCAAAATTAGAGAGGGGGGTCTGAAAATAATGTAAAGGCTTATAAATGTGGTGGCATTTGGCGAATCTACACAAAAGTTTGCAAAAAGATTTTAGATCGAGATCGAGACGTTTTTCTAAAGTTTGGTGGGATTTTGTCAAGATGGGGCTGAATTAGAGGGTAGTCTCAACATTTTTAGATGGCTTATAACTTTGTTGCCATTTGACGAATGTGGACAAAGGCTTTCAGAAAGATTATAGACCCAACCTTGAGTGTTTGTGTAAAGTCTGAATGGATTCTGTCAAGTGGGGGCTAGGTTATATGACTATTGTATGTATGTAGATACATTTTGACACTTTTGATTAATAAAATATGGCAGATTTCCAGCAAACTCATGTAAGGAGCATTGTCAAGGACCTTAAAGCATGGTTTTGCAAATGTGACTCTGTAATATTTTTTGACAAGTGTCATAATGTAGGTACAAAATATAGTGATATACCTTTGGTGACTGAGGTATAGCCTGTGGCCATGGGCAGTGGGCAGATTGTCTGGGTCATGGCATAAGGTCATGACCCGGACAATCTGGCTACTGGCCATGACCACAAGGGAGGAAAAATGGGGTTAAAGTGGCTAAGTCCACCAGGGACCCGTTATGTGGTAAAGGTATTCAAAGTGGGATAGGTTTCACTGTCTGCAGGCTGCCATAGAAAATGAGTAATGTTTCTGTATGGAGACCCGCCTTCCCTTTCAATGGTGGCCATCTTGGAAAATGATTGTCTTCCTACAGAGGGACGCCACAGTGTAGGAAGAACATTTTTTTTTTTTAGCACCCCGGGCTCCCACTTTGGGAACCTGTGGTGCTAATGGCTTTCATCTCCCAGTGCAAGGGCTGAAACAGGGGAATAACGGTCCAGAGCCCTCATTATCCACCCTTGCTTCGCTTGGGCCGATAACTTGGGCTACCTGGCTGTTATCCCCGTTCCAGTCCTTGGAATGGTGTATGAACGCCACAGTATTCCCATTAGCATAACAAAAAATGCTAATGGAAATGTTGGAGGAGAGGTTAGAACGTGAGGTCGGGAGGGAAAGGTGGGAAGAGACATCAAGCACTAATATGGAGGGGCAGGTGGACAGGGGAAGATGTTGTGCATGTGTTACTTCTATGGTAGGGTGCAGTATTTCTCCTGCTCCTTGATTACAGCTTCAAAAGAACTTCGAAACTGTTCCCCCCTGCAGAGTGGTGTGTTGCAGTATATACAGAGGACTGTTGTCTTCGAAAGATATGGCTCAATATCCTCTTTTATTGCTTGCAAGGTAGCCGGCGGGATTTTGTGTACCACAGAAGTAGGCTGTATGGTTACAGTATTGGTTGAGGAAGATGAGGTGGAGGAAGAAAGCCTACTACAGCGGTGGTGCGAGTTATGGTTGCTTAGATTACCATAACGGGCACATTTCTGGGGTTTTTCGGTTTTACTTTTAACCATAATATGGATAGGTTATTAGTGCAAAATAACTATAACGTCCCTTTAACAACGTTTTTGCACTGAATTTGGTCGGTTTTTATTAGGGCATATTACTATTATATATATATATATATTTGGTTATTTATAAAGTGCTTAATAAAGTGCTTAATACCCAGCGGTTTCTAAGCATGTACCCAAGGATCAAACCTGTGTTGCCATGTGGTCTTGCTTCCAAGGTGAGCGCCTTGCCCCTGAGCTATCCTCCCAAGAGCATGGACCAAAGGGGACAATTAGCAGTCGATAGTACCTTTTGTGTGGTTCTTGGTGGTCTAGCAACACCAAATCAGACTTCTTGCTGCTGTGCAAGCAATTTTAAGATCTGGATTATGTAAAAGGAAGCACCGGAGTGTCCTGATGGTTCAAATGTGTCGAGTGTTTCTTGAAACAGAGCTCCAAGCAGGTCAACAGTAAAACATACTAGGCTTCCCGCTGTCTTGGCATGCAGGGTGCAGTGAGTCTCAATCCAGAAGCTCAGGGACAAGATGAGCCCTTTTCTCATGCCTCCAAACACAGGTTCTTGAACATGGTGAGGTCCTGGGTACTGCTGTTGCTTGTAGATAGGCAAGGCTTACCCCGGCAGCAGGTCACTTCTTAGGTTGATGTGTCTCACTCCTTAGATTCAGGGACAATATGGATCCTTTTCTAGGGCTCTCAAACAGGGGGCAGCTGAACACAACTGCATGGATCCCTAAACACAGGGTAGGTCCTAGGAACCGCTCTGGCTGGAAAAGAGGCAGATCTTGTTTGAGCAGCAGATCCCCCTAATGGTACCTGAGGATTGTTAAGGGACAGACATCGACTCTGCCTTGGAACACCTGCCTTCATCTACAACTTGAGGACTATTGAAAGGACTGCTCTCCCAGGAATATCTAATAACAATCATCTTCAAAGGGTAGAGTCCAAAAGATGATTCAACAATGATTCCAAGAAGTGGTGTTAGACTGCTTCTTTTAATTGTAAAAGCCCACATGTGATTGGACTAAAGTTCACCTGGCTTAGTGGTCCAATCCCTGTTCTTAAAAGAAGTGAGCCTTGCCTTTATGACATCACACCCAAAGTGCTTTGCTCTAGAACAAGTGAAGGGCAAAACAAGGAGAGAGAGAGGCAGAGAGAGAAACAAGATGGTGGAAGTCTACGCCACCTGTACAGAGCTCCCTGGACTATACTAACCCCACCCATTCCCTTCTCACTAGGATCAAAGGCCTTTTGAAATGCAGTGCCCTGGTGTGAGGCTACTCCCTTTCAATCGGTGTGCTCCTTTGATGACTGGGCATAGGACAGCCGTGACTGTCTCTGGAGTAGGGCATTACCTACCCTCAAAAACAGATCAAAGAGGAGACATGCCAATTCAGATTACTGTCCTGTCACTTTGACAGGATCAGCCTGTCTAGACAGAATACACATCACCTTCCACAGCAGAGATGGCTCACAGGAGCTGACACATGTGTGATATCAAATTGGATGTAGCTTCAATGAATATAAGTAGGGCCATGCACCATGTTCCAACCTCTGAACCTGCTGTATGCCACTCATAGAGCAGGTGCTGCAGATCAGGATACTGATGCTGCAAGGCCCAGATACACACTATGCTTTTGGCATGGAGATTATTAAAGAGGAATCTGATCAGTAGAATACCCTTTCAGAGAGGGAATTACCTGCATAATTTTATTAATTAATACAAATCAAACACGCTAAGGCTTTCACACATTTTCCAGATGGCAATTCTTCACAGACCACTTGTCAAGTGAAGTAGGTGCCTCTATTACTGTCAATAACAGCTGGAAGACAAAACCCAGATACAAATTTTGTAAGACATTTCTTAGCCATAGCAATACAATCGGTTTCTGGCATAGGTAAGCCTCTACCCACCCTGTAAATAGGTTGACAATAACAATTTAGAATTCAAAATTCAGACATTTGGAGAGATACATGAAGTCTATCTATATAGCACAGAAAGACCCCTCTGTGGTCGGATGTGCAGATGGCAAAGCCTTTACAGTCTTTCACACATTAGGGTCCAAGCAAACAGGACAATTGCGGCAGTGGATCAGGGCTACTGTGGAGAAATAGGAAGCACACCAGTCTCTTTTCACAACAGTTATCATTTTTAGAGTGAGCCACAGAATGTGCAAATTGGGCAAGATAAGTAAGAAGCAGTCTAGGTGCTTATATAACTATGGCATAAGGGAGGAAAAGTGCATCCATCAATGTAAACATGGATGTTCCATTACGTTTGAGGGTTCCATAGACGTCAAATTGCCATGCGGCTTCTAAAGCACATCAGAATCATGCAACGCACTGTCGGCAGAGCTGGAATCACTATTTAGCAGTTTTACCTTTGGCCAGGACACAGGCATGGGTGAGTGCTACCAAATCAACAACTAGAACAGTTCGAACGTTGGGCAGCCAATATGCCACCAGTGCCTCATTTGTTGTACTTACTGCATAACCCACTAAAAATTCACCAGACCGGAACACATTCTCGAAAGTCTCTGTTCGAAACTGTTAATTGAATTAACAATCACTTAAAGTGTTATAGAAACTGTGCACCTTGAGAAAAGAGAAGAAGCATATCTGACAAGTTCCAATCTATGAAACAGACATTTCAATGGTTTCAACAAGAAGAAATATCTATCGCTCAAATTTCTAAAATATATAAACCCATTAAAACATCAAATTGAATCAAAATACAGCAGATGTGTTTTTTCTAAATAACAGATTAAATGCAAATCAACCAATGGAAGTAAAAAAACTGAAATTGTGAACTATGTTGGGAAAGGAACCTCAGTGCTTCCAGTGTGAATTTGTTTGTGCTTTACAGCATTTTTATGGTGCAGCCATGAACCCAAAGGCGTTAGGGCGCAAACATTACAAAACAACATTCAACAAAAGGATCCCTAGCTAATGGCGCTGTAGCGTAACCAGAATTTAAGGGAGATTAAGTGAATAGCCAAGTTTTTTGTTTTTGCTTGAAGCAAGTAAGCAATACTTGATCCTGGAGATCTGGAGGAAGAGCGTTCCAGGCCTTAAGGGCTGCTATAGAGAAGGCTCCTTTTTCATCTTCTTAATCTTGCTTCTGGGTATGGTCAATAGATTCTGAGAGCTAGACCTGAGGGAGTGGTTGTTTGTCTTATTAGAGATAAGGTCTTGCAGGTACTTAGGCATTAAACCTATTCTGCATTTCAAAGTTATTGTCAATAGCTGAAAATGGATTTGAGAGGCTACTTGAAGCCAGTCCAGTGACCTTGCTTGCGATACATGATCGCGGCAGGTTAATCCAGCCACTTTTCTTACGGCCCATTTTGCACCACTCAGAGCCTGTTAATGGAAGTTTCGCTAATCCCCACCAAAAGGCTGCTACAGTAGTCCAACTTCGATCTAATAATAGCTTTAGCTATAGTTTCGGCATTCGCTTGAGAAATGAAAGGGCGAAGGTGAGCGAGCAGTTTAATAAAGTAAACTGCCAAAGAGACTAGACTCCCCACATGGGCTTTCATGTCTAAATGCTGATCCAGCACCATGCCCAAGGTTTTTATTTTCTTCTGTGGCGTAATAATCACGCCACCTAGATTGAATTCATTATATAATGGGCCAAGCTTTGTGATCATAGATTGCGTGCCAACTATCATTAGTTTAGTTTTTTCCCTATTAAGGGCAAGATTGTTCTCAACCATCAATTTTTCTACTAGAGAGTAGACTCTGTTGAGTTCATCCTCGTCAAGAGATTGAAGGAAACCCCAGTACTTCTGCTATGAACTTCCTTGAACTTGGAGAAGGGAACCCCGAGTTCTGATTCAAACTATTTCCGTTTTAGTCTATGGAGAACAATTTTGAGACTTTGTTATAAAACTATAGGGCCTCATTACAAGTGTTGCGGCCCGGAAACAAGGGTGAGGTAAGCTTACCGGGAAACATTGTTTCTGGGCCACCACACTACAAGTCTGCCTGCAGGGGGCGATGTGCCCCGCAGGTATGATTGTGTCGTGCGCAATGGCCCCAGCAGGCGGATTTGTTGCAGAAGTTCCAGCACTGTTAGCAATGGTGCCCGTGCTTACGGGTCCCAAGGGGACATACCAAATCCAACACCTGACTTCCCGCACCGCTGGGACTTGTAATGTCTCGGTGGCACCGGGAAGCCAGGTGCCGGAAACAGTGTTTCGGGGCAATGGCCGGCCAGTTAATGATGACCTCATAATGAGGCCCTATTGCACACTTGGGCAAGGGGGTTGAAAGGAAGCTCAGAATTTTGGGTTAAACATTGTATTCTTTTGGTTGCTGATATGCTTACACATAGTTGTGAGGGCAAGTATAGTTTTTGGACAAAGACAGATTCTTCAGTTGAACTCTTTGTCTCAGAAATTCCTTAGAGTTCTTTATGTAGGGAAATTCCACCTTAGCATAGGGCAGGTTGGGCCTTACACCATCCTGACATTTAAGTTAATAAAAGTGTTTTAGTTGAAAAGTGAATATGTTGTCTGTGTCCTTCTTCATGATGCCTGCACAACATAAAGTGGGATGGACTTGCCTTCATTGGAAGTGCTACTTGCTTGGATTTAGCTGATCCCACTCTCACACGAGAAGACAATGATTTCGCTTATTGAGGAAGTCCTTCTCTCTTTTGCATTGCCATGCACAAAGGTGCCAAGATACTACTGGACCTGACACGGCAGTGATTTTCATACCAGTGCCAAGACGCATTTTTCCTCTGCCATTAAAATCAGATTCTCAATGTTTCTGTTGCGACTAACCATGCCCCAGGCAGAAGCATAAAGATACACTTTATTTCCCCTGTTCACATTCCGAATCAGTAATGTCCAGAGCAAGGGTATAGAAGAAGAGGATAGTTACACAGACACAAGAGGATGAACTGAAAGCATGATCAGTTTTGTTACTAGGATAGAAAGTGTGAAAACAAAAGTCAAAAGTGTTCACTTGAAGTAATGGTTCTATGACAGCACACATGAAATGTAGAATGGATGGTCAGACAGACAAAATATTCTTATATTTTTTCAAGAATCATTTTCGGAGAATGCTGTCTCCCTGCAGTAACAATTGACCTCTCTAAACATTGACACTGGATGCAAAATTATTAAATGTGAAACCTCGTTTTTGATAACCCCCTGTCTCCTGACAAGACAAGATTTTATTGTTCTAGAGAACTCTTTTCATCAGACCCAGAATACCAGACCTAGCATAATAAACAGGACAAAAACATAACAAAATGAAACTTAAATATTTACTGAGCCAGATTCTGAATAAAAGAGCGGTCTCTCTTTCAGTTGACAAACGGATTCCATGACTGAAGGACATTCCTCATAGCAAGATCTCTATGAAGACAAAGCATTTAACCTTCTTCATTGGACCTGGGGCTGTCACTGAGAAGCCCAACCACAGCAAATCTGGGGTGCCCAATGCCAATAGAATCTGAGTTGCAAGCACCAATTGATGATTAAAAAATCTGACTCGAGCACCAGTGTAGGTGAGGTTATTTCTGTAGATTTTTAATAGCAGCTGCTGCAAGGTGTAAACAAGAACTTACACCAACAAGACACTTTCCACCAGTTCTAATCCTGCATGCCCTCTACCCCAGTGCATTGTCTATCATAGATTCTGAAAGCATTGTGGTCTATAAGCACAGTAAAGGAATCTTTTATGACATCATTAGGGCGGATTTCACACTTCCGAATCAGCAATTTAACATAAAAACAGCCAAACTCAGAACTCTCCCTGGAACACTTCCAATACATTCTAAACAATATCAGCACGGTTCTGCACTAGTATCCCAATTAAACTTGAAATACCTTATCAATGCTCTGTTTGAAGCTCCGGCCAGGCTGGAAATTAGCTGTGTAAGCAGATTAACATAAGGCTTTTTGCTCTCAGTAGAAAGTGTGTGGATATACCTCATCTCTGTGCTGCAAAGCTAAATTCTATCTTGTTAGCAAGGGCATATGTATTTCAAAACGGGGGTCTCATTAGGAGGCTGGCGGCCACAGAATGAATGGTGCTGGTAAGGTACCGGCACCGTTCATTCCGGGCCACCACATTACGGGTTTCCTCATGGGTGGCGGAATACACGTCTGGTCCAGACCAGACGTGCATACCGCCACCCGCAAGCAAACCAGGATTCTAACAACGGTCGTTAACGGGTCCGTTGTTAGCATCCTCCCCATTCCCATTGAGCCCTATAAGGGCTCAATGGGAATGGGGATATACCGGGTCCGAGTACCGAGAATGTGAATTATTGGGCTCGCTAAAGTCGCCATGGCCTGGTAATTCCCTATTTTTGGGACCCGGACCTGGTACCTGGTTTGGGGGTAGCCATGCCGGTAAGAACAGTAAGGCTACTTCGAAACTCCTAATGAGGCCCAGGGTCTTTAAACTACTGTAGGCTAGAAAAAGGACTATTAGGCCGAAAATCAGTTAAATATTTTCTGTTTCTTCTTCTCATTCTTTTTTTTACTCTCATATACTTTGCAATTTAACGTACTCATCATTTCTTCCTACTGCATTTTTACTCTACACCTATAACTTTTCCCACCTCGATAAAGTTGGTAAAGGTTTCCCACAAAGTTGGGTCTATTTTTGGGTGTGGAAAAGGTAATGTGGATTCAATGTCTCAGGAGGATAGCTCAGGGGCAACGCGCTCAGGTTGGTAGCAAAACAACGTGAAACAGAACAGGTTCATTCCCCGGATCCACGCTTAGAAACCTCGGGCTATTAAGCATGTTATAAATAACCAATTACAATGAATGGCACCGAACCGAGAAGCTAACTAAAAAGTTATCTATTTCTAGGGAGTTCAACTTAAACATAACTAAAGGGTCACTATTAGCAACATGTTATATGTATTAAATTGCTGTTACCATAGTATGAGGTCATTTTGAGATGCTCATAAGTTTTGTGGCATTTAGTGAATCTGCACAAAGCCTGTTTAGAAATGTATATCAACCCCACTGAATTTTTGGGAAGGTTCCATTAGGTTCTGTCCTGGCAGGGTCAAAGTTACAGGAGTGTGCCAAAAACTGTACTTCCCATTCAAATGTACATAAGGAATGGGAGCTCTCATTTGCAGAAAAGGTGCTGGACAGATTTGCGCAAAATATTTTGCGAGGAGCTAGCCTCTGGGCCAACTTGACTGCTTTGCTTGGTTTGGTGGAAATCCATCCAGCATTTAGGGTCTCTCTGAAACTTGTTGTGACCATAAGGTAGAGGTGCACATACCTCAGAGGGGTGAGCAACGGTCTTTGTTTGTAAAAAATGTTTAAAAAAAAATAAAAACCAGCATAGTTTGCCTGAGGGATCCACAGTTCATGACCAAATCCGTGGTCAGTGCGCTGTGGAAGAAATGTCTGACATTGAGTAAGAAAAGCTTGTCTAGGGTAAATTAGAGGCTTGGGGGGGGGGGGGGGGGCAAAAGCATGGTGAATAATTATGAAATGCGTTTTTCAGAGGTCGAACATTTATTTTTTCTCCAATTCGTTTAAGCAGCCCTTTTGTAGACATGCAGGGGGTAATTCATAGATTTTAGTGCAGAAGCAGCACACACGGGCACCGCAGAGAGGGAACGTGTGCCAGCGTGTGCTAGCTGCGTGCTCCAAAACCCATTTTCACGCACAGCGTTTTCATGGATTCTTACACCCGTAGCCAGCCGTGGTGCAGAGTGGCGCAGCGACCATGCAGCAGTGCCAGTTACACCACCAACCCCACCCCGGGTGCCATAAACATTGCACAAATACCCTACATGGCGCAAAGGCCAGTGGACCAGCAAACAGCCCGCCAAACACGAAAACATGCTAAAAACACCACACAGCCCTCACGCGGCAGCGAAATTGCATGGAAAACCTCCTGTGCATCCCTCGGAATACGCGTACCCCGCTCGCGCCAGTGATATCGCACGAAAAACTCCGCGCGCACCCCTCGGAATACGCATACCCCACTCGCTCCAGCGAAATTATGTGGAAAACTCCCCACACAACCCTCGGTATACGCGCAAGCCACTTGTGCCAGCAAAATCGCATGGAAACCTCCCTGCGCACCCCTCGGAATATGCGTACCTCTCTCGCGCCAGCAAAATTGCATGGAAAACTCCCCACACAACCCTCGGTATACGCGCAAGCCACTTGTGCCAGCAAAATCGCATGGAAAACTCCCCACGCACCCCTCGGTATATGCGTAACCCGCTCGTTCCAGCAAAATCATATGGAAAACTCCCCACGCACCCCTTGGAATACGCGTACCCTGCTCGCGCCACCGAAATCGCATGTAAAACTTCCCGCGCACCCCTCGGTATATGCGTACCCCGCTTGCACCAGCAAAATCGCATGGAAAACTCCCTGTGCACCCCTCAGAATACGCGTACCCCGCTCGCGCCAGCAAAATTGCATGGAAAACTCCCCGCACACCCCTCAGAATATGTGTACCCCGCTCACGCAAGCGAAATCGTGTGGAAAAAGTCCCCCCTGTGGTGTGGGCTGCCTGTGGGGCATGGGGAGGGTGGATGGACTGCCTGCGGGGCATGCCCAGGGGTGATGGGCTGCCTGCGGGGCATGGTGTGGGGTGATGGGCTGCCTGCGGGGCATGCCCAGGGGTGATGGGCTGCCTGTGGGGTATGACCTGGGGTGATGGGCTGCCTGCGGGGCATGCCCAGGGGTGATGGCCTGCCTGCAGGGCAAGCCCAGGGGTGATGGGCTACCTTTGGGGCATGGTCTGGGGTGATGGGCTGCCTGCTCGGCATGCCCAGGGGTGATGGGCTGCCTGGGGGCATGCCCAGGGGTGATGGGCTGCCTGCGGGCATGGTGGGGGTGATGGGTTGCCTGCAGGGCATGCCCAGACGTGATGCGCAGCCTGAAGGGCATGCCCAGGGGTGATGAGGTGCCTGCAGGGCATGCCCACGGGTGATGGGCTGCCTGTGGGGCATGCCCAGGGGTGATGGCCTGCCTTGGGGGCATGCCCAGGGGTGATGGCCTGCCTTAGGGGCATGCCCAGGGGTGATAGGCTGCCTGTGGGGCATGGTCTGGGGTGATGGGCTGCATGCGGGACATGTCCAGGGGTGATGGCCTGCCTGCGGGGCATGCCCAGGGGTGATGGGCTGCCTGTGGGGCATGGGGAGTGTGGATGGGCTGCTTGCATGTATTCTAGGGGTGTGCAGGGAGTGTTATACGCGATCGGCATGGCGCGAGCGGGGTACGCGTATTCTGGGGTGTGTGTGTGGGGAGTTTTATGTGCGATTTCGCAGGCGCGAGTGAGGTACGTGTATTCCGAAGGGTGCGCTGGGAGTTTTCCACGCAATTTCGCTGGCGCAAGCAGGGTACACATATATCGAGGGGTGCGCAGGAGTTTTACATGCAATTTGGCAGTGTGGGCCCTCCCGGGTGTGGCCCTCTCCCTCTCCCCCTCCCCATGCCCTGCAGGCAGCCCATCACCCCTGGGCATGCCCCGCAGGCAGCCCATCACCCCTGGGCATGCCCTGCAGGCAGCCCATCACCCCTGGCAATGCCCCGCAGGCAGGCTACATGTCACCATGCACTTGGGAGCCCTGACACATGTCCCCCACCCCACCCCCATTGACGCCAACCTGCCAGCAGGCCCCGACTCATGTCCCCACCCCCATTGATGGCAACCTGCCACTAGGCCCCGACTCATGTCCCCCACCCCACCCCATTGACAGCAACCTGCCAGCAGGCCCCGACTCATGTCCCCCACCCCACCCCCAGTGATGGGCACCTGCCAGCGGGCCCCAACTCATGTCCCCCACCCCACCCCCAGTAATGGGCACCTGCCAGCAGGCCCCGACTCATGTCCCCCACCCCCATTGACGGCAACCTGTCAGCAGGCCCCGATTCATGTCCCCCACCCCATCCCCGGTGATGGGCACCTGCCAGCAGGCCCGACTCATGTCCCCCACCCCACCCCTAGTGATGGGCTCCTGCCAGCAGGCCCTGACTCATGTCCCCCACCCCGCCCCCAATGATGGGCACCTGTCAGCAGGCCCCGACTCATGTCCCCCCACCCAACACGTCATCACAATCCAGAGCAATGGCCCTTATGGCCACCCAAATCCCACCCCACGCCACCCCAGTCCAAACACCCAACCAAGCATTCCATCCACTCCACATTAAATTCCCCATGTCATGATAGAAAACAAATAACCAGCATGCCCATGAATACATGTCCCTCAGACCCACACAATGGTGACACATGACTGAGAAAACCCACATTGTGACATGCACAAAACGAATGAGAGAAGGCCATGCAAGTAAAGTAGAGAAAAAAAACTGTATTAAATCATAAACTAAATGAATAAAACAAAAGCACACAAGAAGAAAAAAATAGAATCCATGTCGGAAGTCCAAAAATGATTTAAAAAATGAATGCTGTAACCAATAAAATCCAAAATAAAATGGCTCCAATGCGTCCGTCCATTAAACAAAATCCAAAGTTCCAAAAAAAGTAAAGTATTCCACCATGGCTCAAAAAATAAAGTAAATCCAGGTCCATAACTATATCCAAGGGTCCATGAGCCCAACAATCTAAAGGAAACCTAACCAAAATCCTACCTAATAAATAACTACATACAAAAAGGTGGGGCATAGTCCATGCGCCCCAAAGAAAAATAAAAAAATCCAACACCTACATAACTATTTACAAAGGCGGCGGGCTAGTCTGACGGCTAACTCATTGATGTCCTGGGCCAGGGCATCATCAAACTCCACTTCAATGTCCCGGAGGCGGGCCTCTTCCCTGGCCTTGAGGTCTCGCAGGGATGAAGCCATGGCCTCCTCCAACTCCCTGCGAGTTGCCTCGAAGCACGCAGCCTGCCTCAATGCCCGGCGCATGGAGTTCTCTGCCCTGACCATTGTGAGCCGTGCCCTCTCCACCCACCGCTGCTCTGCATGGATTTGCCAGCCCAACTGCTGCCACACAGAAGACACTCCCAATCCTGGGTCCTCCTGCCCGACGGCCGATGCCTGCCCCTGGGATGTTGATGGCCCCGAGCCATGATCGCTCCCACCCTGAGCCTGCTGCTGCCGTGCCCTGCCTGTTGATGCCTGCACGTCCTCCTCTTGCAGGGGTCCAGTTGGTGGGTTGGCCACCCCAGCTGGACCTCCGACTCCCGACTGTGGCAGGGATTTGTCCTCACCAGCCTGGCCGCTGGCTCAGGGGCAGCTCCACAGGGGGCCCAGGTGATACTTGTGTCAGAAGATGGCATGGAGGACGACTGGTGCATAGGGGGCTCAGTTGAGGAGGGATCGCAAGAAGTTCCAGCACACGGATGAACCCAGTGCCAACAACCTGTCCTAGTAGGCTGACGTGGCCAAAGAGGTATTCAAAATGACGTGCATTGTCCAAATGAGAACCCTGCCCGTCATCCTGAATACCACATTGGCACAACGCCACCCCAGCTAGGACAGGCTCAATCCGGTCACGGATTGCAACGTCCGCAGGGAGAGGAAGGCCAGTTGTTGTATGCGCATCCCCTCCCTGAAAACGGGTCTGGATGGAGGAATCCCTGCTGGTGCCGGATGATGCAGTCACAGGATCGGCAACAGGGCACTGTACAATGGTCTGATACACACATGACAGTTGCACATGAGTGGCAGTGTCAAACTTCACAGATGACATCACACTCCCCAACACACATCATTTGAACACACACACGTGCACAAATTAACATGAATGGTGCAGCAGGCAGCCGCATCCATACACATACAACAGCATGAACATCCGAAGGTTGGCCTGACGTCACAAGCAACAAGGGGAGTGCTTAACACATGCACACATGCCATCAGACAGACATGCATCTGTACATCTCCACTACCTGTCACAGTGCAATCATCGGCAACTATGTCACATCTGCAAATCGGGTTCCTACATGTCTGTGTCACATGCATCCATGGCGTATCACAGTCGCACACATGTCAAACACACACACATGCACATGTACACCGTGCACATACATGAAGGTGGAACCTGCATCCATGTTTCACACCCCAACCATGGCATAGTACATACACACAAATGGTAACATGTGTGCGTCTCCACATGCATTTGTGCATCATGCTTTGGAACACATACACCACTGATGTGCATCACATATGACTGGACTCACATGCAGCAGGCTCATGTCCCTGCACATACACATCCATACATGGGCCTTTCCAGAGATATGTCCAAGCTGCACACTCCTGGCACACCTCAACATGCACTGCGTCCAATCAGTTTGCATGGACACTTACTGCTCAACTCCGGATGGGTCTGCCTCTCGAGGACCTGGAGGTGAAGTGCTGGGCGGATGCGTTCCAGAACCCTCATCTGGTCATTGGTAAGGTGGACCCGGCACCCCACTGCATTCGCTGCATCCAAGAGGCACCGGGCCTTCCTGAGGGTCCTGGACCTGAAGTCCTAACAGTGCTTATGTACGTGTGGTAGGTTGTGGGTTGCCACCCCCTCCGCGTTGATGGCAACCATGATGTACATCCAGATCCTCCTCCGTCCATCCTTGACAGCACGTGTTCTTCTGAAGAAGGCATCATAATGCACCAGGACTTGCTCGCCAGGATGCCAACCTCTCCTGCTATGATGCTGGCAGCCCTCTGCCTCTCTGGCTGTGGGTTTCCAGTGGTCTCAGATGGTGTTTCCCCCGACATGGCAACCCCCGAGCGAGGTGTGGGTGGGTGGGCAACTGGGTGCTGGTGCTGGGCTGTGGAGCGATGGAACTGCAACGGGAGTCTTCTGTTCCATCAGGGGTGGTCACAGCAACTGGACACATGCAAATGGCTGACATGCAGGCACCAAATAGTAGGGCATGTGGCCAGCAGGCAGGCAGACAGGCAGCAGCAGATGGCTGGTGGGAATCGGCTCGGGGCTCTGGGGGGCAGGAAAATGGCCTTCTGGGCAGGAGCGTGGTCTTCCGTAAGTTGTCGCGTGGCCAGATTGATACGGAGTGATTTGGCACATGAAAAAACAGCACGTCAGCCTGTAATTCGAGGAAAGGCCCTTAGCGTGTAAGCGCATAAGTGACATGATGCGCACGGTCATTTCCCTCAGCACGGGTCCATAGTGAATCTGCATGTGGAAAAAAAGCATGTCTGCGTATTAATGCGTGTAATTTGAAGAAAGAACCTAAGCGTGTAAGTGACGTGACGCGCGCAGGCATTTCCCAGCACAGGTTAAAGATGAGCGGGGCCAGCTGTTCGCTGTACGTGCTTTTCGTGGAGACCGACGCGTGTGTTGACTTCTAGTTGTTTCTCGCGCCATCACTACTTCACAGCGGATCAAGGACGTATCTCTTCTTTTGGCAGGGGTATTGGCTACGCATGTTTTTCATTACCACGCTAGTCAGACGGTGAGACGCGCACACTAATTTTCCCAACGCAGGTCCTCCTGTGTATCGCATACCATTTTTCGAAGTCATAGTAGCCTGCGTGTCCCACACATACGTGTTTTTTGTGTCCCTGGGTGCCACCGCATACTGCGGGAGGTTAATTCCACACACATGGGCTACCGGGGGTTGCGTACATGGTTTTACTGCAGTTTTGGGGTGCCTGAGCATTGTGTGACCTGTCACTTTATCATTGGGGTCACATACAGCCTTGCAGGTGCATAGAGGTGCTGTTTACATCTAGTACCCCACCCCCTTCACCCCAATTGCCCAGGACAGTTGTCGTGTACACCTCCCATTGGCATTAATCCATCTGTGCCATGGTTGGGAGGTGACGAAAGGTGAGGGGCGCCTCAGCTTGGCATCCTCCACGTGGTGGGTGTGGTCAGGGACGTGGCCGGGGTGGCCAAGGGGTAGGGGGACTCCAGGGTGGCTGCAGAGGAGGAAGAGGCAGGGGTGAGCCACTTCGGCAGGATGTTCTGCCATGTGTTGGTGCAGTCATGCCACCACCCCCTGTGGTTCTGGGAGATGCAGCTCTTGCATCTGGCACTGGCGCCCATGTGACCCGGCAGTCAGTTTCATCGACTGCCACGGGCCCAAGGGTAGTGGTAGCTGCAGGTACAACTGTGGCCACCACCACCCAGGCTCAGGATCGGCCAGCGCATGCTGCGTTGGCACCTGAAGAGTCCCAGGATGATTTCCAGGTGGTCAGGAGGCACGTGGTAAGTGCACGCAGGGCTGCTCTGACGGAGGCACATGTCCCTGGGGCAGTGTTGTCCTCTGCTGCCCCGAGCAGCCGGGTGTTGGCAACTGCATGGGCAGATGCAGCTGACACAAACCCGGCTGTGAGTCTGCCAGCCAGGATAGTCTCGGTCAATGACCTTAGCATAGCGGCTGTTGCTGTACTGGGTCCAGTCAAGAGCATCCAGCAGCCACTGATGCAAGTCAGGGCTTCCGTCCTAGTTCCACCTGCCACTCCCTTGGTTCAATCCACCAGCGCCACTGCCCCTACTGATTAGGGCCGCATTTGCCAGTCAGGGTCCCGATCACTGCCCAAGAGGAGGAAGGATGCACCTGCACAACAGGCTGGGACCCCAGACACGGCTCCGACCTCCGGCACGTCGAGGAAGAAGCCTTTCTGAAAGCAGGAACTGGACTTCCTTGTGGGCTGCGTGTAGGAACATGACCTTGATATGCTAGTGGGCCCAAATTGTCACACTACGCCTGCCCAGCATTGGGAAGACTGGAAGCATGTTGCAGAGGGTGTAAGTGCATTCGGACATGAGGTGTGCACAGCTCAGGAGTGCAAAAAGCGTTGGGATGACCTCCAATGCTGTGCTAAGCTAAAGTGTGCCTCCAATTATGCCATGACTCGGGAGACTGGCAGTGGGTCACCACCTGAGGAGGTAGAACTCACTCCGCATGAGGTGATCACTGCGGAGTTCATCCTGGCAGAATTGTACGAAGGAGTGGGAGAGATGCTGGATTTTGATGCTCCGTCCAGTGAGTGTTGTTGCGTGTTTGTCCAGGCCATGTGTGATTTACTTGTGCAATGTGTTGTGCTTGACTGCCAATACATGCTATGTGTACACTGTTCAAATGTGCGAGTCACACTATGCTTCACTAATGCGCTGTGCAGCATGCTGGACATGTAGTGCAGACAGGGACTGTCCTCATCACCACACTTGCACCCTGCGCACATGCTAGTCACCGGGCTGCCCCTCCGGTCCATGTTCCAGCTCACTGTCAACTGTCCACTCAACACTTGGACTATGTCATCGCATGTCTGATGTGCATGTGTGTTATGCTTGCATGTGGGTACTCCACATAGGCATTCTACCTTGCCCCTCCACCCCCCTGCACTCCAATTTCACCATGGCACTGGTGGGTAACATGTTGGACTACTGCAATGGCCTGTTCAGTGCTCATGTCTACATGCACACTTCCCCCTGCCAACCTGCCAGACACATACTGTGGGGTACATCCTTTGTCCTTGATGCAGGGTGTCTCACTCGGACTGTGCAGATGGCCGATGCTCCGCTGGGACATGAGTGCCCATTCATACTCTTGTGCATTCCATGCATGCCCCTATGTGTCCTTGGAAGGATGATCGTTGTAGTACGTGTCCAGGATGACATACATTTAATGGCTTTTGATCATATAATCCATGCCCACTCTGGCTCAGTCCTGCATCATACACATGTTTAGGCTGTCATGGTCTGTGTGGGGCACAGGCCTCCCCCGGTTTCAGGCCCCCTGATTCTGTCCTTCTGGTGTAGTGACTTCTGCACAAATGGGTGTACTACAGAGGGTTCATCATGTGTCCTGCTTAGTGTCCAAGTCTTATCTGCTGTGTTGTCATTTCATTCAGATGATGCAATTGACACTATATAACACTGTCTGCCAATACACAGTTCTCTGGTCAACCTTTCACTGCCATGCTATGCCTCCCTGCATTTCTGCATTTTCACTAAAGGAGGGTTGCCTGCAGCCATTCAACCCATTCACATGCACATAGCATGTGATGCCTGACCTTGTCCTTACACTGCCTTCATGTTTATTGATTGACATCATAATGTACTTGTTGATGTAGATAGTCGGTTACGTACACATGTTCTGCACTGCACCAACCCACTTCTGAACCATGTTACACCATTCTACAAATCCTGTGACACATGTACTCAGTATAGGAACACCCTAGCGGGTGTTTAGCAAAGTTGATTGGTCAAGCTGCGGCCTATACTAACTGGTATGGGCTGCAGATTGACTATAGCCTGCCAATCGGGTTGTAATGACTGTGGAGCTGCCTGCATGTGTGCATGTGTACACCTTCACATACATCAAAGCAAGTAGTGTTGTAGCTGCTTGCTTTGCCATATAGGATGGTGTTCATAATCACTATACGGGTCTATATGGACACAGGTGTTTTTGAACACTTTCACATGTACATATGCAAGCAGCTTCAACTTTGTGTAGTGCAACCTTGTGGCTACTCACTTATGTGTGTGTGATACTGTTCATTTACACATGTGTCCTCTTCAGCTTTTTTGTTGAATGACTAATATGTAGGTGATTAATGTTAATGCTGCTGAGATTTCAGCAGTGCGCCCGTTATGTTCAAGGGGCACAATCCTGAAGCCGCACTGTCGTGCAGTATGTGTACGCCCAGGCTCACTAAGCTATTTTGGTGGGTCCTGGCCGTGATGATTTGACACACTGAATAATGGTTTAGGGCACAATCAATGCACAATGTGCTCAGTCAGGAACTGAGGAGTGATCTGGAGGCTTCGTGGTCGGCAGCTCGGACCGTACTGGGCGTTATGGTCCCTCATTCCTGGTTGCAGGCCCTCGCTTTGTTCGGGACATTCACTATGTCTACATGGCCCATGACGCCCGGTATGGGCCGAGCTGCAGATGGATGTAGCTGTATTGGTGATGATGATTTAGTGATGCATGTGTACATGCATATTATGTGTGCCAGGGTGTGTTTGGATTCACTTGCAGCTGTGGCCATTTGGCAGTTCAGACATGCTTATGGTATGTGCCATCTCTTTGTTGCTATCTGTCCTTTATGCCTGTGGCATGTGCCTGACAGAGGTGGTGTGTGATGGAGGTGATTTACTACATTCAGTACATGTGTAGGCTTTGTTATTTACACACATCCATTTCTGCATTTGGGATGTGTTTGCATATCAATGCCACTGGATGCATGCCGGAATTTCCTTTGTGTTTGACATGTCTGCTTCATGTGTTGGCTCTTGATGTGATGTCTATGTGTGTGTGGGTTATGTGCTTCTGACATGTGTACTCATGTTTGTTTTTTCCACATTACAGATGATGACGCAATGGAGCCAGAGGATGGTGATGTCATTCCTGACACGGGGTTGCTATTACATCAGCAACCCAGCACAAGTGGGGGTTGTGGGGTAGTAGACCACGAGAACCCACTTGTGCTCCAGACCATCGTGTCCAGGGTTGGCAATAAGTCTAGCTCGGATGATCACTCTGACAATGATGTTGAGTTGGATGTGCGTCATTTCCATTTGTCCACGGTGAGTGATTCTGATGTGGACAATCTTCTGTCTGCGACACTTGCACTGAGGGGCCAGACGGTGTTGGAACCTCCACCTGTGATGCATCAGGACGCACGGTCACACTCCACACCAGTTGCTGATGTGCCTGGTGCATCACGTCAATGGAGGGATGTAGTCCTGCAGCCGCGGTCGGTGCCAATCCAGCAAGCACCACGACTCCTTGGGCCCCGCAGGGGTCGAGTCCAGCAACACGGTGGCCGTGCGCCACCAGGGTATACTGAGTGGAAGCAATATATGTATGCCAATTCAGAACAACAGGGGTCAGCTATTGATACGATCGTTCAGAGCATGAAACGTGTGGCCCAATCCGTGCTCCCCCCTGTTAGGCAGGTGGATCTCCAGCAGCGGGCAGCACAGTCAACGGCCTGCTCACTCAGGCTGAGCATGGCTGCCTCAGACAGGGCACGCTCTGCTGAAATGGTGTCTCTGCATCAAGCACTTGCTGCTCACGCACAGGCACACAAGAAGGCCCTGAGGGATGACCATCAATCCCTCAAATCTACTCTGGGTGTGCTCAACATGTCCCAGAGGAAGCGGTCAGAGGAGAGGTTGGAGCAGCTTGAGAATACCATCTTGGCCGAGCTACGTGCATGCCGGGAGGTGCTCCAGATGTCATGCAAGGCCATGCAGGCAGAACTCTGTGTTACACGTGCTACCTTGCAAGAGGAAGCATGAATATCACATGAGGTGCTGCATGCTGACCTACATCACATCGCCGCACAGGACCAGGCTTACCAGTCCAGACTTGCTGCCGTCGAGGGGCATGCTGTGCATAGGCGTGGTCAGTGTACTGTGCCACGTCCACCTTCTGATTTCCATCCAGAGGGTGAGCAGGACAACGACTTATCTCCCACACAGGTCGGGCCGTACAGGCGTGGAGCCCATGAAGGTATTTTTTTTATCTCAACATCATCACAAGTGGGTGTTGAGATGCACCCTGTACCTCTCCCCTCCTGGGTGCCTTCACCCCCCCCCGGGTCGTATGTGGCCATTTTTTATTTTATTAGTTTAATTAGTTAAATTAGTTTAAAATTGTTTGTCTATTGTGCATTCATGTGACGGTGTGGTGCTTTGTGGCTTTTGAAAGCATCCACTGTCTGTTCCAGCTGGGCCCATTCAAGCTTGTCTCGTGTATTTGCTTGTGGCTTGGGGTCCTGACACATATGCCACTCCTGCTTCCCCTGTTAGGCAGAATCCTGTGCAGTTTCCTTAGGGAACACTACAGAAGATTAGGACTACAGGTGAGAGCAATAAATCCCTTTTTGTATCAGTCTGTACCACAAATATTTAGTTGGTAGCTCTGGCTGAGCAGTCAGACCTATCTCAAGAGGGAGATGAGCAGTATTCAGGGTTTACACGATAGGCCTTCAGTACCTTGGAACAAGGAAACACTGACCAAAGCTTTGTATTAAAAAGGAATGCATATTTATTTTATACACTTTTAGTAAAACACATTTATCACAGTTCTTAAGCAAGTTAAATTCAGTCAAATAAAGTATACACAACTCCCTAGTTAAATTGTAGACAAGTTTGAGCAAGAGTGGAAACTGAGCAAAACACCACAGTGGAAACCAAACACAAATGGCACTCTAGCACTTTCTTACAAGGGAGGAAAAACACAAGTCATATAGAAATATCTTTTTACAGGCCTCAGCAATACTTCCCATGAGTTTGTGAACCAGTTTAGGCAAGGCAGTACATCGGTATAGCAAATACTTAAATGGAAACTGAGAAAAATGGCACTTCACAAGGTTTAAAAGTGGGAAGGAAGGGGTGGTTATGAGAAGTAGGTGCACCAACACAGTTCTAGTTGAGAAGCAATCTAGTAAAGGCAGTTCTAACAAATTTAGCCAGAGTCAGTAGGCCTGTGCCAGAGTCAGTGGTACAGGGCAAGGGCCCAGGAGCAAAATGTTCTTGTAGCTGCAGTCAAGTCTTTGGTTAACGATTTTGAAAAGGTGGATGCAGAAGGTGAAAGACAATGTTAAGAGAGAGGGGTGGCCAACCCAACAGGTAGGTAAAGGATTTAAAACACCTTTAGCTCTACTACGCAGAAAGGGCGGCCTGGCGGAAAAATGTACCTTTAAAATGAAGAAGTGGCTCCTGCGGTGGCGGTTGTTCCTGGCAGTTCCTGCAGTTTGGGGGATCCAGCAGAAGAAGAGAGGCTTTCGTCGTGGAGGAAGGTTTGAGTTACTGCACTACCCAGGGATGATACCAGCCACGGTGCTGCCTGACAAATAAAAGGTATGCTCCTTTAAATCACGATCTGGGTGGATGGGTGCCTGGCTATCCGGTCTCCAAGCACAGGGTACTGGTGATTCGACCAGGGCAGGTCCAGGAAGGCGATTGGCAAACTGGTTGGCCCCACCAGCTCAAGGGAAGAAGGCTCTTTCAGATGAAGATCTTCTCTCGTCGTGTGGAGAAAACTGGTGAGACGCTGCAGCAGGGCTTCACCGGTGGTTCAGTCGTTTTAGATGTCTTTGGCTTCTCTCCTCTTCGGCTTCTTAGTTACAGTGGCGACGTCTTGCTCTTCCCGTCCCAAGGACCCTGTTTTTATGCAAAAAGAGCCCCATTCATACAGCCCAGCTGTCACTCACACAGTGGAGTGGTCATCTTGGCGGGAGACCCTCCAGCCTATCAGGATAGAGTGTGACATGGGTTGCTGAGGCAACCCTGTCCAGGGGTCCTACTCCCCCTCCCACTCAATGGACCCACCCCAGACTCAGTGGCGTTGAAAGGAGGGCTTCTTGGCAGAAGCCTGCCAAAAGGACGAACAAAGGATCCCCGATCTGGGTTAGGAGTTTAGAGAAAGACATGAGAAAGAGTCATATTAAAGTTCTGGCAAATAAAACCTACCGGAGTAAAGTTAATATTTAAATACACCGGCAGTATGTTAGAGGCTGTTAGAAAATGTTGTAGCCTCGAACAATGGGAATCCCATAGGAAAATATTTGCAGTTGAATATTTACGGTAATAACCACTGCCACCAGCCAGAAACTTTTGAGAGAGGGACTGTACGGCACCCTCTCGAAAATGAACATAAGGGAAAAACTATTAACCCTTCCCAGTACCTCCATAGTAAGATGGGTTGTACTGGTTTAGTTCACAAAAATTGACTAGTAAAGTCAATGGTGACTTTACATGCCCTGGGAGACAGTAGTTAGTCCCAGGGTATGGAGTCTATGTTTGGGGGTCGCTGCGACACCCTTGTCTCACTGCACGGAGGGTGCTCTGTAACACATGTGAATAAAGATGCTTCCTTTGGAGGTGAGAGAAACCCCATAGACATTAAACACAAAAATAGCCCAGAACACACATAGCAAAAATGTCTAAGAGTGGGAAAAAGAGTCTCACTATTAGCAGGAGAAAAAAACAAACCCTTCAAATCCAGCAAGGATGCTGGCGGACTCTATAGGTAAGGGAAATTAGCCATAGAATGAGAGATCTCCCTAACACCTCTTTCCTTGGGCTTGCAAGGATGGTTCGGTGTGACAACAATTTACACAAGGGCATTGGCCTTTTGTCATATCTGTGGCCCTTCTGCTACTTTACTACTTGGGTTTACACCCCTGGTGGGGATTATGGATGTTTTCTCCATGGCATGTCTGCAATCAATTTTGGTGAGTACATTTTTGAACTGTCCATTTATTGATGTTGATTGTGATGTATTTTCATGTCTTGCCTATATACGTGCTTGATGCACTTCATGCTATAGACGGTAGCCTGCACCCTTTAGCTGTGAAAGTCAAGCTGATTGTGGAAGGGGGCCGGGTGGTGACAATGTCAAGTTGTTACGTGTTGAGTTCAGCCCATGGGGATTGTGGCAAAGGAGGATGCATTAGGTATGTGACCCAAGAGGCACAACTCACAATCCAGTCCTCACCTGAGATGTCATATACTACTAATCCACTACGTTCCGTTTGGACGGCACGTTGTATCTGTCTTCCCTCTTGGACTTAGCTGCTGCCTGACGGTGCAGTTTTCCTACTGGACTACAGCCCTTTTACTTTTTTTTCACACTCTTGTGCCTTTAGTCCCTGTTTTTCTTCATGCTATTGTCCTTGTTGCAGATCTGTCTGCCCGTGCCTCAGGCAGTTATTTCCATGTACTCTTACACTGCCTTGGTTTGCCTCAGTACACTTCTGTTCTACAACATCTCTCTGTCGCTCCTCCTGTCTTTCATCTATTACATCCATGCCTTTATGGTGACTTTTTTGTTTTTACCAATGCTATTCAACTTCTGTGGCTCTTAACTTGCTGTCAGCTGTTTCTGGCTATCGCCCTTTCACTGTGCCTTTCCAGACTTTTGCTGTCTCTGCCTTTCTTCGTTCACGCTATCAAGGATTGATTGTGTTTCAGCTCAACCATGCAGTTGTGCTAGCCTCCTTGGTTATTGTCTACTCAAGTTCCAGCTCTACCTGTCAGGGTACCCTGGGGTTGTCTGGGAGGAGGTCAGATGTGGGTCTCAGACATGGCCTAGTAACATGCAGCATAATGAAACACACACACAGAAAAGATTCAAGCCTTTTATGACATTTCTGCAGGAAAAAGAGCCTCCAGGCTACCTTTCCCAGCAGACACTGGGCCAAGAACTACAAAACCCTGCCCACGTTGAAGTCGCACCTTGCCACACGCGGCTAGCAGCACATCCAAGGCCCATACTATCATGTGTGATTCTTAACACATGGTCTTCCGTTTACCGCTTAGCCACGTGCGGCTACCTTACCGCATGAACAGTGTATAAACCATCACGGGGGAAAGCTAAACTATATGAACAAAGCAGCAGACAAGAGTGCTTGTTTGGGGGAGGAGTCACTAAGTTTGAGGCATGCATGGTGTTATGTGTGTGTGAGGCAACACACACATAATAGTAACTCCACTCTCTTTGCAGCATTGAACTGCTCCTGTTACCGGACCTTGGAGTGCGCAGGCAGGAGGCCAGCACTCACCCCAGAGATAAGTCTCTCTTTGGCTCGCCTTTGAGCCAGTTTGTACAATGTGCATGAAGAACACGGTTTCTCTGATTTAGTATGTGTAATTGTCAATTGTTGTATTTTGTGTTTTCCCTACTTTCCCTTGCCCATACACCTCCCCTCTGCTGACCCTCTTTCCAGTTATCCTAAATACTGATACTTACCCAACCAACAGATCCCTAACCCTCTTTCCCCGCCGGGGTCTCGGAGGCCTGTGTAAGTTTTACCTTGCAGGCGCCCAGACTGCGGACGGGGTGGTTGGTTCATGCCACTCCTGCGACTGGAGACCGGAGCTGTGACACTACCCATCAGTTGTGGCGTCCTCATTGATTATTGTGTACTCAAATTGCTACCCATCCTGTTGAACCATTGTTCTACTGTGCTACCTTGGTAGTTATTCTATCATTCTGCTTGGACATGTGCTTGGCCATATTCGGCGACTTCAAGTCATCTACTAGAGACTCTTCCAGGGTTTTTTGGCGCCTAGAGACTTTAGCCCTGGTTTGGGGGTTTGTCTCCTTGGAGTTATCTGCAATTTGGTTTTTTTACCAGTCAAGGTGGCCTCTGAGGGGGCTGGACCCTATTTACACAAAGGAGGAACAAGGACACCAAGGGGAAGGTGATCCTGAAGCCAGGTAGACTAGAAGGAAGACCCCGACGGATCCCAGACACATTTCTTCTGAATGTCATGTTGATGAGTAAATGAGGGAGGGCCTTTTGTTGTTGGACAGTACGCTTGGGCTACAGTGATTGGGCACTCTCTGACATTGTCATTGTGGGGTACTATGTACATGATGTGTTCTGCTATTCAATGACTGTTCCTGTGTTGGGTTTACTTTTCAGATGTCAGGGGATTGTTGTGGTTTGACATACTGGGGTGTCCACATTGCCAATGTTCACATGTGATGTGTACAGGACACTGTGGGTCACTTCATTTCACATGCATGTATAGAGTTCATGTTCCTACTGACACACTCACTTACACAATGCTCCACCACACATACAACCACCCTTCCATGCCCACACGTGCACACAGATTGCCTTCTCTGGCATGCTGTGTCCACGCAGCGCATGATCACTTACCATTTGGGGATCATGTACATGCATCACTGGGTTATTTTCATTGCTTGTCCTTTTTATATGATGCTCAAGGTGTATCCCCAACACAATGGCTGCTCACTGTGCTGTGTGCTAAGCAGTGTGTTGCAGGAGACACACACAGCACACTGGTTTGGGATGAGCATAATTGGATTGGCCAATGTGCATGCCAACAGTCATTCTGTCTTTTGTTGATGGTACCGCTGGTGGCATGCATTTGTGTATGACTTTGTATGTGTGGGTGGTTGTTGGTCAGTCATTTCATCTGATTCTATGTAAGGTGTGATTGTCTCAGGCCTCTTTCCATTTATCACATGTCACTTTGTATCTAATTGCTCATGTGTTGTGCTTTTGGTTTGCTCTTTTGCTGTTGCATGTCATGGCATGGTATGGCCGACAAGGGTGATGTGGGTTGGGAGGGTTTGGGTGACATACCAGTGATTTTCATGGCCTGTTTTGCAGGGGGATGGTGTGATATGCAGCTTGCATGTGTTCCTTTTGGTCACACAGGATAGGTTATGTTTAAGTAGCTAGGGATGCACACAATGTAGCACTTCTGTGGCAACATTCTCAGGGTGGTAAGGTTGTGACAGTTGACTGTCTCTTTATCATCATCGATTGTCACCTGGTATGTTCCAGGCCTGTGTGCACTCTGCAGGGGTGGGAATTTGGGTGACAAATGTGGCCAAAAGCTGGGTCCGGGATGCCTCGCCACATGCCCTTTCCCCTCCCATGAGCAGTGCCTGAGCCTGTGGTTGGGGATGTGGGTGCACCACCATGTCCACCGGTACTCTCTGCTGTGTTGCAACATTGTGCATGGCACATGCTGCCACAATGATCCTGCACCCTACTGGGGGTGCATATAGTAGCTGCCCGCCAGAGCGGTCAAGGGAGCGGAAGCATGACTTGAGCACTCTGAATGTGCACTCCACTATGCCCCTGGTTTCAATATGGGCAGAGTTGTATCTTACCTGGGGTGGTGTGGTGGGGTTCCCTGTTGGCATCATCATGTGGTTGCTCAGAGGGTAGGCACTGTCCCCTGGGGAGGTAAGGATGGTTGTCATTAGTTGGGTTTGTGTATTTTTCTGTGTGTGACATGCACTCACCAATGAGCCATGTGTCACCATGCTTCTCAGCTTCCAGGTCCCCGCCCAGGGCGGACATTCTGTATATGAAACTATCATGGGTAGACCCAGGATAGTTTGCATCGACAGAGGTGATGATTCCATTGGCATCGCATACAACCTGTATGTTTATGGAATGCCAGGGCTTGCGGTTGCGGTAGATGTTCTCAGTGGCCCTAGGTGGACATAGGGCCACATGGGTGCAATCTATGCCACCGAGCACTTTGGGGAAGTGTGCCACCCTGTAAAAGTCCTGGACCACGGCCTGCCTTTCTGCAGGTGTTCTGGGCATGTATATGTGCCTGCAGACTGAGGGGCGCGCAGTCATGATTGCCAACACCTGGTGTAGACTGTGTGGGCTGTGAGACACCCCCAACTATGGCAGTTGTCCGCTGAAATGGCCCAGTGGCCAGAAAATGCAGGACATTGAGCCCCTTTTCCAAGGGGTTCAATGCTTAGGAGCACAAGGTGGGTGATGTGAGCTCATCCTCCCACTCAGTGAGCAGCTCTAGGAGGATATGAGGTGGAAACCTATACCTGCCATAGACCTGGTCATCAGGCATCCCAAAAAGGCTGGTCCTGGGCAAAGAAATGCCAGGCCTGGCTATTCTCCTCCTCTGGCGGTGTCCCATGATCAGTGCTGCGAGAAATGGGGCATTCTTCATAGCTGTATATACGTGTTTGTTGTTTGTGTGCACTTTTATACTGCGCAGGGACGCTTCCGCCTGCCTTCGTGTGGTGGATGTGTTTATGCTGTGCATGTCTTTTGGCGTGCGCAGGTTTCCCCTATTCGAATCCATGAATACGTGTTGTTCGCGTGCGTGTAGGCGTTCTGGGTGTTTCCCAGCAGTTCCTCCCTGGTTACGCCCTCATTTTCATGCGTTGTTCCCCATTCCCTATGTTGCACCCCCTTTTTGGTGTGTGCGCTACAAGTTGTGCGCTTTCACTGTGCGCGTCGGGATGTCGCAGTGATTTGTGCGCCCGTGTGCACCACGCATGGATTTGGCGCACATCACTGGAAAAACACATGCAGGGCCTTCCATGAATCACACGCGTGCGCGGACGCGTGCGCTAGAATTTCCTCGCGTGTGCCAGCTTGCGCAACACATTTCGGTGCACGTTTATTCCATGAATTGGCCTGTTAGACTTTTAAATATGTGATTGGTGGCGGTAGGCAAATCTATCCTGAAGAAAAGTATTTAAAGCACAGGCCCCATTTTAAAAAGAAATGTTCAAGCTCCACCCTGCACGCAGCATCTGAAAATTGACATGTGATAGTAAAATGAGCAATTTTTGCAGCCCATCTAAAATAAAAAATATATGTCCGATATTGTTTGACAAGGCACTTAAAGGAATTGTTAGGTTACATGGAAGAATCCAGAGTATTGTATTGAAACCACAAACTGCTCAATCTGAGATGGAAAGCACTTCATGCAACAGGAGAGAAAGAAACACAAAACCAAATGTTTGACTTGCAGAGTTTTTTGTTTTTCATTCACAGGTTTAAGAATCAGTACTATGAGCCATGCAGAGACATTAAGATGTGTCTTGAACAACACTTTCGTCAGCAAATGCAATGTTTTTTGTGTGGTTCTGTTTTAAAGTGAATATTGCAACGTAGAGAAGAACATGACTTTTAAATGCTAGATTTCTGAATCAAGAACTAGCTTTAGGGCTGAACTGCCAGTTGGTATTCCAACTCACATCCCCGAGCAACCGATGCAGGAAGGGGGATGGTTTGCTTTCTCAAGGAAATGAAACGCCTTTGAAACTGAGCAATAAAAGCTGATGACTGTTGATCATTTTTGATTGTAGTACCATTTGACATTGGAAGTTCATAGATGCATACTTTTTTTGATATTTAAATTGTTTCAATTATTTCTATGTTATTATTGAACTAGCAAAAAGTATCCGTTCTACGAACAGGTTCTGTAGACAGACATGACAGCACTCTCATGAATTGTTAAAAGTCAATGATCCTGAAGGTCACTGTTCCGATTTGCTTATCGCTTGATGTGCTTTGCACACTGATGTAAACTGCACTGAGAATGGGTGCATGTGGCTGACTGACTTATCCCGGAGCAGGCGTTGGGGGGAGGCGAGAGTTGGCATGCTGCTGCATACTGGGACCTTCTGTTCTCTCTCTCCCCAACTGTCTCTTCATCCTGGCGTGGTGCAGTTTCTCGTGGAACATTGCAGTCCAAATATCTCAGAAACCATGCATTCTAGGGCCTTGAAACGTGTTTTTCAAGGTTGCATAGGGACCTCCAGTTTTGTTCCTGCTGTTGAGACCGGTCCTTCTACGACCATATAGATATTTTGCAGATTTCAGGCAACCATCTCATGTGTGAAGGCGCTGAAATCCAAGGAATGGGGTGGGGTGCCCAAATGACATGTAGCCAGTAATGTCTGGTGGGTCTTACCAGGTAATTATGCAAAATTTGGGGCACATTTGTAAAACGGTGTGGAATTGTATAACGAACACTGCTTTGCCAAGTGACAAACCTTCAAACACATTTTGACTTTTGCTGAATCCGGCGAAAGGGGTTGAGTGTCCAAATGTCATGTAGTCAGTAATATCCAGAGGGTCCTAACAGGTAAATTTAGAGGGCTTTAGGGAATCAAATTTTAAACTGAGTGTCCCAGGTTGATAAAAAAAACTTGATCAAATAAAGGGAAATTGTGCTTGCCTGGTTTGGCGTGGGTGGAAACTTCCCCTGAATAACATGTTGTCTGATTAAAACATCCTACATGGCATAGACATGATATATGGTGTGTATGTACTATTCATTAGCCATAGCCCAGGCAGAGTGCACATTTCCACATTTGACTGTGATGTGGGGACACATCAGCCGTTCACTTTTTGACATTGTGTTAAGTTGTGACATGTGTGCTCACTTTATATGCACTCAACGGGCAACTCACACCTTTATGCTGACACCACACAGACTTTCATCCAACATAACTGGGATGTATTTTAATATCCGGTCATGGCACATGGCCACCTGTATTTACTCTTACTCCTACGTCCCGTCCCCTTTCCTCCATTCTTATGGGACATTCCTCCGTCCTGTGGGACGGGACCGGAGCCTTTTGTAAAGCGTCAAAAAATCTTTCCAAAAATGTTTTGTCCTTCCTCTCTTTCTATGCGGGGTACTGCACGTGGCCATAACCCCGCCCATTTTAGCTCCGCCCTGCGCATCGCCCATCAGTCCTTTACTCCGCTCGTTTGAGACTGGACGCACTTGCATCTGCAGAAGTTTTATTCCTTTTTTCCTCTTCTCTGGCTCTCGCTAGTGATAGCATAGTACTCTGTCTATGCCGTTTAAGCTAGACTTCCCGAATTGTTTTTCGTGTCAGCGGTGCTTCACGAGGGCGGATCCCCATCCTCTTTGTTTAGAGTGTTTGGGTCCCGATCACCGTTGGGACTCCTGTTTCTATTGCGATACCCTTTTGTTCTGGGCGCTTCAACGTCGATTGGAGCGGTGGGAGGACGTGTTCCAACGTGCTCCCACATTACATCTTCTTAGGTTCATCAAGGAAAAGAAGAAACACCCGGTGAGTTCTTTACTTTTTAGGGCATCCCGACTGGGGGACTCCTTCCCGGGGTCTTCCCGGTCCGTGAGGAGCGTCGTCTGCTCTGTGACTGGGGCTTGCCCTGAGGTGCCTTCTGGACCTAAAAAGTGTACCGAGTTTTCTCCGAGGGTCTCCGTAAGGGGTCTGTGGACACCAGAGTGCAATTCGAGGCCCCTCCTGTGTGGGCTGCTTGTAGACCTAGTTCTACTGAATTGTGGGGTACCGGAGCTTGCTCCGAGGCTTCCTTATTTGGAGCTTCCCTCTAAAGTACCGGGTTGCGCCCCGAGGCCTCGGCTGGGCTTGGTGATACCGAACATATGTTAGAGGTCTGCCGTGAAGAGGCTTCTACCAGGCTCGGGTCCGAGGTCCCTCGTACAGAGGCTAAGGTAACCAACAGTTCTCAGAGGCCTGAGAAGGCCTTATCCGTGAAAGGTGTTTCTCACCGTTCCCGCTCTTGCGGCGACTCCAGAACTGTTGAGGGGGCAAGGAGTGAGGTTTCAAACCATAATTCCTCCTTTACCGGCAGTGCTGAGGTCCTTCCTTTGAAGGCTAGTTTGGCTATTGGCATGTCGCAGAAACATCCCAGGCCTCACAGTACCTGCTCGGCCGGGGTTCCGTGTGTAAAAGCTAAAATGAAGACCCCTGACCCACCGGTGGTTACCCCTACCACACTTCCACATGTGTCACAGTTCTCCTCAGGTGTCGACATAATGGCGGCTGTTCCCGCCAAGACCACAGTGGCCATTTTGGGTGCTTCCCCTACAACTATGCCATCGGCCTCAGGTGTAGGGATTGTTTCTGTTGGTGAACATAGGTTTCCTTGTGTGCAACCGTTTCATCCGGTTTACAACTGGAACGCCCAGATGCCCCTTCCGCACAACATCTCGCTGTCTGCGGGCCCAACACCCTTGATTTATGTGGACACCTCTGGGGATGGGCCTACTTGGCAACCCTCCCCTCTGCGTCCCTGGAATTATCCCCCTCAGGAGAGGCCTTCTCTGGCTGCCCCAAAGCTGTCACCGGAGGATGCTTTTTTCTGCAAATTTCAGGTACTCATGCGTACCTACCCCATGAGAGAGTATTTCAAGGGTCTGTTTAGGGAGATATGCCCGTCTGCGCCACCGGTTCCACCGGCGTCTCCGGTGGTTCCGCCGGCGCTACCTTTGCCTGCAGGGTCTCCCCCTACCCTTCCACCCTTGCCTCCATTGTCCCCAGTGGACAAGGTGGTGCCTGACGTGGTTCAGCAGGATCCTGACCTGTCGGATGATGCGCAGTGCGATCAGGAAACCAGCCCTGCTCTATCAGAGCCTTTCATGACCGGGTGCTGGACATGATGTGTTTATTGGATGTCCCAGTGCCCGAGGCACCCGCTCTGCAGGAGGGTGTGCTTTCGGGGGCATTCACCTTGTCTCCTTCAGAGCGTACTGGCCTGTTCTTGCAGAAGGATGTTTTGGCAGAGGTCCGTAGAGTCTGGGAGAAGCCACACTCTGGGATTTTCGTCAATAAGAAAATTGATGCGCGCTAAAGGCTGCATTCTTCAGAAGTGGTGGCCCTAGCATCTTGTCCGCCCCCCTCCTCCATGGTGGTGGCTGCGGCCACCTTGCAGTCCAGGCCTGCAGCATCCTCTTCTAAGACGGCTACTCAGGTCCTGGGGAAAGAGGACAAGCTTCTCGACTCCCTTGGGTAGAAGATTTTTGCTAACTCGCCCCTGCAGCTACGGCAGGCTAATGCAGAAATGGTGTTAGCGGGGGCGAATATGAAGATGTGGAAAGGTCTGTTGGTGTTTGAGGAGTTCATTCCGGTCGAGAAACTGGAGGACTTTAAGGCGGGATTGTCGGATGCCAGGGTCTTGGCCCAGGATCTGCTGGAGGCCGCAGCTCATCACGTTGATACTTCAGCCTGGGGACTTATGCTTGGAGTTGATACCTCTCGGCAGGCTTGGCTGCACGCCGCCAAGTTCTCCAAGGAGGTGCAGGACAAAGTTTTGGACCTGCCGTTTGACAGCAAGGAGCTTTTTCATTCCTCAATGGATGTGGAGCTGACCAAAATGAAGGACAGCACCCAGACCGCCAAGGCCTTGTCTGTCCTGGTGAAACCGCCTTTTAGGACTCAGAGACCATTGTCACAAGCCTGGCCCACCTCTGGTTTCAGGGGCTTTCTAGATCGGAAATCCTGCAGAGTGGATACCCCTTGGGGGAATTCCTGCCGGAGGCAGCAACAGACTCGTTTTTTCCCCTGCTCTGCAGCCTCCTCCTCAGGTTCAGGTGGTAACACCACTGAAAAACCTGCCAAATGAGGGTTCTCCGCGCTCGCATGAGACCCCGGTGGGAGGACGCATTGTGTCTCATTGGGAGGCGTGGCAGACCATCACCGAGGACCGGTAGGTCTTGTCAGTCGCTCGGGCTGGCTTCCACTTACCTCTATCCCCTACCACACCCTTCAACCCTCCTTTCCAGCAGTCAGGGGTTGCCCTCCCTCAGAGCTGAGATTCAGAAATTGCTGGACCTCAGAGCAGTAGAACCCGTTCCCCTAGGGGGCTTCTACTCCCGACTGTATACGGTACCCAAACCCAACCAGGCTGGCCTGCGCACCAACCTAGACCTTTCCCAGTTCAATCTTTTCCTAACCCAAGAGAAATTCAAGATGATCACGCCCGGCCAGATACGGTCCTCTTTGCAGATGAGAGATTGGCTCAGTGTGGTGAACCTGCAGGATGCGTACATGCATATACTGACCTGGAATCCACACAGGAGATACCTCCGTTTCTCTGTGGGAGAGGAGCATTTCCAGTTTCGAGTGTTTCCTTTTGGCCTCAGCTCGGCGCCACGTGTCTTCACGAAGATGATGTTGGTGATTGCAGCGTATCTTCGTCTGCCTGGTATCCATGTGTATCCGTATTTGGACGATTGGCTCTTATGCAGCCCTTGCCCGGTGAAGGCCGCATGCAATCTGCAGTCTCTCCTCCAGCTCCTGTTCCATCTCGGGCTGTCGGTGAACTGGCGGAAATCTTCCATGACGGTCTCTCAGGACTTGATTTTCCTGGGTTTTCGCTGGAACATGATCGACTGCAGAGTTTACCTGAACAGGGACACAATGGTGGATCTGTTGGCCACGTGTCAGATTTTTGAGTAGTCGAAGAGTATGTCGGCCTGGTGGTTCC
The DNA here is from genome assembly GCF_040938575.1 of Ambystoma mexicanum. Taxonomy (NCBI): domain Eukaryota; kingdom Metazoa; phylum Chordata; class Amphibia; order Caudata; family Ambystomatidae; genus Ambystoma; species Ambystoma mexicanum. The sequence goes on along the minus strand of NC_090930.1, from coordinate 387,976,428 downwards.
AGAAGCTTCTGGGCCTCGTGGCTTCCTGTGTCTTGGCCCTACCTCTCGCTCGTCTCAAGATGAGGCAGACTAAGATGGCTCTTCGGAGTTCTTGGCGTCAGGCTGTGGATCCGGACTCCAAGTTGATATTCATTCCGGCTTCCATGAGAGCGGATTTGGAGTGGTGGTTGTCTCTCAGCAACCTGTCGGTGGGTGCAGGCTTTTAGGACCCAACCCCGATGGTAACGGTCACGACAGACTCCTCCCTTCTGAGGTGGGGTGCGACGTTGGATCTTCTTCAGGTCTCGGAACTTTGGTCGCCTCATATAAATCATCTGGAGCTTTTGGCGATTTTCGTAGCGCCCAAGGTGTTTAGACCGGTCATTGCCAACAAAGTGGTCTGTATCCGCACGGACAATGTGGTGTCAATGTATTACATCAACAAGCAAGGGAGCACCAAGTCTCCCCCTCTTGTGGACCTGTCCATCCAGATTTGGGAGTTGGCGGTTCGTCATGGTGTCTGGCTGGTAGCAGTACACATCCCGGGCCAGCTAAAAGTTACAGCAGGCACCCTCAGCCGGCAGACAATGGTCAGCTACAAATGGGAGCTGAAGGCGGAGATCCTCCCTTGGATTTTCCTGCGTTGGGGCACGCTGGAGGTGGACCTCTTTGCGACGTCAGCAAACAAGAAACTTCCTCTGTATGCCTCCAGGAACGGGCTGGGAGCCTCCTCTCTGGGGGATGCTCTCGAGATTCCTTGGCACAACATGAGGGCCTATGCTTTCCCACCTCTGCCTCTAATTCATCGGACGATGTGCAAGCTGAAGAACATGGTAAACTGTTCTCTTCTGCTCATAGCCCCGTGGTGGCTGGCCATGTTCTGGTTTTCAGAACTTCAACACCTGTCGGTGTGTGCGCCGATCAGGCTACCAGTGAGTCCCGATCTGCTTCACCAAGGTGATCAGCAGCTGTGACACCTCTCCCCACAATCGATCAGCTTGGCGGCATGGTGCCTGAGTTCAGGCCCTTAGAACATCTCAACCTGTCTGCTGATAACATGCTCATTATTCAAGCAGCCAGAAAACCCTCAACCAGGTCTCAGTATAGAAGCAAATGGCTTAGGTTCTGTCATTGGTGCTTAGACAAACAGCTGGACCCAAGGGCCGCTACGATTGACACTGTGCTGTCCTTCGTATCCCACCTAGCAGAGTCAGGCATTCACGTTCTGTCATGCAGAACTTATCTTTTGGTGGTATCCGCCTACCTATCCACAGACCAATGCTCTTATTCTCTGTCTAATCCAGTGATTAGTAGACTTTTTGCAGGTTTGATGCGCCTTTACCCTGTACCCATAACTTTCAATTCAGCACTCCAACTAAGTCAATGCCAAGTCTGGGATGCCCAAGGGAAGCCCTTATTTATATATTTGTATGACAAGTTCACAGATCTAGATGATAAACCCCTGTAAAATACCCCTCTCTTTGAATCCCCCTGACCTCACTGAGCCAAGAAGTAGGTTAGTTTTGCAAATTAAAACCGAAAAACCCTTGAAATTTGCCAGTTATGGTAAGCTAAGCAATCATAACTCGCGCCACCACCGTGCACTGCTAAGACTAACACCCAGGACATCAAAGATGACATCACAAATGTCATTGATGACATCACTGATGACATCACATGTCTGGCTCACTACTTTTTCTTTTGCTGACATATCTAGGCCACATGGTTTTCTTCAGTAACAGTCAAAAACTAAGAAGTTTATTTTATTTGTAGACGTATCCTTCTAGTAGGTTCTTACAGTAATTCCCTTAGAGTACAGTCACATCATGTGAAACATATACATATGGGAAAACACAAGCTTGAAAGACAGCAATCCTTTTTGTGCATAAAGATACTTACTAGACTCATGAACACTTTCTGATAGTTCTGTTGGTTTTTTTTATGGCTGTACTTTCCCTGTATATGGTCATATTTGTATACATTGTACTCACACTACTTTCCTTAGGGTCCAATCACATCAAGTGATACATATACATAGGGTAAATAGCAGCTTTGAAATAGAGCAATCATTTATTTGCATGAAACTAATCAGTTAAGTTATGAATTGTTTCTGCTACTACTTGTGCTTTTTTGCTAACTTCACTTTCCCTGTATATACCCATATTGGTATGTGTTCTTGTGTCTTTGTGTTTTGTCTATAGAAATGCAATTATGTAATACATGGGTTTTATTAGCTACTTATTACATATTTCACAGTACACAAAAATGTATTAAGAAAACAATTATCATTTCATTATTCAACATATTAACATTACAAATATCATACCTTCATCTTGTACGCTGCACACAATGTTATGTTTCTGTATGAGTAGCTTAGTATACTAGATAGAACCCCATAATAGGATGCTATTTATATCAATGCATCGTTGAACGCACTTATTAGGGTATATTTCTTGCAATGATTCTTGACACTTTTTTCGCAACATAATAAGAATCCCTTCTACACATATTTCATGAGAAGTACATACACATGTGATGTCATCAGTGATGTCATCAATGACATTTGTGATGTCATCTTTGATGTCCTGGGTGTTAGTCTTAGCAGTGCACGGTGGTGGCGCGAGTTATGGTTGCTTAGCTTACCATAACTGGCAAATTTCAAGGGTTTTTCGGTTTTACTTGGAACCATAACGTCCCTTTAACAAAATTTTTTCACTGAATTTCATAGGTTTTTAGTAGCGCAACTTAACCATAACGTCCCTTTAACAAAGTTTTTTCACTGAATTTCATAGTTTTTTAGTAGCAAAACTTGACAATAATGACTTTGACTTTATATACATGTCATATGGAACTGACTAGATCTCTTCTTATGAACGTGATGTCCGCGAACTTATTTAATGTTCGCGGACATGTTCGGAGAACAGTACCACTACCTAAAAACTGTGGGGGGGCGGGGGGTATGTTTGATTGTTATATCATAATATAGGAACATTTAACAAATTCAAAACGCAGCACATAAACACATTATATATAGTAATACATAAGAAATGTAACCCATATATGTAACACACTAACCATTCATTTAAATACAATATGTTCTGAAATGGAATATACCACAAGAACATAAATTGGCTTCCAACATAATTACCTCACAGACACAACAGAACTGAGAACAAGATCAGACCCACTGAATACATAGGACTTATCTTACCAGAAATAGTAAGTGTACTTCATTTTACTCATATATTTATAAACTTTCTGTATTAGATTTTAAAATATATTATCTTTTTTTTTTCTCACAGAAATGTCTAGTACTCTGGAATGGCTAGAGGACAATTTCCCACATGAAGAAATGTCACAAGAGAGTGAAACTAATGGTAAACACTTTATAATATAAACCATTTAAATATTATTATTTTGTATACATTTAACATATATATATCTTTTTTGTACGGAGCATAACAAAATAGAAACTACCTCTGAAGAAGCTGTTATGGAAAACACGCTTGACAACATAAAAGAAAAAATTGATTTACTGTTGACCAATTTTAATAATTTGCAAACTTTTGTTGAAGATCATTTTAAAACAAAAACGTCATACCATTTCCCCACATGTACTTGTCCCTCCTCACCATATCCCAGTCAATTATCCCCAAACCCTCTCCATAATCAAAAACGTTTTGATGAGATTTCCATCCCTTCTTCACCTAATGCCAATCATGTTGAAACCCCAAATTCTCCTGTTTTTGTTTCTGTTTCTGCCTCACCTTCTCTGTCATAAATTATTAATATATGTTAAATAAAGTTTAATTTTTATATTGTATTGTGAATAGTTTCCGTTTTTTTTTTAAAAACAATAAAAGTGTCCGCGGACAGTGCGAGTGTTCTGAAATGTTCGTACATAAACGAAACTGGAGGTGTCCTGAAGAACACCACACCTGTTCGTACTGTTCGCTAGCAAGTTGAAACTGTTCTAAGAACACATGTGGTGTCCTAAAATGTTCGTAAAGAAACAAAAATTAAAGTGTTCTAAAGAACACTATATCTGTCCGTAATGTTCGCTATGAACTTAAAACTGTCTTAAGAATACAATTGCTGTCCTGAAATGTTCGTAAATAAACGAAAATGATGTGTCCTGAACAACAGTACAACTGTTCGTAGTGTTCGCTAGCAACATGAAACTGTACTAAGAACACGCGCGGTGTCCTGAATTGTTCGTAAACAAACAAAAATTAAAGTGTCCTAAAGAACACTATACCTGTCCGGTACTGTTCACTAGCAAGTTCAAACTGTTCTAAGAATGCTATTGGTGTCCTGAAATGTTCGTACGTAAACGAAAATGGAGGTGTCCTGAAGAACACTATACTTGTGCGTAGTGTTCGCTACCCAATTGAAACTGTTCTAAGAACACAATTGGTGTCCTGAAATGTTCGTAAATAAACTAAATTACACATGTCCTGAAGAACTCTATATCTGTCCTTACTGTTCGCTACCAAGTTTAAACTGTTCTAAGAACACACGCAGTGTCCTGAAATGTTCGTTTCACGTGTGACGCACTTTTCATTACTTCAGAACCCGAACAGTGTCCGTAGGACATCAATGCGCACGCGCTTACCAATCTCCGTGCACTTGGTGTCCTGCGGACAGGCGCTTCCTTCGCAGACTAGTTCGCAAACAGATCATATGACCGCGCCCACGCTCATCGTGTGACCTGAAATGCGGACACTGTTCGTGTCCCCGAACAATTTAAAAGTACATTTTCAGTTAATCCATAATATTTTTCAATAAAAGCTCACCATGCAACAAGTCCCACATAGCAATTTTGAGTTTCTATATACCTTTTGAAACTTTCCGATCCTTTTTCTGTGTTCGATCTGTCCACGCACAGTGCGCATGTCCGCGGACCGCGCACAAGCACCCCTATAAAAGACCACGCACAAGAGCTTATTCCCATTGTGTTTCTGGCTATTCTTCAGAACACAGAGATTTTTGCTGCCACCTGCAGACTACACCATCATCGAGATGGCATCCTTGGCTGCTGAACTGCCACTTGGTGCTGCACCTTCTTCAGCACCACCAACACCCCCTCCACCACCACCACCTCCCCAAGGGCCTGAAGAGGGGAACAGGACTGAGGATGCGGAGGAGGAAGAAGAGGATGATGAGAATGAGGTAGAGGAAATCCCTACTACCCGCACTAGGCGTGGGTCTTGGGTGTGCCGGTTATTTACCATTCATGGGAATGGTCCTAAGGCTTGTGTGAACCATGTTACCTGCAATGAGTGCAAAATGATACTCAGTCGCGGGAAGCATGGTAACTACAGCTTTGGGACCACTACTATGAAGCGACACCTGAGGTCATTTCACTCTGGGGCTATTCACAGGGTTGTACCTTGCGAAGAACGTAGCAGGTTGATTTCCTCTACTTCATCCTCTGTTTCTGATGCTGTCACCACAAGGACCACCTCTGTGAGACAGCGTCTTTCTCAAGCTGCCTCACAGGCCATACAGAATGCTGATGACCCTTACCTTTCGAGGGTCACAGTTGTATGTATGTACTGTGACACAGTACTCTGCAGGGGGAGCGACTTCGGAGTGCTTTTGAGACTATCGTCTCAGAGCACGAGAAGACCTGCTCACTACCCAAATAAAACCCACTCTACATCTTCCTCTCTCAGCTCGCCCTTTCTTATCCCTGTGGTTGGTCTCCCCCACTTTACCCTCCTTTACCCTCCTCCTAGTGTGTCGTGTATGAAAAACCAAAAAAAATACAAAATTACAAAAATCAAAAAAAAATAAGGCTCTTTTCAGAGCCGCCTTTCCCAGTTAAAAAATAGAAGTGAAAATAAATGAAGCAGGGCTCTTTGTATTTTTTAGAAGTCCGCGGACAGTTTGCGAACATTAAAAAAATTGGGTTGCTACTCCATCACAAACATTGTAATTTTCTCTGGAAAGATGTGGTGGCTCTGAAAAGAGCCTTTGGGTGGTGTTTGTAAATGCTTAACATCTACTTCAAAATCGTTGTTGTAATTCCAAAAAAGGTCGCAATGCATTTTGTACATTTCTCAGAAAAATCTGATTGCCAGCATAAGTAAGATGGACTCCATCTCTGCGAAAAATGTATGTACTACGAAACATAATAATTTCATTGTGAAAAGAAGACATGCCAAAATCTCTTAGAAAGCCAAAAACAACCTTATTAACATTGCGCCCTGCTTTTTCCATTTGTGGACCAAATGAAGAAGAACGAAGCCACATTTGTCTCTGCGCAATTCGTGAAAATATCACTTGAGAATTAGGAAATATGTCCATAACCTTCCTCAGTCCTTCTTTCATAGCAAATTGCAAAGAAATTCCAGTCACATGTCCTAAACAGTTCCCTCCACATTGAATTACAATTATGTCTGGATGTTGCTCTGTCTCCAAAGTAGCACAGAGAGGTAGCAAGTCCAACCACTTCATTCCACGTACTCCATGCCAGTGTACTTCCACATGTGGGAATCCAAGATCTACAGCTACTCCACAGCTTTCGGCATGCACCTTCAACCAATGTATCCACGAATCTCCTATAATCCAAACAATCTGTTTTCTGAAACACACAGCCATAGCTATCTTTTGTTCTCTCAGCAAAAAGAGTATCTGAGAAAATCTCTCCTGGCACAACACACCCACCAAACTTTACTGACCAATCCCTTTCAGTGCTTATTCTCATTTGCATGACTTCTGAACCCAAAAATCCCCGGATGTAACTCCCGATGTCCGCGAACTACCGCCATGTCCACGGACATATCGTGACATGAACAGCCCTTCTACCATTTCCACTACACTCTCTCTGCCATTCCCTCATTGGATGTACCTCAAAAATCATATGACCATGCACCAATCACATTCAAGACCTCTACATCTAACTGCATCATCATAGATCAGCACTGCAAATGTACTCTGAATCTCTCTGAGTACAAGTGTCATATCATTGGCAAGCAGCATCTACCAGAAAAACTGTACAAGTCTTCAAGATTTCTACTTGCAGCTCCATGCATATCCATATGCATGAACACAAACTTCAGGTATGCATATTTTCTGTATAGTAGATGACATAGCTCTCAACCATTTTTGTTTTACAGGCGGGTGAAATCACCCGATTTTGTTTTTGGCGGGTGAGACGCCCATTGTAATGAATGGGCGTGCAGGAGGCTTGGCGGGTGAGTCTGCCCTTTACAAGGCATGTGACACCCTCCAAAACCGTGTGAGTTGAGAGCTATGGTAGATGAACACATTTTCAAACAGACTTTTACCTAGTAAAATCTGTAAAATGAATTTACTGTACTTTTTTCAATTTCCTAAAATCAACTATCACTTATAAACCTTTATACGTTTTACTTTCTTTATACACACACACTCAAATCATGTTAAACTAACATTTTTTAAATGAAATATATAGACTACATATATTCAAACAAAATTGCATGCAAACACAATCTATGTTTAAACCTTTATAAAAATACTTATACAATTTCATATTTTTGGTTTTTATTTATTTATTTACTTAATTACTTTAAATTAGACATGACATTGAGGCGCTATTACATAGAACAGTTTACTTACAGAAATAGTGGTATTCACTAATATATTATAAATTTCACAAGACATATGGCCTCATTACACGGTAGGCGGTAAACCATGGTGCTATTATCGCCATGGTTCATGCCGGTAATTTACCGGTACCGCCTTGGAGGAAAGGGGAATTACCGCCCCATTCCAAGGTTGGCGGGGCGGTAATTCCCCCCTTCCACCATTGCCCTTCCCCATTCCCATTTTTGCCCCATAGGGCTCTATGGGAATGGGGAAAGCGCTAATTACGGTACCGCAAATTGCGGTACCGTAATTAGCTCCACTGGTCCCTTTGCGAGTTGGTTTTTAACGCCTGCAAAAAGCAGGCGTTAAATTCCCCAACCCGCAAAGGGACCTCGTAGTAATGCGGTAAGGATTTACCGGTACCAGTAAAATACCGGTACCGGTAAACCCTTACCGCCTACCGTGTAATGAGGCCCATAGTAAAGATATTTTTTTTTTGCTACAGTTAGTCATTAAATACAATTTGTTCATTAAGAAAATATCATATGTACTGAACTGATGCAATGTATCTTATGTAAATAAATTAGTTTAATGGTTTTACAGAAGGCACTGAGGATTTCAATTAAAAAAATCAATATCTAAATTAAAAACAGTGCTATATACAAACAAAGTTACTAATTTGAAGCTTTTACAATTGCAGTGAAGACCAGTTTCCTGAAAAGAAGCAGCCGAATTCGAAGAAGAAAGAAAATCTAAGAAGTTACCTGTTAATTTAAAAAAAAAGTAAGTAAAATATCACCATAATATTTGTATTATTAATCAAATATACTATAACATTAATACGAGCTATTTTGGTTTCTTAAAATAGTGATTTTGTACCATTTTGTCCAAAAATGTCCATGTCTTAAACAGCGATTTACAGCCAGAATGGCCCACAAATTTCTATTTTTGGACACACAAATTAGCCAACTGAACCACTACAATTTTCATATTATAGAACAAACAACTGTTTTAATTGTATACATTAGATTTACTATTTGTACTTTTGCACACCACTAGCTTACTTTTTTTTTGTCATCTGAACCCCAGTTTAGTACCACATAAATTCAAGAATACCTATCCCTACTAGTTTTAGTTCCCAATGCACAATCACACAACATTACATACATCTTTATCATCTTACTCAAACACTCATGCACACAGCACACATACATTCCAGAACACCCCAACCCATATCTTCTTTATTTTTTTCAACAGACCCTAAAGAATGCCTACCAAAAGACAACTCCGTAGAAAGCAACGCAAAAGTAGAGCAAATGCAAATAAAGGTGTCCAACATAAGCATCATCTCTAGCAGAATTTGTAAAAAAAGTTGAAACAAAACAGCTAATACAATCATTTAGTGAAACACAAGAAGTTTCAAGTAGAACAACTTCGCTTCCTCTATCAAAATGTAAAACAAACCAAAAAACAGTTAACAGAAAATCAGCTATCAGTACAGATAAAACTACTTCTTCAAATTTTAATATAGTGCAAAGTAAGCACACCAAGAAAAGTATTTTAGCCAAAATATACCGTCACAAAGTCCTTCAAAATCTTATAAAAACAGTTGAGAAATCAGGTTCAAAGCTTAAAACCTATCGTAGGAAATTAATCTTAGAAGCATTGATGGACAGTGCAATTCTTCTCAAAAGAAATGTATTTATTTTACTGTTAAACAAAATGAAACCACTAACAAAACTAATAACTAAATTACAAAAAAGACTTCTCAATAAGCGAAATATCAACAGAAAGAACTTCTTAAGTATCTGCCGAGGTGAATGGAATCACACTACGAGCACAGAACCATATTTTAATGAAGAAGCGTACAAACAAAAGCAAACAAATACAATTGCCATAAATAGCAGTGGTCGCGGTTATGAAAAAGTGAATAATACCATAATGGAACAAGAAGTACTCCTTACAAAAATATGCCCATTCAACTGAATCAGAACGTCTAGTGTACAAATGGCCATGCACGTCAATGTGTAACATTCCCAAACAATGTTTCAAATCTTTATGCCAATTCCTCAATAAATATGTAAAAAGCAAAGACAAAATCAAAATTAAATTACTGCAAAATATAGATACCTGTCCAGTGTGCAAGTACACAGGACTACAAGGACATTCATTGGCCTGCATTACAGGACCTACTTGTAAAACCACTTTCCATGATATCAAAAGGATATCAACACATCATTCAACTATAAGAAATCTAGTCTATAAACTGTACTATGCTAAAAGTCCTGCTTTAGCACTAGCAAAGTTAAATAACATCCTTCTACATGGTACAGCAAAAGACTTACTTGAAGAAATTCACTATATCCAGAAAAAATATTTTGGAAGTGAAAACCATTTACAGAATTAAATAACTTTAAACCAATTAAGCAACAATTCTACACATGGCAACCATTTGCTAAACATATACAAAAAAGAAATACTAAAATTTAAAAGTACATCAGCTTAAGTACCAAACCATGTATGTGTATGTTGCCGTAGAATTTTTTATAAAAGTAACACAAAAACTGTGGACCTATCATACAAAATAGAAGACAATGAAGATTCTAAATGGTTTGAATTAGCTTTCTACCTTCTAGCAGAAAACAAATATGAAATAACTGAGCCCTTAATACTTTGCAGTTATTGCACTACAAAACTTGACAACAACCAAACTCCTTCACGTTCTATCACAAATAATTTGGAATTATACCTAGTGCCAAAACCTCTACAACAACTTAATTTATATGAGAGCATCATAATTCAAACAGTACACCCATTTCAAGCAATAATACGCCTTCAACCAAAAACAGCAAAATTACCTCCCTCTGAATTGGTAAAAGGCATTCGTGGAAAAGTAGTTTATTTACCATTAAATCTAAAAGAAAATGTGCATACTCTAGGAGTGCAACGTCCAATGCAGCAATCTTTAATTATATTAGTAAATGAAGTACCTACAAAAGACAAAAAAATATGGCAACAGCTGGTAGATTTATATAAAGTTAGACAATCCTTCCAATATCTTAAAGAGAATAATGAATATTACAAAGAAATTAATATTGAAGAAAACTTGAAAGATACAACTGAAATAATTCAAGAAACACAAGAAGCTGGTCAATTTGAGCTACTAGATCCTGCTACAATATCAAATACTTTAGACCATTATACAATTCATCCTTTGCACTGTAATGACACCGTACAAGATGTACTGGAAACTTACCAAATGCGTCAAACAAAAGGATTGCCAATCAGTATATGGAAAAAAGTATAGAAGCACATGCTTTTCCTCTACTCTTTCCTACTGGCAAAGGAGGAAGGTATGATGATAGACCTATTCAAATATCAGCTTCAGAATACCGCTCATTACGGATGTATTCTGAAGATCCCAGATTTAGACAAAATGTGGAATACATATTCCACCTACTCTTTGAAAGTGAACTAGCAACTTTATGTTACGGAGTTACACACATATTAAAATCAGGATCACACTTTCAAAATATGACAGCTACACAATTATTAGAGAAAGTGCAACAAAAGGATGAGGTTTTACAATCAAATATTACAAATCTATTAGCAAATATGCGTGGTACTAAAGAGTACTGGTTTCGACGTCATGGAGATGTACATTGTATGATCAGAAACCTTGGCCCACCCACTTGGTTTGTTACATTAAGTTGTGCAGAATATGCATGGGAAGATCTACATGATTTCCTACGCATATCAAATAAAAACAAAACAAACATGGATATTCTAACACCTGGAGAACTTTGTTCTTTGGATCCTGTTAATGTTTCAAGATATTTTCACCATCGCTTCATTGCTATGCTACATTTTATTTGTAATAAAACTGTTCCTCCCCTTGGAGAAGTGCAACACTTCTTTTGGAGAAAAGAATACCAAGCCAGAGGAGCACCACATATCCACATGCTTTTATGGATTAAAGATGCTCCTAAATTTGGTCAAGACAGTGATGCCACTGTTTTACAGTTTATTGAAAAATATGTCACTTGTGAAATTCCATCAGAAGCCACAAATAGTGATCTTCGTGCACAAATTTTACAATTTCAAAGACACAAATGTGGAAAATATTGTTGTCGCAAATACAAAAACAAAAGGCAAATACTACACCAAATGCCGATTTGGTTTCCCTAGACCAGTTACAAATACAGGTCAAGTAAACAATCTCATGTCTTCATTTAGACATAGTGTTAAAGTTAAGTCACCTAAAAATACATATTACATAAAAAGAAAAGAAGAAGAAAAATATATCAATGATTATAATGCAATCATTGCCCACTTATGGAATGCAAACCTAGATGTGCAGTACATTGCAGACAATTCTACTGCAGTTGCACGATATGTCACAGCATACTTAGCTAAAGCAGAAAAGACAGAGCTCCAAGACCTCTGGAATGACCTGTCATCAGATAAAACAGTATCTCAGAAATTATACAGCTTGGGCATAAAAATGCTCACCCATAGAGAATGTGGATCTTATGAAGCAGCTGATCGTTTAACTGGTACTTCATTGTATGATAAATCTGAAAATATAGTATGACTAAGTCTTGGTCCAGCTAAATCTAGAAAAAGAGTTCTAAAATCATATGAAGATATAGAAACAATAGCCAAACATGATCCCAACAGCCAAGACATTTTAAAAAACAATTTATTGGACACATACTACCCAAACAGAAGTAATACTTTGGAAAACATGTGTCTATACCAAATAGCCCAAAACTACACATACAAAAATAATATGAAACCTGATGAAAAAAAAATGTAAATATAGAGTGACAGACTGTGAAGGCAGCTTAGTTAAACTCACTAAACCAAATTTAATTAATCATATCAAATTGTCATTGAAGACTCCTCAACATAAAGAAGTATATTACATGTCCCTGCTACAACTCTTCAAACCATGGAGAAAAGAAGAACAATTACTAGATAACTATGACTCATATGAGGATGCTTTCAAAGCAAATGAAAGCACTATAACTGATGTAAACTTTACACAGTACAAAACAATGTTGCACAATGAACAGCAACACGAAGAAGAACTCCAAGCCCAACTAGATAAGGATACTCCTGACATTAGTCAACCTTCTGTAACAGGAAGCCAAGAACCACTGGGAGAACCACTAATAACAAATGAGGCAGAATTAGCTATGATAGAAGTAGAAAACACCATGTGTCAGTATGAAGATAAGGAAGACTTAACTATACTACAATCAAAACTAAACAGTGAGCAAAGTAGCATTTTTCAAGAAGTAACAAAACAAATTGCACATTGTGTAAAACATGAAAATAAAGAATGTTCCTGCCATAATTATAAACCTATACTACTGTACGTCAGTGGTGAAGCTGGTTCTGGAAAAACATTCCTAATCAAAATCATTAGTAAGTTCCTTCAACAATTGACAAACAACAAACTGTCCGCTGTTGTCACTGCCCCCACAGGTTTAGCTGCCTACAACATAGGTGGTGTTACATTACACCGATTACTACTATTACCAGTAGAACACCAGAACAAATTAGACTATTACAAACTTTCTGCAGAAGCTGCAATGGAATTACGCAGAGCATTGAAACAAATGAAAATGCTACTAATAGACGAAGTGAGCATGGTCTCCAACCTGATGTTAGCTTTGATTCACCTCAGATTACAAGAAGTACTCAAAACAGACTATGAAGAGCTCTTTGCAGGAAAACACATTATTGTTTTTGGAGATCTGCTTCAATTAACACCAGTAAAAGGTAAACCTATTTTTAAAACATTAGGGCACAAACTCTGCTGTAAAACTTTTGGAAGCATTGGAAATGTCAACCTTTGGCAACATTTCCAATACAGAGAATTAACAGAAAACATGGGCCAATCTGCAGATCTCACTTATGCCAACATTTTAAAAAGTTTGAGAGTTGGTATACTTTCTAAAGAAGCAGAAGCAACATTGAAAACCCGGCACATTAATGCACTTTATGGCGATAATGCATGTGCTACAGATGTTATGGAACAATTAGCCCACAAAAATGTCAATTGTATGGCTTTAATGCCAACTCTTGCAAGCTGTCTCAAATTCAATGAAATAATGTTAAGTAAAGAAATGCAACCAATAATGGAAATTAGCGCCACAGACAAACTAGATGTACATGGTATGACACTACCCATGTGTGACCAAGCCACAACAAGACTAAATAATTTAGAAAAATCAATCTCAAACACAGCAGGCTTAGAAAAGATGTTAAAATTATCCTTAAATTGCAGAGTAATGCTTAAATGTAACCTTGACGTGGACCAAAGACTAGTTAATGGAGCACTGGGTACAGTTGTTGGCTTTCAAACATACCCACGTGACAACAAAATTCAGTTTGTCAATATACTCTTTGACAAACTTTCAGAAGTAAAACGGATAGGATGCTCAACAGCTAGATTCCTTCTCTTCAAAGATATGTATGTACGCAGAGAACAATTTTCTCTAACTCTTGCATACGCAGTCACGATTCATAAATCACAAGGTCTTACCCTAGACAAAGCAATGATAGATATTGGTAACACAGTCTTTAAAGAAGGCATGAGCTACGTAGCACTATCACGCTTACGTACACTTGACGGTCTATTTCTAATTAACTTTGATGCAAGTAAAGTAAACACTGATATTCCTTGCATTTTAGAATATAAGAGACTTCGATCACTATACACTCCCCATCTAAACACATATTCTGTTCCACAAAACTAAAACGTTGTAAAAGAAAACTAAATCAAACAGAAATGCAACAGGACGTCACTGCAAATCCTCCAAAGAGAGTAAAAGAAACTAATACTTCATCAAGTACCACAAACAAAAAAGAATCAATTAGAGAAAGTAAACCAGGTACTTCTTTAGAGAAGGAAGACAAACTCCAAAAAAAGCAGTTAGATACAGAACTACCTGGACCATTTAAATTCTCAAATATAGTTGGTGTAAGTTGCTATGCAAATGTAGCAATGAATATTCAATTTCAATTGCTACCAATTGTTGACAACATTTACTTACACAGTACAGACCCATTGTGTTTGCAAATGTTAGTACTTCACAGAAATGCAGCAAACAATCCTGACAACACATATAGTGTTTTTGGAATAAGACGACAATTGGACTACTGTGCTGGAATGGTGAAATTCACTATAAACTCACAGGAAGATCCACAAGAATTTCTAATGTACTTACTACAAGTACTGGAAAACAAAAACATACCTATAAATGAAATCTTTCAGATTTCATACATGTGGAAACATACATGCACCCTCTGCAACAATGTGACACAAGAAGAAATCCCCAATGAACACTTCATATATATATATATATATATATATATATATATATATATATATATATATATATATATATATATATCCAAATTGTGAATCCATTCCATTTCAGCAACTTGTACAAAATGCAAACCATGGTACATTATGCTCTACCTGCAATTCAGATAATCGCTCCACGTTAGTAATACAAACACATAGTAAATACGTAATACTAATGGTTCTACGTTACAATGCAGATGGTACCAAAAACAACTGCAAGCTGACTGGATTCACACATGGTCAAATATCACTTGGTAAGAAAACCTTCACAACAATAGGTATAATCTACCACGCAGGAGCCACAATCAATTCAGGGCACTACACTGCATATATAAAAAAGAAATGTGGATGGTTTGAATGTAATGATAGTACCATTACTCTAAAGCAGAGATTACCAGCAAATCTTACAAACGCTTTTTTGATGTTCTTAAAACCAAAATTTGATAAATAAACTATTTAAACCTTTAAATAAATCTGTGTTAAAAAAATATAAACTGTTAGAATACTCCAAAAGCTATCTAACTGCTCAAAGATTCTACAACAACTAATCAGATAAATGAATACCACTAAATTAGACCAAAAAATACACAGTTAGAATACGCCAATTGGTATCTAACTGTCCCAAAATGTAACAATATCCAAATAGATAAATCAAAACCACTAAAATATATTAAGAAAATAGACAGTTAGAATACGCCAATTGGTATCTAACTGCTCCAAAATTTTATAATATCAAAACAAATGAAGAATCTGTTACTGCTCCAAAAAAAACAACAATGCAAAGTATAAAGCATTAGCCAGAAACAACAAGTGAACACTGAAAACAAACTAACAAATAAACTGTAGCATAACAGAAAAAGTTTTTTTTTTAATTCAACATGGATTTTTTTTTCTCCCACAGACCCAATGATTTTAGCAACAAATACAGAAACTGAGCAAATTGCACAGTACTTTGATTTGTACTCTACTAAATATGAGGGTCGAAAAAAAATAAAAGTATATTGTTTACACAATGTAATAAGTCATTACAAAAT
The DNA here is from genome assembly GCF_040938575.1 of Ambystoma mexicanum. NCBI lineage: Eukaryota > Metazoa > Chordata > Amphibia > Caudata > Ambystomatidae > Ambystoma > Ambystoma mexicanum. The sequence continues at coordinate 387,960,459 of NC_090930.1, read as the reverse complement.
ACTAATACTAACATGCTATTTTCTTTTATCACAGAAATAAAGAAGAAAAACATGGACTCCCATTACTAGACCAAATAGTAAGTATACAATAATAAGGACAACCATAGCAGCATATCACATCCATAGTATCTAATACCTTTGTTCCTTATACATTTGTTTTTCACCCAAAGTTATAAGCAAATATGAATGTGATATGCTGCGGTGGTTGTTGCCAGGGCATAGAGTCTTGGGTGCATGGCCAAATGGCCATGCACCCAAGACTCTATGCCCTGGCAACAACCACCGCAGCATATCACATCCATAGAGTCAAACATTTCAACTATGATCTATGGGAAACTTTTAATGTCCGCGAACAATGTGAGTGTTCTTAGAACACTTTGAACTTGCCAGCGAACAATACGGACACCGTTTTCAGGACACCCCCTACGAACATTTCAGAACAACGCGATAGTTCTTAGAACACTTTCAACTTAACAACGAACAATACGGACAGCGTCCTAAGGACACCCCCTACGAACCTTCCAGGACACCGGGAGTGTTCTTAGAAGCGTCTTCAGAACACCACCATCTGTTTATTTGCGAACATGTCAGGACACCGCAAGTGTTCTTAGGACACATTCAACTTGACAAAGAACAATACGGACAGCTTCCTCAGGACACCCCCTACAAACACTCCCCAGACACCGCGAGTGTTCTTAGAAGCGTCTTCAGAACACCCCCATTTTGTTTATTTGCAAACATTTCAGAACACCGCGAGTGTTCTTAGGACACATTCAACTTGACAGAGAACAATACAGACAGCGTCCTCAGGACACCCCCTACGAACACTCCCCGGAAACCACAAGTGTTCTTAGAAGCGTCTTCACAACACCACCATCTTGTTTATTTGCGAACATTTCAGTATACCGCGAGTGTTCTTAGGACACATTCAACTTGACAGAGAACAATACGGACAGTGTCCTCCGGACACCCCCTACGAACACTCCCCGGACACCGCGAGTGTTCTTAGAAGCGTCTTCAGAACACCCCCATTTCGTTTATTTGAGAACATTTCAGGACACAGCGAGTGTTCTTAGGACACATTCAACTTGACAGAGAACAATACGGACAGCGTCCTCAGGACACCCCCTACGAACACTCCCCGGACACCGCAAGTGTTCTTAGCAGCATCTTCAGAACACCCCCATTTTGTTTATTTGTGAACATTTCAGGACACTGCGGGTGTTCTTAGAACACATTCAACTTGACAGAGAACAATATGGACAGCGTCCTCAGGACACCCCCTACAAACATTTCAGGACACCGGGAGTGTTCTCAAAAACGTCTTCAGAACATCCCCATTTTGTTTATTTGCGAACATTTCAGGACACCGCGCGTGTTCTTAGAACACATTCAACTTGACAGAGAACAATATGGACAGCGTCCTCAGGACACCCCCTACGAACACTCCCCGGACACCGCTTAGAAAAGTTTCACTTTGCTTGTGAACAAAACGGACACATATTGACTCCTTAGAACACCCCATAGTCAGTTTAGTTAGAACATTTCAGAACACCCGTGATGGCCGCAAACAAATCGAACACAAAAAGAACGTCTAACACATAAAAAACACAACTTTCATCCTATCTCATACACTCCCACCCTCCCCAAACACTCCTATACACCAACAAACTCTACAAAATACACATTTTGAACAAAGTTTCTCCGCGCTGTCCGGGGACGTCTGCGTATCCAAGATGGCGGGCGCTACCGAAAAATATGACACGCTTCACGCTCCACGCCGTCCAATCAGTGAACACGTTGCATGTCCGCGAACATCACGCAAGACGATTGGCCAATCAGGACACTGTCCGCGGAGCGAACAGGGAAGTGTGTCCACGAACCGAACACAGATATCACTAATTTTTTTTGACCTACTTTTTGGTCATTTTAAAAAAAACTACTGGACGGATTGTCACCAAATTTGCAAAAGCACACTTTCCGGACCAAGCTGCTGCTCCTGGTCCAAATTTGGTGGAAATCCGTCCAGCGGTTTGGGCTGTAGGCGCGAGCAAAATGTTTTTCCCATTAACTCTATGGAGAGTGAGTATAATGTATACAAATATGAGCATATAGAGGGAAGGTAGATTAATAAAAATAAAACTATGAGAAAGTGCTGATAACCATAATGATTATCTTCATGCACAGAAAGGATTGCTCTCTTTCAAGCCTGTATCTTCCGCTATGTATATGTTTCATATGATGTGACTGGACCCTAAGTCTACAAATATAGTACCTTTTCAATTTTTACTTCCTGACTGTTACTGAAGAAAACTATGTGGCTTCGATATGTCAGTAAAGGATAAAAAGGGAGAGCCAGCCATGTGATGTCATCAGTGATGTCATCAATGACATTTGTGATGTCATCTTTGATGTCCTGGGTGTTAGTGGTAGCAGTGCACGGTGGCGCGAGTTATGGTTGCTTATGTTACCATAACTGCCGAATTTCAGGGGTTTTTCGGTTTTACTTTGAGCCATAACGTCCCTTTAACAAAGTTTTTTCACTGAATTTCATATGTTTTGAGTAGCACAACTTAACCATAACATCCCTTTAAAGTTTTTTCACTGAATTTCATAGGTTTTTAGTAGCACAACTTAACCATAATATCCCTGACTTCATATACATGTAACATAGAACATACTAACCCCCTCGTAGTGATTTTCATGTCCGCGGACTACCGCCATGTCCGCGGACACATCGAAAATCTGAGCGTGGTGAACGTAAATTTAAATGGTGTGCCCCATTTCCCCTTTGAAGTTGGCTCTGAAAAGAGCCATTTTTTTTGTTTTTTTTACAGATGCTTAACAGACACCTGTTATTTTGTATTTTTTTTCTTGTTTTTTTTTCTTACTTTACTCCTAAAATCTTCACATAACCTTCTCCAAAGCAACCCTTACATTCCAAAATAGAAAGGCATTTCCCGTAAAAGATAAATAAATGCCATCTTCTTTAAAATTAACAGCATTACTGGCATCAATATTCTCATTGTTACAGAAGAACATACCAGCTCTAAGCATGAAGGCACACATGCCTCGGTTGATGACACACCTAGCAATATTTTGCTGAGGACAAAAAAACTGAACTATTGTCCCATATTGCCCCAGGTAGTAATCCAGAAAAAATTACTTTTGCATTTGGAAGGATCTTCATTACTGCTTGAACCAAGCGTTCCAAATCAGCCAACAAAGTAGGGGCACTGATGTTGCCCAAATGGAAAGCACCATAGTGCAAAACTACCACATGCGGACTGTTCATCGTGGCCATATCCTCACAAACTTGTACAATTCCCTGGTCATTGCAATCAGGCACACTGCTCCACACCACCTGCACTCCTTTCACATCAAAGTTCTTTGCAACATGCCTGCATTCAGCGTACTGCTGTAAACCATGCACAAACATATCTCCGAGCACCAACACCCTGACTTTCTCCACTTCTGCCATCTTCACCACACACAGTCTCTTTCAACACAAATCGATAACCTCGACATCTGATTGGCTGATCCGTACAGTCTTCTTTCCATGTTGGATTTCCTGGAAAAACCCGGATGTAGCACGCCCTGTCCACGAACAGCCGCGGTGTCCGCGGACGGCGTCCACTTTACTCTCTGTGCCATTCCCTCATTACATACAGCTAAGCAATCACACAATACGAGTAACGTCCTCAGAACAACCCCATTTTGTGAATTTTCGAACATTTCAGGACAATTATTATTTCATTGTTCAACATATTAACATTACAAATATTATACTTTCATCTTGTACTCTGCATACAATGCTATGTTTCTCCATTAGTAGCTCAGTATACTAGATAAAATCCCATAATACAATGCTATTTATATCAATGCATCGTTCAAAGGACTAATAACGGTATGATATTTATTGCAATATCCTTGACACTTTTTTTGCAACATTATAATAAAAATCCCTAGTACACAAATTCCATGAAAAGTACATACACACGTGATGTCATTGCGATGTCATCATTGATGTCCTGGGTGTTAGTCTTAGCAGTGCACGGTGGTGGCGCCAGTTATTTTTCAAAGCTTACCATAACTTACGATTTTCAGGGGTCTTTCGGCTGTACTTAGAACCATAACGTCCTTTAAACAAACTTTCTTTAATATCACGCAAACAATATACAAACATGCCGTGCAAAAAACAACTTCTACAGATGGCTTTACACAGAATGTTGCAAAGTAAGAATTTATGCTTGTTCACAGTGAAGGTCAGCTGCTTCCACAACTTCTACAGATGGCTTTACACAGAATGTTGCAAAGTAAGGATTTATGCTCGTTCACAGTGAAGGTCAGCTGCTTCCATTTTTTTCTCGGGCCCCGGAGAGGCTCACGAAGCGGACTACAAGGTTGTATTGTGTTTTGACCTTGACAGACAGAGATTGTGATGAAAGACTTCTCTTGGAGGAGTGTTGCTAAAACGTAAGAGAAGATAAAGATGAAATTTCTGAAACGAAACCACTTTTATATGTTATATCACTATGCAAAAGATCGTTGGCACACGCGGAGTCGTATTTTGGGACTGCACCACTCATAGACAATGGAAATTGCAATTGTACTGTAAGTAACCCTTTAGATTATTGTATACCAAATATAATCACAATAGCGTAGCATTAAAGACCGCTCAAGTTGAACTTGTTCGTTGAAAGTGGCATAATGTTTTCTACCATGCACTATCACCGCCAAATTGATCCCCTGTCGTTTAGAAGGCTCTGAAAAAGGCAGACGACACAGGGTGGGTTAATAGAAATAATTTAACCGGTCTATAGGCGGTCAAGCGCTCTACTCGCTGTGCCACTTCACTGTAGCCTGTCAAGTGGCACAGCGAGTACAGTGCTCGCTTTGACATCCGTGCACAGCTTGCTAACGCAAGTTTGAATCCCGGCAAGGCTAAACTCAGCCTTTCATCATTCTGTCGTCGATAAATGAGCACCACACACCGTGGTTAATAATAAGCACTGCTTAGATACCTCACGGTTCTTAGCGCTAATATGAATGGGAAAATATTATTATTTTATTATTAACATACTCTGTTGCACTATCTTCGATAGCAAATAGTTTCACGCCCTAATAAATAAAATGATGATTTTTAATGAAGATCAGCTGGTGAGATTAATTTATGTTTTTTAAAACAGGTATGTGGCTCCATTTTGCCTATGTCACGATTTACAGACTCCAGCGGATGGGGTCTTCAACTGCCAGGTGCAGGTCCAAATATGCAACTTCATGACCCTCACCATTTTATGGGACAATCGCCAAAGACCAATATGCCCTTACGCAATACTAGCGGCTACAAACAACATACCAACCAATAGGGTGGTCTAATGGCTTGATGTTGGAGCAACCTTCCGATTATCAGAGCGACCATTTACTGCTTTTATCATAAAACAATAGCCTATCTACCGTAAGGGAACAAGGCGTGGCTCCAAATAAACTTTTGCTGATCGACAGCAGAGACAATAGCAAATCGCTGAATATTCACTAAACATTTCATGTGAAATAAATGTACTTTACCAAATGTACAATCCTGCTGTTTACTTTTAAACCACAGTTTCATATTCCGAATTGTGGCGCACTGAGTTGTAAGCTGATCTAACACCCTCTGTACCGCACAGGAACATCGCGTGCCTCAACATGAACTTTTGCGGATCGACAACAAAGACAAATGCAAATTGCTGAATATTCTCTAAACATTTGATGTCAAAAAAATGTACTTTACAACATTTACAATCTTGCTGTTTGCTTTTAAATCACTGTTTCATATTCCGAATTGTGGCGCGCTGTGTTGTGACATAATGTGTGTTGTCTTCCGGGTTCTGTGTAAAGTCGCGTAGGACTGGAGACGACTGGGTGCGTTTGATTACGCACCCTGTAACGTCACGGAGAGAGGCGGGGAATATGAATGCTTTGATAATATCAGGCTTAGGGGCGGGAGATATGATTTAGTGTCGCAAAAGCAAGTCAGCCAGGTCAATAGCACCAGTCATAGGATTATCACATAATGTCGGCGCACACCAGCCGGATTTATTGTTTCTTTAGTGGACAAAAAGTCAGTTGGCGCCCCTAGGAAATTGTACTATTAGCGGACAAAAGGAGTGGTCTTAAAATACTTTCACCCTAACAACGAACAATACAAACAACGTTCTCAGAACACCCCCATGTTGTGTAATTGCAACCATTTCGGGACACTGCGAGTGTTCTTAGAACACATTCAGCTAGACAGATTACAATACGGACAGCATCCTGAGGACACCCCCAGTTTGTGTATTTATGAACAATTAAGTACACCGCGAGTGTTCATAGCTCATTTTTACCTTCCTTGCGAACAAAAATGACACATACTCCGTCCTCTAAACACCCCACCATTTAGTTTATTTACAAAATGTCAGAACAGCCGTGTTCTCCGCGGACAAATCGAACGCAACAAAAACGTCTAGCACATAAAAAAACAAAACATTGAACCTATCTCATACTCCCCCACCCTCCCCAAACACTCTTACACACCAACACACGGCACTAAATACAATTTTTTATCCACGTTTCACTGCCCTGTACGCGGTCGACTGCGAATACAAGGTGGCGGGTGCCACAGAAAATCTGACACGCCCCTCGTCGTCCAATCAGCAAACACGTTGCATGTCCGCGGACATGACGCAAGGCCATGGGCCAATCGGGGTGCTGTCCGCGGAGCAAACAGGGAAGTCTGTCCGCGAAGCGAACACAGATATCACTAATTTTTTTGCCTTACATTTTGGTCATTTTTAAAAAAAAACTACTGGACAGATTTACACCAAATTTACAAAAGCACACTTTTGGGACCAGGCCGCCACTCCTGCCGCAAATTTGGTGTAAATCCGTCCAGTGGTTCGGGCTGTAGCCGTGTGCAAAGTTTTTTCCCCATTCAGTCTTTGGGAAAAAAAAAAGTTTTGGGACCCCCCTATAACTTCCCCCCCCCCTGGACGAATCCTCACCAAACTTTGCAAAAAAATTCAGAGTGACCCAACTACTTTTTTTTGCAAAGTTTGGTGAGGATCCGTCCAGGGAGAGCGAAGTTATAAGCCGCCCAAAAAGTGCTCTTCCAATGGAAACAGCAACTTAACCATAACTACATGGCCACTACCGTGGCCATGTAAAATATATATATATATATCACACTTTTATAATAAATTAATATTTGATAACACACTTATGAAGATAATGTTGATCAACAATGGATCCTAGCACACTTTTTTTTATCAGTTAGGAGTTGGTACCGAAAGGATAAAATAGCTGAGAATGCTTTATGGTTTCAAGGAAGAGTAATGGTGGAAAGGAATGCAGTACAGAAATAAACTGATATGGTTTCAACAAGAGATAATATAATCACTTTTCTCCTTTGTGGCAATTCACTCCCCTCTATGTAATATAAAGAGATGGAAGGGAAGCACACAGTTTTCAGGAATACAATCACAATACAATATGAATTTCAGTTCCCTCCTAGTAAGCTAAGAACACAGGGATGATTTTAAAAGAGGCAAAATACTTAAATGTGATTTGCAAAGAAGTGAAAATATGCTAATAATTATTTTAATACCCCATAGGTGATTCAGGGTAGGTGACAGCTACTTTGAATGAGTTCAGGTCAACACTAGCAATGATTCATGAGGGATTATCAAGTTGAAAACGAATTTCAGCAAGGCAATGCAAAAGTCAGCAGTATCTTTACAAGTGGTGAAATGAGCTAGGTGAAATGAGTTATCTGCAATTCGCGGCACTTTTTCCGTGTGTGTCGAGCGCGATTACGGAACAACTATAAGGAATAGTTGGGCTTGTTGGAAAGCTTAGATTCTTAGCTTTAAAGTGAAAGTTAAATCTTGTTCCTGGCACACGCGGTTCCAAAGATACAGACAATTTTGTGGAGGTAGATTTTCAGAAATAAAGTAGTGATTCAGAATGGCAAATGACACTTTCCCAGATTTAGAGTCAGAGAATGGACACAATTTCTATGATGCAGTTCTGGACAGGTTAAAATGGTTTGAATCAGATTATTTTAGACAAAGAGATTGGTTCTGGCACAGTTTTCAGGATACTCACTCCTAGTCTTGGAAGGAATGGGCCTCTGTCACGGATCTGGTCAACAGGTTTAGCTGCGGTTCTCTCGCCACGGACGGTCTCTGGTACCGGTTCTGCTCACAGCGATCTGGGTCGACTCTGCTCTGCTGGTCTGGATCTCTGGTTCCGGTAAAAATTATTGGCACTGCACAGAGGTCTGGTCTGGATACAGCACTGCTTTCTGGGTTCTGGCATAGGGTTCTAGCCAGAATCAAACAGCACTGCCCGGCTGTTGAAGAGTCAGGTTGCAAAAGATGTTGAGGCCTGCTGAAAAGGATTCAGCTTGTAGTTCAGGCCCCTCTGCCTAAAGTACTGGAGTCTGGAGTCTAAGTTCTGGATGGTCCTTCTTGATATTGTCTGATCCGGCAGAGTGCTTCGCAAGAAATCAGTTTGAAATGGAAAAGTGAATGTCCCTACCTGGGTCCCAGTGGCTCCTTTTATGTCTTTAGAAAATGGGTGTGTGCGTGGGCATAACTAAGCCTGCCCCTCATAACTTATCATTGGCCTAGCTCTCCTCTCTCCCTTGATTGGGGGATGGAAATGGAGTGTCATCGTGATGAGGTAAGTTTATGGGTCAGAGGATCCTCCCCTTGTCAATTTGCACACAAATCTATTTTTGATCCAAATACATATTTATCTATGTACAATTTTTCTAATATTATATGTCCAGTTAACATATTTTCTGTAGCACCAAATCATCCGATCCCTGTCTTTGTAAGAAAAACGAGGTTATGGCAGATAAAGTCACAGGTCCACAGTGCTTGTATAACAGTTAAAGAGATCAACCAAGGCTGCAGGTGTCTGGGTGGTGTGGGTGTACTGCAAGTATAAAATCCATGAGGAAAGTTATGAAGAACAAAAGAGGTCCCAGTCTCTCTACGCCAAGGAATTGGAATTTATTAAAGGTGAAAAACGCCTGACACGTGTTTCAAGCTGCGTACAGCTCTTCTTCAGAGGCTACAGTTATACAAAAATGACAAGCAAATTATAAATAAGTTACAATGTATGCAGTTGGTGCAATGTATCAAAAACAAACAAAGGTACAAGGGAAGGGAAAGGAGCCAGGGCAAGGTGCAACCACAATTTACACATGTGCAATACATGTAAAAAAACGAATAATAAAGGAGGTTGAATTACCGCAAGTTGTCAATTTCATTTGTAGCAGCACGTGTGCATGGGAACAATTGCAGAAGAAAATTAAAGCACCATTTTAGAAACAAAGGTTGACCATAGCAGTGCAATCATGTACCAAACGAATCAATCAAATAAGTCTTAAAATAGAAGACTAATATGTGCCACATAATTGTGAAATAAACGGTTTACCTTGAATTACCGCAATTAGTCGTCAAAATTAAAAGTAGGACAATGCCAGGATGAATTCTGAAAAGACCCCAATATGTAATTAATATAATCAACCAAAGTTGGGACAAAAACATTTATAACCAAGATACCAGGGTCATTAAAGATTAAAACATACCTCAAACTGCCTTGCTATTGCAGAAGGCTAAAATTCAACAAAAACAAAAGAAGAAAAACCGAGTCTCAATTAATGTTGCATAAAGGCCAGCAAGAACCCTTTTAAACCACTAATTGGCTCCTGATCAACAAGCAATTAAATACATCAGCCGTAATTATGCCGTAATATACAAGAAATGCAAAGATAATTGTACAAGGAAACAACCAATTAGGTCCTTGACCATCCATAATTAGGGGGAGCGTATTAACACGTCTTACCGCCGTGATCGTAAGTTTGTGTTTGCTCAGAATTCCATCGCGCAGTTCGCAAAATAGTAGTAGGACTACATATACTTGAGGCTAAAGGCAGTGAAATGTATAGTCATGCAACTAAGGTGTAGCAAGTTCTGAAAACGTGCCACCATGTTGGAAGAACGGAAAGAGCCTAACAGGGAACCTTATTGCATTAAAAGGCGGTCCGTAGATTGATTATAGTAAGTTAGATGTTAGAGGATGAAGTTGTGATGATTGAAGGTGCAATATGTTTTTCAGAGTGCAAACATTTTCTCCATGTGGTATCCATACCACTTTCAATGACACAGATTCAATGATCCTTACCCAAAGTTCCTGCAGATATGCAATCGAAAAATAACATATTTCCTGTTGCCATATTTTTTTCATATCACTCAAGGCCACCTCCTATGTGGATGAGGTCATCCCAGCTTCGATCCTAAAGAATAACACAGGTTTTGCTCCAGCTCATCGCCTTCACGCTATCAATGCCTCACTCATACACAAGGCACAGTGAAAACTGGTCACGTAGACCACTTCTAAAAATTCCCACCCTTGACCAGATGACCTAGCAAACCTTGCAAAACAAAGAGGTGATGGTTGCAAGGATTATAATAAATCTTAAACCTCTGGCAACCCTCCAGACCACCGTTGTTCAACAGCCAAATCATTACAGAAAGGGGCCCAAAGGGGCTGTCCAGCCCGAACTGCTAGGTCATATTCATTCTACATGAGACCACCAGCATCCACAGACATGTGTTGTCCTCATTGGGCATCATCGGTGAGGAGTATCTAGGGTCTCTAGGCTCAGCAGTCACATGTCCCACGTCATGGCATACCCATCTCACTCAGGGGGACAAAGCAAAAAAAAGAGGTGATTGCTATAGTGGCCGAAGTGTATGAAAAGAAGTGGTGGAACTATGTTCCCTGCTGGCCTGAACGGCTTCCTACAAACCTCATTGCCAGGCACCCTCCCATGCACAATACAAACCCCAAATCACATGCACCTGCTGGTTAAGGGAACGTTCAGTGCAGTGCACTGAAAGTGCACGTTTAACTTCTCCCTACAATTTTTATTTTAAAACAAAACCATTCCGGAACGGTTTCTTTTTAAAATAAAAGTATAGGAACTGTACAACTTAATTAAAAGAAGTAGAGGAGCAGCTCTCCCGCCCACTTCGACCACTGGATTGCTAGAATGTTTAGAATGAATCTTAAATCTCTGGGAGTTGTGCTGTGCAACCCTGCAGACCATCATTCTACGCCTGCCGGGCGATTAAAGAAAGGGGCAAGACCATATGCAAATCATGCTTGGTCCCACACCCTTACCCCATCACCCCTATACCCTTCATTGTCAAGATCAGTGAGAAGACAGTCATGCTCCAACTGCATGAACAGATTGGTCCATCCAGGCCCGGTCTTACACCAGATTGCAACCCAGGCGGGAAGCATCATTGGCGACCCCCCGCCATTCATCAGAATGCACCCCTCCTCCCCCGACTGGCTCACGTCACTCCCAAACTACACCTCTATTGTGCAACAAAACCCCTCCTCAATATTAATAAATAATTGCTATATAAAGTAAGCTAGTTTCATTACATTGTAATTCAAGTAATTTACAGAAGAATTCTAATGGGAAAACACAGCTGTTGCAAAGAAAGAAAGAAAGAAAGAAAGAAAGAAAGAAAGAAAGAAAGAAAGAAAGAAAGAAAGAAAGAAAGAAAGAAAGAAAGAACAGCCCAGGGCATGGAATAAGAGAGAACCCAACGATATTCTGGACTAGCAGCAACAAAATGCAACAGTGCGCGGTGCGGAACAGAAACAACAACTGGAGAAATAATAGTAGAAAACATTTTATACAATTATCTGCATCTGTGAAAAATCTGCCTGCCCTTTCACACCTGTTTTGCTGCATCTCGGACAGATGTCCCCCCCAAGTGCCTTACAGTAATTGTTACCTCACAAACTGCCATACCAAAGACCCCCGCCCAAGGCTCCCTCATGCTTAAGCATAATCAAGCAGGGTTGACTGGCATGTTGGCCGAGTGTGAGGTGTGAAGATCAAGAGGAGGCTAAGTTTGTTGAGTGCGAGTCGATGCTTGGTATACCGCACCGGTAGAGTTGTGTGAGGTGGGTGATAGCGGTGAGAGGCACAGGGTCCCCTCAGAGTGATAGTGTTGAGGAACTAGACTGGCTTACATGGAACCACTTGAGAGATATTAGCGCCAGGTCACTGCTGTTTTCACAATTTTTGAGTTGTGAATGTTATGAACAGAGTTGTCGTTGTTGTACTCGTCAACATTATAACCAATTAAGCGGTGACAATTTCAGGAGATTTTGCCACAGGTTTGCCACAGGTTGAGCACTTGGTACAGTGTTGAGGTGCCAATAAACCGGTCGGCCAGTCACTCTTCGACACTAACCTTCATGATCTGCGGGGCAACGTGATGGGGCTAGGGCTAAGCATATGAGGGTTTAGGGTGCAGAGGACCCCAGACTGGAGTGCAGTATGGCTGAACCTGTTTCTGGAGCGTTCACACACGTTCTTTTCTGAATGTACTTAGGGGCTGGTCTGCAGTCCCACTGGCATTTCTATACATCGTTTATTGTGTATTAAGTGTGTCCACGTCTGGTTTTCCAAAAATCTAATCACTCATTATGTTTTCAAGGTGGAGGTCAGCTCTCCATACATTGGATGCATATCATTTAGTACAAACAGCACAATAATGCCCAAAAAGCACAATTATCTTTTTCCATGGCACTCCGTTCTGATGGTGCGCAGCGGCCCCCAATTGATCACAGAATGTATCCAATAAGGGCCTATGTCTCGGGAGGAGGGGCAAAGTGCTTGCTTGGAAGAAGAAAATGACACAGAGAAAACACAGGTTCGATCCCTGCGTCTGTGCTTAGAAACCTCTGGGTATTTAAGCATGTTATAAATAACCTATTGTATTATATGTAATATGTTAACAACACATTAAAATGATGCATCATTAGGCAGTTTTAGGCTGCCTAATGATGCATCATTTTAATGTGTTATTAACTTAAGTTCGTATTCCTATGCTGTCTGGCTATGGCTGGTGCGTGCAACCTGGCCCAGTGGCTTTGCACTGGCTTGAGGCTCAGACGAGCACCCCCTAGAGGCTGACTGATGTCAGGCATCCACCTGAGCTGCCTAACACAAAGACCGGCCCTGGGTCCAGCTTCTGACCAAGATGCAGCACGGTGAAAGCCACGACCCAGATCATTTGCGTGGTCATTTTCATCAAGGAGAGTAGTGACCCATGCCTCTGAGTCCTGCTCACACTATCTAGCACATTCAACATGTTATGTTAAGTTGATTTATACAGTGCACTGCTACTATTTTAATGGTCTCCAGGCACTCATGTGGCTCTGTAAGGAAAAGTGGGTATGGTTGGTTAGGGAAAGAGAGAGAGGGATAGGATACATGTTGTGCTCATCTTTTGTTTTGTGCAGAGCCAGGGGCAACTGGCATCTGCGCATGTGAGCTTTCTGGAGTGCTTTGTTTTGTGCACTGGGCTTGTTGTGTCCATAACAGTGGATCCAGTGCTTGATATGTTTGTTGTCTGGGGTGATGGTCTGAGTACCTACTTGGCACAGCTCGTTAGGAGCAGATAACCACAGGAGACAGCCACCTCCCATCACCTCACTCGCGCTCGTTCTCACTGGGAGTGCGACTCCTCTTTCGAATCACCTTAAAACTTAGGTAAGCTCTGCGTGATCATCCAACGGCACGTCCCACACTGCCGTATTTGTAGCACCAATCCCCCCAGCGCTGCCCCTCTAATGCTCATGGCCACCCTCTTTACTTTTATTTTTAGCTACCCGCTAGCTCCTAACAAGCATGGAAGCCACGGACCTACAGTGCAGCAGACCGTGCCATTACTTTAAGCGCAGCCAGAAATAGGTTTGCCCACTTCTCTCTGCTGCCAATGTACAAAGTCTCTAATTAAACTTACCTGTCAACATCAATGTTCTCTGTGTACAAGCACACGCTGTATGTGCCCAACACTGCCCCCATAACCCACACTTATATGGGTGGAATTCTATTTATTCTCTCTCCAGTTTCCAGTGCCCTACCTTCAGCCTACTAAGAGGAGAACCTGATACATCACATTGTTAGTGGAAACTACCCCACACAACCTTCATTACTTAGCCAGAAGGCGCCTATGCTGGGTGCCAGCATTGTTAAGGTCAGTAAAGGACTGGAATTGAGTTTTCTTTTTAACGATTTTACTCTGTGCAAGTAATCTCATACCATTCAGGTTGCAACATGCATCTGATAGGATACCATTGGAGTACACCCCTTTTTAAAGCTCCTCCCCCTCCGCTTCTTGTAGGGGAAACCATGCCTTGGCTCCAGAAGAAGGCTGATGATTTTCTAAAGCCATGGACTATGATTCGTTTTCTTGACGTCAACCCATTACAAGGTCACCCTTTAGCCTGGCTCTGGTAGACCTTTCCAAGGTCTTTTCTTCCCAGACTACTGATATCAGTTATGCCTTCTCTAGGTTGTTACAAATGAAAAAAATATAAGTGTTTACAGGTTACCAACATTGCAGTATTAGGTGATCCAATTTGGTCAATATATATGTGCACTTATTGATACATGCCACATTGCTTTGCACTAATTTGCCTTTCTGCTTGAGGTAATGCCTACTGTGGACTTCTATCTCTGTCTTTACAGTCCACAGTGTTGTCTTAACATTGCATTTTCCTTCACCAATTTGACTTCCTGCATGAAGTAATGCTTGTTGTGAACTCCTTGCTTATGTTGTTCGTACTCTTTTGTTGTACAAAGTAATTCTGATACATGTACAGAGGGAACAAAATACGTTACCCTCACTTGACTACAGATTGACTTTTGCTTCCTATTAGTCAATAATCTAAAAATTAAATTGAGTTCAGCACACTGCAAAGCTGATTTATATCACCAAAATTGAGTGTTTGTTTGAATTTTTGCACAATCACACATTATATCGTAAAAATAACAATTGCCTACTAATGTCTTGGACCACAATCGACTAATTTGCATTGGATCATGTTGCAAGTATACATCTTCCACAGGCAGGACGCCCCCTCCTTGTTTGCATCCGTTTTGAACCCACAGTCCTGTCCTTGTATTGGGCTATCCTTCTAGTTACCCTACGTTTTACAAGGACACCTTACCAATATCGCCCAGTAATTATTTGAGAGAAAGGAGTGTAGGAGGTATTCCAACCATGCCGTACAGCGCTTCAGCAACATCCTGCCAAAACAGTGATACCATGGGGCAGCTCCAAAACATGTGGATCAAATCAGCTGCCTCTCGCCTACGTTTCATGCATTTATCTTCTGCAGTCGGGAAGAAACTTGTCACTTCAGCAGGAGTGTAATGCAACTAATTTAAAACTTTGAATCGAATAAGTCTCAATATCGCATTTAATGCAACTTCTTTCATTAAAAGACAATATCTGTGCCATTTAGTCTCATCTATACTCATATTCAAATCCCTCTCCTATTTAGACTTCGCTTTATTCCGTGGGGCCTTAGCGGCCGTAATGGCCCTATAAAGCTGTGACACCTGTCCCCTCAATGTATCATTAGTTGCTATCACATCAATACATTCACATGAATCTGACTCCTGTCGAAACGATGGCCATCGTATACGGTGCACTGTAGCCATAATTCGGAAATATTGTAATAACTTAACTGGGTTCATGTCCGGTTTGGCAGTGAATTGTTCTTGTGTCACAAACCTTCCCCCTGGAAATAAATCTCCCAATACCATTTCTTTATTCGGGTCCCAGGACATCTGTATGTCGGTGTCGTAAGTGGGAGGAGGGCAGGCCAATTCCAAAGACTGACCTTGCTATTATAGGAGCTGATATTTCTAGGCGTTTTAACACTCTGGCCCATGCATTAACTGTTGTACAAACCAGGTCAAATGTGCACAAATCCATGTATCGGTCGTCCAAGATGAATGCCCTGAGATTTGTTGGGGCAGCTCCATATCGGTTCAAGTCCATGTGCTCCGGGCATGGGCTTAATTCATACCAGTGTCTTGCGTATTGTGCTTGGACAACTAGGTAATACTAATCAAAGTCTGGGGCTGGCAGCCACCACGCTCATAGGGCTCTGCCAGTCCCTTCCAGCTTATACGAGGTGTTCTGCTTCCCCACACAAACCGTACATACATGGATCTGAGCTTTGCAAAACTTCTGCCCAGACCGGTATAGTTGTAAAATAATATAGGAGCTTGGGCACCACCACTATTTCTAACAGGGATACCCTACCATATAGGGACATCAGGAATGTGCCCCAATTTTCCATTTTAACTGCAAGAGCATTAATGTACATCTCATGATTATTTTCAAATGGTGTCCGCTGTATCCGTGATACCATCACACTCGGGCATTTAAAGCTTGTTGGGGCCCATCTAAGACCTTTGAGGTCAAGTGGTTCCCTAGTACTGTCCGTAAGTGGAAACAGTTCAGATTTAGTAGCATTGATTTTATAGCCTGAGTAGTCGGTAAACCTAGCCACTTCTTCCTTAATTGGTCCTAAGTGAACTTCTGGGTTGTGTATATACAGTAAAGTTTGATCTGCATACAAGGAAATAATTTGAGGTGGTCCCAATATGTGTATCCCCTTATGTGCATGTCGTTCCCTCATCCTTTGTACCAGTGGTTCTATGGTGAGTGCAAACAACATCAGAGAGAATAGGCATCCCTTTTGTGTGCCTTGTGCAAGTGTGAATGCTTGAGAGAGAGCCCCACTAGTCCGTATTCTATCTGTCGGGTTAGTGTAAAAGAACGGCATTCAATTGACCAAATAGCCCCCAAACCTGAAGTATTTGAGTACCCTAAACAAGTGATTCCTGTACACAGAATCAAAAGCCTTCTCCGCGACAAGAAATGCTGCCACTGCTTGAGCCTGTTGATCAATCTACAATATTATACCAAAAAGACACTGTAAGTAAAGGGTTGTGGATCTGGTTGGAATGAAACCTGATTGTCCAGGTATACCAGATATGTCATTTGTGGAAAGAGTCTATCTGCTAGTACTAAATCTTAGCGCCAGTACTACCTAGTTTTGGTAACACTGATATAACTGCCTCAGTGAGCGTGGGGGGGAGTTTCCCTGTCACCAGTGGCTCTTCCCAAAACCTGAGTAGGCGTGGAGCCAGGATGTTGCTGTACGTCTTGTATAATTCTATACCCAATACATCAGGTCTTGGAGCCTTGCCGGAAGAAAGCGTAGTGATTGCGTTAGGTATTGCTTCAAAAGTAATGGGCGTATCCAGTCTTACCCTGACCTCCACTGGGAGATCTGGGAGGGGGATCTCTTGTAAATATATTTCCACTTCTTCCTCCATACAAGTGTCTACATTAGCATACAGCTTACTAGAGTATTGGAAGAACTCCTCATTAATTGTTTCAGTAGTTGTCAAAAGATCCCCCC
Source organism: Ambystoma mexicanum (assembly GCF_040938575.1). Classification (NCBI taxonomy): domain Eukaryota; kingdom Metazoa; phylum Chordata; class Amphibia; order Caudata; family Ambystomatidae; genus Ambystoma; species Ambystoma mexicanum. Next base: position 387,943,104 of record NC_090930.1, on the reverse strand, counting down.
TATTCCCTCAAATCCTTGATGGGCATCATACCTTTTTCGCATTTCACTATTCTTGCCAGCAAGCCTCTGGGCCTATCCTCTTTACCGTAATGCTGTGCTTGGGTAGGTTTGATCATATAGCGTAACTCTTGGTCCACTAGTTCGTGGAATTTAATCAGGTTACCTTTTATCACCCCAAGGAGTGCTTTGTCTTTTTTTATGCCATATTCATTCTCTGCCCTGTGTAGTGTGAATTCCACCTCCACCAGCTCACATCTGGTGGCCTTCAACACCCCTGTCATGACCGAAATCAATGTGCCCCTCAGTCAAGCTTTAAATGTCTCCCAGATTATGGCATAAATCACAACCAACCCCTCATTTGTCTCAAAGTAACCTTCAAGTTTCTACCGCATATCTTCTACCTGTGCCCTATCCATGAGCATGGACTGTGGCATTATCCACAAGGGGTGTGGTCAAGGTTTAGTACCAAGCTCCAGAGATATCACCACTGAGGAATGATCTGAGAGGGTACGAGGTAAAATTCTGCTGCCATTCAATTGAGGCGCCCAGCCGGCCGAGCGCAACCAGAAGTGGATCCGTGATGCAGCATCATGAACCGCAGAGTAATATGTATATTCGGCCACTCTTGGGTGTTCGCTCCTCCATACGTTGATGAGTCCCAATTTGCTCATCACTTGCTTAATCATTTTGGCCGCAAGAGATAAATCACGCCATGTAGTGCTAGATCGGTCCATGTGGAGATTTAGGATTGCATTAAAGTCACCCCCCATATAATGCAAGAGTCTCCCATCTTAACCAATATCTTGGATACCAGGGAGTTAAATGTTTGGGCCGTAGGTGTTTACTAATGTAACTCTGCTGCCTGATAGCACTTCTCTAACCATAACATATCGACCTTCAGGAGCCGCATGTGTCTCCTCTACTTGAAATTGCAGCGACCAATGTAACATAATTAGCACTATTCTAGCTTGTGATGAGTAGGTTGTAAAATATCTCTGTCACCCCACTTGGGTGCAAATCCGACATTTACTGGCCTAGTGCGTGTGTTTCTTGCAGCATTATTATTTTAGAAGCATGTCTACCCCGGTATGCTATGACCTTTCTGGCTTAAATGGGGTTGTTCAGACCCCAGAAGTTCCATGATATAAACCCAATCACTTCTCTCGGCATTTAGTCGTACCCAAGAGCGATAATGGAGCATCATTTTGCGCAAAGCCTGCTGCTGTCTGCTATTTAAAAACCTTTTAACTCCCCACCCCTTGCACTCCCCCGCCTCCATCTCTCATTCCTATACTCAAACAGTTCCCTTGAACTACCCAATCCCTCCCTCCACCCTTACCATCCACCCCAACTTGATGATGTCGCCCCTGTGTAACCATGGAAATTTCCAGAGGTACACCTTAAGCAACCCAACCTCAGTAGGCCAGCCCAGCAGCCACATTCCCCGCTACAACACAACATTTATGCATGCCTGCTCATGCTATAGAAATTAACAACAGCATAATAACATTTCCCAATCAAACTTCCATACAATTTTGTCTGGCATAGTTTCCTGGGTCCTTGTTGGGTTCTCTCTGTGTTCCGGAATGGGGAGAGGGATTGATACCTCAATGTTAGCTGTGGCATCTGCAGGAGTCTCAAAAAAATGTGCTCTATTCCCATGTTCAATACTTAATTTTGACCGGAACATAAGAGCATATGGGACATGTCTAGCTCTCAGTAATCTCTTCACTGAATCATAAGACCTTCTTTGGGCTTGGACCCCGGCCACAACGTCGGGATAGATATGAATGTTGTTAGCTTCATCACAGAGTGCTCCACGTTCACTCGAGAGCCTTAGGATGAGGTCTCTGTCTCTATAGTTAAGCATTTTTGCAATAATAGTGCGTGGCTCCCGGTCTAGGAACCGGGGACAGAGTACGGTGTGCATGCTCAACCTGAAAGTGTGCAGAGAACTGATCATCGCTGAATAAGGTTTTCAAAAGGCCTTCAATAAATGTTATCATGGGTCCCCTTCATGCGGCCTTGGTACCCCGACAATATGCACATGGTTCCTTCTTGATTGTGATTCAAGATTGTCACATTTTCCTTGGGTCTTGTTGAGTTCAGCCTTTAGTAGTGTCATATCATGATCATATTGACTCACTGGCCCTCATTAGAAGTTTTCTGGTGCGGAAACACCGTTGTTTCCAGACCTGCAAACTACGAGACTGCGGGCGGCTGCCATTCTGCCCACCAGAGTCAGACCTGGCTAGCAGAACAGCACCCGCCCGCAGACTTTCATCGAAGCACTGGCACCGTTATTAATGGTGCCATGCTTCTGTGGTCCCCATTCCCATGGAGTGCAATGGGACTCCACGGGAATGGAGATCAACATTTTACCAGCACCTGATTTACCGGACTGCCAGGGCTGTAGTGACCTGGTGATTCCGGCAAGTCAGGCAGTGGTAAATCATTACGGTTCGGGCAGTTACCTGCCGGTTTTTACCAGAATGGTTTCCGCCGGACCTGTAATGAGGGACACTGTGTCTTCCACCACAGCTATTATGGCCTTTGCCTTATTGAAACAACTGCTTTCTTTTTCAAGCTTGAATTTTCAAGACCCCAATATTAGCTGCACAGCTGCAATGTCATCTAATTTGACGTTAACGGCCATGAATCCACTTTGTATTGCTGCTAATAGTTGGTCATCTCGAGTTTCAGTATTCGTGGCGCTGGAGGTTTCTGCTTGTTCTAGTGTCGTTGGCCTGAAGCCTGGGGCACAATAGCTGGTAAATGAGTCCATTGGCCACGCTTCTTCCCAGCTCCTTTAGTCATGTTGCTACAGCTGTCTCTTCCCAATCACCCCCGTACAGTCAGAGGAAGTTGGTACCGTCTCTTTGTGCAAGTGTATCTATCACAGGATTGGTTTCTTGCAGCAAAATATTCCGGTTCACCAGCATCCCCCCAGAACGAGTGGTGGGGTGGGTTGCCGCTCTCCTAGTGTGGCCTCTCAGATACTTACACGGTGACACTAACAACACTCCAGAGGCTTCAGGCCCATCTCAATCCTATCAATATTCACCAGCGCCTGTCAGTCAATGTGCAGAAGCAGGGTTTAGGAGGCAACTTCCCTAGAGTGCAACAGCACGATATGCATGGTGTTGTGAACTACCGTCCAAAGTGTTTCAGTGGCTATAAGCACCCCCTCTCAGCCCACATTATAGGCCTCCGGTATATTTAGAATCAAGTTCAAATGTGGCCCGAGGCTATCCAGACCTCCTCTGCACCATTCTTAGTCTCATGACTCATCAGTAGGGGGCACCCCTTGGGCACTATACTTTCAGATTTTGGGCGTGCCTCTGTGGCAAAGGGGAACTAGCAATGCATTTTCGGGGGCACCCCTATCCCAGCACCACAGGAGCCCTGTTATGTCCTCCAACCCTTGGCCTACCTTGCCAGGCCCCGCGGTGTACCGGTCTGACCAGGGGACCACGTGGTGTTCCTCGGTGCATCAGTCTTTCAGTTATGAAGGCCATCAGGGGCCAGCCACCCACCTCTGCTGTATGTGTTCCGTTGAAGCAAGGCTCTTTCCTGTTTCCTCCTCTCTCCGTGCTGCGGGGAATGTATGACCCGGTATTTTGAGTATCCTGCATTGAGATGGAATGCAGTACCGGGTCACTCGCTGTTAGTAAAGTCGTCATGTTCTGTGTTGAGGGTCGTAATTCATAGGGGATGTCCCATCACTCGTCTCCACACTTCCGACCACTAATGCTGTGTATAATGCTTTATCAGAAAAGTTTCCGAACTGGCTGCTCATTCAGGTAAAGTATTCTTTGTGCGTCGCCAAGGCATTCACAGCTGGGCTGTAGCTTATCGCGCTGCAATTCCTCCCCTGCACAAACCTTGCAGCACCAGCCTCATGCTTTGATTTCTGCATTTCTCCTGGATGCCTTCATCAGCGTCCACTCATGTATCACGCTGTTGGAACAGCAAATCAATTGCAACAGCACTTTCAGTTCAACGATTGTCCTAATACTCAGTCAGTTGTCGCCCCCAGTCATCATACACCTCCTCAGCAGATGAGAGCTCATATAGCAGGCACTTTACAGGATATTTTCTGTTCAGGATTATTGCCATGGCTGAAGCTCACGATTAAGCCGCCATTCCTGTTGCTGCTCAACAGCACCCTCCTTTTTGATGCATTTCTTTACTGCTAGACAGTATAAACTTCTTAAGTCCGGTGTGATGTGGTTTCTTCTATTTACTCTCAGGAGTCTTCTTGCTGCATTATTTTGGATGTATTGATGTTTATTTGGTGAGATATTCAGGCATTCCCAGGTATAGACTATTAACATAGTCTATCCTTGATAATACCAAAGAGATGATTGCAGGGTTCTGTGTGTGAAGTTGAGGTAAGGGAGGATTCCTCTTATTGATTGGAGGAGGTAGAACCATTTTATACTATTGCCTTAACTTGTGGTTCCAAAGGTGAGTTTGTTGTTCATCAGTATTCCCAAATTGTGTATCACTGTTGACGTCTCTGGTTGGGATCCATGGTTGGGGAACATGTGAGGGGGATGTCTGGGTTGGACTGTGTTCTTGTGGGGCGATTAATATTTCTGTTTTGGTTGTTATTAGTTTAAGGTTGTTGTTTACTATCCACTTCTTTATGTGGGTGAGGCATTTATTGAGGGCACTGTCTGGGTCTTTGTTGTTCAATATCTTGAAGATTTGTTGGATGTAGTCTGCATAGTGGTAGGCTGTCAGTACATGAGTTTAGATGAGTTTCATTAGGGGGGTCTAATAGGTGTTGAGGAAGAGTGGAGATAAGCTTGATCCTTGTGGTACACAGCATGTGCTATTTGTTGTGTTCGATGTCAATGTGTCAATGGTGCAATGTGGGTTCTTTCTCTTTGTTTGGTGAGGAAACATTTAAGCCATTGTAGTCCAGAGCTTTGTATGCCAGATTCCTCCAGTATCTTGATTAGGAATGTATGTCTGATCATATCGAAGGCAGCTGATATGTCCAGTAGTATGAGTGCCAATAGGGTGATGTTGTCCATATACATTTTTAGCTCATCCCATATGGCGAGGAGTGCTGATTTTGTTCTTCTCGTGGGTCTGAAACTACCTGGGATGGTCAAATATTCCATTGCTTTCTACATGATGGAGTAGTTGTTTGTACATGTACTTCTTTAGGAATTTCACTGTAAAGGAAAGTGTTTCATGGGCCTGTAGTTAGTAGGATCATCTGTATTTCCCATCTCCTCTTTTAGAAGAGGTTTAATGTACACTGATTTCAATGACTTTGGTGGTATTCCAGAGTTTGGTGATAGGTTCAGTTGTAGTCAGATATAGAAGGCTGGTGTTTTGTGGGAGAGTAGCTTTTCATAGATATCCGGAAGGCCTAGGTTGCTGTGACATCTAGCTATGTTAGTATCTTTTAGTAGTTAGTCAAATATTTCCTCGCTTATAGGTTCAAATCGATTGAGGGTTGTGTTGGGGTTTGGGATGCTGGTTTTCGGGGACATATTTGATTGTGGTCATGTGGGATGTGTCGATGGCCCGTTGTATTGCTTCTATTTTTGCTCTTAGTTGGGCCATGATGCTGTTCCTAGGGTACAAATCTGTTGGTGCATGAAGCTGTTTTTTTTTATTTCCTTGATGATGCTAAACATTTCTTTTTGTGGGTTTGTTAGTGGTGGATTTTTGCCGTATAGTATGATTTCTTGGTTTCAGACATTTCAATTTGTATAGCCGGATTTGTCACTGTTAATTAATTTAGTCTATATTATTTTATTGCTGCCTCCATCACTTTTCTAGTTTTCGGTTAGTTTTTCTAGTTCCTTTAGTTCCCCTGTGAACCATCATTCTACGATTTATATCAGTGTGGGTTTGAAGAGTTTTATGGGTGTTGGTTGGTCTAACACATCTGTGATTCAGGTATAAAGGTTTTTTTCAACTGTGTCTTATGTCAATTAATTTAGGTGGGAGATGTCTGGTTTGGTAGTTTTGAATATTTGTTTTCAATTTTCAAGGTCAAGTCTTTTCCAGTTTCTTTGTCTGTCACTGGCAGTTGTGTGTTTTTAGGCATCATGTGGCTCAGGATTTTGACAGTGAAAGGGATCGTATGATGGTTGCTCCTTTACGATTGGTTCCGGCTGGGCAATGGTTGAAAGTCCATCCCAGAAAGTTGCATCTAGTGTGTGCCCTGCTCTGGTAGTTGGCCTATTCACTATTTGTTTGAGATGAAGAGTTTCCAGTAGGAAAACAAAAGAGGTGATGGCTGGAAGGTTTAGAATTAATCTTAACCTGTGACATTGCTCTGGGCAACTCTCCAGACCATCGTTCTTCACCTGCCAAGCCATTACAAAAGGGGAAAGAACACATGCAAATCAGGGTTGGTTCCATCCCCAAAAGGGGCAGTCCAGCCCAAACTGCTTGGTCACATCCCTTCTGCACGATATCACAAGCATCCCCAAACTAGTTTCTGAATCCAGAACCTCGATAAGTTTTGTGAAGGTAAGAGACTTTGGTTATAGTCCCTTAGTCGTGAACGATATTGCGGCAGACAATTGGGAATTAACTATTCTGCCTACAAGTAGACCAATTAAGCTGATTGAGAACTGTTTCACTTTCCCTTTTCGGATAATCATGGTTATTGGCCATTGGAAAACATGACTTGACTACATTGGATTTATTTGGATTGTGATGAAAACTTTTTTGCGATATTGAAAAGTTATTGACCGCAACTGCGAAGGATTAGAGGCATGTCCAGGAGATTGTTCACTTTATCATGATACTGACAGATTTAATTTATTTATTTGTATTGCGCCAGTAGCTCTCGAGCTTCGGGGCGCAGAGACAAGAACACAAAGACAAAAAGTAAGACAATAAAACACGTAACACGAGACATTAGAGCTGCATAGGCAGATTGTAGTATATGTATTACTTGAAGATGTGGGTTTTCAGTTGTTTGCGAAAGCGTTGGTAATTGGCTTCCATCCTTAACTGGCCGGGGAGGTTGTTCCAAAGGCCTGCTGTGGTTATAGGGAAGGATTTACCTGCCCTGTTTTTAGGTCTGAAGGGAGCTACCACTATCAGACCTTGTTCGGCTGATCTTAGCTCTCTCGTAGGTTTGTATGGAATGATTTTAGTTTTCAGGTATGCAGGGGCTTTGCCAAAAATACATCTATGCGTGAGCGTGGGGGATTTAAATTGGACTTCAATTTTTAGCCAGTGAAGTTCCTTCCTGGCTTTGCTGCAAGATTTGCTGGATTGCTTATTAAGAGTTAGTGTGACACTGTGCATATCTTTTCTCATGTTTTATTCTAGTTTCCGCTTATCCTACGGGACACCAGTTGGTAACGATGTCTGGGGTTGCTTTTGTTTCTGTGCAGAGGGGACCTAGCATAGCAGTTAGGGCTGGACTGCTCCTCTTGGTGGCAGAATCTGACTGATTTGCATATGGCTGGACCCCTTTTGCAATGGCACAGACGGGATAAAAAACGGTGGTGTGGAAGGTTGCACAGAGCAATACCAGTGTTTCAAATTAATTCAAAACCTTCCATCCCTCACGTTTTGGGTTTCTGTTTGTGTCCGTATGTGAGAGTGGGTATGCCCAGACATGGGTCCCTTGCTCGCTGCACCATAGGCAACCAAGCTACACGTCACTGATGAGGCCCAACAAGGCCAAAACATTTCTGGGGTTGCTTGCATTTCTGTTCAGAGCGGACCTGGCCTAGCAGTTCAGGCAGGGGTTCTCCTGTTGGTGGCAGTACCCAACAGATTTGCATATGACTGGACCCCTTTTGCAATTGCATAGACAGGCTAAAAATGGTGGTGTTGAAGGTTGCCCAGAGCAATGCCAGTGGTTCAGATTGATTCAAAACCTTCAACCCCTCAACTTTTTGGTTTCAGTTTGTCTCCCTATGTTAGAGAGCGCATGTTTAGACGTGGGTCCCTTGGTCACTGTGCCATAGGGAAACAAGCTGCACCTCACTGATGAGGCCCAACAAGGCCGAAACATGTCTGGGGTTGCTTGTGTTTCCATGCAGAGGGGACCTGGCCTAGCAGTTTGAGCAGGGCTGCTCCTGTAGGGGGCATTACCCGACCAATTTGCATATGGCAGGGCGCCTTTTTCAATGGCGCAGACAGCCTAAAAAACTGTGGTGTCGAAGGTTGCCCAGATCAATGCCAGAGGTTTAGATTGATTCAAAACCTTTCACCCTCACTTTTTTGTTTTCAGTTTTTCTCCCTATGTTAGAGAGCATATGCCCAGACGTGGGTCACTTGGTCACTGCGCCATAGGGAACCAAGCTGCACCTCACTGATGAGGCCAAACAAGGCATGTCTGGGCTTGCTTGTGTTTCTGTGCAGATGAAACCTGGCATAACAGTTCGGGCAGGACTAATCCTGTTGACGGCAATACCTGACTGATTTGCATATGGCTGGACCCCTTTTGCAATGGTGCAAACATGCTAACAAATGGTGGTGTGGAGCGGTCCCCAGTGGTTTAGATAAATTAAAAAACCGTAAACCCCTCATTTTGTGGGATTGGGTTTCCAGTAGGGCAATGAGGGAGTTTGTTATGGTTTCATTTTGGAACCAGATGTTGAAATCTCCCAGAACTACGCAAATGTTTTTTGTAGAAAAGTTAGCTATTGCATCCGTGAGTTTTGAGGCAACATTAGGGTGAAAGGTGGGTCGTCTGTAGATCAGAAGGAAGAGTAGATTGAATACGTAGTTGAACTTGAGGTTGACTAGGGGTGATTTGCAGTCTTCTACGTCTGTTGACAGTAGTGTTGAGGAGTTGAAGTGATTTTTGTATGACAGATCGTTTCCTCCTCCTCTTACGGTTTCTCTGCTAAATTGTAATAGTTTGTAATTATTGGGTATTGCTTCATGTGTGATTGCTTTGTAATTGTCTAAAAGCCATGTTTCTGTGAAGGATAGAGCTTCCAGACCTCCTTTGTTTAGGAGGTCATATATTTCTGTTTTGTGATTTGTCATAGATCATATGTTGAGTAGGGTCCAGTGTAGTGTGTTTGGTTTGTTATTTGTTAGGAATTATTTTTGGTGTTATGGTGGGAGCAGCATTTGTTGGTCCTTCGACTTGCTGTTGGGCTCGCTTGTTTATTGTTGGGTATGAGGTTGTCTCATCTGTCCTTTCGTTGAGGAGTTCCATTAGTTTGCGCGATGGGGTTCTCTGTTCCGAGGCATTGGACTTAGATATTTGGTTGTCTTGGTGTTTTTTTTTCCAATCTCTGGTTAGATAAGGGGTGCTGGTGGTGAGGTATTCCAGTCTAGCTCTTGTTCTTCTAGGTATTTTTCTGATTGTTTTCCCTGTTGTTGTGTTCTGTGTGTTGTGGTCTGTAGTTTGATAGTATAGTGGGGTCTCATCTAGTGTTTCATGGGCCCGTAGGTGTGGGCTGTTTTATTTCTGGTGTGATTGGCCTGTAGGTGGAGAGGTAGCAGGTGATGTTGTATGTCTTTGTTGTAGTCGTAGTCTGAATCGTTCAAAACTGGTGGCGATATAGACGTGTTGTCAATTCTAGTAGGCTGTTCTTGTTTGGTGTGGGTGTGGTTCCTTTTATCATTTTTTTTTGTATTCCATCCTCGTTTGTTTGGGAATCTACCATAATATCACCATAATTTTGGCCAAATTACTAAAATTGTGCCGGAGTGCGCTACAAACATCCAGACTCCCATTACTGCACCCAAGCAGAACAGGGGTTGCGGGGGTGTTACCCTTTCTCCTTGGATGCAGTAACAGGGACAGGGTTTGCGGGATGCCCCCACTTACCATTACAGTAAGCGGGTGGATAAGATATTAAAAAAATTATAATAATTTAAAAAAGGACACTGCTGCATCAGCACCGCCCAACGTAAGTGGGGGGAGCTGATACTGCAAGGGTACAAGGATGTCAGCGGCGCACAAAGGAGTGTGCTGCAGTAAAGTTAAGTGGGGGGATTGCAGGCAGCGGCAGGCGCAGGCAGGCAGATGTGATCTATCTGATCACTGTGCTGTACCATAATTGCAGTTGACATTTTCATTGGCGAAATTACGGGCAGCACAGTAATCACATATATTTGTTTGTCCTTCTTGTATCTGGGCATCTTTGTGATTTGTGTATGTTTCGTGCTTGTTATGGGTCGGTGGTTTGTTTGGATGCATGTCCAGATCACTGCTCCTCCCAAACGATTTATGTTGCAGAAAATAGATTAAAACACAGAGAATGTGCAAAGGGTGGTGTTGTGGGGATGGGGGATTTTATGGGTGGAGGTAACTGGCGGGAAACGCATGTATGTTGAGAAACTAACCATTGGTGTTGTGGTAATGTTACATAGAATATATTTTTGTGTGCGACACTCATAATGCAAATTAATAGTGCAGTGCATTGAAAAGTAGGCCTGAATCCTCGCAGGCCATGTCGGAGACACAATACAATGAGGCCCCATCTTTTGCTTGATTCTCACAATCCATTCCCCAGGCAGGGTAGGGAACACGCACATGCCCCCACATACATTTTTCTATTTAGGACTATGAATAATAAGGCAGGAAAGTACACAACCAAATAGGCGAAGGGCTGCGGCCCAACACGAAGGCCATGCTCCTGGGAGCGGGGGCAAGGGTCTGGGGCTGCCAAAACATGAATTGAGATTTAGGACACTAGCGCCACCCAGAATAATGGTCACTCCATTTGAACTACCAGATGTGCAGGAATAAGAGTCTTAAATCCTTCATGAATTGGATTGATTAGTCCTAGCACTAGGTCTATTTCTTGGGAGGGGGAACTGATACAGGTGGGAGCAGAGAACAACAAGGTCTGTGATTTGTTCCATGGAGCGCAAAGGCTGATGCCAATTCAGTGGGGAGGCATGATGGGGGTACCTGCGTGTATGGGATGAGAAAAGAGTTGCTTTGTTGGCAAGGACAAAGTCGACCTGGAAGTTATCAGCCGAGTTCATGTTGATGTCCAGGTGTGCATCAGTGGTTAGGAGTAAAGACAGGGTGGTGCCTTTTGAGTTTATCCAATTACTTTACAGCGCTTCAAGGTGGAAGAGGCTGTTATCCATGTGTGTTGAAGGTGGAGGAGTAAGTGACACAGCCAATCGGAAGAAGGACTATATGTAACTATTAGCATGTAAATAAACAGCAGCCAATGAGTGTGGGGGTTGAATACTGTATATTGAGTAATTCATGAATGACGATTTGTACGTTTATTAACTAAACTCCATTTTGAGGACGAGAGAGGGCTCTGTAACAGTGGATTAATAATATCCTGTCACCTTTTCCTTTTTGTGTGCAAAATAAACCTCTTGTTCTTCTCGAAAAAGGGTGCAAAAGGGTGCACCAAGCCTTTTTCCTTCACAGGTTGTTTTTTTCTGGGTCTGGTTGTCATGGAGATACCCTAAAGGCCTATTGATGTTGGGGTTGTCTGTCAAGCTATTTTGGTGGGGTGGGTTCGCTGATGTTGAAAGGTCCTGTTGGTTCTAACTACGCCGGTTATGCAGTGTTTTGGGGCATATAAAAAATGGGGTCAACCACATCTGTTAGCTTAATACATTGGTGAATGCCTCGCTGTGGTTATAGGGTTGGGGAGGCCCGTGTTTGTCATTGCCTCATATGTTTTTTTGGTTACAGGGGTGAAAGCCCCCCTGTGGTGACTTGCTTCTTGGTCTGTGGAGTTTTCTGAAGTTTGAAGTAACATGCTTCAGCAGTGGTTGGAGTTGCAGTCTGTAAGGTGTGTTTTCCAGGGTTGGAGGTCCAAGAGTGTTTAAGTTCAAGGTCTCTACATTCAGTGGTCTGAATATTCAGTAGGTGGCTAATTCAGGGCCGTAGAGGTTAATGTGGCTGAGGTAGAGCAGCTATAATTCTGGGTCTCTGGGTTCAGATGTGGGAGGATTAAGCAAGGTTTTTGGGCGGACAGATTTAAGGTGTCAAAATTACAGTGTGTTAAAGTTCAAAATAGCTGGAAGTCAGAGTACAGGTTTAGCAAAATTCTTAAGCAGAGGGGTAGAAGCTAAGGTGTTTAAATTGGTTACGTTCAGCAGGCAGCAGATTTCAGGGTGCTACAATTCATAGCGGAAGAAATTCAAACTGGTACAATTTCATGTCACTTAGGTTAAAATCAGCAGCATTCATAGCAGCATCGTTTAACAAGACGAGGTTCAAAGACAGTGGAGGCTAAATCAGTGCAACTCCAAAGTTGCCAAAATTTATAAGCAAACAATATTAACTCATTAGAGCCCCAAATGGACAAGTTTAGAAGCAGATGATATTAAACCAATATGATTTAAAGTGGCTAAATTCAAGACATCAGGAAGCAAGTTAGTGCCATTTTAGAGTGGCTAAATCCAGGGGCAGTGGGGGGTAAATCAATGCAGCCCTACAGTGGCAATGTTCAAAAGTATAGGAAACTAAGCCAGCATAGAATTAATTTGGCCAAGTTCAAAAGAAGCATAAGTTCTCCAGCACAGCTCTAGTGTTGTTAAATTCAAAAGTGGCTGGGATTAAACCAGTACCACAAATAAGTATAGCTCTAGTGTGGCTAAATTCCAAAGCAGCAGTATCCAAGTCAGTGCAATTCTAGAGTGGTTAAATTCCAAAACAGCATGAAGCAAATGTGTACAATTCTAGTGTGGCTAAATTCAAAAGCATTGTTAACTAAATAGGTACAGTTCTAGTGTGGCTAACTTCAAAATCAGCGTGGAGAAAATCAGTACAGTTTTAGTGTGGTTAAATTCTAAAGCGGCAGGGTTTAATCCAATACTGTTTCGTTGTGTCGCCAAATTCAAAAGTAGCACCAATTGAACCAGTTCTTTTTTTTGGTGTGGCCACGTTAGAAGGGAGCAAGAACCAAATTGGCACAGTTCTAGTGTAGCTACATTCAAGACAGTGTGAACCAGATCAGCAAACTTTTAGTGTGGATAATTTCAAAAGCAGCATTAACTAAATCAGCACAATTCTAGTATGGCTAAATTCAGGAGCAGCAGAGGCCAAATTAATAAAGTTCTAGTGTGGCTGAATTCAAAAGCAGCATTGATTAAATCTGTACAATTATTGTGCGGCTAAATTTTAAAAAACAACAGACACCAGATAAGTACAGTTCTAGTATGGACAAATTGAAAAGCAGCATTATGTAAATCAGTACAATTCTATTGTAGTGAAATTCAAAAGCAGTGGATGCCAAATCGGTTTAGTGTGGCTAGATTCAAAGGCAACGGGAGACAAGTCAGTACAGTTCTAGTGTGACTTAATTCAAAAACAGTGTGAAGCAAATCAGTACAGTTCTAGTGAGGCTAAATTCAAAAGCAGCACTAACTAAAGCAGCACAATTCTAGTGTGGCTAAATTCTAAAGCAGCGAACTCCAAATCAGTACAGTCTAGTGTGGATACATATGGCTCAAAACATGGTTAACCAAAAAGTGCTACTCACACCCTATCTTCCACATGGGATTTGATGCTACAGTCCTTTGACAGATTCACTCCCACCTCATCAACAGGCAGTAGCACAGCTAGATAGGCAACTGAAGATTCCAACAATGCCTAGTGATCTGCATAGTACCACAGACCACCATCCTTACCAGCGTCATATTCAGCCTCTATGTGGACCCAATGGGGGGCTCTTGGACAAATTCACCATGAAAATCTACCAGAATTCTGATGAATCACAACTAGACCTGATGGTCCACTACATCAACCTCATTCACCAACTGAAATACTACCTCTCCACAATTCAAAGTGCCTATCTGGAACTCAACCCTACCAAAACAGAGTTCATTATCTTCGGGGGTGACACAAGTTTAAAACTGGCTAACAGAGGTGGATCTTAATGTCTTCTCGGCACAATTTGCCACTAGTACAAAGTCCCTTGGTTTCACCATTGGTTGCAACATCTTCTTCAAAGCACACATCACCAGGAAGGCACAAAGAGTATGGTACAAGCTTTTATTCCTGCACCAAATCAAACCCTTCATCACATCCTCAGTCTTCAGATATATCATAGATGGGCCTGGTGCTCTCCCACATGGATATCGGCAATGCCTCCCTGGCAGGTGTACCAACCACAAGTCTGACACATCAGAAAGCTGTCCATTATGCTGCAGTATGCCTCATCACAGGACTGAAGAAATCGGACTACATCTACCCCACTCTCAAGAAATGACACCAGTTATACTCTAAGCTTGTATTACCCACATGACAGTATTTATCACCTATAAAGCTATAATATCTAAAACACTATCATACTTCGCAGAAATTGTCACCATCACAGAAGCACAATTGAACATCAGGGGCTAAGAGATGGTAGCCTGGAGTCCAAGAAGTGCAAGGGGGAGAATATCCATAAAGAGCATGTTCCTGTTTTTCTCCCAGGCTCTGCAACAACCTTCCTGATAACATCAGGCTTGCTCCCTTCCTTTTCTGATTTAGCAGAGAACTGAAGACCCTGCTCTTCAAGGAACTCTTCACCAACAAATGAGGGACATAGCCTGGAAAAAGTATCCTTCCCCACCATATACCACTCCCTCTATGTTACAGTGCTCATTTCCTTTTTAGATAGGTTAGTGCTCTACAAACCACCTACATACATAAAGGAAGTGTTCTATTTTTGTGTACATACACATAATGATATTGGCAGTTTTTCTAATCAGTGTTTCCTCATGTTTCATAACACATATAGCAAGCACCTTTACTTTGCTGGATGATTTCCTTGCCTTGACATCACTTATTAAAAGTTCATATGCTTTTCAGAGTCTGTTGAAACGATTTGGAATGACACTCATTTTCTTTTCAACTAGATATTGTTTTACATGTATGAAGAGATATAATGCATTCAATCTTTATGGTGGAGGAATTCCATTTTGAATGGCAGTTGGTATCCATTCCAGTCATTACTGTAGTAAAGATGTAAACAGAACACTTTCTAAAAGGCACATATTGCTTGCCCCTGAGGTACATTGTCAGGGTCAGACCTGGCGGGTGCAGTGGCCCCAGCAGGCAGACTCATAGTGTTTTATTTTTTTACTTCTCTTTATTGGTTATTTTCAAAACATACAAAACAAACAGCACCTTGTGCTGAACAATGAACAGGCCCCCCCCAGCACAACTTCCATTTGACAGTAGTACTTCAGTCATTGCACCATAGATCACGCAATTATTGTACAGTGAGTTGAACAGCTTTACATTCTTAGATTGCGAGCGTCGGTGTGTCCATTGTAGTTTTTCACCCTCATTACACGTCTCTTAGCTATGCCTTCAGTTTATAGTCCCGGCCGTGGAGGTGCCGAGGATTCCCCCCAGCATCAGGTTGTCAAATTAGATATTGCGTGTATGCATCCCACATCCTCCTATCGTTATCCCGATTTCGAGTTAAGGTCCCCCACCCACTTTCCATGTCATTATTATACAGTATTTCAGCCTGCCATTGAGAGACACTGGGGATATTCTTTCCCCCTCCACATCCTTGCCATTCTTCTTTTAGCCAGTAGAAGGAGTAACCCCACAGGTTTCCTCACATGTTTGGTCACCGCCTTAGTATAACCTAACAAGCCAAACATTGGGTCGGGAACCACTGCTGACCGTTACGAACACCTGTTTCCAGAACCATTGCACATTCGGGCTGCTCCATGCCAGGTGGAGGAAATCTGCTTGTTCCGTGTTGCATTTTACACAGCTACCAGAAGTATACGAGAAGTACTGCCTGACCTTGGCCGGCATGTGGTAAAACTGATGCAAGTACTTAAAATGGATTAGTTTGAACCTCACGTTGATGGCCCCCTTTCCTGTCCCTTCATAGTAGTATTTCCACATTTCCTCTGGTATTTCCCTCCCTAAAGATCTTTCACACTTCCTCCGTGGTATGGATCTGTCCATGCCCATGGAGTCTGTGCACATGGAGTATGGGCCTAATATCGTCCCTTGACCCTGAAATCCCTGTAGCAGTCTATCCAATGTGTGGGAAAATGAAGGCTGTGCGGGAAAAGTAGTGAACCCCTGGTCTAGGCTTACACTCCGTCTGTAGTGTAGGAATATGTCTAAAGTTGATAGTGCCCCTCTCTCGCACAACCCATCCAATGTTATGAATGTCTTGTTAGGAAAAAGGTCCCAAAAGTGTGATACGCCAAACCTCTTCATCAAGGTTATGATTCCCTTCTCACTTGTAAGAGGGATCCCTGGGAAGTGTAGGACTGGGAGTCTGGGAGAATAGAGTACTTCCCCCTTGGTCTTGCATTGTATGCGAGTTCAAGCTCTACAGGTGACTTCTGCCATATTCTGTGTCTGGTGTACTCTGTCCGGCAATGTAAGAATAATCAACCGCAAAAGGGCGGGGGACGCCAGCTCCCTTTTCATCTCCATGTGCCTTCTGTTCCCCTGTGTGCCAAACCAGTATTGAAGACATCCTGCCTGCGCGACATTGTAATAGGTCTCAAATTCAGGTAGTGCCAGGTCTCCCTCTTGTAGATCACAGAAAACAGAAATGGCCATTTGACTGAATCGAGCACCTTAGTGGCATCCAGCAAGGTGGCAACTATGGAGTCCTTTTGATTTACTGCCGTAATCAACCCAAACATTCTCGTGGGCCATACGAAGTGGACCGGCCCGGGACAAAGCCCGCTTAGTCAGCCCTCACCATTGATGGCATCATGGATGCTAGAATTTTTTGCCAAGATGTTATTATCTATATTGATTAACGATATTGGTCAGTAGGAGGAACATTCATTGTTTGGCTTGTCGGGTTTCAGCAACACCACCACCACTGCCTCCCTCAGTGAGTCCGGGAGATGACCCTCTTACAAGCTATGCTGGAACATTGCCAATAGATGGGGGCCTAACCTATCATCGTAGTGTTTGTAGAAGTCTGTTGTGAACCCATCGGTATAGGGATCTGATAGCATTGAGGACTTCCACAAGAGACAATGGGCGAGATAGCTGCTCCCTTTGATCGACCGTGCACCAGTGTAGGGCTATCTGATACAAATAGCTATCTATATCTGCTTGGGAGGCCTGGGTTTAAGAGGAGCATAAATGACTATAAAACTGAAAATATTGGCGCACTGTTTCCGAGTCTTCAAACGGTTCCTCATCTTGCTCATCTACTATGGCGGGGATCCTGTCTCTCAGATTGTCCATCTAAGTAGCTCTCGCGAGCGTCCGGCCTGCATCTTGCCCTTCCCCGTACTGGCGGATCGCTGCCTGGGCACCGATATACTTTACCACTCTAAGTGCCAGTACATGAAACTCCTGTTTTTGTTGCAAAATCTCTGCTTACTCTTGATCGGTGGAGATGGGGGAGGCTGCTTGCAGCGCCCGTATGCTGCTTTCTCTAACCTCAAGTTCCCTTTTGATCTGCCTGAGTATCCCCACTTCCTTTGATATGCATTCCCCTCTGATCACACATTTAAAGCTTTCCTACAGTGTCCCCCCAGACTTAACCAATCCCACATTAATTTCCCAAAAATTATCTATGGCCGTTGTCAGACTCCGCCGAACTATTGTATCTGTGAGACCCTAGTTCTTAAAGCGCCATGGAGACCTCTCCCTTGTCTGCCCCGAAAGTTCCATTCCCATTTTTACTGGGGCATGGTCCGGCAAGGTTCTGGCCAGGATCACAACCTCTTTCACCTGTTCGAGCAATGTTTGCGATATCAAGAAGAAGTCTAGGCAGAGGCCAAGTTGTGGGGCGTTGAGTGGAACGTGTACTGCCGTATATTCTGGTTTCTAACCCTCCAAACGTCCTCAACCTCCCACATGAGAGCCATGCCCTGTAGCCTGTTGGTCCCCCTACCCCTGTCCTAAGGTTGCCCCCTGACCAGTCCATCGCCGGTTGCATGACAGGATTGACGTCGTCGGCCAAAACTATCTCCCCATTTGGCATCCCTCCCAATTGGAGATCTATCCATTCCATAGTGTCTACCGTGTCTTGATTTGGGCCGTAATAGTTGATTAGCATGTATAATTTATCGTGAATGGTGCCTTGGACTATTAGTGCCTTGTCTTCCCCATCTTTGATGAATTTGGTTTGTTGAAACCTTACAGTGCTATAAATAAATGTGCCTATCCCTGTGGCATATGAGGAGTATGATGAGAAAGATCTGTGACAGCCCCATTTCCTCCCGGATTTAGATTCCATGTCTAATGTTAAGTGGGTTTACTGCAAGAAAGCAATCACGATTTGATGACGTTTCATGTACAGTAAGACCTTCCGAGACTTTGTCGGGGAGTTCAGCCCCCTAACATTCCATGTACAAAAATTGAGTATAGCCATCTACTTCCCTTCAGGGCATTGAAATCCCTCCAGTCTCCGCCTCAGGATCCCACATGTACCATTGTAGGATTGTTTGGTGTAATACTAAAAACTTATTGGGAGGATAGCTCAGTGGCAATGTGCTCACCTTGGAAACAAGACGACACGAAGCAACACAGCGTCGATCCCCGGGTCCGTGCTTAGAATCCTATTTAGCATGTTATAAATATGCAACTAAGTCATATTCCTGCAACAACGCCTCGATGGCCCTGGGCTGTGTGAGCGATTAAAAATGCAAATAAAAAATAAAAATAAAAAAAATAACGCGTGTGTGCCAGTTTCCCCACCCTCCCCCACCGACAACCCCAATTTTCCAGTGCCTTTCCGTCCCTCTCCCTCTCACACCCCGCCCTAGCTTTCCCCTCCTCCCCCCTCTGGGGCACCCTTAACTTGAGCATCTGCTTGAGAGACTGCTAGAGGTCCCACCCTCCCCTCACACCATTTGTTACATGGCTGATTCCCGACCCCTTAGAGTCTACACTGGATCAGTGATTAATGTCATATCATGCTAAAGGATACTGAAATCCGGGCATGACATCTCCCATTGTTCCCCTCCCTTGGCTGCAGTTCCAAGAAGGCATTGGCTTCCTCCGGCGTCTGAAAATAAATTGCTCGTCCCTCATGCTCTATGTGTAGCTTGGGCCGGAATAGCATAGCACACCGGATACCTCTGTCACCTGGTTGCTTCTTGACTGTGGTGTATGTTCTTTTTGAGGCCTTAACTTTGTCTGAAAAGTCTGGGAAGAGTCTGATTGTGTCGCCTTTGTAGGTCACTGTGCCTTTCTCCCGAGCTGTGTGGAGAGCTGTGTCTCTGTCCCGGTAATTTAGCATGCAGGCTATGACTGGACGGGGCAGGACCCCAAGGACCGGTCTCCTCCCGCTGGGTATCCGGTGCGCCCTCTCCACAATATACATCTGTGAGAATTCCTCCGGGCCCAGTGCTTCTCGTAGCATCTCTTCCACCAGAGGTTCCATGTTCCTCTGCTCCACCGACTCCGGAACTCCTACAATTCTGAGATTGTTCCTGCATGATCTGGATGCTAAGTCACCCTGCTTACCGATCAATTCCTTTAAAGCTTGTTGTACCTCTGCCATATCCCTGGTCAGTGATGTCCCATCTTCAATGCTCGACATTCTCCCTTCTACCTCGTCAAATCGCTCCCCATGTTTGTCTATGCGGACCTGCATGTGGTCAAACTTACAGGTGACAGTGTCCGATTTCCCATCCAAGGACATTATGCTGGCCTGCAATTGGTTAAATATCACTTGAAGGTCCTGCAAGGTGCCAGCAGGATCCTTGAGAGTGGCCTGGGATGGGGACACATATGATTCCTCCATAGGTTTGTTATTTTTGGGCTGTGAGGGAGTATTAAACTGGAGTGTGGATTGCTGCTTGTGACCTTTGCTGGATTTGGACATCTCTCCAATCCTGATGCTAGAGTGCATGTGTTGGGGTGACACTTGCTTCCCAAATGTTGCCCTGAGGTTTCCCTCCCCTTGCTCCAGACGGTCACATTCTCAGTGTTATGCCTCTGGTCTCTTTCAGCCTGGTGCAGCCCTTTATTTGTCTACAAGTGGCGGCGCCTTGTCCTGGCCGAGGATTATACTTGGAGCCAGAGCCCTTCGGACACAGCACATTGCGTTCCCCAGGTGTTCTGACGTGCCCCTTTTGTCGAGCTCTAAATCCCCGGTGGTGCAGTATCCGTTGAAAGTTTTCTGCATGTGGTTAGAAGCTGACTCAGGGCCCCCAGATGTGACTCTCTTATATTCAGGATTGATTCACTCTTCCACTGCAGCGTTCTTACCATGGGCTGGGTCCCTTAACCCTGCCAGACCTGGGCCCTGCCTTGGTATTGACACCCATCGCTGCTCCTTGCTTCTGCCACTGTCGTCTGCACCATCCCCGGGCTGTAACTGGGTTGTCGGATTATTGACTCAGCATGTCCCACCAAATTGATGACCAGATGTCATGGGAGACGTGGATACAGTTTTGTGTGCAGTGAGCAGAGCGGTCGCGGGCCTCTGGGTGTTTATCACCTTATACTCAGACTGGTGACTTGTCGCTTTCAAATACTGTTCGGTGGAACCATATGTGGGTTGGGTCAGGGAGTTATTCCGCTGAAGGGCTCTGTCAAATCCGGGCTCCCGTAGGAACTGTCCTGCCCAGCTTGTGTCATCCACAGTGGTGTAGACAGACGTAGCTTGTCAGAGTCTTTTCCCCGGGGGCACCCCCAACTCGCCCTCCATCCTGTACGGGCAATAATGGTTCAAGTCCTAGTAATGTGGTATCCAGCAGCAGGTCACAATTGTGGAGATGAATTATGCCTGTGCAACCAGAAATGCTCAACTTCGTTGGTGTTTTGAGGGATCGCCCTTCTGTAGCCTTTCTCCCCAGCCTCACAACTGTCATTGAGCCGGATTGAGCTGTCTCAGGTTATACAATTGAAGTGATTTCTAATAGTAATACATACTCAAATACTGTGTCTCGTGCCCTCCTACACTTTCCACAGTGAGTGGGTTTTTGGAACTCTGCAGGACTGCAGTCTCCACGCCGTGCTCTGCTTTAACACAGGGTGTTGATTTTGCTTACACTGCTGCTGTAACACGGTGAAAAGAAAAGACAAAGTCGTGTGACTTTACAGTTCCCATGAGGATTTTACCAGCACTTGATGAGATTGACCGGAACGCAGCACGAAAGGCGGCCGTTGAAAAAGTTGAAAAAGGACAAAACCATTTGCATGAAGTGAAACTGTTGCACCCGCAGATACCAGGGGAAGGCATTAGTGTGGAGTTCAAAAGACCAAGCTATTTACAGCATCAGGCCAAGAACAGCCCAAATGAAAGGAACTTACCAGGAAACCTCGGTAAGTGGCTGAAGACAAAAAAACTCCCCCAGGACAAAAAAGAAAGGGAGTCGCCCATTTTTTTGCTTTCTATTTTTCATCTAAGCAACACTACATGGAGGGCAACCAGAATTTTGAGCTCAATGTCAATACAATAGGTTCTATTTCAATAATTTTTTTTAAAAGCATACGAATAAACTCGCTAAACTGTTGATGGTATCCTGCATCTTATGCCTGAAGCCCATGCAACAGTTTTTAACAATTTGAGTCTCGCCTGCCATAGGAGATGAATAAAGCTGACATTTCTCCATTTGACAAGCAAGACACACAGGTTTGTAGATAGATCCTCATGTGTTTTAAAGCCGTAATGCATGTATTATATAACATCTTTAGTGCCTGGGCAAGTCTTTCACTCCTCGTATCTTCATCCTGGAAAAGGAAAAGCACCAACGGCAAAAAAGGAACAAGGCCTCTCGCCTTCACCACCTTGTGGAAAGTGTAGGAGGGCAAGAGATACAGTATTTGAGTATCTATTACTATTAAAAATCACTTCAATTCTATAACCTGAGTGAAATGTGTGAAAATATCAAATAGGGTATTCCTCAGGTGCAGTGCCCGGCATGGTTCAATACATGTGTATTGGATCCGGATTGAGCTGTGCCAACAACATCCTGGCCCTCCGAGCCCTGAGTAGCTGCTGACTGGGAGATTTGGACTTTCGGGAGGTGGGAGGCCCACGGCTCACTCCGCCACCGAACTTGATCCCAGGAACGCTGCACAGCCAGCCAGCGCCGCATTCCCTCCAGATTCAGCCTCCTCCGCCATTGCCCCTGGTCAGTTCCAGCCTGCCTTAGGTGTGGTACTATGATGCCATCACGAACAGGGCTGGGGTCCCCCACTTCATCGACATTGCCGTTTACTCCTCGCCAAGCACCTCCACTTCGGTGCGTCCACACTGGCCGTGGATCACCCCAGGCCTCAGGCAGGGAACGGGCACAGGTTTCCTCCTTTTCTCCGCCTATGTGCATCCCCTCGTTGGGTAGCCCAGGTTATTGTCTCTGCAGATGGGTAT
The DNA here is from genome assembly GCF_040938575.1 of Ambystoma mexicanum. NCBI lineage: Eukaryota > Metazoa > Chordata > Amphibia > Caudata > Ambystomatidae > Ambystoma > Ambystoma mexicanum. The sequence goes on along the minus strand of NC_090930.1, from coordinate 387,920,896 downwards.
GAGTGTGTCGGTACCACCTTGTCCATGCTGGTGTTGCAGGTACTTCGCCTGCCTTAACAATATGATGGTATCTGGGCTTCTGCACGTCCTGTTGCCTCTCCGAGCTGTGCAGGATGATTCTTCTGCTCCTCCCCGCTTTGCAGTGTCCCGGGCAGCAGTGATATGCGTCGCTCCTGCTGCCCAGCTCAGGGGGTCGTGCCATGGTGCCAGATTCAAGAGTCCCGTGGGGCGCCCTCCTGAACCCGCCAAGCCTAGAATCAGGGGCTGCCCCGATGCACCTTGCACTGGCTGTACTGTGACAAGTGTCTCGTCCGGGTTGCCGCTTCAGGTATCAGTACCTCGGGAGCTGTGGCACATCAAAGCCCTCATCCAATTTAGTACGGATTGATGTGCTGCGCTGTCCTGTGCCTTCATGCACTGCCAGGGCAACGAAGGCCCGTTGCCCCGGCACCCGGTGGCATCTGGTCTGACTCCTGCTGTCTGTTACCTCCTCGTCCGGACGCACCGCCTCTGGCGCCACCAGCACAGAGCAGCTGCAGGGGTTTATTCTTTCATCCTACCAGATGGCACAGTAGCCTTCCCCGCTGCAGCAGAGTCACCCCCGCTCTCAGGGCGTCTCAGGTTTTCGTGCCTGTTGGCCGCTCCTCCTCCTACGCCTGCAGGCTCCCGCCAGCCCTGACCTGCGCAAGTGTTGCAAGGAGCTGTTCTGTAACTCTGATTGACACCGGGGTTTCACTAAACAGGACGGGCGGTTGATCAGCCGCCATAGGCTGCCTGCCAATCTTCTCTCGGTATTGGGAATACCTCCGGATTTGGACCAGATGTTAAACTGTGTGCTGGAGCTCACAGGCATGCGGCCATATTGGCTGATCTCTCTAGTGCCCCCCAGGCAGACTCGTAGTGTGGTGGTCTAGAAAAAAGGGTGCCGGTAAGTGTTTGTTTCAGCTCATCAATAGCGGTAATCTGTACCTCTTGGCCTTTTGCCCCAACGACAATGCATTAAACCTCCTTCTCTGACCCCAAATTCTGACCATGCACCACTAACTATTCTATGCAGGTGCTGCTGAGCATAAAATGTATTCCAGTACATGCATCAACTGCAACGTAAAATGTCATCTAACAACATTCCTCCATGTTACCTTTGCACATTAACACGCACCAGACATTTTGGCTCTGAAGTTGGGTATTATATAATCTCCTCTTTCCACAGAATGTGCTTTTTTTTAAATAGAAACATTCCAAAGATTATTCATTCTCAAGACATGTTCTAAGAATGTTCTACACAGGTATCATGTATGTCTACTGGACACAACAAAAGTCCCTCGGATATGCAGCCAATGAGTGCATTTGCTTGTTTAAAATATGTTTGGTAATTTTATTCTATAAATTTTCGATACATCAACAAGTATCAGAACTGGCCACACAAAGGCGGTGAACTCACTTATCATGACAGGCACTCAATGCAGTAGCCTACATCATGCTGCCTCTAAAGTATTCTACAATCCGATCCCCATCAATCTGATAAGCAAACATGTGTGTGTATATTATTCAAGTTAGTCATTTGGTTCTCTCCTCCCTTGTACAGAGCTATTGCACTCAGAAGCACTGAATAGAATTCTGAGATATTTCAAAGCAAGCAACAACTTTGTGGCCTAGTCAACTTAATTCCAGACAAGGAATGCACTCTCCTGGTTTCTTAAACTTTTAATTTATAGAACTATTTGGAGGACTTCATTCTCAAAATTATTTCTAAGAATTTTAATTAGCAAAAAAGATTGGTAAGACTTCTGCATGCAAGTTAAAGGGTACGTAGGCAGACAGCACAAAGACATAACACTAAATTAGAGATAATGAATGTAATATCAAGTCTGCCATTGCCTCCAGAAAAATCTGTGATCTTATCCTCCTTAATTTGACAAAGAATGACACATTTGTCTATGTAATTCAAGATATATAATAATAAACAGCTGTGCTGCATGAGGCTGCGCCCCCAAACACTTCTTAAAATCGGCATCACACCACAAAAGCGGCTGTGGAAGTGGGAGGCAAGTGAGAGGCAGTCTGCAGTGACTCACTGCCTGGTGGACCCTTGGCTGTTGCTGTGCTATGTGTGGCTCCACCTACAAACACTTCTCAAAATCGGCATTGTCCCTTGAAAGTGGCTGCGAAAGTGAGAGGAAAGTGAGAGACAGTCTGCAGTGACTCGCTGCCTGGAAGACCCTTGGCTGTTGCTCTGTTGCATGTGCCTTGGCCCCCAAACAATTCTCAAAATCGGCATTAGGCTACGAAAGAAGCCGCAAAAGAGAGAGGTAATTGAGAGGCAGTCTGCAGTCTGCGGATAGAAAAGGGGATTGAGACGCCCAACAATGGTCTTCTGCCTGGCCGTTGAGACCGGCTTGCTCTGACCCCTTGACAAGTGAATAATATTCTTATCATGATTGAGGGAAAACAAAAGGTATATGCTACATACCCATGCAAATCAGAAAGTGGGGGGCTACAGTCACTGATGGTCTGGTAGCGGAGAGAGAGGGAAATACAGAGCAAGGGTTAATTACTAAGTTCTTTCCCCACCGTCTGAACAAAAAACAATGCAACAAAGTGATAGCCACCACTGCAATTGAAGGAAATAATGTAATTAACTTGGTAACCCCAGCCATAGAGATGGAAGACGCAGTCATATGTGAAATCTCTGGGCCAGCACTCACAGAGGTGGAGCGCTGACTGGGTTTACTGCAGCCTGCGCATTCAATAAGCTTACAGAAGGAAATTGCGGAGCACATTAATCTAACTGAAGGATTGAGAATGTCTCCACCAAGCATTCAGAAGATCGGAGACTATGAATTAGAAATGAGGAATTAAAAAAGAATGACTGCTCAGACCTCCCCTTTGATGATAATGGGCTACTTGATGAAGAATCTTCTAAAGCTGGACTGAGTTCTCTGGGGGCCCTAAACATTGTACTGCAGTCATTCATTTGGCTGTATGATACAGTGGTATTGGAAGTAACAGCCAATTCAGCGACTCTTGCTGAAATAAAGAGAGATATGCAAGAGCATGATTGTGCCACATACGAGGGAGAATGGGAGGACATTCCAAAAGTGAGGGAAAATATGTTGCAGGAAGGAGAAGTGTTCTTTGTAGATGGATCATCATCCATTTGCCAAGAAACAGGTGAAATACATGTCAGAGCAGCAGTAGTGAGGTTGGAAGACAGGGAATATGAGGTGCTGGTTAAGAAAGGACTGGCCATGCACTATTCCACCCAAGCTGCCGAGCTAGTGGCATTAATTGAAGGACTCCATGCAGCAAAGGGGTGTGCCGTGACCATATATTCAGATTCAGCATATGTAACCACTACGGTACTTGCTGGATTATCAAGGTGGAGAAAGAGGGGCTTCAGGAGAGCTGATGGGTTCCCTGTGCAGCATGAAGAATTACTGAATAAATTGATTGAGGCGCTTGCAGAACCCTCTGCAGAGGCCCTTGTGAAATATCAAACAAACACATGAAATAATGACAAAATATCTTTAGGGAATGCAGCTGCAGCTGCCAAAGAAGCAGCGTATCTGTCCATACCAATGGGCACAGAATTTATATTGATAAGCAAACAAGAAGAATCCAAGGCAGAAGGATACAAATCATTATGCTCTGCCCAAATCATAGAGCTGCAGAAAAGATCCCCACTCACAGAACAAGAGTTATAGACCAAATGAGGGTGCACACAGTCACCCACTGATTTACTGTGGTGGCAGGAAACAACAGGGAAACTGGTTATGGCCGTAGAATTATTGGGTGTGGCATTCGAACAATTGCATTTTCCAGCACATAACTCTAAATAACACATCGATGCAGACCTCCAGGAGGATTGGTTTATTCCAAACCTCCAGGAATACCTCAACAAAATGGTGATAGAATGTGTAACGTGCCAAGTACTCAATTCAGGATGACCCTTAGAACACTTAGGAGGACATAACCCCGCCCTGTAGCACCCTTCCGTGAGCTGCATATTGACTATGCAGACATTGGAGAAAGGTGCTGTGGAACCGGATACTTAATCATGGTGGTGTGTCCCTTTTCACGATGGGTGGAGGCAGGGCCCTGCGCCGACCCTGACACAAAGTGTTAAGCCAAATTCCACATAAGAGAGTTGCTCCCCCACTGGGGAATATGTGATGTCATAAGTTCCGACAATGGAACACATTTTGTAAATGATTGGTTCAAAGAAGTGACCTCACTACTAGGTATGAAACACAAAATGTGCTTGATTTACCACCAACAAGAGAACGGGGCCATCGAGAAAATCAGCGGCCTCCTTAAAAGTAGATTATCTAAATTCGGCCACTCCGTAAAAAAGAACTGGGTATACTGCTTGCCCTTGGCCCTTTTCCAGCTGTGCACACAACCCAGAAAGGACCACCACCTGGCCCCCCATGAAATAGTGACTGGTATGCACATGCAAACGTCATTGTCGCCAGTAAGGAGAATGTCTGATGCCCATAGGACAGCAACTGTTTTAGGGGACGAATTTGAAGACTATCTCACCAAACTGACACAGGCAGTAAAATGTGTTGCTAAACAAATTGCCCCACCATTTACATGAGAAAGCGAAAATGACACAACTGTAACAACAGACAACCCTGCAAAACCACTGATGACTGGCAAATTGGTTTATGTGCAGAGCTTTTTGAGAAAGTGGAACTCCCTGAGATTCCATGGACCTTATGCGGTGATCTACTGTACACCCTGGATGTAAAAGTTAAGGGGCTGCGGTACTCTATCAACCCCTCAGATGTCAGAAAGGCACACAACAGCGTAGCACCTGAGACATTGAATAATGATTTAACAAATATAGCAGTACCGTAGGGCGATAGCAGATGAACAAAAGATACAGAGTACTGCATGTAAATAATGAGCATGATAAATAGCATAAAAACAATAAGAATATTGTAAGATATAATGCAATATGTTATCCTTTTCTCTCTCTATTGTCATCTCTCTTTCCCTTCTTGCTTTTGTTCTCACAAGCTCAACTGTACCTCTGTCTTGTCCCATCTACAACTCTATTAACACCCTCCCTGTTTTTATTATCTCCTTAGGTGCCATGATGATGGAATCAACGCCAAACACAAATGCGCAGTTAGATAGCAGTTGAAATAAGATAAGCGATACATGCGCAAATAGCTATGAATGTGGATTGAATTTTGTTGCAATAGTGTTTACATTAACTATTCTAGTGTTAGGAACGTATTGGGCAGCAAGTCCACTTTGAGATCCTATATTCTAAAATGTCCTTCACAAAAGTTCATATACTTATATCTGAAATTTAGACTAAATGTGTTACCAACATTAGAGGTAATGGACCTAATTTGGCATTATCAAGAAGTGTATGTGGTTGTGGAGCTTGTAGAAATGTGAAATAGAATCATTGTTCCATCTAGTACTCAAGTAAACTGTTTTGGCGGATGAAGGCATCAGATTTGTGGGCCCTTTTGTGCACTAGACAGAACAAATTGTGACACAATTGCTATAAGAAAGTTTAATGGCAAGATCAAATCAATCTTTGATATTAGTCCTGAGTAAGGTCTTAGAAATATTTTTTTGTAAACTGAAATTGGTTGGACAACAAAGGGAGAATGTTTAGCGAAGATTTTGGGATCAAGCTAAGGAGTAGACTTGTTTTAATGAATTGTAGTTCTTTCCTTTTCTTTCTTTTCTCTTTCCTGTCTCTCCATCTTATTTACTTTTTTATTTATGTTTATGTGTATATTAATTGTGGTGATCTTAAGGAGTGTGTCATGAAATAGAGTGTAAAATGTTTCAATGTAAACTGAAAACACTAACAACATATTGTTTTCTCTGAACTAAGCCCAAGTTTAATATTCTTCCTATTGCTCAATTAAATACTATTTGAATTTTCTTTGTCTCTCTCAAATAAAGCCTATCAGGTTTCTGCCTATTACTTAACTAAAGTCTATTCTATCAATGTATGTGCAACCTCACGCATCTGACTACACAAAACGTATTCCGAAATTGAACTATCCAGCCCTATGTGTACTATTTAGTCCAAACCACTGAAGAAACCACTCCACAACACAACCTCTTACCTTCTCTTCTGCCTACAGAAGACTGATTGCCTTATCAAACCATCAAGCCCTAAAGTATTTATACTATTTAGCTAAAGCTTTTTGAATTACTCATCCTGAATGACCCACAAAGTTCTCAAAAGTTAATTTTGGACAGAAATGTCCAATTTGAGCATTGCTGGCGTGTTCAGTTTATGGCGCCATAGGTTAACGTGGGCTCAGTTTGCAGCCATAAACAGTTACTCACACTTTAATGTTCTTAAATGCAAACCATATATATATATACAAATATGTATATATATTCACTGAAAAAACTGTGTTAAAGGAGCGTTATGGTTAAGTTGCACTGATAAAATCATATGTAATCCAATGAAAAAAATAATTGTTAAAGGGGCGTTACGGTTACAAGTAAGACCAAAAAACCTCAGAAATCTGCCAGTTATGGTAAACTAAGCAACCATAACTTGCGTCACCAACATGCACTGCTAAACTAACACCCAGGACATCAAAGATGACATCACAAATGCCATTAATGACATCATTGATGACTTCACATATCTGGGCCACTTGTTTTTGTTCACTGACATATCTGGGCCTGTGGTTTTGTTCACTGACAGTCAGAATATTTAAATTCAAAAGGTTCTATATATCTAGAGGTTAACCTTGTCATATTTTCGTAAAGTACTTTCCTTAGGGTTTGGTCTCAGCTCATGATGCACATACATGGGGCAATAAGCAGGCCTCATACGCCAATTCATTTGTATACATGAAGATAAACTTTATTGTTATTAACATTATCTGATGATGCTGTTTCTTTCTTCCTTACTTTAGTTTCCTGTATGTGCTTCTGATTTGTATGCATTGTGGGTCTTTGTGATGCTGGAAATACCTCGGAGGGACAGGGCCTCTGTATCCTTGTCCTTTATTGCTTTATTAGGTATGTGCTGTCTTGTTTTCCATGCAGAGTTAATGTGGGACTCCTGGCGGTGCGGCTCTTCCTATTTTTGGTATGGTGAACCGACCCTTGGGATACCCTTATGGCACCCATGGTTGGGAGTATGACCCTGTACTCCTATTGTATGTTTTTGGGAACCTGTGTTTCGCGCACAGGGCAGGGTATGGGCTAGTGGAAGCTCCATGCTGAATTTGACAGGTGCTCTGAGTACCCTCTGTTTTGGGATACCCAGACACTGCCATTGGAATCAGTTGATTACTGATAGGAAACAAGATAGCCCTGTGGCCTCTTGCTTTCTATTGCCTGTTATCTTATTTTCCCAGGTCCTGCGACGCCCTGACTCTGTCCCTTACTCCTGACTGGCTGTTGGGTGGAAGTTCCATATATGGTAGTGTGGGGAAGCCTTCCCAATGACTGTATGTTGTGAGTAAGCCCGTGGGGTGGGACCTGGGTGAATGGAGTATGTGCACTTATTGTTATGGGGGTCTGGTTTCTGGTATGTGACACAAAGACTGAGACAGCATTACCCGAAACCGGTATGAATGCAGTGTGTAATGCTAATTGGCTGGGTACTTGTCCCAATACACATTCCTTGTTGTGAGTGTCTGAGAGGCAGGAGAATGTCCTTAATGCACTGTAAGCCGAATTGGCTGCCTGACTGCATGAATGCCCTTCTGAATGATTGGTTGCCTGAGTTTGACCCAGTAGAGTGAATGGGAGATCAACAGTATATCTGGGGACTTTTCAGTGATGGAAATCATTCAGAAGCTGAAGTCGATACTTGATGCTTAACCTTGAAGCACACTGGAAGAAGAAGAATTGCTGCTGCTGTCCTTCGCTAATCTGAAAGCTACGTGACTGTCAAGGAACTGATACAAGAGATAACCTGGCTAGGAGAGCTCTTCCTGAGCTATGAGGGACCATCATGCACCAGCTGATCTTTGCCAAAGCTCCCTGCATATCAGACCCTTGAAAGGCTACCGATTGGAGTCTGGGACTGCCACAGAATCGCGAAGCGAAGTGCCCGGACATTGAAGTCCATCACTGTTGACGACCGCCATCGCCGAACGGAGCCGCCATTCTCCTTGGCCTAAGACATTTGATCGAAGGACTGCACCGCCGTCAACCACTTTCGTCCTGCTGGAGAAAGTCAAGGCCACCGACGACCGAAGAGAATCCGCCGGTGGGTTTCCCGCCACCTGGAAACCACAGATACGCCAACGACCTGATGCCCTTGCTGGGCCAAAGTTCTTCATTACCTCTCTGCGGCAATGAACACTTGTCGTCGAGGTGCACCGCACGCCTCAGCTTGCACAACGTTTTCGACCAATTGTCAACGAGCACCGCAAGAACAGAAGCTGCTGCCGCAATGACAGTATTCACCCTTTTCTTCACCGACTCTCGAGGACCTGTGGCTCCTGCCGTAAAGGGAGTGCACTCAAGAAGGGCCCGTTGACGACTCACCGAAGAACTCTATGAAACCAGGTACTTTGGGGTCGTGGAACCTTTCAGAAGGTATCAAGACTATATTAGACATAATTTCACTCGGCTTGTCAACACACTTTATTTACAGGTTGCCCAGGTGGGGGGATCCTCGCACATAACTGTCTCTAGGTAAACGGGGGACTGTTGTGCATTGCTTGATTTAATCTTCTTTCTTTCTGTGTCTGTCGTTTATTCATTTTATAATCTGATTTGTATACCATATGTTAGCAGTTGATGCATTTTAAAGGAGTCCATAGAAGGTACCACACATACCTGTATATATTTGCCCTTATAGTATTGCCAGAATACAAAGTGTGTTATTGTGATTGTGTGTATAACGTCAAACTTATTTATATAAAGACTGTACTTAAGAACCAGCCTGCATCACCTCCTGAGAATTTAAGCCTTGATTGCTCGACCTTCAATCCCCAATATAGAATCTTGGCTGGGGTGCTCTGTGCCTCTACTCTGCCATATAGAGAGCAGGAGTACAGATACCCCCCTCCGGTCTTTAAAGTCTTCATATGTATTGTTTGTACTAGCACAAGTGTGTAGTAAGTCTTGAATTGTTAGCTAGTTATTACTAACACTACTCAAAACTCTGATAAGGTAGCATTCATTATTTTACTATGCAAAATTACAAGATTATAAATATTGTACTTCTATGGTGCATGCTGCAGCCATTGCCTATGATTATATATAATTAGGTTAATGTATTAACATCAACACTCCAATACAATGTTGTTTAGAGGAGTACATTCTTAAATAAATTCAGTAGTTCATGATAGGTCTACGGATCACCTCTGATATCTTGTTACCAACATTATAAACACAACACCTTGTAGGGAGATTTCATCAAAATTAATTTCACATGTGATGTCATAAGTGATGTCAACAATGACATATGTGACGTCATCTTTGATGTCCTGGGTGTTAGTCTTAGCAGTGCAAGGTGGTGGCATGAGTTATGGTTGCTTAGCTTACCATAACTGGCAAATTTCTGAGGTTTTTTTGGTTTTACTTGTAACCATAACGTCCATTTAACGTTTTTTTAACAATTATTTTTCAGTGAATTTCACAAGTTTTTACCAGTGCATGCTATTTTCCTACAACTTACTAATATCATACTTACCCCAATAAAGCAACATTTGTGTCCAATTTACAAAGTTTCACCTTAAAACTCTGCCATTTACCACCTTCTAGCATCATTTTTAACACTTCTATACACATTTTGCAACTTTTTCCACTGACGTCATCGCGGAGCTTCCGGGCTGTGCCGTGTGTCCATGCACTCGGGCGCGGCAGAATGACGTGTTCACGAACACATCCGCACTTCTTGATCTGGTCCATGCTTCAAGGACAGTTTGGAACTGCTTTTTCTACTGATCTTGGAACTTTCAAGCTCAAAATGTACCCTTGCCCAGCTCCTACACCTAAACTTCCTCATTATCCATTAACAATCTAGTACAAAGCACATACTTTGAAGAATATTAGCAAACTGCTAAAAATGGCATCAGCTATTGCCATCCCTCCTTCCCAAGAGCCACCACCAGCCGGAGGACCTACAGAACAAAAAAGTGCAGTACTTCCAAAGACAATGAAGAGGACCAAGAACATGAGGTAGAGGAAGTGCCTACTTCTGCACCTAGAGAGAATCATGGGTGTGGCAGTTCTTTACCACTGTTGGGAATGTACCAAAGGCTAAAGCTACCAAAATGAAATGCATTCAGTTGTGGACTACCTGACCAGTACTCCTACGGGTCCACCGCCATGCACTGCCACACCAAATACAACCACTGCAATGCTCTCAGGAACGTTGTTCCTTTCTCAGCAAGTAGTAGCCTGTCTTCCTCCACCACATCTTCCTCAACCAATACTGTAACCATCACACAGCCTACTTCTGTGGGACAAAACATCCCACCAGCTACCTCACAAGCAATAAAAGAGGCTGTTAATCAATATCTTTCAAATACAACAATCCTCTGTACATAATGCAACACACCACTCTGCAGGAGGAAGCAATTTCAAAGTGCTTTTGAAGCTGTAATCAAGGAGCATGAGAAACACTGCCCCCTAACATAGAAGTAACACATGCGCAACATCTTCCCCTGTCCAACTGCTCATCCAAATTAGTGCTTGGTGCCTCTTCCCTCATTTCCCTCCCCAACTTACGTTCTAACCTCTCCTGCAACAAAATAAAATACATCAAACAACAACAAAAGGAAGGTTCCTTTAGGAACCACCTTTCACAGTTATAAAATAGAACTAAAAAACAAATCTTATAGACTCCATCTACTTTACATTTCTCAGTAATGTACATAGACAAATACGATTTTCCAACTTTTCCATTAGCATTTTATGTTATGCTAATGGCAATAAAATGGTGTTCATCCCCCGTTCCTGGTACTGGATGGGGGAAAATGGCCCGGCAGCCCAAGTTATCGAGCGAAGTGAGGGCAGATAATGAGGGCTCCGGAACGGTATCCCTCGTTCAAGCCCCTGCAATGGGGGATGAAGGCCATTAGCACCCCGGGTTCCCAAAGTGGTAACCCAGGGTACAAAAACCAAAAAAAAATATTTTTATTCTTACATCGATATGGCGGCAGCATCCTGATGTATGAAGGAAAATCCTTTTCTAAGATGGCCGCCTCTTACAGAACCCCTCTTTACTTTCCATGGCAGCCTGCAGAAGGCGAAGAGAGAACCCTATGACCATATTACCACAAGCACCATTTCTTTCCTCTTTTTAACCTATCCCACTTTAGAATTTCTTTACCACATAATTACTTTACCCAGGAGGAGATGGACACTTTAACCCCAATTGTCGTCCCTCATTGTCATGGCCAGTAGCCAGATTGTTCGGGTCATGACCTTATGCCATGCCATGACCCAGACAATCTGGCCACTGCCCATGGCCACAGGCTATACCTCAGTCACCAAAAGTATATCACTATTTTTTGTACCTACATTATGACATTTGTCAAAAAAGAAAGCACTGGTACATTTACAAAACCATGCTTTAAGGTCCTTGCCAATGCTCCATACATGAGTTTGCTAGAAATCCGCCCATGTTTTTTTTTTCCAAAAGTGTCAAAATGTATGTATATACAATAATATAACTTAGCCCCCATTTGACAAAATACATTCAGACTTTCCACAAACATTCGAGGTTGGGTCTATAATCTTTCAGGAAACATTTGTCCACATTCATCAGACAGCAACAACAATATAAGCCATCTAAACATTTTGAGACCCCCCTCTAATTTAGCCCCCTCTTGACAAAATCCCACCAAACTTGACAAAAACATGTGTATCTAGATCTAAAATGTTTTTGCAAAATTTGCACTTTCCACCCATCACTTTTTTGCTTACAGTTTGTCTCACTATGTGAGAGAGGGTATGCCCAGACGTGGGTCCCTTGATCGCTGCGCCATAGGGAACCAAGCTGCACCTCACTGAGGAGGCCCAACAAGGCCGAAACATGTCTGGGTTGCTTGTGTTTCCGTGCAGAGGGGCCTGGCCTAGCAGTTCGGGGTGGGCTGCTACCATTGGTGGCAGTACCTGACTAATTTGCATATGGCTGGACCCCTTTTGCAATGGCGCAGATGGGCTAATAAACTGTGGTGTGGAAGGTTGCCCAGAGCAATGCCAGTGGTTCAGATTGATTCAGAACCACCCACCCATCACTTTTTTGCTTACGATTTGTCAAATGGCACCACATTTATTAGCCTTTACATTATTTTAGGAACCCCCTTCTAATTGTGTTCCCCCTTGACAAAACAGCTCCACACTTTCCAAAACCATTCACAATGGATAATGTATAATCCCCCGCACTAACAGGGATTCTATTAAAGACAAGGAGGTGAGTATTATGCAAAACAATCTTTACTACTAACACATAGCAGCAAAGAAAACATTTTTGTAAAGCAAATAATTTTAGCAAGAAAAAACAAGGAAACCACAGTATTCCATTATAACCAAAGGGGAGTAATCCCAGTCAAGCCCCCTCCGTAACCAATCATCTGAGGCCTACCCCCATAAAAGTCCCTTCCTCTTACATCAACTCCTCTTCTGAAGCTGCACTCTGATGCCATCCTTAAGAAACAGTAACAAGAAACAGTCGAATGGATAACCAGCTTCGGGATCCTTACATGCTTAACCATCCGGGGGCTCTGGAAAGACTCCCTTACTTGGATCTACTCAACCCGAAGCTGCAGATAAAAGAAAACAGAATTGGGTGGGTGGGTTCAATAATACTTGCGTCCTTGTATTTAATAGAATCTAAACCCCCTCTCACGTTAGTGAGGGGGATTATCCATTCTATGCCAAGACGGGAGGCTTCATATTATGCAAGTTTAAAGCCCTTGCATTACATTCAAAGTCACATGGTCCATACATTTATGATAAAATGGCTTGAGTGTGGACTCCCTCGACCAGTCAGCTGCTTTCAAATCTTTTGTTCAAGACCCCCGGAAAGGAGGCTTTGGATGCCTCCCCCCGCCCCACTGAGAGAGCCCTGAAGGAAGCAATATACATCCCAGGTTGTTTCATAACCCACCAAATCCATCTAGCCAGAGTGCCGGGAGATACTGGTTATAGGGTTTCCTGTAGGAAAAAGCAGCTGAGAGGTACCCGGGGATCTAAGTCCCTTCGTCTATAGTTCAAAGATTTTTTAAAACATTGAACAACACACAATTTACTGTATTCTGGAAATGTTGGATACATAATATAAGAAATCATACATTTAGTTCTTCTAGACACAAAGAAAGTTACCCCATATGGGGAGAAAACCTTATTGTCAAAATCCAAAGGTCTAATATCTGACACTCATTTATTTGAAATGAGAGACCAAAAATGGCTAACTTTGTGAAAAGCTATTGCAAGGATAGAATGTCGTTATGGGGGCCAAAAGTGAAACAAGCCTAGGACCCTATTGACCTCCCAAAGAACTTAATGCTTGGATGTAGGGGCAATCTTAATGCGGATGGACCTAAGGGCCTACCTTACCAAGAAGTGCCTACCTACTGGTTCCCCTTTGACTAGCATGTGACCAGCCGAAATGGCTGATCTGAATCCATTAACAGTCCTGTAAGCCTTGCCCTCCTTGAACAGTTCAACTAAAAAATTTAAAAATTAACTACCTCTACAGGAAGAGCAGAAAAGGGATTGAGGTGTCGAACCAAACACTAGCCCGCCCAGCAGCTCCTTACTGAGGAATAACCTGACCTAGCGGAGGCCCAGGAATCCTTGATGACAGCTACAGAGTCCTGCGAAATTTCTCGGAAGCACCAGGAAGAGCTGAAAACCTCCAATCCATAAGGGACAGAAGCCCCCGAAGGACCAGGACATGAGGTAGACCCACCGGGTCCATTAGGAGCCACAGGTGGAGAGGAGAAGGCACAGGATATCTACCGCTAACTCCAGGAAAGTGGGAAACTACACTTGAGATGTCGCCAAATGCTTGTGCACTTGCACCAGGACTGTCACAATCATGGTGAACAGGGGAAACACAAGGAAAGAGGCCATGCCCAGTCTTTGAGAAAAGCGACAGTCGCCAAAATTACAAGGCCGTATCTCCAACTACAAAAGACAGGGACTAGGCAGATGAAACAAGAGGCAAAGAGGTCTGCCTTCAAGGGGATGTTTATGTCTAGCCAAAGTGCAAAATCCGCTAGGGCCATCGAGCAGGTCTCCCCTCCGGGCGGTTTATATATCGGATCGCCAACACATTGCCTCTCCTAAGAATGACCCATAAATTCACCTAGTCCTTAAGGAGCGACTCGAAGAGCCAAGAGCCCGCTAGTAGCTCCCGACAACTTTTATGGAGAGACCTCTTTAGCTGACCATTTCCTTCCAGTGGAAACCTGTTCTATCCTGGTTCCCCAATCTCCGCTGCTGGCCTCGAATTCTAGACTATATTCGGAAATGGACCAAAGATCACCTTGCCCTTCCAGGCGGTCATATGCTTGACGCGCCATAGTAGCTGTAACCTGGCTTCTGGGGACAGCACCACCATTTGAGAGTATGACAGATTCTTGCAAATGCGTTTTCCCCCAGGCGCTGAAACGCTCTGTAGTGAAAGGGAGCTGGAACGATGGCCTGAATGGAGGCGGAAAGCATCCCCACCACCCTCGCTAAATGCCTGAGGGACACCATCTCATTCTTTAGAACGAGACTGAGTCCTCTCCTAGTCCTTGAGAGTCTATGCATTAAGAAGGCTGGACCTTTCACATTTATTACAAAGCCTAGGGCTAATGACATTTTAATAATTGTCCCCTTGGCACGAGACGACCCCGGGCGCAGTGGAGACGCATGGCGCGCCTGCTCAACAGAGCCACCCACCTACGGCAACTGGTACGCAGAGTCGTGCGCACGCAGTTAGGGCGAGAGGGAACGGGTCCCGTTTGAAAAAACCCTTAGTACCGCTCGCCAGAGCCAGGTGGGGCCATTGAGTGCGAGGCTGCGCCGCTTGGACGGACCAAGTCCGGAGAGTCTCGGATCAAGATGGGCACGTGAGTACTAAGTGCGAGCGATACTAAAGGAAAAAAAAAAATCAAGAGGACAAGTGGAAATAAGTTAGGGACTTTTAACTTCTAGGAGGTTAGAAGTCGATGCCGCGTCGATGCCGCTTAGTACTATCTCGACTAGTGCTGGGAATAAGTAAAAACAGTGAAAAAATAAATTGAGGGTGTCTGAATGAAGAGACACGGAAAATATGTTAGAACTAGATTTCCTTTCTCTTATTCTTCTCTTATTCCTCTTATCTGGGGTAAAATAAGGTCTGTATATATATATATATATATATATATATAGAAACAAAAGAAGCTGCGTGAGGGTTAGAGGGGGTTGCCATAGAAGGTGAAGGGCCAGGCAGGGAGGGTAAATGCTATGTGTGTATGCTGAGGTATGATGAATGTCTGTTGTGTGTTGTGCACATTGTGTGTTTATGGATTTTTGCAATCAATTGTCTCTATATAATAATACTGATTTAAGTGATTTCCAGGTGGTACGGTCAATGTAAGTGTGACCTGGTAAGATTTGACAAAGCAATGTCTTTTGTTGAGTAAAGGTATAAGTTGATTATTAGAACCTGAAAGTGATTAGAGCCCGACACACAGTTACACACGCATAGTGATAGAAGAGATTGACTCAAGAGAATAGAGTAACACAGGTCTAAGCATGGGGGCGAAGACACCCTTAGCACACATTTGTAAAGGTTTACCGGGACATGCGGAAAAAATAACTAAGTACCATGACCAGTGGGTCATGGAACTGAAGGGGAGGGTCTCCCCCAGGTTTGGCCACAAGGAGGGTCCTTTGATAAAAGCGTTCTGGACATGGTAGCCACCTGCATATTCCTAAAATACAAAGGAAAACATTTTCATAACAGGAGAGAGATACCAGATCTGTGGCGATTATTCGAGGAAATACCTCCACCAAAGAAAATAGACACCACACTCGATCAACCTGCCCTCACGGCTAGCCCATCAGCAAGAGCAGAAGGTGGTAAGGAGGATGGGGGGAAAGAGAGAGTGGTAGAGGTGACCCGATTGTACCCATTCCTGAATAAGCCCCCACCTGCTGAAGGATATGGTGATCCCACATACGTGCCCACCAGTACCCCTGCCCCCACCAAACGACCAACAGCACCATATGATTGCCCCCGAACAAGTGGGGAGGTGAGTATGCCATCAGTAAACTATGTAAACTAACAGAAGTCTTAGACACACGACTCGCAATAGCTAGAGAAGAGCTATCCAGGATACAAAGCATATGTGAACAAAGTGAGCCAGGCACGACAGATCAGAGCGATTGTCCCGATCACACACCCTAGATAAGTCAAATGAGGAGGGGTGGAAAAAGGGGGAAATACTATTCAGGATAAGGAGGAGCCCACAAGGATAGCAGAATTGGGAGCACACAACCTTGGAGGGATTGCAGGGGAGGAAGGAGTGGCAGACGAAGAGAGAGAAGTGTTATGGTGTGATATAGAAGAGGAAGAGCAAGAAGCTGGGAGGTTGGGGATGGCCACAGGAGGTGATTCAGTAGAGTTTGGGGAGACACCATTAGGAAGAACAATGGAACAAGAATGGACAGGGAGACTAAGGAACAGGATGGGAAGGATGGCCCTGGTGGGAAAGAAAGGGACGAAGGTGAGTAGTGGGAAAGGAAGCAAGGGATGCCTACAACTCCCACTGCTACACCGGGGGCAGGAAGACCAAATTACATACCCTGGGCACAAATGGATAAGACTAATTTACTAAAATGATGGCCCCCGTTATCTGGAGGAGCCAGTTTGTGGATATATGCCTTCGAGAAGCAAACCGCGGGAGTACCCCTGGCCATAGGAGATGTCAAGAGTTTACTTGTGTCAGCAGTAGGTGACCAATCAGACCGGGTTATGGGCAAAAACAGGCTTCCCGGGAATAACATTGGACAGTGACAGACATGATAGCGCTGCTTTCAATACAGTGCGAGTGTTAGTTTGGGATGCGCTGAGGGAAACATTCCCAGACATGCCCGATTTGCAGTCAGTGATGCAATGCACCATGAATGATGGGGAAGAGGCTATGGATTACATTTTCAGAGTGCAGGAGATGTGGAGAGCTGAAACAGGTACGCCATATGACCAATCAACATCCTTATTTTACTTCATAATAAAAAGGGGGCTCCTGAAAGAAGTTCAAAAAGTGCTTGATAAAATAGCGGGAATAGAGGCGAAGGGATGGCCAGAAATATAGAGCATAATAGTCCACCATTGCAAAAGAATCAAAGAAAGGGAGAAGGAGGTGATACAAAAAAGGCTGGCAGATGAAGCTAAACTAATACAAACAAAACTAGTGAAGGTCGCTGCAGCTGTAGCAGCACTCCCCCACGATAGGGATGCAGAGGAGGAGGAGTGACTGTTAGTGATACAGGGGAGGATGGCTGCAAATTGGGCAGACAACGGGCAAAGGCAGTTGAATGGACAGGAGGAATACAGAGGGCAGCAGTGGCAAGCGTGGCACCCCAGCAACAGGAGAGGTGGGTACAGGGGGCGTCGGGGAGGTGGACAGGGATATGGAGGTAATGGCGGAAATGCGGGACCAGGTCCCAGAGGAGGCGAATTGTGGGAGGTGGGGACATTTCTCACATGAGTGTAGAAGCAGACCGAACACAGCTTACCAAGATGATCAGTATTGCGGGCACTCCCATCCTGGGAGCCCCTACGGACTGCCCCGGGATGGAGGAAGAGAACAGCCCGAACACAGAGGGCAAGAGCAAAATAGGGAACGACCACATAATGTTCAACAACACCCACAAAGTAGCGAACACCTCCCATACACACAAAATAACCCCTTCACCACGACACCAAATGGCGCACCAGGCCCATATGGCGGAGTAGCGGTAGTGTCAGGTAATGTTTTCAGTCAAGGGGGAACGATGAGACACCCAGCATAGAACAGCCCACAGGGAGCACTTGCGTGTCCAATCCTATCGACAACCTTCAATGCAAATGAGGAGCCATTGATAGAGGCAGAGATAGGGAATAAGCAGTTCATCTTTATGGTAGATTCCGGAGCCGAGAAATCATGTATACGTAAAGGTCGGTTTCCGCTATCTAATCGTAAATTAGAGACGCAAGGGTTCTCTGGGGTGGTGGTCGAAGTTCCTTACACAGAAGATTTGGATGTGACAGTGAGGGGAAAAACAGTAAGAACACACCTATTGTATTACGAGCAATCCCCTGTCAACCTGCTGGGGAGGGATCTCCTCAGCAAGCTCAACATGACTATTTCTTTTACCAGGAGAGGAGGGATTGTTTGCTCAACCCCAGGGATGTGCTCTATGCTTGTGATGCTAGTGACATATTCGTGAGCAACATGCCCAGAGGTGCGTGGCATACCAGTGGACCCAGATATGTTCATCCATGGGTTAAAAACATTGGCACGGTGGTCCCAGAGTTGAAAAAACTGGAGTGGAGGGTACCAGCAGAACCAATAGCCTGCCCAGAAATAGTGCCAGGCACAGTCATGTCGCTAGACATACATGCAGTACAAATCTCAGCCAAAAGAATAGCTATAATTGCAATGGACATACACGGTTGTGAGTGGCGTACAGTGTTATGCATAAACGCCGACATTGCACTAGAAGATTTGTCAGATGAGGAACTTTTTTCAGATTCAGAGAGTGATGGAGAAATCATAATGGAGATAGCAATCCCTTGTGAATTAATGATATAACAAAGACAAGTGTCAGTACAGCTCATGGCAGTAGTGGGAGCCCCACTGTCATTTTTTAATGACGACACGCAATCAGTACCCTGGCAGTTATGGACATCAGGACCCCATGACGTAGGGCTACTGCATAGGGTCACTCCTGTGAAAATTAACCTCAAGCCTGGAGCCATACTGCCCCGAGTAAAACAATGCCCTCTGTCCCGGGAAGCGGAAGAAGGGATAATAGAAACAATGAACGCACTATTGGCACAGAGGATAATAGTACCTTCAAACTCCCCATGTAACACATGCATTTACCCCATCAAAAAAGCAAAAGGAGGGGCATGGAGGATGATCCAAGATCTACGCCCACTTAATGACATCATTCAGAAAGAGTTCCCTTTGGTCCCAAATCCTGCATCTATTTTATGCATTATCCCAAAAGATGCATCTCACTTTACTGTGGTGGATTTGAAGAATGCATTCTTTTCCATACCACTCGCAGAAGAGTGTAGATACCTGCCAGCATTCACCCTACGGGGGGAGGAGGTACGAACACTGCAGATTGCCCCAGGGTTACTGTGAGAGCTCCAGCATATTCAACCGAATATTGGATGAAGACCTCGGAAACATGACAGCAGACAGCACGATAATTCAATACGTGGACGATCTACTGATCTGCAGTAAAAACGAAGCCGACTGTAGAAAAGACTCCATTGCCCTCTTGACATTGCTGGCTCAAAAGGGGTACAAGGTAGACAGAGAAAAATTGCAATATTGTCAACGTAAAGTACTGTACCTGGGGCAACTGATTGCGAAAGACGGCAAGAAAATAATACCAGACAGGGTGGCAGCCATTTCAGCTGTAGGAAGACCAAAAACAGTGAAGGATATGCAAAAATTCCTAGGCATGTGCAACTACTGTCGTGCATGGATATTAGACTAAGCCGCATACACACACCCATTGCTCCAGGCACTCAAAGAAGCCCAGAAGGAAAATACAGAGATACAGTGGGACTCAGAATTGTGTGATGCATTCACCTCACTCAAAGAACTCATTTCAAGCGCACCAGTGCTCGTGAACCCAGATTATGAACGCGAGTTCTAACTATTCTCGCACTGCAATGGAACACTCATGACAGCAGTCCTAACACAAAAAACATCACTAGGTCACAAGCCTCTGGCATACTACAGCAGGACACTAGACGCAGTAATGCAGGGACACTTCGCGTGCGAACAGGCCCTTGCAGCCACCGCGTTCACCATTGTGAAAAGTGCCACCATAGTAATGGGATGTTCAGTGACGCTATACGTGGAATATTCTTTGTTCGCCATACTAGAGAGATCAAAAAGCACACTGACCACACAGAGAGCCACTGCATACGAGGTAATTCTTTCAAGCACCAACATATATGTGGTAAGGTGTAAGGTAGTAAAACCCGCAAGATTAATTTCAGAACCATGCACTTTGGAGGATGTACAAGCACATGACTGTGCAACATATCAAGGAGAGGAACAGGGAGCAACAATAGTGAGTGAAAACGCACAAGCTGAAGGTGAAATATTTTTCATAGACGGATCAGCCTCCATAAACTCAGAAACAGGAGAAAAACCTGTAGGGGTGGCTGTCGTGCGATTGGAGGAAGGTGAGTACGAAGTGCTAATACAGCAGCACCTGCCCACTCATTTCTCAGCACAAGCGGCAGAGCTCATAGCAGTGATTGAAGCACTGCATGCTGCAAGGGGGTGTGCAGTCACAATCTACACGGACTCAGCATACATGACCACCACAGTACATGGTGGACTTGCAAGGTGGGGGAGAAAGGGATTTAACAGGGCTGATGGGTCCCCGGTGTGACATGCAAAACTCTTGAAGGAGCTCATAGAAGCCTTGAAAGACCCCACTGCTGTAGCAATAGTCAAATGCCAGGCCGTTACTACCAACACCGATTTCGTCTCTTTGGGAAACGTGGCTTCTTGGGAACGAAGCATCCTATTTTGTAAAAGAAAGGACAGGTGAGTACTTAGTGAGGAAGGAAACAGTAGAGGACCTCCCAGATGGTTACAATACTATGCCCTTATCACAAATATTAGAGCTACAAGACGGAGCAACAGAAGAGGAAAAAGAATTGTGGGAAAGGAGGGGATGCAGCCAGTCAGCAACCGATTTATTGTGGTGACAAAACAACACAGGGAAGGTGGTCATGCCCACTAAATTGTTAGAAGTGACCTTCCAACAATTGCATTTTCCTGCACACAATGCAAAGCAGCACATTGCTGCAGAAATACAAGAACACTGGTTCGTCCCTGGGTGGCAAGAACAACTTTCAAAATTGGCAATGGAATGTACAATGTGCCAAATATACAATTCAGGGATGACTCTAAGAACATTAAAAGGGATGATACCCAAGCCAATAGGCCCATTCAGAGATCTGCATATTGACTATGCAGACATGGGGTAGAGGTGCAATGGATCTAGGTACATGATAGTGGTAGTGTGCCCATTCTCAAGGTGGGTGGAGGCAGGACCATGTGCACGCCCTGATGCGAAGTGCGCTGCAAAGTTTCTAGTGAGGGAGGTATTCCCCCGCTGGGGAATTTGCAACGTAATTCGCTCAGACAACGGCACCCACTTTGTTAATGACCTCTTTAAAGATGTGACATCTATGTTGGGCATTAAGCACAAACTGTTCTCGATTTATCACCCGCAAAGCAACGGATTGGTAGAAAAAATAAACGGCCTGCTTAAAGGAAGACTCTCCAAGCTTTGTTTCACTCTTAAAAAAAACTGGGTGCACTGTCTCCCCTTGGCCCTATTCGAGCTGAGAAACCAGCCCAGCAAGGACCACCATCTGTCACCCCATGAGATTGTGACAGGAAGACGAATGCACACAGCAAACTCACCCCTTCACAGACACTCCGACGCCCACAGGAGCGCAATCATGCTCGGAGAGGAATTCAATGAGTATCTGACAAAACTCACTAAAGCAGCCCGTATGATAGCAAGGCAGCTCGCACTGCCATTCACAGGTGAGGGAGAAGCAGACACATCAAATACAGGAAAAGAAACACCAACAGGGCAGCTAGAGCCCAGAGAAATGGTGTATGTCAGAAGCTTTGTATGTAGGTGGAATGCCCCAAGATTTCATGGCCCATATGAGGCAATTTATTGTACGCCGACGGAGGTAAAAGTGAAGGGCCTGAGATATTGGATACATTTAACAGACGTAAGGAAAGCTTATGACAGTGTGAACACAACTAACAGCACTGAAACAGATCAGATTCAGGACACACAAGAATAGAAGGGCAAAGAGACAGCTGCATGAAAATTCACATAAGTGTGCACATGAAAATAAATGCTGATATACGATGATGAAAAGTACTAGTAAAAAAGAAAAACAATAGTTGAAAAGAAAATCATAAATAAATATAATATATATAGTTATTGTATGTGTGCCAGATGTTAAGAAAAAGTGTAAATAAGTGAAATAAAGCTCTCTTTCTCTCTCTCTCTCTCCCCCCTTACCTCACCTCTCACTCTCTCTCTATCTCTCTCTCTCTAGAAATGCAAGATTTTTATGACAAAATGCTTAATACCCCTTTATGTTTCAATATGTAGGAGAATCCATGGCAACGAACAGGCAGCCTGCAACAACTAGAGATAGGGAACTTAGGAAATGGACATGTACAATTTAATCTGCGTAATTATTCATATGAGTGTGGCTTGACTGTTTGTGCAGTTATATTTTTCACACTAATGTTCAGACTTTTCATTTACTGGGTCGTTGCATTTATCTCCATTGAGATAAATGAGGGGGGAGGTAATGGAACCATTATGGAGAATGCAACGAAGCCGTTTAAGGAGGGTAATTATTTGATATTGGATGGTTTCCAACTGGTATGGGGGTACGGTCCTCGCCCGACCAGGCTAAATAGCAAAATGTTACCAGTAACATATGATTTAAATGATCGCAATCCCTCTGCTATATCATGGCTATATGACACCACTGCTACCCTGCCCACTCCAGCAGCTAATCAACCAACAGGAAATGTTTACATCACAGATAGAACAAAAGAAAATGCAGAAATGACTAATACCTTCATAACCCTGTGCGACGTGTGGGAAAAGGGGGGGCGGGGGAAAGGGATACACTACTACGAGCAGCCAGGAATGCAAAAAAAATACTTAAAAGCAATAGAAGGAGGAGAGAAGCGGGGGAAAAGGTATGATGAATATTCCGGCCTAGGGATAGATACAATAGAGGACCCCAGACACCCACACCAGTCTAATAAATGGTATGCAGACATGAGCTCCACAGCAAAGCGAACAACAAATGAGAGTTTCTATGTGTGCTCATTGATCCCCCATGCCTCAGGTACACCTAAAGTCTTAGTGCCACAAGAATTGCCTCTCACAGATGCCCAATGTCTCCTTCATGAGAAAACATGCTACTCCAGAGCGAAAGGAGTGGTGTGCATGAAAGAACCTTTTTTCGTCATACAAGGAACATTTTTTTCTGAAAACAAATGGAAAGATGACGTGATAACATGCAAGGCAGAAGCACTGCGAGGATTGCCAGCAGAAAAATTAAAGTGGATTGAGACAACATGCACCCCGGTCTGGGTCGAACATATCTCTAAACTAACATGGGTGAGCGCAATCAAAAAACCATTCAAACTGCAAAAAGAATTAGACTACGAACTGTGCTTCAAAGGGGAAGGAAAAATGGACATGGGAAGAAACAAAAACTGCAGTAAAACGCTCACGATTCCTAATATGAGGAAGGGAAGAGCAGCACTCATGGGCACTTACTGTGTGTGCGGCAAACAAGCATACCTGCACCTCCCGCCATCTTGGAGGGGCACATGCTCTCTTGCAACGCTGCACTCTGCTCTAATGGTAATACCAAAGAGCCACATCGGAGAAGGGCGAACACCAGCAGCTCGAGACACGGAGAGTGTACGACCAACTGAAGAGCCACCACTGTATGCCCTGTCAAAGGACAACATCCAAGGGGTCGTATCCAGGAAACACAGGTCATCTAACTACATTTCCAAGGCTTCATCGGAGCTACTGGCACAGATCCCAGACCGGTACAGACTGTTCAGCTCTGCCAAAACTTTCTTTGCATCCCTTGTCCCAAGCATCCAGGCACAAGCAAATGCAAAGTGGCTCCAAATCACACATTGGGAGCTGATCCAACTAGCCAATGACACTGAAGAAGGGTTCAATGTGATCAAGGTGGAATTAAGGGCTCTGAGGCTAATGACGATGCAGAACAGGTATGTCCTAGACCCGTTTACGGCGATGGATGGAGGTGTTTGCCGAAAAATCGGGAGCGCATGTTGCACATTCGTACCTTCTGAAGACGCAGATAATGGGACACTATCGCACGTTATCACCGCAGTGCACAACTTAGGGGAACGCATGAAGAAGGAAGGCGGCGTGGAGGCAAGCATATGGTTCAACAACATCTTTTCATGGGTGCCTTCCTGGCTGGGGTCGCCGTCAAAATGCTGATGCCCCTCATCGTGTTTTTCCTCTTGATTTTTTGTGTGTGCCAGCTGGGTCTTCGCTGCAGCGCAGCTGCAGTCCCCAATCGAGTAATGATGATGGTGACAGTGGGCAATGCTAGACGAGTGGCACGACCACAACAGGAGGCACACGTGCAGACGGGCGAGGACTCTGAACCAAAGTCTAGAATGGTCCCAATGTACTATGATGGGGATATAGTGCATAGGTTATATCACACTATGATAAAGGAACCTTTGGAACTAGAATGGTACACGGAGGTATGGGTAGACCTCAAGGGCATGGGGGACTGTATATATATGACCTGCACACCAGATAAATACGCTAGAAGGGGGGAAAGCCTCCGGGGAGTATGCAGAGCCTGGATGCCTATAAAAGGAACACCAGCATTGGAGGAGGCAGTGTTAGAAGAGAAGGAACGTGAACGGTTGGGGGAGCTGCGTTGTTCGTTACTTAAGTAACGAAAGAGGGGAGATGTAGGGGAGGATAGGTCATTAGGACCCCCCTCACATACATCTCTGATCCAGGTGGAGACTCATGACTCGTCGGCAGCACCCTCGCCCTAAGGGCCCAGGAGGTGGGGGGCTGCGGATCGACACGTGAGGCTTCACGACTACAGGATAAGACATAACATAGACTCCATTTTGTGTAAAAAGGCGCTAAAATCCAGTCCATGCAAAGTTGCTCACACACTCGCACACACAGAAAGATGCAGCCTGACCCCTGCTTGACTGCGCTCACAGGAGCATATGCTTCCCCACAGTCTCCACCTCATGGTAGATCCACTGAAGGCCTGTTCTAACGAGCGGGCCAGACACGAACAAACAACAAAATAAACACTGTATCACTTGGCCTTCCGCAGTACATCATTTGCCCCATCCGTGACCATGCTTGTTAGAAGGTAACTGAAACCAGCCCAATCCTGCATGCCCTGACCCCGTACCAAGCCCTCTAAATTGGACAGTTGGACTGTGTGGCAACCCTCACCCCCACCAACCCCCGAGATATCTTGCATAACGAAATAAGCATTTGTGGAATATATGTCGTGTTGACTAACGTTTGCTGCTATTTTGGGGACATGTGATTTAAGAGTAAAATATGATCACTCCTGTACATGATGTAACAAAGCGCATTTGTAATAAACGATGATCAGCCGAGGCAGTAGAGCCAGATTGTACTGTGATGTAAATATGCAGTGCTCTTTCATACACACAACCCAACCTAATGCTACCTCATGTTCGTATGTTCACTACTGATGCGAAATACTGTTCTAAATGGCAAAACCCTCTCCAGCCTGTGCTCCCATATTAATGTAAACATATGTGTATAATACCAAAAGCTCCAAGTGTTGTCAACCACCCTTGCAATTAGTGCGGGAAGCTGCCCTGTGCGGGGAAATAGGCCCAGAGCGGCAATGTCGTTTTCCCACTCATCCCCCTCCCAGGCCCTCCAGGGATAGGTGGTGTTTGAACAGCACAGCCTAGCCTCCCCTCCCAAACTTGCTGGACCGGCTTCAAGCATTCACCTCCCCCATGCCAAAAGGCCGCCACAGCCTGACTCTATGAATTACGAGCTACCTGGTCCTAAATCCCACCATCTCCCGGGCACCGGTAACATGCCCCCCACGGCCCATTGGTAACCCCTTTCACCCCAAGTTAATGGCCCTCGAAGGGGGGCGCCCACCCTTGTATTAACAGATCATAATACCGTCCTTCATTATAACCACCAGGACAGGGCGATCGAATAACACCTCCCATCTGTACCCCTGACCCTGCACATGGACTCTTGGGACTAC
Organism: Ambystoma mexicanum; assembly: GCF_040938575.1. Classification (NCBI taxonomy): domain Eukaryota; kingdom Metazoa; phylum Chordata; class Amphibia; order Caudata; family Ambystomatidae; genus Ambystoma; species Ambystoma mexicanum. The sequence continues at coordinate 387,894,846 of NC_090930.1, read as the reverse complement.
CATACCTGAACCCAAATGTCACTACAACAGATGGATAGGGATACCCCCTATCACATATCCATGTCCCTGTCTTCTCCTTGAGCTAAGGTCAATGTGTCACAGGATGTATCAGATACCTGACATTGTAGAATGTGACAAATTATTGTGAATAGGTGGCCACAAGGGCAAGTGTTAGAGCAGCCACCAATCATCAATACAAGTTATGTCCAGCCAGCAGCTCCACCCCGAAGTGCCCAGCTGACCCGTCAACTCTGCATGGCACCGCCCACCAATCCTGGAACAGCAAAAGTATACATTGTATACCGCCTAGCCTTCACCACCCAATCCCAAAGACTGTGTGGCCCCTATAGCTTACCTCATGAATGACGTGTATTTGGCTAATTAAGGAAACTACGCATAGTACAACAGATAGGAATCCACAAAGTAAAATCAAACAATTAGAATACTCTATCAGGAAGATCATTAACCGTAAATTGCATGCGGTAACTCTTAGCAGATACTATAAGGGACAACGTATTCCAAGAGGTCTCAGGATACCTTTGCGACCAACTCTGTGCAAAGAGAATAGAGAGTTTGTTTAGAAATGGGAACAAATTTTGAACAAGTGTTCACTAGATTTGATATTGCTTACGATTAGGGAATTGTCTGGCAATATTGAACAACTAGAGAAAGAGATTGAAATTCTGTCTAAGGATATAACGGAGTTGACAGATGCAGAGTCTTTCGCCGAGATATTGACGGACATTAATACTAAGCTTGAAAGCTATAAAGAAGACCTGGAAGCAAGAAAGATACGAAAATTCAAAAGAGATACGTATGATTATTTAAATAACGAAGTTTACATGTGGGCAGATAAGTATATGAATCAGCCTCGACCCAACAAACCGACAAGTGATAAGAGTAGTTCGGAATCCGATATAGCTGAAACCACAGAAAAAATTGAAAGTTGAAGACCTTCTTTGCTGAAACAAGTAAGGGTGAAATGGAGACATTACCGGAAACGGAGTATGAAGAATTCAAATCAAGAAGTACATTTTGCCCATCAATTAATGTTCCATCAATTGATATATTTCACAATATGGTGCTTAAAGACTTAAAAAAGGTACAGTTTCAGCAACCGAGAAGATACAATTTAAGCATAGGAGAACTGTCCCTTATCAAAACCCTCTTTTCAGATGAGAAAATAACCATTAGACCCGCCAACAAAGGGGGAGCACTTGTAATACAGGACACCGAGGAATATCAGCAAGAATGCCTTAGACAATTAGCCGATCAGACTACGTATCGAGTGCTAACACAAGACCCAAACAAAGAGCATTAAGGAAGATCTTGAAAAACTATTGGACACAGCAGACGAAAATGAATGGATTAGTCTTAAGACCAGAGACTATCTATGGAAAGCTTATCCTAAAATGTCACATCTGTATACCTTGCCCAAAATACACAAGCGACTTGACAATCCCCCTGGAAGACCCATTGTAGCGGCCACTGGTGGCATACTACAACCTCTAGGGACATATATAGACTATTTTCCCCCGCCACTGATACAACAAACTTCAACCTATGTAAAGGATACGATGCATTTTTTACAAATTATGGACCAAATTACACTAACATCTGAAGATATCCTTTTTACTATAGATGTGACAAGTCTCTACACTATTATTCCGCATGACCTGGGGCAAAGGTCAGTAGAAAAACTTTTGTTGCAAACTGAAACAATAAGAGTGAACAAAGAACTTCTAATGTTACTGTTAGACTTTATCTCCACACATTCATGTTTTGAGTACAATGGGGTATATTACAACCAATTCTCTGGCACGGCCATGGGAGCCACCATGGCACCATTGTATGCAAATAGTTTTATGTTTGACTTTGAAACTACTCACATCATCAACAATCCACAATGGAGTTATCAACTTAAGAAGTGGGTACGTTACATAGATGAAGTTTTTGGAGTATGGTATGGGAGCAAAGAAGAGCTTGATAACTTTCTAATCTTTTTAAACAGCATTGACAGCCGGTTGCAGTTTACAATGGAAATAGGCAATCCTAATGTCCATTATCTGGACGTACAGATCATCGTCACAGACTTAAAGATCTCCACGGTATACACCAAACCTACAGATAGAAATAACTTGCTTCACAGGATGAGTTTTTACCCACCGAGCATCCTGCAAAATTTACCATTAGGGCAAATGCTGTGTATCAAAAGAATTGTAAGTGACCTAGTGGAGTGCGATATAGAACTGGACCAGTTGCATGAGAGACTTAAGGAAAGAGGGTATCCAGATGAAGATCTCCAAAGAGAAAGAGAAAAAAACAGACACACGTGATCATGCACAACTGCTTATTACCAAACGAAAGCAGGAGAGTCCAGATCTAGTATTCGCCACGAAGTACTCCACACAGAGCTGACAAATTAAGGATAGCATCCTGAAAAGATGGAGTGTGTTACAAAATGACAATAGAACCAAAGACTTGTTTGTGAACCCTCCAGTTTTTGCCTACCAAAAAAGCAACAGCTTAAGGAACTTGCTAGTTGACACACAGGGGAAGCGAAGAGATAAACAGAGAATGCAGGATAAGCATCCGGATACATACCCTTGAATGAGTTGTGGGAACTGCAACAACGTAATGAAAGGACCATTCATATCCCATCCTCAAACAGGAGAGCAGATTAAGTTGAAATATCATGCAACATGCTTGTCGGAGAACGTTATATATGCCATTTAGTGTCGTTGTGCCCAGTATTATGTGGGAGAAACCGCACTCAAAGTATGCGTTCATATTAATGAACACAAATCATGTATTAGACTCAACAACAGAATATCATCAGTAGCAAGACATTTTCATGATAATGGTCACACTGTCACTCAGCTCAAATTTGCAGTTTTGGAAGTTATACCAACTAAAGGCCAAAACAGAAATATGAAGAAATTGAGAGCTCAGAAAGAGGCACAATGGATAGAAATGTTGGGGTCTATTGCTCCAGACTGAATGAATGAGGAGTTAGATCTGAGCTGTTTTTTATGAACCTTTCTAACTGTGTCTTGTTGTTGAGTAACATGACAATGTGAATTTTTGGTACATAAGTATTGAATTCTGTAAGGGAACAAGTTATACTGAGATGAGTGCATATCCTTTAAGTTTCATTTATTTTGATTCATTCTTATCTTTCGCGTTTTATATTTTTTTAATATTTTTTTATATTTTCTAATCTCTACCCTTTCACTTTTTAGTTATTGTTATCATTTATAATTTTTATTATCTTTTTTTATTTTTTTATTATTATTTCATTTGTGCTTAGGTACAAGTTGCAGTGAGTAGTAATTATGCACGCAAATGTTACATAGCGTCTCTTGATGGTTTGTAATTAGTTTGGTTGACTAGCACATCAGTTTTCATTTACCATTGCACCGTTTCAACATGGTGACTTTACAAGCGTGAGGAAAGTGGGTTATTTGATCCATTACAATGTGGCTGCTCCATATAAAGCAATGGTTTAACGCCGCAGGCGATCAGGGAGAGAGGGGGCAACACTTCACTCGACATTTTTCTCTATTTCAGGCTACGGCACACCCTGCAGGCCATCCTCCCATCATTCCCTAAGCAACCCCCAACGTGGACCCTCCTGCACAGGGTGATACAAGCAAGGGGAGAGGGGCGGCTGGTCTCCACGATATATAGATTACTGCTGGCTGACACTACGACACCCGCTGTCAATGCCAAACAGCGCTGGGAAAGAGCACTCCATGTCACGATACCCGATGTGGAATGGTCCTACATTCTCCAACAAACTCAAAAAGTAGCTTTGAACACTCGATATAAGCAGATACACTTCAACTTCATCCATCAAACATATTACACTCCCCAAAAGAGGCGACGTCATCATCCTGACGCCTCCGATCACTGTGAAAGATGCGCTTTTCCAGACGCTGACTTTGTTCACCTCGCATGGCAGTGCCCGGGCGTGGCCCGTTTTTGGTCTGCGGTCCTACAGCACACGAGTGATGTGATCGGTGAAACGATTGCCCCGCAACCGACCATAGCCCTCCTGAGCATGACCAAACACCTGCAGGCTCCCGGGAGAAGGCTCGCCTCTCTGTTCCTGGTGCTCGCCCGCAGGAGAATTGCCTTGACCTGGGGTTGCGGCCCCCTTCCCTCACTGGCAGCGTGGAAGAACGACATCCTGTACTGCCAAGACATGGATGCCGAGTTTCTACGGACTCTCCCTCTACACGCACGCCCCCCAGATATATGGGCTCCCTACATTGAATATTTACTCTCTACACCTGATGTCCCCACCTCTAAATCTCCACCCGCAATCCAAGACACAGCTATGAGCCCGACCCCGATCAATCTTCAGGACCCTCAGCAGAGCACTTTGTCTTAGAGACCCTTTGAACCATTGCAAGGTGACCCCAGAACTTGTGAAAATGCATTGTAAGTGTAATGAACGCAATATCGTTGTATGTTGTTATGCTGTGTTGACCTATCACCAAAGGTCGTTGTTGTATGTGTATATTAAAACCCAAAAATAAAGTTTAAAAAAAAAAAAAAAAAAAAGCAATGGTTACCGAGGCAACCAGTTGCTGCCACAACATTTTCTCACAGATACTGCCGTGGAAGCGCGCGCTTAAAAGCACTCAGCTTTGGCAGATAATTGCGACTTTAATTTTAAGTAAGTGGGTATGAAAATGTAACATAGAGTTTGACATATAGAGCAATTTATACTCACTCACTCACTTACACGTGTTCAATCTCTTTACAGAGACCGCCGCTGCACGCATCAGTTTCCCACGGATAAGATCGCAGGTGAAAGTGGTAGACACACATTTAGACCGTTCGGGTCTTGAAGAAGGTAGCAGATCTACGAGTTGTGTAAGTTGATATGTATATATTATGATATGCATTGTACTGAATTGATTTGGATGCTGGATTCAATTAATATACATGCGGTCGTTCTCATTACAGAGACCACTGCAGACCAGATATTTTTCCCACTGATAATACCGCAGGTGGACGTACAAGTCTTTTTGTTTTTCTACGTATTGTAGAAGGTTAGTGACACCAACGCAGTTGACCTATTGGGAATGAAATGATGTTATGGATAAGTAGGTTTACACCGTGACCATCACAATGACGATTGTCTCTTATTTATTCTTCTTTTTTATTCTTTTATTTTATTTTATTTTATTTTCATTATTATTTTCATCTTTCTGTTATTTTTTAATTTTGATAATTTCCAACCTCGACATGATCCATGAAATTCACATCACCCGAATGGAAACGGGGTAATGTACTATTGCTACGATGTTCTTCTGTTTTAACTTTCATGATCTCGACAACATATGCATGTAATATGTTGCTATGTTAATGTTTCATTAATGTTTGATGACTGATGAAATTGGTGTTTGATTTTGCAATGTTATGTTGACTATGTTATGTTAGTTGAGACCGAATACTTTAAGAGAGATGTGTAATCACAGGCACTGAGGAAGGGTTTCGACCCGAAATGCATAGGCCACATATGTGATGTTTTCTGCCACGACAATTCGATCTAAAGAAAGCTAATGAAGCATGAATAATTAAAACTTGTTTTGAAATAAGAAATTAACTCAAGAATATTTTTCATTTTTTATTATCGTCTTTTGAACTTCACCACTGTATAGTGGAATAAGGGTGTGCAGCCCGAACCCTGGCCACACGGCCAAGGTCTTTTCTTTTGCTATGGTCCCTTTAGGTGCCGCATCATGGAGGCACTTTTTTCAGTGGGTTTGCACCCCAAGCTTTTAACATTATATTGATATAATTGATTATAATTGATTTTGAAAATTTAAGGAGTGCCCGACTCGCTATCACCAAGTGTATTTGTAATATAACTGACTGTCTTTGCTATTGTCAGACAGAGCGGTCTCGGAGTTTCCATAGTCCTTTGCATGCCCTATATTGATTATATAAAACCCTTTTGATCTCACCCGTACTTCGTCCTGGTCTCGTTTTTGGGGGACGCTCACATTCACTACCAAAGAATTGAGGACAGGATCAAGTTTTAGAAGCAGGAAATTCGTGCAGAGGAATTGGGAGACTCTGAAGGTGGCTGGGACCTTGTAGAACAAGAGGGGAGGAGGAGGAGCGAGTTGACAGGGAGGAGTACAATCCCATTTGAAACCGCTGAAACGTTTGCAACACCCATAAATCTGAGGTGAACCCTTCTCTGAGCGAAGACACATTTAAAATATATATATGGTAGTACCTGGAGCAGATCTCGCTCTGCCTGCACCTCTGCCGGCACGTCTTCTCCATTGAAAATCCATCTGGTGGTAAAAGGCAACTTGGGATCCTCTAGCAGAGGAAGAATGATGTGCCCCTCTGGCGTCATACTGCTGCAGGCTGTTAGAAACCCATAAAGAATGGATGGAAGAGTGAGCTCTACCTCGCCCAGACTTATCAAAAATCTTGGGGGCAAAAACCTTGCTGAAATTGGATTGGGCCTTACCAAGAGCTGTGAAGGTATGCACATATGTAGAGAGATCTTTAATGAACCTGTCGCCAAACAGGTTACCTAGGGCCTTGAGCCCAGCTTTACCCTTTGCCATGTCTAGCAGTTTATAGTCAATGCACATGAGAAGGGATTTGTGCCTTTCCCTGGAGATTCCATTGCCGAGCAGGTATACTGTCCTCTGCACCCAACCTCTGAGTGCCTGGACATCCACTGGGGAATTGGTGAGAGCAGCATCTTCCGCCAATTCAAATATTTGCATCAAGGGCCCCAACATGTCTAGTAATTTGTCCTGACAACTGCGAAGGACCTTGTCAACCCCTCGTTTAGGATCTTTTCCTTTCTGAGACAAAAAAGACACTATGGAGTGATTGATTACAGGGGTACAGGCTACTTTATCTGGAATAACAGGTCTTGGGCATTCCAAACGCAATTTGTTCCTGTCTTCCTTGAGAAGCGGTCTCCATACCCAATAATGAATGAAAGAAGAAACAGCCTCTGAAGGACACCTTTCCGCAGACCTTGGATGTTGGATGAGAGAGGGGTCAAAAAATGGAACCCCACTATTATCCAACAAGAGCCCCTTAAATTCTTAGGACAAACCCACCTGGATCCTCTTACCCCTCTTAGGCGGGGAATCAGAATCATCTGAAGTATCTGGAGAGGATAAGGGAGTGGAAGTGGCTTGAGCCGTAGCAATCGGTTGAGGGAGATCCCCCCAGTTTACATTTCAGGACCCTAACGGGGGAATTAACAGGAGAGGGAGACCTATACACAGGACTGAGTAGTCCTCTTAAATGCTTAGACTTCTCTGAACACTTCCTAGGGGCTAAAGAGAGACCCAGATCAGATCTGGAATAGAAATCAACAAGTTTAGTTATCAACCTATCAATGGCCAAAGCCAGCGTTGAGTTCAAATTAAATAGGGCAGAGTCCATGCAATCCTGAACAGCCCAAGTTAACGCCGGAAGGGCCGCAAGGGAAGTCTCACCTGAACCCCTCATCCCAGAATCTTCCCCAGACCTCCCAGTTTTGTTTGAAGATCTAACTTGGGTACTAGCATCAGCCAAAGGGAACCCCTCCGACTCCTTGGATGTAAACATAATGGTATATTTCCCCAAATAAAGGAAAGTATCAAAAACAACCCAAAAAATGATGCGTATGCCAGGGAGCACCTGGAAGCCAACAGGGTGGGGGAACAATAAAAAAAAAAACAAAGAAACAAAATGGAAGGAATGTGCTTGCACAAAACTTTCCACCAATTAGTAAACGTGGACTGAAGCCGGCTTAGCCAGCAAGCCAAGCAGGCAGTGAAACACTTCACAATAATAGTTATTAACCATACCAGGCTGTGCCTGAAAAACAAGCAGGGTAATAATAAATAATGCGTGCCTGTGAGAATGGAAAAAAGGGAGGGCGTCTACCCCCCCCACGATCCTACATGCATCGAGCATTGAGCTTTGAAGAAAAATATATGCATATATACATATAAAATGACATGCTTATATTCGCTGAGTAGGCGACTATTTACTTCAAAAGTAATGTTGCTCTATGAGCGCAACTCCGCCGAGCAGGCACATGCCAATTCAGGCTGAGGGATAACAGAAAACCAGCATAGAATGCTGACTGGGCCTTAGCGTGCGCTGAGCAGGCGTGCTCTGCCATAGGAAGCGAGTGCTAACGAGGGAAAGGGGGTGGGCGTGAGGGAAAAGCTCAGACTTGCCCGCTGGGCAGAAAAGAGGCAGAGTGGAGGTGGGCTGCCTCCTCACACCTTGCAGACAGTGTGGAGGAGGTCAGGAAGTCCTCGCTGACATTAACGGTGAAACAGCGTATTAAAATATACGAACGCTGAGAGGAAAGGGAAGTAAATTCAGCGGTTGCGCACTAACAATATAACAAAGTCATATGAAATGAAGTCAGTGAAACAAAGTATCACTTAACACAGCAAAGTACAAGCGTGACAAGAAGTGTACTTAGCTCATGCGTCAGCAGCAAAGAAAGAGGAGTTGCTGTTAGAAGAAGGGACTTTTATGGGGGTGGGTCTCTGCTGATTTTTTACTGGGGGGCTTGACCTGAGCCCCATCTTGGACTGAGATTACTCCCCTGTGGTTCTTATGGAATAATGTGGTTTCCTTGTTTATACTTGTTAAAATTATTTGTTTAAAAAATGCTTTTTTTGCTGCTTTGTGTCAGTAGTAAAGATTGTGTTGCATAATATGAAGCCTCCTGTCTTGTCATAGTATCAGGTCTATGATAACATTCCAAAATTTCATTCAGTTTCATTGAGTGGCTCCAAAGTTATAAGCCATCCAATAACTGCTTTTCACCAACCCTGTAATACATAAATATGCATAGATGTCCCTGAACATCTGAAGTATTCACGAACATCACAGGACTGTACCTGAATATCCAGACTTCGGTTATGAAAAACACTTGTTTTTTGACTTATTACAGACATATCCCATCCCATCCTCATCACCTCGCACCTCCCCAGAGATTGTTTGATAAGTTTGACAAGTGCAATGTTTTTTTTAACATGTTTTTAACGCAATGTTCGTGGACACGGGCGAATGTTCACAAATCCAACATGGCGGGCGGTCCCAAAAATCTGACGCACTTCACGCTTTTCACCATCCAATCAGCGGCCACGTCCAATGTCAGCAGACATCATGTTGGCCTCTGGGTCAATCGGGGGCCCGTATGCGGACTGAACAGGGAAGTGAATCCGCAGACCGGACCCCGATATCACAACTTTTTTTTAACCTACTTTTGGGTAATTTTTTTTAAAACTGCTGGATGGATTTACACCACATTTATAAAAGCACGCTTTCGGGACCAAGCCCCTGCTCCTGCCATAAATTTGGTGAAAATATGTCCAGCGGTTTGGGCTGTAGAAGTGAGTAAAATCTTGTTTCCATTGCGTCTACGGAAAAAACTGAAATTTTGGGACCCCCATACAACTTTGCCCTCCCCTGACAAAATCTCACCAAACTTGCCATACAAATTCAGATGGGCCATATACATGTTTTGCAAGGTTTGGTAAGGATTCATCCATGGGGAGCAAAGTTATAAGCCACCCAAAAAGTGCTCGTCCCATGAGTTGAGAAACTTAACCATAGCTACAGAGCCGCTACCACAGGCCCTGTAATAGACAAACCAGATGATGGCTTCTATTAGCTTCAAAGTTCGGCTCTGAACTCTAGGTACAGATGATCAATGTGGGTGTGTTGTTGTAGCGACTCATGGGATTTTGGTTTCCTGGGATACGGGTTCCAGGGAGACTTTTTTGTAGGCCATATTCCAGATCTAGAAAAATGCAGCCTATTCCTAAACTGCTTGTAGTTTTACATAACTTTAACTGAACACATTGCACTCAGGCATTCCAGGACTGGGCAGTGATTTACCTTCCCAAAACCGTCTGATTTCATGTTATTATTAACTGATTTCCTGTGCTCCATCCATTTGTCACATGTTGTTGCTGGGACACACCCTGAGTGCTACCTTTGTTCTCTACTTGTGAAGGCACAATGGGTATGTCACGCAGGGGAATGTTTGCATTCTCTTTGATCAGGCAGACATGAGAGGGGATGGACTGTTAGTATTGGTATAGAATTGTTTATTTATAAAGTACCTATAGACAGGCAAATGTTTCAACGCACTCAAGGAGGGTGGCAACAGGGCGAAAAAAACAACAGTCACTCAGAGCCCTTTAATTTCTGAGATGATAATAGTCTGCACAGGCAGAGTAAGTTAGTAGAATACATTTAACAGTTTGAGATACAGCAAATAGGCCTGATGGGCTTCATTTTTTTCTATTGCACATTGAAGGGTGAAGAGACAGACGATCTTTAGGCACGGTGTGTACATATCATGCAAGTGCACAGACAGGCATAGGAAATGGGATGTCCAAGTGCACCCTTTCGGTGGAGACTTGGATAATTGCAGAGATAGCCACTTTCTTGGGTTAATTCTCAAGTGAAGTGAGTGTGGGTGAGGTGTAGGGCCCTGAGGCAAGTGCAAAGAGGACTGGCGGGGTACCAGGGACCTGGAAGACTCTGTGAGTCCATCTCTGCATCTGTTGGGGGGATGAGGAGATGGTCTATCTGAGTGGTCTTCGAACTGTGAGGCTGCACCCACTAGAGGGCCTGAAGGATGCCTAGGAGGGTTGCAAGGCTCTTTAAAAAAAGATTGCTTTTAATAGAATATATAAGCAGTTAAAGATTGTTCAGGGCACAGAAACAATATTTTTACTCAACTGAGGCTCATTATAAAAATGTTAATATAACACTGACTCATCCCAGAAGAAGAGCCCAGCCATATTTGGAATTTGTAGGCACCCCTTCTTCCTGGGATCCCAAACTTCCTGGAGACTAGGCACTCTGGGAGCAAAATCATGAGGCAACAACTTCGAGATTGATTCCTCACTGAAAGCTTGAAATGGACCAATCCGCTGTAGGAAAATGACTATATAAGGGGTTATTCCCCTGTAGGTGAATCATCTTTGCCCTCTGGAAGAAGAAGGATTTCATTGCAACCGTATTGGTGTATCAGTCTGCACAAAGTCCCCAGCTATTGTGTTGAAGAGATATTCATTTCAAAGAAGGAGAAATAACGTCCCCAAACACTTCAGGGGAACGTTTTGAGTGACCTGCTGTTGGACAATGCTTGCCTGCTTCCTATCCTATGGTACACCTGCAACTATTCTCAGGCCACCTTTTCTGGTTGGAACAAGCAGACATAGGACTTACTTTTTTGTCTGGTGCCCTGTGCAATGTCCCACAGTAATCCAGAATGAAAAGAAGATGCATTGGGTTCATTTTCCCACTTTTAACCGCTTTGAGGTGACTTGACGGCTCTTGAGTTGTTTTCGGGCAGGTACAAGACCCAAAAGAGCTGCTGTTAACATTCTATACTCTCAAACTGCTTCAAACCTTTTTTAGCTACTGAATCATCCATCGCCAGCTTCATTGTGCTGATCACTGCTGCAAAACCACATTTAATTGTTGGCTCATTGTTGATATCAAACAAGTGTCATCCACTGTGAGCCCTGGTCGGTGTTGTTTCCCTTTGATAGTTTAACCAGTCGCTCCTCCACAATGGGCGAAGGTTCTGGTGGGTCGGTGCCCCTTCGCTCATATAGGAGCCACCCCTGGTTTAAGTAAAAGTCTATATTTTAATAGACCCTTGACATTCTTTAATTTTTTAATCTTTGTACTATTGCTGTTTGAGTTGCTACTCTTATCACTTCACACTATTCCTGAGAGCATAGCCTGCCCTCGGTCGTACCCCTCGCAATGTGTCTGTTTTACCTTTACATGTCTGTCTCCATACACAGGCTTCTCCTTCCACCCAAACGTCTCCATATCAAGTGTATTCATCTACAGGGTTTTGTTGTTAGTCTTTGTATTGTTCGGTTTCCACTTTCAATTTAATTAAAGACTCCTATTCTATGGCAAGACAGGAGGATCGTATTATGCATTACAATCACAGAACTAAATAGAGTTCAATGCCAATGCAAGGGGAAACTCCCCAATCCATCATGGAGGACAGGTCATTCCCTGCAGGAGACCAATGAGCAAGGACCCTCTTCTATATAAGTCCTTTACTCCAAAACCAACTCCTCTTTCTTTGCTGCTGACACCACAGCTAAGTCACTCCTTTTAGTTATGTCCTGCATGTTAGTCAGTAGTAGGCCTTAATACTATATTAAGGCCTTAAATTATATAAATATAAATGTAAAATATATATTAAGGTTCCTTTATTATATAAGGGACATTTTTCTGCTTTGGTAACACTGTATCTAGGAGGCCGCATGAGGCCGTTGGTTTTATTAATGTGTTGTTTTTTGATAGAATGTTAGCGCTTGTGCTTGTAAACCTTTGGGTATAAAGCGCGTTAAAAGTAACAGTTAATTTCATTAGAAATTATATAAGCCTGTCCCGTGCCGGTGTAACGGAAGCTTTTCCTTCAGAGCTGGCGCGCGTGCAGGTCTCTTTGTTTAAGCTGTTCCTTCATTTTACTAGCCTGGGACTTGACCCGCTGGGATGGCCCCTCTGCAACGTGTGACAGCGGGGTCACTGACACTGATTTACAGTGCATTACTTTCGCTGACTCACAGAGTGTATTTCGTTCCGTCAGGACCAAGTTTGCCCTGTCAGGAAACAGTAATGGCGTCCTCAGGTTTCGTCATGGACAAGGGTTTTTCCACAAGTTGTGTAATTTACATCACAGCGCCACTTTGCCCTCACGCCCGCCCTCTAACTGCACCATTTGCCAAGCATGGCTGCTTGGCCCCTCTCTGTCAAACGCTGGATTGCGACTCCCAAGAGACAGTTGTAGGGCTGGGGATGTCTTTTCATCACCGGTCTATTTGAAGCTTCTGCTTCAGACCTGGCGCAAAGGGGGTGGAACGTGGTATTGCTTAAAGATATGGGCATGAGTCCAGGAGAGCGCTTGTTCAAATGTCTACAATGTTTCCCCTATGTTTATCTTCAGTGACTATGGTATGTTTATATGTTTGTGTTGAAATGTAGAAAAAGCTTCTGCTTCATTCCAGAAGCAGGATAGCTCAATGATAGAGCTGCATGTTCACCATGCAGGGGGACCTGGGTTTGTTTCCCGCCTTATCCAGTACATATGTATTTATATATATATATTTTTTTTAACTTGATATTTTTAATTTGTTTATTTAAATAATATTTTACAATATGTATTTCACCAACACGCCTGCTCAAGAGCCTGATGCGCTGCCACTCTGCAGCTTTGCTAAGCGCTTCATAGGGCATAGGTGATTGCCTTCACTGTAGCGTGCCATAACCTGCTTGGTTGCAGGCTTTGCCTGTGTTCTAGTGCGAGGTTGCCCCCTCGCGTGCTGCTGGTTACCACACCCTGCTAGGGTGAGCAGTTTGAGGTACACTTGCTCAGTGTACTTCTTTACTAAACAATATGTTTTTAAGCTGCGTGTGAAACACATTAACGATTTTCCTGTTGGCAGTAGTCCGGTGGCTCAGTAAGCTTCAACTTTGTTATAAGGGTCCAGGGTTTGGACCCCTGTTTGGGCGTAACCCCACTTCCTAGGGGTATTACATAAGTATTATTTATTTGTTTATCTATTTATTCATTTATTTATTTAGTACTTTAAAGAATAGAGTGTTTGGAGGAGGTAGTTAACAGACCTTTAAGGGGTCCCTACCTTCCTTTCTAGCCACAGCTCAGGACGTAACATTAGTCTTTTAGTAAATTATGTCAGCCCCATACATTAGTTAGTTACAAGACAACTAAGTCCTTTCGCTTCCTTAGGCAGTTCAGTCCCTATTTCGCATACAAATAATTAGATGACGTGCAGGGGCTGCAGAGCTTGATGTGCAGATGGGATTTGCCTGCTCGCAACTCCAATTCCACTCCTTAAAGAGTGGTATGATTTCCCTTACTATTTGTCCCAATATTGCATTGATCAATACAGTTTGAGCTATTGGCGGGGACAAGGTCAGCTCAAAGGTAACTGTTTCATCTTGTAAGCAAGACAACGTTGAGCTCCCAGGTTCTGACCCTGATGCACTGTTTAGGAAACACTTGCCGGTATCAGAGGGAAAGGTTACCAAATAATCACATTCCGGAACACGCCTCCATTCCTTTCCTCCCAAGGCTTTGCCTGTTCCCGCTAATACGTGTAGCGGTGTATACAATTTCTCTTCTGCTCGAGGAGTACAAAACCCGGGTTCTTTTGCCCTCAAGGGAGTTATTTCTTGTTGCAGTTTATAGGTGGCTATTTATTTTCATTATGTTTGTTCCCTTCAGCTCAGCGAGTAGAGTGCTTGCTTTGACATCTGTGCAGAGCCTGCTGACGCAGGTGTGGAATCCTGAAAGGGTCAAAATAAATGTTTCATTCATACTTCTGAGGTCAATAAATGAACACCACACATCATGGGTAGTGATAATAAGCAGTGCTCAGATACTATATAAGTGCTATTTTATTATGTGCAATGTGCTTCTTTTTTCCTTTCCCCTGATCTCCGGAGAGGCCAGTCAGACTTACATGCATACAGAGCTCCAGGCCTCAATGTTGAAGGGATGGTGGTCCCAGTATTCCTTCACAGCCTTTCCATTACTGGTCACGACAATTATCCCAAGGTCATTGCCACTCATAATCATAAGTTCATAATCATAAAGTTCATAATCATAAAGTTCCACCTCTGGGAGGAACACCTGATGGTTCCCGTTTTTTTCCTTTAGCAGGAGTTCTTGCTCATGACGAGGGCAGAGCACGCATCGGGCATTTGCCTCCTGTCCGTTTGCTTTCCTCTTCACCATTTTTCCTGGTATTTCACTAAGTTAAACAGAGCCGCTGCGGGCTCACTTCAGTCATAAGGGGTCTGAATGATATTCGTGTTTCTTGTTTTGGTTAAGTTTTCGGTTTCCAGTCCAGGGGAGTTAGCAGGGCCCCTTTCTACGGTCATGGGGATTGGTATAAGTGCAAGAGAATATATAGCGAAGAGGTGTAAGCAGATCAACTTCTGGGCTTCAATGTGGACCTCAGATCTCCTCCTATAGAAGGGGACAATATCCCTCAGGGGGATAGATGGCTCTCAGAGTTGTGTTCATCTTCCATCCGAGTTGTTACGGCCTCTCCATCACAGGGCGTTTCAGTTAGTGACTGGGTTCACTTAGTGTCATGACCACTGTGAGGGGGCACAAGTTGTTCCAAAAGCAGGCTCCCACCAGAACCCTGAGGGCCTTAAAACCACTGCAAAAGGGCTCCTGGAGCCAGTCCTGGTGCCTCTGGCACCAGGCTCATATGTAAGGAAGAAGGGCTGTTCAAACTAGGTCCCATTTATGTACATGGGTCTTTAAATCCAACATGGAAGCACCCACACAGTCTAGTTCTAAGAACCAAGCCATACCGTCTAGTGTTTTGGGTGTGGCAGGCCTGGAACTACTTTCCCTGGTACTACTTTACCTGGGCTATATAAACCACACCCTGACTGCAGAACACGTTTTGTGTTATTCTGCAACCCGCAGCGTGACACTCACCGTGTCCAGCTCCTGGTCTTCAGCATCTTCCTGTAATCCTGCAAGAACAAGAACAAGATTATTCTGTCTTACCTGAGAAAACACCCTCCAGCACTCAGCATCTCAACTGGGCTGCAATCTGTGGAAACCGAGAGAAGAAGAAACATCACTCACCTGTGAGTACTAGCTTAAGGACTTCCGGCGAACCGCTACCACAGCTGCTGTTCGAACATTGCGACCTGCAATAACGAGAAAGGGAAAAACAATATTGGAACGCATGCTTCTAAAACATCGGATTCCATCAGTCTTACCTGAATTCCATCACGCTACGCCACGCTTCTATCCGGAGCACCACAGCGACATCTGAAAAGGAAAAGAGACATATTCAGGTTTGCTTTCAATATTAAACAACCGCACAGCGCTGTACTTACCTTAACAGATTCCGGGGGCCTGTTTTTCATCACGCTCTCATCCACTCGCAGCACCACAGAGGCCTGTGAGGAGAAGAAGAAGAAAATACAGGTTAGCTTTAAAAGACAATAAAGGCGCTGCGATTCGTGCTTTCTCTTACCTAGAAAACATGCCTCTCCATCCGGCACGCCAGCATCAAGAACTTTGCACCTGAAAAGAAGGAGATAAAGACATTAACAAATTCCCACCATAAACAGAACAAAAACTTACAATTAACTAACTCATCTGCCTACCAGCAGATTCAGGGTCACAGCAGGCCTGGGCCCAAGGAAGGCGTACTGCACCAGTGAAGCAACTTGGGCAGCTCGTCAACCAACATCAAGCGCACCTGCACAAGAAACGCAGGACGCTTAGCTCACCCTACAAATAACTAAGATTCATTATTCAGCACTGGGCAACTACACATCCAGGGTTCCAGATCTCAGAGCCTTCCAGACGCCCCCAGGAATATCAGGTGAGCCTAACAGAACACAAAGCCTTTAAACCTTATCCACTTGGGTGTCATGGAGACATCTGAAACTGATCAGTTAGCCCAGCTTTTGTGACAATTACGCGCTGAGGACACGCAGCCCAGAAGGAAACCAGTACCTTAAGACGAGAGTTAATAGTCACAAAAGACCGTACTGATGAACTAAGAAAACAGCTACTACAAACAGAGGCGGGGCAGCCTCCTGTGCCCGGATTCGCCCCATCTGTCCCTACACCATCATCAGTCAATCCAGTACAGATAAGGTTGCCGGGAGCAGTATCCCTGGCACCACCAGAATGGTTTAATGGAGACCCCAGAAAGTATGCAACATTCATGAACCAGTGCTGCCTCCATTTTCTTTGTAGGCCTGGGCTTTCCCAAACGACCAGGCAAGGGTGGCCTTCGTGTTATCATATTTGAATGGAAGTGCAGCAGACTGGTCGGCACCTTTAGTGAGCCGGGATGACCCATTACTGCAAAACTTCAGGGGTTTTCAACAGGAGATGGAAAAGTTATTTGCTTGACACTTGCATGGACAAGCTCTAGCTAACAAACTCCTGTCCCTCCACCAGGGGAATCAAGATTTTCTGACTTATATTGCCACCTTTAATAGACTGGTTGTAGAAGCAGGGTTGCCAGAAGATAAACGAACCACGTTGTTCCATCGGGGCCTAAGAGGATACCTGAAGGATGTCCTTGCTCAAGTGGTAGACCCACCTAAAGACTGTGCAGAGTTTATCAACCTGGTAGTTCAGTTGGAACACAGATTACAGTATCGAAGAACAGACCGAAGTAGACTCGAAAATTGTGCCATGTACGTACATTCAAAAGATAATGTTCAACGTCCATCAGAAAATACCACAGAACCCATGCAGAATGGAGGAGTACGACCCCCTTTAACCAAGGGTGAAAGAGACACAAGGAGACAGCTACAGTAATGCCTATACTGCGGTAAATCGGGTCAATACCTCAAAGAATGGCCAGTGAAACCTCCAAGGAACCAAGTGAATATATTCACGTACCACGTCTGGTTAAGAGGTTTCACATGGATAACCCCACCAAACCCGGACCGGAAAGGTACCATGAGAGGGGCCTTGTGCGGGAGTGCTGTCATGACCACTGTGAGAGGGCACAAGTTGTGCCACAAGCAGACTCCCACCAGAACCCTGAGGGACTTAAAACCACTGCAAAAGGGCTCCTGGAGCCAGTCCTGGTGCCTTTGGCACCAGGCTCATATGTAGGAAGGAAGGGCTGTTCAAACTAGGTCCCATTTATGTACATGGGCCTTTAAATCCAACATGGAAGCACCCACATAGTCTAGTTCTAAGAACTAAGCCATGCGGTCTAGTGTTTTGGGTGTGGCAGGCCTGTAACTACTTTCCCTGGTACTACTTTACCTGGGCTATATAAACCACACCCTGACTGCAGAACACGCTTTGTGTTATTCTGCAACCCGCAGCGTGACGCTCACCGTGTCCATCTCCTGGTCTTCAGCATCTTCCTGTAATTCTGCAAGAACAAGAACAAGATTATTCTGTCTGACCTGGGGAAACACCATCCAGCACTCAGCATCTGAACTAGGCTTCAATCTGTGGAAACCGAGAGAAAAAGAAACATCACTCACCTGTGAGTACTATCTTAAGGACTTCCAGCAAACCGCTACCACAGCGGCTGTTTGAACATTGTGACCTGCAATAATGAGAAAGGGAAAAACAATTGAACGCGTGCTTTCAAAACATCAAATTCCATCAGTCTTACCTGAATTCCATCGCGCTACGCCACACTTCCATCCGGAGCACCACAGCAACATCTGCAAAGGAAAAAATACATATTCAGGTTTGCTTTCAATATTAAACAACCGCACATCTCTGTACTTACCTTAACGGATTCCGGGGGCCTGTTTTCCATCACACTCTCATCCACTCGCAGCACCAGCGGCCTGTGAGGAGAAGAAGAAGAAAACACAGGTTAGCTTTAAAAGACAATAAAGACGCTGAGCTTCGCACTTTCTCTTACCTAGAAAACGTGCCTCTCCATCCGGCACGCCAGCATCAAGACCGTTGTACCTAAAAAGAAGGAGATAAAGACATAAACAAATTCCCACCATAAACAGAACAAAAACTTACAATTAACAAACCTACCTGCTTACTAGCAGATTCGGGGTCACAGCAGGCCTGGGCTCAAGGAAGGCGTACTGCACCAGTGAAGCAACTCGGGCAGCTCGCCAATAAATGTCAAGCGCCACTGCACAAGAAACACAGAACGGATAGCTCACGCTACAAATAACTAAGATTCATTATTCAGCACTGGGCCACTATGCATCCAGGGTTCCAGATCTCAGAGCCTTCCAGACGCTCCCGGGGATATCAGGTGAGTGTAACACTTAGTCAACTGCATGACAGGTAGACTTTTTGGTTCCCTCTGGGTATTGTTTTGCAATAAAGTGCCAGCACAGTGTGCTGGGGGTGTCAAGATAGTTCAGATTTACTAATACGAAGGTTAGTCTTCCTCCGGTAAGCAGCTTCATATTAACTGTTTAGTGATCAGTTTCTTTGCAGTCTACAGTCTTTCTCAAGACTATGGAATTTAGTGGGTCCTCCTTCGGTTAGTTTAGGTTCCCCTAGGGGATTTACCAACCATGGGGGAGGTAATAGGTCCAGGCACCTGGCTCATCTAGCAGGGGAGTTCAGGCATCGCTATGATGGGAGCGATTGGATGTAGGATAAGTTTCTCTTTGCCAGGTTTTGTCTCTTATGGGTCAGGTTTATGTAAATATCTCCCTATTATCATGATAGCAGAGTCCTTCTTCAAGGGCTCTGGAGGTCTTTGGGTCTCCGTCTTTACAGCTTGATGAATTTAACTCTTCCTGGTGTTTTCAAGGATTTTGGGAATATCTCTTTGTCATCAGTGTCCCCTGGTTGGGCTCTTCTTAGTCAGGATGTTTTTTAGCAGCTATCTACTGGGTTTCGGGTGTGGCCCCACTCTTCCATCCCCCTTCTGCCTCCAGAAGGCGTAATACTTTTCTTGGTTTAGAAAGGTTTATTGGTATACAGGTGTTACATATGACTGGAGACAATTGTGTAGTTAAGGACAGGACTTGGGGTACACACTTCTGGGTGCATAAGGCCCCCAAGTATATTGCGTTTCAGCTCCACCTAAGGTAGGCTGTCCTATAACATGTTAATTAAGTGTCCCTTGACTCCCGCTTGGGCTGTCTAATGAAGATTTGCCTTTACAACTCTGTGCCCCAGGGTAGTCATGTGATATGTCTTGTTTCTAATATGATTTCTTTCATCAACACATGGGATGGAGTCAACAAAGCTTTCACCCCTCGGGGGGAGGGGGTCATTTTCTTTATCTCCAGGAGAACTAAGTGTTTAAATGCTTACGTTTACTATCTAGGTTACCATAAGACGGTGTGCATTTAAGTATTTTAAATGTTTGATGTTGAAAACAGAGGAGCTTATTACTCCTATACTTTTTTCCTGCCTATTACAATAGGAAGACCTTTGTCTGGTGTTCCGCCCTCTTTTTAACCAGGTGGTTTTGGTGGCCTTTGAGGAACGCTGGAATTGGCACATCTTCCTAGTTCTTTGCAGTTAAGACTGCTATGCCTTATAGGACAGTTATTGGGGCAGCTTAGCCTGGGGGAATACATTTTGCAATCAGTTGATTGGTTAAAATAGAAACATTTAAAACATTTCTCTCATATTATTATTGTATTGTCACTATTTTGATCATGTTGTAATTAATATGATGTAAGGGCTTCAAACTTGCATAATATGAGCCTCCTGGCTTGCCATAGAATGACTAATCCCCCTCTAGCGTGAGAAGGGGGTTTAGATTCCATTAAAGACAAGGAGACAAGTATTATCCCACCACCCACCCACCCTTTCTTTGGTTTGTTGTTCTTACCACCCACCCACCCTTCTTTGTTATTCTTACAGCTTTAGGCTGAGGTGGTCTGTTCGGGAACGTTGGTCACAGTTACAAGATATGGAGAGTGCGTGATCCGGGAGCTTCACTGGAATTTGGGTCTCCATATTTCATCATCTGGTCTGTGCAGTGGACGTCTGGTTCAAGACAGCTACAGAAAGAGGAGTTGGTTTTGGAGTAAAAGGCTTATATAGAAGAGGGTCCCTGCTCATTGTTCTCTTGCAGGGCATGATCTGTCCTCTTTGATGGATTGGGGAGTTTCCCCTTACATTGGAATTGAACTCTATTTAGTTCTGTTATTGAAACTTTTTGTTTGTAAAAGTTTTTTTTTTTTTTGCTGCTGTGGTTTCAGAGTAAAGATTGTAATGCATAATACTCGCCTCCTTGTCTGTAATAGAATCTAAACCCCCTTCTAACTCTAGGGAGGGGGATTAGTCATTGTTTACAGAACCTTGACTGGGCATTGCTTTGATGTTTGTCCCACCACAGTTCTATTGTTGATGATTTGAATGATTGTTTGACAGCTCACACTCCCATGGAATAGTACTAAGAGTACTGGAGCCTGCCTTGGTGAAGCACACGTACCATTTTGTTTCACGTTTCTAAGATCACTGCTGCTGTTGTAGTCGTATTAGTGTGCGATTGATTTAGAGTTTAGAAACCACTATTGGCCCATGTAGTCCAGCAGAGCAGTAGTCATTTCGTCTCAATGCCTGTTTACCAACAGGCAACTAGTCGTTAATGAGACAAAAGGGCAACGTTCAGGACCACTTGCGGGCTCCACACTGGGTGCATGCATAACATCATGCAATATGAAATGGAATACAAAGCTAACATTCGTGTAGAGACCTCGGGTTAATACTGTAGAACCTGTGCTTTCTATTGAAATGCCTGCACATGGTGATATTGATCAGCATTTTGCAGGGGTATATTATTCCTGGGAAAAACCTGTCAGACACGTTTTTTGTATCTCTCAAAATTCCCACTGGCATTCTTTTCTCATTTAAAATTCCATTATACCGTCATCTGTGAAAAGCCGGCCCAGGAATCGGATGATGATTCGAAAATGGCTCCTGCAGCTGATAAAGTGAATCGCCGGGCGGCTAATGAAGATTAAATGGGAGCCGGCGTGGCTGGGGTTCCAGGCCGCTGAGCACAACTCTAGCCGGGTCCTGATTAGTATGCAAGCGGCTCGGCGTTACACTTGCAGTGGGGGAAGATCGACCCGGCCAGGCAACGTGGCAAAGCGCTTCCGATAGCAGCTTTCTATCACGTTGGATCTGCTACGGTGTTCATCCACACCGAGCAATGCATGCACGCTCTATGCAAAGAAAGGAAAACACCGTAACCATCAACGTTTAAAATGTGCAGTGCGCCTGCCCATGGCAATCAGAAAACAGCTTCTGGCGCAGCTTCCTTTCTGCTGGTGTGATGCGGTCAGCAGGACTCCCTCTAAGCGTGAAATCACTTCCTCTGGGCGGTCATCAGCTAACAATGCCTCCGGTTTTGAAAAACAAAAAACCCACCCTTGCATTAAATGGCATCATCTGTGTGCTGATGTCACTGCATTTTGCAAGAAGTAAGTTTATATGCCAAAGGAGTGCTCTCCATCACTCGCCAAGTACGTGTGCTCTGTGGTTGGATACAGTATAAACCGTGGGGCGGCTATTGCAGTTTTGATTGTTTAAAGAGTAATTTCGTCAAATCCTTGAAAATAGTGGAATTCCTATATAACTCAATTGTTGTTATTCTTCATTGAAGCTTATATGACTTTTTTTAAACGTACCTTTCTCGTCTCTTCTCTGCGTACGATGAAAGAAACACACTTCTATAAAATGTGACCCGAGAAGCAACACTGTGGTACTCTGTTCAGGAGTATTTATATAGCCGAGCATGAAAAACTACCTAGATTTGGATTTTATACCCAGGTATTTTGCAAATAGGGTGCATATTCGGGACTGTTACCAGCGCCTTCGTATCGATTACATCAAGTTTGCTTTACAAACACCCGTGACATCCACAGGGTAACATTCACAAACTAACTTGTAAGCAATATTTTTTGAGTTGACAAATAGCTGCCACGTGCAATTTAACAGCATAATAAAAAAAAAAACGAGCAAAAGACACAAGTTGTGGAGCCATTTTTCTCCAAGTAAACCTTTTATATATTGCAATATTCTCCCACTCTCCAGATACAATGGCTAAGATATCACCTCAGTAAGTAACACGCAGCATTGACAAAGCCAATAGTGTGTCCTTTGCAGTTGCTTATTGCATTTTACATTTATAAGTAAGAATGCAGTAAATACTTGTGCTCTACTTACCTGAGAATTCCAAAACATGTCATCAGGTTACTGTTTGCAGACTTATGACATTAGTTATAGACATAGTAAACTGGACAGATTCACGAAAAAAATACCATGTATACGTTTGTAGGTGCCTTTTGAGATAAACGTTGGGAACCTCATGTTTTAACATAATTAGGGCATGCTGAATTCAATTAACCCAGTTCCCAAGCCGAATATTGAGCGTTTGACTATTTTAATTTGCATAAACAAAATCCCTGACAAACTGCCATGTTTGTTCAATGTCATTGAGCAAGCATTTCAATATCATTGGCCTCATTACGAGTAGGGCGGTAAGGGATACTGGGCACCGTTAAGGAGACCGGTGCCGGTAATTCCTTACCGCCCTACTACGAGTTCCCATAGCGGGTCCCTCCTTCAACGCCTGGTTTTACCAGGCGTTATGGACGGGACCCGCTAAGGGACTTCAGAGCTAATAACGGTACCGCAAGTTGCACTACCGTTATTAGCTACTTCCCCATTCCCATTGAGCCCTATGGGGGCTCAAATGGGAATGGGGAATGTTTTTTTCATTGGGGATTTACCGGTCCCGCAAAGGTCGGACTACACTGGTAAGTCCCCATTGAACGAGACCGGTGCCGGTACCGTTATTGGAGGCAGTCATGGCGCAAATAGCACCATGACTACCTCCAATCTCGGAATAAGGCCCCATGTAAATACATACAGCTATTATACATTTACAGTACAACCTTCGCACCAGAATGAATGTACATGGCTTCAATCATATATCCATATAGTCTGATTAATGGCTAAGGACATATTGAGATTGACATTCAATGTTATAGCCCTATTAATAATGGACATCAAAAAATGGGAAATGACGTTCATAAGATAAAGTTTAATAATAATAATATATCACAAACAGTCATAAATGTTATATGACACAAAGGGGCTGATTCATGGAATTATTTGCGCCGTAAAACGGGGATTTGTGCGCCATTCTGCCCGCAAATCCTGATTTGTTAAACAGGGATTTGCGGGCAGAATGGCGAACAAATCCCTGTTTTTCGGCGCAAATAATTCCATGCATCAGCCCATTAATGTCAACCTGTTTTGCTACACTAAGTAACATTCATAAAAGGGTCCTGATCCTGATCATGGCTCTGTTGCTGACAGGCACACATTGATATGCACACCAGTTCTGATTTGCGATATTTGCAGCGTCGACTTGCACACTGCTTCTGGCATGCACATTTAATCATCTTGAGGCAATCTTCTGGGATTGCACTCAGTGATATCAGGATAGGCTCCAGTCCTAAATCACCACATTTCCATCCCATTTCCCCAAGCGCAGGAGGGTCAAATGTGGAACAATTGGCATTTCTCCACACCATGGCCTGATAGTGTACTCTCAACAAATGAAGAGCCTCACTTGTCGGTGACATTGCTTCTGGTTTACCAGTTTTGGAGAACAACATATGTCATGCTGAATCAACAGAGTCTATACTGTGCACATTATATATTCTGCAAATAAATGCTTCTTCAGATTTGACAGTCTCCACTGTGAGTTACCCAATTCCCAAGTTATTCAGCAGTTCATGGTGCTCTTTGAAAACCTTCCATGAAGAGCGTTTGGTGTGAATGGCAAAATAGGAAATGGTGTCACACCCACATAAAGCGTGAAATGGTAGCAGTGTTGTGGACAAACTGCATGGTAGTTTATCAAAAACAGCATCAATGGATTTATAACGCTGTCTCTTTGATGCACCTGACATCATCCAAAGATGTTTGCATTGTGCGCAGTTTTAGTGTGTAACCAAAAGCAGGAGAACATCGGTTTCCCCTAATGACACAACCACTGCCCTAAATTGGCTCTGCACAGCATGCAACACCAGTCTTGTCAGCTTCTTCATGTGTTGATTTCAATGCATTTAAATCAGTAGTTCCTTTTGATGATCTGATCTCAAATTCCTTCTTGAACCCTCCAGCAACTACAATTTCTTTGTCCTCTGCTGCTTGTGAACACAATTCATTGGACACAAGATTTGTTAGATCAGCTTTATTGCCAGCCAGTGACAGATAATTGTTCCAGTTCTTTGGAAGAGGCACATCATGACCCTCAATAAGTCATGTAATTGGTCAAGTGGATTTCATATGCTGTTATTTCGTAGTACCTTTGATTGTCTCTTCCCAATACCTGTCAAACATATCTATCCGTTGATACCTATGACCTGTTTTCTGCACTGTTCTAACATATGTGTCAGCCAGATCTCCAAAGGTTTGTGCATTGTCGGGCTTTCCCAGAGCCACCACAAGTGCTTGTCCACCAATGATAAGATAGGATGAAGTTTAATAAAGTTCAACAGATTCAGGACAGTTTTTTGCTTGTTTGTTTATTCATTTATAATGCGCACTAGAACCAGGGGTATCAGGGCGCAACAATTACAAGGAGATGCAAGGCTTAGTTAACAGGTTACAGATTAAACCAAAAAATAAAATGAAATACAGGTATGATGCAACAGTGCAGGAATATATACATAATGTACAGGTATGAGTCACTTAAAACAGGCATTTAGGTATCGTGAGACTTGAGCCAATTGATGTAAGTAAATCTGAAATTCCGATAAGGTTGATCTTCTCTGATAGGATGTGGCAGGGAGTTCGAGTTGGGCCGCTTTAACGGGAAGGCTGCAGCCACCAATCTTGGAGAGCCTAAATCTGGGTATGGTGAGACAATTAGTATTAGTCTCATGGGTCTGGTGGAAGTTCTCCTATGGAATCTGTCAGTGAGATAGTTGGGGGCAGCATTGTTCAGAGCTTTATGAGTCAAGGATGCAGTTTTTAGTTGAATTTTGTTGTAGGTTGAGAGCCAATTATTTTGCCGTCTTATCACAGAGATATGTGATCTTTTGGGCACGTCGAGTACCACCCTTAAGGCATTATTTTGAAGGATTTGTATCTTCTGGATAATTGATTTGTTGCCACCAATGTATAGGGCGTTACCATAGTCAAACCTGGAGAGAATGAGGGCTCTGGCCAGGATAATGGTTGTCGTCAGAAAGGAAGGGCTTGTCAGTTCTGATGAGCTTACTTGTATAGTCTGTGGCAGAGGCCATGGTGTTCACCTGTTTGGCAAAGGAGAGAGTGGAATCGAGGTAGAAGCCGAGAGTCTTAACCTCCTTGGCCACCTTAATGAGGTTACCATCGATTATGAAGGATGAGTATTCCTGGTCTAGTTTCCTAAGATTGGTGTGGGTACCCCGGATGATGAGGTCCATTTTGTCATCATTCAGGCATAGACCATGGGTGGCCATCCATGCCTGGATGATGAGATACACCTTGTTCACCAAGGCCAAATCCTTAACGTAATCCCCAGAAAGTGGGAGGAGAATCTGTGTATCATCAGCATAGTTGGTGTAGGTGATACCCAGATGGTCCAGATCGTCGAAAAAGGGCTTAGTAAAAATGTTGTATAGTGTGGGGGAGACACAAGAGCCCTGGGCTACCCCACATGTAATGGGGATACGGTCTGCTGCTGCTGAGGGGGAGAAACCCTCATGGTCCTGTCACTTAAGACAGACTCAATCCATATTATGGCTTCTTTTGAGAAGTGGCCAGCTGAGTCTAAGTGTCTGCATAAGACATTGTGATCCACAAGGTCGAATGCAGCCGAGAGGTCAAGAAGTAGGAGGAGGGCTGTTTTCCCTTTGTCTCTTACCTCATCGACCTGTGACTTCAGGTCGATAAGAGCGGTCTCAGTTCTGTGTTGGGGGCGGAAGCCTGATTGTCGTGCTGCTAGGAGTTTTTGGAGTTCCAGACATTTTTGGATAGGAAGATAAGCAATCTTATCAAGTATTTTTAACAAGAAGGGTACTGTCATAATAGGATGGTAGTTTGTGGGTATGAGGGGATCTAGTTCTTTTTTTTAGTAGTTGGAGCACCCACGATTGTTTGAGATTGGATGGGAGAAAGCCGGAAGCAAATGAGGCATTGATGAGTTTGGATATAAAAGGGGAAAGTTCTCTTGCAGCATCTTTTAGAAGCTGGGCTGGGCAAAGGTCGCCCTGGCAGTTGGAAGGTTTAAGTGAAAGAATAACTTTCTCTACCTCAAGGATGGACGTTTTGGTGATGTTGAATCGGGCAGTATGGTAGGATGGTGTTTCCTTTACAAGGAGGTTAGGAGTATTATTGTCAGGGGGGTGGAGTTGGTTTAGGGATACTTTTTTTGGGCTATTTTATTTTGAAGGGTGGTTACTTTATTAGAGAGGGCCTATCATAGTCTGAACACCATGTTTTATCCTTAGTACAGATGTCAGGAATGGGGGCGGGAGACTCTAACTTCTTTAAAATGGTGAACAGTTCCTTCATGATGGATTTAGCGCTGGAAATGCATTTGTTGTAGGAATTACGTTTGGCCAGGTAAATTTTCTTTTTTTGTTGGGAGGGGATTTCCGAGAGTTTAGTTCTGTTGGCTACTGATGAGAGTGATTTCCATGCCGATTCACAGCTTCTCTGAAGGAGTTGTAAGTCTTTAAGCTGAGGGGTGAACCATTTGTTCAGGTGAGTTTTGGGCTTGCCAGGTCTAAGTTTGATGGGAACAATAATATCAAGTGAGGTTAGCGTGATTTTGTTGTACTCCTCAACAAGCGTCTCTGCGTCTAATTTGTCCATGAGTTAGTTAAGGGTAGAGAGGATAGCAGGGCTCACTTTGTCCACTGTGTAATGCTCTTTTAGTTCCTTGTTGGGCAAGGTGGGGCAGTAGGAGTAGCTAAAGTGAGGGGTCTAGTCATTAAGAGTGCAAAGGACATTAGGAAGTGGTCAGTCCAGGGTTGCAGGGCGATGGCAGTGATGCTAGCAGTGCAGTTGTATTCCGCCACCCAGTCAAGGGTTCTCCCTTTGTTATGGGTAGGTTTGGTAATTTTTTAGGATAGACCAAGTTTGACTAGGGTGTTAGCGGTAGCTGTGGCATGTTTATCTGATGGGTCGTTGAAACCCAGGTTGAAGTCTCCCAAGACTAATAATTGGAAGGTAGTTTTAAGTTTATTGGAGAGTAGGGTGTACATGTCCTCCTCAAACATCCCAATAGGTCCGGAGGGTCTGTAGTTGAGGTGAATAGTAAGAGTCTGGGAGTTGACTAGTGGGAGTTTAGCTCTGAGGACTTCGTAGGATTGGGTAGTTTGGGAAGGAACTAGTCTCATGGTGAGGCTGGATTTGGAAATGATGGCGATACCTCTGCCTCGTGTCTTATCTCTGTCCTGTCTGAGTATTGTGTAGCCATCAGGGATTGCTAGGGAAAGCAAAGGTCCTGCTGCTTTGTGCAGCCAGAACTCAGTGATGGTGAGAAAGTCCAAGTTGTCTGCCAGTATCAAGTCGGCAATGTCTGTGGCATGAGCCACCAGGGACCTAACATTTATTAAGTCTGATTTGAGAGGGAGGGCAGGTGTTATGGTGGTAGCTGGTGTAGAGGTTGGGTTTACTTTCTTTGATTTATACGTCAAATGATGCTTGGTGGTGGCCTGAGGGCAAGGCTTGAAGAAGTTAGGATTGTCATTAGTTGTGTTCTGGCTAGTATGGAGTATAGTTCTATTGTTAGCTATAGGTAGGGATCTGGCTAGGGGTTTGAAAAGTTTGCTAAGTCGAGATCGGAGTTTAGAATTTCTAGCGCCTAAAGTGCAAGGGATACTTGGGAGTAGGCTCGGTGTGGAATAGCTCGGATGTCCACTGGAATAGGAAGTGTTAGATGTCATTTTGGTCATGTTAAGTGGATCTTGTACGTTCAGTGTGGCGAGGCACCCTAGCGACTAGAGCAAAAAAAGGGTGCAGGTGGTACAAAGGTTGTGAGCTAACGTGTGTATGGTGAACTTGAGGTTACAGAGCGTAGGTATTAGTGGAGTATGCAATGCAGCTATCAGCCCAGACTTAAGTATAAAGTTGACAGACAGGCCTAAACGGTATTACAAGTAAAAGTACTAAACTATATGCTCAGGCATGTTATAGCTGACATGTTGACTTCAAGCTAGGAACTTGAGGCTATAGCTACCATACTGAACATGCTACATGCTAGAACCATGAGGCTGGAACAGTGGTATGGTATACAGGACCTACATTAGCATAGAAGAGGAAATCTATTTCAATCTAGTACATTCATACTGACTAGAGTATCCTTCTGTTATCACATTTGCCAGAACTAACTTGTTCCCAGTGCAGTGTGAACTATTAATTTCCATAAGTGACAAAGCAACTGGAAGAAGTGAATGTTTTAGAACAGATAGTAAGTCAACCAGTGAACCAGCTTGAAAGGCAGTAATTATACATACAAGGACATTTCAGTGTGCCTTCAGAATAGTTTTCGTGCCCTTGTCCTTAAAGGCATACTCTAGTAAAAAATTTTATTTCAAAAATAGATAGCCCACATTAAAAAAAAAATACTAGCATCCTCCGTTTTAAAACTTCCTATGTAAAATGTTGAGATATTTAAGCTCAAAAGCAAGCACAAGGGCGCCGCCATTTTGTGAAATGGAGGCCCTCCTGTGCTGGCTTTTGCGGCACTAATGAAGGAAAAGCCAGCCAGCTGTAGTAAATAAAGTCTACCGCTGGGTGGCTTTCCCTTCATTAGTGCCGGGACTCGGAGGACGCGGACCGGAGACCAGAGCAGGAAAGCTGCAGCTGAATCTCGGTAAGTGCTATTTATTTATTTTTACAAAAAATAAGCACTAGCTGCGGTTTTCTTTCTAAGTTTTCCGGGCTGGAGGAGCCCGGAAAACTTAGAAATAAAACTGCAGCTTTAAAAACGTTGTATTTATGTTTGCGGTCGCTTTTGAAGCGACCGCAAACATAAATACAACGTTGTGTTGGAAAACGCTGCTTAAAACGGAGGATGCTAGTATTTCTTTTTTTAATGTGGCCTATCTATTTTTGAAATAAAATGTTTTACTAGAGTATGCCTTTAATGTCTTTACCTGCATCATGTAGGGAGGCAAACATTGATGTGTTATTCTTCTTGAGGATTGCATGGAATGAAACATCTGGTTTGTTTTGCTGCTCTGATATAATCAATCTCTTTTGGACATAGTCATCTATTTCCTCTTTTCCAAGCTCTTCTTCACAAAGTAGTGAGTCCTGGATTGAATCTGTTGCAAGATCTTGTGTTGCAATGTTTGGCAATGACTCTCATCTTCATTGCCATGCTTTTGTTGTGACTTGATAGCTTCGATGTGAAGGCATGTACTCCCAAGTAAATAGAAAGGCAGGGGCCCCTGTCTTCCAGATTCAGGGAACATTAATAGTATTTCCTGAAGAAGTGAAATCTGGAACAATTACATGCTAATGATATATAATTAAAAAAATTGAATTTTGTTTTAGTGAACAGTTGACCTTATTGGTGATCCATCGTTCCAGATTTCACTATTGCATGTACTTCCAAGACATAGATTGTACATTGCATGTGTGCTACCTCCTATATGAGATCTCAGATAATATGACAATGTCCACCTGCGCAGTGGATACATTTCTTTGTCAAAATGTTTGGTGGAATTATGGCACCAGTTGTTTGATCAAATGATTTTAGAGTGTTGTCTGCCAACGAGGTGTCTAATTGCAAAATGTGCTCATAGCTCTTGCAGTGTCCAGCCTTGTTGAAGAGCATTACCAGGTCTTTTGACTGTGTACCGTAGTGTAGTGTACTGGCAAGGCCAACAAGTTTAGGAGTCAATTTTCTGACCCCACTGACATAGTAAACAAGATCCTGTGGGACACTCAGAACTCTACTTCAGACATGTTCTTCTTCACTTTGCACGCTGTAGTAGTCTAGGGACTCTTGACCGCCAAATATAATTCTCAGTCGCATATATAAACTATCCAGAATACATGTTATTTCCCAATCTTCACTTATAGAATAACCTTGCTGGCCTGGGGTTGCCATAATATCCCCATGACTTTTCAATACTCCACGTATCAATGATAGAAATATATTTAATACGACTGCTGAGAAGAAACATAAAACAGCCACAATTACAAAACAACAATATATTACAAAAAATCTGATCCAATTTAACTGTGGACCGCACTATATTGCAGATGAGATAGATTACACGAACATTAGCTACTCATATATTACCATAATAATGTAATTTGGTGACCATTTTGTTTATGATTATTAAATGGTCAAATACTTACAATTCGGCTTGGGAACTGGATTAATTGAATTCAGCATACCCTAATTATGTTAAAACATGAAGTTGACAACTTTCACATCAAAATGTACCTAACATTCACATATAAAAGAAATCCATCCCATCTATAGTAGAACAAATTCTCTTCACTGATTTGTACTAACGTCAATTTGCTATTGGTATTACCAATGTTATGTACCAGAGAAGAAAAACTAGCAGACATATGTGAAACTTTGAAAGTAAGGATGGTGATTTTATAGTTGAGCCATGGTTGCGACAGTGAGCTTTCGTGGGAGGTTGCAAGGGATGCAATGCAAGGGTGACTTATGATGGGATGGATAAGGATTGAGACAGGGTGAGAGAAGTTGGCAGAGGTGAGCATGGCAGGCATGTGTGAGGTAGGAGGATGGGGTGAGGATGGGAACAAAGGTTGAAGTCAGGATGGTGGGTGCAGAAAAGTGAGGGATACGTTTGGATGGGTGCTGAAGTCAGGTGGGGGTCATATGGGTGGGGCGGGTAAGGTTCAAGATCAGGTTGGACAGTGACGTAAGGTCAGTGGACACAGTAAGTGGTAATTTCAGAGGGTTGTGAATTAGGGTGGTTGGTGAGAATTGTTATGGGGGCAGAGGCGTTAGGGCATCTGGGTGGGGACAGAGGGCTGAGGTCAGGTGAGTGGTGAGGCTAGTTAAGGGGGGCAGATAGGGAAGGGGTGGGGTGGTGGGACAGTGATGGTGAGGTACAATGATGGGTGAGGTCGGATTGGTGATAGGGAGAGGTGAGGTAGGGAGTTGGGTGGATGGGGAGATAGTTGGGAAGAGTGAGGTCTGAATAGAAAGTAGTGAGGTAGGGTGGGATTGGAGCAGAGAGTGTCCCTGGGTGGCTCAATGGGGTGAAAGAGAGAGCAGGCCACCAGGATGGGTACATAGGTGAGTAAGAGAGAGCGGGGTATGGTGGATCCTTGGGCTGAGAGAGAGGGGGGTCAGGGTGGATGCGTGGGTACAGATAGAGTGGATCAGGGTGGAGGGGTGAGGTAGGATGGGTAGGAGGTGGATGGGTGGGGTAGAGAGAGATGGGGCAAAGGGGGTGGTTGATGGTAGAGAGAGGTGGTAGGGTGGGTGGGGTAGAGATAGAGGGGGCCAGTTGGGTAGGTGGAGTAGAGGTTGAGGAGGGCTGGATTAATGGCTAAAGGGAAAAGGTAAGGGTGGATGGTGGGGTAGAGAGAGAAGGTGATGGGTGGGTGGAGTAGAGTCTGAGGGACAGGGTGGATGGGTAGAAAGAGGAGGGAGAATCTGGAGTAGAGAAGGAGGGGTCAGTGTAGGTGGAGTAGCAAGAGAGAGGGTGACAAGTTGGGTGTGGTAGAGAGAGAGTGGTAGGACGAGTGGGCTCTCAAGAGAAGGGACAAGTTAGGTGGGTGGGCTCTCGAGATACGGAGGCAGGGTGCATGTGTGGGGTGGAGAGAGAGAGAGAGGGCCGGGGGGGGTCGGTGTTGCAGAGAGAGAGGGGCAGGGTGGGTGGTTGTAGAGAGAGGAGTATGGGAAGGTAGGTAGTTGTAGAGTGAAAGAGGGGGAAAGGTATGTTTTGGGGGCAAATAGAGAGGTGGCAGGGTGGGTGAGTGAGGTAGAGAGAGGGGGCATAGTAGGTGGGGTAAAGAGAGAGGTGGCAGGGCAGGGTAGGCGGGTGGGATAGAGAGAGAGAGGGGCAGAGTGAGTGGTTTTAGAGTGAGAGGGGGCCGGGTCGGTGTGTGGTTGTAGAGGTCAAGACGGGGCATGGTGGGTGAATGGGGTAACTAGAGAGGTGGCAATTTCAGGGTGCGGGGTAGAGAAAGAGGCATAGAGAGCGAGGTAAACAAGGAGGGCCATGGTGGGTGGGTTAGAGAGAGAGGTGGCAGTGTGGGTCGGCTAGAAAGATAGCGTGCAGGGTGTGTGGTAGATAGTAGAGAGACGGGGTAGGGTGTGTGGGGTATAAAGAGGGGGCAGGGGCAGTGGAGTACAGAGAGAGGGGGCTCAGTGTAGGTGGGGTAGAGAGATAGAGTGACAAGGTGGGTGGGGTAGAGAGAGAATGATAGGGTGGGTGGTTCCTTGAGATATGGAGGCAGGTCGCATGAGTGGGATACAATAAATAGAGAGGGGTTAGGGTGTGTGGGTGGTTGCAGAGTGAGAGGGGGCAGAGATGATGGGTGGTTTTAGAGTGAGAGGGGGCAGAATGTGTGGGTAGTTGTAGAATGAGAGAGGGGGCAGGGCTGGTGGATGGTTGTAGAGTGAGAGAGGTGTCTGTGTGGGTGGGGTAGAGTAAGGAGGCAAGGTGTGTGGGTTAAAGAGCAAGGGGGCAGGGTGGGTTGTGTAGAGAGAGGATGCAGAGAGAGTGGGTTAAAGAGAGAGAGAGTGACGGGGTGTGTGGGTGCTGTAGAGAATAAAGGGGCAGGGTGGGTGGATGTATATTCTGAGTGGGGGCATGCCTTGTGGGTGGTTGTAGAGTGAGAGAGGAGGCAGGGCCAGATGGTGCAGTAACTAGTGAGGTGTCAAGGTGGGTAAAGAGACGGGACAAAGTGGATGGGGTTAGAGAGAGGGGCAGAGATTGTGGGGTAGTGAGAGAGTGAGGCATGATGATTGGGTGATGTAGAGAGAGAGGGGGTGAAGTAGAGAGAGGGGGGAGTGAAGTAGAGAGAGGGGGCAGTGTGGGTGGTGTAAAGAGAAGGGTGCACAGTGGATAGGTGGGATAAAGAAAGGAGGTCAGGGTGGGTGGGTGGGTACGAGAGGGTGCAGTATTGTTGTGTCAGAAAGAGAGTGGTATGGTGTGTGTAGTAAAGTGAGATGGGCCAGGCAGGTTGGTGGGATAGAGGGGAGCATGGTGGGAGGAATAGAGAGAGGGGAGCCTGGTGGATGAGTGGGGATAAAGATGGGATCATGGTGGGTGGGTAGGATTTGAGAGATGGGGCAGGGTGCATGACTAGTAGAGAGTGGTGAGTGGGGTGGGTGGGTAGTGTAGAAAGTAGGGCAGTGTTGTTGGGTGTAGTAGAGAGCTAGGGGACGGGGGGTGAGTGGGGTAGGCGAATGGCAGGGTGGGTGGGGTAGAGAGCGAGTGGGCTGGCTGAGGTAGATATATAGGAGACAGGGTTGGTGGAGCAGAGAGAGGGTGGTAAGGTGTGTGGTGTAGATAGAGATGAGCTGGTGGGTGGTGTAGACATAGAGGGCCAGGGTGGTTGAGGTACAGAGAGAGAAGTTTAGCGTGTGTGAGGTATATAGAGAGAGGGGCATTAGACAGAGAGAACATTCAGGGTGGATGGGTTCGAGAGAGGGCGTCAGGGGTAGGTAGGTTAGAGAGAGGGGGCAGGAATGGTGAGCAGAGAGAGAAGGGTACAGGGTGTGTAGGTAAGAGAGGGGGCAGGGTGTGTGGGGTAGCAAGAGAGGGGCAGGGCTTTGTGTGTGTGTGTGCTGGTGTGTTCAAACTTTACAGGTAAGCACACTTAATTCATATCTACATATTTAAAAAAAAATACAAAAATGCTTACTTTGTCTTAAAAATACACAATAGTCAAATCCATTTCGTACATCTAAAGTGTAGATTGGTCGCAGAAAAGGAGTCAATGTTGCAATGGGCATTTGCTTAAAGGTTAACCAACTCCAGCCTCTTAAGGAATCTCACTGTTGCTATTATTAAAGCATTATTATGGCCATTGTATAGCCTTCATCAGAGTTCATCAGTATGTAACCATTCAGAATGATGTACAAAATTTGAGAAATATTCCAGCCTCAAATGCTGTAGGAGGTTACATTTGACCATAATGTGTTTCAGCATTTCTATTTCTGAAGTTTTTATTTATTTATTTAACATGTTTAGTCCATCGCACCACAAGCCCGCAGGCCTCAGGGTGCGCAAACAACAGAAAACGGACAAACAATCATAACAAAAAAGTACATAACAGAGTGCGAAGGAGGCTAAGGCCAAAACTCAGAAGTCAAAGGAGGCAGACCAAAAAAGGAAAATATGATACTTATCAAGTGAAAGGTTAAAAAGGTACGTTTTCAGGGCCTTCTTAAACTGTGAGGGTGTATCAACCAGTCTTATACTAGGTGGACGTGCATTCCAGACGCAGGGACCTTGGGAATTGAAGCTGTGCCCGCCTGCCTTCACCAGCTTAAACCTTGGTTGAATCAATCTGCGATGCGGTTGTGATCTGAGTGAATGACTCGGAACATATGACTGGATGTGCGCCTTGAGATATTCAGGGGTAGCATTTACCACACATTTATGAGTTAGTGTTAAAACTTTGTGGGTGATGCGATGTTTCACTGGTAACCAGTGTAGAGCCATTCTGGCCAAAATGACATTAGAGCGTCTAGCCAGACCGGCAACAGCCCATACTGCACCATTCTGCGTGACCTGAAGCATGGCTACAACAGAATCAGCGCATCCACTAAGCAAGCTGTTGCAGTAATCTAGCCGAGTGTTTACGAGAACTGATGATAAAGTTGCCAAGTTCTCTTGTATATGAAAGGGTTGTATGTTGTATAATAGTTTATCAGACCACAAGCGGATCTAACAGCGGCCACATGTTGACACATGGAAAGTTCAGCATCCAGAATCATACCAATGGTTTTTACTAAACTGTCAGGAACTCACTTGCGGCTGGAGTGAGCAGCAGGACCCAAACAGACAACAATTCCAGGGATAAACAAGTATGTGGCAAAATAAAGCCTAAAATAATGAGACATCTTTATTTCAAGAAACTTCTTTGTGTTACATGCAGGGCAGGAGCTTGGCGAGCTCTAAAAACGCTCTTGAGGGAGACCAGGAAACTATATTACCAAGAAGGCTCGTGTGGCCACGAGCCTGGGTCCTCCAGGGCAACACTCAAAGCATTGCGCATGCGCGTGACACGCACGGACTACGCCGCTTGTGCTGGAGAACACAAGAAAGTGAGGATGTGTATTCAGAGGGCTCCTGCAGGCTGCCATCTGCTGGGCCATTCCCCGCCTGTGACAACTGCAGGCCCCGCGCATTCCAACAGATAAACGCATTTGCTTACAGCATGTTTTACAGGCATAACCTTTGATAGAACGCTCGCGCACGTAGCGTTCGGGCAGAGAGCTCCTCTTTAAGATATTGTGAACTGGGGCGTTTAAGTGAACGCAGGCAGCATTCAGACTACACGGCTCTTCCACAGATTACTGGAAGACGCTTGATGGGCGAAGTAGCTCACAGCAGAAGGCAGCTACTGAGCATTGTTGGATGTCGGAGAACCGGCACCATAAACTGATTGTAGCACATTATTAGTAATAACCCGCCGGAGAGCGGGTCACTCATTGCCACGTGTATATGTGCGGTTTCGTTTTGCTAAGTAATCTCACATATGTCTTTGGTTTCTTTGTAGCAGCGCTCTACCGTTTCGACACGGATTAGAACTTTGGACAGCAGCTCATGACAGGAGTGCCCTGCTGCACGCACAAAGCTAAGTGCCCTCATCTTGTTTCTAGTACTGTGTGCTGGTTGTGAGTTCCTCCAACAACCGGCACGTTGCAAGTGTTTTCTTTAGTTAGCACATTGCATGCAAGTTATTATGTGAACAAATGATGCACCAGAAGATCATAAGAGAATTGTGCAAAAAGCATTTCAAAGCAGTTCTTTTAGCTCGTGAAGGCCAGATTAGGTAGGGTTTGGGCATTGAATGCATGTGTGTTAGAGTGAATGGGCGGAGCATCTACGACCTCAGGACGACCTCAGGAACCCCAGAAAGGGGTAACAAGCTGCATCCTTTCCCAAAACCCCCTAACCTATCCACTACCTCTTCCTACCCCTCAATCCGTTGTTCGTAAATCCCCCTACCTATCCAATCCAGCAGACCCTAACCCTCTTTCCCCGGTGGGTCACGGAGGCCTGTGTTAGTATACCTTCCAGGCACCAAGACCCAACATGGAGGCAGGTGTACATGCTACCTCTGCACAAGATCTGAGTAAGCCTGACATAAACCTAGATTGACAAGGAAGCAGGATTTTATAAGCCTCAACATAGTTCTGGAGTTGCAAATGCGCCACTTTATCCAGAACCTTGAGCAAGAAATGGCACATTTGTGATAGGCCGATAATTATCTGGGATGAAGGGGTCCAGAGATTCCTTTTTTAGTAGGAGAGTTACCCAAAACTCTTTTAGAAAGAGAGGAACACTAATTGCAAGGAATTAACGATTAACGAATTTAGTGACACACAGGCTTAAGGTTTCTCGATATCCTATAAACAGACTTGCCAGACAGGCGTCACTATGACAGGAGGTAGGCTTCATAGCAACAGTAGTTTCTGACACAAATGATTCGGTGCAAGGGGTAAAATCAAAAACGTTTCTGCTGTCTAATGGAGATAATGACGTCATTAAACCAAGTTTTTTTATAGCTTCGGATTTAACGATTCGACTCTTGAGAGGCGGCAACAAATTGGTCACCTCAGTGAGTGATTTGGTTATGTGGTGCGATAGGTCATCTGCACTTTCAAATTCATCAAGAGGGCCTGCGACAGAAGTGGGGCAACATTTTCTGGGATAAGATCTTTCAAATTACGCATGATGATTTCTCTCCTGGGATTAGAATTCAATTTGGCCGGGGAGCTGGGGGAATAATGTCAAAGGTTAACAAAAAGTGATCCGACCAGATACAGTATGAGATGACTAAAGAAGTCAGGGAAAGCTGGTGAATCAGAAGCCAGTCCAGGATATGGCCTGCGCTGTGTGTGGGACGGTCCACAACGTGTGCATAACCAATAGAGTTGCAGGCTTCCAGAAGAGATCTGGTAGTGGCGTCTGTTAAGACATCATACCAAAAATCTAAATCTTACATGACTAGAACTGGGGACTGAAGATTGGTGAAGGAGTTTAAAAGATTAAAAATTGCTCTTCAAATAATGGCATGACCCTGGGGGGCCTATAAAGAACAACTAAAGTGAGCAAGGTGTTATATGACATTCTGACTTTTACGACCAAGCTTTCAGTCTTCTAAGGACTTATGAGGCACAACATGGAAATGTAGAGATTTGTTTAAGAAAAGTGTGACACCCCCACCCCTGCCCAGAAGGCGTTCCGCCCGTAAGAATGGGTGACATTGAGAAGTGGGCAGAAGCACTTCCGTCGGCAGAGCTTGGTCTAACCAGGACTCTGTTAACAGCAAGATATCAAGATGTGAAGAAACCAACAGATCTAGGATCTCATCCACATGTTTACGCAGGGAACGGGTGTTCAAGAGGCTGGCTTGTAGAGTCGGCACATCTTGCTTGCCCCTCCTGAGTGAGGCTGGTTCCCTAGGGGACAAGATGGAAAAGCCCTCGATATGAAGTGGGCTGAGCTCCTGCTTGGTAAAATGTGTAAGGTTTTGCATATTATCTGCAGTAGATTGGGCTGGGGAAAACGCCACTCTAGTGGGAGAATCTACTTGCGTAGCTAAGGCTGAGGAGGAGGACCCAGTCTGTTTCATGAGAACATATTTCAGCTACCAGAATCGCATGCAAATGGCTATCCATCCAACAAAAAATAGATCTAAAAACTATCTGCCTCACCTATAAAGCACTCAACGGCCTTGCCCCGCCCTATCTCACCAACAAATTCACACTAAGACAGAACACTAGAACCACTAGATCCTCTAATACACTACAATTGACTGTGCCCAAATTCTCCCTCAAAAGAGCTGGTGGTTCCAGCTTCCCAGTTCTGGCTTCACAACTTTGGAATACCATTCCACTGGATATCAAATCTACACCCACCTTCCAACCTTTCAGAACTAAGGTCATCACCTGGTTACTCAACAATTAACCTACCATGATTGAATGCATACCTCCTGCTTGATTGTATTTTGCACCATGCCAGCATATTACTGTCTATGCACGAATTGCTATATTACTGTCTATGCACGAATTGCTATCCTGTCTTGTATACCCTTGCTTTATCACTGTATAATTGTACCCTACCTTGCCTGTAACTCGAAGATTAAGCGCCCATATACCTTTGGGTCAGGTGCGCTATACAAATTAATAAACAAACAAACAAACCCCCCTGGGGATATCAGGTGAGCGTAACACTCAGGTCACACCCACAGGGTGTACCCACAACATACAGTCACTGGGAAGGCCCCAGCCAGTCTGGCCTGGACTTCCCAACAACACCATATATGGAACTTCCACCCAACAGCCAGTCAGGGGGAAGGGACTTTGGACTTTGGGAAAACAAGGTAACGGGCAATAGAAAGCAAGAGGCCACAGGGGTCATCTTGTTTCCTATCAGGAATCAACTGATTCTAATGGTAGGGCCTGGGTATCCCAAAATGGAGGATTCTCAGAGCACCTGTCAAATTCAGCATGGAGCTGCCACCAGCCCATACGCTGCTCTGTGGGCCACACACAGGTGCCCAAAAACATACACTAGGTGCACAGGGTTGCACCCCCACCCATGGATGCCGTACGGGTATCCCATGGTTCTGTACACCAAACCAAAAACAGGAAGAGCTGCACTGCCAGGAGTCTCACATGGACTCCTGGGCAGAAAACAATACAGAAGACAAATGAAAAAGGACTACAGGACAAGGACGGGGAGACCCTGTCCCTCCAATGCATTTCCAGCATCACAGACAGATCAGAGGAAACTATGGTATTTTCGGTATCTGGGTCTATGAGGCAAGAAGCCATTGTGACAGTAGTGTCCTTACTCTGATCTGTCCTCCATTCTTTGAGTAAGTTGATGTGACATATCTGTGTCTTCTGTCTTCTGTTCAGTTGTACTATTATATAGTTCAGTGGGCCTTACCTCTCTAATGTTTTATAATGCCCGAACCACATGGACACCATCTTATTATCCAAAGAGTGAGACAGAGTGTTCTGTGTGTTGGAGACTCTGGAGATCGTGAACTGCTGGATTGCTGGATTGAACCTTTCTTTCATTTCCATTGTAACAGCCTAACGAGGCAGAACACTTAAAAACCTCACTTATACGTGGAGCATCGCGGAGTGAGACAGAGTGTTATGTGTGTTCCGTGTGATACGGGCAATACAAGCAATACAACTAACTTCCCCATCCTCCCCTCCTCGCCCCCTTCTCGCTGCTTTTCCCCATTTCTCTGGAAAAGAATTGAAAACAATGGAGCCACAAAAGCAACACCTGACGCGAGCACAGCTGAGGCGCTGTGACTCTGTCCCTGCGTCAGTATCGGCCCCCACGTCTGGACTTTCACCCGAATCAAGCCTGAAAGTAAGTGAGCGAGTGTGTGGGTGTGTGCCAAAAGACTTTCAAAATGCTGTGGGTGGTCCTGGGTGCTTGCCCGTGGGTTCGGCTTCACTTGTAATGTCAAACGTACTTTTGGAAAATGCACGGACAGAGAATGACGTTGTAATTGGCAACTTAACTGACAATGAAACTGACACCGAAAAGCAAGGTGGAAGCCAAAGACAAGGAGTCGCTCCTGATGCTTCACCTGCTGTATCAGCACCAAAAATAAATATATCAGTGTCTACAACACAGAGAG
This sequence comes from Ambystoma mexicanum, assembly GCF_040938575.1. Classification (NCBI taxonomy): domain Eukaryota; kingdom Metazoa; phylum Chordata; class Amphibia; order Caudata; family Ambystomatidae; genus Ambystoma; species Ambystoma mexicanum. The sequence goes on along the minus strand of NC_090930.1, from coordinate 387,854,489 downwards.
AGCCACCCACCCCACATTTAAGGGACGCAAACAAGATAGACTTGCTTGTATATGCCGTGGACTCGTCTATGGAGAAGAACCAAAGCTGGTTTGAGGCCGCTGGCTATGCAGTTAACACTGCCAACACTGCGGGTAGGAATTTAAGCAGTGAGTTTGATGCCAGTAACAATGAGCGGCGATGCCCGGTTCCACCTGGCTTATGCAATACGCTGATTGGAAAACATGGTACTTCCACTCTTAGACCCAAAGGATCGAGTGACCCCTCGCGGTTTACATACGGCAATGGAGAATCTTATGTGAACGAAGATGATGCAGCGTTTAAGGATAGCACGGAGAAACCTACTGATGAAGGAGAAGTCAACACAATAGAGGAAAGCACCATTGAATTTGGTCCACCTACCATTAATTATAGTCCTGTGAATGGAGACTTTCAGACACCACTTTTATTTTTTAGTGAGCTAGAAAATAAACAGAGTGTCTTAAATGATAAGAGCATGGATCGAAAAGAATGGAGAAATTCAGTGGTGGTTGCTGATCGCCTCCTATTTGAATTGATACAGATGAACAAGCAAATAAATTCAAACAAGGAGGAACTTACCGCACAGAGAATAGGTGGTGAAAAAACAAAAGAAATTGACAGATTGTCACACGATATGAGTCTGACTAAACAATCTGTGGTTGAGAAAATGCTGAGGGGAGCCTTTATATGCAATACTTTGCAAGCAGTGAATAACAGTAATAGTGAAGATGTAAAATGCAGTCGATACTTTGGGCGAACGCAACACAAGAAAAGAAGGAGAATTGATTCGAGCCCTTCACCTTCGGTCTGCTGTTCCCAAAAAAGATTCACAAGGAGAGAAGCATTCAGAAGAAATAATCAGAACACTCTCATTGCACTAGTAAATGCTAAAATGATAAAAGTTGAAATGGATATGCAAGAGCTCAAGACTCAAAAAACCAAATGGAGAGATGCTTTGAAATCCTCAGGAGAGGATAAGAGACTTCTAGCAGAGGTGGAGAAAGAAGCTCTTGCTTTTCTAAAAAAAAGCAAAGGGTCGATGATAACGTGCCAGAGGAATATACAAACCTTGAGTTAAGATGGATGGCAGTACAAGAAAGAACCCTAGTGCCAAAAGTTAGTCAAGACGAGGGATCATGTCTAGCTGGGCCTGCTAAATCGAAGCCCCCGCTGTGTCAGGAGTCTCAAAATGCCCTTTTGGAGCTGCCCTCGACGTCCAAAGAAACCAAGGCCCTGAATGCTGCTTCTGAATCAAGTGGTCTCTGCTAACACGATCCCAGAGGGGCCTAAAGCTGAATCTGAAGATGCAATTGTTACTCAGTCAGAAGTGATTGATATAGAAGATAACCAAGCAAAGGACAATGACGTGCCATCGTCGGTTGACGAAGTTGCGATACTGACTGTAAAAGAGATCTACTCTTTTTTTGAAAAGGAAAAAAAAGTAATAGAGAAACCAATAACTGCGGCAAATGTGGTACCTGCTGGAGGCAAAAGAACGAAAAAAACAAAAAACATGACATATTGCAAGAACTCGAATGCCAGAAATGCTGGTAAGTTCTTGAGAAATTTGAAAGCGCTGAACGTGATCATTCAAACTAGGTCGGAGAAATTGAAGGTATAACAAAAGCCGAAGGTAAATCAGGAAAAGGAAAAACCTTCAAATACAGCACCTAATGTGCCCTTAAACTTGCCACTAGACTGTAATGAGATGGTGGATGCCGCATCGACAGACAATCCCCTTAACATGTCTACTTATGACATCACAGACGAAGAAGACGATGACGTAGTGCAAGAAATGAGTCCAAAACAGAGCATCTCATCTCCACTAGATGCTAAAGCAGAGCCAGATCCTAAATTAAAATCAGTAGAGGGTACGTGCAAAGCACAAGTTTGGAGAAGGGTGGTATTTGATCCTTCACCTGCTGAAGCTGGCGTAGAGGCACAAAAGCAGACCCCAGCTTTAAACAATATATATGACTCCAAAACAATTGACAATCGTTGAAAGATGGGAATGCACAAAGCTTCAAGCTCCCTGTCAGTAGACACAGCCATAAAATCTATTGCATCGGTAGCACAATCTAATGAACTTGAGCTAAAAACTTACCCGAAAAAGGTGGTTGAAGAGATGACTAAGAAACAAAATCGCACCACCTCAGAGGATAACAAATCATGGAGAATCGATCGACGAGTAAATGAGCAGAAGAAAGAAAAGATCATTCAAAAAGGATGGATCGGGGATGTTGCAGTACGAACACTTCTGGAACTAAACAAATTAGTAAATGATGGTTTGACTATGAACAGGTTCAAGATGCTAAAATTGCTCCACCATGTCTCTGCGTTGAAAAGAATTTCGACTGCTGACCTAAAAACTGTGGAAATCATTGAGGATTCTTCATTGGACAGAGTAGTGCTCCACATCCAGTCCAAAATTGTCGGAGACCTGATAATGGATAATGCACATGATCTTTGGGACTTAGGATTCCTTGTGACTGGGATTGCAACAAAGAAAGTCCAAGAAAGAGTGCGAAATGTGATGCCCATTAAAAGAGGTTCTGTTTCCTTTACGACTATGGCTTATCCATCAACGCCAGAAGAGCACAAAAGGTGTTTGAAAGTAACCATCAAGACATTGACGATCAAGAAGCGTCACATAAAGAATTTATGGAATTCAATAAATTGAAAAAAACATTCAAAATCATAATTGAAACTCAGCCCCAAGAGAAAGATGCAGCCATGAGCAGAAATAATACAAAAATTAACAACACGGAAGAGGATAATTGGAGCTGGCTCTCTCAATCCCAAGAAAGAGAGTTAACTCCCGGACCCAAAAAATATTGCTGTCAAATCATTGGGTTGCTGGAATACTCGAGGCTTTAGGCATTTGATATCGAAATCTCGAAATATCTTATTACCGCTTGACATTATATGCCTCCAAGTGACATGGATGAAAGATCCACCCATTGTCGAGCGGTTCGAAGTAGCATTCAACCCCATCATAATCCAAAATAAAGGACAACCTATGGCCAGATTGATCACCTTGATCAAACGGGAAAGTGGATTTGAACTCCTGAAGGCTAGCAACCCTTCTCCATACATCTAACTAGCCAAGATTGGCTTGAGAGACATGCTGCAAAGGACACAACAATCAACATCATGAATCTCTACTGGCAGCATAAAGCAGCTGGCAAGATGGAATTCATCGGTCAGATATGTGAATTGTTGGACAACATAACTACTGGAGAAGCAAATGCTCACATTATTCTGTGTGGTGATCTCAATTTGGTTCTCTTATCTGAATGAAAGAGACAAAAAGGAAAGCCATCAAACGAGAAGCTACGAACAGTGATTCCTGAAGAGTTAGATGCCAGAAGCATGGACATCCTTAATGGAAATGTGCTGGGGGACATTCCCGCGCAAGCAACATGGGAACGTGATGAGCAAACTTCGATCCTTGACTACATGATCACTTCAAAAAATATGACAACTAAGATATGTGAATGGAAAGTCATTAAAACAGCACAAAGTGATCACAATCTGCTGATTACCTCGTTCGAATTTGAAATAGTGAAAAAAGAGCTTGGTGCCAGCAAAATATAGCGGTTGTACCAGGAAGAATTTGTCTAAGATTAAATAGCAGAAAATTATTAATCTGATTGGAGTCTTGCGAGACCAGCAGATGAAAGAGGGAAAGAGCGGTCTGGAATACAATGTTTTACTAGAAATGTATAAGCCTCTCAACCCAGGGACCCATACCGCAGCAGTAAAGAAACATGTGTATGACACTCACGTAGTACACAAGAAAAGAGAACTGCAAAAGATCTTGAGAGAAATAGAGCAAGGTGAATATGAAATATAAAAACTTGCTGAAATGCATTAGAATGATCATGGAACAAAATGATGCGGAACACATGATGAGCTATCTGGCACAAAGAAATTCTAGAGATTTCTGGGCTACAATAAATGAAACCCAATGTCCCCAGAACTCCAGCATTTGTAACGTGGTGACCAAAGAAAAATGGATCAGACATTACAGTGAGCTTTTCCAAAAACAACACCCTAGTGACAACCAAGAGGAACAAATAAAGAAGCTTGGAACATTGTCATCATGAGGGCAAAGATTCATGACAATATCAAGAAGCTCAGATCATCTCGAGCCCCTGGACCAGATGGTCTGACAAATGCCATTCTTAAAAAAAAAAAACAGATGAATGGGTGGATTTTTGTCATCAACTATTCAAGATAATACTAACTAATGGGAAAGTACCAACAATGTGGAAACATGTCATAATTGTCCCTATCTTCAAAAAAGGTTCAAGGCTTGAACCAAAGAATTATAGACCGATAGCGCTACTTGACGTAGTAGGGAACATTTTTACTACTCAGCTATTAGCCCAACTAACAACATGGATCAAGCAAGCCAATGTTGCCAATATGAGACTAACCGGATTTGTTAAAGGCGTGGGCTGTAGTTTAAACCTGTTTATTCTGAATATCCTGAAAATGGAAGCGGTAAGGAAGAGGATGCCGATTTACGTCGCTTTCATCGACCTCGCCCATGCCTTTGATAGTGTAGACCGAGTGCTCTTATGGACAAAAATGTCCAATGAAGGCTGCCCACTGATATATGCGGATGACATTGTGCTCCTCGAGACTTGGCCTCCAAAGAAAATCGACACCTTGAGAACCTATATTGATAAAAACAGTCTTGAGATAAATGTAAAGAAATCTGAGATATTGGTGCTCAAAAAACTCCAAGGAACGAAAAAGAACACCAGACAAGAAAGTTTACTTGGATGCTTGGAAAGGAGACCTTAAACGTGGTCAAGGAAGCTAAATATCTGGGAATCATAACAAACTCTAACATCAACGATGAGCCGATGATGAAGAAAATCGCATCCACATGCAATCATCTGGTGGCACAAGCGGTCAGATTGCATAGAAAGTATGGCAAGTATGGTAAGTTATCGATGCTCTCTGTTATTCGCTTCTATAGGAACAAAATCATTCCAGCTTTGACCTATGGTGCTGAGATGTTGTTTGGTTGCCCTTATGAGATCTGGACAAGGTGCGAACATGTTATCTGGAGGAGGATCCTAAATCTACCAAAAGGTTTACCTACAGCCTGTATGAGGTACGAGTCAGCCAATTGTCGATGGCAGCTGTAGTGATGTGGAATGCTCTGGTGCTATATCGAAAGGTGATTGGAGGTGATTATATCCCTCAATTTAAAATATTAAAGATTACAAAGGTAATGAGGTGTATAGCCTACTAAATATATGGAAAATTGCTTGTGAAACCATACTAGAACAGCTGGATACTGACAAGAAACTGATAATATGTAATCCAAATGCAGTTAAAAAAAAGTTATATGAGAAGGATTGGATCGAAACCACTAAAAAAAGAATCCAACATGCAAGAATTAGAAGTGCTCCGGTAGAAGCCAAAAATTGCACGTGATAACTGAATATATGGTGAAGTTTCCTTGCAAGAATATAAGAACAACATTTTTGAAGTTTAGAATGAACCATCTTGACACACGCGATGTCGGATATGGCTTGAAGGATGTGGAAAAAAACCTACTCTTATATGTAGGCTCTGTAATTCACAAGAAGAATCCCTGAAACATCTAGTCCTTTTCTGCCCCATGATAAGAGATGAAAGAACGAGACATATGGGTTCTGAACTGGGAAAATATCCAGATCAATGTGCAGAGGACTGGTGGAAGATTCTCCATGAGGGCTCCAACACTAAAATAATGTTTGCATTATCTTTTTTTCTGGAAAAGCTGAAACAGAGCCCTGTGAAAACAAATGATGTGCAGAATATCTCTATGTTTGTTTTTTGCTGGATATGTTTATTCAGCTGTTTTTTGTTGATAAGATCAAACATGAAATTGTAGCATTTTTTTTAAAATGATGTGTGAAAACTTCTTTTTTTAAAAGGTTTGTAATGAACTAAAAAAAAAAAATGTACCCAAAGTCGGTAATAGAGCAGAACTGATTGCCTGACTGAAAAGCAACAGGGATTGCATGATTGTTATAATTAGCCTGTTGATGTTCTTGGGATTGTCCCATGTATTTCCAAACAATTTCTCTTACTGTTGCCATGTGAGATAGTAACTTTTGCTCGGTTTGAGAAAATTGTAGGATGGCCTCTTCTCTCTCTTCTGACGTTTCTCGCAACATATCTATTATGTCTGGGGGTTCTCTCCCATAAAGGAGTTCAAATGGGGAGTATCCCAGAGAAGCTTGGGGGGTTTTCCTTACTGCAAATAAAGCTCCTGGAATCATTGCATCACAGTTTTTCCCATTAGCCCCGACCAATTTATGCAGTATCTCTTTTTTAGTGTTTGGTTGCAGCACACCAGTAAGCCATTGGTTTGAGGATGATTGTAATTCTTACCTGCAGAGTCTTGTGGGAACTTCCAGGAACACCTTGTGATTGATCTCACCGCTCCCTCCACAACCACGAATAGCACTTGATTGGTGCACTAGCGCACTCAGGGTGGAAGGGTTGGGATGAACTGGTGTGGAAACGCTGCACCCCTCTGCTCTGTTTGTGGTGTGATTCTTGCCCCGAAAGGGAGAAAGGGCGGGTCAAATGTGCTATGTGCTCTCCTACTACAGCCCTTAAACCACCTGTACCTTGGGTTGGATCACTCACTGTAGTGTATGTAGGTGCCAGACGATGTGACTTGGACCAGTTACATTACTGGTTCAACAGCCTAGTTCAGCTGTGGCTAGCTTCTTCTTGCCATCTTGCTTTTGGTTACTGATTTGTGATTCATTGTTATGCTAAATTGAGGTAGTCCTATCCAGTACCTAATGTGCGCTTGTTTCTTTCCTTGCAGATCTGAAGCGAGATGTGGGAAGTCTGTGACGACAGCTGTACCGTTTTGGGTCTCCCGCAGTGGTGAGAAACAAGGTAAATTGTGCCAAAGTGTATGAGTGTTACCATAGCTATGCAAAGCATCCATAGAAGAGTTAACATGTGTCTTTTCCTTCCTGATGTGCTTTGTTATTTCCTTGCAGGTCTGGAGCGAGGTGCACAAAGTCTGTGATGTCAGCGGGCCATCCTGGACCCCGCGTCTGTATATGTCTGGAATTACGGTGTAACTGGGGGTTCATCATGACAGGGATAGACTGAGGTTCTTAGCGTTTTAATATTTAGCATTTCTTTCACCTCCTGCATCACTCGGGACATAATGGTGGTACCTTGGTCCAAAGCCTACTCTTCATAGAAAAGGTAGAAAAATGCTTTAATATTTGGTGCATGGTGTTATTTCGCAGAGGGAAGACTTCTGGATAATGCGTAGTCCACTATCACTAGAATGAAACAATTTCCTAGTTTGGGTGTTTCTAGTAGACCTATAATATCCTTAGCAATCTTTGGAATTGGAATATCAATAACAGGTAATGGTTGGAAGGGTGCAGTGGGAACAGGAGTGATGGTTGTTTTCTGTTAGATCTCACATGTAAGAACAACGTTGTTTATGTCCACCAAGACCCCAGGCCAATAAAACGTAGTTGTTATCTGGCTTTGTGTTTTTCCCACTCATTGATGGGCTGCAGTCAAATGAGAGTGGGATAATTCTAAGACAGTGGGTGACTTCTTGGGACTACTAGTTTGGCACGATGTACTACTTCTGAGGTTGTATCACCACAACATAATCAATTTCTTAGAAAGGACTGGCTTGATTACTCCCCTCTTCTTCTGTAACTACTTTGGCTTAGGCTTCAGTGAGTATGGGGTTATTAATTTGGGCAAACGTTAAGTCAAGAAGGAGGTTAACCTCTTCAGCTTCTTGGGGATGTTTTTCCATTCTGGGTCAATCTGCTTCCCCAAACACTTGTGTGCCCCTGTCTGTTTGTCTTGGTTAATAATTCTTTGGGTATTGGTAACAAGGCTTTTCCTAAGATCACAAAGGTTATCATTTCACTCTATTTTGTTGTGTATGGGTTACTGCTATGATTGTATAGGATTTTAACATTGCCTCGATAATCAGCATCTATCTAGGTTCACAGCTCCAAGGCACAGGAGTGGCACAGACCAACCTCCCCTGCTATAGTCTTGGGACCTGCAAGTCACAGCTTACACAGGTTTCTTTGACCACAGCAGGGAAGGAGGGTTAGGGTATCAATGGTTGGATAGGTATGGGGGTTTTAGGTAAACTGGGGAGAGAGTTAGGAAGAGGTTATGGATAGGACTGGGGTTTTTAGGAAAGCTTCAGATTCTTGCACATGTTTCTTCAGCTCAGCAGACTGCTGTTTTGAACTATCCACTATGCCAAAGTGTCCTTATTATGCGGTAATTCCCACACACTCACACATTAAACCATACATGAGCTTGGGGTACAAAAGAACCAGTCAACACCACTATTGGTGTTACATAAGCATGCACACTTAGCTTTTAGTGATTTGGTCCCTGAGTAGTGATCCCCTGTTGCCTCCTTCAATGGGCCGTCAAGTCCTGTGATACATCAGTTCAGTCTGTTACTGGAGCAAATGTATGCTGAAAAAAGAGCAACAGCATTAGTGTGTGCTGAACTCGAGGTCCATGGTCATTCACACTTCACACAACACACATTAGTGTTATTTATGGAACATGCGCTGCCGCACGTCGCTAAATCGGAATTATTATTGTATACACAATAGTACTTTTGAACACACTACTTGGACACCGCATGGGGCGTTCCATCCTTAGGCCCATGCAAATGAATTGTAACTGTAATGCGTGCGTTGCCGCACGTGGCTTTCGTTTGGTAAATTGCGCGCATTCGTTTTTTTTTCCGTCTCATGCAGCTGTTTAGTCTTGCTGTATGAGATGGAAAACACCTGACCGCCTTTGAGTTCTGCCAACTGTATTCAGGTGCAGTACGCGGTTTCAAATGCGACGTAATATAGGCGGAGGTAGGCAAGGGTTAATTATAGTCAGGGCAGCAACTTAGCTCCTGTAATTGTGCAGGGGCTTGGAATGGACTGACTGTAGCCCCCTTCGCTTTCCTCCGGGTCCCTGTGGCATGCAGAGACGTGGCAACACTTATCTGAGTAAGGCAAGGGGCCGGATTGCTCCTCCGGTGGGCCTGGGCCCCTCGTGTGTGATTTTGCAGGAGTTGCTTGACGTGCATCCTCTTCGATTGAAGTCTCAAGCACAAGCCCTGTGGCCTGAGTTCTGCGCATGTGCGTTGGCGTGCCCCACCCAATCCGGCCTCTCTTTGGTTCCTGGGTGCCCAAGGCATGTTGGGAAGTGTAGTTTTGATATGTTTTCTTTCTACATAAAGGGTAAAGCAGTCTTTTATAAAGCTGTATGACCCTTGGCATGAGTTTAAAAGTATTTATAATCATAATATCAGGATGTTGGGCCATGGCTACTGCTACTTTTTTGGTTTTCTTCTGTCCTATTGCATGCTTGCCCCTGACAGCATTGATGACTTCCGCCATAATATCTTACCCGTGTCTCCATGCTAATCCTAATACAGAGGTTAGTCGTCTGCATGTTCCTTTAGGAGGGGCTAGTGTTAGCCCAGTGGTGATTAGGCAGCTTTCACCTGGTGGTATTACAATTTCAGTTGTGCTTTGTAGGTCAAAGCCCATGGAGTCTGCTGTTGCTACTGTAGGGGCGTTGGCCTCAGGACTTAACTTGGTAAAAAGCAAGGGCCCCCAACTTTTATCAGGTGGAATTGATCCCACTCTGACACCATATGTGGTGGGCCAGAAGGACAACACAGACTCTTGTTACACATTTCTTAATGTGTATTTAATGTGTATTTATTCAAGAAAAAAGGTTAACCTCTATCTTTCCATACTTCTATGGGGTTTTATGTAACGCTCACCTGATTCCCACGGAGGCGCAGGTCTGGCGTCGAGTGCTGTTGCTTCTTCAATGGTGAAGCGCAGGACTCTGAAGATGGACAGGAAGGGCCCTCAACTCTGGCTTCTCCGGCTCGCAGGAATATTCCCCTGTGCGCGAAAAGGGAGTATTACCTACTGACTGAGTTATGATCAAGCCTCCCACTCTCTTCCAACCCTCCACGATACCCTTCCACGATTCCCCGTGAAGTCTCACCTTGGGGTCAGGAAGGATGAGCTCTCCATCCTGCTTCTGATGCAGGGGCGCGTTGAAACCAGTTACTTCACTGGATTGAGGATTGATGGGAGTTCAGGTAAGCTTGACTATTCAGGTAAGGCTCTGTAAAAGTTCTGTTGCAAGTTCAAAAGTCCAAGCTTAATAATAATGTTCATTGTCTTTTTGTAGCAAGCGCTAATGTTTATGTCCTTTTTTCCCCTTAGGGGCCGGGGTTCGGAATGCCGGAGATATGGCACCGACCCGAAGTGAAACGTGCAGTTCCAGTTCCAGTAAATGGCAGGTTAGTTCTGGATGAGCGCTCGGGAACTGACTTTGCATACGCTCATTCAATGTCTTTGTCCTTTCTCCCCATAGGGGCCGGGGTCCGGAAAATGCCTGGAAGCGGCAAGACCCGAAACGAAATGAGGTAAGTCTTATTCCCTTCCTTCTCTCACCTCTTATTCTTGTCTTTTTCTCTAGGCTCTGGGAAGTGGCTGTGTATCCGGATGATCGCTGCTGAAGATGGAGGAACCCAGGAAAGGTGAGTGAAATGCAGCGCTGCAGCGATCCTAACGAAATGCTTTTTAAAAAATAATGTCTTCCCTTTCAGGATCGTCGGTGATGTCTCCGTGGTGCAGATTTAGCTGGTAAGGTCTCTTGTCTCCCTTTGCAGGTGACCCAGGATGCTGACAGGCGTGGCTGAAGTCCACAAGCAGGAGCTGACACGGTGAGCGTCCAGCTGCGAGGAGCAGAACAACGCGAAGCGTGAGTTGCTGATCGGGTGTGGTTTAAATAGCTTTGGAAGAAGTCCCAAGTGTGTATCCTTCCTCCGATCAGGTATGTATCCTTCCCCGACCACACCCAGGTGGAAAGTAGTCCCACAGGTAAAGTAGTTCCATTCAGGCCTCAAGAGGGCCTGGATGTGGCAGCATGGTCTGCATCAGGTAAGTCACATGAAAACACTTGCACACATGTATAGCTTTATGAGCCTGGCGCCTAAGGCGCCAGGACAGAGGTCCAACATGAGCCTGGCGCCTAAGGCGCCAGGACTGCGTCCAAAGGGCCCCAGCTTGGGCCCGCTGGCACTCCCCTGGGGGAAATGATGCCTGCCTCTGGGGTCGCTGGGTCGGACCTGGCTCCTTGGAGGTAGGCATCATGACAGTACCCCCCTCAAGGCCCCTCCCAAGGTTCTTCCCTCCGGGGGTTTGGGCTTGTTCGGAAATCTCCGGTGAAACCTTTGTACTAATCGAGGTGCGTGGACATGGTTACTAGGCTCCCACGATCTCTCTTGAGGTCCATATCCCTTCCAGTCAACAAGATAGAAGAGGTTCGACTTTACCACCTTGGAGTCTAAAATGTCTTTAACTTCGAATTCTAATTCCCCTTCAACTTGAACTGGATATGGAGGCTTGGACAATCGGGTTCCTGGTTGTACTGGCTTCAAAAGTGATGCATGAAAAACTGGATGAATACGCATGTTGGACGGTAGATCCAGTTTAAAGGCCACTGGGTTGATTATAGCTTTGATGGGATAAGGTCCTATGAATCTGGGATTGAAGGTTCGCGGGCCCTTGAGGGGTAAATGTTTTGTTGCTAGCCATACCTGGTCTCCTACTTGGTAAGGAGGAGTTTTACTTCGGTGCAAATCAGCGTTTTCTTTATACTTTTTCTTGGCTTGCTGTAAATGAGTTGCAGCTTCTTTGAAGGCTCGGGTTATTGTGGAATGCAGATGATTTACTGCGGGCATTTCCAGGGTCAGAGGTGGATCTAGGTCAGAGGTCCGAGGATGGTGACCATACAAAGTATAAAAGGGGGTTTGTCCGGTTCCAGAATGCACTGAATTGTTGTATGCATATTCTGCGATCCAAAGGATGTCTTTCCAATTTAACTCGGATTGGTGTAACATGCACCGAAGATATTGCTCGAGAGTCTGATTGGTTCTCTCGGTTTGTTCGTCGGTCTGGGGGTGGTGGCTGGTGGATAACCGCACATCTATTTGTGCTAGTTGGCAACACTTCTTCCAAAAATGTGAGATAAATTGACTTCCACGATCCGAGACTAATATGGAAGGGAAACCATGTATGCAAACTATATTCTCCAGGAATTCCTTGGCCAAGGTGGAAGCTGAAGGCAAACCCTTTAAAGGGATAAAGTGGGCCATTTTGGAGAATAGGTCCACAATTACAAGGATTGTGTTGTAACCAGCACAAGGAGGCAGATCTGTTATAAAGTCCATTGACAGGGTGTGCCATGGCGCCGGTGGAATATCCAAGGGTTGAAGTAGGCCGGCTGGCCTTTTCCTTTGAGCCTTGTTTTGGGCGCAAATTCCACAAGACAGTACAAAAGACTTTATGTCTTTTCTCCAAGAAGGCCACCAGAAGTGGCGTTTGATTTTTTCCTCCGTTTTAGCGATACCAGGGTGTCCTTCCATTAAAGATTCATGATGATGGGCAATAACAAGTTCTTGCAATTCTTTACTTGGCAGAAACAACCGCTCCTGGAAGTAGGGTAAGTCATCCTTAACGGTGTAATGAGGACCCTTTTGACTCCATTCCAGTAAGGTTGAAGAGTCTAGAAGTTGTTTTACTTGCGTTTGGATGTCCTCAATAGTTTGCAATGAAGTTAAGCCTAAGCTTCTTTGCTCAGGTATGATGGGCACAGGTTCTAAGCTCGAATTAAGTTCTTCCATGCCAATCCGGGATAAGACGTCCGCTTTTCCATTCTTGCAGCCAGGGCGATAGGTAATTACAAAATCAAATTCCGCAAAGAATAGAGCCCATCGGAGTTGTCGTGAAGATTGAGCTTTGGCCGTTTTTAAATACAGTAAGTTTCTGTGGTCCGTAATTACGGTGATGGTGTGTCTTGCCCCGAGAAGGTAGTGACGCCAAGCCTTGAAAGCAGATTTGATGGCCAGTAACTCTTTATCGGTGATTGCGTAGTTGATTTCAGGAGGAGAAATTTTCTGGACCAAAAGGCCACTGGGTGTAGTTGGTTAGTTTTTGGGTCTCTTTGCGACAGGACAGCTCCCATGGCCGAACTGGATGCATCGGTTTCCACTATGTACGGGAGATCTGGGTGTGGGTGCTTCAATACAGGTGCAGAGGTGAATTTGGTTTTCAGGTCCTGAAAGGCTTTTTCGGCCTCAAGAGTCCATTTGAAGCGTTTGTTTTTCTTTAGGAGAGCGGTGATGGGTTGGACTGTTTGGGAAAATTCCGGGATGAATCTTCGATAGAAATTGGCAAAGCTGAGCATGCTCTGAACTCCCTTCACCGAGCTTGGAGATGGCCATTTGAGGATGGCGTCCACCTTTCGCGAGTCCATTCGGACTCCTTGAGGTGTCAGGATGAATCCGAGAAACTCAACTTCTGTGGTATGAAAAACGCATTTTTCGAGTTTTGCAAATAATCTGTGCTGGCGCAGTTTCTCAAGAACTGCCCTAACATGTTTTCTGTGCTCAGATTCTGAAGAAGAGTACACCAGGATGTCGTCAATGTAAACAATGACACAGACATCGATAAGTTCCCGAAGAACATCATTCATAAAGTACTGAAAGGCGGCAGGTGCATTGCACAAACCGAAGGGCATCACCTGATATTCGAAGAGCCCAAACTTGGTGCGGAATGCAGTCTTCCATTCGTCGCCTTCTTTTATGCGCACCAGGTGATAAGCTCCTCGGAGATCTAACTTGGTGTACACACAAGCGTCTTTCACCTGGTCGATAAGCTCAGGGATCAAGGGCAGAGGATAACGATTCTTAATCGTTATTTGATTTAGGGCGCGATAGTCTATACACGTTCTAAGGTCGCCTTCTTTTTTCGGCACGAAGAACAGAGCTGAGGAGACAGGAGACTTGGACGGGCGAATAAAACCATTGGCTATGTACTGATCTAAATACTGACGCAAATGCAGGTTCTCAGGTTCCGTAAGAGCATAAATCCTACTACAAGGTAGTTGAGCATTGGGTACCAGATCGATTTGGCAATCATAAGACCGATGGGGAGGTAACGTGTTAGCCTGTTCTTTCTGAAAAACGTCTTGGAATTCTTGGTATTCTGGCGGTAGCTGTACAGGGGTGGAAGTTGCTGAGGCTAGACCCATAGCTGGATTTCTTGGATAACAAGTTGGTTCACAATCAGGAAAACATATCTTCTTTGCTCGCCAGTCAATTCTGGGATTATGTGTTTCTAACCAAGGAATTCCAAGAATTACTTGAAATTGTGGGGCCTTGATCACATCAAACACGATTGCTTCCCGATGTCCACCCTGACCCACCAGTGTCACTTCAACAGTGGAATGCGTTACAGGCCCTGAGGCTATTTCGGTTCCATCTACTGTAGTAATGACATCTTGGGTTACTTTCGGGTGGAGAGGAAGCTTAATCCTGGAAGCCAATTCACGGTCTATGTAATTTCCAATAGCTCCACTGTCGATGTATGCTTTTATAGCATGCAACTGCTGAGGCTGTTTTGGGTCCACAAGCACCATTGGCATGACAAAATGCGAGGTCAAAGAGTTAGTTTTCAAGCTCGGCAAGCGGACCCCTACGCTTGCCGGGCTAGGTCGTTTCCCGAATCAGGTGTCACTAATTCGTTATCAGTAGCTCCAACCACCTTCTTAAGCGGTTTAACTGGACAATTTCGAAGAAAGTGACCGGAAGTCCCGCAATACAGACAAAGTTGCATTTGCCGCCTTCTCTCTCGTTCTTTCTGCGTTAATGGTCCTTTAACACCACCGATTTGCGTAGGTTCAGATACGTCGGTACTCTTGGAGTTAGCGTGGGTTTTGATCGGTGCTCGGTTTTCATACTTGAACCGATCTGCTTTTCTGTTTTGAAGTCTGTGATCAAGTTGAACCACCAAGTCAATGTAGTCTGCGCAGACCTGGGGTGGGTTTACTATCTGAGCTAGAACATCCTTAAGCTCTCCGCACAGGCCTCGATGAAACAATGTGATCCTTTTGCTTTCTGGCCATCCAGTTTCCACAACCAGTCTGTTAAAGGTGGCTATGTAGGACAGAAGATCCTGATTAGCTTGTCCTAAGGATAGCAGTTCGTTATCAAGGGCCTGTCCTTGAGAGTGTCAAGCGAACAATCTTTCCATGCTGGCCTGGAAGCCCTGAAAATTCTGGAGAATGGGATCATCCTGATTTACCAATGGAATAGACCAATCGGCAGCACTACCACTGAGGTAAGATAGTATAAAGGCTACCTTAGTCTGGTCGTTAGGGAAGGCTCCGGGTCTGCATAGAAAGTGTAAATGACATTGGTTCATAAAGACGGCATATTTCTTGGGATCCCCCGCAAAACGTTCAGGCGGGGCGAAAGGCATGTGTCCAGGTAGATTAATTTGTACCGGGTTACTCAAACCCATTGATGTGGAAATGTCTCCGGAATTAGGTAAAGGAGTGTGCCCTGCCTGGGCCTGTAATAACCTTTTGGCTAGGTAATCTGTTCTTTCCTTGGATAAGATCAGTTCTCTTTTGAGAGCGTTAGTCTCCTGGTGGGCTGAGTGCACCTCTGCCCGTAATTCCCCCAAAAGCTGGGCCAGCTGGTCAGTCTCGGAAGTCTCCATAGCGCCCGGGTGGGAAATTGTGGGTAGGCTTCGCGTTCTGTAACGCTTACCTGATTCCCATGGAGGTGCAGGTCTGGCTTCGAGTGCTGTTGCTTCTTCAATGGTGAAGCGCAGGACTCTGAAGATGGACAGGAAGGGCCCTCAACTCTGGCTTCTCGGGCTCGCAGGAATATTCCCTTGTGCGTGAAAAGGGAGTATTACCTACTGACTGAGTTATGATCAAGCCTCCCACTCTCTTCCAACCCTCCATGATACCCTTCCACGATTCCCCATGAAGTCTCACCTTAGGGTCAGGAAGGATGAGCTCTCCATCCTGCTTCTGATGCAGGGGCGCGTTGAAACCAGTTACTTCACTGGATTGAGGATTGATGGGAGTTCAGATAAGCTTGACTATTCAGGTAAGGCTCTGTAAAAGTTCTGTTGCAAGTTCAAAAGTCCAAGCTTAATAATAATGTTCATTGTCTTTTTGTAGCAAGCGCTAATGTTTATGTCCTTTTTTCCCCTTAGGGGCCGGGGTTCGGAATGCCGGAGATATGGCACCGACCCGAAGTGAAACGTGCAGTTCCAGTTCCAGTAAATGGCAGGTTAGTTCTGGATGAGCGCTCGGGAACTGACTTTGCATACGCTCATTCAATGTCTTTGTCTTTTTTCCCCATAGGGGCCGGGGTCCGGAAAATGCCTGGAAGCGGCAAGACCCGAAATGAAATGAGGTAAGTCTTATTCCCTTCCTTCTCTCACCTCTTATTCTTGTCTTTTTCTCTAGGCTCTGGGAAGTGGCTGTGTATCCGGATGATCGCTGCTGAAGATGGAGGAACCCAGGAAAGGTGAGTGAAATGCAGCGCTGCAGCGATCGTAAGGAAATGCTTTTTAAAAAATAATGTCTTCCCTTTCAGGATCGTCGGTGATGTCTCCGTGGTGCAGATTTAGCTGGTAAGGTCTCTTGTCTCCCTTTGCAGGTGACCCAGGATGCTGACAGGCGTGACTGAAGTCCAGAAGCAGGAGCTGACACGGTGAGCGTCCAGCTGCGAGGAGCAGAACAACGCGAAGCGTGAGTTGCTGATCGGGTGTGGTTTAAATAGCTTTGGAAGAAGTCCCAAGTGTGTATCCTTCCTCCGATCAGGTATGTATCCTTCCCCGACCACGCCCGCAGGCACTCCCCTGGGGGAAATGATGCCTGCCTCTGGGGTCGCTGGGTCGGACCTGGCTCCTTGGAGGTAGGCATCATGACATTTTACCCTAACTTGCAAACTAAGGTGCAATTCAGTCATCAGTGAATGTCGTAAAAGAATCTATCAATTGTCCCAAACTATTCCTAAATTACCCTACCACTATTTTAATAAATAAGGACATGAGAATTACTCCCTTGTCCTGGGCTCTTGCTCCTTACAAAGTTATATTCAATAACTAATCTTCAAATATTTCTTTGTGACTACTTTAATTAGCTCACAAAGTTATTTTAGTACTTAATTAATCTTTTTGTTCTTTTCAACATATGGCTTCCTTGGTTTGGTACGGTCATAACAGAAATGAGGGTAGTACCAGGTCTGGCCACTCTCCCACCCGTTCCTGAGTATGCATGAAGATACAAGTTGAGAACTGGCCTATAAACAGTAAGTAAAACACTGAGGGTTACCTTGCCCCCACTAAGAGTAGAATAGGTTGTGGGACACACGTAGGGCAACAGGAAGTTGCATTCATATAAGTAGGAGGCTGCTGCATACACAAGCAGGGAAACATTAAAGGGTGACATGAATAACTCTCGCTGTAGATATGAAGAACACTAAAATGCAAGACATGAAGAAAGAACATGGCAGAAAATTAAAAGAGGTACCATAATTAATCAGACCAAACTCTGCTAAGAATCCATTCTGAAATACTGCAGCCTGGCATAAAATTGCTTAAAACAAGATTCCAAGCATAGCGATGCTCAGACAAGCCACAGACACTAATATCATTGTGCCGATGAAAGTTCTGATTAGCAAGCTGAAACCACACCAGATAACATTTCCTAGGGTGAACATCATACAATTATTAAAGTTAATTAGTTTCAATTGGTAGCATTGAGAAATACACATATCTTTGAATGCCAGGTTCAATTAGCCTTCATAATGAACTAATAGAAAGCACACAGGCATTAAGATTGCAGAAAATCCAATAAATAAATAGAATTGAGCTCTGAACAGTGGTCCCCTACCACGTGATCCACGCAATGGTAATTTATTCCAGGCCAAATTAGATAATGTACCTGCTATTTTCTTAGTACATCCATACATGGAGATGAGACACCAAGGCCATGAACCAACTGGTGGACAAGATCTCATGCAGGTGAAGAGAGGGGAAAAGCTTCTTTAAACTAGATCATAGCAGTTCACCCATCTCTCCTTCCTAACCTTGTAACATGCACATGAGGGTTGAAACAGGTCTGGCAATGCCCCCACCCATTCCTCAGTATGCAAGTAGATACAAGCTGAGAACTGTTTTATAATCAATCAGTGACACATTACGGGTCACTTAGCCGCCACTTAGAATAGGATAGGTTGTGCGACACAAGTAGGGCAACAGGTAGTTGCATTCATATAAGTAAGAGGCTGCTGCAAACACAGGCAGGGAATAATTAAATGGTGACTCACAGTATATACGAAGAACACTCTCAGTAGGTGTGAGTAATTCGACCATCCACACAGGGAGAGTGTGCTCGCCTGGGCTTTTTTTATGTTTTAATAAATTAAAATGAATGATGGAAGACCAACCTCTGAGAAATGTGTGCGGCCATTCAGCCCCCATTTCAAATGCTTCCAGCACCAAACACATATTCACCTGTACTCTGGAAAGACACAGCCTAAAAGCACCGTCTTCCCCTGTCATATTCACATGGAATGTGACAGCCATGGGTACATCAAAGCATTCCAAGAAGGGGGTTGGCACACCTTCCTCCAGCCATTTGCAGCCTAATTAAAATATCCATGGATCTGCATTCCTTTGTTCTCCGGCTGGTGGCAGTGCATACTAATGAGAGATAATTGAGGCAAGCCTGCCGAGTGGGCTTGGTTTCTGGAGAGACAACAAGAAGGCAGGACTAACACCCTTTTGGTGTGCAATGTGTCAACTGGAAGCTAGTTTCCACCCCTCTGTATGAAAGGCAGTGAAATGTAAGTCTCAATCCCCTATTTACCGTAGGCAAACCGCTGCAAAGCTGATCTCTTTCAGAAAGAAGAGGTATGTGGTTTGGGGAAGACAGGAAGTCTGCTTCCAGAACATACTTCAAGGGAAAACCTGCACTTGAGTCACAGAGGGCTCAGTTAACCAGAGAGACAACAGACAGGAAGATGGGTGTACTTAGGTATGTGTTGTCACTCCTTGTCTGTCCCGTTGAAAAGCACTGACCTCATGCATATCAGACAATTGTCGCTGGGGACCCAGGATTTGTTCATTAAGATAGGCTTGGCCTACACCAATCCCTGGGCCCATTTGGCTTTATAAGAGGGTTGAACCCCTCAATTAGCAGAACATCTGAAAACTTTGCAAGGAGTAAGAAGAAGTATTCATTTGGACCCGAGCTGAAGGTACAGTCTACCTTACATTCTCTGCCAGTGAAGGAATGCCAGGAGTTCCAAGAGGGAATCAGGATCCCTCCCCTAAACATCTTCCAGTGAACAGAGGGAGATACCAGACTCAGAGGATCCATCCAGCAGCTCCAGAACCAGTACCCAGCCAGTACACAGCGTACCCTGCTAGGTTCTGACAGCAAGCTTCCTAGGTGGGAAGTGCCGGAGAGTCTCTGGACAAATGACAAGGTAGTTGCCTGCTAACACCCTCCAGAGCTTCGGGCTGTATGCTTTGAAACGACACGAGCCCTGCGAAGAAGCTAGAAGGAGTGCCAAAGAAGCATCATCCAGCGTCCATCTTTGTAAGGACAATTTCGAGCCAGTCGAGTCCTCGAACCGCATCCGGCTGCACAGCTGACTGTTGTCATGCCACAGTAACCACAGATGTCCAAGATGCCTCGACCAGCATTCTAGATCTGCCAACCAGCACATAGACAACAATTCTTGGCCCCAAGCTGCCACGCTGGACAGCCTACAGATGTCTGTCGAGCCTCGCTTGCCGAACTGCCTGCCGCCTGGTACCCGCAGCTGTCTCCCACCACCAATTGTGTCTCACGGGCTGCGAGGAGCCCTGGAACTGCCTCGACGCTGTCGAGCACCAAGAACTTCTTCAGTACCAGGTACATTGTGGTTCTGCCCCCCTGGTCCTTCTCTGAAAGCCCCTAGAGACAGTTACAACCGTTTTGCCCTTTGATGTTGAAACCAAATAACCTTGAAAAGTAAGACTGATTGCTTTACCAACTACCCTCTTCTCAGTATCCAGAATGCATCCCTTTCCTTTGTGAAACTGTCTGTCCTATGTGTTTGTTGTGGGTTTTAATTGTAGTGTGCTAGAACTGTCTGTTGTAGTAATAATAAAGTCGATATTTTATACAACCTTGATTGGCCAGTCCCTTTTATCATTGGGTAATAATTGTATTTTTGCTGTGTTGCAATTAACCAATGATCCACGACCTTGCAGAGATAAGCCTGCAGTTCTGTCCACATTACCAAAATTGGACAAGGTGATCTTATAATTCACTTGTATTCCAATCTGTTCGGATCCCTTCTCTTCCCTGCACCACTGGTGACACGGTAGTTGATTTGTCACAGTAGGCATGAAGAACACTTGTAGTAATCACAAAGAACACTAACATGCAAGACATAAAGAAACAACATGGTGAAGAATGAACAGGAGTACTCCCATTACTCAGACCAAACTCTACTAGGCCTCAATTCTGAAATACTGCAGCCTGACATAAACTTTCCTAGCATAATGATGCTCAGACAAGCCCTAGACATCAAGGTCAGTGTGCTGAGGAGAGTTCTGCTTAGCAAGCTGAAACCACACCAGATAACATTTCCCAGTGTGAACAGCATAGAATTATTAAAGTTAATTAGTTGCAGTTGCTAACTGTGAGAAATACACATATCCTTGAATGCCAATTACAATTAGCTGCCGTGCCATTACGAAAAAACACACAGCGCCCTGAGTGACTACCGAAGGAAAGCACATACACAACAGAATAGCAGAAAATCAAATAAATACATGGAATTGTGCTCTGAACAGGGGTCCTCTACCACGTGATCCACACAATGGTAATTTATTCCAGGCCAAATTAAATAGTGCACCTGCTATGTTCTTAGTGCATCCAGACATGAAGACAAGATCTCAATGCCACGAAGGAATTAGCAGATAAATCCACATGCCTTGAAACAGAGAGAAGTAGCTTCCTTCAACTAAATCATAGCCGTTCACCCATCTTTCCTTCATCACCACGTCATTTGGCACTGCATAGAAGTGTTCGAAGTCAAATGAGCAACTGACCGAACAATGAAAGTCTGTTCTTATTATCGACAACTGTTGCAGAATGCCAACCAATCATAAGTTAGAGTGAAATGTATTATCTGTGAAGGGTTGACCCTAGGAGGGCTTACTCATTGTAGAATAACCAATTATAAGAGTGTTTACTTATAGATAACTATATGTCCTTTACTCTACCAACAAATCAAGTATGAGAACAGATGTTTGTTGGGATTGTACTAACTATAACGTCAACTATGATGATTCCTTCGTATTAAAACTTGTTGTTCCTAATGAATTTGAGATTGTCTTTTGTATGCTCTCCCAGCGGCAATCTGTTTTTTGAATAAAGGTGGGTTTTCTCATGCACTTGGAGTTACTCTGTTTACTGAGTTTTCTTTATTGCTATATTTGGGCCTATCTTAACAGTAGTGATATCTTTTATCTTGTCAGTTTCTCTTATTTGTTGGTTGCTTTCTTGTTTCAATTCTATTTCCAATACCTATTTTTCACTTTTCATTGTGTACGCTCATCCAACTTTTATGTGATTCTCTATTGAGGTTTCTTTCTCTTTTATTAGATTCACAGCTTCTGGCCTTTAGTGTATATATCCTTTAAGATATCGTTATCCTTGCTCACAGGCGTTTCTCTCACATCTTCTTTCTTTTGAATGATGTTGCTTTACTCAATTGCACCGCAACCAGTATTATTACTCTTCTAATGATTATACTCAAATTCTTTGTCTCTTTGGATTACACTCTCAATGTCTTTAATGAGATGAGTAGGAACATGTTCATAAAGATTACCCTTTACTTCTCTTGTCCGTACTATTGTATTCTCATTATCTCAACTGTGGCGAGTAGGAGTACTCTGATAATCTTCATGTTCTCCTCTTATTCTCCAGGTTATTTCCTTGTTGTCTTGACTTGGATGAATATTAATATTCCTATAATGATTCTCATTCACTTCTCTAACTGGGATAGTTTCACCATATTGACTGGAACTAGTATGAATGTTCATGTAATGATTTCCATTCACTTCTCTTCTTCTCACTGATAGATTCTCATTATATTCACTGGGACGTGTATGAATGTTCACATAATGATTTTCTGTCTCCTCCCCAGGTCTCCAGTTTACACCGTTAACTGATTCACTCTGGAATAATGTCACTGGGTTTCCCTTTCGCTCAGCTTGGCTTTTTTCTTCAGACCTCGCGTTCTCTGTATCGTCCTTCCAGATGGAATTACTCTGCTAGGCCATAAAGACCACATATGGAAACTGAGGCACAATAACCATATACCATAATGACACGTCAGACGCGAGGTTCGTTTTCCAAACAAGTCTGGTTTATTGCAAAGTTTTCTCAGTCGGCCGACTAGGTCTCAACGCCTCACGATGTGTGTTCCCAAACACTGTGAGATGTGAGAGAGAGTGAGCAGCGCTCAACCAGCCATATATATATACATTAGACATATCCTTTATTAAGGCAATTCGACCCACCCACATACATGTCATACAGGCAAGGGTTCAGTGATTGACAATTATGACAATTATGACACGTTATGACAAGTCTTCATTCAGCCTAAACATAGTTATTTTAGCAAAGGCAGCAAAGACAGCTTTCTGCTATGGGGAACATGGATCCCTGGCTCGGCAAGGATATCGTGTTCTTAGCAGAGAAAAATTCCTTACTACGTTATCTGTATGTTTCAGCTCATGAGATAAGGGTCAGATAGTTCTGAAGCAGAAAATACCACTCTCCACGAAGGAGCACCGCTAGGAGAATATAATTCATGTTTAACTGCCTTTTACAACAGCGCTTGCAAGACAAAACGGCATCTGGACTACTGATTAGATGCGGCTTCTGCTCTACTTCAATGACTTAGTGAGAGAGAAAAACAATGTATTTCTGCACAGTTTGACGTTCCTGTCTGTGTTATTATTTCTGCGTTCAAGCCGTGGCCTCACACTGTGTGTGAGTCTAAAGCATAGAATACATTTGCAAAGCGTTTTGACAGAAAAGAAAAAGAGCAAATGACTGACATTTCACAAAATGGATGCCCTGTGGTTACATTGACGATTCTTGGATTGCGATGTTTGTCACATGATGCAATTGGCTTCTGGCCAACATATTATTCATATCATTTGGTTATAGGGTTGCTTTTCTGGTCTAACAAACCCTCCGTTTGGCCTTGAACCAATAGCATCATCCATTTATCGCGTCTTCATCAGACCACGTGTCAAATTCTGAACTACCCATGTCACTATAATCATCATCAGAAATATTAATTGCCATAAATTCTTTAATTATTTCATTTTCGTGCTGTGCACATTCACTTAACATGCGAGGAGGTTTCATACTAATTGCATGTACACACTCATTTCAAATTTGGGAGCTGAGGACTGGCAGGCATTGTATACAACAACAGCAGAATATGAGGATTCCAAATATCATAACCAAGATTGCAATTAGTTTCCATCCCGATGATCATAGCAGTTCCCAAAACCATGAACTCATAGTCAGATTCCACCCACCTGTGGGAACATGAATTTCAGAGCTTAGGACATGCAATTTCTTAATTGCTTCAAATATCGTGGGGGAGGATTCACTTACGAATACACAGCACACTGACCCCACCAATTTGCATACTCCTCCACGATCAGCCAAAATTACATCAAGCACCATTCTATTTTGAAGTGCAATTAATCTGATTGCTTTTTGTTCTAATGTCATATTATAGAGTACATCTGTTGTCCCATTGATCATTTTTCTAACACCCTAGACAGTTTTCTTATATTCCATGAGTTTATTGCTTGCCCCCAAAATGGTATAAATGATTTTGCTATATCCCCAGCAATCTGTCCTGCGGTATCATCTCGTTGCGGCCGAAATCTAGATAATTTTGCTATTTCAGACGTTTTGGAAAGAAATACACCAGGTAAAAGTATTCCTAAATAACAGGTCCCTTCGCAAGTTCTAGGTAACTATGGATAGGCCTGATCTCCACATATAAAATAGACAGAACCTCCTATATATAATGTTTTTTTTTTCCTGTTCAAGCACAGCAATATTCCTGCATGAATGTTCCCACTGGGGAGGAACCCTTTTTTCGTAAACAAAATAGGACAGAACGTGGACTATGATTAATGGTATTAGGAGGGAGGCACAGCATCATTGTTTCCTACCAGAGCCATTTTAAAAGTGATTATGGACTGGTAAGGCCTACAGAACCTATCTACTGGACTTGTCACCAGTTTTATTTTGCGTCTGCTTGTAAATACAGAACAACCCAACGGTTCCAATACCAATCTTTCAAATTAATTTATTTTATGTTTGTTCCATCAAACTAACCAGTGACACTATCATTCCATTTTCTGAAAAATAGCACTCTTAATGATGCATAACAGGTGGTATTAAGTGGCAAAGGATATACATACCAACCCATTTATTTTTCCCCGTGCTGGGGTAAATGGGAACAGACCCAACAATTGGACCTTTTCAGGATAGCATGGGTCATATTCCTAATCAACAATAATGTATTGTTATCATACCCTTTTCTATGTTTCACTTCTGGCGAAGGAAGAGTATAAGATGGCACATGTACTGGGCTGCTCATGGTAGGCGCATTAGTAGCAGTCAAGAGAGAGTTTAAGTGATGCACAGTTTCTAGATACCAAAATATTGGGAACAGTGTAATCAAAATGCAAAGCGGTATTATAATCATTAGGATATTATTCTTTCCGAACCAAGTCTATCTTGAAGTAGGCTTAATCTCTATCTCTATATCATCAACAGCATTGGTGCAGGAGGGAGCAGGAGCGAATATAGGCATTGTGTGTAATGGTTATCTTAGGAAAAGTTTTTCAGTGTCCGTCAGGAAAGTTCTCCACAGCAACACATGTTAGTAACAAAAGTTCAAGCCAGTCCAGGCTAGCCTGCTTATAGATGATGGCAAGCTGATGTTAATCTGCACAGAGCTCCAAAAAGGCTGGGGCAAGTATCAATTGTATAGTGTTGGTGTCATTTGCCCCCGCTTGTCCGTGCTAGGTTGCAAAGACATTCACTTTCTATGGTAGCACTGGGAAACCGCGAGTCAGAGCTTTCAACTTGATACAGCTCATACACTCCTTTTCCTTAGGCCTCTGTTGCTGGCTTCATCCATGAGCTAGGAACAAAGGCGAAACAAAAGCTGATCACTTCCGATTTTGTGAACGTAGATTGTACCTTACAGCTCCAGGTACAGTATGATCGATAAACAATGCACTCTCATTTCCAAATGCAGGATCAGTGCCAACTTGTGATGCACTGTGTGATGATGAGGCAACAGTCGGACACAGTTGAGGCAACTTTGGGCTTTCGATCTTCGTTGCAATCTCCCCAGGCCCTTTCTCGGGCTTAGGATGTACTTCTGACAGAGAACTGGTGATGATATCTTTATGATCAAGTGCAGCTGTCTTTCTTTCGATGTCAGGATCATAAATCTTTTTCTCATGTGGCAAAGGAAACATAACTCTTTTTGTGTGTGTTGCATGGATCCAGTGCTTGCGGCCATTCACTCGGACTGCAGTCTGTGTAGCCAGTAGCACCTGGAAGGGTCCCGTACAGCGTGGTGCAAGCGTGGTGCAAGCAAAGATTTTCTTTCAACATTTTCAACCAGGGTGCAGTCTCCTGGCTGCAGACAATGTCCTGGGCCGGTATATCTGACAGGAAGAGCCTCCTGCACCTGCTGATGAGTCAACTGTTGGCAATAATCAATAAGTAATGGGTATTCAATATCCCTCAACCATTTTGGTCGAGGCACGTTGCAGACATTTGCTGCTCTCCCCATGACAAGTTCATATGGGGAGAGACCAGTCCTTGCCTGTACAGCTGTTTGCATGCAAAGTAAAGCTAGGGGTAGTGGATGGGGCCATTTCAAATTGCTCACTGCACACATTTTACTCAGCTTGTTTTTCAAGATACCGTTTTGGCATTCTACCAAAACAGCACTCATCGGGTGTCTGGACAAATGAAATTGTTTATCAATTTGGAGACCTGCGCAAATTTGCAATATCACAGCTGCAATACAGTGCGGCCCATTGTCTGACCATATGACACGGGGTAGCTGGAATCGGGGAAAATATTCTTTTAGCATGGCTTTAGCTGTGGACATAGCTCTACAATGTTTCAGGGGATAGGCCTCTACCCATTTGCTGAATGCGCAGACCACCACGAGGACATACTTATAGTTCTGGCACCTCTCCATTTCTATGAAATCAAAATGGATGACTTCAAATGGCATAGATGGTGGGCCAAAACTTCCTATTGGTGTCACTGTTCCCTTTCCAATGTTATGTTGTAAACAAGTCATGCAATTCATGACCAATCTTTCAGCAGTTGTTCTAATGTGTGGATTCTGTCATACTGAATCCAGGTGTTGAATCATTTTTCTAGCACATATGTGTGTCGGACTGTGGGCCATAGTGACCATTGCCATCACATAGGCATTTCGCAAAATCCATTGGTTATTTTGTTTGTCCACCCAACAACCCTGAGAATCTAATTCTGCTGGACCCTCAGACCATTTTTTTATTTCATCTACAGTAGCTTCAGCTTGGATCTCCTTAACTGTTGCATTTCCATTTTCTATCATGCAGGGTACTTCTATCTTTTCGACATACTTCTTTGTGTGTAAATCAGTGGTAGTTTGTTTTGCAATTTTGTCTGCAAATGCGTTTCCCTTTCCAACATTACATGTTACTTTTTTATGTGCCATACATTTCATTATCGCTAATTGCTTGGGAAGCGTGAGTGCTGACGACAGTCTCACTATCAAAGTGCCATGTTGGATTTTGGTTCCATGTTATGTCAGGAAACCCCTTTCAGCCCATAATCAACCAAAATTGTGTACCACCCCAAAGGCATACTGACTGTAAGTATATATATTTACATTGAGGTTTGCAGAAATTTCACATGCTCTTCTTAACACTATTATTTCTGCAGCTTGTGCTGAGTTATATGGGATGTGTTTGCTTTCTATAATAGTTTTCAGTGTAGTGATAGCATAAGCAGCAATTGATGTGTCATCCGGTAATTTAAAACAAGAACTGTCACAAAACAGTTCTCCTTCTGGCTCTTTCTGAGGGGTGTCAGTTAGGTCAATTCTTCCTTTTGTCTCTTGTTCAGTAAGCATTAAGCAATCATGGTGGAATTGTTTTTCACACCCTTTCTCATTTGGAGGAGGCATTAACTTGGCCGGATTTAAAGTACAACATCTCTTAATTTGGATATGCGGTGCAAATAGAACAATTTCATACCTTGTTAATCTGGCTGATCTAAGATGTTGCATCTGCGTTCTATGTAAAAGAACATCCACTGAATGAGGTACCATTGCGGTTAAAGTGTGACCTAAAACCATTCCCTCGGTTTGTTTTACTGACGCAGCAGCTCCAGCTACAGCTCGCAAACAACGCAGCAAAGCACATGCAACAGGATCCAACGTGGAAGTGAAGTAGCTGCATGGTCTATTTTTCCCCCGTGTTCCAGAGTGAAAACAGCCAAAGCACATCCATTCTTTTCATGCACAAATAACTTCAAACTCTTGTCGTAATTTGGCATGCTCAAAACTGGAGCTGAGCACAATGCAGTTTTGAGCAGGTCAAATGCTTCTTGACATTCTATGTTCCATGGCAAAGTTAAGGTAAAATCCTTCCTAGTCAATGCCACTATTGGTTTCACGATCATTAAAAAATTAGCGATCCACTGCCTACAATATGAAGCCATGCCAATTAAAGCCCTGACTTCTTTCTGCGTGTTTGGAATAGGCATATCAGAGATGCTTTCTATTTTTTCTGGTGTCAATTTTCTTCCCTCCTTTGAAAGGAGGTAGCCCAAGTAGGCCACTTCCTTTCGACAATAGTGTAATGTTTTTAGCGAAGCTTTGTGTCCATGCGCTGCTAAATGTGTCAATAATGTAACTGTGCTTTGTTTACATATTTCTTCTGTGTCTGCTGCTATTAATAGGTCATCTATGTACTGTAGTAATACACAACCTGTTGGTAGTTCAAGTGTATCTAGTTGTTCCTTTAATGCTCTACTGTAAATACTTGGACTTTCAGTGTAACCCTGTGGAATTCATGTGAATGTAAATGAACGTCCTCCTAGTGTAAAAGCAAACACATATCTACTATCTGGATGTACTGGGATACTAAAACATGCGTTTTTCAAATCACTTACACTAAAATATGATGCAGAGGCTGGAATCATAGTCAAAATTGTAGTCAAATCCGGGACTAATGAAAAATGCAGATCAACCACTATATTCACTTCGCGTAAATCAATTATAAAACGGTAAGGTATATCATTACCTCCTTTCTTGTAAACCGGAAGAATCAGACTATTGCAAATACTACCAGAAGTTTCTTCAATCAAGTTCCTTTTAATTAAATCTGACACAATGCATTTCAACGCTTTTTCTCCCTTGGCTGAAATTTTATATTGCGGAATACACGGCAATGTAATTCATTCTTTCAGAACAATTTTTACTGGCTCTACTTTCAAACAACCAAGATCATTGTCGTTCACTGCCCAGATACGAGCCGGCACCTGGACTACTGATTAGATGCAGCTTCTGCTCGACTTCAAGGACTTAGTGAGAGAGAAAAACAATGTATTTCTGCACAGTTTGACATTCCTGTCTGTGTTATTATTTCAGCGTTCAAGCCGTGGCCTCGCACTGTGTGTGAGTCTAACGCATAGAATACATTTGCAAAGTGTTTTTTACAGAAAAGAAAAAAAGCAAATGGCTGACATTTCACAAAATGGACACCCTATGGTTACATTGACAATTCTTGGGTTGCGATGTTTGTCACATGATGCGATTGGCTTCTGGCCAACATATTATTCATATCATTCGGCTGTAGGGTTGCTTTTCTGGTCTAACAACTCAGGTACCGGTTTGCTATGCAGTCTCAGCTGCGTAGCGGTCATGGCATGATTACTAGGACATCTGGTCCATCACTGGTTCTCTGTGGCCACACCACCGCTTGCTGCTCCTCTCTCCCTCGAGTTGACAGGATGCTGCATGTCCTCCACCTCATCTCTAGCTCGACAGATGGTTTGTAATTTGTGGGCTTCTCAGAGTTCCCAGTCTCCTACCCTTACAGAGGTGATGTAGCATGGGCATTCCCTGCCATACCTTTGTCTCTCTTGCTTCCTCTCTTGACCTCTTGGAGATCTTCGCATTTGTTATTCATCATCTTTGTCTCAATAAATATACCATTCTACCTACAAAGTGATAATCACAGTTTCTGTTTCACAAAATCACACATGTGTTCCTTCTTCGTACAAGTCCATATGGGATACAGTTAAAGAGGTAAAGTTAAACGACTCTTTAGTGAACTCCTTACAGGAATGAGAGTCTTTGTCCCTACAGGGGGAGTCGCTCCCAGTGAGGTCTCGCTTGCCCCTACCCCTTGGATGGTATTGCAGAGCAGGCCCACCTCCTTAGTCTCACAGGGGGGCTGCCCTTCTGGAGAAGGGAAAATGCATTCCTTCAATTCATCACAGAATCCATTAGACGCATGCCTTGGCATGAGTAAATGAGAGGCACTGTAAACTTGTTACTTTTCAATGTTCTTTTATGCTGCACCATATTTGCATTAATTTATATGATAGCCTAGGGCTTCCACCACTCCCATCATGTCTGCAGTACAAATCTGCATGAATTACTGCCAGCATCTTTTTTTGATGCTGGTGGTAATGCATTGGATTCTTACGGACTGCCTTGCGTTTTACACCTGCGAAAAACATTCAAATTTCACAGGAATCCATTGTAAATGCTGCCTGCTATATGTCTAGATGTAGATGTGAGGCAGGAGGTGATTACTAGAATCAGGATTAGGATATATAAAGAAGGGTCAATAAACTAGAGTGGAGTTGTTGTAGGGAGAAGGGTAGGTAGAGGTAGTGACTTAGTGGCACCCAGTCAGAGAGTAAGATGCAGGGTTGGATTTGCTTACAGAGTGCTGTGTGACACATTCAGTAATTTGGAGTGGGCGAACTACACAAATGCCATCACACAAGGTAGTGTCTGGTTCTTGAAGGGAGAGGATGTAACATATTCCATGAGGTGATATCCAGGTAGAGGAATGGTAGGAGCCATGGAAACCTAAATTGCAGCTCATTAGGTAAAGTCACCTGATCTTTCTCTGAGGGGAGGGGCACAGACTTGGGGGCACACATTTAGGCACATTTGGAACAACATGTTAGCACCACACCGAGCCAGATGCAGAGCAAGATGTGCTGCTTTCCGTTTTTTTTTATCCCGTAGTACTACTTACCTTTATGCAATGGAGATGCTAGACTTGCACATTGTCAATTGAAGGCATCATCCAACTCATGGGCCCCCTCCCCCAACCTCTCTATAACTCTTTCTAGGGTACATTTAACAGTACAAGAAAATGAACAGGTAGTGCACCACACCAATGAACATCCACTGAGACCAACACAGTTGATTGAACTTTCAGTTCCATTCACTTACTCAGGGGAAGACATGCGAGTTATGAACATCCTATGTGCCATAGGCCGGAGAATGACACAAAGATTACTTGAACAGTTGAAGAGATTGGAAATCCACAATCTCGACCTCACAACATCCACCTATGGGTCAGATGGAAAGATGATGATGAGATGGATATTTATCAGGACAAACACCCAATCACAGTGCCGACAGGTGTGAGCACTGCTGCTGAAAAGCAGCAGTATTAAGGATAACGCAGTAAATGAAAACACAGAGGCAGTGGCCGTAGAATTAAGGGAGCTCGCCTGACACCTGCATGCAGTCTCTTTGAACCTTGCTGTCAGAGATGAGAAAGCACTTCCCATCACTATGTAGTAGCCAAAACATCATTAGCACCCCCCCCCCACCAGCACACACATGCCCACAAGAACCCAGCCTTTGTAATACCGCACTACACATGTCATAAGAGTGTGGCATTACCTCATAGAGAAAACCAAAAAAAAACAGACTGTTCGTGCCCACTTGCACACTCTGCCTAACAACTTGTGCCTAAGGAATCCATGGACCAACTTGGGTACAACATCCCAAGACAGACAGTGCCTGCTCAATGCTAGCCAGTATATAAAACAATTAATAGATTGCTTGCCCTACTTTATTTCATGGACAACTCTGGATTCTGACACCATATGGGAAAAGTCAAGTACAGCTGATGTTTGTTGCTCACAAAGCAGTACTGGAATTGTAAAACAAGGGTAAGGCAACAGTAGGGCAGGTACTACCGCAGAACATGGGGCTCATTATGAGTTCCCCAGTCCAGAACAAATGCGGAAAGAATGCTGGTAATTCCAGCGCCAACATGTTTTCCAGACCGGGGAAACAAAAGTTTGATGGTGGGGGAAGTGATCTACTGGCAGGCTTGACCTACTGGTAGCTCAAGCCCCTACCCGTCAGCACCGATACTATCGGCAATCCCCTCCAGTGGAGTCCTATATGGAATGGGAACTTACCAGCAGTTATTCTGGTTTCCCACTGGAATTACTGACTAGATACTGTCAAACCTGTAATGAGGGCCCATGTTTTCAACAGTCCAGTGGACATATCAATAAAAGCTCTGACCACTCAATTACATGGCTATCATCTGACACTGGGTGGCCTTTCATTCCTCTAAAAGCAAAGAGTTGTCAGGAATAATTCAAAGAGTCAACAGGTTTATGCAGTTTGGTGGTGTATCTCCTGGATTGCAAAATCAATGTTTATTTATTTAGACATTTGTTAAGAGCACCTAGACAGGAGGCATCTAGGCGCTAATAGCCAGTGCAAAACATCGATTTTGCAATAAAGGAAGCAAAAGGCAGGAAAGGATGATTGGTAAGTGGACAGTGGTGAGACCTGCAAATGAGCTGGGGTGTGGAAGGTGGTGGGCGGATGCGGGAGGAAAAGGAGGAGAGGAGGGAGTGGCATAGGTTCTTGGCATGGTCAATGCATAATGTGAAAGTGAAGCAGGGATGGGTGGAACACACGGAGCAAGAGAGATCCTTTTTGGAACTCACATTGGGCAGAGGTCTATGCAATTTGGGAGTTTAGAAAAGGATCAGTTTGCAACTATCCAAAACAATCAATAGAGTGACAAGCAACATTGTGCATGCAAGTCTTTCAGTGCAGAAGCCACAGGGGATTTGCTATGTAGGGGAAGTTGGAGTTGCAGTGACAAAGGCCTCATAGTTTTCAGCAGGCAATGTTTAAAATGTCCCCGATGCTTTACAAATTGTCAAGTCAATGCACATCCCATGTATTGCACGTCCTTCACCTTATGGTCACAAGCTTCATCAGAACCTGCAAGTCTTTGAAATAGTCACTGTGGCCTAGAAGATCAGCTCATATTTTGGCAAGGCTTACCATGAAAAAACAGAAGTATGCCAACTACAGCCGATCCACAAGTTGCTACTGCACAACATGAAGATCTTAGTCGCCACAATGTAAGCTACACTACATGAGCAGTGCAATGCCATAAAGAATTACTGCAGCACACAGCAGTTCTGTAGATAGAGCATGTTTAACACCATGGCCCTCATTACGACCCTGGCGGAGAACCATGGTGCAATTTGCACCATGGTCCATGGCGCTAAGCTGCCAATTCCACCATGGTGGTTGGCGGA
This sequence comes from Ambystoma mexicanum, assembly GCF_040938575.1. NCBI lineage: Eukaryota > Metazoa > Chordata > Amphibia > Caudata > Ambystomatidae > Ambystoma > Ambystoma mexicanum. The sequence continues at coordinate 387,821,791 of NC_090930.1, read as the reverse complement.
CTTACCGCCCCATCCCGACCTTGGCGGGGCGGTAAGTCCCCAATCCCCATTTTGCCCTTCCCCATTCCCATTCCTGCCCCATAGGGCATAATGGGAGTGGGGAAGGCGTTAATTACGCCACCGTAAATTACGGTGGCGTAATTAACAACAAGTCCCGTAGCGCCATGGATTTTTCCGCCTGCAAAAAGCAGGCGTAAAATATCACCATGGCGCTACGGGAACTCGTAGTCAGGCGGAAAGGTACGCCATGCTCTACGCCGGCGTAAATCCCTTTCCGCCAGGGTCCTAATGAGGCCCCATGTCATTGGTAGCTGCTGTCAAATGTCTGCTGCAGAACATGGTATCCGTATGACAGGTAAAAAAAAAACTTTTAAAAAAACGGAATGATATAATTGGTCTAATTTCGGCTTTACTATTAACAATTCTATCATGCCAGACCATTACAGTGAATAAGGCAACCAGGATTGTCCCCCACACCCGTGTATGCTATAATGGTGTCAGGGGTTGCTGGGATGTCCCCCGCTCCCTAAAGAATAATGTTTAAAAAAATAAATTAAAATAAAATGACTTTGGCGTCGGTTCCCATTCACGGAAGTGAAGGCAACTGGCATTGCAGGGAGACAGGGAGTCGAGGGTCCACACCGAGGTGTGCCACCAACAGGTAAGTAAGAGGATGGGGGAGCGGGTTGCCAGTAATGTCCACAAGAGAAAAAAATGAAATGTCATTTTCGTTAAAATAACTTTTGTTTTTTTCTTCCACTTACATTTCAAAATTGACCTTTTCATGGACAACCACAGAAACCAACCGTTTCACGAGGCTACCAACTGGGTTATCCATCACAGTGAATCCCCGACTGAGGTAATCCCCTCTATTTTAGCTGCTTGATCTTAACCTGACCTTTAGATGAGATAGATTTACCACTGATATTTCAACTAATCTCAATAGTCAATATAATTCTTGGTTTATTTAATTATTGAATTGATCAAACTATTGAACAGCAGGTATAATCTGACTGTATACATACACCGACTAAGAATATTATATAAACCAATTGCAATTTATTTAAAACATTCAATAAACAGAATGTTTACATGAATGCAAACAAGCACTTAATATAACACATATAACATGCAAGCAAACATTTCCTTTAAATAACTATTTGCTATTGATCCTGCTTGGGCTATTAATCTCTTTATTCATAGATACTGTAGTCAATCAGGTTCCCTAGCCTTTTACCTTAACCTGTGTTTACTTAACAGGTGTCAACTAGGAAATGACTAACATATACATTTCTGATCTGCTAGCTCTGAAGAAGAGCCTTGCAAACCCCATGGACTTGTCTTCATCAGGGAAATTCAGTTCCATCAATATTTGCAAGGCAACAAAAACATTATGATAAGGTGCAAGATATGGATACCTTGCCAGTGGCAAGAATTTTTATCAAGCAATCTACAGGAAGATGCCGTATCCACATGGTGCGCCATCACTACACAGCCAACACAACCAAAAATAAAAAGCTACTGTGAAAAAAGGCGAGCATGAAAAAAGGCAGCCCAAACTGTGTTGTCTTCACCCTAATTATTGATAGTCTCTTCATTCTGTTCATTGCTTTTTGTATTTATATTGTTTGAAGACAGCAAAACCACCAACATAAATTGAAAAATGTTGTTCACACTGTTAAAAAGCTACAATATAACGTTACTTTTTTTTCGAAACATTGTGTATGAGTATCATGGATTCCACTTGTATGCACTTCCTCCTACAACAAACCAGAAGTGTCTGGTATTTGGTCACAGGGTGAATCATGTGTCTGCCAATATTTCAACGAATGGTAACAGCACCTGTAATGTGTGTAATAAAGTGATAGCCTCATGTTTCTGGTACTTCATGTTATGTTACACTAAAGGACCCATGCCCCTCCGCTGGCACTACATTCAGCTCTATTCTCTTGTGTTATTATTTCATTTCAGCATGGCTTGAGGAGGCGGAACACATTGTTGTGTCTTGTCATTAAATTGCCACACCCTGCACCCCTTGCCACTCATGCACCCAACACCAGAATGTTCTCACTTTTCTGCCTCTGACTGGATTTACAGAAGTGCGGTACATGCAGACCTGATTGCAAGCCACTCCCTGGCATCAATGTTAGTAATGCCCTGTAACTGGACCCTAGTTAGTGGACGCTTGATGGCCATACACTGTAGACTTTTCCCTGCTATCTGGCGCTGACCGCTATCGATACCTACCTTTCCCATGAAAACGAATATCGATGTGATTTCCAACCAGTGACCCAAGTGAGCAGGAACAGTCGGGAGCAATGTTCCACTACTACTATTTTTTTCTGTCTACCATTCCTCTACTTTTTACAACTATATCCACCATTCTATATAGAGGATTTGTCCATTCATGTTCCTTTGCAAGTGTAACGTTGTAATAGGAGTCTTAGTTACTAGTCACTTGACGATTGGAATGCCCAGCTAGCAATACTTGTCACATGTTGCTCTATACTTCCGCCTATCCTCTCCCCATGCCGGTACACTTCTAACACTGTTGCCAACCAACTCAGTAATGCAAATTCAGTAGGCGTCTTTGGTCACAGATGAAGTTCGTGGCAGGGGACAGCCAAGATATGTCCATGTACTTACAATGCAGACTTAAAAATGTATCAGACTACAGCTTTAGCTTTTTTTTAACATGTCTTTATTATTTTTTTTTTTTTTTTTTTTGTATTTAATCAAAAGATTTTTACAAAATTTGAGGTTTCTGTCTTTTGTCTGTAGCGTGACGGAAAGAAGAAAAAAGAAAGAAAATGAGAAAATGAGAACAGCTCTCTAAAAATGTGCCTTTGTCGGCCAGTTTATGGCTTCCAAGATTTTATAGGATGCTATTTGCCATGATGTTTTGTCGCCTCCAATCAAACGAGACCAACATATTTCTTCGTCCTCTATGATGAAATCTGTGAAGGTTGATTTTAAGTATCGACTTCTTATATGTTGGTTTGAGGCACATTTTAGGAGCAAGTGGCGGATTGTTTCCTTTTCTTGTATCTCACAAAATCGACAACTGTTGTTTCCCGTCTGGCCTCTAATTGACAAGATCTCATTTGTCTGCAAGACATTTAAACGGGCTCTCATCAGCATGTCTCTCCCTTTCCTGGATGGAAACTTCTTTATATATTCCTGGAGTTCATTGAGTTTTTTCGTGTTTGGAGGCAGGTGTAAGGTTAATTTATTTTTTCCTGCTGTCTCCAGGGTGCTTATCCAGTCGAGTTCTTTGATTTTGGTAAAGGTTCTCTTTGGGTACTTTATTAGTTCTTCTTCGTCTGCATTGACCTGTTCTAGCAAGCTGAAGTTTTCTTCTTTCCATTTTTTAAGGGATTTGCTTGTATTCCTTTCTATTTCGAGATTAATGAGAAAGTATATTGATGGTGGCTCAGCCATCCGGCATTTCCTGAACAGTCTTAGAGACGATAGTGAGACTGAACTTCTGAGAGAGGGTAAACTAAGCTCTCGTCGGATTGAGGCTATTGGGGTCGAGTTTGGGAGTCTGAGGACTTTTCGCCAAAACTTTGCCTCAATTTTTGTCCAAATGGATCGTGGTAAATTCATCATAGCATCTCCCCCATATGTTAATGTCGGCATCACCTTTTTCTTATAGTGTTCTAGCACAGGGATCAGTGAGAATCTTCCAAACTTTTTATCTATGGCCCTAGCTTGGGCTGCCAATTTGTTGGCTTTGGACATCAGGACCGATTGCATGGCTTTGTCTTGCGAAGAGGAGTCTAGGGTTACTCCTAAGTATTTGAAGTCGAACACTCGCTCGATCAGTGATCCTTACAAAGTTAGTTTCAGTTTTTCTGTTTTCCTGGTCGCTTTTTCCAGTACTAAGAATTTTGTTTTCTTTGCGTTTATTTCCAGTTTGTTTTCTTGCATATACCCTTGAAGCTTTGTCAGTTGGCGCTGCAGACCGATTGGTGTGTGATCCATTAGGACCAAGTCGTCTGCATAAAGCAATCGTGTTATCGGGGTTTTGCAGATTTTTGGGGGAAATGCTCGAATTTTTGGATCCTCGTTTTGGATGTCACCAATGAATGCCAGAAACAGGGCCGGGGCCAGCGGGCACCCCTGCTTCACTCCTCTCGCTGTTGGGATGGGTGATGATAAAAGGCCGTTTTGATCGAGTCGGATGCGTATTGAGGTATCGGTGTATAGTGCCTTAATCGGGTTTAATATAGATGGTGGACAGTCCCAGGTTTCAAGTTTGGACCATAGGCGGGCCCTGTCTATCCGGTCGAATGCTTGTGTCAGATCGATGAACGCCACAAAGATTCTCGTTCCTCCTTCCAGTACTCTGTTTTTCAGCACCTTTAGCATTAGAATGTTGGCTGTCGTGCCCAGATTTCTTTTGAATCCCGTTTGGAGTGGATCGTTACAGGGTGATTCCTCCATCCAGATCTTGAAACGATCGAGAAGCATTGAGCCAAACACTTTACCTATGACATCCAGGAGCGCAATTGGTCTGTAATTTATCGGGTCCTTTTTGTCTCCTTTCTTGAATATTGGAACGATTGTTGCTTGTTTCCACGAGGGTGGTATCGTTTTTAAGTTGCAGCATCTGCCAAAGATTTTGCTTAGCAGACTTGGCCACTCATTTTCAAGTGTTTTTAGATCGGAGTTCGTGATCCCATCGGGTCCTGGGGCATGGGAGTTTTTTAAGCCTCTGATTTTCATTCGGATTTCCTGTGGGTCATCTATGATTATCCATGGCTCAGGAGACATTCCGCCCTGTAGTTTTAAGTTGGTACTTGGTGCCTGGTACATAGTAGTGTAATGTTTTGTCCAAGTAGTTTCCCCGATCTCGGTTGTGATTGTGTTTTCTTGGGTTTCGTTAACCGCTCTCAAAATTTTCCAAAATTCTTTTATGTTTTTACCACTTATCGCTTTTAGAATGTTTTCAGCATCTTGTTGATAGAGAGACAGTCTGTGGCCTTTTACCCATGCTTTGTAGAGTTTGGTTTCCGCTTCTGCCGCTCTCACAGCCCCTGGAGATCCTGAAGATTTTGCTTTGCGTTGTATTTTCCGCAGTGCCCGACGTTTCTCCACCAGTGTTAGGTCATACACGTGTCTTGGGGGATTTCCACTGTTTGTTTTTATTTTACGAGTCTTCTTAAACTTCGTCAGGAATGGCGTATAGTCTGTATTATTTTTGCCCAAGTGATTTGACATTGAGCTGAATCCTTTGTCTATTTCCTTAATGGCCTCAGTTGTAAGGTGTAGACGGTTTCCCTTCGTGTTGGCTATGACTTGGTGCTCAACGTACTCGTTCTGTGGCCTTATTGACATCCAGGTTGTTGACAGGGGGTTGTGGTCACTGGCTGTAACTCTTGTAATTACAAAATCTTTCGTTATTACCAGTAGTGGTTCAGTGACGTAGATGTAGTCTATGGTACCTGTCAATTCCTTCCTTTCCCATGATGGCGGGCGATTTGGGTCTGGGAATGCTTCGTGCAAATTGTGAAGGTTTCTTGAATTCATCAATTTCACCCATAGGTAGCCGCGTTGTTTGCTTGTTGAGTTGTGGCCTAGGTCCGCCACTCTTTCTTCCGAGCTCATACACGTAGCGTTCAAGTCTCCGCAAATGAGGAAGTATTTTACCAGGTGTTCCGATAGTGCCTCATCTATAGCGTCCTCCATTTTTTCTATGTAGGCGGTAGGCTCTATGCTTGCGGGGTTCCAGTAGGTGTTTGCTACGATTAAGGTGACTTTCTCGTAGGCATTTTTAACGGTACTCCACCGGCTCCATGCCACCTTAACCATCAGAATCATTTGGTTGCTGATCAATGTTTCTTCTAGTTTGATCCCTGAGTCTTTTTTAGATGCAATCAATAAGCCCGACGAAGGTCTTCCTCGACATCTTTGTTTGGCTGGAGCAAGGATGACTTCGAACCCCCCTATTGCAGGGGGTTCAGTCAGCCAGGTCTCTTGGAGGCATAGAAGGTCATATGATCCCAGGTCCATGTCTTTTGGAGACAGTAGATGGATGTGTCCTCTCGTGTTCCATGAGCACATTTTTAGTTCGCACTTTAAGGGGGTCGCGCGATGTCTGTCTTGTAGAATGTGCTCGTCTCTCGCGGGTTGCTATGTTTGCTTTTTTTCCCTCAGGATTTTGGGCAACCAGGACCATATGTCTTTCGTGGGTTCGCATCTTTTTTGGGGAAATTTTTCTGTTGAAAGTTTGGCTGTTATTTCTGGAATTGCCTTGGCTTTATTAAGTTTTTTTGTATCTTTGGTTTTTGTGAAACTTTCGTAATTTTTGTTTTCTTTCGAGGCTTGTCGCTTTTCCCTCAGTTTCTCTTCAACTTCCCGGGCTTTTGCTCTGTCCTTGTTTTTTTCAGGCGACTTATTGCGACCGGTTCTTCCTAAGGCACTTTTTGGGTGTCTGTCTACTTCCTTTTTACTGGGCTTAATACGCCTTATGTTTTCAGCCTCCCTTTTATTGTCTTCTTCGCTTTTGTTTGATTGCACTTTGACTTCGTAGCCCATTTCGTCTAGCTCTTCACTACAGTCGAGGATCAGGTTTTTCAACGTTGTTGATGTTACGTAGAGTACCGTTTTTGCATTTACGTGGCTTGGCTCTACTACAAGGAGATCTTCTGATTTTATTTGATTCAGCTTTCGAATGTATTTAAACAGTGTTAGCACTGAGTTTCGGTTCAAGATTATTTCGTCTCTGTTTTCTTTCACTTGTGTGATCTTTATACGCCATTTAGCTTTGTCCACTTTTTCCGGTTTTAGGTTATATTTCTGTGTTCTGGATCTGTACCGAAAGATCATTTCTCCTTTGTCTTGTGGCGGGCTGAGTCGTTTTCCAGTATTGGGTTTGTTATGGGCATTCGTGGATTGGGAACGCGGTCTGCCAGGTGTTATGTTTCTAGACGGCTTTCTTTTGTGTTTTTGATCATTCCGTCTACCTGCCGATCTCCTTCTTGATTTACCGCGTTCACCCTCTTTCTGTCTGGAGGAGTTGTATCTTTGTTCTTTTTTCCAGTTTCCTGAGGTCTGATTGTCTCTAGGTCTCGATTTCGACCTTTCGTTTTCTTTTTTTGTTTCTTTCTGCATCCTTTTTGGCTTTGTCTGTCTATCTGTATCAATTGGACTGGCGCCCTTGTTCTTTGTATTCTTCGCGTTTTTGCTGCTTTTTCTCCAGTCACTTCTTCATTTCTTCTTCTGAATTCTATGTTTTCCTTTTCTTTGTGTGATTGTGAAGTTGGTGCTTCACTGGAGCAATGTGCAGCTAGACTCGTAGGCGAGTTTTCTGCCAGGTGTTGGCTCAGATTCATCAATTCTTCGTCTTCGATGCGTTCAATTGTTGATGGGGATAGGGTGAAGGTTCTTTTTTCTGGCGTTTCAATTGTTGACGGCGATAGGCTGATGGTTCTTTTTTCTGAAGTTTCAGGGTTTTTTGTTTGCCTCGACTCTATTTCTTTGCCTTTTGTTTGTGGTTTTTCCTTGTGTTTTACTGGTCGTGTGAAAAGTTGAAAAATACCTTCTGCAGTTTGGTTTCCAGTTGAAGGTTGTCTAGGTGGTGGTCTCTTTGTTGATTGAATCTCAGTTTGTTTTAAATTCGCCTCTTTATTTGCACCCTCTGTTGGTGGATTATTTGTTGTATGACCTGTAATAGCTATGGTTTGAGTCCCCCTGGTTTTATTCACCGGTCTTTGTTCTTTGTCTTCATACTGCTCTTTTTGTCGTGAAGACGAACCCTCGTCATTTATTATAACTGTGCTTGATTTTCTGGCTTCCAAAGCCATGACATATGCTTCTAAGAAGATAACTTTGCTGTGAATCATCGCTTGGATGCTTGTGTGGTCTTTCAAGGAGTCAGCGATAGTTTCGTAAAGTTTCATGAATGGTGCCAGTGCAATGTTCACTGATGACATAATTGACAGTAAGTCCATTTTTTTTTTATTTGAGGGATCCGTCGGGCTGGTCGAATGATGTGGCAAGGTTTTTCTTAAGGGGGATTCAGTTAACATTGTTGTCTGATTTGTCCAGCTGCCTCGAATTTGCCTTGTTGTTTCTAGTGAGGCTCTTCCTTTTCGATTTTTGTCGGTGTGGAGACTTCGATTGTCATTTCCCCCCATGTTCAAGTTTCTCCTGAGGGCCGTCTTTTACTATGCAGCCGGTTATCACTGACATAGTGCTCAACTCTGCGTAGTTTTGCTACCGGCAGGCAGTCGTTTAAAGCTTCCAGTATTTCGAGATCTGTAAGTTCCCTCTGCGGGTACTCTTTTATTGCTTTTTGTCTAATGTTTGCGTAAAAGTAATCCTTTATTGAGTTTTTAAGTGCCCCTCCTTCTCCTCTCTGTGGGTCGTTTTCATTTGTTTTGACCAACAGTTGGTCAGGTGTTTTTTGTTGCTGTTCGAGCTTCTGGGGCCTTTTTTTCGTTCTGCTGCTGATCTTGTTTTTCGTTGTTATACGGTTCTTGAGTTTCTTGAGAGGCAAGGAACTTGTTCTCTGTCTTTTCTTTTTGTTGGGGTTTGATGGCCCTTGTACATTGGTTTTTTCTGAGACCCAACTGGTCTCTGCACTTTCCTCCGCCTCTTTGTGAATGAGAGCCACCACTTTCACTTTCCTTTCCGCTAGTGAACACGTCGGCGATACTCCTGTGGTGTGCAGCTCTCTATCGGGCTCCCCCTGCCCATTCACCTCAGGTGGGGTGCCCGACACCTCCTCCGGTTCTGCCTCTCCTGAGGCAGTCGTGCCATCCATCTCTTTTCCCCTCTCTCCCTCAGCAACTTCCACGTCTGGCAGCCCTCCTCCGAGAGCTCCCGTCGTGGGGTGGGGTGCGCCCTGCGGGGCTCCAGGGGAGGGAGGTATTGGGTGCTGCGCCGGACCGGCAGGCCTAGCTCCCACTCCGAGGCTCGCTCTCCCGGCGGCTCTGTCCTCCTTAGCCGTGTCTTCCCTCTCCGTCCGCCCCTCCTCGCCGTCCCATGCGGACCGCGGTCCCCCTTCGAGGGCCGCCTCCGCGGGGTCTCGCTCAACCGCGGCGGCTCGGAGTGGCGGCCGGGTGTCTTTCCGGCCAGCCGAGGCCTCGACTGTCTTGATTTCCAGGCTCTTTGCCCATATATCATCAGTTGCTCCTCCAGTTAAGGATGGTCGTTCCTGGGGGTCGTGTTGGTCTGCTTTGGGGTCTTCTAAGACTGCAGGCCGGAAGACTTTGCTTTTGGTTGGATGTACCTTTATGGTGTTCGCTGGCTCTTGCTGGAACGTCGGTTTTGATGAGCCCATTTGAGGCAATGTCGCTAGGTAATTCATGGATATTGGTGTTTGTTGTTGTTTTTGACTCAGCTGTTTCTGGCATAGTTTGGCGCTCCTCAGGCGTCTGCCCTCTTCTTCCATTTCTTCCTCTCTCGGAGGGTCATTCTGCTCTGGGTTCATGACAATTTCCCGCATTTCTCTGTTTGCCCTTGCAGCCCTGACAGTCATGACTGCAGGACTGCCACTCTCCGTCCACTCCGCGTCCGCTCCGCGGATAGAAGGGGTTTATATAAGGGTCCTCCCCCACGCTGAAAACAGTAGAAATGGGCAACAGACTCTCCTGCAGGACTGCCACTCTCCGTCCACTCCGCGTCCGCTCCGCGGATAGAAGGGGTTTATATAAGGGTCCTCCCCCACGCTGAAAACAGTAGAAATGGGCAACAGACTCTCCTGCAGGACTGCCACTCTCCGTCCACTCCGCGTCCGCTCCGCGGATAGAAGGGGTTTGTATAAGGGTCCTCCCCCACGCTGAAAACAGTAGAAATGGGCAACAGACTCTCCTGCAGGACTGCCACTCTCCGTCCACTCCGCGTCCGCTCCGCGGATAGAAGGGGTTTATATAAGGGTCCTCCCCCACGCTGAAAACAGTAGAAATGGGCAACAGACTCTCCTGCAGGACTGCCACTCTCCGTCCACTCCGCGTCCGCTCCGCGGATAGAAGGGGTTTATATAAGGGCCCTCCCCCACGCTGAAAACAGTAGAAATGGGCAACAGACTCTCCTGCAGGACTGCCACTCTCCGTCCACTCCGCGTCCGCTCCGCGGATAGAAGGGGTTTATATAAGGGTCCTCCCCCACGCTGAAAACAGTAGAAATGGGCAACAGACTCTCCTGCAGGACTGCCACTCTCCGCCACTCCACTTATTATCGTGCAGCATACGGGAAAGCTCAAAACAAATATGCCCCAGTACTAGAAATGTGGGGTTCTGACTGCAGGAATAAGACTATTTTATTATACACAGGCGTGGCTGTGATTTTAAAGTGGCAGATTACGTCTGCTTACATTCAGTAATGTAGTGGCCATGCTAGAGATCACACAAAGAATTTGGGAAAGAAGCAGAAGAATATTTAAATTACTCTTCAACTGGCTGGGCTGGCTGGGCTTTTGCCCAAGGGCCAGAACTTCAAAATGTAAAAAGACATCATTTAAAAAGACAAAATCCTTTAGAATCTAGCCTGTCACAAAGGAACTGAGCGCTGCAAAGTCTGTTCAAATTCTGTGTGACTGGTGCAAGGCATTTTTCTTGATTTCTGCATGGTTCTAGATGTGCTTGGATGGCCAGGTGGGTATCCACAGTGAGGAGTTTGGAGGCGAGTCTGAATTACAGGAGCATGTTCACACCACCCAGAGGCAATGTATGCATATAGATAAAAGATTCTGTGAGCCTGCATGATAATGCTGCCCACTCTGCTCCCCATCCACCATTGCTCTTTCACAATCCACAGCAGCTTATTGCGACCCCCTACTTGCAAAGGAAATAAGGGTCCATATCTTAGAGTTTGTCCTCGGTTTGATTTTGTACGAATGCTTCCCCTAGGTTATGGTGAATTTCTCTCTCACCAGCGTGGTCATACAAAAAGAGTTTAATAGCCCCCTGAAAAGCACCCATGCATGTTACTTATGAGTGGTTATAGAAATGGCTGTTGGGCTGTTTCTGGTACTTTGGACATATTTGAAACACATATGGAAAGACGTACTATTCAGATATTAATGTTTAGAAGACTACAAACTAACGGGGTCATTCATAGTTGTGCATATTGTTTAATACTGATGAAGAAAGTTAACAGCTCCAACTGTTGCATTTCATGAATTCTGCCCTGCAGAAAGCTTACCACAAGCAGAGGTGATATTTCTGAAATACCTCCAGTACTGTTATAGGAACACCACCACCGATGGCGATAAGGTAAAACGTGTTCTTCTTTTTTTAACATGATCAGCCATTTTCAGCATCAATGTGAAGGGAGAAATGGATGATGTAAAGTAGTGGCTCATATCGCTACTTTCTTTATGCACAAAAGGATCAATTCTGGCCGTTCTATCCATTGTAACGGTAAGGTGGTGAGAAGTGGCAATCAGAGATGCCCACCTTTTCACCCCTTAATATCGTCATTTGTAAATCTTTTTTCACTCTATGGCAGGAAAGCACCTGTGCTTCTGTTCTGTACAGTGAAAAGGAAGATTTAAAACATTTGGGTACGGTTTGGATTTTTTGAAGATGGATTTCATAAATTGGTGGATTTACTGCAAGAAATCTGTCTAAAATACTACTCTGCCAGTATTCCCACAGAATACTACTGATCCTATTTAATCAAATCCTGAATTGGGTGGACAGTAAAATCAACAGTATTTACCGAATACTGACGAGTTTACTATTATCACCCAACTGTGAATGTCTCTGTAAGTATGTGATCGGTTTTCATTGTCTCTTCCAGAACACTCAAATCAACACAAGATTCAGATATATAGATACAAAGTCACATGAACACAGCTATATTCTTCCACCTATGATATGATATATGATTTGATATGATATGATATTTATAAAGTGCTTAATACCCAGAGGTTTCTAAGCACGGACCCAGGGATTGAACCTGTGTTGTTCTGTGTCGTCTTGCTTCCAAGGCGAGCATGTTGCCCCTTTGCAATCATCCTGAGACAATATATTCTGTTGACTGTGTAGAATTATGCAATAATTGTAGCCACTGTGCAAGATTAGATTCCGGAGATGCTCAAAGAAATAACCTAAGCTAACACATGCAAGGACTTGAGAACCAATGCAACTGCATAGGCACGAGAGATCCAAGAGATCTGGACTTATCAGAGCCATAGATACAGAACGTGCTGCATCATTGATAGGACTACTGATGGGTGGGGCAAGGAGCATTGTCCTGAGAGTGATTACCATTAACCATTAACCACAAGGGGCAAGGGGTCATTGCAGCAATGAAACACGTTATCAGAAGTCACTTACGGTTATCTAACATGGACAAGACGGTCGAAGGATGCAATGACATATTTCAATCAGGAGTGGTTTTCAAGTATACTCTGGCTCTCAGGACTGAGGCTTGACTTTGTCAGTTTGCTCTGGGATTCAGTAGTCTAGGTAGGCAACAGATCAGCCATGAGTGACTTTCCGTATTTGATTTGGGATTTAGGCATCTATATATCAGCATACAGATGTTCTGCCAGCATTGTCTTTCTTAGTTTGCTTTCAGATTCCAGACTCAATATTCTACCATCCAACACAACATTGAGTATTGGCTTTTGTGGGTCAGTATAACCATCTCCTAATATGCAAAATTTGATCAGTTTCGTTAAGAAAATGTGCACATATAAGATATACTTAGTGTATTCAGAATAAGGAAACTTTCTCCATTTGCTTCATCAATTTATGACACAATATTCCTTCATGCAGTGGTTGCTGGGAATTTGCACTACAAATCCTATCATATAGCATTTTCACCAAAAAGTGCTTTCTCACTTCCCTCTTACGGCATTTACACAACACGTCTTACATTTCTGCTTTTTCCAAGGTTCTTCGGGCATACCGCTGGAGTCATAACATGAAGCTTTACTCCTTGCTTCTTCTGTGGTTGCCGACTTTGATTCCAAGCCTCTCTTTGGTCTTGTGTGCCTGTCCATGGTTTCTTCTCTTGACCTCTCCAAGGACTGTGGTCTTCTTCATCTTGCTCTGGTCTCACATGTCCCTCCTCAGGTCAGATTGGGCCAATGGTAATCGTTAGTTTGGTAACAGAGGTTTATTTACATTCCTCACAATTACTCCGCTATCACTGGCTATCAACATTTCTATTTTGGCAGATGTAATTGTCGTGCCCACATGGTAAGTGTCAGATATCAAGAAGCCCTGCTAATAATACCTGCCTTGTTCTTCTGGTATTCTCGGTTCTGCGGGCAGCATGAGAGAATTCCCACATGTTTTCTTGTCTTCAAGATACTGCTCCCGGTGCCCCCAACATGCCATGCACTGCTTCTCCACAGGGGGATGACATTCGCGTCATTTCCAACTGGCATGCCTTTCATGCAGCATCTGTGCTCTGGGACAGATCAGATGACTACAGTCATGGAATTCAAAGTGCCAAGAGCACCTCTCGGCCACATGTAATTGGGATTCATCACACAAGAGAGCTCAAATTAGCTAGCAATGTATGTGCCTTTGTGATGGATGGGCAGTGCTATGAAGTAGGTGGAAAGATCCCTGTCGTTGATACCCTTTTACAATTCAAGAATGCGTATTTGGGAAGAATAATGGAGAGGTGTATGTGCTCCACTGCAAGCCTTATTTCTGCACTCATTCCTGTAGAATCCCCTGCTAAACAATTCAAGAAGCAATGCATGCATCATTTTAATACCCACATACTGAGCGCAAGAGGGAGCATCCAAACAAATTGCCCATTTTGTTCACAATAAAAGTGCACAGATGAAGGATTAACAAAAATATACAATATCTGAAAATGGTGTATGTAAAACAAGAATAGTTTTCCCTTTTGCATGCGATTAAACCAACTTTCAGGGTGCTTTGTCCTGTGAGACGGATAAAAAAGCCTGCAGAAGTTAATTGCGAATAGAGTTTTAATGCATAGTTAATGAGGAGATGCCCTGCTGCTGCCTTTTCAGTGATGGCATGTTATTGTTATGCAGAAGCGATAATCAGATATGGTGTTTCCAGAGCTTCTGAAAACAGTGCATGCAATTATTTTCCCAGTTCCATATAATGGGAACTTATTTTTCTGCAAATAGGAATGTCTGTGCTCCAGTGCAGTGTTACCTATCCTGTCTTTATTATCTAAAGCCATGTTTTGTTCCATTTGGACTTTAAGGTGAGCGTTCTTCCTTTATGTCAGGGATTCTATTCATCTCTTTCTTTGCAGTAGTCTGCTAACATGACAGGAGGACTTTCATCTGAGCAGATGTTTTACGAGTGGCAAATCCTATTGAGGCTCTCAAAGGGGTTCACTCGAGTTACTTCCAGGCTGTGCAAAAGAAGCCACCTCACACCATCCTAGCCTTATTGCTGCGATTCACATCTGCGACCAGCTCTGGGTATAGCCGAGTCTTTCTTTTCGCATGTACTGGATAGAGCTTCTGCTTTCACATAAGGCAATACTAATGCATATTGCAGATATACTTGTGCATATTTCAGATCATTTGTGATTGTATACAGAAGATAGAATGTGGACAACCTGGCTAGATATAGAAAGTAAAACAGTGTGATAGAAATAAATGTGAAAGTTAGGAGGAATCATATACATACTCATTGGAGCAAAGGTGTGAGTGTGCCTACAGCAACTGAGGGCCCGATTCTGATGTTGGTGCAGTGAACGTGCTAAAGAGCATACATCACTCTGCCAAATCTGGACGCCTATTCTCAAGTAGTCCTGGGCGTCCTCGTAGTGCACGACAGTACACCGGCTTCATTGTGCCTGTTCCTGGTGACAACGGGCACAATGGAAATTCTCGGCAGCACTTTCCTTAAATAACGACATAATCATTATTTTACGAAAGTGCTGTTGAGAGAACACCTTAAATAACAACATATTCATTATTCACATGCATTAAAACATTGTGCCAGCTGTATGCCATTGTTCAAAATTACCCACATATTACATTACAAATTAGCCACCCACCCATCCCACCCCCGCAACCATTCATCATTGCCCACCCAGCTGCACTGCGACCGGCTTCCTGTGACACTCCACAATACCGGCACCGAAATTGTGCGTATATGTGTGCCACTTTAACACACATTAAAAAGAGGAGGAGAGCCACAAGAATACCCGTCTTAAATGGCAGGTAATGAATTGAGGGGGTTGCTGGGTTGGTTTCCAACCCATCCTAGCAACCGCCACATATATTCCGAAAGTGGCGAATACATACCAACCTCAGAAGAATGTGCCACCTTCAGAATAGGTCTTAAGTACTGAAAAGGTTGTTAACACTTTCCGAACTTTTCAGAACTTAACACCCACATGAGAATCGGGCCCTGAATGTACATTGGCATTTTACTTGAGTAGAAAGTACCTTGGCTAACACCTTGGACACACTATTTATAAGAAAGCGGGGTCGATAGGAGAACATGGAGTAGGGGGCTTCTACTTCTTGGAGATTACCACTATAGTGGCCAGTCTCAAGTCTGGTGGTGAGCTGCCTGCCTCTCTGCTGTGGAGAAACAGATTGTGTAAGTGTGGAATCATCAGGTCGCCCATCTTCTTCCACACCTCCACAGGGAATCCGTTGGGGCCTGGGGTTCTCCCAGACTGGCCTCCGCAATCTCCTCTTTAGTGATTTCCACTTCCAGGCTGGTTGATTGTACCGCAGAAAGGTGGGAGAGCACAACACTGGCGAAGGGGCCGATAAGAATTGGTTCACATCTGTCTGGGGCCTGATACAACGCTTCATAGTATTGCGTAAAGCATTCCACAATACCTGAATCTTCTGTGTGTCTAGATCCATCCCCATCTACGATTTCCCCAACGTGTCTATTCCTCTCATCCCGCTCCAACCAGGCCAGCATCTTCCCTGCCTTGTCTACGGGATCATAAATCCTGCTCAATCGATCCCCATGCACCTGCCCAGCATTATCTAACTGCTATCATGCAGTGTCTCCCAGGCGGCTAAGAGTTGTCTGTGTGTGGCAGGTGAGTCTGATTGGAGAAACACCTCCAGATTTTCAGCTGTGATTTCAGCCTCATCCACCCACTGCAATTGGGCCCAATGTTTTGCCGAAATCAAGGATATCAGGTCACCTCTGAGTACTGCCTTGTAACCCTCCCAGAGAATCACTGTGCTATCAACTGATCCGGTATTGCGTGAGAACTATTCCATGGTTTTGGGCATAAGCCGAGATAGAAGTTATTGAGATGCCATCATGTCTGACGTCTGAGCCTGCTGGTCTCCAACTCAATAAGGAGCGGGGAATGATCAGAGATATCCCTTGCTAGAAAACGGGCGGAAGCAATCAGATGTGCTTTTGACTGCAGGAGAAAGAAATAATCTAGTCGAGACATGGAGACATGCACCCCAAAATGAAAAGAATAACCCCTGGCATGCTCATTGACCATCCTCCAAACATCACACAAGTCAGACACCGATGTGAAGGTGCACAATTTTGTGGGTATCACAGGATCCTTGCCCTGCAGGTGTGTGCGATCCATAGTGAGGTCAATGAGGTCATTTAAATAGCCTCCCAAGATCCACAATTCAGGCTAATGGGAGAGCTACAGTTTGGGCGGTAATGGCTAGGATGCCAACAGTGGTCTCTGAGAGTTCCCTCACAACCAAGATAAACCTCCCTTGATGGTCTGTTTTGGCAGAGAGGACCCGGCGGGGCAATCTCTTGTGAATGAGTATCAGCATCCCTTGGGAACCCGGTGAGAAGCCCACGTGTCACGCTGTGGTAATTGGTTTGCCTGAAAAAGTTACAGATGAAGCCCGCTAGTTGTGTTTCAAGGAGGAGAGCCACGTCTGGAGAATACCGGTTGAGGAACTGGAGAACCAAGCCCCGCTTTATCTGGGAGCATCAGCCATTAACATTCCAGGACATCAAGTTGAGTTTCTTGTTCATACCAGCAGCCCCCATCAAAACCCTAAGGGAGAAAAGTGTACAGTTTTGAGTTTGTTGCCCGCCCATCACCCTTGTGTGCTGTGAGAAACCTGACAGTGTCTGCCTGGCCCGTCCCCGGGGATATGTCATCCAGGTGGCCAAGACACGGCCATCGCCATTGGATCCAGTTCCTGAGGGTGGACCATTGAGGGAGGATCACCTGGATGGGAGGGTCCTTGGGGAGTGGGAGTAGGACAGCGATGGGCGAGACGTGCTATGCCCCTTCTTCTAATACCTTTTCCCCATCCTACCCCATAAGCTATTCCAAAACACTGTCCCCCCTTTTCCAACACAAACACTTTTACACAACATGAAAGACAACAGACTAACACCAGAGCCGTTTACCTGACATGTCCCATTACAATGGTTAGCCAAAGTCAGGCAATTGACCTGAATCTGGCACACCTGATAGCCCTTTCCCTTCCCCGCAGGGATAACAGGTGGATCACGTCAGCACCCTACGAACAAGGCAGACAGCACGAAGTAAGAGCTAACTCAGCATGGCTCTTCAAAAGGAGGAGAAAGATGGCAAAGACCGAGAGGGTGACTAGCAAAGATTCGTCCTTGCCCTTTCCGACCAAGGTATGTGAAACCTCTGCAGAGGGAATGATAAGTCTGCAAACAATAGCCAGCATGTATTACACCAGATGTCAACTGTACACAAGATCCTCCTCCACTGTTTGCCAAGCCGGGGAGGGACACTTTTCTCTGGGGTAACAACCTTGACTCTCAGGTGAAAGTAAGCCAAGCAGTTCATCACAGCTGGTGAGTCAAGGGGATGTCGATAAGATAACAAACTGTGTTGATTGAAACTTAGCCAAAGGCTAAGTTGAAATTTGAAAAGCAAAAGGATACTACTAAAGAAAGAAGGAGAAACCAGATTAAGAGCATTGCGGCACCAGGTGGGTGCTGACGCAGGAAACTCTGAGCGATTACACAACGGAACAGACTACCATAACCATCAGGCCCCGGGAAGAGGCGAAGACCGGTCAAAGTGGTCATACAGGGGTCTTGTAAAATTCTCTGTACCGTCAAAGACTTTGACCGACAGAGAATTGTGAATGCTAAGGGAAGTGAATCCCACCTGATGAAAATGAGTACATGAACTGTGTTTTGTGAAGATTGGCAAGAGTGAACCCGGCAGAGGGATGCTAATATAGTGTGTTATGAAGGTTGGCGAGAGTGAACCCAATCGAGGGAAGTTCACACTACATTGTTTGAAAACACATTCAGATTTGATAAAGCTGAGAGCATTTCAAGACAAAGGGAAGTGAAGCGCCCCCCTTGTCAATTGGGGTCCAAGCCCAGCCGAGGGAGATCCAGGGCTGGAAGGTTATCAAGAAAAAGTTCACTGAGAAAGAAACTGTCTTGTTCTTTTGTTGAATATGACTTCTAAGGGGTTTAAGCCCAGAAGAGGGGGACCCAGGGGTAAAGCCATCCCCCTAAGAATTTGCAGAACCACACTTGTGTTTGTTTGTTGAGAACATCAGGCCTCGAAGGCAAGAGACTTTTGTTAGAGGAGACTTGGCCATCGAAGAACCTGATAGCTAATGCAGAACTGTCGGCTTGTGCTGGGAAAGCTCAAGTGTGTGGTGTGCTCTAGAGTCCCACCATATCCCATGCTAAAAATGTGGGGAAGGGAGACCTCAAGGCAATCACATCCTGACTTATTATTTATGAACACTTCTTGCTTTATTGAACCCTTATCCCACACTCTTTGTGTAATTAGTTGTAAGGAATTGGCAATAGCTTTTTCCTAGTATAGGCCCTTGACACAACACCACAAGGACTGCCTTATTTTTCACTTGATGGTCGACGCTTGCTCCCATTTTAGATTTAGGTTTAGGTTAGGTGTTTTTCCACCGTGCACTTACAGTTTAACAAACACCCTAGAACTGTAATCACTTGTGTCTGTCTTTACTGTTGTCACCATGAGTTCCTTTATGTGCTGCATAGAACAAATTGTGAACCTTAACCATCAAGTAACCCCCACCCATACTTTGCCTCAACAAGAAGTATCAGTTGCCCAAACATGTGACTAAACAGACCCCTGTTAAACAATTAAAGAGAAAAAATGAAAAAACCTAACGACAAACACCCACAGGCAAGGTCTGGTAAGGGAGGGAATACAAGTGCCAAAATGGAAGAAGAGAAAGAAGTAAGAAGGGCCTATCTTCTTCACCATGGCCATGACAGCCAGACCCCCTTAAACCAGTGGCCAGCATCCACGACCCACCAATTGTCCAACAGCAGGAAAACAGATAGATTGTTTACAGATCAAGAGGATTCAGTCAGCACTCCATGATGATTATGAGGCATCTATCAGGGGGGTAGAGGAGCGGTAGCGTGTGACGAAGCCCGAGAGGCTTCAGACATTTGTGGTTGAGCAGGTTTCTCCATCAGGGTCTTTCCCCGTCTATGACCCCAATGATCCTTTCCCAGGTGTGTATCTGTCCATGTCAATGCGATTTGAAGATCTAGGAAGGTCTGGATAATCCCATTATGGCGTATCTTGATGAGCGCTGGAATGAAAATGGTGAACCTAACCCCGTGTTCATGGAGACGCTTCTTGATCACTTCGAAAGACTGGCGGGCCCTTTGGACCTCTCTGGTTTGATCCAGAAAGAAGGAGCTTTTAGCACCTGTGTAGGTCGTGGAACTCTTCACCCAGGCCTGTTGCAACAAGGTGTCCCGATCTCGGTAGTTAAGGAGCCTAGCTATTACCCTTCTGAGGAGGAGCCCCAGGGATTGGGGGGCCTGTCGGGACCTGATGTGCTCATTCAACAGAAATGAATTTTGAGAGGGTCTTAGGTTTCACAAAGTCCATCAGCCAAGCCTCCAAGAAAAGTTCCATGATGGGGCCCTCAGACTTTTTAGGAAGGCCCACAATGCAGAGGTTGTATCGACATGAGCATTCCTCGCCATCTTCCAATCTCTCCTCCAAGTCATTTATTTTCTGGGGAACTGTGGACAAGGAATGCTCCATTGCATGAAGGGTATCTTCAGAATCCAAAATCCACCTTTCTGCTTCCCAAATTCTGGACGCTAGCTTATGCAAATCATGGCACAGAAGTAAGACATCGGAACAGAGCCCATCAATCTTCTTCTCCATGGAGGTCCTAGAAGTCACAATGGCGATGGTGCTCATGACATTCGACAAAGAGAGGGCAGCAGTGGGATTCTCACTGTCTGGCAGCACCCCATCTAGGTGGCTGGGACCAGAGGCCACAGAGGCCAGCACTGTATACTGGTCCATTTTATTTTGATTGCCCACTCTTTAATGCTTGTCCTTGATCATAGTGAGTGTCCAGGAGGATGAGCAAAAGTGGTATGTCCGGGTGATCAACCGTGTTGGGCCACAAGGCGAGAGGGAGTGAAGACAAGTCCAATACACAAAGTCAGGAGATTGCCAGATCCGTGCACAAAAGGGCCAAACATGGAGAACCAAAGGACCAAAGCTGAACAGCGGGAGTGCAGGCCGCCAAACAAAAGGGGGTGAAAAGATGGCACATCCAGTACTCCTCCCCCAAGGTGTATGCCGGTGTCTGGGGGCTGAGGAAGAAGACAAGGAGATAAGCCCCCATGGGGGAGCAGCAGGGTCCAGTGCCAGTAAGAGGCTGTGTGTTATTTAAGAGGCAGTGTGTTCCTTTGAAGCTTGGTTTCCTGAGCATGAGTGCAGGGCCATGGGGGCCCACACGGAAATAGTGGGAGAGGAAGTTGCAACTCTGGTTGGGCCTCTTGATCCAGCCCCCAGTGCGGATACCCAAGCTGTCACCTGACCCTCTCTTGCGGGTCTCACCACCACAGGGATCATTAGTGCATCACAAGTGCCCCGATCTCAACAGGCCAGGCCAGCCACCGCAACTCCACCTGCCATTCGCCATGTTAAGCAAGGTCTGCCTCCGGCCACCCCAAGTGCAGTAACCGAGTGACCTCCACTCTTCGTCCCTGATATTATTTAACCTAACAGCTCTCATGGTGGCTTTGGGACACTGCAGTGCCCGGTCTCTAGGGTCTCCAGAGCGCAGAGTCGGAAGTCAGGCAATTCACCGTCGATTCGCCCCAAAATTGCAGCATTGTGTTCAGCAATTTTCCCCCACGCAATTGGGTGGGTGAGATGGCAGGACTTATTGGCCCAGTTGGCACAATAATGCAGGATAATGTAGAATATGGCGGAGCTCCTCAGGACATATCTACATTGTGTGTTGGTTCAACGGCACCCCCCATGCCAGTTCACGTTTGACTCTGAGAGCAAGCCTAGACCTCCTGGTTCAGCAATTACTCTGCTCTACCAATGAATCTTCTAGCTTTGCCACCACTTTATATTGTTCTAAAAATAAAAATGAGATGGGATGGGAGGAAATGTAGCCTGCTGTTAAATTACAAGCTGTAGCATATTAAGAACAGGGCTCAAATCCCAGCTTTTCCATTTCACCAAATATATCATCCAGGTGAAATAATGTTATTATGTTTGGTAAGTGGGAGAATTTCCAGCAGTCCTGCTTTCTAAGAAACCACAAACATAGCTAAAAAATATGTTGCATAAAAGGTATGTAATGTCAATAATGCATACTATGTACCAGAGGTGTTGCTAGGGAGGCTGGAGTGGTTACAGCCTAGGTCTATTTGTTGTAGCCCCAGTAAGAAGCTATTGGGCTACAATCAAAAGGCTACCTAGCCCAGAGTCCCAACAGTCCCGACATTAGCATAGCCTCAGAACTTATCAGATCACGCAATACCCCTCCTATGTACACTTGTGAATGTGTAAGAAGGGGAGAGGTTGGTATTGATATTATTTGACCTGGAAGTTGGGGCTGCTGCATTATGGGCTTGGGCCATGTAAGGAAGGTATAGTATTAAAATAAAAAGACAGACACAAGTGATCACAGTTCAAGGGTGTTTATGAACTTTCAAATGTGTTGGTAAAATACCTTTCTAATCCTAAATCTAAAGATGGGAGCAAGCTACGACCATCAAATAATAATAACACAGTCCTAGTGGAGTCTTGTCAAAATAAAGCGGTCTACACTAATAGACATATTGTCAATCATTACTTCTAAATACAAATAGTGTCAGAAACAGTGTTATGCAAAAGAAAGTGTTCAAGAAATGTTATGTCAGGATACTTCAGCCACAGGCTCCACTTCTCCACGTTTTCAGCACAGTACAAGGCGGCGCACTCCATCTTAGCACATGCTCTGGCTTCTCTAGCACAAGGATGCAGTTCAAAACCTCAGTATCAGGTCCTTCTGTGCCATGGTCTCAATTGGTTGCCCTCGATCGGGTTCAGACCATTGTATTCATTTTCAAAATGTTCCTTTCTGCATCAAAAATCAAAGACTTTCGACTGTGCATGGGATTTTGCTTGACCGTTCACAGGACCACTTCGATTCACAATTCATATCTCATCAAACAGAAAGGTTTATCAAATGTGTTTTTTTTTTTAAATGAGCAAGTGTTCTTTCTCTTAAACAAAATGAATCACAGTTCACCTTTTAACTTGGGGTGCTCGTAACCAAGCTTTCCTGGATGAAGACCTTTCCAAACGGCACAGATTTTACCTCAGACCATGCCTGACCTTTTCAACCGTAATTATTAACACTTTCTCTCTCAATGCATTCTGGTCTTAGCAGTTCGTACTTTGTCATTAATTCAATTTCATATGCATTTCTCATACTTTGTCCTTTTGTTTTCCCTCAAACTGGTTTGAACCTTCAAGACAGTTTTACAATTCTTTCTGGCTTCCATCAGTGGGGCGCAAGCATTCCTTGTAACATTGTAAACGCTTTCAGGCTCCCCTCGATCGGGCGCAAGCCTTCCTTGTAACACTTTAAACACTTTCAACTAACCAACCTTTGTTCTGTAGATAACTCACCAGCTGTATCCTTCAAGAATTTCTCTTCTGTTTTAGAAAACCTCCTCAATTCAGTCGTTTACCATGAGGGAAACAAATATTTTGTCAAGGACTTGAGTAAGGAAAACTCCCTCTTAGTATTTCCAGCTGCTTTTGCAAAGTGCCACCTTGACGCCTGGCTCTCTGCCACTCGCATAGCCTCGTGGCTCCACTCATGAGTCTTCTGCAGCCTTGGAAGAACTGTTCCTTCTTATCCCCAGTCTTGCTTTCTGAAGGCTTGGGATTTTGGTAGGGATCCTCTGCTGGACTCAGCCTTGCAGCCTCCCCCCTGGCTTCCCAAGAGCACCCTTTCTCTGTCTGTCATCAGCCTCCCTTTATACACCTGGGAGTAGTTACTTGGCTGCAGGTGTTTGGTTAGGGTTGGGTGTGCCTGACTTTGCTGGGCCTCGTTAATTTGAACAATATGGAAGAATCCCATGGGAAGTCATGACCCTGTTATTTCTATGGGAGATCTGTCTTAGCTCAGTAGAGTAAGTAGAATGAGAAGGGCGAGAATTATAGGACTTGTATCTTATCAATTTGGAGGATATACAGTTTTGGGATATGTCAAGAAAAGGAGGTATTTTTCTTAGAGGTTTAGAGTAGAGGTTGTCTTTTCCATTATTAGCATTATGACCATAAAAGGTGAAAGGAGGATTGTGGGGCTGGTAGTTGTGCATGCCATGTGTGGGAATAAGGCTCTGGAAGTTGTCTGATGACAAAAGGCCCTTCTTTAACTGTGTACCTAAAGGTAAGATTTACTTGTTCTTTATGGGTATCCTCGTTTGATTTTCCTGCGAGGGACAGGGCTGAGGTAATACAACAGCAGCCTATGAAGGCTGAGGGAATATCGGGTAAGGAAGTTGAAACAGAGGAGGGGGAATACCATGTCTCACCATTGGGTGTTCAATCCCATTCCTCAAGGATCCCTCACCCAGGTGATCCTCCCTCGCTTGTCTGCCCCCAGGGATGGGATTCAAAAGCGATGGCCCTCCTCTAGCCACCTGAATAAAGGATGTCCGATGACTGGGCAGGGAAACACCCTTTGATTTTTCACAGCCATTGCACTACAGGCTGAAAAATTACTCTAGCACCCTAGGCTAAATGTTGCCAGTACTCCCCTGACTGCAGGCTGCGGCTGCAGGGTTTTGCTTCTGCTCACTAAGAACACCTGTGGACTAATTATGAATTCTCTTTCGTACAATGAGGCTTAGACAAAGTGAGGGAAGTGCAGTCTGCATGACTGCAGACTGTTGGTCTGGACCGCGGGTTTTACTGCTGCTCACTAAGAACACCTGTACTCCGAGATCCCCGACCGGCCCAGAGAGTCGGAGTTTGCTCAGAAGCACTTTAAGACAAGATATCAGCACCCGTGAGATGGATGGGGGGGCAGATTTTATACTTCAACACCAATCAATAAAGACAACTCAAACGGTTTGGCCAAGGGAGTCTGTTTAATGACAAGTACAGAAAATGGGGAGTTATGAATATCAGCAATGCTGCGATCTTCCTTCTCGCTTCAACTCCAACGAACTTCATACAAGTTGTAACATTTATACTCAAAACTCGTCATCATTGACGTGTAACACTCAAAAGTTAACATGCAATTCTATTGGTTAGGAAAAAGTAACTTTACTATAGGTACTATATCTGTATATGGTAACGGAGTGAGGGGATTGGGCAAACACTGTCAGTTGGGCATCTAAGCCCTTCCTTCAAAAATGACTACTGCCGACATCACTAAAAGTACAACGTCCCATTGGTTCTACTAACTATAGGACCCTAGATTATTTGGTCCATTGCGATTGGGTTGGCACCAACTCCATGCATACTTTTCCTCTTTGCTTAGCAGCACGCAGAATGGTCGCCAGGTGTGAGGTGCCCCTTAGTTATGCGGCTGTCCTCCAGTCCTTGCTACAATCAATCATAGCTGTAATAGCCATGTGTCAATTATTTCACTGCAGTTGGCCTCGAGACTGCATCTTCTGTCTGGAAAAGGTTCTGATATCTTCATCTGGCCTGGTGCCATGCGTAGGTGTGAACTCTCGTCTCTCCTCGCTCGGCTGGTCACGTGATTCAGACACTGTGAATTGTCCTCTTTTCCATCAATTTGTGTATTTGATTTACGTTTCACCCACCACCTGCCTTCACTTTCTTATCTCGACCTTTCAGAGGCAGGATATTCTGTTCTTAATTTGAATTAGATGTAGCTACTGTTCGTCTCTTCTATTGGTATGACCTTGGCTCTTCTGGCATGAGTTGTCTCTGCTGAGTTTCGTTTCATTTGTCTCTTCTCAGTTTTTGCTAAATGTGAAGCTTTTCTGGTATGGCCTTTAGTAACCTGGGTTGATTCTACTTCTTGTGTAAAATGGAAATATACTTATAATAAGGTGCTTCGTTTGAGGTAGATTATGTATAATGGCGCTTGCCGCACTATTCTTCTACTAAGCATATCAAGCCGCACTGTTTTCTTAGCTTTCTTGCAGTTCCAAGCATATTTACAGGCATATTTACAGGTGTACACTGGTCGGGTATCCTCATCTTGCTTACAGCTTAAACTTCTTACATTTTGACTTCATTCTTTTAATTTAAGTTCACAATATCCTTATTCATGGCGTTTAGTCTCTTTGCATCATTCTCTGGTTGTCATTTCTTCTATCTGTGAATCAGTCCGGCCCCTCGTGATGTCACCATTCATCTTCTATTAAGGCCTTCATGGTTTCTTCGGGGACTGTACACAGACAAACTTCATTTTGTTTCATTTGTTGATATGATTTTCTCAATGGGTACCTTACTGTCCATGGTTTCCCAGATATTGGTAAATCAATAGGTGCTGTTCTTCTAATAGGTACTGGGCAGAGCCCTACTGCGGCTCTCTGCTGGTTTATTTGCTCATCATACATCACATATCTCGGTGTGAATGTTCCTGGTGCCTCAAAATGGGCGACTAGTGTGCAGGCTTTATTTGGGACCTCCTCTACACACCTGTAGATGAATTGCATAGATCCCGTCTCACGGCGAACCCACAGCAAAGTGATGGAAGTGCAGTCTACAGGACAACACCTATTGTTTTTCTGTGTCTCACTAAGGATACCTGTGAACTAATTACACCTATCCTGTGTTATGTTAAAGCTGCAACATTAAGTTCAAACAGGGAGGTTCAGTCACAACTCCAACTTAGTTTTTCTCTGAGTTCTTCTCATCCTTCTCCCTGCTTCACTTCCTTTCGTCCCCATCTCAACTTGGATCCAGCCCACAACATAACGAGGGTATCACATGTGAAATGCAACACGTATTCTATGACAATACAACTTAATCCTTCTTATTAAACAAGTCCAACTCACCCAATTTCTTCTGTTAACCTAGTAGGCTTGATCAGTGTGCCAGTGGGTAAAGAACTAGACACTTGTTCCATCTCCAGCCAAGGTGTTGCTCTGTCTGTAGAGTCCTGCTCTCCTTCCAACAACTCACAATCACCCAAATGAGATGCATCCAACTCCCTTTCACTTACACTTTGCCCTTCCAATTGATGAGGTCTGCCAAGTGGCTCGTTGTACCTCTTGAGACACAACTAATTCCTAGTCATTTCTCTCTCATCATGTTACCGTCAACATGGATCCTTTCTTTTTCTTTCCTATTAATGGGTCAGATCAAAAGTTGTCATGTCCTTGCTGCTCTGAAGTTGTCTCACATCTACGCGATCTCCTACCCAATCACTGACTTCCCCACCTTCTATCAGCATGCCTTTTTGTCTTATATTTAGCAGGAACATCCATCTCTCGCTTATCCATGCTACCCCTCCGTAAATAACTCCCCTCTCGAGCCCTTCGCTCCTCTACTTCTAACTCCCTCAGGGTTAGTCGTTTTGCAAAAAATGAGCTGGGGGTCAATCTCTGTCTTCGGCTGGTGCCTCCCTTTGGAACATCCTCCAGGCCACCTTGAAACTTGAGGAAAAACATCTTTGGTTCCGGAAAGTTCTCAAGACCTTCCTCTTTGCCTCTGCCTTTGCCCCCCTTCTCCCCTGTTGATCTGTTTCTTCTCTTGGCAACATGCACCTGGCCAACCTCTGTTCTTTCGGGCCCGGGTACCTGCTCACCCTGCCACCCTCCTGCACTGCCTCCAGGCCACCATCTGCACTAGAGTTCTGTATCTGTACCATACAGGCCCCTCCCACTTTTCTTCTGCACTTATCAGATATACCTTTCTGACTAACTTTCACCTGCCACTTGCTGGTTGCACTACCATGGTTTATCGCCCTTATTTATTATTTATTCTATTTAATATTTATTTATGTTTTCTCTCCTCTGCCTCACACTTTCAACTCCCCCCCCTTTTCATGCACCTTTCCCCCATTTTCCTTTTCCATGTACTTGCACTTTCTTAAATGTCACTGGGCCTAGTAAGATTGCTGTTTTTCTGTTTTTTCTCTCTCGTTCCCCTCCCATTTTGCCTGGTCGCGCTCTGAAACACTTGTGTACGAGCGCGATATAGATAAAATATCATTTCATTTAATTTCATCTGCATACTGATGTTCCTCATCTCCCTTCAGTCAACCAAGTTCACATCATGCATCCAAACATCATTTTGTGGGGGGGGGGTGTCTAGCCCACTTTGACCAAATGCCTTTTCGCCAAATGCATTTTTGCTGTTTTCCCCCATTTGTTTTTATGGAAAAAGGCATATGGTAAGTGGGGGAAAGGTGTATTTGGAGCAGGGGAGAGGGGATAGTGGGGGTGGTTCGTTGTGGGTTTGCCCCCACATTTTACTGCAAAAAAGTGCCACCATTCAGAAACATACATTCAGTGACAAGATGCCAGCAAAGATTCATAGAACTGTGTGGGGTATTCCTCTAATCCCTCAACAATTTATATAACTTTTGTTCCAGTGGGCGATTTGTAAGGTGAGGAAGTTGAAGAGTCCTGTTGATATTAGCCATAAATCATTCCACAATCCCATTCACATTTGGCCATATTGGGGTCACCCTTCCTTGTCTGAAACCTATGTACCCTGCAAAGTTCTTGAAGCTCTGACTCGTGAAAGGAGGACCATTACCTGATTTCACCATTGTCCGTACCTCATATGCTGTAAAGGTCCTGTCTAGTGTTGGTACAGCACAGAAAGCAGCAGTGGATGATATCGCTTCTGGGAATCCTGAATATTCGTCCATCACAAACAATACATATAGCCCACCATGTACTGGGCTTAAGACGTTCACTGTGACTTCCACCCATACAGATGTTGGAAGGGGCATCATTTGAGTGGTACAGGTGATGAAGTTGGGGTCACTACATAAGACATACAATGCTTTTTTAATGTTTCTTCTGTTTCTGTGTCCAATATAGGAAACCACACCTTTTGTCTCAGCAGTCCATTGTGAGATCAATATCTTTCTGATGCAGCGATGAGGGTATTACTATCTTGCTACCTTTCAGGAGTATATGGTCATCCATAAGAGATACCTTTAGGGTCATTAGGAGTATGTAACATTTACGGCACCTTTCCTGGACTGGCAGACTCTGAGTCTGCCAGTAGGGGCAGTGAACTACCGGCAGGCATAGCCTGCCAGTAGTTCAGGCCCCTAACAGAAGATCATTCACTGAAGCACCGGCACTGTTAACGACGGTGCCGGTGCTTCAGTGGTACCAATCCCATGGAATCCCAGGAATCCATGTGAATGGACACTTAATGTTCCTCTGCTGCCCCAACTATCCTGCTAATACTGGGATATCGGGTGGTGGAAACAAACGGTAGGCTGAGTTTGCTGGTAAGCCATAAGTACTACCAGCGGCTTACCAGCAACCTTATAATGAATGCACTTGTCTTTTACAAAGAACAATTCCAATATGTCCTCCTTCACTAGAGTGTTCTCTGTCTCCGCCATCTGCTATGCATGTTTCCATTTTCCTTGCATGCAACATTTTCTGGTGATGAAAAATGCAAGACCATCCTCCAGCTCCTTGTGTACAATTTATGCTGGCATAGCTTGGTAAATTTTAGAGTTAATGTATCGACGAGCGGAAGATGGCTCCACTCATGATGTTCCTGTTCAGTGACATGAGTGTCTGTGAATGATAGTAAAATCCTGATATTGAGTTGGAGGAGAGGGTCTCGGAACCCCCCCTTTTCATTCTTGCACTTCTTGGGTAGGCCCAGTTGTGGCTGCTTTGGGTTCAAGGCCCCGGCCCTGGAGCACCCGTACAGGATTGCCCTCGAACTGCAACCCCTCGTAAAATTAGATATATACAGAGTTGAACGAGACTCCATTTTGTGGATTACAGACTCCATTTTGATATTTCATATTGACAGGCTAGTTGTGAACATAGAACACAGACCTACAGCTCTCCCAGCCAGGCACACACAGCGAGAAAGCTACTACCCCCACCTCCAACCCTGTGCCATCTCTGCAGTTGTTTGGTTCTCATGAGAGACTAGCCGCAAGAATGCAACAAACTTTACACTATATCTTCTGTCTTCCGTCTTACTTCATTGACCCTGACAAGGCCCAGTACAGGGGTCAGCAACAGAAGTCGTCCATCTCTATAAACCTGCCACACACCCCACAGACCCTGGCCATAAAGAATACCATACCCGTATTCCCTAACGCATGATTAAAACAGCTAGAAACCACCCTCAAGTATTTTTAATTGATCGCGCCCCAATAGAAGAAAATCAAGTGTCTCCCTGGAAGCGATTTGAACAAGCTGCTCATTTTCTGTAGAATAATGTATTAGAAGCTCTAACGTTAGATTATAGTTATAGAAGTGTGATGTGTGTTAACATGTAGTATACCGTTGTTTAATGGTAATGGACTGCAATAACAAAATGCATAACTGAATATAATATTGTACATGCCAGCACAAAGCTACCTCGTTTTTCAATGCAAATACATACATGATATTGTATAAAACCAATATGGTGACCAATCACTCTGAACAGTATGTTCGTATTGCGACTCTATGTGTTAGGGCCGCATGCACAGAACTTAAATCATGTACTGATTAATGAAGTATGGACAATAATCTAAGTATGCGCATATTTTTATTATAGGTCTTTAGACAAATGTAACCAAAGTGTAATAGGCCACATGTAAAAGGCCTTTATATGACACTCATTCCTGAAGGCCCTGATGTCCCATGCAATGCAGAACTGCACCGCAAAAGTGTTTAGATTCTCCTTCACCCTTCATATTGTCAAAGCAGAGATTTAATGATGTATAAACAACCGGTCATTAACCCTCCCAATGCAACTTATGCTGATAGTGGTATGTGCCTCTTATGACCTAGCCTTTAATGTGTAAGTCCAGCCTCAGATTTAGAGCCCTCTCTGTTGCTTGTCAGACATTCCAAACCACACAGTGACCTCAGAAGCCTCACCTCATTAGTCAATATATTTTGTATTATATCCAGACACAGTTAAGCCAGTCTATCAATGGATCAAACGCTGTATTTAATAGCTGTATTTGACCTATGCCCAGTGCTGAATTAACATGTAGTAGAAATAATGAATAATGTTTTCCTAAGTGCCTAAGCCCACAGGTCTCTGAGCTCGCTGGACAAAGCAGATTATGGTATCAGATGAATGGCAATGTGTGGCCACATAGACAAAGGTCAAATGGTTATTTAATAAAGAAACAGCTCGACAGTTGCCGATTCTGCATACCAATTCGATGAGCCCAGCTGACCGATTCACCCAAGAAGCATCATTGCCACACCACGTGTTCCTGAGCCAACCACAGCCCTTCGATCCAATAGCACCTATAGGGGTTCACCCCTAGTCACCAATCCCAATTGTACATGTGCCCCTTAGGCTTTCCCTCTGTTGATGACAAAAATACTGTATAAAAGTAAATTGTAACATGCTTTCTGCAGAGCGCTCCCGGCGTGAGCAGAGTAGATTCTGCATGCCCTATTTTAGATAAAGGCCCTCATTAGGACCCAGGCGTTAAGGGGTTTACGGCGCCGTAAACGGCGCCGACCCTTAACGCCTGATTCCAAGGTCCCTTTGCGGGTTGGCGATTTTAACGCCTGCTTTTTGCAGGCGTTAAAACCCATGCCGCAAAGGGACCTTGGTGCTAATTACGCCACCGTAATTTACGGTGGCGTAATTAGCGCCTTTCCCCATTCCCATTATGCCCTATGGGGCAAAAATGGGAATGGGGAAGGGTAAAATGGGAAATGGGGATTTACCGCCCCACTCACCTTGGAATGATGCGGTAAATCCGCCAACCACCATGGCGTAAATGTAGTTTACGCCATGGTGGTAAGGGTACGACCCAGGCGGTAACTTACCGCCTGGGTCGTAATGAGGGCCAAAGTCTTTTATTATAACCAGCACTTGGTCTTGGTCTCATTCCCTCCAGGGATGTGTCTTGATTGACTTTATTAAGAGATATAACTGCACTTTTGTGGGCTTCTCACTTTCATTGGTGACCCCGACGCAATAGCGTTCTTTTCCGTCCTTCTGGCATGAGACGTCCCCCTGTTTATGACCCAGAGCACGCTCCCTCAAGAGCTACCCGCCAACGGCAACTGGTACACCTAGACATGAGCATGCAATAGGGCGAAAGGGTACGGGATCCTCCTTTACAAAACCCACCGTACCACTCGCCGCGCAGTTGCAAGTCGGGTGATATTAAAAGGCGCGTGGGAGTCAGATTAGGAGGTTTAGGGGAACAAAGCACAAGTAGGGTTGAACGGGTGTGGATACTTATAGCATAAGTGGGGGAACTTGGGAGACTAGGTATGTTCTATATTCCAATTTACTCTTTGTCTATCACATATGGCCATTAGGATAGTGATGGAAAATAAGGTGAAAAGAGGTTAAAGAGATCCTATCTCCGTTGGGGGGTGGAAGGCGACACCGCATAGTGCTATCTCGACGAGTACAGGATATATGGACATGGTAAAATTAAGGTGTAGAAAAACGTAGGGTCTCAAAGGAAGACCCGGAGTAGTATTTAGAAAACGCTTTTTTCCTACTTTGTCTTATCTATCTTTCTCCTTCTCAGGTGGATTCAGATAGAGAAAAGGGAGAGAACTATTCAAGGGAGTGTATAAAGGTAAAAGGATCAGGGAGGGGCAAAAGGGGGTGCTAGGGAAGGTGAAGTAGAATTTATGTTGACTGTGTTATTTGTTGTACGTGATATTTGTTAAGAGTCGGTCTTTTTGTGTAAGCATTGTTTCTTGTTGATGTACCCTAACAGAATTGGCTTGATATTGTGCTAAAGAAAAGTGTGCTTAAATTGATGTGGTTTAGACTTGATGAAAAGTGAGTAAAAAGTCAATTTCTCTGAAAAGGTTTGTATGATATATTGAGTTGGTCATATAAAAAGTGCAAGAATTTAAAAACAGGCTGGTAGGTGAGTGACACTTCTAGCCAGACACAATGGATGCAGAGACGTCCTTGGCTCATATTTGCAAAACCCTGCTAGGGTACACAGAGAAAATCAACAAATACCATGACCAATGGGTCACGGAGTTGAAGGGAGAAGGATTGCCCCAAGTTTGGCCCCAGGGGGGATATTTTGATAAGGCTGTGTTAGATATGGTTGCCAGCTGCCTGTTTATTAAATATAAAGGGAAACAGTTGCAAAACAGGAAAGAAATATTGGACCTGTGGTGGCTGTTCGAGGAAGTGCCCCCAGAGAAAAGTGGTGAGTACAAAGCATCTACTCTGACAACAACTGGCATTGAAGGGTCAATTAAACCGAATGAGAACACAGTAGCGGTCACACGTGTATACCCTTTATTGACAAAACCAGTGCTTGCAGAGGGCTATAGTGACCCTGTATATGTAGCACAACCCGCAGCACCTTCCATACTTAAGACATATGCCACAGCACCACCCCGTATGAGAGTCAAGGAATAACAGGACAGGTGAGTACCCCCACCATTGACATTGAGAAACTCACACAGGATCTAGACTCACGACTAACGATGGCCCGAACCGAGCTGTCCTGCCTTAGGGCAATGGGGGAACAGGGAGGGTCACTCACACTCAGAATGCAGCAAGACACAATGTCTCGTCCGAGTGAAGGGGCGGAGGAAGAAGGATGGAAGAAGGGAGAGGTATTATTTTGAATAAATGATACCCCCACACGAATCATAGAAATAAACACAGCAGACAGTGAACGCAAGCAAGAAGAGGGAGGGGTGGTATCAGATAGGGAGGAAGAATATTGGTGTGACATAGAGGAACAGGAAGAAGAAGAAAGGAGACTAGGTGTTGCCACAGGAGGGGCTTCATTTGGGGAGGGATTGGCCCCCATGGAAGAATGGAGAGGGAGGTTAAGGAACAGAACAGGACGCATAGCGGTAATAGGGAAGAAAATAGGGAAGAAAGGGAAGAAGGTGAGTACTAACAAGGGGGAAGAATCTGCAGCTGCCCTTAATTCACAGGGAGCGGGAAGGCCCAACTACATACCTTGGGCCCAAATGGACAGGCCAACTTGCTCAAACAGTTACCCCCACTATGCGGAGTTGCCAGTAAGTGGATATATGCATTTGAGAAGCACACGGCAGGAGTGCCCTTGACAGTAGGGGATGTTAAAAGCCTGCTGGTGTCTGCAGTGGGAGACAAGGCTAACAGGGTCTGGGTGAAGGTGGGGTTCCCCGGAATAACACTCGATTGTGACCCCCATGATGGTGCCTCATTCAACACATTATGGGCACGAGTGTGGGTTGCCCTGAGGGAAACATTTCCAGATACACCAGACTTACAGTCAGTTATGCAGTGTACAATGGGAGATGAGGAAGATGCAATGTCTTTCATTCTCTGGGTACAGGACATGTGGAGAGCGGAAACTGGTACGGCCTGGGACCAATCAAATTCCCTGTTCTATTTTATTATAAAAAGAGGGCTCCCAAAGGAAGTACAGAAGGCCGTTGACAAAATAGCTGGGATAGAACCAAGGGATGGCCTGAAATTCAAAGCATAATAGTGCACCACTGTAAAAGGATCAAAGAGAAAGAAAAGGAGATAGCTCAGCGGTGGTTGGCAGATGAGGCTAAATTAGTACAAAGCAAACTATTGAAGGTCAGTGCAGCATCAGCAACCAGCATGACAGGAAGGGAGCGGGAGGAGGACGATGAGCAGATGTGAGTACCAGTGCAAATGGAAGCGAACTGGACAGGTAAAGGCCAGGACTCATGGTCAGGGGAAAATCAGTATGAGGGACCACAGTGGCCACTGAGAGGTGGACGGGACAATAGGGGAGGGTTCAGGGGGCCAAGAGGAGGGGGTGCTGGGTATGGAATACCCCGATGGGGAGGGCAAGGACAGTGTTGGAACTGCGGGAGGTGGGGGCATTTCATGTGAGAATGTCGGAGCAGGCCCACTAATTTGTACTCAGCCGACCAACAGAATGGACACCCCCACCCAGAAAGTCCCTATGGGCTGCCGATGGGTGGGAATTGAAGAGAAAGCCAGCCCGACCCCAGGTACATGAATGAGCGTCAGATGCCCCCACAGAACATATCTCAGCAACCCCAGTTCCATGAACGTACCGCCCCCACTTGCAGTAACCCCTACTTAACCACCACAAATGGAGCACCTGTCCCCTGTAGAGGGACGGCAATGGTAACAGGAAATGTTTTTGATACTGATGAACTCTCGTGGCATTCAGCATAGGACAGCCCACAGGGAATACTTGCGTGTCCAGTACTGTCGACGACCTTTAACGCAGCAGAGGAACCACTGGTAGGGGCGGCGATAGGAAACAAACAATTCATTTTTATGGTGGATTCGGGAGCGGAAATATCATGCCTCAAGGAAGGCGGTTTCCCGCTTTCTAATCAGACTTTGGAAACGCAAGGATTTTCTGGGGAGGTGGTCGAGGTTCCATATACTGAAGATCTAGACATAACAGTGGGGGGAAAACTGTATGGGCACCCATGCTGTACTACGAAGAGTCGCCCATTAATTTGCTGGGAAGTGACCTTCTCAGCAAGCTCAATATGACTATATCCTTCCCGGACAGAGGAATAGTGTGCTCTACACCAGGCATATGTGCAATTCGTGCCATGTTAGCGATACACACTCAAGCAAACTTTCCACAAACATGTGGGATACCTGTACACCTAGACATGTTCGTACAAGGGCTGAGGATACTGGCGAGAGTGGTGCCAGAATTAAAGAGTAAAAAATGGGGAGTACCTTCATAATTCATTTTCCGCCCAATCGCAGACCCAGAAATAGGGCCAGGATCAGTAGTATCCCTAGACATACATGCAGTGCAGGTGTCAGCACAAAGAATAGAGGTAATTGCAATGGACATGCAGGGAAGCCAGTGGAGGACAGTACTGTGCATCGACGCTAATACGGCCCTGTGGGATTTGAGAGACGAATATCTTTTTAGTGGTGAAGAAACTGATGGGGAAATAGTGATGGAGATTGCAATCCCCTGTGATGTGATGATACAAAAAAGACAGGTGCCATTACCCCTCATAGCAACTGTCAAAGCACCCCCAGCATACTTTGAGGAAGACATGTCCCACGTACCACAGCAGTTGTGGACCATAGGCCCACACGATGTAGGGCTGCTACATGAATTAACACCTGTAAAAATAAAACTAAAGCCTGGAGCAATTTTACCCCAGGTAAAACAATATCCCTTATTGATGGAAGCAGAAGAGGGAATACGAGAAACAATAACTGCATTGATGATACAGGGAATAATAGTGCCATCCAATTCACCATGCAACACTTGCATTTACCCAATCAAGAATGCGTGAGGGGGGCATGGAGGATGATCCTGGACCTACACCCCCTCAATGACGTAGTACAGAAGGAGTTTCCTCTTGTCCCAAATCCTGCCTCAATATTGTGCAGTATCCCAACACAAGCCACCCACTTCACAGTGGTGGATCTGAAAAATGCCTCCTTTTCAATTGCACTCGACCCAGGTTCTTGGTACCTAACAGCATTCACGCTAGGAGGGAAGAGGTATGAACACTGCAGCTTGCCCCAAGGGTATTGCGAGAGTCCCAGTATCTTCAAAAGGATACTGCATTAGGATCTTGGAAACATACACACAGTGAATCCAATAATTCAGCACGTAGACAATGGGCCTCATTACGACCCTGGCGGAGTGGGTTTACGCCAGCGTTATTCGCGGCGGACCCGTCCGCCCTACTACGAGTTCCCGTAGCGCCACGGAACGTTTTCCGCCTGGTTTTTCCGGGCGGAGAAATCCATGGCGCTACGGGACCTTGTTGTTAATTACGCCACCGTATTTTACGGTGGCGCAATTAACGCCTTCCCCACTCCCATTATACCCTATGGGGCAAAAATGGGAATGGGGAAGGGTAAAATGGGGAATGGGGATTTACCGCCCCGCCAAGGTCGGCATGGGGCGGAAAATCCGCCAACCTCCATGGCGCTATCGGCAGCTTTCCGCCGTGCTCCGCGGTGCATTTAGCACCGCGATTTCCGCCAGGGTCGTAATGAGGCCCAATGTGTTGGTCTGCGAAAAAGATGAAAAGGAGTGTAGAGAAGATTACATTACCCTGTTAATACATTTGGCACAAAAAGGGTACACGGTGGACAGACAAAAACTGCAGTATTGCTTGACAGAAGTGCTATACTTAGGTCAATTGATATCCAAAGATGGTAAGAGAATAATACTTGATAGAGCAGCAGCGATAAATGCCGTAAAAGAGGCAGAAATGGTGAAAGAGATGCAGAAATTCCTTGGCATGTGTAATTACTGCCGAGCCTAGATATTAGATTACGCAATATACACGAAAACCCTATTACAGGCACTCAAGGAAGCGCAATGAGAGAACACTCAAGTACAGTGGGCACAAGAAATGCACACAGCTTTTGACGTACTCAAAGAATTGATTACCACAGCACCAGATCTAGCAACCCCCAACTATGAGCATGAGTTTTATTTGTTCTCACATTACAAGGGCACACTCATGACACCTGTACTGACACAGAAAACATCCTTAGGCCACAAGCCCCTAGCATTCTACAGTGGGACATTGGATGCAGTAATGCAAGGAAATTTCACTTGCGAACAGGCTCTCGCAGCCGCCGCATTCGTGATCGAAAAAAGCTCTACAATCGTGATGGGATGTTCCATCATGTTGTATGTAGAACACTCTCTTTTTGCCATCCTGGAAAGATCAAAAAGCACACTAACTACCCAAACGGTGACAGCGTATGAGTTAATCATATCCAGCGCAAACATTCACATTGTGCGGTGCAAAAGTGTAAACCCTGCTACATTTCTCACCAAAGCATGCACGGTAGAAGACATGCAGCAACGTGACTGTGCCACATACAGAGGTGACGATGACTACGCACCCACTACACACAAAAATGCACTAGCAGAAGGAGACATTTATTTCATCGATGGGTCTGCCTCTGTAGATTGTGAAACAGGAGAAAAGCACATAGGAGCAGCAGTAGTGCGGGTGGAAGATGGGGAATTTGAAGTGATTGTACAAAAAAGGTTACCACCACACTTCTCAGCATAAGCAGCAGAACTAGTGGTGCTTATAGAAGAACTGCACACAGCAAAAGGGTGCGCGGTCACAATCTATACAGACTCTGCCTACATGGCTACAGCAGTACATGGAGGGTTAGCAAGGTGGGGAAGGAGAGGATTCCGAAGGGCAGATGGGTCCCCATGTCCAGCATGCAATACTACTAGGAGAATTAAGTGATGCGCTGATAGAAACTACACTTGTAGCAGTCATGAAATTTCAGGCCCACACACGAGGTGATGACATCATCTCATTGGGAAATGCGGCAGCGGAAACCTCTTATTTACCAAAAGGTTATACAGGGGAGTACATTCTACAGATGGCAGTAGAGGAAGAGCAGCCAAAAGGGTTCAACTCATTGCCAGTCTCCCAAATTATTGAGCTCCAGCAAGGTGCACTCAGTGAGGAGAAGGAAACATGGCTGAAAAGAGGGTGCAGCCAGTCATCCACTGACCTTTTATGGAGACAGAATAACACGGGTAAGGTAGTGATGCCTGCAAAATTACTGAAGGTAGCATTCCAGCAATTGCACTTCCCTGCCCACAATGCAAAGCAACACATTATCACAGATATACAAGAAGATTGGTTTGCTCCGGGAATAAAGGACAAGTCACAAAGCTAATAGTAGAATGCATTACATGCCAAACATATAACTCTGTCATGACACTACGGATGCTCAGAGGAACATTGCCAAAACATGAAGGGCCATTCAGAGAGCTGTATATAGATTATGCAGACATGGGAGAGCGGTGTAACGGGTCCAGGTATTTAATTGTTGTAGTGTGTCCCTTTTCCCGGTGGGTGGAAGCAGACCCCTGTTTTCATCCAGACGCATGGTGTGTTACCAAGTTCCTGGTTAGGGAGGTATTTTCCCGGTGGGGCATTTGTGATGTCATACGTTCCGACAACAGAACGCACTTTGTTAATGACATGTTCAAGCATATAACAGCAATGCTAAGTATAACTCACAAGCTCTGTATTATTTATCATCCGCACTTGTACGGATTTGTTGAAAAAATGAACGGATTACTCAAAAGCAGATTGTCAAAGTTATGCCACACACTCAAAAGGAATTGGGTATATTGTTTACCCTTAGCACTTTTTGATATGAGGAACCAGCCCAGCAAGGACCACCACCTGTCACCCCATGAGTATCTAAGAAATCTTACAAGAGCAGCACGAGCCATAGCAAAACAAATTGCACCACCATTTACACAGGAAATTGCCACTGACACAATTACTCCAGCCACAGATAGCCCAGACTGCCAGTTGATGACATTTGACATGGTATACGTGAGGAGTTTTGTGTGAAGGTGGAACAGACCAAGGTTTCATGGTCCCTACAAGGTACACCTACAGCAGTCAAGGTGCAGGGCCTAAGGTATTGGGTGCACTTACAGTAGTAACTATGTGTGTGGTATGAAACAATGAACATATTCTGTTGAAATGTAAAACCACTGTATAAAGATGAAGATAAATAACATCCATGTTCTTCCTCCTCCTCTCTCTCTTTCACTTTGTCTTTTCTACTGACTCATTCCTTTTCCTTTGTTGGTTTTAAGCTGGCAGTAAACTGACTCCCTCAGTTACTCTTCCCCAGACTCGAGATGTGGGGAGGTGGGAAGGAGGGATGCAAAATGATTCACTCATATTAAGAGACAAAAAGCAAATGCGGAAAATTTGATAAATTGCAATATTTCACAAATACACGATGTAATTAATGACAACCTTTAACAAGTATGCTTAACAACTGGTTACATCTTATTTATTAGGAGCTACAATGGGCATGGAAGAGGACCCAGCAGCAACAAATAATAGTGCAGATAGGAATAGACAAAGAAGGCATGGTTACCCTAGTTATTCATTTGAGTGTGTGTTGTTTGTGTGTGCAGTGATATTCTTTCCAACATTATTCGGCATGTTCTTGTACTGGGCAATAGCCTTCGTTTCAATTGATGTGAGCCAGGGGGGCATGGGCATGAAACCAATTAAACAAGGAACGCATTTAATTTGGGATGGTGTTAAGTTAATCTGGGCCCACGGGAGTCACGGAAATTAATACAATAACAATACAAATGGCACAATGATGCTGGCCACGCAGAAGCTCCAACCTTTCAATTCATCTAATTTTAGTGTTTACACAACGAATGACAGAACACCATCAGAACTCACATGGGTACAAAATCACCCCTATCCGACCACAAAGAAAGTTGCAGAATCCACATCAATAAGTAGCATAATAACCAAAGGAGAAAAAGGCGATAGTAGAGATATGTTTAACAGCTATTCCAGCCTCCAGCCTATACACTGAGTGGGAGGGTAAAAAGAATGACCAAGAGACCCTAGTATATAAGGGGGGCTGGACACAGGTGGAAACAGAACAGGAGAAATGGGAAGAACATTATAAATTCGGCCTAGATACGGTTGATGACCCACAGCACCCACACCAAACAAACAAGTGGCATGCTGACATGAGCAACACAGCAAAGAAGACAACACATGAAAGGTATGTCTGATCACTCAAACCCCATGCCTCGGGCACCCCTAAGGTACTGCTGCCACAAGAAATTCCATTTGCAGAGGCACAATGTCTCTTACATCTTGCACTGTGTAGAATCAAAAATATGTTTCAAGCACACACAGTTTCATTTGAACTATTACAAAATTAATGGACATGTTACTCCCCGCCGCAAGGAGTAATTTGTGTAAAGGAGCCTTTTTTGGTGATAAAGGGAATGCTGAACTCAGACAATAAGTGTCAAGACGAAGAAATAATGTGTAAGGCAGAAGCACTGCGAGGGCTGTCTGAAGAAAAACTTTACTGGGTACAGAGAACATGCGCTCCTATATGGACTGAACACATAATGAAGCTCACTTGGGTTACTGCCATCGAAAAACCCTTCAAACTGCAAAAAGACATTTCTTACAAACTCTGCTTCTGCGGGGAAGGTAAAAAGAACATGGGAGAAAACAACAACTGCAGCAAAACTCTCATAATACCTGACATGAAGAAAGGTACGGTGACAATGATGGACACATACTGGGTTTACGACAACCTGGCGTACCTGCACATCCCGCAATCTTGGAGGGGCATGTGCTCCCTGGCAACGCTGCATTCCGTGCTAATGGTGATTCCGGAAGGCCACATCGAAGGTAGAAGCACGCAAGCGGTGGCGCCAAATAAACATTCCCCAATGCCTCTTGAAGAGGTCCCCGTGTATACAATAGATGAAGAAGGGTTGCAGAGCATGATGAAGAGGAAGAAACGATCTTCAAACTATATCTCAGCCAAATCCTCAGAACTATTGGCACAGATCCCTGATTGATTCTGATTGTTCAGCTCGGTCGAGACATTTTTCACGTCCCTCGTTCCCAGCATCCAGGCGAGAGCAAATGCAAAATGACTTCAAATATTGAGCTGGGAGCTCATCCAGCTGGCCAACAACACTTAAAAAGGGTCCAATGTTATGAAAGTGGAACTCCGAGCATTGCGACTAATGACCATGCAGAACAGGTATGTGCTAGACCTGTTAACAGCAATGGATGGAGGTGTTTTCCGAAAATTTGGGAGTGCATGTTGCACTTTCGTACCCTCTGCAGACGTGGACAACGGCTCCCTTTCCCATGTCATTGCAGCAGTGCACAACCTTGGAGAAGGTATGAAAGATGAAGGAGGAGCGCAGCCCAGCACCTGGTGCAACAACCTTTTTTCTTGGGTACCATTGTGGCTTGGGATGACAGTGAAATTCTTCATACCACTCATCGTCTTCTTGCTCCTTATTTTTTGTGTGTGCCAATTAGGACTTAGATACTGCGCCAATGCAGTACTGTTACGCTCACCTGATTCCCACGGGGGCGTCGATCTGGACTGGTCCACTGTTGCTTCCACCAGAGTAACACGTAGAGCCGAGATGACAGACTGGACAGACCCACTTAGCTTCGTTTGTTGGACTCGTATGAATATCTTTCTGCAATGGAGAAAGGGAATTAACCTCCCGTAATCTGAGCGTTAACCCGCCTTCCCACTCCCCTTGTCTGCCAACAGAACACTCCTGAAGTTCCCTCTTAATCTCACCTGAAGATTTGGAAAGATGAGCTCTCCATCCTGCGTCGAGCGCAGGGGCGCGTAGACGACCAGTTACTTCACTGGCGTGGAGGAATTGGTGAGTTCCAGTATTGACTCTAAGTCCATTCCAGTCTAAGCCAGATTCCTTGCAGGTTGCGGATTTAAACCACCAGAAGAGTTCCAAGTGGCAATTGGTAAGATCCTGGTAAGTCTATTGTGGTTCTCCCCTTTGGGGCCGGGGTACAGCGATGATGCAGAATTAACTGCGCCGATCCGAAATGAGGTGAGTACCCCCCTGTGGTAAATCAGGTAAGTCTTTGGGGGTCAGGTTGTATTGTCCTTGTTTTTTCCCATTAGGGGCCGGGGTGCGGTGGTGATGCGGAATTGACTGCGCCGACCCGAGATGAGGTGAGTACCCCCCTGTGGTAATCAGGTAAGTCTTTGGGGGTGATTTGTATTGTCCTTGTTTTTTCCCCTTAGGGGCCGGGGTGCGGCGGTGATGCGGAATTGACTACGCCGACCCGAGATGAGGTGAGTACCCCCTTTGGTAAATCAGGTAAGTCTTTGGGGGTGGTTTGTATTGCCCTTGCTCACCTATCTGTTCTTGTCTCCCCCAGGTGTTGAAGAATGGCCTGGAGATGCTGGATTCGCGATGGACTAAAGGAATGCAGCCTCGGTTGGTGAGTTCAGCGCGGCTCTGTGAGGTGCGTGGCAATG
Organism: Ambystoma mexicanum; assembly: GCF_040938575.1. Classification (NCBI taxonomy): domain Eukaryota; kingdom Metazoa; phylum Chordata; class Amphibia; order Caudata; family Ambystomatidae; genus Ambystoma; species Ambystoma mexicanum. The sequence goes on along the minus strand of NC_090930.1, from coordinate 387,779,680 downwards.
CACCTGAGAAGGCTTCTCTCTTCCAGATCGATGATGTACTGGATCAAGGATTCAGGTAAGGGTTTTGTTCTGACCTCTTCTCCTTCTCCTTTTCTTGTTTCAGGTGTTCCAGGGCTGAAGCAGGCATGGCTGAAGACTGGAGCTGCTGAAGACACGGTGAGCGTTACGCTGCAGCAAGCAGAATAACGCGAAGCACGTGTGGCTGTCCGGGTGTGGCTTAAATAGCCTTGGAAGAAGTCCCAGGTATGTATTCTTGTAACGCTCACCTGATTCCCACGGAGGCGCTGATCCCGGCTGGGCTGCTATTGTTTCTTCAATTGAGAAGCGTAGAGCTCGGACGACTCTCAGGACTGGGCTTCCTCTTATCGAATGTCTGACTTGCAGGGTAAGTTTTCTGCAGGTGGAAGAAAAAGGGTTAATCACCGTTTGATGGGATTCCTTCTCCCACCAATCGCCAGTTTCTCCCACAGCCTAGCTTTCTACTTGTCTCGGCGAGCTCTCACCTTAGGCGTATAAATGCTGAGCTCTCCATCCTGTGTCTGGTGCAGGGGTGCGTGGATTCCAGTTACGTCACTGGATGAGTTCAGTGTTGAGGCTCAAGTCTTTTGCGGCCTTAGTTGTGGCACTGGTGCTGGGATGCCGAAGAGCGATGCCTCCGTTACTGCACGAGCGGATGCCTGTAAGTATACTGTAGTCTTTAGGCTTTAAAAGATGGGAACCTCAATAATGTCCCTTTTCCTTTGTTTCAGGCCTCGGGATGCTGTGGACGTAGTTTGCCGTTGCCGCTGCACGTGCCGATGCACGTAAGTATAATGTTCGTTGGCCGCTTTTAATGGCACCTCTAATAATGTCCTTTTTCTAGTTTTCAGGCGCCAGGATGCCGCGGGCTTTATATCCGTTGCCACTGCACGTGCCGATGCACGTAAGTATAATGATCGTTGGCCGCTTTTAATGGCACCTGAAATAATGTCTTTTTCCTGTTTTTAAGGTGCCGGGATGCTGAGGTTGATACGGCCGCTACTGCGCGTGCAAAAACTGGTAAGTTAAGATGAATGCGACTGCCTTCACCCGAACCCCTTTTTAATTATGTCCTTTGCCTTTCAGGTGCAGAGAAGCTGCCGAAGAGAAGGCCGCGGTTAGCTCCGTTGCAATCACGGATGGATCAGGTAAGCGGGCGCGGCTGCGAGCGAGTTGCACTTTTCTAACCTTATGTTTATTCTTTGCAGGTTTTGCCAGTGACTGGATTCCGGGATCTGGTAAGTATTGTTCTGTGTCTTTCTTCATCCACAGGTTGCTGCGCGGAAGCTGAAGATGACTCTGGACCTGGAATGCAGGAGCCGACTCGGTGAGCGTCCTGCTGCTGCTGCAGAATAACGCGAAGCACGTGTTTTCCATCGGGCGTGGTTTAAATAGCAGAGAAGTGCTTCCAGTGTGTGTTCTTCCACCGGTTCCACCCAGGTAAGAAAAGAGTTCCTGAATGGAGGGAATAGTTCCTCCCAGCCCTGATGGCTGGGGATTTCAACCAGACTGGATTGTTCTGGGTAAATATGCAGCATGGTCTGCCTCAGGTAAGTCCACCCAAGCATTATTACACTGGTTATCAATATGAGCCCGGCACCTATGGCGCCGGGACTGAAACCCTTCATGAGCCTGGCGCCAAAGGCGCCAGGACACGGTCCAAAGGGCCCCTGTAGGGGTCTGCTGGGTCCGGAGTAGTGGAAGACGGGTCTGCTTCTGACGGCGCTGGGCCAGTCCTGGCCCCTCGGGAGTAGCGCCCATGACAGCACCCCCCCTCAAGGCCCCTCCCAAATTTGTCCTCCCCGGGGGTTTTGGTTTCTCGGGAAAGGTTCGGTGAAATTTCTGGACTAGACGAGGAGCATGGACGTGGTCATAGGGTTCCCATGACCTTTCCTGAGGTCCGTAGCCTTTCCAGTCGATTAGGTAGAATAGCTTCGATCTGATGATTTTAGAGTCCAAAATGTCTTTTACTTCAAATTCGGGCTCCCCATTCACTTGAATGGGCTCTGGAGGATTGGTCAATCTGGTTCCAGGTTGCATGGGTTTCAAAAGAGATACGTGAAATACAGGATGTATTCTCATATGGGTTGGCAATTCTAATTTAATGGCCACTGGATTAATTATGGCCGTAATTGGATATGGTCCCAGGTATTTGGGGTTGAAGGTGCGAGGCCCTTTAAGCGATAAATGTTTGGTGGACAGCCAGACTTGATCCCCAACCTGGTATTGAGGGGCATTGCTTCGGTGTTGATCAGCTCCTTTTTTGTACCTCTCTTTAGCTTGTTGTAGATGTGCAGTCGCTTCCTTAAAAGCTTGGGTAATAACGGTATGCAATTGATCCACGGCGGGTGTTCCAAGATCTTGAGGTGGATCAAGGTTTGAGGTTCGAGGATGAATCCCATACAAGATGTAGAAGGGACTCTTCCCGGTACCCGAATTAACTGAATTGTTGTAAGCATATTCAGCTATCCAAAGGATGTCCTTCCAGTTACTCTCCGACTGTTGTAGCATGCATCGTAAATATTGCTCGAGAGTCTGGTTTGTTCTCTCGGTTTGCCCGTCGGTCTGGGGATGATGGCTGGTCGAAAGTCTTACATCGATTTGAGCTAATCGACAACAGCTACGCCAAAAGTGGGAAATAAACTGGCTCCCCCTATCTGAGATTAGTACTGACGGGAAGCCGTGTAGCCGGACGATGTTTTCAAGAAATACTTTGGCTAGGACTGATGCTGAAGGTAAGCCTTTTAGCGGAATGAAGTGGGCCATTTTAGAAAACAGGTCCACAATAACAAGAATGGTGTTGTACCCGGAACAGGAGGGTAAGTCTGTGATGAAGTCCATGGAAAGGGTATGCCAGGGACACGGTGGGATGTCTAATGGTTGCAGAAGACCAGCCGGCCTCTTCTTCTGACCCTTGTTTTGAGCGCACACACCGCAGGACATCACTAATTCCTTTATGTATTTTCTCCACGAAGGCCACCAGAAGTGTCTCTTCACCTTTTCTGTGGTTTTGGCAATGCCAGGGTGACCCTCAATTAATGAATCATGATAGCAGGAGAATACCTGTCTTTGTAAATCGGCGTGTGGTAGGAACAATCGTCCTTGGAAATAAGGCAAGTCATTGCTTACGGTGAAATCTTTTCCTTTTTGTAACCAGTTCAGTAAGTCTGGTGAGGTTACAAGTTGTTTAGTTTTTTCTTCAATATCCTCAATGGATTGTGAAGAAATCAGACCCACGATCCTTTGTTCAGGAATTATTGGTACAGGTTCTGGATGGGCAACGTTATCTCCCATTCCAATTCGGGAAAGAGCATCTGCTTTGCCGTTCTTGTTGCCGGGGCGATAAGTGATCACAAAGTCAAATTCAGCAAAGAATAGAGCCCAGCGAAACTGTCTGGAGGATTGAGCCTTGGCGGTTTTCAGATACTGCAGATTTCGATGATCGGTGATCACTGTGACAGTGTGTCTGGCCCCGAGGAGATAATGCCGCCATGCCTTAAAGGCTGATTTAATCGCTAGAAGCTCTTTGTCTGTGATGGTGTAGTTGATCTCAGGCGCCGAGAACTTCCGAGACCAGAATGCCACAGGATGCAGTTGGTTCGTCTCTGGATCTCTTTGTGATAGGACTGCTCCCGTTGCTAAGCTGGAGGCATCGGTTTCAATGATGTAAGGGAGGTCCGGGCGTGGGTGTTTCAGTATTGGCGCCGAGGTGAATTTAGCCTTTAGCTCTTGGAAGGCTTGTTCTGCTTTTGCGGACCATTCAAAGCATTTATTTTTTCTTAAGATGGCGGTAATGGGTTGTACCACTCGTGAAAACTCTGGAATAAATCTACGGTAAAAATTGGCAAAGCCTAGCATGCTTTGAACGCCTTTCACGGAAGTAGGAGACGGCCATTTGAGGATAGCGTCTACTTTTCTCGAGTCCATGTGAACTCCTTTGGGTGTCAGAATAAATCCCAAAAATTCGACCTCAGTGACATGAAAAACACATTTTTCGAGCTTGGCAAAAAGTTTATGTTGGCGAAGTTTTTTAAGGACCGCCCTAACATGATTTCGATGGTCAGCTTCTGAAGATGAGTACACAAGAATGTCATCTATGTAGACGACAACGCAGACATCAATGAGCTCTCTGAGGACATCATTCATAAAATATTTGAAGGCGGCCGGTGCATTGCATAGTCCAAAGGGCATCACTTGGTATTCAAATAGCCCATACTTAGTGCGAAAGGCCGTCTTCCATTCATCTCCTTCCTTGACCCGTACCAAGTGATAAGCTCCCGGAGATCAAGCTTAGTATAAATACAGGCGTTTTTTACCTGGTCAAGGAGTTCCGGGATCAGAGGTAAGGGGTACCGGTTTTTTACTGTATTCTGGTTCAGAGCACGATAATTTATACAGGTTCTGAAGTCACCTTCTTTTTTTGGTACGAAGAACAGAGCCGAGGATGCAGGGGACTTCGACGGACGGATAAAGCCATTGGCCAGGTACTGGTCTAAATACTGTCGCAGATGAAGGTTCTCAGGCTCGGTAAGGGCGTAAATCCTACTGCAAGGGGGAGTTGCACCGGGTAGCAAATCTATCTGACAATCGTATGATCTGTGGGGTGGCAAGGTGTTAGCCTGTTCCTTTTGAAAAACATCTTGGAACTCTCAATACTCTAGAGGTAATTGTGGACCGTCAGCCGTTACTGACGCTAGGCCAATGTTGGGTCGTGGATAACAAGTTGGTGTGCACTCTGGGAACTTTATCGTCTTTGCTCGCCAATCAATCTGAGGATTGTGTTTCTCCAACCAAGGAATCCCTAGAATTACTTGGAATTGAGGAGCCTTGATCACGTCGAACACAATTACCTCCTGATGCCCGTCTTGGCCTAGTATAGTCACTTCAGTAGTGGTATGGGTCACTGGTCCGGATGCGATTTCCGTCCCATCCACCGTGGTAATGACGTCTTTAACCACCTTTGGACAAAGAGGTAAGTTCATCCTGGAAGCCAATTCGCGGTCCAGATAATTTCCAACTGCTCCGCTATCAATGTATGCCTTAATTGCATGCAAACGATCCGGTTGCTCTGGGTTTACGAAGACCATTGGCATTATGAAGTGCGAGGTCAAAGAACTGGTTTTTACGCTCGGCAAGCGGACCTCTACACTTGTCGGGCGAGGTCGTTTCCCGGCTCAGGCTTTTCAGAACTCTTATCAGAAGCTCCCACTGTCTTCTTAGGTGGTTTCACCGGGCAATCTCGAAGAAAATGTCCTGAATTTCCACAATAGAGACATAGTTGCATTTGTCGTCTCCTGTCGCGTTCTTTCTGGGTTAGGGGACCCTTTACAACCCCAATTTGCATAGGTTCGACGGCTTCAACTCCTTTGGTGTGACTTTGAGGCTTAGGGAACACTCGTGTTTCAAACCTGGATCGATCCGCCTTTCTGTTTTGTAGTCTGTGATCCAATTGGACCACCAAATCAATGTACTCTGAACAATCCTGAGGAGGATTCACTACCTGGGCAAGGACGTCTTTGAGTTCGCCACGCAAACCCCTGTGAAAAAGCATGATTCTTTTGTCCTCAGGCCATCTGGTTTCCACGATTAGCCTATTGAATGATGCAATGTAGGCCAAAAGATCTTGATTGCCCTGTCGTAGGGAAAGGAGTTCGTTGTCCAGGGCCTGCCCCTGGGAATGCCTTGCAAAAAGTCTTTCCATATTTGCCTGGAAGGTCGGGAAATCACAAAGGATAAGGTCATCCTGTGTAACCAGAGGGATCGACCAATCAGCTGCACTGCCGCTAAGATACAAAAGCACAAAGGCTACCTTAGTCTGGTCAGTCGGAAAGGCTGCAGGTCTACAAAGAAAGTGCAATCGGCATTGATTTATAAACACTGCAAACCGTTTAGGGTCACCAGAGAAGTGTTCAGGCGGTGCCAATGGCACATTTCCGGGTAGGTTGATTTGAACAGGATTGGCTGAAGCCGCTGGGATATAGCTCCCTCCTGAATTAGGTAGCGGGGTTTGCCCCGCTTGTGTCTGTAATAACTGTCTGGCGAGATCATCAGTTTGTTCTTTTGATATTATCAATTCCCTCCTAAGGGCATTTGTTTCCTGGCGGGCAGCATGAACTTCAGCTCTTAATTCCCCTAATAACTGGGCCAGTTGGTCTGTGTTGGAAGTTTCCATAGTGCCTGGGTAGGAGGTTATTGGTAGGCTTCACGTTCTGTAACGCTCACCTGATTCCCACGGAGGCGCTGAACCCGGCTGGGCTGCTATCGTTTCTTCAATTGAGAAGCGTAGAGCTCGGACGACTCTCAGGACTGGGCTTCCTCTTATGGAATGTCTGACTTGCAGGGAAAGTTTTCTGCAGGTGGAAGAAAAAGGGTTAATCACCGTTTGATGGGATTCCTTCTCCCACCAATCGCCAGTTTCTCCCACAGCCTAGCTTTCTACTTGTCTCGGCGAGCTCTCACCTTAGGCGTATAAATGCTGAGCTCTCCATCCTGCGTCTGGTGCAGGGGTGCGTGGATTCCAGTTACGTCACTGGATGAGTTCAGTGTTGAGGCTCAAGTCTTTTGCGGCCTTAGTTGTGGCACTGGTGCTGGGATGCCGAAGAGCGATGCCGCCGTTACTGCACAAGCGGATGCCTGTAAGTATACTGTAGTCTTTAGGCTTTAAAAGATGAGCACCTCAATAATGTCCCTTTTCCTTTGTTTCAGGCCTCGGGATGCTGTGGGCGTAGTTTTCCGTTGCCGCTGCACGCGCCAATGCACGTAAGTATAATGTTCGTTGGCCGCTTTTAATGGCACCTCTAATAATGTCCTTTTTCTAGTTTTCAGGCGCCGGGATGCCGCGGGCTTTATATCCGTTGCCACTGCACGTGCTGATGCACGTAAGTATAATGATCGTTGGCCGCTTTTAATGGCAACTCAAATAATGTCTTTTTCCTGTTTTTCAGGTGCCGGGATGCTGAGGTTGATGCGGCCGCTACTGCGCGTGCAAAAACTGGTAAATTAAGATGAATGCGACTGCCTTCACCCGAACCCCTTTTTAATTATGTCCTTTGCCTTTCAGTTGCAGAGAAGCTGCCGAAGAGAAGGCCGCGGTTAGCTCCGTTGCAATCACGGATGGATCAGGTAAGCGGGCGCGGCTGCAAACGAGTTGCACTTTTCTAACCTTATGTTTATTCTTTGCAGGTTTTGCCGGTGACTGGATTCCGGGATCTGGTAAGTATTGTTCTGTGTCTTTCTTCATCCACAGGTTGCTGCGCGGAAGCTGAAGATGACTCTGGACCTGGAATGCAGGAGCTGACTCAGTGAGCGTCCTGCTGCTGCTGCAGAATAACGCGAAGCACGTGTTTTCCGTCGGGCGTGGTTTAAATAGCAGAGAAGTGCTTCCAGTGTGTGTTCTTCCACCGGTTCCACCCAGGTAAGAAAAGGGAATAGTTCCTCCCAGCCCTGATGGCTGGGGATTTCAACCAGACTGGATTGTTCTGGGTAAATATGCAGCATGGTCTGCCTCAGGTAAATCCACCCAAGCATTATTACACTGTTTATCAATATGAGCCCGGTGCCTATGGCGCCGGGACTGAAACCCTTCATGAAACTGGCGCCAAAGGCGCCAGGACACGGTCCAAAGGGCCCCTGTAAGGGTCTGCTGGGTCGGGAGTAGTGGAAGACGGGTCTGCTTTCGAGGGCGCTGGGCCAGTCCTGGCCCCTCGGGAGTAGCGCCCATGACAATTCTTCCACAGCCCCACCCGAGAGGAAAGGAGTCCCTGAGGTAAAGTAGTCCCTTTAAGCCTCATTTGGCTTGTGGCTTCGTGCAGCATGGTCTGCATCAGGTAGGTATGCAGCATGGTCTGCAACAGGTAAGATTTCTGTAATGAGCCTGGCGCTCATGGCGCCAGGACTGACTTTATTCTTATGAGCGTGGCGCCATAGGCGCCAGGACTGTAGCCAAAGAGCCCCTAAATGGGGTTTTTGGGCATGCTTCAAGTGGCATGATGCCTGCTTCCGGGGTTGCTGGGCCTGGTCTGGCTTTCCGGGGGCAGGCATCGTGACAAGTACCTAATGATGCACTGATGATGGTAACAATGGCCCGTGCAAATGGAGTGGTGCAAATAAAGCATGAGGCTGAAGTACAAACAGGAGATAATTCAGAGCCAAAATATAGAATGGCCGCCATATACAACACAGGGCATAGAGTAGATAATTTATATCACACAACCATAAAGGAACCCAAAGAATTACAATGGTACAAGGAAGTATGGGTGGACCTGGAGGGACAGGGAGGGTGTATTTACATGACTTGCAACCCAGTTGAATATGATAGTAGGGGGGAGAGTCTCAGGGTGGTATGCAGAGCATGGATGCCAATAAAGGGAACACCTGCATGGGATGAAGCAGTGGCTGAAGAGGAAGAACGTAAGAGGTTGGGACAGTTACAATATTTGTTACTTAAGTAACAAAAGGGGAGAATGAGTGGGAGGAGAGGGTCTCGGAACCCCCCCTTTTCATTCTTGCACTTCTTGGGTAGGCCCAGTTGCGGCTGGTTTGGGTTCAGGGCCCCAGCCCCAGAGCACCCGTGTGGGAATGCCCTCGAACTGCAACCCCCCTTAAGATAGCATATATCCAGAGTTGGACGAGACTCCATTTTGTATATTACCGACTCCATTTTGATATTTTGTATTGGCAGGCCAGTTGTGAACATAGAACACAGGCCTACAGCTCTCCCAGCCAGGCACACACAGCGAGCAATCTACTCCCCCCACCTCCTCCCCTGTGCCATCTCTGCAGTTGTTCGGTTCTCATGAGAGACTAGCTGTGAGAATGCAACAAACTTTACACTGTATCTTCTGTCTTCCATCTTACTTCATTGACCCTGACACGGCCCAGTACAGGGGCCAGCAACAGAAGTCGTCCATCTCTATAAACCTACCCCACAACCCACAGACCCTGGCCATAAAGAATACCATCCCCATATTCCCTAACGCATGACCAATACAGCTAGAAGCGACCCTCGAGTATTTTTAAATGATCGCGCCCCAATAGAAGAAAATCAAGTGTCTCCCTGGATGCGATTAGACCAAGCTGCTCATGTTCTGTAGAATAATGCATTATGTAAGTGCTTTCAATCCGGCACTTCACCTACGTCAACGCCTAGCGTGTAATGCACAACTGAAATCCTTATTTATCTGTGTCTAAAAGTTCTTTTATTCTGAACGATGTACCACTCATATCATGCCCCGCTCTTGGAACCCCCAGTCACACTGAACCAGGAATCAGGATGGTTTGCAAAGTTAAAATATTTAATTATGTATTCACAATTCAATCACACTATGTTTAATGGGTACACATTGATCACCAATGGGGTGCTGTAAAACTAAGCAATCTCTTTAATCACAATGAGTAATAATGAGCAAAAGAAAAGCAGCACAGAAATAATACTTTTGTGTATGTGTTCAAATCAAATAGCAGTGTGGTTACTATTCCCCCCTGCACACCTCTCAACCCCCCAATAGGCAATGTAAAGAGATAGGAGGAGAGAGCAGGTACTCAGGAATGGCAGAATTCAAACAAAATAACAATCCCAGTTCCCCCCAGCAAACACAAGAGAAAAACGGAATTGATTGGCAAGCTGTCCAAATGGTTTCAAAGTTATCTGAAGAATGGATTGGGTGAAAACACTAAATATGGTTTAAATTACTGAAATGGTTTAAATTCTTTTGGGAGCCACTTTAGATAGTTACACACAAACACTAGCAATGATTTGATACTAAGGAACAATGTGAAATCTTAAAATTAAGGTCGGAAGCAATCAAAAGCTGTTTTACACATGTCAGAATTTCCCTAAATGAAAAATTTGCGGCAAACTTTTCAGCATGCGGTAATCGCGATTACGGGAGAACCATATGGGATGCGGAAAGCTGAGGATGTTAGCTACAAGCGGAAGTTGAAATTCTGTTTCTAGCATAACAACTGAAGAAGTTATTGATGTTTTAGTGGAGGTCGTTTTTTTTAGATATGCGCAAGAATGGAAAACAGGAATGCACTTTTAAAACACAAATAGGATTTCTTACACTAGATTATGACCATAGAAAAAGAGAATGCCACACATGAATTTCCACAGTCCTGGCCAAGGACCCTTCACGTTGTGGATACTCACTGTCTTTCTGGGATTCAATGTATTTATTCACAACACTAATGATTTATGATTTTAGAAAACAGATAAGAGAAACTTAGCGCAAGAACAGTTCTGACAATTCAAAAGTACTCCTAACACTACCGGTTCTGAATACAAGATACAATGGGTTTAAGATAGGGATTAACTATGGACAGTAGATATGCTAGCTGTGCCCAGCTGTCTATCCCAGAACCAGGTTCCCTTCCCTGACCAGAAATCTTGACGGACCAGAATCCTGACGGTTCCGTTTGAAACATATCTAGTGAGTATCTATAGCCCAGCTGACCGATTGACCCAAGAAGCGTCATTGCCACACCACGTGTTCCTGAGCCAACCACAACCCTTCAATCCTTTAGCACCTATAGGGGTTCACCCCTAGTGACCAATCCCAATTGTACATGTGCCCCTTAGGCCTTCCCTCTGTTGATGACGAAAATACTGTATAAAAGTAAATTGTAACATGTTTTCTGCAGAGTGCTCTCGGCGTGAACAGCTTAGATTCTGCTTGCCCTATTTTAGATAAAGTCTTTTATTATAACCAGCAATTGGTCTTGGTCTCATTCCCTCAAAGGATGTGTCTTGATTGACTTTATTAAGAGATGTAACTGCACTTTTTGGGCTTCTCACTTTCAATATGATAAGATATGATAGGTTATTTATAACACGCTTAATACCCAGAGGTTTCTAAGCGCGGATCCGGGGATCAAACCTGTGGTGCTCCATGTCTGTCTTGCTTCCAAGGCAAGCATGTAGCCCCTGAGCTATCCTCCTTCATAATTCTGAAGCCTCAGATTCTACTGAGCAATGTGAGGTGGTATTTGGGCCTTTGGACTGTCATACAATCTGAGGAGGGCCTGATGATTTGTGGCTATGGTGAATGGTTTCCCATACAGAAATAAATGAAAGGGTTCACAGGCTGAAACTAGACCCTCTTTTTCTGGCTGCGAGTATGCCTATTCAATGGTGGATAGGCTCCGTTTTGCATATGTTACAATGTATTTCTGTTGAGATCTGTCAGGATCACATTGCGCCAAGATTGCACTGAATCCCTTATACATGTACAAGCCTAAGCATGTAATGAACATAGTAATGTACCGGCATTAACAGGACAGCTCCAACTGATGGTATCCTTCATTCAAATTCAGCTTGGAGAACACTGTTGGCCCATTCAACAGGTGTATCATGTCAGTTACTCTTGGTACCTGATGATGCTCTCTTTCAATTAATTGATTAGGGTACCATATGTTGACACATAAATTGATAGATTCGCTTTGGCTTTTCTTGGGAACATGGACAATGTGGGACACCCACAGTGCAGGTCCCATCACAGGTTCTTTTATAATTTGTTGCAATTATTTGTGCAGTTACATTTCACCCGGTTTATGTTTATGGGAATGTCCCTATAGTTTTGTTCTATTGGCCTAACCAATTAGTTGAAGTGCAACAGCACCTGACATTTCTTCAGCTTCCCCAACCCTTTAAATAGTGAACAAATGATTTGTTCTATTTTCTCGGTCGTTTTCATGTATTTACGGCCCATCAGCGAGTAAAGAAAGTGTACTAATCCCATGCCAAATGCTGTTTTGATACTCAGAATGCAACCACTGTCAACAGCCGGTTTTAGTACTTAGAGCTGAATGCGCAAAGATTGCCACTTGTAATGTCACATCCGCGAAAACATGCCACTCCATGGCAACAATGTCGGTGGCCGATGTAGATATATATGCACCTCCAATGGTCTTTGATAGTTTGTTGTATATGTCTTCACTAATCACATTGACTGTGGCTCTGGTGTCAATCAAGAATTTGGGTGTTAGGCCATATATCTGGAGTAGTTAGCGTGCGTAGCGCTATGTTCAAGCATGGATTGATTCCTTAGCACAAACATGTACCCTTTCTTCCCTGGAGTCACTCTCTGATTGCTACCTGGCAACCAAATATCATACATTGTGTCTTGGCCATCTGTAACCACTTTTCTCCGGCAAGAGGGTCTCTTGTGTCTCATGTGATGACCACTCGACTCTGGTGCTCGTACTCGTTGCCTTATAGCCACTTACGGATGTTTGAGTGTGGTGCTTTTGAAATACATCTCTGGAGTCGGAGGAGCCTGTGTTGAATACCTTGCAATGTGCCCCACCGCCGTGAAATGGTTTTCTCTGCCACATGCAATGCATTGCAACCAATTGTAGGGAAGACTCCTTCATGTGGAAAATGATATTCACGTCTAAAATAAACCTTGTCAGTCAGTTTCGGTGCGCAAGTCGTAGATGTTATCTTATTAATGACTGCTTCTCCTTATGTACTGTGGTATGAAAAATGTGCCTTTTGTAATCCACGTTAGTATGTGGCACAAAACAATTCTGACAGCGCGCTTTTAAGATCATCATATGTAGCCATAATGTCCTCTGGTAGTTTATACACTATGGGCCTCATTACAAGTTTGGAGGTAGGCTTACTGGTAAAATCGGCAGGCTGCCGCCAAACTTGCAAATGTTTCCATCTCTTGGAAATGGGGAAATACAGGACCACTACAACCCTGGCGGACCCTGTATTTCCCTATTGCCAGGGGCCGGAATCTTTTACTCCCCATTCCCATTTGAGCCCAATAGGGCTCAATGGGAATGGGGAGGTCGGATGCACCGGCAAAATTCAGAATGGTGCTGGTTCATCCGACATGCTCTGCTCACGGGTGCTGTTCTGCCCGCCAGGTCCGACCTGGCGGTTGAAAAGGCCCCTGCGAGCAGAACTCGTAGTTTGCCGGTCCGGTAACTGTGGCACCGGCAAGCTTACCGGTACCGTAGTTACCGGACCGGCAAACTTGTTATGAGGCCCCCATGTCTTGAACCGATGGACCGACCGCCAGTGTAAGGAAGGTCTTTTTCCTATGGCCATCAAGTAGACTCAGAGCATCAATGTAAACATCAAAGTCTCTGATTCATCCCAACTATCGGAGTCCCAGGTTGCTAGTGTCTGCCAAATCAAAAGCTGTGGGAAATGGCAAGGAGAGTTATTCTACATGCACTTAAGCAAATACCGTGATGTGGTCGCTGAGTGTCGTCATCAGACATGGCTCTATTTCAAAATTGACATCTGCAATGCCTAAGAGTTAAAAACTTTTCTTGCTGTGGCAGTGTGCAGCTGGCTCCTTGAACAGGGACAACTTCCTGCATGTACCTGTGTGTGCTACTTCAGGTGATAGGAAGTGTCAATGATCACGGTCACCTCCCTTGACTTTCACTACTTTCCTTCAGGCCTTATTCTTGTCACTGTGATCTGTACACATGTGCTGCAGTGGTGATTCTGACCAGCTGTGTCAAACAAATGACATTTTCTACTACGCAGGCCTCTCAACTTTGGAGCAAGGACCACGTTCTCCCACGCACTTACACTGCATGGTGCTGTCTCTGTGTGAGTTGCTTCGACATGTGCTCTTCTTACAGCAGTCAAGCACCAGGTGACCATACCCAGCTGTGCCTTGGAACAACGCCGGGTACATCTCTTCTGGATAGGGAGTACACTTCTCTGCTTCTTTTCACGAACGCGGCTCAAAAATACCAACTTTCTCTGTCGAGTGATGCAGACATTGGGTGGCAGCACCGGCGTGATGAGCTGGAACATACCTACAGGTCGCTCCCATTCTCGGAAGACATGAAGCTATCGTTGTGTGCCACTAGGGTTCATTTCCCTTCATCACCAATGTTATGTTCCAGCTAGAACATTAAGGAGATTAAAACACAGATGTTTGTTTCCAACACCAACTTTATTATTCTGTAACTGACACCTCCTTATCCGTGTTTCAATTCCTTTCATCCCCATCTCAACTCTGATCCCGACCACAACATAACAAGAGGAATCAAATGTGAAATTAATCAAAAATTGTATTCTGTGACATTACATCCTGCGCCACAGCAAAGCAGCATCAAAGTGCATGAAGTGCAGTCTGCAGGACCGCAGGTTGCTAAGCGGAGTGTTTCAATACCACTCACCAAGGCCACTGATGGAGTCATTGCATATATCCCACTCCTCATCGATGTGCGGGTAGTGCAGTCTGTAGGACAGCAGATTGCTGTATTGAGGGTTTTGCGGTTGCTCACTAAAGACACCTTTGTTATAATAACAAATAGCCCACCCGATGGTTAAGCTGCGTTGAAGTGTTGGAAGTGCAGTCTACATGACTGCAGGTTGCTGGGTGAAGGGTTTCATTGTTGCTCACCAAGGATACCTGTACACTAATTACAAATATACCACCCCAGGGCCAAACTGGAAAAGTGTAGTCATGGAGAATGTATACTGATGTTTACAGCACAAGTGGCTATGTGACATGTTCCAGTAGATCCAGAGGTGTTTCTATATGGGTTCAGAATTCTACTGGCATGGCTACCTGGTTTAGTGGAAAAGATTGTGAGAATACCTGACAGGTTTTTGTTCAGACCACGAATACCTATGGAAGAAGAGGGGGACAGACTATGCCTATATAATTAGAATCAGCCATAGTACGATGGCAATGCTCTAAGGAGTAGATGAGGGAGAACAGTAATAACTGTTGAGGAAGGGTATAGATTGACTGACATCACTGATGATGACATGTTCAGGGAAGACCAAACAAACTGATGATGAAGTGTGTTCTTCATGAGCCTCACATACTGGATAAGAATAGAGAAAAGGGAAGTCCCACAGCGAATGGCCATAATGCGGCAACGACCAGCATATTTTCAGGAAGACTTGTAAAAGGTGCTGATTGTCCTTTGGACCACAGGCCCTTATGACATAGGTTTATTAAAGGTAATAGGGGAAGTTAAAAGAAGCCAGGAGTGATTTTACCTTGAGCAAGACAGTAGCCCATGTCTGGAGAGGCTGATGAGGGTATATTTCAAACTATTAAAGCACTAATGAAACAAGGAATTCTGGTGCCATCAGAGTCGTTGTGTAACACTGCACTGTATCCGATTAAAAAATCTAAAGGTGGGTCGTGGAGATTTATACAATATATGAAACTGATTAACCAGATTGTAGAGGCAGAGTTTCCTTTAGTTCCTAATCCGGTGACAATACTGTGCAGTATCACAGTGGAAGCTCGATATTTCACAGTGATCGATTTGAAAAATGTGTTTTTCTCAATGCCGTTGCACACAGACACACAAGATTTGACTTTCTTGACTCAACTGAAACATACTCCTTTGCCCGAGGGGTACTGTGAGTCCCCATCAATCTTTAATAGAGCCCTACAGCTGGATTTAGTCAATAGTGCAGTGATACAGTACTTGGATGTCATTTTAATTTGTAGCACCCCGGAAGATGAGTGCGGGACAACACTCAATTTAACTGATGACTATTCTAGCAGACAGAGGATACAAGGTAGATAAGTAGAAGTTACAATACTGCCAAGAAGATGTGTTATACATAGGGCAGTTGATTTCACATGCCGGAAAGAAAGTGACACCTGAAAGAGCTGAGGCAATTATGAAAACCTCAAAGCCAAATACAGTGAAACAGATGCAACAGTTTCTGGGGCTATGCAATTATGTTAGAGCCTGGGTGTTTGATTACAGTGTATATACAAGACCCCTTTTGCAAGCTTTAAAGAAGGAACAAGTGGATAAAGTTAAAATAGAATGGGCTGAGGAGATGGAAGAAGGGCTTGCAGAGTTGAAAAAAGCTATTTGTATGGCCCCTGTTTTGGGAATTTCCAATTATGCAGAGGCATTTTATCTGTTTTCGCACACAAATGGAACAGTCGTGACAGCAGTGCGTACACAGAGAACTACATTGGGATACAAGCCTTTCAGCATATTACAGTGGAATTTTAGACCCAGTAATGAGAGGACACTTTCCTTGTGAAAATAGTGAATCCTGCCATGTTTATAGCTGATCCAGTGAAGGAAGGTGAACATGTACATGACTGTAGCAATTATGTTGAATTGTATGATGATATACCCTGAGTAAAGAAAAATGCTTTAGCAGGAGGAGAAATTCTCTTTATTGACGGTTCTTCAAAAATTGATCAGACTATTGGGGAAAGGCAATCTGTCACAGCAGTAGTGAGACAAAGATTAAATGGAGAATTTGACGTTGTAGCAAGTGCAAGACTATGGTCTCACTTTTCAAAGCAAGCAGTAGAAGAAGTAGCGCTTATTGTCACACTTGAGAAACACAAATGGCAGGAAGTGACGGTGTATAATGACTCTGCCTATCTGCGGTCAACCATACATGTAAGTTTAGCATGTTGGAAAAGGAGGGGCTACCTCTGTGCGGATGGCACTCCAGTGCAGCCACATCTTTATTGGACAGGCTTATTAAACACTACAACTCCCAGTGGCCATAGCGGTAATTAAGTGCGCAGCTCACACTAAGCAAACAGATTTTTCTCTTGGGGGAACAAATCTGAAAACGATGAATCGAAAAGGGTAGCATAGTCTCCAGATGTTTTGAGTTTTGATACTGAAAACTTTAAAGAGAAAGTAGTTACAACTATGGTGATGCTAAAAGGGTTTAATAAATTATAAATAACCCAACTATTGGAGATTCAAGGGTGTGTCCTGCAGTGTGCACTGCAGGACAAGCAGGAATTAAGGAAAAGAAAGGGGTGTTCTTTATCCCCCACTGAAGCATAATGGCAACAGGACAGCACTGTAAAGCCGTTGATTCCAGTAGCTTTAATAAAGTCGCGCTTGAATAGTTGCATTACCCCATGCATAAAACTAGGGAGATTCTTGCTGCTACGATTACGGAAGCCTGACTCATTATGAATTTTTTGGAACATGTTGCACTATTTATAGTGAACTGCATTGTGTGTCAAATGTTCATGGCTGGGCATTAACTGAGAACAATTAGAGTGGTAATACTGCAACCGAATGGTCCGTTTCAGCCTTTGTATATCGATTATGTGGATATGCTGCAAGTCTATAATGGATACAGATATCTATTAGTGGTGGTGTGTCCCTTCTCTAGGTGGATAAGTGCTGAGATCCAGCAATGGGGCACATATTGTGAATGAGGTATTCGAACAAATAGGGCTTCTAATTAATATAAAACACACATTTTCTTCTGCTTATCAACCGCAAGCTAACAGAATATATATGAGAGACTCAATGGCCTCCTTAAAGAAAGGATTTCCAAGATTAAATTGACTTTGAAGAAGGGATGGCTATATTGCCTACCGTTACCTTTATATACCCTTGGAAATCAGCCAGGCTCAGACCACCCCCTAACCCCTCACGAGCTGGTGACAGGACGACATATGAGAATGTCTCTTACACCTCCGTCTAGAAGTAGAAATTATGCCAAGAGTATAGTTAAAATCTTAGGTGATAAACTGCATGATTATTTGACATGTATGACCTCTAGCATCTCTCTCATTTCAGATCAACTCAAACATCACGGGGGTCGGTCTCAGATTACAGATGAAGACAATTCAACAACCAGCGCAACTGAACTTCTATCAGCACCCAAGTTGTATGCTGATGATTCTGTTCTAATTAGAAACTTTACTCATACGTGGCATGAGCCAGGCTTTAAAGGCCCTTTTTGTATTGAAATTATAACCCCCACAACTGTAAAAGTCCATGGAAGACAAGCTTGGCTTCACTTAAATAACGTAAAAGCCTTTAAATGTGAGTCCTTCCCTCCCACTGTTGCCAATCTAGAAGCAAGACAAGCAGAAGACTTTCAGCATGTGCAGACTTGATCGATGACAAAGAAGAAGGACAATAAAACACCATTTTGTGAATGATCCAGATTTAGTTTGGACTAGAACTCAAGTGATACTCCTTATAGATAGTACAAAGACTTGTGGATAGTTTTAGTACACTATAAATGAGCTTTAGAAACTCATCGAAGCATCAAAATAATCCCTAAACGTCAATTTCTGATCAGAAATTGGAAACTAGATCAATATCCAGATTCATTTCGTGGTGCATACCTGTTCTAAGAAGTTAACCCTCTGGTACTCACTGATAGTGATGTGAAAAGGCTTGTGCTAGCTGTTTTTGTATCTATACCTCAAGGTTATCCTGCTCTTGTCAGAAGAGACGTTGATATTCACACTTTTTTACAGGATCCTAAAAATGGCCTTGTGATTTGAAGGCTCCTTATTGCCATTGTTGAAGAGATTTTGCAACTGCAAGTATAAAGAATGTTGACAAAGTGTATTAAAGATGAGAAATTTGGAAGCTGGCACAGTTCTAGAGAATGAAGCACAAATACCAGGATGGAACAAAAGGTGGTTGCCTATATTCTGGTGTATAATGTATGCTTGCACAATTACACTCTTTGCCTTTCTATTTATCCTCTTTCCCTGTCTCTTTCACATTAGTACTCTTATTGAGACAGAGGCCCTTATGTTTCCCCACTACATCAGCTTCTTTTGATTTATTTACTTTCACTGACACAGAGGACCCTATGGTTCTCCCGAAGGGGAGAACTACTTTTGATTTGCTTCATGAGTATTATACAGCTTTCACGTATGGAAGACATAAGAGAAGTGCAGAGGAAGATAATGAGGGGATACATGCTTATCTAGACAATGCAACACACATGGGTAATAATATGTTTTATCAACACTTGAAAAATGTGGGGGAAAGAACATCTAAGGAAAGTTTCTCAGTCTGCGCTCTCATACCCTATACCATGAATGCAGCACAAACTTTCATTTCCAGAGAAATTCCAGAACACAATAACAGATACCTCGTTCATCATGCAGCATATGCATGACTAGAGGACCATTTCAGGGAAGTTGGGCTAACTTGCGATGGAGTTCGAAATGGTCGTTTCAATTTCAGGATGATTATATCAAGATTTCACAGATGGAAAAGCAAACTGGATGGGAGAGCAAGGTGCTTGTGTATCCTTCTGATGTACAGGAAGAGGTGATCATGAAAGGCATGAGGAGAATGGAATGCCCTGATATAACAGAGATAGCTAGATCGCCTGTATGCTGGGAACGAACTGAAGTCCTACTCTACGGACAAGTGAATTCTAAGAAGGGATGGGAAGGAGGACTGATGTCCTGTGCAGCTCATCTATTGAAGTCAGAATATGTGAAAGAGGTACAGAGAGTAAACAATGGGTGTTTGAAGTCATGGGCGATGCATGTCAAACTGCTGACATTGGTTGAAAATGAATCAGGTCCAATGATGGGGATCCCATTGGTGAATGCAATATTGTGTTTCCAAAGAGATGGAGGAAATTGTGTGGAAGAAAATAAAGGCTGCAAAACTACAGCAAACTTTTCCAGAATGGGAGCAGGGACAGCCTTTCTGATGGTTCGATATTGGGCTTGTGGGCCTAGGGCTTACATGAAGTTTCCCAAGGATTGGGGAGGAATGTTTTCCTTGGTACTCATCCATGTTAGTGATTTCTCAAAGTGATCTGAACATTGGAGAATTTCCTAAAGTAGATGCCCATTTGAGAAGGAGAAGAGCGCTTACATTTCTAAATCGAACCAGAAGAGAGAACTGCTTCTCAGCTAAGTCAATAGAAGCCTTTGAGGCCATTCCTTATGAGCACAGGTTGTTCAGCCAGACTGCTTCAATATTCACAACTATCTTTATGCCTGGGATCCTGATGAGGGCCAATGCCAAATGGCTGCAAATCACCAGATGGGAGCTCCTGCAGACATTTAACACCACCATAAAGGGATTCAATGCTATTAAGGAAGAATTCAGGGCCATACGACAGATGACCCTGCAGAACAGATATGTCCTTAACATGATCACAGCGATGGAAGGAGGGCCATCATGTTGCATATTCATACCTTCTAATGATGAAAACTGGACTTTGACCAAGGCCATAACGCTTTTGGTGAATCTGCATACTCAGATGACAGACGAGTAGAGGACATTGCAGATGACAGCTGGTTTATGCTCATATTCTCATGGATTCAGCAGTGGATGGCAAACAGCATCACGTTTCTTGGAGCACTACTACTCATGGTGATGTTTGGATTCTGTGGGATCAAGATAATAATTTCCCAATGTAAGAAGACAGCAAATAAAGCAGTAGGGATGACGATCATGATGAATGTCAAATCAGGGTTTGGACCCAAGGAATTGACAGATGAAGATGTTAGGAAATACATAGAGGCCAGCTTCATGGCACAATAGGGAATACAGTTTCTGTATCCAAAGAATCACTAGAAGTATGTGGGATGATGGGTTTATTGTAATCCCAATGGACAGTGCAGCTATATGACCTGGAGTGTGGATGAACATGTCAAATCGGCCGGCACCCTTGGAGGGGGTGATGAAGATTTGGAGTCTTAAGAAGCACATTTTTAAGATAATTTATCAAGATGTGGAAACCAGTGAGGGGGTGATCGAGGGCTCAACTAGAGGAGGGAGTATAGAGGAGCTGCTGCATGCCTCTGCAGGTAATCCTGACCCCTACCTCATGTATGTTGGAAGCCCGAGATTGTGTCGTGCTTGACACCAGCAGTTGTGACCATACCACAGTGAATATATTCGAAAGAAGGTACCTACTAAGAAAACCCTATCAAATGTATTCCCAAATAGATGACAATCTGAGGAAGGAACTCCCTGAAGAAATATGAAAATGAGAGAAAGAGGAGCTGGTGACATCGCAAGAGATGAACGTGGCACACTGAGAAGACTAGCTGAACAGAATGCATGGACCGTATAGAAACTGATGACGAAGTAAAGAATCGAGTAAACTTACATATGCGAAAAGAAGTCTGCATGTCTGTGATGCACTGCATAAAATGCAAGCCTTTCAGTAACTGTACAGATGCAGCAAGGCAAGTAGACTAAATGATCCTAGAAGCTGGCTATACACAGTGAATAGATTGCAGGCAGAGCCGCCATTGTTTAGAAACTGGCATCAGTGTCATGAATTTAGTAAGCTCAGATCCATCGAGAAGGAAAGCCGAAAACTGTGTCGCTTAGAGAATTAGCTGAGATCTTGGATATGAATGGCAAGGTTGTTTGGCCTGGTCTCAAATTCAAGGCAGCCAAGGCCGGCTTTCTATTCTTGAAGGCTGTAAAACGTGAGAAGATGAATCATCCCTTGCTAAGTTTCAAATAAAGGAACACCATCTATGCCAAGTTTTATTAATTTAAGACACTTAAATGCTGGAAAAATTGTCGAAATAATGGTCTCATGCCACGTGAGCCATGAATGGAAATAAAGTTAGGCATGGAGTTCTAGAACAAGCGATAGTTCATGCTCGCACTCCCTTATATTCTCAGAGACAAGAATAAACTGTGTTGGGGGAAAGGCAGTCTTTTTCTGCCCCCTTCACCATCCCCACACTGAATAGATCTTGTGTGTGCTAAAGGGGGGAGACACCCCCTCTCTCTTGTCCATAACCATACTAATTAATAGTAGTAAACAAACAAACAACCAAGCCTTTATTGAGGCTCAGAGACTCCAGTTTGTGACACTGCAGAGGCCATCTTTTACTAGGCATGAAAATGATCTCTAATAGTCCAATCCCCCTCTGCCTTCTGCTAGCTCCACACAAGCCGTTTTCTCACGGAAGTCCAGCCATTCATTGTTGCAACATTTAATATCATCCAAGGTCAGATGAGCCCACTGCACTGTGTGAGACCGGAGCAGGCCCCAGCTCAAGTGCACGTTCATCTCCACTAACCCGTCCGTGTCCCTTCAACCCCTAGCCTGCCAGGCCCCAGTCCATTGGAACCCTGTCCCTCTGCTCTTTTGATACAGATACACATCTGACCCCTCACAGTGACCAGACGAGAACACTCACCATAACCCTAATCCTATGCACCAATATATCTGCTGTAGAAATAACACAAGTCCATCCGTATCATGAGTCATCAGGTAGATCAAATCCCACAGCGCAGGCACCTGGGTTTGGGGCACAGTGGTTTATGAGTGCCTGGGTGCAAGGGAAGAAATGCACGTATATCTGGCAGTGGGTTCTGAAAGTATCCCCTATTCATGCTAGAATTTTATGTGTGCCATTTGTCTCATGCCATCAGTTCTTGTTATATTAGCTTAGAGAATTAGATATGTATCGTTCTTCTAAACAGACCTTCACCGGGGAGATGAGCCCAGCTGACCCACATGCTCCCTGATCGACTCGGACACAGCAACCAATTGTAGCCTGACATCACCCATAGAGCATGCTGTGCCATGGGGGCCGACCAATTGAAATTGTTATTTCATACTGTATGTCATTACATCAAACGTGATGTTATTTTGGCTCATAAGTTGCTGACCGTGTATTGTTTGGCAGAGCGCTCTCGGGCAGCAGAGTTATCTGCTTGCATTTACTTTACATACATTTGTTTCACTTGCAATTATTCTCTTGGTCTCATTCCCTAGCGGGGTGTGTCCATTTATTTGGTCTCAGGTATACGTGCATTGTTGGGTACAAGCCTTCAACTGCAAGGCAAAGTTCAAAGACAATCTTCATGGCAGAAGTCATGGGTTATGAGAGACGTTAGGCGAATTGGGTGGGGATGTAAAGTCAAGTCCACCTCCTGGCAATTGTGTATGAACTTACTTGCTGCTAAGTGAACCAAATTCTCCAGACATGGCACAAGCGTGCCAACCAATTGCAGAGGGCCATTTAACGAAGGGCCTTATAGTTTCAGAGCCAATGATATATGGTGTACTTAATAGTGTGGAAGATGACTTTGCATCGGATGTTATAATCCCACCCCTTATAGAAAGTATACTTGGATGTTCCCCTTAAGCCTATCACAACTCTTCATAGGTTTATCTTATTTGCCACATAGTATGATGTCACGTATGGTGATTTTTTGTATATAAATATGTTTTTATGTGAAATGATCTGAGAAACCTCGAGCGAACGTCCTTTGATGTCCGTTGTAACTCCCTGTTTTTGACAACTGATAATAAAACAGCAAACTTTGCCATCTTCCTGAGTTATTTCGATTATTTGGGTCGGAGTTATTCTACATCCCATCCATTGCATGCATGCTAACCAAAGCGCTGTAAACTCAATCCCACTTTAAGTCAAAATATACCTTCACCTTTTTAATAAATGCTTTGCGGCCCACAATTGAAGTGTTGCACTAGCATATTGCAATCGTGTACAGACTTTAGGCATCGTGCTATGTCCCTATTTTGCAATTTCATCTCCATGGCATAGCAGCTGTGTGAACTGATGCTGTCTCATGAGCATCTAATTCCCTTTTATTGGGATTAAAATTGAAATAGATTTTTGTATTATTTTGAAACAGCAAATGACATATTTCAGTAATACCGCTGCTGCAGAATGGATTTGCCAGCCTTGGAGGTGGTAAACAAGTAATCTAGAAGGTGCCTTCAGTGAGCTGCATGGAGTAATTCTTGGTATTGCAAATGGGATTACCGCCAAACTCAATGACCGGTGTAATGTGGGTTTCCTAGAAACCACCAAAGATATCTAAAAATATGGAATAGTAAAATGGCAGCAATGTGTGTTTTCACTGGTGCAGACCCATTATAACAAATTCCAATAAAGAATTGGTCCTTTATCGTAGGTGGCTGACAATATATTGACAGATGTCCATGAATATCGAAAAAGTGGGAGAATATTTTTTTGTTTGATTATAATTGCAACAGTGGACCGACCGCTTTCAAAGCTACATTTCATGCATGACAGAGTCGCACTACATGCGTTTTATTATATTACTCATTTGCAAATGCTTCTCTTAGACCCAGCAAGAAAACTGAATAATCTCGAGAGGGTACTGGATGTTTGGAACTCAATACCATATAATCTAGGAGACTTAACTATGTTTTCCGTCCTTAATGTTAGAGTTGTGTCTATTTCCTTTTCATTCTATATGTGCTCATTATTAAATATGGTGTTCTACTGTGAAATAAGCTGATGCTACCTGGGCAAAATAAAACCACTGCACTTGCAAGTACACAGAGATTAGCATAATCCCTATAGTTTATTTTTGTAAAATCATTGCTACCCACTTCTTTTCATGTTTCGAACATGTTTACCAAAACACTGACCATGAAAAACCCCAGCAAAATTTGGATTGATTAGGACAAGTCATGGTCAGGTACACTGAAAAGCCAGTGTACAGGATGCCAATTTCAATAGATTTTCTCTCCATGCTGGATGAGTGACGTAGTTTAGGTTTGTGTGATTGAGAGGGTGAATGCACCCACTATACAGAATATATGTGTGTCTAATCTAAAGGTCACGTAGTCAGGTGATAATTAGTTTCAGGGAAACTCAAAAACTCTAAATTTGGGTGGTTAGGACTCCCTCAAATTTTAAGTCAAATTATACCCCCTTCTTGTTTGATGAAGGAATTTGGTCCAGTAAGTGAAATGATGCATAATTCTACTCTACGGCACACATCCTTATTCTTTAGACATTTTAGAATTTGTCCCTTTGGTTTTGAAACTGTGTGAACTGCTGCTAATTCATACATATACAATTTCTCTCAAACCGGATGAAAATGCATTTTTAAATTGCTAGAAAACAGGAAATGGGTTTATAGTCAGGACCAGTGCAAGTTCTAGTCAAACTAGGCAGCTGCCTGTGGTGCTGGGCAGCAGGGGGTGCCAAAGAGCAGGTTTCCTCCCCTGCCATGAATTACAAAATAGATAGATGTAAACCAATCAGAATTAAAATGGCTGCACAATGTCTTCCTGCAATTAGGGGGTGCCCCACTGCAAATCACAGCGCTCGCATTTCTAGGAGCCACTAACATTACAGGAGAAGGAGGGCCATTATCTATTGACACATGTTTCTGAGCAGAACAGTACATACTCAGGCTCAAATAAAAGTATAGTGGGCTAGCAGGGAGAAATGTTGATAAAGCAACGTGGTCAGAACCAGCGCACTCACACCAGGAAAGTCAAGAGTCGTGGTAGAACCGCTATGGAACTTCTGGCAACAGAGCGTGGGCCAGACAAAGCACACCTTACAGGTTGGAACAGGAGGGATATGGGGTGGGTGTAGGGGACTACTACACGTTCAGAAAAAAAGGAGTTGTAGCGCCTTATCAACATAATATCATAGAAGGACAAAGTGTGCTGTGCTTGCAGCACATTTACCCGGAAAAAGTTCCATTAGTATGAACAAACTGATAGATCTAACTTTTTAAGCAATGCTGGAAGGGCTGACTCTAAGTACTGACTGCACAATTGACTTGTTGCAGCGTTTGATCTCAAGTGGAGTTATTGCATATTTATAATGCAAGTTTAAAATGTATTTTATTCATTATGTTTATAGCTCAAAAAGCTTTATCTTAACATACAAACAACATTCAATACATAAAGTGTAATATACTTACCATTGCAAATGAATACCATTAAAATCATTAACATGTAAAACTTTTCCTTACATAAAAGTGAATAATAAATTGGTACCATTACAAATTTGACATACAAGCAATCAGACAAACAAGCAAATAGGTATCATGTCCATGTCCCAATTCATCAAATTCATCTCAATAGATTCAACAGAGTGCCATGCCAAAATGTAAACATCTGCAGCATACAGACAAATGTGCGAAACAGTAGCCTTCTGGCCAAAGCTATTCCTAGTAGAATACTTTAAACATTTGTATCCACTTTTCTGACCTTTCCCTCCTTGAGAAGTTCCATCCAGATGTTGAATAGAGCAATATGCCTGGATTTATGGCCATTGTTTAAACAATATCTTCAAAAGGACTCACACTTAATACTGTTAAGATCGTAAACATAAGGGCCAAGCATGATCATGTAAAGTTGTTTGTGTTCATTGCACTCATTTAGTATGTGCTGGGAAGTCTGTAATTTACCTATTTACCTGGCAGACCACATGAGCGGCAATCCCTCCCCTCTTTAGGGATTCCCGGATCGGGACTAGTGCTAGCTAATACCGCTAGTCTACCAATTCTTAGTAATAATAGGACTCTGCATAGTTCAGGAGAGGAACAGAGTTGAATGTAGCCTTGCAGTTTTTTGTACCTATGGACAAGTTAATCTAAGTTAAGGTGAGGTAGCTAGTAAACCTAGCAAATTGGAAATAATCTGCGGACCTGTTCCTTTCCTCAAACCTACGGGTAGATTTCTTAATCAATTGCTGCAAGCTATCTGCCCACACTGGTTTCCAGCCAATAGTTTCAATGCTCACCTGGGTGAGAGATGACACTGTATCTAAGGCAATGGAAGGTGGCTGTTTGGCACAGTAGGTGCAGCAATGGGAAAACTGGGGCCTTGCGGGATTTCAGATATAACACAATCCCTTCATTGCTATTGCAGACAGTGATGTATGGCACAACTCTAAGTGAATAATTTCCACTGGAATGCTGGGTCCAAGCCTCAGCATTTTCCACTAGAATCAGCCTTCCTGCAATTATAACTAGGCAACATCCTTCATACCAATCCCTTCTAGGCCATATATTAGAGAGGTACAGAAATATTGTTTATAGAGAGTAAGAATGCCCTGGAGGCTGAAACAAAAATCCACCCTCACACATCGATGTACTATACTGAACTTAACTATGGCCCTGCATTTTCTTACTTTGATTAGTTCTAAATAATCGGTCTTGGAGGTAAATTCTACCCCTAAATATTTGTAGCTATGGACACGCTCTACTATTCTATTCTGTAGAATGTTTATTGAGCGTCAACTCGCCCGCAGGTCTCAGAGCGCAGACAGACAATACAGACATAGAACAATGAAGAAGCCGTGGGTAGCCATACGATATATGTCAGAACTGGAGAGACGACGAGGGGAGTGAGGATTAGGGTCCTCCGCCATTAACCAAATGTTTTTTTTGTGCTTTTTTGAACTGTGCCAGTGAGGGAAGCTGCCAGACGGATAAAGGTACGTTATTTAAAACCCCTTGTCCCCAGGCATTGAGGCTCAGGTCTCCAAACCTCTTAAGTTTAACACAAGGTTGCAGGAGTCAATTCTTGTTATTAAACAGCAGGGCCTGTCTGCAAGGTAGTCTACTAATCTGTACTTTGAGATAATGGGACCACTACCTGCAAGGCATTTATATACCAGGTAGGATGCTTTAAAATGAATCCTTTGCTGGACGGGCAACCAGTATAATTTCTTCCAGGATCCGAGACGTGGTCTTGCAATACAATGCCACACACGGCTCTGATAGCCCCATTCTGGATAACTTGCAGTTTCTTAACATTTGCTTGTGTGGTACCAACCAGGAGTCTGTTGCAATAATCGAGCCTAGAATGAATGGCTGCTGAGGCTAACAGAGCCCTGTTTTCTTCTGGCAGATATGGCTGAATCTGCCTCAAGAGCTGGGTCATATAAGTACAATTAGAGGTCACATAAGAGACATGTTTCTTAAAATCAAGGTGGCGGTCAGAGACCACTCCTGGGGTTTTAACCTGACTGAAAATTAGAATTCTGGCCCCTCTGATCAGGAGGCATTATATTGTGGACCCAGTGACTTAAGCTTAGCTGGACTTCCAATAATTAGGATCGTAGTCTTCGTGTCATTTAAAGCGATGGAATTATTCCCATCCAGTATTTGATGGTATCAAAAATTCCACTTTTCAGTCGTGAATCTGCCTCATAAGAGCCCGATAGTTCCAGAATGATCTGGGTGTCGTCGGTGTAGTTTGCATATTTAATACCCAAGCTGTCCGAGAGATCGAAAAAGAGGCTTGGAATAGATGTTATAAAACAAAAGCGACACACTGGACCCCTGTAGGACACCACAACAAAGGAGGACTTCTTGAGACTTAAAGTCACCCAGGGCTACTTAGGGTCTCCTAACACCCAAACAGGATCTGAAGCAATAACCGGCTAGATTGGAGCACTTCCAATCCTCAGTTAGCCTGTCTGCCAGGCTATCATGATCTACCAGATCAAATGCGGCAGACATAGCTGGACTACCTTGATCAACAATTCCGGCAAGCGTAGATATAACTTCCACCAAGGCTCTTTTTGTTCTGTGATTTTTTCTAAAACTGGACTGGCTGCTGCACAAAGGGTCCCTTTCTTCAACAAAGGTATTGTACTGAGTACAGGCAACTTTGTCTAGGATTTTCAACAAGACAGGGTCATTAGTAGTCGGGTGGTAATTTATTATTATTACACAATGTATAAAGTGCAAACTAAGGCCAGAAGGCGTCTATGCACTCTATTTAGAGGATACTCTGGATCTAAACCCTCCTTTTTTAATAAGGGGGTGATCCAGGTCTCCTTTATGCAATCTGGAACCTTCCTCTCCTGGAAGGACAGGTTTATAAGGGATGTCACAGAAGTGGCGATACTAGAAAAGTATTCCTTAAAAAGTGTCGAAGGGAACGTATCCCGTTTGCATTGGGTGGGTTTTATATATCAGCAACCACGGATGTCAGTTCAAGAACTTAGACCTGCTTAAACGAGAGACTCAATCTCAACATTCTTGTCTGAGTCGAGAGTTCCAGTATCCATACTTACAGCCTGAGGGGTATGAGGATTAATAGGGATGCTGTCTTGGCGCTGTCTGACCTTTAGGGCCATGCTCTTGTGGATCTTCTGGCACCAAGCTTCATCCACAACTAGCTGTAGCTCTTGTATTTTCCCTTTTAGCTCATTCAAAATTTGAATAGCTCTCTAGATCTTGATTTTTCTCTAAGAATGCACTCTTCCAGCTTAAATTTTGTTGCAGCTAGGAATGGCGTCTTTATAGTGCTTAGCTGCTTCTTCATATATGTCTAAGGTATTTTTTTTCTGTTTTTTTTGCCATCCTCTTGCTGACACCTGTTTGATCTGTCTAGCAACCAGAATATCAAGGGTAAACCACAGAGTAGCGATGGGTATACTTCTTTCCGTATTGAGTTTTTCAGCGTTTGTGACTTGTCATAAGCAGTATTTAAAATATCTCGCAACTGAGCAGCGCAGGATTCCAACGAACCCTGGCCCTCGATATTCTCCAATTGGGGTGGGACAATGGATTTGAATGCCTCCTCAGAAATGTAGCGGATACCTCTGCACAAACTAGGTACAGGAAGCGTACGTACATTATCTCTAGCACTTTTAAATAGCATAATTGAAAAGAGAACAATATGATGGTCTGACCAGCAACACGTGATAAAATCTATTGGCATAATGGGCTGATTTCTGGAAAACGCCCAATCAAGTATGTTACTTGCTTGGTGGGTAGGGGCAGTAACCTGCTGTTTAAGCTGTATACCCTCAAGAAGGTTCAGGAGGGTGCCAGGCTCCCAATCCCGTGGGTCATTGGCTCACAGGTTGAAATCAAAGACCACCAGTAAGGATTTTATAAATTTTGTATGGCAAGCAAGGAAAGCAACCAGCTGTTCATGAAAGTCAGGCAGAGTGATAGGGGGGTGATAAAGAACAAGAGGGTCGAGGGTAGAAGTGGAGCTAAACTCAAGTTTGACCAACATACCCTCACAGGCGTCCAGTGCCAGAGTACTGGATATGAAAAGGTTATAATTGTCCCTAAAAACTATTGCAGCACTGCCGCCTCTCTGACCTATTTGGTCAGTGTGCAAAATATTGTAGCTATTAGGTGTAGC
This sequence comes from Ambystoma mexicanum, assembly GCF_040938575.1. NCBI lineage: Eukaryota > Metazoa > Chordata > Amphibia > Caudata > Ambystomatidae > Ambystoma > Ambystoma mexicanum. Next base: position 387,750,048 of record NC_090930.1, on the reverse strand, counting down.
TAATTGTGAGGAATGTAAATTGGCCTCACAGAGCCATGTTGCTGTCAGGAACATGACAATTGCCAGACAAGATATAATCTGCTATCTCAGTTGAGTGTCCATCTAAAGAGCGTGTGTTTAATAGGGCTGTTTTAAGCAGCATACTACTACTAGGGTAGGTGTAAACTGGCTCGGCTCAAGAGTATTCTGGTGGTCAATAACAGCCCCCTCAGTAGGTGTCTCCACAACCAGCGTCCCCAGTACTGGTATCGGCAGCTCGGTAGCCTGAGAAATACTCTGAGCTCCGTCCACTAAGGAGGGGGAGAGATCTGTATCAAGATCGCATCTTTGAGCTAGCATCCTTTTTTGTCGGTTCAAATGGATCCGCCTAATAAGATCATTACGCAACATTTAAGCAAGTGTATTTAAAAGCTGATGTGCTTACAGTGTTTGGGTCACTTCGAGGGAAAAGACAGTATTAGGTCCTCCTGCACTCTACCTGCACTCTCCACGCATGAACCGGCTTGTTATTTTCGCGCTGACTCGCTCACGCCTGAGGTGCAAACAAGTAGGCACGAAAACTACAAGAATTATGGGACTTGAAGTCCCCAAGGCTGCATGTGTGCAGAATCTACCAGGGATTCTGTTCAAAATCGCACAGCAGTGTTAATGTAAAAAGCACAAGAGCGATCTCAATGAAGTGAAGAGATTCACACAATTACACAAGGTGAAACCAAGGAATTAAAGTTAAAATATGACCAACAGTAAAAATAATTAAAAGGAGGTGGAATGGTAGAACAGGCAAGAACTATTGCAAGGCAATCTACAATATTTCCATCTATAACCAAGGTTGGGATGGACACGTTTGCTGGAAAAGTGCATTACCTTGGTTTACTCTAAATTCCATTTGAGGTTATGGTACATAGCATACTTTTGGAGCACTTCCATAGCTCTTTTAAGGCTAGCAAAGGTGTGGTTGAATATGATAAGATCATCTGCATAAGAGAGGCAATAGGCTACAGTTCCCATAAACGTAGGTGGGCAGGTGTGCACCTATTCTAATGCCTTTGGTAATCATGATCAGTATATGTTAAATAACAATGGGGCAAGTGAGCACCCTTGTTTTACCCCTCGATATGTTCTCACCGGAGCAGACACCAAGCCCCTGTTATCCAGCCTAATTTGCACTGTAGGGTTCTCATATAAACCCATAACAGCCAACAGCAGATCCTGAGGACATCCCAACTGGCTCATTTTGGCCCAGAGCTTGCCCCTGTTGACAGCATCAAATGCGGACCGCAAATCTATGATGGCCACATAGAGGCCCAGTTGATCTTTTCTCTTAGCCGCTTTGGTAAGTAAATAAATAGCCAAAGACAGTGGGCAGTACTTGAACCAGCGCAAAAACTCATTTGAAAATTACTCAGTATGATGCTTGACTCTGCCCATTTTGTTAGTCTGTCTAGTGTTAAGGACGCAAAGATTTTTGCGGTTGTATCAATCATCGCTAGCTACCTAAAATTCTTTGTTCGTGTTCTCGGTCCCTTCTTTTAGACTAGTACAAGAATGGAACCATGCCACAACCGGGGAATCTGCCCTTCGTGGCATACCTTACAGAATAGGCAGTGTAAGAGTTCCCCACAAAAAGCCATGTTGCTTTTTATGATGACATTGGGTAGTCCATTAGGGCCCGGAGCTCTAGAGTCCTTCAGAAGGCAAATTTTTAGCATACTCTCTTCACTGGAAAAGCTAAGACAGAATTTTACTCCTGGCCATAGGGGATTGCCATTGGAGATGGTAGGGTCATACAAAATATTATTAATGTGCCTAAGCCAATCTTGTTCCTCAATTGCACAGATCTCATAAGAGGTAGTCTTAGTGTTAAAACTGCTCAGCAATTTCCAGAGTTTACGTCAGTCCCTAGTGCAAGCAACAGAGACTAAATATTGTCATTGCACATTTCTACCTGATGATACCCAGTACTTTACCCACCTTCGGTGTCTGTTTTTAGCCACTCAGGAAGCGTCTCTAACCTCTGAGGGAGAGCTGGTATAACTCTTCATCTCTCCAAGTTCTCACCACAGGCACCTTTTTGATTCCCAAATGGTTTTATCATACCAGTATTTCTTATTATCGGTGGTAAGCAAGGTATGATAACCTTTCTGTACTGCCTGTGCTGAGGCGCAGTCCTTAATAATTTCCTCAATCCTGTCAGCCATAATAGACAACACCATAGATAATAGCTTTGCGACTTGTGAAATGAAGCAGACTCCTGCTTTATTAATACTTTTCTCCATCCATCATATCCTACTGCCAGCAGCGTTCCTTTCTAGTTCACCAACCTGCCCTTTAAACCTTAGACCATTCTTTCCGAAAATAGTGAGGGTAAGCGTAGCGTGGTCACTAAAGATCGTATCAGTAATTCTTAGCTTCCTAACATCATTCTGAGCCATCAAAATACACACACGATAGTCTAGTGTTGCAGTTTTTAGCCCAGACCTCCAGGTACTTCTCCCTGGCATATCACCCAATACTCTTCAACTCTGAATACAACAATCCCATGCTATCATGGTGTCTAGCCATATTGTTCCTTTAGGTGAGTCTTTTGCTTCAGTGCACATCACAGAGCTACTTTTAACATAATCTGCTTCATTGATTTCTTTTAGACAGTTATATCTTGCATCACAATTCCCCCCACGTAAATATGCACTTGATCGCCCAAACATTTAGCATTCCCTATCATGCCAGATACCAGGTCGGAAATGTCATCCGTTTTAGCAGAACACAGAGGATGATATACATTAATGATGGTTATATCCTCTGCAGTGCAGGCTAGACTCAATCTAATCAGCAGCACATGGTGGCTGTTACCTTCAGTGTCTAGTCTTACCACTTTCAGGTGATGTTTTACTCCAATTATGAGGCCTCCATATAGATATCTTCGCTGCCCTTTATTGGCCATAATTTGGAAGATTTGATAGCCATCAATCAACAGTTCAGATATTAACCAGACCTCCTGCAGCATGAAGATATCCCTCTGCTCCAGGAGTTTTAATGATTCTCTGTATTCCAACAGGTGCATAAAACGCTGTGTATTCCAGCTACAGATTACCAGATCTCAATTTCCACCTTTTGGTCATTATCATTATTCTGGACAAGCCAATTCAAGATACCCAAAATGTTTAACTGTAATGTAGCACTATTGTTAGCACAGCCACCTTTATTTCCTTTGGTGTTAATTTTGTCTTTGATCGCTTGCAGATCAAGTCGCTCACTGGAGTCGATTAGAAGAACCTCCACTGCAATGTCCAGATCATAGCCAAGATCTGCATAACAGCCTTTAAAAGATCAAATCAACTGTGCAGTTTCCATCATACTGCAATATATTTAGCTGAATTTGTGTTTGAGATCTTTCATTGGCTCGATGAAATCAAAATCTTTAGTGTCTAACAGTCTTAAAAGGGAGGATTTCATGTGTTATGGCCAAGAAATCATCTCTGTGAATATGAGGATTGGCTGTAGACTTACCCTGCACTTTTTTCTTTATAGTGATGGTATGGGTTGGTCTGTGAAGACTGATTCCAAAATTTTATCAGAGATGGCATTATCCTCAATAATTTATATGAATATCCACAGGGACAACAACAACATTAGAGGGTTTTTTTTATTTTGTGCTTTCCTCACTACTATACTAGGCATGCAATCAAGGGACATGGTAAAGATCATACTCATTTTCTGCCCAGACACATCATTCATATCACTTTGGTGTCTGTCCTTCAATACCCAGTTAGTTAATGTACCTTTCGATCTGGTCCCCTTCTTACATTTTCTGTTTAACATTTTAACTTTCTTAGTATGTGGGTCTGAGGGATGATCCTCCCAATGGCCTTCACCTTTATAGGTGGGATAGGATTCCCTATTGTTTTGGGTATTTTAGCGAGATAGTCTCCTCTTTTTCCTACATTGCCTAAGGGTTAAGTGTATAGTCGAAACATTACTAGGAAGTTCTACCACCTCCTTGGCCTCTGATATCGTAATGTTAACTTCAGCAGCACTAGCCCCTTCAACTATTATTCTTGCATTAAGTAAGTTCAAATTATCGGAGGTATAATGTACTGCAGCAGCAATCAATGCATCTAAATCTTTATCATCATAATTGTTTGCCATACTATGCCTAGTCAGTACAAAAACCTCTTCTAAAATCCTCCCACACATCTTTAAACCACCTTCATTGCAAATTTTAGGACCGATAGATGGGATTGATTCTCACTATGTTGGAACAGGTGATTTGTAGCAGAGGAGGTAATTGCCACTACATCATCAATAGGATGACACACCATGAAACACTTGTGTATAGGCATGTTACAAATGCCATATCATAGGACACATATTTGGCTAGGCCGATAATCTGCAGCGATTCTCACCCTCTCTGTTATTATTCAATTCAGTACTCAGGGGAGCCAGACCAGCACTACTATTAGGCATAGTAGGGTTGTTAATCCATTCTTGTGGTTTCTCCTGTGCTATGGTTTGATGTTGTAATTGTGCTTCAGGAGCAAGTGAATCATGTAGCGAATAACAGAGGGATAGCAACTAATTGTTATTGTCCATTGCAGTAAATGACAAATCAGAACGGCAGAAACTGTTTTCCCTAGTAGGTATAATGCTATCTGTGGGTCCATTATCGGTTGCCAGTATTCAATGGGAGAGGAAGGGTAGAAACTAGCTCAGCTAGGAAATAAGACTTGATTGTGCCATTCACACACTCCTTGTTATGTTTACCACTAGGGGAACTCGTTAACCATGTTTTAGAGGAGCTTGTGTTGTTTCTCTTTGCTCTGTTACCGGCACAAAGACCCTCCTGGATTTTTGGACATAGTACAGTTTTCCCCTGTTTATGGTTGTTGGACCTTGGGCTTATTTCTCCCAGCATCTTCTACAGTTTATAATCAGTAAAAAGACAAGGACAGTGTACCAAAAAATGTAAAACAACAACACACAGTTAAAACCCTAAAATCGCAATTTAGAGAAAAACCTTAAAATTGAGAATACGCATTTTAAAATGCCACCACGTATATCAGCAGTGTTCTAATATAAATAAACAACAACAAAAGAAATGAGCCGGCCAGTTTACAAAGTTAGCAATAGAGATATGCCTGTTACTTCAAGAGATTAGGAGTGCTTCAAGAAGACCAGTAGTCAATAGTATGTCCAGCTCAATGTTATACAGTTGATAGGTTTCCTTCCACACAGTTCACCATACCCAGATCAAATTGTTAGAGGGCAGTTCTCAAGTCTCAAGTCTCCAATATCAAGTCCCAACGTGCAGCCAGTAAAGATTACACACTCAACTAAAAAAAGAAAGTGTTCGATGTGCATATAGAACAAATATGTTGAATAGACACAGACGGGCTGTAGCAGGCTATGGTTCTCCGTGTACGGTGAATGCACACATTCCCACGTTAAGTTATCTGGAGGAAGAAAAGTGGGCGGTGAGGGTGCAGGGTGTTAAAACTACTGATCTCAGCTTCTGATTCTCAGCATATTAGACGCTCACAGATGGTAGATAGAAGCTCTGTGAGCCCCCTCCAATGTCCGCTAAAGACCAGCTCACCAGCTCAGACTGTTATGTTATGTTAGTGTTTTTCGCACCCAAGGGTGTAGCGCAACCAACACCATAGTCAACCTGGCACTAAGAACTGAAAAACCCATGATCATAACAGCAAAAAAGAGGGATAGCTAAAAAAGTAAGATTTTCAAAGCCTTTCTGAATTTTAAATTGGCAGAGACCATATGCAGAGATGCGGGAAGAGCATTCCAAAGAACAGCAGCCACAACAGAAAAGGACCGTCCGCCAATTCTAGCTCAATTAATCCTCGGGATAGCCAAAAGAAAACGGCTCCCAGAACGTAATGCACAAGTAGGGATATAAGGCTTGAATTTTAGCTGTAGATATTTAGGGCCAGTACCATAAAAGGCTTGATGCACCAAACACAATTACTTAAAGTGGACACGTTTAGCCACTGGAATCCAATGAAGTGATCTCAAAACAGGGGAAATATGTTCCAGAAACAAGGTGCCAGTGGCAAGGCATGCGGAGGAGTTCTGAAGAAGCTGCAGTCACTGCACCAAATTATCAGGTTGGGCTAAATACAGGGCATTACCGTAGTCAATCTTGCTAAGGACTAAAGCCGAGACTACTGGGGCACGCAAAAGAGAGTGAATAAAAGGAAGAACCTTCTTAAGAATTATCAGTTGGAGATGACCTGATTTTCAAACCGTGCCAACCAGAGGGGCCATAGACAGGGAGGCAGCGATCTTAACACCCAAGTTCTTCACGACAGGAATAGCAGTGGGGAAAGGGCCAAAAGAAGAAGGCCAAAAAGCAGGAAGGCAGCAAGAGGAGACAGAGGAAGAGCCCACAACCAACACCTCAATCTTGTCGCCATTTTGTTTAAGACCATTTTCAGCCATCAACAGCCCATGGCTGTGAGACAGTCTTGTAGTTGAGAGGCATGGACTGGAGGATGAATATCCAGCCTAACCAGAATCTGTGTGTCATCAGCGTATGGATAAAATCTAAAGCCGTGGGTGCAGATAAGGGCGATCAAAGGCCGAATATAAAAGAGGCGAGTATAGGGCAGATCCCTTTGGAACACCACACTGAAGGGCTGTGACTGCAGAAAGGAAGGTTTGTAACAAAAGATGGTGTGACCGATCCGAAAGGAAAGATAGGAACCAAGCAAGAACCGGTCCGGCCAGGCCAGCAGCAGCTAAGCGGCTGACCAGGATGTAGGCTGTCTTGGTGCCCTGGCCAGGTCTAAAACTTGACTGGAAGTCATCCAGCAAAGAAGACGACTCACAGAAACCAAACAAAAGAGGGGACACCATGGACTCAAGCAGCTTAATTCTGAAGGGCAGCTTCATTCCAAAGGGCATGAAGAGTGCAACAACTACAATCAACTCCCCAAAACTCTGCTCTGCTCCACTCTGGCAAGGGGTTTTGGGGTTTTGGTAGCGAGTCTACACCTCCTCAGTAGAAAGTATAGAGTGACCAAAATAACCAGGGACTGCAATCAACTCTCCACAACTCCACTCCGCTCTGGTAAGGGGTTTTTGTAGCCAGTCTCCACCTCCTCAGTGGTAAGTATAGAAATAATGAAATAACCAGTGACTGCAACGACTGCCATCAACTCTTCAAAACTCAGCAACTTTAAAACTACTTCACGATTAAATCAAGGTTTTATTTGGGCACACACGCTATTTTAAAATTATATTTTTTTTATATCTAGGGGGAACTCATAGCTACAAGCATTAACTCAAATTCGTTGGAAAGTTAAAAAAGATAGCTAACTAATCTGCAATTTTCATGCTGTACCTGTTCATTGCGTTTGCAAATTAAACCTGCATGGTCACTGCCTATGTGGTGCAAGTTGTCTGTTGAGAGAGCTTGCCCTGGCCCTGACCATTGTGCATATGTACTCGTTTTTGAAGGAATCCTGCACTGGCTTTGCACATGCTATACCTGTACCACTATGAGTGAAGTTTGCACAGTCCAAATCAGTTGGTCTGTCAATGACGTACTTGTGCATATTAGTGAAGGGCACTTACACTAAACCTGGCATGCTGTGAGAGTACCTGTTTGCATGGGACCTGCACTGAACGTGCCCATGTTGTACTTGTTAGTTAGGCAAGCTTGCAGTAACCCTGAAAATACTGTGGGCCTCATTACAACTCAGGCGTTAAGGGTTTAACTCCTGCTTTTAGCAGGAGTTAAAATCCATGGCGCTAACCTGCCATGGTGCTAATTACGCCGCCGTAATTTACGGCGGCGTAATTAGCGCCTTCCCCACTCCCATTATGCCCTATGGGGCAAAAATGGGAATGGGGAAGGGAAAATGGGAAATGGGGATTTACCGCCCCACTCACCTTGGAATGGGGCGGTAAATCCGCCATCCACCATGGTGTAAACAGAGTTTACACCATGGTGGTAAAGTTGGTGCACTTAGCACCAAGGTTGTAATGAGGCCTTGTGTCTGTGAGGGAAGATTGTCTGGCCCTAACCATCCTGTCCATGTTCCCATTTGTTAGGGAAACATGTAATAGACTTGTACATGCTGCACTTGTACCAACCTGTGCAGGAAACATGCCCTGGGCTGCCCACTCTATAACTGTATTTTTTAGAGGGTCACCTGAATTGGCTTTTATGTAAGGCAATTTCCATTCGACTATGCTGCACCATCTGTGAGAGAAGTTTGCTCTGATTGTATAAATGCTATTCTTTGCAGAACTGCTGCCTAGACTGTGACTTATGGGTGCCTGTGTGGGAATTTGGACCTGCTCCTTCCCATGTTGTACCTGTTTGGTGTGTGATAGTAACTTCCAGTGTTGCTGATTATGATGTATCTGTCCAGTGTGTGATGGACGCTTTCAATTCTGCTCCCTATGTGGTTCCCGCTCTTTGTCTGAGGGGAACTTGCTTTGATACCCATATTACACCTTCTTGTACCTCAGGGAAGTTTCAACTTCTGATGCATGTGTTGTCTTGTCATGTTTGTGTGTGAATAATGTTTGCATCCTTTTTGCCAGTAAAGTACCTGTAAATGTACACACATTTATGAAACAGAAATAACTTTACAAAGCAAACTGAGTATTACAAGGAAGATCTTTTTGGGCAGGTTGAGAGAAATGGGACATTTTAAGGAACATTGTGTCAGTAAAATGTCACCCCAGCTGCACAGCACACTAAAGCCCGATTTAGAAAAGCTAGTGGAACCAGAACTTTCACCACATCTTCAATCTATCTCAAGGCAGCCTGCCGGGAAGCAGAGCCACTTCCCCATTGTCAGGTTTGACCTAATAGCAGCCCATTGGCAATCATCAGCTTGGCAAAAGAAATCTCCAAGTGGATTCCCTGAAACACCAAATGGTGCTTTCCACTAGCTTGCGGGTTGCAGGGGATAGGTCACTTCTTTTCTCCTCTCCATATCTGAGATGCCAAAGGAATTCCCTCCACTTGCCTGTGAATGCATTAGACTAAACAGTATTTTTCTGCCACCCCTACTATCTGGAAGAGGATGTGAGGGAGCTAGCACCAAACAGAGCTGGCAGTGGCCATAGCAAAACTACTGACAACCACAGCCACTAACATACTCCCACTTTCAGTGACTTGAGCGGCCGATTCTGCCTCTCCCTTTAGTGGAGGCCTAATGGATGCAGGTGGATGCAAGGCAGAGATTATGCCTAGCATAGCCAGTGGTAGTTCCACCACCAAATTGGGGGTGCTCGCAGTGAGCCAGCGAAGTTGGTGGATGAAGGCAATAGCCTCTGTCTAACAACCTTTAAATATACCCCCACTGTATGTATAAAGTGGCCCACAATAGCCCAAAAAACTGCCTCAAACAGGCACACAAATGTGTGGGAGGTATGAGAAACCTGAGGTGTCTCACCCTCTAGTCCCTGGGGATCTGTTAATCAGGTGGCCAGGACACAGCCATCGCTTTTGGATCAATTTTCTGGGGGTGGACCAGTGCTGGTGGATAACCTGGATGAGGGGTCTTCGTGGAGTGGAAGTGGGACACTGGAGGAAGAGACACGGTATCCCCTTCCCTGTAACACCTTTTTATCTCATCCTACCAGCTAGGATACCTATGAAATCACACACCCCTTTCCAGACACAAACACCTTCTCACGGACAGTACACCGTGAGCGACAATGGACTAATACCAGAGCCATATACCTGACATGTCCTAACACCACGGTCAGGCAAGGTCAGGCAATTACGGATCATTACATACACCTGACTTCCATCACACTTCCCCACACGGATAAAAGGCAGAGCACAAAAGCAAACTCTGCGCAAGGCGAGACACATGAGGAAACAGCAATTCCTAGATGGCAAGGAGAAAGACGGTGAGACTGGAGAAGGTTGCAAGGAGGGAAGTAAAAATGACCTTTAAGGACCGTTACTTCCATGAACCTTGGAAAGTGATAAATCTAAGACCAGGAATTCAGGCTGATCAAACCTGTGCAGTGTGTCGGAGGTACCCAGGAGTCCCCTGTGTCGATAACCAAGGTGGGGAGGAGTGATTGCCAGTGTGGTACTGTTCTTGGCTCCTACAACAAAGCAGCGTCAGAAAAGACAGCACAGCCAGTGAGTCCGAGAGACCGATATCAAACCAGCTGTCTATTGAACCAAGGTTGCAAGCGGCAACATTTTATAAAGTGAACAGTGTGTGAGGCATTTGTAAGGAGCGTCGAAAATAATTGAAAACCAAAAAAAACAGCCATACTTTGTAATTCAACTTTGGGAGGCCAAGAAGCAATACCATACACAGACTGGTCCTACGCCACGTGGGCGCTCATTCAAAAGTCTCTGTTAGGTATCCAACTGATGCAGAGTGTGAGAAAAATGAATATTAAGATTGAAGTGGTCATGCAGTAGGTCATGCCAAACCCTGTGCACAAGTCTTCGATAGTTTAATGTACATCACAATTGGTCCAAGCCCAGCTAGGGAAGACCAATTGAGTGAGTGAAAGGGATCTGAGCCCAGAAGAGGGGGATCCAATGTTGAAGTTTTTGGTTTGAAAGGGATCTGAGCGCGGAAGCGGGGGATTCCAATGTTAAAGTTATGTTTTGAAAGGCATCTGAGCCCGGCTGAGGGGGATCCAGGGTGAACACCAAGTTGAAAACGGAAAAAGGAAAGGAATGTTTGCATGTTATTTTTCTTTTCTACAACAAGCCCTCTGAGTCAAGAGACTTGCAAGAAGTAAAGACTTGGACACAGAAGTTCCTCAACTGTTAAAACCTAACTGTATCCTCGTGCCGTAGAAGCCAGATTGTGTGTTTTGCTCGAGTGACCCGCCTTGCGCCGTGATCAAAACGTGGGGAAGGGAGGCCAACATTCCGAACATCCCGACTTATCATTTTGTGAACACTTCTTTCTTTTTTTGTGAACATCAGTCACATTATTTGTAAATTAGTAATAAGGATTGGCAATAGGTTTTTTAGTATAGGCCCATTTTATTTTGACAAGACTCCAGTAGGACTGCATTATTATTATTAATTGATGGTCTTCGCTTGGTCCCATCTGTAGATTTAGGTTTAGATAGGCATTTATGACACCCTTGTGGAATTTCGATAAACACCCTTGAACTGTGGTCACTTGTTTCCGTCTTACTGTTGATGCCATGCCTTCCTTACAGAGGGTTGGGGTGGAATGGAATGTCTGAGGGTAATTATTTTCAATTATACTGATATCATAGGCTATTCATGCTTCTGCCTATTGTATTGGCGATCCTTCATGATCTGAAGATAGGGCCTCATTACGACCCTGGAGGAATGGGTTAACGGGTGCCGCTAATGGTGGCGGACCCGTTAAACCCATTCCGCCTCATTACGAGGTTCCCTCACGGGACCCGATGTGAATGTCTAGTTTTACCAGACGTCCTTACCGGGTCCCGCGAGGGGACCAGGGAGCTAACAACGGGCCGGTCGTAATCGGCCCGTTGTTAACTCCCGCGCCCATTCCCATTGAGCCCTATGGGGGCTCAAATGTGAATGGGAAAGGTCCGGGTCCGGGTACCCTGAAGGAGGAATTACCGGGCCCACCTAACTCAGAATGGCCCGGTAATTCCCCATTCAGGGAACCCGGACCCAGACCCGGTTTTGGTGGTAGCCAGGCCCTTATTAAGGGCATGGCTACCGCCAAAGTCGTAATGAGGCCCATAGTTTTGAATCCAGCCTGTACATTATATACTAGCAGGTGTACCCGTGCTTTGCACAGTAATACCTACTTCAGTCCTAGTTTGAAGTTTGTTTTAAGAAGTAAATCAATGCTTTGGAGGCAATATTGCTACTCTGTCTTGTACAAACTAGTGTGAACAAATTGTCTTTGTTGCCAACTCTGGAGCAAGCCACATTAAGCTAACCATGAGAAAAGCATGAATCCTGTAAATTGGTTCCAGCTACTTTAAATTGGAGCGTTGAGATTGTGCAGAAACATTATTGGTGTCCCAATCTACAGAGCTCAACATAAGTGCTGCATGTGTAGGGCTGAAGCATGTAAGCTTGAAGTGCCATACCCATACTTATACGGCTGAAGCATGTGGGCTACGTACTGTTGAGATGGCACATATTCATCAACTTCCATGGGTAATGAATATATTGTAATTATCATGAGAGATTTGCCATAATGTAACAACATCAATGCGGACACTATTGAAGAGACATGCACCGTTACCTGTCACCCGCATTAGTACTAAAGCACTGTATTGTATCACCCGTATGACTTCAAAAAGTGAGTGCCACTAATGTCAGCTAGATTACTGATAGTGTGGAAAGTTTAGGACCAATAAATGTAGAAGAACTACGGCAGAACTACGGCGCGAAGAACCCTGTGGCTGGGGTAAACTTTGCAGACCGTTTAAAAAAAATAATCTGAAAAAGGTGTATTTTATACTTGTTATATTGTCTACACGATAGAACCTACCCACATGCCAAATGTCAGGTTTATAGCATGTTGGGAGGTATCCTGAACATTTTGAACAGGCACAAACGCACATATCCACAAATGTCCCTTTTATATATAGAGACACTAGCAGGTGTACCCGTGCTTCGCACAGTAATTCCTACTTCTGTCATAGTTTGAAGTGCATTCAATGAACAAATATAGCTGATAATGTTGCATGGTTTTTGCATTACCCGAATAACACAATTGATTCCAGCTACTTTGAGTTGGAGCATTGAGATTGCGCAGCAACATTGTTGGTGTCCTGATCTATAGCCGAGGAAGCACCGAGCTGAACATAAGTGCTGTACGTGCACGGCTAAAGCATGTAAGCTTTGTACTGTTGAGAAGGCATACATTCATTAACTCCTGTGGGAAATTAAGTTCCTGTAATTATCATGAGATATTTGCCACGATATGATGGACAACATCATTGCGGACTCAATTGAAGAGACATGCACCATTTCCTGTCACACGCATTACTACAAAAGTACTGTTTTGTGTCACCTGCATGCCTTCAGAAGTGAGTGCTGCTAATGTCAGCTACAATTCTGATAGTGTTGAAAGTTTTGGAACAGTGAACTGCTGAAGTTTAGGTAGAACTGCAGCACATAAAACCATATGGCAGGGGTAAGCATTGCAGACCACTTAAAAAAATAAAGAAATTAGACACATGTATATTTTATACTTTTTACATTGGGCCTCATTCCGAGTACGGCGCTAACCAATTGCGCTATTAACGCCTTGGTTGACGCCGTATCCGGACCGGCAGCGCCTTGGTGGATGGCGGAATTACCGCCCCATTCCAAGGTTGGCGGGGCGGTAATTCCCCATTCACCAAGGCTCTTCCCCATTCCCAAATGAGCCCCCATAGGGCTCAATGGGAATGGGGAAGATGCAAATAACGGTGACCGTTCATAACGGTCACTGTTATTGGCTTGGAGGCCCCTTTGCGCCCTCGACTTTAACACCTGCTCAAAGCAAGCGTTAAGGGCGAGGGCGCAAAGGGAACTCGGAGTATGGCGGTAAGGGATTACCGCCACCGGTCTCGTTACCGGTGGCCGCTATCCCTTACCGCCATACTCAGAATGAGGCCCATTGTCTACACAATGGACCCTACCCAGATGCCAAATTTCAGGTTTTTAGTATGTTGGGAAGTATGCTGAACATTTCTAATATACATGCACAATATCCACATATGGCAGGGTTAAGCATTGCAGAACACTTAAACAAAATAATGACAAATGTATATTTCATACTTTTTACATTGTCTACACCATAGAACCTACCCACATACCGAATTCCAGGTTTGTAACATGTTGAGAAGTATGCTGAAAATTCTGAACAGACACACACAGATATCCGCAGATTTCCCTTTGATATATAGAGAGATTGTGTGGGTAGGAGAGACTGATTTAATTTTACCTTGTTATGAAAAGGTCTAAAACATGAAGAAGAAACTGCAGTTCGTGAACATGCATGTTAAGTGGTGAGGACACATCTGGGATGAGAGGATTGCATAGTCCAGACACATGGGGTTGGTAGAGGGTGCAGCAAAAATACCTTTTGACTAGAATGCCAAAAATCCTTGCACCAGCACTGATAACAGTAATACCACTTCGAATGGATTGTGTGCTCCAACATATTCCTCATCTTAGATGTATTCCATCAAGCTTTCGCTGCTTTGGAAATGTTTTCTCGGCAGTGGGCGCTGTGCGTCAATGTTGTCGAGTTGAAGTGGTTGTAGGTCAAATGGTCGAATCTAAATGGTCGACAGGACAAATGGTCGACACCAAAAGGTCGACAGGTCAAAAGATCGAATTTTTTATTTTTTGTTTTTTCACGTTTTCTCCCCCAACACCCTTTTTTTTGCTAAAAATCCCTTTTTTTCCCTAAACGAAAACCTAAAAAAATATATATAACTAAAAAAAAAAATCCGGTCATTTGTCCTGTCGACCAAATTGTGTCGACCATTTGTCTGTCGACCATTTGACTAGACACCGTCGAAGTCCCTCGAAGGCCTCCGTCGAGGGTGAAGTCATCGGGTATACAAAGAGCACGCGCGGCGCCCGTTGACCTCAGTTCCATTTTTGCACAGTACGTGTTGCTTTGGAGACTCGCAGCGCCTCGAGTAGTTCTGTGACGCAGTTACTGAAGAAGATATTCGATAATGTCCTTGTCGCCGACTCCGACTACCCCGGGTTCGGGGTTCAAAAAGTGTAAATCCTGCGGTTCGAAAATGTCCATCATGGACCTGCACCGAGAATGTCTGTGGTGCCTCGGTGAAGACCACGACATGGAGGCCTGTACAAAGTGTCAGGCAATGACGGGGAAGGCCTTGCAAGAGAGGAAGGGAAAATTGCAGGTAGGTCGAATACCTGACTGAAAAGCCTTTAGAGTCCAGTCGAGGTCCCGTGCGGAGAAATCTCCTCGACGCGAAAGGCAAAAGCATTGGTCTAGGTCCCGAAGTGGTTCACATCACTCTTTGTCTTTGATGAAAAAGTCCAAGAAAAGATGCCACCGGTCCCCTTCCACCTCGCCCTCGGACAAATCCCCCAAAAGAATGACATGCCCCACAAAACATTCTTCATCCGAAGAATGGGAAGCATTTAGAATAGAAATTATGGAGCTGTTTGAAAAGGCTAAGTCTCGGTCTGCACCTTCTTCGGAAGCCGGCCGGGAGCATTACCGTTCCAACACTCGCGCGCCCTCGAGCCCGGGTGATTGAAGGAGAAAGGATCAGGAACCCTCCAGGACGCTGAGCAAAAAAGACCGCTTGAGTCGAGTCGACCGTTCGAGGTCACTGACGCCGTCCGGAACCCGACATCCCTCGAAGGGTGAGCCTTCGAAGAGCGCCTCAACACCCTCAAAGCCAGCTCCGTCGACAACCACTATTTCGTCGGCACCATAAATGCCATTGATGCCTTTGTCGAGTTCGACCCCGAAGCCCTCAGCGCCAAATGTCCCAAAGGCTCCAATTGAACCAGAAGCTGTCAAAATAACAGCAAAAGAAAAAAAGCTGCAAAGGCTGTAAAGCCTTCAGGCTCCACTGATACACCTCTCCTAGAAAATGTTTTTAAACCTCTTCCGAGGAAAGAATATTTCAAATCCTTAACTTCAATTTTTGAAGAACAGGAGAGGTCTGAGGAGGAGGATGTTCCTTTTGGACTGGAATATGGCACCCCAAATGTCCCAGAATGCCTGATTTCTGAGGAAAGCAGGATGATGGATCTGGTGGAAACCTTGCATAATGCAAGTGGAATTGATACTTCACCTGAAACAGATTTTGGCAGGCCAGAACCAGGGGAACATGCCAATCCCTCACACAAGCAATTAATGACAAAGGTTGTTGAATACTTAGGAAGGGCTAGACCACCGACTCAGTTCATCCAAGATGATTTGACCGATATATTGGATCATGGTCCCACCGAAGACCCAATTTTACCCTTTCATGTAGCCTTACAAAATAGGGTGGCCAAAAATTGGGAGATCCCAGACTCTATTCCTCAGGTGAATAAGTCCCTTACTTCAAAATACCACCATTCCAGTAGCGACCCTGGCTATCTGTCCAAACACCCTACTCCCGAGAGTCATGGTGGTCGAAGCAGCCACAGCTTCAAATATGGTGGCGTACCCTTCCAACCTTCCGGATAGGGACGACAAGCGTGTGGATGGTTGGGCGCGCAAGGTATTTTCAGCTGGGAGTATGGCGTTAAAATTGGCCAACTCCACATGTGCCTTTCCAACCTTTTCGTACACTCTGTGGGAGTGCATTGCAATGGTGGTGGAGCACATACCAGAAGGGGATGAAAGGGAAGGATTCCTAGCCATTGTTCGAGATGGGAAGGAGGCCATGCAGGAATCCCTTTAGTATGGGTTGGACACTGCAGATAGTGTGAGCAGGTCCATGGCCACTAGCATGGTAATGCGCAGATTTGCGTGGTTGCGAAAGTCGGGTTTTGCACCGGATGTGCAAAACCGTCTTTTGAACATGCCCTTTGACGGGTCCCACCTTTTTGGCAACAAGGCTGACGAGAGCCTTGAGAGGTTGCAGACCTCAAAAGCGGCTGCCAAATCTTTAGGAGCTGCTATTAGGCAACCGCACCCTTTTCGTGCATCAGGACAATCTTGGAGGGGATGACCCTATCTTTATTACTCCTCATATGGAAAAGTGAGAGGAATGGCCAGTTAAAGAGGCCAGAAAAAAGCCACTTGTGGTGGATGAGGAAAACGTGAAAAGCCAGCCCCAGCTGCAGCCTCTTTACCATCAGCGGCCACAAAACCACTTTGAGGACTTGCAACACAAGACTCCTGTGGGAGGCAGGCTCTCACAGCATCTGCAAGAATGACGAGCCATTACTTCAGGTGTTTGGGCTCTAGAAATAATAGCCCAAGGTTACTGCCTCCCTTTTCTAACGCAACCTCTAAGCAATCCACCAGGGAGACACTCTTTGAAGTTTCCAGATCCGCTCCAACAGCAGGAAGTCTTAACTCTGCTGGAGAAAGGTGCTATAGAACCAGTACCTGTAGCGGAAAGGAACAAGGGATTGTACTCCCCGTATTTTTTTATTTCGAAAAAGGACAGAGGACTGAGACCCATCTTGGACGTAAGAAGCTTGAACAAGTTCCTCAGGAAGGACAAGTTCAAGATGGTCACTCTTTCTCAGATCCTTCAGGCCCTTCAGCTTCAGGATTGGTTGGTGTCATTGGACCTCCAGGATGCTTATTGACATGTGCCAATCCATCTCAAGCACAGAAAATACCTGAGGTTTGTAGTTGGTGACCCAAACTACACATCAACCTTTTAGAGCTGAGAGCAATCAGACAAGTGCTGAAGGCTTTTCTGCCATCTGTCAGAGGAAACCATTTCCTGATAATGACGGACAACACAGTGGCCATGAATTACCTAAAAAAAAGAGGTGGTGTAGGGTCACTACCTCTGTGCAGAGAGGCATTGTGTCTCTGGTATAGGGCAATTCAAGAAGAAATCTCCTTAACGGCAGTTCATCTAGCCGGAGAGGAGAATATGATGGCGGACGCTGTGAGCAGGCAGAGTATAGTGTCCCATGAATGGGAACTGGCTCAGGAAGTCCTTCAGGGAATCTTCACCCTTTGGGGAACCCTTCAGGTAGACTTGTTTCTGACCGGAATCAACCAGAAGTGCGAAAAGTATTGCTCAAGGGAATTTCCCCCGAGAGGAGCCCTAGGGGATGAGTTTGTGGTGGAGTGGAACTTCCCACTGCTATACGCGTTCCCTCCAATTCCCGTCATTCCTCAGGTCATCAGGAGATTGAGATGGTTCGGAAACTGCATGATCCTAATTGCCCCGGATTGGGCCCAGAGAATGTTGGGACCATTAAAGGTTATCTTGCAGCGCTTTCCATTTTCAAGTGATCTTCGGAAGAATGTTCCTATGTTAAAATTCCTTTGATAATACAATTCTTAAAGGGACTCCCCAATGTGTCCCCACCTTCCCCTTTCCAAGTTCCAGTTTGGGATCTTAATCTGGTTTCAAAGTTTTTAATATGTGTCCCTTTTGAACCCTTGCACACCTATCCATTAAAATTACTGACGTTGAAAACCACTTTTCTGGTTGCTTTAACATCTGCATGAAGAGTGAGCAAATTGCAGGCACTGTCTTCTGGGCCACCCTATACTGTGTTCCACAGGGACAGAGTGGTATTGATAGTTAAGTCCTCATTTTTACCTAAAGTTGTGTCTGATTTCCATTCAAACTTGTATTTCCAAATTTTGATTTTGAATTTTGGTTTCCATGTCAAACTTGGGTGGTGTTTTGCATTTTACCTGAAAGTCAAACTTGGGTGTTTTTGCATTTTACTTGGAAGTCAAACTTGTGTGGTGTCTTGCATTTTACTTGAAAGTCAAACTTGGGTGGTTTTTTGCATTTTTGCATTTTACTTGAAAGTCAAACTTGGGTGGTGTATTTGCATTTTACTTAAAAGTCAAACTTGGGTTGTGTTTTGCATTTTACTTAAAAGTCAAACTTGGGTGTTTTTGCATTTCACTTTGGCCATCAACTGTAACCTGCTAGCCCAGTGACTGCTCTATACTGCTGTATTTGCTTCTCCTCCCTCTGCCTCCTCTCCCCACACATATGGCGCTTTCGGTTTCTCCCATCTATTCAAACTGCTTATCTATCAACTATCCCTCTCTTCTTGCTAAATCTGGAAAGAAGAATTTTAAAAAAGATATCCTGGCTTCAAACCCTGGTCTCCCTATTGCTGATACTTATACCAGTGCCTCTTCCAGACAGAACCTCGCGGACATCCTCTTTGTTGTTCCTTTGCCGGATCTATGGACCCCCCATATAATCACTGTGCTCTCTCCTGTCTCCTCATCTCCCATTAATGGTGGCACTCGCTGGGAAGTCCTCATGGCTTCATTTGACTCCTCCAGAGTCATCCTTAATGTCTACCTAAACGGCACTGTCATGGTCCAAGGCCCTTAGGCCAACCTCCTCCTCTTCGACAGGTGCTTCCCTCGCCTCATCAACTTCCTTTCTTCTCCAGCTGTCCCCTCCTCTCATTCCTTGGCTACCTTGCCCGCTCTTCCCTCCTCCTCCTCTGCCTCTCTTCAGGCTACCTCCACAACTCCGCAGGGCGTACCTCTGATTTGTACCCCTCCCCGGAAGGTCTTTAAGGCAGGCAACCTTCTTCATCTTGCCACTCTAAATTCCCGCTCTGCTGTCAAACACTCCTCTGACATCTGCCACCTCCTTGAAGAATTGGACCTTGATGTCGTCGGTCTTACGGAGACATGGTTCACAGCCAGCTCTGTCACGAGCTTTGACATTCTACTCCCTTATGGCTACAAGATCCTCTTGTAACGCTCACCTGATTCTCGCAGAGGCGCCGGTCTTGACTGGGCGACTACCGTATCTTCAAAGGTGATGTGTAGCACCCGGTTGGCTCTTTGGGCTGGACCTCTGTGCACTGTATGCCTGACGTGTAGAGTAAGATGTCTGCAGATAGAAAATATGGGGTTAATGAACTGGGGTTATTGGGGTGTCCCTATCTCTTTCCTCTTCTCCTCTCCTGTAGACCCCCAAAGGTTAACGCTCTCACCTTAGGTAAGTGAATGCCGAGCTCTCCATCTGTCTCGGGGCAGGGTGCTGTAACCAGTTTCTTCACTGGATAGGTAGCGCAGGCCTCTTGACTTCAGAGGACTGCTGTCCGTCGTTTACTGCACGAACGGTAAGTTTCGAGTCATTCAAATGTCTTTAAAGTCTTTAGTAATGATGTCTCTTGATTTGCAGGGTTCCGGCGATGGCGGATGACGGGCTGAAGTGAGTTGAAGATGGAGCCCGTGTGATGAATAGAAGCGCCTGGAAGCACGTAAGTAAGCGCTTGTTGCCTGCTTCACTATGCGCTCTAACTGTCTTTTTATTTTGCAGGTACGAGTTCGGAGCGGCTGCAGGGTGCCGGAATACCCACTGGATTAGATGTGGAAAGGAGTAATGGCACGTGAGTATTAAAGTTCCCCAATGTCTTTAAACGCACCTTGTTTTGTCTTTCAGATGCGGGATGCAGCGCCGAAGGCCTCCGGAGCGTGCGAAGAGTTGGTAAACTTTTGTCTTTCAGATGCCGGAATGCAGTGTGAAGACCTCCGGAGCGCATGAAGAGTAGGTAAGCCTTTGCCTTTCAGATGCCGGAATGCTAACCTGTTCTTTCTTGTCTTTATAGGTGTTGCTGAAGACTGGATTCAGGATGGTAAGCCTTTTTCCTTAGGCCCAGGACCGGATGCAGAAGACACGATGAGCGTTCTGCTGCAGAGGTTGCAGAATAACGCAAAGCAAGATTCATCCACCGGGTGTGGTTTAAATAGCCTCCTGTAGTGCTTAGGTGTCTCCTTCCACAGCCACGCCTAAGTAAGAAAAGAGTTCCTGGTAAGAAAAGAGTTCCTGCCTTCCAGAAGAGTTCCAGTGTTCTGAATCTAGGGAGTGGCTCCAGCCCCACCCAACAGGAAAAGTAGTTCCAAACAGAAGAGGATCAGAGGCTCAACTGGCAGGCAAGTAAGCAGCATGGTCTGCTGAAGGTAAGTCCACCCAAGCATTATGAGCCCGGCGCTTCCAGCGCTGGGACTGGGCATATTTATGAGCCTGGTGCCTCTGGCGCCAGGACTGGGTCCAAAAGGTCCCAAGTGGGACTGGTTGGCACTCGGAACCTGGGTTATGGATCTGCTTCCAAGGGAGTTGGGAAAACCCTGACCTTTTGGAAGCAGAGATCATGACAGTACCCCCCCTCAAGGCCCCTCCCAAACCGGGCTTCTCCGGGGGTTTTGGCTTGTCAGGAAATGTTCGGTGAAATCTTTTGATTAGGCGAGGAGCGTGGACATATTCAGCAGGTTCCCAGGATCTCTCTTGGGGGCCGCAGCCTTTCCAGTCAATTAGGTAGAATAGTTTAGATTTGGAGATCTTGGAGTCCAGAATGCTTTTGACTTCAAACTCGAGTTCTCCATCCACTAGGATAGGTTTTGGAGATTTGGTTAGTCGGGTTTGAGGTTGCACGGGTTTTAATAGAGAGACGTGGAAGACCGGATGTATCTTCATGTGCGGGGGCAAGTCCAACTTGACCGCTACTGGGTTTACTATGGTAGTGATGGAATAGGGACCAAGGTATTTTGGGTTGAATGTGCGTGGCCCTTTTAGAGATAGATATTTGGTGGATAACCAGACTTGATCCCCTACTTGATAGTGAGGGGCTTCCTTCCGATGTTGATCTGCTCCTTTCTTGTATTGTTCTTTAGCCCTTTGAAGGTGAGAAACAGCTTCCTTAAAGGCTTGGGTGATTGTAGAATGCAGGTAGTCTACTGCTGGTGTTTCAAGATCTTGGAGGGGATCCAACTCCGAGGTTCGAGGGTGACTGCCGTACAAAAGAAAAAACGGGGTTTTCCCAGTTCCCGAATGGACAGAGTTATTGTAGGCATACTCGGCTATCCAAAGGATATCTTTCCAAGTTTTTTCAGTTTGTTGCAGCATGCAGCGTAAATACTGTTCCAGAGTTTGATTGGTCCTCTCGGTTTGTCCGTCGGTCTGAGGGTGGTGACTGGTCGATAGTCTCACATCAATTTGAGCCGACCGACAGCAACTTCGCCAAAAATGAGAAATAAATTGACTACCTCGATCCGAAATTAGAACCGAAGGAAAACCGTGCAGTCGGACGATGTTTTCAAGAAATTCTTGGGCCAGAGTTGCTGCTGTTGGCAAGCCTTTGAGCGGAATGAAATGCGCCATCTTGGAGAATAAGTCCACGATTACTAGAATCGTATTGTATCCGGAGCATGGAGGTAGATCGGTGATGAAGTCCATAGAAAGCGTATGCCAAGGGCGAGGTGGGATGTCAATAGGGCGTAAGAGGCCTGCTGGTCTTTCCTTTTGACTCTTGTTTTGGGCGCATACTCCACAGGACATTATAAAGTCTCTGATATCTTTTTTCCAAGACGGCCACCAGAAGTAGCGCTTGATCTTTTCTGAGGTCTTGGCTATACCGGGATGACCTTCCATTAAAGAGTCGTGATAACAAGAGATTACTTTTTTCTGTAAATCTGTGCTGGGTAGGTATAATCGTCCTTGGAAATACAATAAGTTGTCCTTTACTGCAAAGTCCTTTCCCTGCAGATGCCAATTCTGTATGTCTGCTGGAGTTACAAGTTGCCTGGCTTTATCCTTAACTTCCTCTATGGATTCTGTGGCGATTACACCCAGAATTCTTTGTTCGGGAATGATTGGTACAGGTTTAGGGTTGACCAAGTGTTCTTCCACTCCCATCCGAGAAAGGGCATCGGCTTTACCGTTCTTTGTACCAGGTCGATAGGTAATTATGAAGTCAAACTCGGCAAAGAATAATGCCCAACGGAGTTGTCTAGAGGATTGGGCTTTTGCGGTCTTCAAATATTGCAGGTTTCGGTGATCCGTAATCACAGTAACGGTGTGTCGGGCCCCCAGCAGATAATGCCGCCAAGCCTTAAAGGCAGACTTGATAGCCAGAAGTTCCTTGTCAGTAATCGTGTAATTGATTTCAGGAGGCGAGAATTTGCGGGACCAAAATGCCACGGGATGCAACTGATTGGTTACCGGGTCCTTTTGTGATAGAACTGCTCCCATGGCAAGGCTTGAAGCATCAGTTTCCACGATGTAGGGGAGTTCGGGGCGAGGGTGTTTTAAGATTGGTGCAGAGATAAATTTAGTCTTCAAATCCTGGAAAGCTTGTTCCGCCTCGGTAGACCATTCAAAACGTTTGTTTTTCTTTAACAAGGCAGTGATGGGCTGGACTATTCGAGAGAATTCGGGGATAAACCTGCGGTAAAAGTTAGCGAAGCCTAACATGCTTTGCACACCTTTTACGGAGGATGGTGATGGCCATTTGAGAACTGCATCGACCTTCTTTGAATCCATACGCACTCCGCCGGGTGATAATATGAATCCCAAGAATTCAACTTCAGTCACGTTGAAAACACATTTTTCCAACTTAGCGAAAAGTTTGTGTTGACGCAATCTTTCGAGGACCATTTTCACGTGTTTCCGATGTTCAGATTCCAATGAAGAATAAACGAGGATGTCGTCAATGTAAACAACAACACATACATCTATGAGCTCTCTGAGGACATCGTTCATAAAATATTGAAAGGCGGCCGGGGCATTGCAAAGTCCGAAGGGCATGACCTGATATTCAAATAGCCCATACTTGGTGCGGAAGGCCGTCTTCCATTCATCGCCCTCTTTTACTCGTACCAAGTGGTAAGCTCCTCTAAGATCCAGCTTTGTATATATGCATGCTTTTCTGACTTGGTCCAGGAGTTCAGGGATCAAAGGTAACGGATATCTATTCTTAACGGTGATCTGGTTCAGGGAGCGATAATCGATACAAGTTCTAAGGTCTCCTTCCTTTTTTGGAACGAAGAACAAAGCTGAAGAAGCAGGGGACTTGGAAGGACGAATAAACCCATTTGCCAGGTATTGATCCAGGTATTGTCGAAGGTGAAGGTTCTCAGGCTCGGTGAGGGCATAAATTCTACTACAAGGAGGAGTAGATCCAGGTATCAGGTCTATCTGGCAGTCATAAGACCTATGAGGAGGTAGAGAGTTAGCCTGATCCTTCCGGAAAACATCTTGGTATTCTAGGTATTCGGGAGGTAACTGGGGAGTCTCTGAAGAAATTGCGGCCAGTGCAACACCAGGTGGAGGGTGACAAGTAGAGACACATTCTGGAAACTGGACCGTTCTTGCTCGCCAATCGATCAGAGGATTGTTTTTCTCTAACCAAGGTATTCCTAGAATAATCTGAAACTGAGGGGCCTTGATCACATCGAACACGATCTTCTCATGGTGTCCATCTTGACTTACTAGCGTCACCTCTTGAGTGGTATGCGTTACTGGCCCGGAGGCTATCTCCGTACCATCCACCGTAGTAATGACGTCCTTTACAGCCTTGGGACAAAGAGTTAGATTCATCCTCAAAACCATTTCATGATCCACATAATTGCCGATGGCACCGCTGTCGACGTAAGCTTCAATTGCATGTAATCGATCCGGATTATCAGGGCTAATGAGGACCATAGGTATCACGAAATGCGAGGTCACGGAACTGGTTTTCACGCTCGGCAAGAGGACCTCTATTCTTGTCGGGCGAGGTCGTTTCCCTGCTCAGAGTTTGTAACTTTGGTAACTGCAGCTCCTACTGCCTTCTTGGCAGGTTTCACCGGACAGTCTCGAAGAAAGTGCCCTGAGTTTCCGCAATATAGGCATAATTGCAACTGTTTCCTCCTTTCCCGCTCCCTTTGTGTTAGAGGACCTTTCAGACCCCCTATTTGCATGGGTTGCCCGGAGTCTACTCCTTTGGAAGGAGTTGGCGGTTTGGAAAATACTCGAGCATCAAACTTGGAACGATCGGCCTTCCTGTTCTGCAGCCTGTGATCTATTTGAACGACCAAGTCTATATAATCCGAACAGTCTTGTGGGGGATTCACTACTTGGGCTAAAATGTCTTTGAGCTCTCCACGTAGACCTCTATAAAACAGCGTAATCCTTTTGTCCTCAGGCCATTGAGTTTCCACTATTAGTCTATTGAAAGATGCAATATAAGCCAAAAGGTCTTGATTACCCTGTCGCAACGAAAGAAGCTCATTGTCCAAGGCCTGCCCCTGTGAATGTCTTGCGAACAGTTTTTCCATACTAAGCTGAAAGGCTTGAAAATCATGGAGAACCGGATCATCTTGATTAACTAGAGGGATCGACCAGTCTGCCGCATTGCCACTAAGGTACGAAAGTACAAAAGCTACTTTTGCTTGATCAGTTGGAAAGGCTGCTGGCCGGCATAAGAAGTGCAACCGGCACTGATTGATAAATACTGCAAACCTCTTTGGGTCACCAGAAAATCGTTCGGGCGGAGCCAGAGGTACGTTCCCAGGTAGGTTGATCTGCACTGGATTCATAGAGGATGTTGAAGGAAGATTTGCCCCTGATGCGGGTAACGGGGTCTGTCCGGCTTGTGACTGTAGCACTTGTCTAGCAAGCTTGTCTGTTCTCTCCTTGGAAATAATTAGTTCCCTTCTTAGAGCATTCGTTTCCTGACGAGCTGCATGCACTTCTGCCCTTAGTTCCCCAAGTAACCGGGCTAGGGGGTCAGTATCCGAGGTTTCCATAGCGCCTGGGCGAGAGTTTTGCGGTAGGCTTTGCGTTCTGTAACGCTCACCTGATTCTCGCAGAGGCGCCGGTCTTGACTGGGCGACTACCGTATCTTCAAAGGTGATGTGTAGCACCCGGTTGGCTCTTTGGGCTGGACCTCTGTGCACTGTATGCCTGACGTGTAGAGTAAGATGTCTGCAGATAGAAAATATGGGGTTAATGAACTGGGGTTATTGGGGTGTCCCTATCTCTTTCCTCTTCTCCTCTCCTGTAGACCCCCAAAGGTTAACGCTCTCACCTTAGGTAAGTGAATGCCGAGCTCTCCATCTGCCTCGGGGCAGGGTGCTGTAACCAGTTTCTTCACTGGATAGGTAGCGCAGGCCTCTTGACTTCAGAGGACTGCTGTCCGTCGTTTACTGCACGAACGGTAAGTTTCGAGTCATTCAAATGTCTTTAAAGTCTTTAGTAATGATGTCTCTTGATTTGCAGGGTTCCGGCGATGGCGGATGACGGGCTGAAGTGAGTTGAAGATGGAGCCCGTGTGATGAATAGAAGCGCCTGGAAGCACGTAAGTAAGCGCTTGTTGCCTGCTTCACTATGCGCTCTAACTGTCTTTTTATTTTGCAGGTACGAGTTCGGAGCGGCTGCAGGGTGCCGGAATACCCACTGGATTAGATGTGGAAAGGAGTAATGGCACGTGAGTATTAAAGTTCCCCAATGTCTTTAAACGCACCTTGTTTTGTCTTTCAGATGCGGGATGCAGCGCCGAAGGCCTCCGGAGCGTGCGAAGAGTTGGTAAACTTTTGTCTTTCAGATGCCGGAATGCAGTGTGAAGACCTCCGGAGCGCACGAAGAGTAGGTAAGCCTTTGCCTTTCAGATGCCGGAATGCTAACCTGTTCTTTCTTGTCTTTATAGGTGTTGCTGAAGACTGGATTCAGGATGGTAAGCCTTTTTCCTTAGGCCCAGGACCGGATGCAGAAGACACGATGAGCGTTCTGCTGCAGAGGTTGCAGAATAACGCAAAGCAAGATTCATCCACCGGGTGTGGTTTAAATAGCCTCCTGTAGTGCTTAGGTGTCTCCTTCCACAGCCACGCCTACGTAAGAAAAGAGTTCCTGGTAAGAAAAGAGTTCCTGCCTTCCAGAAGAGTTCCAGTGTTCTGAATATAGGGAGTGGCTCCAGCCCCACCCAACAGGAAAAGTAGTTCCAAACAGAAGAGGATCAGAGGCTCAACTGGCAGGCAAGTAAGCAGCATGGTCTGCTGAAGGTAAGTCCACCCAAGCATTATGAGCCCGGCGCTTCCAGCGCTGGGACTGGGCATATTTATGAGCCTGGTGCCTCTGGCGCCAGGACTGGGTCCAAAAGGTCCCAAGTGGGACTGGTTGGCACTCGGAACCTGGGTTATGGATCTGCTTCCAAGGGAGTTGGGAAAACCCTGACCTTTTGGAAGCAGAGATCATGACACCTCTCCGCACCCAGATCCACCCGACCCAGAGGTGGTGTAGCCCTGATCTTTCCTGAGTGGATTCCGGCCACTACCATTCCCACTCAGATTTACTCCTCTTTCGAATGCCTTGTCTGCAGACTCTCAATCTCTCCTAGCCACTCTCTTACTGTTGCTACACTCTACCGGCCCCCTGGGCAAATCACCTCTTTTCTCTCTGAGTGGTCCGACCTCGCCTCCTCCTTCCTGACCGCTACCACTAAACTCCTCCTCCTTGGTGTCCTTAACATCCATCTTGATTCCCCCTGTCCCTCATCTCTGCTTGTTCGCAACCTTTGCAATTCCCTCTCCCTCTCTATCCTCCCCTCTGGTCCGACACACTCTGCAGGACACACCCTCAATGTCCTGATCTCTTCTGGCCTCCCCCACTCTATCCCTCTAACCACTCCTCTCTCCTGGAGTGACCACTGCCTTCTCTCCTCCCATCTCTCTCCTCCCATCTC
Source organism: Ambystoma mexicanum (assembly GCF_040938575.1). Classification (NCBI taxonomy): domain Eukaryota; kingdom Metazoa; phylum Chordata; class Amphibia; order Caudata; family Ambystomatidae; genus Ambystoma; species Ambystoma mexicanum. The sequence goes on along the minus strand of NC_090930.1, from coordinate 387,722,969 downwards.
TCACTTTCATCCCCCAAGCTCACCCCAACACTGCCACCTACCTTCTTGGACATCCGACCTATGAAGCGAGTGTCAGTTGAGGCTTTCGCTGCCACCTTCTCCCCACCCTCTCCTCCTTTGGCTGAATCACACCCAGACACAACCCTTTCCCTTCTCTACTCTTCCATTTCTGATACTCTTGATGTTCTTGCCCCTGTCATGAGGATCTGCTTGAAGTCCAAGTCCAGAGCCAAGTGTAATTCCTGGTATGATTCAGACCTAGCTACACTTAAAAGTAAGTGTAGGGCGGCTGAGAGGAAATGGAGGTCTTCTTGCTCATGCTCTGACAAACTGGCATGTCGCCTGCTCCAAAGGCAATACCGACTCTCTGTCCTCGCCAAGAAGAGAGTCCACATTCAAGCCTGTGTCTCTGCAGCATCTAACAACTCGGCTGAACTCTTCAAAATCTGAAAGAAGCTTGCCAACCCTGCTGCAGTCTCTTCCTCTCCCCTTACCTCCCAAGCTCTCTGCAACGACCTTGCCTCTCACTTTATCTCATAAACCAAGGACATCTTTGTCCTCCCTCTCCTCCCCCCCTCCTATTCCCCTCACCCTGTGCTTGCTAACTGTCCCTTAATCACCTCCCCTCCCTCCTTCTCTTCCTTTCCCCTTTTCTGACCTGATGAGGTCGCTAGACAAGTCCGATCTATGAAAGCCTTGTCAAACAAGTTCATCCCTGCTCCTCTAAAACCATCAAGGACCACATTGACACCCTTGCTCCAGCCCTTGCCGATTTCTGTAACCATTCCTTTTCCTCAAGATCTTTCCCCTCCCCTCTGAAACACTCCCTTGTGCATCCTCTACTTAAGAAACCCACAGCTGATACTTCCTGTCCAGCTAACTATCACCCAATCTCCATTACTCCCTTACTTGGCAAACTCTTTGAGAAGCTGGCCATCTCTCAGCTTAACCTTCATACTGACTCTGTTGGTTGTCTCCATGACCACCAGTCTGGTTTCAGAGCAGCCAGAAGCACAGAGACTACTCTCCTGAACATCCGTAAATATCTACTCTCCAACCTTGACTCTAACATTCCCTCTGTTCTCATCCTACTTGATCTCTCTTCTGGCTTTGACACGGTCAACCATACCATCCTGCTCAACCGTCTCTGTGAGAAGCTGGCTATCACTGATCATGCTCTTGACTGGCTGACCTCTTTCCTCTCTGATCAACCCTCCCTGGTCCAACTCGGGTCCTTCCTATCCTCTATCTTCCTCTCTACCTGTGGGTTTCCCCAGGGGTCTAACTGCTCGCCCTGGCTTTTCAACCAATACCTGGCAACTCTCGCCCCCTGCATTGCCACACTATGCTCAAATTTCCAGTGCTACGCTGACGACACAACTCATTTTCAGGCTGCTCTCGGCCACCTACTCTCCCTCTCTCATCTCTGACTGCCTAACTGCCATTCAAGTTTGGTGTGCCGCCAATGACCTTTGTCTGAATGCCAGCAAGACTGAGATCCTCCTCATCGGCACACCTTCCCCATCATTTCCGATCTCTCTCTCTGGCCGGCCTCGCTTGGCCCTCCTCCGATCTCCACCTGTGAGGCTAAGAACCTCAGTGTCATCTTTGACTCCACACTCTCCTTCTCCGCCCACATCTCTGAGGTCTCTAAAAAGTCCAACTTCCTTCTGCACCTCCTCAGAGGTACACTTCCGTTCCTCTCCTTCCCCCAGAAACTCACTGTCTCCCAAGCTCTGGTTCTCTCCAAGCTGGACTATAGTAACAGCCTCTTTCTAAATCTTCCTGCCTCTACTCTCCGCCCTCTGCAACTAATCCAGAACAGGACTATGAGACTTATCTTCGGCCTCAAGCCCTGGGATCGTATCTCTCCAGCTCTGAAATCTCTGTATTGGCTCCCAGTGGATGCAAGGATTACATTTAAAACCCTATGCATTGTCCACAAGGCATTCTGGGGCCTGGGTCCAAAATACCTTCAGCTATCCCTCCGCAAATACCTCCCCTCTCGAGTTCTTCGCTCCTCTACCACTAACTCCCTCAGGGTAAGTTTTTTTTCAAAGAAACAAGCTGGGGGTAGATCTCTGTCTTCGGCGGGGGCCTCCCTCTGGAACAGCCTCCCAGCCACTCTAAAACTTGACGAGAACCATCTCCGGTTCCGGAAGCACCTCAAGACTTTCCCCTTTGCTTCTGCCTTTGCTCCCCCTCTCCCTTGCTGATCTGCTTAATCCTGGCCCTGTGCACCTGGCCACCCTCTGTCCCCTTGGCCCAGGTACCTGCTCACCTTGCCACCCTTTCTGCACTGCCTCGTGGCCACCCCTTGCACTGGCGACTATATCTGTACCCATACAGTCCCCTAATCCCCCTTTTTCTTCTTTCATGCACTTATCAGACTTACCCAGTTATGCTGGCGTAAGCACAGCACTTGCCACGTTTTGGCTGAACTACCCCTATTTATTTCTCCATTATCTATTTTATTTGTTTTTATTATCTACCTGTCTCCCCTCTGCTCCGCACTTTCCACTCTCCCCCTTCCATGCACTTTTCCCCTTTCCCTTTCCCATACACTTGCACCTTCTCAATGTCACTGGGCCTAGTAAGATTGTTGTTCTGTTATCTCCCCTGTTTCCCCTATCTTGCCTTGTTGCACTCTGAAACACTCGTGTACGAGCGCGTTACAAATAAAATATCATATCGTATCATATCATTTAAATCAGAAAATGATTCTGCCCTTGTTCTATCCTCCACCTCATCCCAGTAAGGAGGAGGAAAGATTGCACAGGCTGGACCCGAGAAGAGCTCTAAGCTTTTACATTTCTAGGCTGTCGAAGCTTAGAGTGGACAATCAACTTTTCATTGGGTACACTGGAAGGAAATTGGTTCAATCGGTGTCAAAACAAACCATATCATGTTGGATTGTGCTTTGCATTTCAGAATGCTACAGATTGACGGGCAAAGATCCACCAGAAGGCTTAAGGGCCCATTCTACCAGAGGCATAGCCTCTTCGACAGCCCTTCAAAGAGGTGTTCCCATAAAATCTATTTGTGAAGCAGCAACTTGGTCATCGCTGCACACTTTTTCAAAATTCTATAGTCTGGATGCTTCCCAGTCTAAGGAGCTTGCCTTTGGTAAAGCAGTGCTATATTCGGTTATATAATAATATTAAAAATCTCCTCTCTCCTCCAGAGAGCTTTCTACACTACTTTGGAGGTCTATCTAAGATGAGGAATTCGTTGGAGGACACAATTCATTCGAAGAACAAGTTACTTACCAACTGGTAATGTTCTTTCGACTGGATGTTCCTCCAACATATTCCTCATCGCCATCCCATCCTAGCCCTTTGTAGATTTTCCAGGTTATTGCCACTTCAACTCTCGCAAGGCTGACACCTGGCTACCTACACTATCTATACAACAGAGCAAGAGGGTAAAAACAGAACTGAGGCCAACGGGTGCTGTGCGTGCTATTTGTATACCCGATGACGTCACCCTCGATGGAGGTCTTTGAGGGACTAACTCGACGACATTGACGCACAGCGCCCTCTGCCGAGAAAACATTTCCGAAGCAGCTAAAGCTGGATGGAATACATCTAAGATGAGGAATACGTTGGAGGAACATCCAGTCGAAATAACATTACCAGTTGGTAAGTAACTTGTTCATCTGTGGAATGGTGGTACTGCCTTGGAGGCAGTAAACTAGTCATCTAGGAAGCATCCTCTGGTAAATGTGGTTTCTAGATGTGGTATTGTGAATGGGTTTACCTTCAAACTCATCATCCACATGCAATGTCAGATCAATAGAGAAATCTAAAAATATGCTATGCTAAAGTAGCGGCATTATGTTTTTTCACTGTGGCAGCCTGATATTAGCACATTCCAATAAAGGATTGTAAGAAATAGGTCAGTTCCTGAAGACGGGTAACACAAATTAAAAGAGATATTTCTAACATTGAATACATGGAGAAAGTAGTTTTGAGTTCATAATTGCAAGTTGGGAGCACCTTTCAAGGTTGAATTTCATGAAAGATTTGCTCTAAATGCTTGTGACTACTTCACACATTTGCAAATGTTTAACTTTGTGTAAGAGTGTTATTGAAATATTCACTTATGTATTCAAACAGCTGTAAGAAACCATATTTACACCAAACAAAATTGCCTCACCTATAAATTCACCCTCCAGTGTCTCTGCCTGCCCCGAATTCTCAGCCATTCGGTCTTTCATCTTTTAATAACTTTACTTTAATTAACTTATGATGTGCAGCAATGAACCCGCAGGCATGATGGCGCGGACACGTCAATATACAACAATATTGCTCCATTTCCTTTAAATAAAGTATTACGTTTTCCTTCTTGGTTGAACAGGTTTGAGAGTGGGGATTCTACCTTAGTTAGATATGATGAATCTACAGTGCCAATTCTGCTGCCAGTGGTTCAAGGTTATCAGCGTTTTGCTGCAAGCTACATTGGGTTTGCTCTTCCAGTTTAAGAGGATCAGTCACATGAGGCACTAGGTATTGGGTTAGGGCATGAGCTATTGAATGTCATGTGTACCACTGAAGCAAACAGCAGATTGAATTGTTTTATTTATGAATTTGCAGTACGGCAGTAGGTAAGTTGTCTCATTAGTGTGGTACTCATTTTTCAGGAGACCTCTGTTCTCTGAGGAATGGCAAAACCAGAGAAGGAGAGTTCACAAACACCAGAAAGAGAATCCTAACAGGGAAGATTTGCCTCCTTCCTTAATGATTCCTTATCCCAGGCATTGATTAAGGACTTGAAATATCAGTCTTCTCACACACAATTCGGGGAACAGTCATGCATGTGTTGACACATGGGAAGCCCAGCCTTATAGAATCATGGGAGCAGGATTTAGAACCAAATGAAGGGAATGTGAGGTGAAGGTCTACGGGTAAAAAGGTATTTTCAAAGTAGATATACCTGAATTGGAATGTGCACCTCTGTGAAGATTCTCCTCAGAGGTTAACCCTCAGGGGAAGAGTTGGGCTGAGCCCCTCGATGGCAGATGTGCTATATGCCCTTAGAAGACCCTCGGCCCTTGAGCAAGGATATAAAAACTCTAAGATAGCCAAACTCTTTCTGGCTCTCCATTCATCACCCAAAGAGGTGTAAATAATGTAGACCATTGATGTCTACCTGAAATATTGAAGAGAGGCACAAGTTTGAAAAAAACACCTGTAATGCAATGCAATAATGGCAGGGAGGTCAGTCAGTCTCGTGAGACCGGAAAACGGAACTCTCAACCCACCCACATTGGGCAGCAGTATTTGAAGGTGAAAACCACAAAATTAAAGTACATTCCAGAAAACAGGTGCATGCTCATTCCACCCCCTCTACTATTGTCCTACGTATACAAATCTAATAAAACAGAAATTGGCCTAGCCTGATTGGCTAATACAGTAATGTGTGATGTCATGTGTATCCCACTGCACAGGCTTACCATGCAGTTAATACAAAGAGCACAATCTATCATACATAGCAATAAACTAGCTACAGTAATACTCCCTTCCTTGCAACCATACATTTTGGCATGGCATGCTATTCTCAAACCCTGCTGCTTCTCCACATTGGAACCCAGCCGTGTAACTATTACGTGCTGGTTTGCCTATGCGATGGACACAAATCGTTAGTTCTTGGAACATTCTCATCTCTTGAAAGGTTTCCATGGGAAACTGCAACAAAGGCCTAATTCCTGGGACAATGCTTTCATATTTTGTGCTACCAATTCACCCCACTGAATACTTGCCAGTCTTGGATACTCTCTAAAGTGAGGTAGAAACGATACCCAATTCAATAAATGGCAGGACTAGTCACTTGAATAATATTCAATAATAGTGACAAAGCCTATATTTTCTTTTACATTAAACACATTGCACCTGCATGCTTACTTTCCTCCCTCTAGATGATTTATCAACTACAACACCTTTCTCTTTCATCTTGTCAAAGGGACTCTTTGGTACCCACACTTTCATCACATAGCACAAATACTCTTGTACATTCTTTTGGGCTACATTGCAAAAAACAACAATCGCCATCCCCAGTGGGATCAATATATATTTCAAAAAATATTTCAGGATCTCATTAGGGCATTCAAACTATGTTTCCTCTGGGACCGTGGGTGCGAGATTCAAATCAGGCAAGGCTTGTCAGATTGTTAAGTTTGGGTGTCCGCATGTTTCACAAGAGGTGCAGCATCAACAGATTGTATAGTGAGTGACTCATAGGTACTACGTTAACCATCAGTCTTTTGCAACACCCCATGACCAGTTGGCAAATTCAATAAAAAACAAATAGCAACACAATGATAGTAATGAGCACTTTGAGGAGTCTACTCATCCATAAGAGCACCGATGAAAAAAATTGATGTGAACCAGTCATCGTTCTGCACCCCACCCTCATTTTCCATAATGGTGTTTTTGTGCATTGCTTGTATTATCTGTGTGAGGCTTTCATTGTCCACTTCATTGGGGGTATGTACGTGCAGCAAGAAGTGGCCCGTTTGAAGCAAAACCCCCTCAGCTCCATGGCAGCTATCATATCAAGCACGCAGCAATTCTGCATAGTGGTTAGTCGTATTGCGTGAAGTTCTTCCCTATTACATTAAACATTAAAACTCTCTAAACCCTTTCCCCCCATTGGCTCTTCGTTTCTGTGTCGGAAGCGGCCTCAGTGACGAGACGAGAGACGAGAGACGAGGTGCGGCTTGACACGAGCGTGAGCCGTGAGCTAAACGTGCAGGTCCTTTCCTCAAGTAAACGAGGCGAGGCGAGCACGACGAGAGAGACGAGAGCGGTCCGTGAATACGGTCCGTGAATACGGCGGATTATTTTTTGTAACTGTGCGGACTCTTCCCTCCCCTGGACTCTTCCCGGCGGTGCCGGCTGTGTCGGGACAAGGGGCCCGCGGGGAGGAAGCGGAGAGGGGACGCGAGCGCACGGCACACAGCATACTGCACTGGGAGTGGAGACCCGAGTGTGTGGAGGCAGCCCCCAGCTCCGGAGAGTGCAACAGAGGGGCAGCCTTGGGCAACATCAAGCCCAGCGGCCTACGGGGGTGCAAGTAAGTGAAGGGGTCACTGGGTCTGGTAGAAGACGTGGTGTCTGAACAGGGCTTGCTGGGTATAGACTTGTGTGCCTTTGTGTGTCTTTGCAAGGGGAGCCAATTGAGCGAGCAGTCTGTGTGATTAAAGCGGAGCAGTTTTAAGACTGTGGAAACCACATTAAAGTTCTGTGGCTTCCTGGTGCACAGATGTGAGTCTCGATTTGACAAAGGGAAGGTCACGAGTGAGCTGTTTATTTGTAACAAGCTGTGCAGTGCTTTGTAACTGGCAGACCCCACGAATTCCCCAACCACATTAAGGTGCCAGAATAATAGTGATGCAGCGGGGGAAGAGAGCTCCACACTCTATAAATAATCTAAGAAATAATAAGACACAAGCTCAGAAAGAGCCCAAGGAGCACAATAAAAAAGGGGTCAAACAAAGGAAGAACGCCAAACATGAACTCCCGGTAGCACAAGGTGCCATCACTGAATTTTTTCCGGTGAACCCGCCGCCTGAGATAAACTCCACTAATATTGATGAAGAGCTTGTGCAGAATGAGGGGCGGGCGCAAGTGCCTAGGGTTAGTCATTCTATCAATTCTTCTTATTACGACGACATTGATAATAACTCCCTTTTGGACCTGTGCTTGACAATACAAAGAGAAATGCAACCCTATACCCCACAGACTATCCCTAGTGGCTCACCGAACCTGAAAGATAACAGTGGGAATCCTATAGTAGGGGAGGATAACGCGATAGGACTCCGCGAGCGACTATCCATTTCCCCGAATCTTGCAATGGCCTCAATGGAGGATGAGCCAGACAATGAGACAATGGGTGATAGGGGATCTGTATATGGTTCTACTCAACTAGCTGAGCTGCAAACGTCCATGGGTGCCCTCCAATTTGCTCTAAAAATACTGCTACAGATGACGGGTCGCATCCTGATGAATTCCAATGCCATTTCGCTAGCACTGGAATTGAAGAATTTACCAAAAGAGGATGCGGAAGAAAAGTTAGCAGAAGCCCTTCAAATTGCCAAGGAGATGGAAGATATGGCAGATGAGAGCGAGGAAAGAGTGGCACAGGAGGAACGGGAGACTAATATCTCGATTGAAGAGGTTCCCATCGAGGAAATAGATCGGGAGCAGAATTATAGCCCACGGGGCCCCCTCACACGGAAACAACAGAGACTGGCAAAAAAGGCTCTCAAAAATAAATCCCCTACAACAAGCTCTCTGCCTCTTTCGGGGAGAAGTGGCCAGGCGATGGAAACTCGATCCAAAAAAGCCCGGAAAAGGATGAGGAGGGCGGCGATCTGGATGGCAGAGAAAAAAGGCCCTCTGGCAGATTGGCTGAAACCCAAAGAGAAGTAAAATGAGGAGAACCTCGATATCACCACTGTGGAGATCTCTGAAATAGAGTGTGAAGCAAGCATAATCACCCAGCACGATACTTCATACGAGAGACGGTCATCAAGAGAAACAATGGAACCTATATTGTCAGAGAAAACGAAGGATATCCAGACTAACCACATGAATCGCATCTGCCTTATAAAGAACCTATACCCAAGGGATAACCACTCCTGGCTGGCACGATCGGAGCTACTGACTAGGCTATATCATATCCCCCAACTCCGAGTACTAAAATCAGAGGATTTTCTATTCGTTGAGCCACTATCGGGCCCTAATCCTAATGTCTCTGCTCTACACTGTGTGTTTCTGAATACCGCCCAACTACTTAGAGAACATGAGGAAGAGCTGAAAGCAGTGGACATCGCTATTGATGTGGATCTGCAGGAGAAAGATCCTACAGCAATTCCTGAAGTTACAGATTTAAAACTGAATCTGGAAAATGACCCCAGCCGGGTGGTAGGGGAAAACCCACTTTTGGCTGAGGTACAACAAGCAATCAAGTCTCTACTGGAGACACTTTCGCAGTTGGTGCACAAGCATTAAGGCCTATCTTTAATATCCTGGAATTGTAGAGGCTTCTCCCATCTACTCAGGGCAGAGGGCTCGGCAGATCTTTTATTCCAGCATAGCTTTATATGCCTACAAGAGACCTGGGCCCGGGAACCCCTGTTTTTGGATGGTTATGTTACATAACAATCACCGGCACACCGGGGAAGCAAAGGACGCCCGTTTGGCGGCCTACTTACGGGGATTGCAAACTACATGCTGTCACGCAAAATTCAATGCCGAGCGGAGGACCAATTGTTGGCCGTAGAGGTAGCGTACCCTCAAGATAAGAGAAGTGGTAAGCTCTAGCTTATCAACCTATATAATCCCCCCGGCGCAGGTGTAAGAGACGAACTGCAAGAGGCCATAGTGGACCTACTGACCTCCTGGACAATGGGACCAAATAATGCTGCAGTGGTAATAGTGGGGGATTTCAATTGTCATATGGAAGATGAAACTACTATTTCCACTAATCCAGACCTCAGCGCTAGATGCAGGATGACCCATGGAAAGAGAGAAAAGGAAGGCCTAGGGTGGTTGCAATTATTTGATGCCTGGGACCTTGCTATGATTAACGGCCGCACCACGGGTGACAGACCGGGGAAGCACACGTGGTCCAAAGGATCATCCCGGAGTACTTTGGACTATATATTTATGTGCCCCCTGATGCAGACTAGAGTGGCTGATATGTGGGTAAAGCCCAACAGCTGGAGTGATCATGCGGCAGTAGTATGTTTATATAGGACTCCGATTCCTGACACTCCCAAGCTAAATATCGGAAGTATTGCAACCAACGGTGCAGGAAATAGAATTATTTGGTCTGAGAAGAATGTCAAAGCGGCATCAGAAGCGTTAAAGTGGGATACAGAAGAGAGTGGATGGGATTTTCTGGATATGTCTGCTAATGAAATAGAAGAGTGGATATCTGGTTTCTCAGGCCATCACGCAGCAACCAAAAAGGGATATGTTATGAAAGAAGGAAATGAGCCTCCCCCATATAACGGGAAAATTAGAGATGCCAAGTGAAGACTGAGAAGATTGATACGTAGCCTAAAAAGTCAGAATCTCTCTGAAATCTTATACCAACAGAAATTAAGATCAATCAAAAATCGATACAGGTCGGAGGTGAAAAGCATCAAGTCAACAGAGAGGAATGGATGCTATCGGCGACTCATTGAAACAATTTGCTCTAGAAACTCCCGAGGCATCTGGGCACTTTTAAATGAAAATAGAACTAAGGACAAAGGCTCAGTTGCCAATTCAATAAGTAAGAAAGCATGGGAGCAATTTCTCCATAATCGCAATATGGAAGAAGAGGGGTCGGTAAGTCGGCCTATGGGGAAACCTCCAATCATTCAACCCTTTGATGTCTCACCTGGGGCAATACTCAACAAAATTGCTACTCTCAAATCTTCCAGAGCCCCCGGACCTAACGGGCTAGCGAATGTGGTGGTAAAAAGTAACCCGTTCTTCTGGGCAGAGTTATTCTCTGTACTCTTCAACAAGGTATTTGCATTGGGGGAAATCCCTCGATCTTGGCAAAAGGCTATTTTGATCCCGGTATATAAAAAAGGCAACCGTACAGATCCAAGTAACTATAGATTGCTATCCATGCTGGATGTGTCTGGGAAATTGTTTGCCTCCCTTCTACTAAGCGAAATGCAAAAGTGGGTGGAAGACAAGCAAATACTCAGCAGATTCCAATGCGGTTTCAGGAGAGATTTCTCGACCTCTCATAACCTTTTTGTAATGGACGTTCTGCGTACGAGAGCACTTAGTAAGAATCAGCCCCCAATGTACGCATTGTTCATAGATTTTAAGGCCGCATTTGACTCAATCCCTAGAGCTAGGCTTTGGAACAAATTGGAAGCACTGGGCTGCCCCACAGGTCTGTTATATTATCTCAGACTACTCCATCGAGACACATCGGTAAGCATCCGACTTAATCAGGAGGGGCAGGCGACCCAAAATGTGACCCAAAATAGAGGGGTGAAGCAGGGTTGTGTCACAGCCCCTCTCATCTATAATTTGTATGTACACGACATCCCGGGGACACTTGCAAAGGTTAATAATTGTCCACCAAAACTAGGTGAGGTGACGTGTGTAGTCCTGGCGTATGCAGACGATCTGGTGGTCCTTGATAACACCATTGGTGGGCTCAGGCGTTCTGCACATGTCCTTTGGGAATATGCTAAGAGCAATGGCCTGACCATCAATCTGCAGAAGACCAACGTATTAAGATTCACTAAGAAAAGAGTTACCCGTGTGAATCTAATAATACATGAACAGACTATTCTGTACGCCCCTTCCTACCGCTATCTGGGAGTAGAAATAGAGACCCTAGGAGACTATGCGCTCTGTAAACAGGGCCGGAACATCAGGGCCCTCCAAGTGATTGCACTTATTGCATCTTTCACCAACAAACAAGGGCGCTTCACTCTATGGGGAACACGTCACCTCTATTTGCAAGTTTTTGCCCCCATGGTCATTTATGGCCTGGAATCATTGCTGACAGTAAATTTGGCGTGGCTACAAGTTCTAGAAGGAAAGTTCTGGCGGCATATGCTGGGGCTTCCCCCGGGGGTGCCAATGGCCCTGATAAGACTAGAGTTGGGCCTTCCATCACTCAAGGCTATGGTGTTGAAAAAAAGAACTGGGTTCTACCTTAAAATGACAAGTGGCTTCCCAAATCCCCTACTAACGGCTCTACACCAGGAACTAAGTAAAAAACTCACTACCTCATCTCTGTATAAAGATATGGGAAAATTCCTAAATGAAATTGGCTGGACGCACAGAGGGAGAAATGTGACTAAAGAAATGCTAAATGCACTGGGGAAAAAGGTGGACCTTTGGGATTGGCTAGAGAACTTTGCCCATCTAGACTCCCTTAAATCTTACCATTTTGTGAACTATAGAGTATATAAGTTCATGAAACCACAGGACTATCTTTTCCTTTGTCCAACTAGAAAACTCCGCCGTTTCATTATTCTATTCAGACTGGAACAACTGCCTACCTTATCTACAATAGGAGCAAGAGAAAATATACCTTCACCTGAGCGAACTTGCCGAATATGCAAATCTCCTGTGTGTCTAGAGACCACTAGACATGTACTAACGCAATGTAGTGCACTCAAGAAGACTATTGTCCAATTTTTGGGTGAATTTGTGCATGACCTTCTTTATATACCCAAATTTAGGTTTTGGCAGTACTGTACCAACACATCGAACATGCATTTATTCATAGCCCTGTATAATGTCTGGCAACAGATAGAACATGAAGTGGAAACTTGAGTGAACTTTAACATTGATTTTTACGTAGTGACTTGAGGATATTTTCAAACCCGCCGAAGTCGTTTTAAAAAAAAAAAAAAAAAAATTATGAAATTAATAATATGAAGGTCATTAGTGACCACATTTAATTCTTTTTATTTAGACTATTATTATTTTTCCTTATTTTTCCTTATTCTACTTGACTTGCATTTTGATTTAGAGGTTATGTATAGTGATCTTTGATGTGTTGATATTATGTGTATGATTTTATATATATGTATGATTTTTATGTATATTAACATATGTGTAAAGTTTGAATTTATTTTCATACTATATCACATTAAAGAATTTCAAATTACATTAAACCCCTTTTTTTTCTCATTAGCCATTTGAATAAGCTCCCATGTGGTTATTCGCAGTCAGTTTGCGTTAGCTCCCGCTAGCACCCCAGGAGCGAGAAATTATGCAAAACAAACGTCAGCATGACTGAATAATCTGTATTCATGTGGTATCTCATCACGCTTGTCCTTTGAAGCTTGAATGGAATAGTTTCCGTGGTGGTAAGGCAGGCTCATAGACCAGCGAACCTGCTGATGCAACAGGTACATTGGTTTGGTCATCGAGTGCTTGCAGAGCACTGTGACGTTAACACCGATTACAACCAGGCCAGGAGCTTTTATTGTCACCATGGACCAAAGACATCCCCAAGACAGTAGCAGTTGTGCATAGGCTAATCCTCCACATAGCCATTAGAGGTCAGTGAGCGCAACAGTACCCCTGTGAATATCTGGAATGTCAAAGATTCAACCCCACAAACACACTGCCGTTGCTCCTTAAAACATAAAAAATAACTGTGAGGGTTTCATGACTTTGGTAGGCGGTTCATGCTGATTTATCCAAGTCAAACTTTTACATATCTGCCCCACGTAGAAAAACAAGTCACATTTATTTTTGCAGCAAATCATTGAGTAGCCTGAACATCCCTCCTGCCCTGCATCCCATTATCCCTTGTACCTATTTGCCTTTGTAATAGATGGTGCCTGCCATATGCAAACTATGTCTACTTCCGTAATAAGCCTGGTTCAACCCAGTGTCATTAAAATTCTTGGATTTTGGGGATGTTGTTAAAAAGACCCCGCTCTTCCAGGGACGTCATTTCACCAAAATGCCAGGGGTAGCGGAAGTGACATCACACGACCCTTGACCCCTGATGACATCACAGGAACTGATATCATTTGACCCCACCCCGAAGTGATATCGCGGGAAGCGATGGAACACAAACCTTTCACCCGTTGCCAAAACAGGAAGTGACATCACAGCATTGTACAGTACGAAAAATATGGTTATGATATCACTATAATGTGATGTACATTTCATGCAAGAATGGATTGCCATATGTAGCGTTAAGGTCAGTGTGTATAGGCCCATATTACCAAATTACTATGAATGCAAGCAGACGTCCATGACCAAATGATAATGATGTGTTACTATATAGCACTTACACTTAAGCGCTTTATATAGAAAAAATATACACCCAATATCACCCAACCTGTCTTGGTACTCATTTATCGACCTCAGAAGGATGAAAGGCTGAGTTGAGGCGTTTAAGAACAGACTAAATCAGTGACTCACCCCCTGAAGTGTGCCTGAAATAAACCTTTAATGAGTTTAGCAATTATTGTACAGAATTCCAGAACGACACATTATTTGGTTTCCTATTCTTTCTTATTTAGGGTCAGTGTTGAAAGTGTTAGACTTGTGGCACTCCTGTTCTTATTTGTCTTATTATTTTTTTTTAAAGGGCCTGAACATGAGAGCCAGCCACTCCAGGACCTTGCATTACAAAAAACGAAAAAAAAAAAAAAAACGAAATTTTTGTTTTATTTCTTTTTTTTTAACAGAGGTCGCAAGGGAGACCACAGAGGTCGCAAGGGAGACCTCAGAGGTCGCAGTTGCGACCTCTGGCGACCCCCAAATGATGTCCCTGCGCTCTTCCAGACAGACTTCTCCCATGCCTCAGATATCTATCTGCGCCTGCTCTCTCCTTCGATACATTTGTATAAAATCACGCACCCCCTTTTCTTTTTTTATTTTCAGTTCCACATAATTGTTAACATATATTGTTATATTAACTGCCCTCCTCTGGACATAGACCTTATTTGCCTGAACAGTGTCTTGCACTCTGCATAAAGCCAGCTGAACTAAAGATTGCGCTACGTCTGGTGGCAAGTCTTGTGATAGAAACAGCTCGATTGTTGTTGCCACATAGGGAATGAATGAACAAACAAAACAGGGGCCACTCGATTTCTCTCTCCCCACATGTGACAATACCAGAGATTACTTATGAAGTAAGTACATGCTGGAAGCACGTGCTGGTACATTACATGTTAAATGTACTGCATAATAACGTGAATGTAAGTATGCATTAAATAAAAAAAACATTACGACACACTTCGAGTATCATGCACAGCGAACTTGTTAATGTTATCATTTCAGTATCTTAGAAACTGAACAAGAGGTTAGTGTTATAAATAATAGGGTTGTTTGTAAATCTTGGTAGTTTCGCTTTTAGCATGGACCACTGAATTTGTATAATATATGTGTTTGTCATGCATGTAATAAGTAGTGTGAAAGCACATTGCACAATTGGGAATTATTTTCAATGCAGTGAAAGGAAGTGCTTATTGTTGGATATTCCTGAATCTTTGTAAGACGAGAACTTAAAGTCAAACCATTAGATAATGTCGATGTTCAATGGCATGGGTATTAAAAGGAAGAAAGTATTGCACAAGTTATCCATTATCACGGAAGTGGTAAAATCCCTGATGTAATATCGTTACATACTAGCCACAATATCTTGTGGTATATAAAACAAATATAATTATGTAAAATCAAATTGGCTTATTAAATCTAGTACGTTTGTTACCACGAAGCAAAATTGGATGGTCATGCCTAGCTGCACATACATGTTGAGTGCACGAATATGCATATCATTGTAAAATGTTAAGCTGACTGTAAATAGATGTATTTCACAATGTGTTTTCCACCATGGGCTGCATTGTATTTCGCCACAACATACAAAATAACAATTCAAGCAGTGTTAGAGATGATGGAGTACATAGTACATTTAAACAATGCAGGTAATATTTTATTTTAATGTAATAATAATGAAGGTGTGCAACATGTATTATTGTAATGTGTACATAATATTACCACTCCACCATCCTTCCACCTGCTGGTCTCTTGGTATGACACCTTCTCCTCTGACCTCACTGAAAACCTGTTCCTGTGGTCTCTTTTAACTCTGTCCCTATCCTCTGTTTGATGTGCTGTCCATAGCAAATCTGGCCCCGTCTTCCAGACCCAGGAAGTGTCATGTATAATAACACCTTCGTATAGGATCTTAAGCCATGCCCCCTATATCCCCATGGGACTGACGCAGAACAACAATGGCAGTTAATTTGGTCCAATGTCCCAGTTCCTGTTAGGGCGTCTGGTCTCTGGTCTGGCTGTCTGTATGTGAAGTCCTGCGTTTGTTTGGTAGGTTTGTCTTTTATATCTCTGGTAATCTAGATGGCCTGCATGGTTCTCCCTCCTGGGCGGGCCAAGGCTGGCATGTGGTGGGCAGCACTGAAAACATCCACATAGGAGCTTCAGCTCCGCCGACTGGTAGTTTCCTTCCCATTGCTCTGATGGTGCGACACTCATGTGGGACTTCTGTTAACTGTTCAGGAGTAGGGATCAAGGGTGAAGTCATGTACTGGGAAAGTCTGGGAGCACCTATCATGTGTACATCATGTGTACAGGATAGAGATAGCGGGCTAAACTGAAATAAAGAAAATGTTGGCAGTGTGTGTGTAGTCAGTGCCAGTTCCATTGGAGGTGCTAGGAAAAGCAGAGGTAGGAGTGAGAGGTTGCAGTGGTGGTTGTGAGACAAAAGGATTGAGGACAGTGCTAGATCAAAGGGATCCAGGAGGAGAGTACCAAGAGATAGGAGCTTATCAGAGTTTCCCCCTTGCTCAATGTGTGGGGGCTGTAGTGGTGATGGGCAATGTGATGAATGCTGTGGAGTCATCACTGATCCCTAGCCTGGGATCTCCTCCCATGTAGCCAGAGACGGGAGTCGTTACCTGAGCCTGACACTGAGGGTGGTATTATGAGGGAGGATCACATGGGAGGAGATGGCAGTTGGGGAGATGCGGTGACACCCTCAGGAGGGATAGAGTATTCTTCCCTTCCATTTGAAAGAGACCCTATAATTCCCAAATTGCTGATGGCATGTTGTCCTTATACCAATCCCTCCAGTTGGAAAACCCTAATACCCTTTCTTGCCAAACATTCAACGCAGGATAGCATACATAGCACCTCATGTCTCCGATGCTTCTGTGTTAAATAAAACTCCCAAACAAAATCACCTTAAAAGGCCTATGAAACCTATGGACTCCAACTCCCATAAAGCCTCAAGTACTGCCCTGTGCCTAATGATACTGATGCGAATCTTAAAAATGCCAATTGCCCTGCTATTCATAATGCATGCTCTGTGACCGTCACCCGAAGCCCTGCTATGGATAGAATCTGCCCTGTGCCTAAAAATATTGTTGAAAATGTTACTGCCTCTACCCGTGATGCCCTTAGCCTTGGCGAAAATGCCTTTAGCAATTTTAAAAATGCCAATTGCTCAGCAAATTATACTGTGTGCTCTGTAACTGACACCGCTAGCCCTGCTATGGATATAATCTACCCTGTGCCTAATGATACTGATGCAAATGTTTCTCCCTATACCTTTGATGCCTTTAGCCTTGTAAAACATGCCAACTGCCCGGCAACCCAAAACAATGATGATCATGTAGCATACTATGTATATGATTCCCCCAGCCCCACTTTAAATGATACCAAACATACAGAGCCCTCTCTCAACCTCCACCATGGTCAACGTCAAAAGTGGAGGAGTTGCCCTTATAGCTGAAGACCCCCTTTGTATAAGGAAATTTGACACCTCCCACAAGAACTGGGACATCCTATCAGTGAAATTGACCACCTGCCCCACCAACACAATCACAGTCCATGTTATCTACCACCCACCTGGCTCTATTCTAACCATTGACCTTCTCCACATGACAGGTGACAATACCAAGACCGTTTCAAAAGTGATCCTCCTTGCTGACCTGAACCTGGACCATAACGACCCTACCGACTTGCAAACATCCTCCATGGCCAACTCTCTGAATGCCCTTGGGTTCAGCTATCGCGTCAGCGCTCCAACCCATGCCAAAGGTCGCACCCTGGACTGAATCACAGACCTCAACTGCCTCATCACCATTAGATCTAACTCTCCTTGCCCATGGTCTGAGCACCACATTATTACCTTCAATATCCCACTTTGCCTGCAAACTAGACCTACTGCCATACCGCTACCTCAGTCTCTGGCACAAAGCTCTCACAAACTACCCTAGGATCACATCCTACCCTATCTCAATGCACTGAAACATGAGCACCTCTGCTCACAAGATCCTGATACACTAGCAGATCTCTGTGCCAAAACCATAACTTCTGCAGTAGACACCATTGCCCCCCTAGCACCCAAAACAAAAAAGCTAAACTTGCAGGGCACATCAAATCCTAGTTCACCCCTCGTGTCCTGGATCTTTGTGCCAAAAAATGACTTGCTGAATCAAGCTGGAAGAAAACACCCTCAGACTCTCTAAGGCTGGTGTTCACAAGGGATTCTAAGCTGTTCAAGCAAGCCATCATTCACGTCAACGCTACCAACTACAAATCCAGAATAGCCAATGCCAAAACAGTCATCAGAGAATAATTCTCCATACTCTTCCTACCCTCCATCCTCACCAAAAACAAAGCATGAGGTACCAATATACAGAACACCATGTTACTAAAAATGGATAGGCTACACAAAAAAAATTTCACCAAATGATCCACTCTGAAACCAACTGGTTTGGCCACTGCAGCCAACAACCCACCTATAGCCAGTAGCTGATGTGTCCCACTGTTCTGCTTCCAGAAAGTCTCTGAACTGGGAACCTTGCACATCCTAAGGAGCCTAAAGCCATCAAGATGTAAATGTGATGCATGCCATGCCTCTCTCATCAAATATTGTGCTGAAGCACTGACATCCTTCATCACTGCATTCATTAATGCCTCTTTCACAGCAGGCACTGTGCTACAAATAAACCTCCCTTGATTCTGCTCTCCCTAACAATTACCGGCTGATTACCACTATGCCCTTCCTGCTAAAAATTCTGGACAGAGCAGACCTGGAAATAAACCATATCTTGGGAGTTCACCAGTCTGGTGTCCATCCAGGCCATAACACAAAATCAGAACTTTTAGACCTCAAAAACCAGACTAATGAGATAAGGGATGATAAGGGATGAAGGGAGACCTGCCTTGCTTCTCCTTCTAGACCTGTCCAGAGCCTTTGATCTAGTTGACCATAAAATTCTCTACCACCATATTACCACCTCAGCGTTCTTCTCACCTGAACCTAAGAGCTGGATCACCTTCTTCCAAAAAGGTAGAGCAATGAGGGTGTCCGCTGAGAATGCAGTGCTCCACCAGCTCCAATTAAATGCAGAGTACCACAAGGATTATGTGTCTCTCCCACACTCTATGCCATATTTACTAAGCCACTCTTTGACCTTCTGGACTCCATCGGCATAGCCTACATCAACTATTCCAATGATACGCACATTCTCCTGCCTTTCTCTGGAAACTATTCTAACAATGCTGACACTCTGAGCGCAGCCTATGTGCCCATCCAAGCATGGGTGGAAAAACACAGCCTCTGTCTAAACGACGAGAAGACTGAGCTCCTTCTTGTTGGACTTTCAACGCTGCTAAAAAAACTTGACCACAATTACACTGCATTCAACATTGATAGCACCCAGATTCTAGTCTCCACCGCACTGAAAACACTGGTGGTATACCTCGATTCCACCCTATCATTGACCCACCAAGTGAATGCCATCTCCTCATCGGCGGCATACACAACCAAGTTGATAGATGCCTCCAGACCCTTCCTATCCACAGATTGCTGTCTAAATATTGCACATGCAGTTGTCAGCACCAGGCTAGACTACTGTAATGTACTCTTTGCTGGTACCTCTGCACACAACATACAGAAACTACAGACCATCCATAACAATGCTGCCCTGAACATTACTATATCGAATATATCTCGGCAGCTCGAAGGCCTGTACACTGGCTCCTGATCCGAGAAAGGAATATGTTCAAAATCCTTTCGATCATGCACAGGTGCATCTCCAGGTCTGCCCCGCCTTACCTGTCCAAAATAAACTCTAATACACTCTTGTGTAGGCCCACTAGAACACCTTACACCTATTGGCTGGTTGAGCCCAAATTTAAATGCTCTAAAGCGGGCAGATCGAGGTTTCCATCCATAGCAGCTAAACAAATGAACTACCTCGCACATGTTCTAAGAGCCAAAGGGTCCTATTGGGTCTTACACAGAGCTCTTGAAACCTAGCTGTTTGCATAATTTGGTGAGCCTATGTCCAATCCTCCCTCCTTGATCATTACTGTCTGCCAGTAACCTCCAATTGCCAACTGTGCAAATATAAATGGTACCTGTAACTGCACCTCAATGCCTTCAGGATTTTGGAACACTTTATAAATGAATAAACAATAAATGAGATGAGGAAGAATATAGAGTCAATATGGATCAATTGAACCACTATACTAAACATGCAGACTAGTGGTTATAGTGAAATCCCAATATGCGGGACATTTAAAAATGGCAAAGGCATCTGTAACGCAGAGAGAAGCCGAACAGAAGGAAGCAGAGTCACGGCAGAAGACCAATGCATGAGACCGGACCGTGCTGATGAGGTGTTCTCAAGCTGCCACTTGCAGATAGTGCTTATCGGTGTGGTGTGAGACCACAGAAGGTCCCACAGACACCTGGAGGGTGTGGACAAAACAGAAATCAGCAGGCTTACCATTGGATGCACGTGGAGACAGCAGAGAAGCTGAGAGAGGGTCTGCAAAGTGGAGAGCACCCTTCCGAGGCACGCGCTTCACTGCAACAATGTGCCACAGGTTGGAGGAACTGCCAGATACCAGTGATTCGGCCCAGAGCTTTTGGGGACCCTGGGGCATACTGATAGACATGGGAACCATTAAGAACTTTATTTGCATATCGACCAAGTAGAAAACAAAGTCAGAACTTGCACAAATCCTCATGTATGAGATGTCAAAAAGAGGAAGGTTGGAGCAAGCATTGCCACAGGCCAATGCATGCTATTGAAGGAATTAAAAGTAAAAAACTTGAGCAAGTCTCCATATGTACATATCAATGTGGGGAAAGGTGGAGCAAGTATAACCCAAGGCCAATGAACACTATTGAAGAAGTTAAAAGGGTGAACATGAACAAGTCTCCATACATAAGATGTCAATGTGGGGAAAGTTAGAACAAGTAGAACCCCAAGCCAAGAGAATATAGACATTCTAGGAGTATAACTGTAGTATACTGAAAAATATTGAGAACATTTTAAAAGGAAAAATCTCTGGTGAAAGAAGTACATCAGGCAGTGAGCATTTGAGGAGAAAATACCTGGCAGGAGAGTATAACAGGTGATCTGTAAATCCCAGAAAGGAATTCCTGTCAGGGAAGTATACCAGGAAATCTGTTTACTATATCCAGAGACTGCTGAAATTGTGGACATATACTTGGTAGGAGAGTATACCAGGGCATCTGTCGAAAGCAGATAAGAAAATAGGTTCTTGTTGATCAATGCACCAGGCAAGTTGAAATAAAATAGCCAAATTCATATTGTGAAAAGATACCTGGCAGGAGAGTACACCAGGGAATCTGTGAAATCTACTAGAGGCTTCCTGGCAGGGGAGTATGCTAGGAGGATCTCCTTAATTAGATAGTTTTGAAAGAGCAAATGTTTCCATCCTTGCAAAGTGGTTATTTGAAAGGGACAATTTTCCTATGCTTAGGAAGTGATTCTTTGAATGAGACACCTTTGCCATCCTTGAGAAGGGATTGTTTGAAAGAGACATGTTTGCCATCCTCAAGAAATTATTATTTGAAAGAGACATGTGTTGCCGTCTTCAAGGAATCATTATCTTCAAGAGACACTTTTGCCAACCTACCTGAGACATCCAGGGGAAGGAAATTCTCCCACAGGATCCAATGATTACTTTGTTGAATGTATTTATTTGTTTAATGCTTTTTACAAAACCTACATCAGAGACACATTCGTTACCCTGTTAGTTGTTCATCTTTAATGGGAGGAAGATTAATATTTTGGACACAAGAACAGTGTACATAATTTTGATGAGACACATACACATCTTTAGCTTTAGTTTCCTAGGTTTTATTTCAATAAAGATGTCTGATGTTGAAAACATTACCACTTTGTGCCCGCCTCTCATTTCTGACCCTTCGCAGTAAGCAGATGTTACCCATAGCATCATGGACAGCAGTGTCTTCCAGCTCCCCCCAGGTTGACCATCACCCCTTAATGCAGTCAGCGTTTACTTGCATGCCTGAAAATTTGATCATGCCAGCTTTTCATGGATCTCGAAACATTCAACCTTACCACTACAGGGAGTTGGGGAGCCAAAACACAGTCCTCAAAACTGCTATTGATATTGCTGTATCATTTTGGGGAATTAACATTATCTGCAGACCTACTGACAGTTGCAGCCAGTGCACCATTGTAGAGGATACCATGGTGGCAGGACCAGTAAATGGCACATGCATACAAAACATAGTTGAATGCCTCCCATAAATATGTTTGCACATTCCAATGTGTAATGCTCATTCTTCCTGCCTGCCTCACTTCCTTATTGCAGAACTTTCCCACAACTACACACACCTCTGCCTGTGACCCTCCAGCTTTGCTTCTTCATTGTCTACTTCCTGCCGTCTCTCATTCACTGTCTCCTCTTCCACCTCGTGCTGCATCACCTCCCACTCAACAGAAGATAAAATGCACCCAAACAGAGCCATTCATTCCATAACAATTGCGAGTACAAGGGATCCAAGGGAAAGATTTTCAAAAGGGGCGTTTACTAGTTCAAAGTGTTTCACAGTGAGCGTTTATTTTAGTTTAACATGTAAGGATTCATTCTGACAAGAACAAAATTATTCCAAGCCTCATGTGGTCAACTCCTATGTTTTGACGAATGTACTGCATACTATAACAGTTGACATTAGATATCTAAGCAACAGTATCATAAATAAGTGTTCCTGTTGGTCAAATACAACACTAAAATCTATTCCAATTCCTCATTGAGTAACCAGATCTTTTAGTCATGCTTGTGATACATATAGCCTCCAAATAAATACAAACATATTTCATGTACACTGGCCTGGTTCTTGGTTCATTGGTATCTCGGGAGGAATCAAAAGAAATCAGAAAGAGGGCTGAATAAAGGACTGACACTAAACCATGTATTGTGTGACACCTAGATTGTGGAGGGAAGGAACTCTCTGTGTTGAGGGTGGCCTGTCAATCAACTGTTACATTACATACCTATAGTATGTGTGTATTGTGTTTTGCATTTGCTACCTTTTAGTATTTCTAAAGAATATGACTACTTGAAGCCCTCCTCATGTCTTTGCACTGCGTACTTCAGTGTGTGTATGTCTGGTTAAGCCTTGTGTTTGCCTACATGTTTGTTATTGTGCCATCATCCTACATATACCGAACTCAGAGTATATGTGTGTCTGTGTGTATTGCTGGCTACTTTCCATCTCACATCCAGGAGGGGTGTCAGAGATGGGTCTATTCTCTTGTCAACTTCATCTTGGGTGTGTGTGTTGTTTATATTGACAAGGCTTCTGGCTTTCTGTTTGGATTTAGTCTCGTTTTTTAGGGGCTTTCCTAGTTTGTATTTTCTATTGTGTTAGGGACATTGGACGTTCATGCCAACATTCCCTCCATTTATTCCACACACATTTCCCCATGTACTCATTTGTCCCTTATTTCCTGTTCCCTTGACCAATCATATTTATCTTTTGGGACCCAGACTTTGCTAACGTTTCTCAAATGTCCTCTCCCTTTTGCATAAGCCCAACCACTCCATCCTTAGAAATTGCAATCCCCATATGCTGTGGAATGTACATAGCATTCGAGGTAGTTTTTAGAATCTGGGGTGGTGATCAAAGTGGTAACGGTGGGCCTATTGGGTCCTCTATTTGCAACATTGATTTTTGGCATTATTTCTTCCTCGTCTGTTTGGGGATTCTCCGGGGCTTTGTTTGCTTCTGTGCTGAAGTATATTGATCACTTTTTGCAAGTGTCTGTGAACTGTTCTGTTTTTTGCAATGTTGGTGACACTGCAGGGGACTGGTGTTTAGCCTTTCGGGTTGACAGATGTTCTTCCAGGATTAAAAGCACTGGGGTATGAAGGTACACCAGGGAAAACACCACGTTCAACAATGATGATAAATGGAAGTAGGCTTTAGTTCCGAATTCCAGGGAGACATTCGGTTGTACCATCTCATAAAGCTGTCATGTTGATTGTCTTATTGCGTCCCGTAATCTGACCTACTGGCATGTTTTCTTCGACCTCAAGCAAAACAAATATCAAGTGAGTGTCTGTGCTTTGACTGGTTGTTCATGTTGGTGCAAGTGTGTTAACTTGTTGACTTATGATGGTCCTACTATTCAGCATTTTACATCTACATCTGGTGGACCCTATTGAAGAAACTATGGGGCTCACAGTACCCCTGTGATAAACGTGTGTGCTGGTACCTATGTCTGCCCCATGAAACCATGAAAACACAGTAAGATACTGGGATGGCATAGAGAAAAATGTGTTTTTGAAGTCAATCATTGTAAAATATACTGCTTCTGCTGGGATTTTGCACAGTATTGAAGCTAGGTTGGGAACTAATGGATACTCTGTTTCTACTATATTGTTCAGAGTCCTGTGGATGGATCTCCATGATGAGCCTTTTGTGTTCTTCATAGGGTATTTGGCCATGTTGTGTGGTGAAGTGGATGGTACTATGATGCAATTTTAAATTATTGCTGTAATGGTGTCCTATATTACTTCATCTGCTACTCTGGACAGTGGATATTTCTTCACTCTGGGGAGCATTGCATCTGGCTTGAGTTTGATTTCCACTGCTCCTATGCTGTGTAATAACCCAGCATCATGGGGGTTGTCTGCCCATAGTCGACTAGGCACTGTTGTCAAGTCCTCATGCAGTCATGATGGTTGTGATGTTTCAACTAATATTGTCTGTGGTACCTCTCTGTGTTGTACTACCAGGTGATGCAATTTTTAAACAGCATTTCCCCTTCTGATTCTGTGTCTGTGTATAAATGCTCATCAAAGATTTCTCTCAATGGTAGTGTGGGGTCTGTACATAGTAGCATGCACCATTTTATTCTCATTTCATCTGCACTTGTTAGAATGATGGAGTCTCTTTTTGTGATCACTGCATCTATATGTAAAGTCAAAATTGTTCCTGGTACCCTCTCCTTTTGGGCTGCTAGTATGAACATAAATAAAATGTAGCTTTACAATTCAAAAACAATCCTTCATTAAGCGATCAATATACTAACAGTCATTAGTAACCCAGCGAGAGACAATCTGAATGCAACAAGCATTCTGATTGGCTCTCGCCAGGTCCCTACCCGGCCGGGAATCCCTCCGTCGGGATTCCACGGCCTTTGTCCCCGGCGGGGGACGAGGGAAGCCCCCAGCCGTGTGGAGGCGCAGAGCGGAGCCATCCCCTCTCCCAACCTCCCTGCGGCTGAGAGGCTGCCTTCGCCCCCTGCCGGGGACTTGAGTACGTCGTTTTTTTTTCTTTTTTTTAAAAAAGAAAACTCCGTTTTCCCTTTCCATGGCGGTGGCCATTTTCTTTTTTTATTCTCCCGAAACGCTGCAGCGTTTCGGGACAAAAAAAAAGCTTTTAGTGCCCTGGTCACTCACTTTTTGCGGGCCGCGGTACTAATAGCAATAGAACCCTAGCGACGCTCAGGTTCTATTGCTTAATTAAGTATCCCTGTATTCAAGCCTTGTAGTACCATTAAGGCAGCCAAATTAAAAATGTTGGATGTCGTATCTATGGGTGTAGACCCTGTGTTTGAGCAGATGGATTACTAATATGAACATTTCAATTTCCATGTCAAAAATGTTTGAGAATATCTGCTTAGTCAAATAATCAAATTGCCATTCATTCATTAGCTTATTTCTGAAAAGCATACCAATATAGTGCGATAAACTCTGAAATAAGATGTACACACAATATTGGTATAAACTCTGTGTGCGACTGTTCTGTAAATAATGTTGCGATAAGTGACATGAAAGATACATGGACACTAATTTACAAGACCTCCCCAAGCCCTTTAGTTCCATCAAGGCAGCTAAATTAAGGCTACTGGATGCCATGTCTGTGGGTGTATACCTTATGATGGAATCGGAGTATTGCCAATATAAATATTTCAATATCTGTCAGTCATTTTTGAAAATATATGCTCAGTCAAAAAATCAAATTGCATTCATGCACCCTCTTATTTTAAAGACTCCTATATAGTGCTATGTACTTCCAGATAAGATGTATAAACTTGTTCATAGAAAAACATGCATTTCCTGGTCAAGGTTCAGACCTGTGTTCATCGTCTGTTGTTGGCATATGTATCTTGCTTCTAGTCTTAGTAGCTCACGTTATCTGTTCCCATCTCGGATTGAAGCAGGAACTTAGTCTATGGCCAATGACCTGATCACACCTTTCTCGTGATTCTGATGGTGTTTCTGCCAATGATTTCAAAGCAGCATTTTCTGGTCTTGGCACCCGATGGAGTTACGCTATTCTCTGATCTGATATTTTAATTCTCGTACGGTGCTACCTACATGCATCTTATTACATACACATCTGACTTAGTACACCAAAGAATTACTTCTGCAATTAAGAAATGTGTTCACATGTATTTATGGACCACATGATTTGACTGACTAAACATTGTTCATAGCATGTTTGCACATTGTGCAATTACCACATTTATAGAAACCTGCAAGATCTTGCTTGGCACTGAGCAAGTAGCATTCCTTTTTTTGGTGCTAATCGTATGGCTTGGAATCAGTATTGTGAAGAGCGATGGTGCCCTGGTGTAGACAATGCTGGGTTTAAAGTTAATGTATTCTGCCAAATCCTTGTCAAGTTGGTCAAGTTGTAATAAATGCTAGTGTTTGGCCAAAATTAAATACCCTCATTTGTTTTCTTGACTGTATTGTGTGATGAACTAGACTATCTTTGCATTATCCGGTTTTTGATTTAGGTGCAAGTAAATGCTTTCTAGTTTTAGTTAGTGCTTTGTTTTGTGCTATTGAGATTTTCTGTGTGTTGCATCCTCTATTTCTGAATCGTTGTGATATTAAATTGAACTTCCTAATTCTTTCATTCCCTTCAATGCAATTCCTGGAGGTACGAATAAACTCTCCCGTTGGTATGCTACATATAAGGACACAAGTAGAGGCAAAAACAGTAGAATAACTTCTGTGGTCTTTCTGTAGGTCGTAATATGTAGTTAATTATTTCGGATTTACATTTTTAGCTCTAATAAGTGTGTACTACTTTTGCTATGTTGTTTTATCATACTTATCTTGCATCTGCTTTGGTTGCGGTATTGTATGAATTGTTTCAGATCATCCTCGCATATTACCAACATGTCAACTATGTATTTATTAATTGTTTGCCATGTTATTCCTATTTGCTGAAGGACATTATGTATGCTGCCTCAAAGTGTCCCATGAACAAGATTAATTTTGGTTTCAGAACCAGATGCATGGGGTATGTGGTGGAGCAGCAAAAAACAAGAATATTAGGAAGCTTATGATTGGTCATATTCTAAGGCACACAAAAAGGTCAAACAAGGACACACATATCAGACACAGTCTTTTTATGTATAAAGGAAACGCAAATAAATACTTTATTAAGACAAGCATACTCAAGAGCAAACCAAGGTAAAATCTGGGATGTCAGTGAAATCCCCATCCAAAGTGGACAAACACGGAAGTGATAACACACTACATCGTTGAATTTGGGCAACATTTGACATTGGTATTGTACTCAAATCCATCTGTAAGAGGTTAGTTTTTACACTGAGCATTGAACATGTTTAATTCATGTAGACAACTGTGATACATTTCGACTAATTATACAGTGGGATCTAAGCCAAAGTCACATGGAACAATTTTCTATGGCAAATAATGGATCCATTCTTAGCCAATAGCAACATTTACACATGTAACACTAAGCCAGAGTGTAGAACGTCGGCAATTCACTGGACACATGTCACATGGGCCTCAGAGACATGAGTTGGAGGTCCCCATAAATATAAGGTTTACAAGGAAACCTTTTAATGAATGTAAATCTTTGATCTAAGAAATACACATGAATTCAGCCACAAAGTGCAGTTGTGTACTTGGTCGTAGGAGGTGGGCTGGGCTGGTTGGGGGCACATTTTCTTATTAGGGATGTTGTGAACAGAGCTTAATTTCTGACTGCCAAAGCGTCATATACCTTTTACACATAATTCCTTGCCAAAAGGAAAATGAAACCATCCTGGTCCCTTCTACTCGAGGACCCTCAAAGCACATTGGAGTCTTAAAGGTACACCCTGGTTTGGTAGCAAACGCGATCTAATGTGATTTAAGTGACCTAGCAAGATTCTCCACGGGAAGGGTGGGGGCTGCACAAAACAACACTATGGCTAAGATTGTCTGTTTCTAGAAACAACATTTAAGATTGAAGAGTGCCCTGCCTGCACTTGCAAGGGAAGGAGCCCAGGATGTGGCACAGTGTCCTTTTTGGAGTTATGCCACACTCTATCAGATGCAGTGATTCTGCTGAACAGAGGGGAGGGGTCCAACAGCTGTTTCCTCCCTATACCTCTATGTGGGTTGGTGACTGCGTAAAAAATTGGAAACAGAGAGGGAAGTACTGTGACGGAGGAAGATAATCAGCCAGAGAAGGGTGGTCTCTTGCAATGAAATAGGAGGGTTTGTCTTAACTTCTAGATGGGTGTGCGAAACGTGGCTTTCATCTTTGAGTCTAATTTTAATCATTGTTCTGCCACAGACTCCACGACTTCTGTCGCCTGCAAAAGGCTGGGCCTGTGTAGGTGTTTTCGCTGGAGACAGGGATGTCATCCTCCTGAGGAGATTCTTAATAAAAGAAAAGGCATCAACGGACTGGACAGAAGTAATGGCAATTGCAGGCTAAACAGGGCTGCCCAAAATCATAATTAGGGCTGAAATACATCATTTGATCCCCCTCCCCCAGTCATTGATGTGCTTTCCTTGACATTGAGAACTAACAACAAAAAAAAAAAAAAGAAAGATTTACTAGGAAACAGCTTACTTATAAAACAAGTATTAAACAAGCAAGCGAGAAATAAGCAAATTTAACGGATAACCTCATGTGCACATTCGCCTGTCCAGCACAGGAAAAGTGCACATTTAAAAAGCACACATAGAAATGAATTGATGTGTTTTGGTTTCAGTCTAAAGGAGACCCAGCTCCCTACAAAAGGGATTTTTGTTTTTAAATAAAGAAAACATTGACAATCTCAGTAGAAGGGTGCATGAAGGTTTGGGGTATGGCTACAGAGGTCGAAGTGGGAAGGAGCGGTTTGGAGCGGTGCTCCTCTACTTTTATTTTTAGGTTTTACCATTCCTATACTTTTATTTTAAAATAAAACTGTTCCAGAATGTTTTCATTGTAACATAAAAGCACAGGAAGAAGTTGAAACTTGCACTTCTGGCAGCATGCCACTGACGCAGGCACACTTAATTTTTGGTGTCACCTTACTGGGAGTTCGAAGGTGCGACTTGCTCGATTAGTTCCAATGTCACATCACGGCACGCTATCGTAGTACTGCTGGGTTGCTATCATGTTTTCAGTGGCCTGCTTGGGACAAAGGCCATTACCAAGCCCCATCATAGCCCTTCTACTGCAGTCATCAGAATTTTTATTTTGCATTTAAGCAACCTAACGTGAAAATACTGCAGGCACAGCTTTACGCGCAGATAATGGGTAAGGTGGGAGTGGTGGCTTTAATCTTTTGCATTCCCCTAAAGAGATGCGAACGGGTGGTGATTAGAAAGGGGCGGGGCGTAAAGCTGCATGCTGTAGGAAAAAAGAATGAAGGTAATGGGGGTTGTTTAAAATGCATTTTGCATTTTCTTTCACTGTGTTTCTTTCAACCTTTACACAGTGTCTGGTGAAATGGAGGAATGGCAGGACCCAGGTATGGGGTTTGTCCTGTGCGTGGTGATGGGGTCTCTGGGGCGTGGGGGTACATACTTCCACTACTTCTCTTTATACACTTTGACTACTGTGTGGCAACCAGAACCTTTTCTTTCAGCAAGAGGATATTTAAATTGTATTCCTGGGCGACGCCATCATATTCAAAGAGGATATTTTGCTTCCCTCACAGTCATAGGTTTCTCCATGAAAGCAAACAAGATGTCAGCAATCTTGAAGGGATTATAGCTTTATGGGGCGACGTTTTCATTTTTGTAAACTTTCAGGGTAACACTGATCCGTTTCTTAATATTCCTGTTCATACAGAAATAACGTCTTGCATGAACACAGCGAGAATTAAATGCATTCTACCATGTTTATTGTGAGTAACTGTCTTTGGGGCAAGAGGAGAGCAATGCAGCCACTTTCACTGAAAACAGACTAACATTTAAAATGGCGTTCCGCTATTTTCTTTCTTTATCTGGATGAACACATTCAGGTTCATCCCCTCTTATCTCACGACATTCATGCTGTGTTTTGAGTATGATGCATCCATTTAAACTGTTTTAAGGAATTTGATTGAATGACAGTACTGGAGAGTTTGGAAAGTAAGCTCTTTGAGACTCAAAATTGTGTTGTAAAGAGATTTCAAAATCATTTCCAACGTAATTAGAGGCTCATTAGTTTCCTCTCCTGTTTCTTCAATCTCATTTTTAGGGTTTTCTATTGAGACTACCTGACAAAACAGATGTGCTTTGTTACTTTGAATTTCATAGTTTTCATCTGGAGGACATTACGCTATCCTCTAAGGCTGCATGCAGACTCAGGGTTCTGCTTCTTACCACTGCCTTGTTATTTTGCTGATGTTATACATTGTTTCAGAGGTTTAGGTTAAAATTGTTAGAGCTATGTTATGTTTTGTTAGCGCTGTAACTAATAATTAGGAATCCTTATTTGTGAAGTGAGCATCTGTTATTTGATCAGATCTTCCTTTTATGAATTGGTTATTCTTTGTGCTTCTAGACGCCAGTTTTTTCAGTGTGATATTTGTTTTAACTCCTTCATGCTGCGAGTAGATTTCTCTTAATTCTTTCAGCCCCATCTCTTTATCTCCTTCTTTACTTTTCTTTTTGCTCTATTCATACACCGGTACTCTCCCTCCATCGAGCAGGAACTCTCATGCTCTCTCTCATATCTGTCTTTCCCTTGTCCACACATCCACATGCGTTTTATTTCCACTTTATATGTTTGGTTCTTTCTTTACCCTTTTCTCTTCTTCATTCTCCTTCTCTTGCTCACACACTTAGCAGCCGATTGTTACTCTTTTCTTTTCTACCTCGTTCATCACTCTATTTTGCATTTTCACTAGCCACTATGTTATGTGCCATTTCTTTACTTCTCACTCAATACGCATTTCTCTAGCATTCAAACAATTTGCCCCAAGAATCCCTACAATGTCTTCTCCTCCACTTTAATCTAGCCTTTTCACGTTCCTGTTCTTGAATAGCAGGCTCAAAGGGAATTAAATGTAAACATGTTATCAGTCATGTAATTTTCTTGCAACTAGCTTTCATTTACCTGTGAGTCCCTGAACACTTTTCAGATGAGAGCAATTTCTATCAGACTTTGAATTAAGGATTAGGAAGAGAAGATGTTGCAGGGCTGAGATGATTTAAACTGACATCAACCTGGGCTCCAATTGATTAGGGAATATTACGATGGATTCAGAGGGATTAGCACAGTCCCGGTACATAGGGAGTTACTATAAGTGACTGACATTGACTACACAATCTCTCATTGTCCATTTTCTTCAGGGACTGGGCATCTAGGCATTAGCAATACAGTTCTTTTGGTAGAATGTTCAATAAGGATTATTCCCTCTATTCCAGGTTTTATGTTACAATAAATTAAAAATATTTAACAAACTATTTCAAGAGTTTCCAAACCTATTTTCCAATCAAGTGTCCGGTCAAGAATGTATGGCCATGTGTTGTAATTGAATCTAGAATCACACATAAACCTTGACATTTCAGGAACAATTCGGAGATATGTTAACAAGTCCACAGAACAGTTGTCCTTGGTGGTATTCACAGAACAAGTGATGTTTAAATTCCATCAATGTCCTGCACATATGCAACTCAAAAAGAGTACATGTATGCAAAATAGTGCAAGAGAAGAGTATTAAGTAAAGTCCACGAAAGAAGCTTAATCTTAACGACCAAAGTTCCAAAGTACATCACTAGACATATCAAATAAAGACTCTCAGGCATCTGCCCAGGACAGTATTCAGCAGGTCACTCACAGTCTCAGGCTTTGAGGTGTCTCTGCATACTTCTTTCATAATCATGGTGTTCTCGTTGTTTCTGACTTTTTTGTACTGGTTGTTGCCGTTCGTGACTCTTGATGCCTGTCATGGCCTAGGTTAATTTATTGTTCCTTGAAGGATGAGGCATCAGCCTCCTGACAACTATCGTGGTGAGTGAGGTTTCTTTATTTCAGGTGGTGAACTGGGTACTCCCACCAGGGGCTGGGTTTTCATTAAGGTCTACTTAGTGTGGCCTCAGCCATCGATTTTGCCTAGGATTTGACCCCACTGGCTTTGTTAACTCCCCTTCTCACTCCCCATTTCTAATTGTCACACTTGGCTTGGGTAACAAAGGTGCAACAATCTTTGTGTGCTTCCTTCTGGCATTACCTTCAAAACATGGCCCTTTTAGCACGACCAATGCAAGCTCTTTTTGCCAGTTTCACCTTGCCCACCTCCATTCACTGACACCACTCTCTATCGGGAACATAATCCATAATCCAGTAAGCAGGAGTGTGTATGCTTTTACATCTGTGCTAATAGAGTGAGATCAAAATGAGGTCTATGATTACTGGAACCATTTACCCGTTAGTTTTGAGGTATAAGACTTGCTCTGGCTAAATGGCTCCACTTCCTCCCCAAAACTAGTTTAAGTGCTCTTCTGTAGGTGTTGCACATTTTTTTTTACTGTTGAGGACTGGCCTGTGTTCCAGAAACCACAGCCCGAAGTAATGAATATTATGTCTGCCATACTGGAATCAGTTCAATAACGGTGCCCTGCAGACCCTAAGAACTAGCTTCTCTGTGTCCCTGTGAGTGTCTTTGCTCTTTGCAGAGGGTGTCAGGGAGCACAATACTTCTTGTGTGTATATTCAGTGTCTGACATAGACCTTCTGTTTGCCTCTTGTCCAAAGTCCATGTCAGGGCGTTTTCTTCTGACAGACATTGGCCCTCATTACGACCCTGGCGTTGGACCATGGTGCTAGTAGCACCATGGTCCATGCCGGTAACTTACCGACTCCGCCATGGCGGAATGGGGAATTACCGCCCCATTCCGAGGTTGGCGGGGTGGTAATTCCCCATGCCGCCATGGCCCTTCTCCATTCCCATTTTTGCCCCATAGGGCTCAATGGGAATGGGGAAGGCGCTAAGTACGGTGCCTCAAATTGCGGCACCGTACTTAGCACCAATGTCCCTTTGCGGGTTGGTTTTTCACGGCTGCAAAAAGCAGGCGTTAAAATCTCCAACCCGCGAAGGGACCTCGTAATCAGGCGTTAAGGGGTTAACAGCGCCGCCACCTTTTACGGCGCCGTTAACCCCTTAACGCCAGGGTTGTAATGAGGGCCATTGACTCTTCACTCCTGCTCCATACATGGAAATGTGGCTGTGGCTTGGGGACAGTGACAAATCGCTTGCAGAAGCAAAAGTGAAACACTTATTTTGGGGCAGATTATCTGTGAAGCTGGCACTATGCCATGGGACTATGGTGACAGGCTTAGTTTTCTTTTCAATGAGACATAAATACTTCTTTGCCTTCCTGGTATCCTTGATGTCTTCACCACTGAGTACACCAAGGAATGTGGGGGAGGGGGTGTCTCCTGCATGCCACCTAAAAAGGTCACATTTCAGAGTGGATGGTTTCTTCTGGTGCTGAGTCCGGGTTCCCCAGTCTTTTTGGAGGGAAGCAAGCAGGTGACCTCGTCACACATTCCTCTATCAAGATATGCTTAGTTCTAAGGTTCTTAAATCAAGATATTGCACAAAAAGAAAACTACAAAAATCAAACACAAACTAAAGAAAGTCAATATTAACATTATCTTCTTTTTATGCAGCTATGTGCATTACTACTTTTGTTTTGCCACTCCAGGAAGAAAGGGATAATTTATATGATACCCCAACTACCCCGATTCTTCTACATTTTTAGAAACACCCACGGAGAGGTAATAGAAAAATTCACTTTTCACAAAGAGAATTGCATTGTTAAAAAGGCTTCATGTTTCAAAACTGGTGGACTGCAAGAAATATTGCATTACAGGGTATTTTCATAAAAAATACCTGAAGCTGTAAATTGTTGAATACGATTGGTCATGATCAGAACATTATTTTCCTCATGATGATTTCAATGTCCCATTTGTTGGCAGGCATTGTTTGCATTGAAGTTTACCAGGCACTATTTAATAATGTCCTCGACTTCGGGGTGGCAAAGCACCATTAAAGGAACAGCAAACTCATTTTCAAAGTAATCAGTGCACATTCATTATTAGCTAATTAGCTTCATTTGATTTGCCTAAGAGGTTTTTTTTTTAAAGATACTTTCTTTCAGTGCAATGTCAAGTTCTTTCTATTATGGCACAACTAAAAACAAACACATATCTCAAATCGTTGTAATACAGGATTGCCATGCGGACCTGTTAACATACGTTATAATATTCGATTTAAAACTCTCAATCTTCGAAGCAAAAAATGTATTTGTGGGATGTTTTTATTGGAAAATAAGTTTGGCCGTTATCACAATAGTCTGCTACTCAGCAGTTCAAAACCAGCACAAAGACTCACTTCATGTGCCAAGTGACTACTCGAGTTGCAGCATGAGCAATCTTTTGCACAGCATGTGGATAATCATATTAGCACCTTGGAGTTACTTCACTTGTGTAACAAACCACATGCCCTACATTCTTATGTGATAGTGGTTTCTCAGATAAACACTCTAAATGTACTGTTGGTCAAAATCTTAGACCTCCAGGGGCCTGTTTGGAATCCTTCTTGGAACATTGGAAGAAAGAAGAAGTTCTTTGGACACGTTCCGATAGAGTTCATGTGGTCCAGTGTTCGCTTCTCCAGACCCAAGGACTAGTCTTTCTCTGTCACTCAGAACATTCACTCTGGATGAAATGGGCCGAAAAACCCTGATTGCTGTATTAATGGTTATTGGAGAGGGTGGTTAGAGACATGGGGCCTCATTACAAGAGTGGCGGAATGGGCTAATGGATGCCACAAAAGGATGCAGACCCGTTAACACCATTCCACCACATTATGAGGTCCCCTCGCGGGACCCGCTCGTCACGTCTGGTTTCACCAGACGTGCCGAGCGGGTCCCGCGAGGGGAAGAGGGATCTAACAACGGGCTGGTCTTAATCGGCCCGTTGTTGGCTCCCTCCCCCATTCCCATTCAGCCCTATGTGGGCTGAAATGGGGATGGGGAAGGTCCGTGCTCGGGTTCCTGGAGGAAGGAATTACCGGGCCCTCCGAACTCGGAATGGCACGGTAATTCCCCATTCTGGGGACCCGGAGCCGGACCCGATTTTGGCGGCAGCCATGCCGTGCAAAAATCGTAATGAGGCCCATTATATGGTTAGACAACAGCTGACCTGTCAGAGTGGTAGGGAGGGACATTGCCTAAAGTGCATAAACTAATTTGGAAGGTTTATCTTGGCATATATCAATCCTTTTATTCATCATCTATTACATATGAAATTTACTTAGGTGTGGCAATGTATTCTACATGTAGCCAAGCTGCCATTTAAAAATGCTGAGTGCTTCAGGTGGGAGAAAAGCAGCTAAGTGTTTGACGGCTAAGAGTTTGTTGTGAAGACGTTCCCCAGTTTTCTGTGTAGGCCAGTTGAGGTGGGTATGGTAAGCAGATGGAAAATGCTATGTGTACTTATTCTCTGCTGAGGGGATAGTAGTGAAGTGCCCATTTGTGTCACCTGTTATGTATTGGGAAGGGCAAGGATTGATTGGATTCGACAAGTAGTCGAAATACTATAATGATGATTTAACACCTGCAAAGGGATTCGACTCCCAGTAAGAATGTCTGAGTTGCCTCCAAAGAGATATTGATCAGTAGCCAGCATTGCATGTTTTTTTGTATTTTTATAATGCGCCAGAATCGGAAATCTGTAACCTTTTTGTCTAAAAGTCTGCCATCTAATTATTTGGATGGAGATAAGTCAGGCACATTTTTTAATACTGAAAAATAACTATGAATGACTAGCTAACCTTCAAAATCTCTTTGTGAAAAAAAACAAGATTGTCTGTTTGGTATCATTTTGGGATGGGGAGTAGAGGCAGCATCGGTCTCCACCATGCCGAGGGGTGACTCAAGTCTGGATTTTTATTTGGGCTTTTTTTATTAGTGTAATATTTGCTTCATTGTTGTTTTCTTTTAACGATTTACATGTCTGTTTTTGCATTGTTGCTCTTAACGGTAGAAATTGTACCGATTTGTATACACTGCCCTTGCCCAATCACTTCTGAAGGGAACATGTGTGCTTGTTTATCTACAGAATAACTAAGTGCTGGTGGTGCCATGCAAAAGGCTCTCGGTTTGGCTCACATATGCCCCATTGAGTTCCCTATGCAAGAAATTAACAAACAAAGGCCTATTACAAAAAACCGATGTATTTGCAAAGGATCTATTTTACAAGAAAAAATTAAGAAGGCATGTGTTGTCATTTCTGTGACTATGGTAGGGTGTTTGCAAAACAAGGAATACATGTGCTTGCCTGCAAGCATACCAATGTTGTTGCATACAAAGTGGAACAAGTAGAGTGGAAGGAATTTAAACAAAAACAATGTGGACAATGTCATGCCCAGGGCTAAAGTTGTGGTTAAAATGGTATTGGGGCAAGTGGAAAACAATATGTTGTATCCGAGAAAACTGTGCACCAGCTAACAATATTTATTGAAACTATAAAACTGTACATTAAAAACCTTTTGTATGTCTATACGTCATAGTTTTTGTGACACATATATTTATGTTTTTATGTATTTCCACGTTTGCATTTTAGTTATATCTGCAGCAATTTGTAGATCAGTATTCCACTAGCTTGCCAAGGTAGAAAACATTGTACACACTTACACATGTAAGTTTTACAATTGGCAGACCGTGGCAATGCATGTTTCCAACATAAAACTGTTTGCACGCATTCCTGCAACTATTTATGGATATTGTTTTGTTGTGGTTTTAACAACAGAGTATAAACGATGTTCAGAGTTGCCATTTGAAAAACTAGCCAACCTTCTAGGGATTCCTGCGTGCTTTGCGGGGTATTCACACTCACGAAAAAAACCATTTGCATTTCTTTGCATCTAGTACATTGCTACAACATGCCGAGTTTTGCTTAAAAACCAGGCACAGAGAGGACAGACTTGAACATATCATTTAATATACAAACTTACAACCTTCGTTCTGGTAACAGGGCTCCAATTGGCAATACACAACCCAATATGATGAAATCATAAATTATGCAGCATAAATTAACATGTGACTGACAAGTGTACTATTTTATACAGTTCATA
Source organism: Ambystoma mexicanum (assembly GCF_040938575.1). Lineage (NCBI taxonomy): Eukaryota > Metazoa > Chordata > Amphibia > Caudata > Ambystomatidae > Ambystoma > Ambystoma mexicanum. Next base: position 387,685,822 of record NC_090930.1, on the reverse strand, counting down.
ACAGTGCATCTCATTACTTTCTTTTTGTGTGGAAGGAAGACGACTAAGAAACATTCAGCTAGTCTAACGAACCAAACATTTTAAAAATGATCTCAACAGAATGTATTTGGTGCATGTTCGTGGATACAATATATAACAAACTTCTTTCTTTGTAGAAGACAGATAAAACTGCTTGTCCATACTTTTTGGAGAACAGAACCCAACAATGCCTTAATGCACAAAACCTTACAAATCATGCAATTCTTTTCCAATGCCACTTTCTCCCATGCAACAGACAGGATGATCTAAATGGAGACCTATGTGTAAACTATATTCGAGGAGCATGTATGCAGCATGTCATTTTGGGGGTACCTGCCCAAATGCGTCCTTCTATTCCATACCCACTTTCCCAGTAGAGTGAACAAAGACATGTTACGAATAAGACGTTTCTTATAAAAAAAAAAGAAAAATTTAAGTCACCTTAATGCCACAGTTTCTTTGTTTAAAAAAAAGAAGCCACAACAATCGTATGACATGACACACAAAGATGGCATCAGGAGACCACTACACATTGGAGGATCATTTCTTTCCTTGGCGGTACTGGACCATCCATGGTCTTAGGCTGACACAACAACTCCATTCCTACAGAACGTGGTTATCACAAGAACTTTACCAGAGAACTACAAATCTATAAAAAAGGTATATTTCAGAGTGTTTAAAACCACAAGCACACTGTTTACTTGGAACTGAGATGACCACTCAGATCCAACCCTGATTTTGGTTTTTAAAGACACAGGTTTGAGGGCCCACTGGAGTTCAGAAAACTGCCTCTGCAGAAAATCAAAAAGTTGTACTATTCCAAATTAAAGGATATATTTTAATCAGACTTGTATACAAAACAGTAATGTAGGAAAGCAACACGTTTCCCATTACTTTTTAATGTGTTTGAACTTACAAAACCAGTAATCATTAAAATTCCCATTGTCAAATAATTGGTCTTCTTTTCTTGGTTGGAAATACATTTCCTACCAGCAGCGTGTGCTGTTAGATCCATTTCTACGTATTCCAAAAATCATTGTTGACAACAGAGCAGGACATTTCTTCTCCAAGTTTCTTTCTGCAGTTATACTTCTCTGACTAGCCAGGTGCCTTCTGAGATGCACAAGCATATTCTAAAATAAAAGGAAATATCCAATGGCAACCAAAAGTTATAATGGCCAATACAAGAATGACTTATGCAAGTCCAGTGGCTTGTCCTGAATAATTGAACATTTGGATGACAGACTGCTAGCAAGAATTCAATGGCATCCAGAGGTAAAGTTCCATTATAGAGCAGCTGACAGGCGGTCAACTAGGCTACGTCGATTCGTGTTGACTCATGGATTTGCCACCATTTAACACTCCTGAGTGACTTCTGCTTTTTGTCGGTGTCCCGCTTCCAGATCGTGAAAATTCTGTGAGGTCATGAAGGGATGGTTCTTTGTACATGGCCACTGAAATTCAGAAACAATTCAGGTAAGTAAAAACGCTAAGAAATAACTTTGCATTTACAAAGCATTGCACATTATATAGGTGAAGATTTAGGTTTAAGATTCCGATTTGGCCCCCATATCAAATATACATTTGTGTCGTCATTGGCATGATGCTTACAATGAATACAATAATGTATGGCATGGTTTCCAAATGCCCTGTTATTTACTAAACGGGTGAAATTATATTCCATAACATTGCAAAGTGGTGATTAATTTAATGAGAAGGACCGCCATCCTGCATTTGTAAATCTTGCTCTCAGAGGCCAAAGCTAATGTTCCTCCAAACAATAATGTTGAAGGTGGTTTCATTTGTGTTTGAAAACATTTTTATATCATAGATTAGATAAACAGACCAGTATGTGGCATATGGGTTATAGTACCCCGGATGTACGTTATAAGGACATTGCATAAAACAGTGGGGTTCTACCAACATATCAGAATCATGAGCCCAAGGCTGATTACCTTAATAAGGTCACCGAAGTTGAAGCTGCTTTGCAGTACCCTTTTACATACAGTTAAGGGATTGCGTTCCTTGTAGTATGCGTATCAGCCTCCCGCCACCCTCAAATCAGTTGCACCCTTTTCTTTTCCAAACAATAATTTACTATTCTTTAATTGTATTAAACCTTTCTTTCTAATGTGCGCTCATTTCCCTCCTCACTTTTTTATAAAACCGTACAGTTTTACATTTCATTTTAATAATTTCACTATTAATTTAACCTTTCCATCTTCCCAATCTGTGCAGTTTTCTTTTCCAACTGATCAGACATTAATTTCTCTCCTTTTGCTAGCATTTTGTATTCCTCTCCTTTCTTAGTCCCTATTTCCAGGTATTTGGTTTTATTCTCCTTTACCTGCTTTTACCTTTTCCTGCGGTCATCTCTCTGTTTATTTTCATCTGACCTTTCTTTGAACCTTTTCCTCCTTGCTCTGCTTCAGTTCAACCATTTAGTTTTAGCTTTACCCTTGGTCTTCATACACTTTCCGGCTTCTGCCCTGACATCTTTCCTGTCTGCAAGTCAGACTCCTTTCCGCAAACAAACGTTCAGAGTGGAACATTATTATCAATTATAAATGAGGTCGAGAGGAAGGTAGGCTGTTGGAGCATTGCATGGCCTTTTTAAACTCACTAAAAATAGGTCACAGTTTTTTACAGCTGGATAGTAGTTTTTTTGTAATTAAAATGGAGATTTGAGGACATTGCCCAATTGTAAAAACAAAATTCAGAATTGTATATGGGCTTTAGAGACTCTTGTGATTTATACATAGAACAACATGATATAACATAATGTACATCTTCATAATAGTAAACATCACAGGTTTCTGTGCCATACAAAGCACAAGGCCGCAGCACAAGGAATTCATGCAGGCAGATAATTGAGGTGCCCTTTAGTATCCTCATCAGGTACAGTCGAGATCATGTTATTCCTTAAAACACTAAAGCAAAGACATTAATACAATGGGCCTCATTACGAGGTTGGAGGTAAGGGATTACCGGCAACGGTAAGGGTGCCGGTGCCGGTAATCCCGTACCTCCATATTCCCAGGTCCCTTAGCGGGTCCCTTCCTTAACACCTGGTCTGACCAGGTGTTAAGGACAGGACCCGCTAAGGGACTTCAGAGCTAATAACGGTACCGCAAATTGCGGTACCGTTATTAGCTACTTACCCATTCCCATTGAGCCCTATGGGGGCTCAAATGGGAATGAGGAAGGTTTCTCAGAATGGGGATTTACCGGGTCCTCCAAGGTTGGAATGACCTGGTAAGTACCCATTCCGAGAACCCGGACCCGGTATGCGGTAAGGGGGTAGCCATGGTACTAATAGCACCATGGCTACCTCCTACCTCATAATGAGGCCCAATGTGATTATCTCAAATAGCAATGCAGCGAACATTAATGTCATTGGAAAGTTTTAGATGAAAATGCATTTTACATAGTTTCATAGGCCTGACGCTAGTGGGCTTCAGGTATGGGCCTTTGGGTGGGGATGGGCTGCTGACTGTGGATGATATTTGAAATTATGATGGGGCTTTGCCTTGTTCCTGCAATCTGCCTTGAGGTACAAATGGTCTTCAGGTTTGGGATGGGCCTTTGGCCAAGGATGTGCCATGCCTTGGAATGCAACGTGAGCGAAATGTGGCTTGAACTGGGATGGAACTCAAGTAAGAAGTAGGGATGATCTTTGGGTGAAGACAGACCAAAGTACAATATTTTACAACAGTGAATCAGCATCTCTTATGTACAATGTGATGATGTCAGAAAGGTATAATGTGTTAACTAGTTCATTAAAAAAACAATGTTATTGTGTGAATTATATTTCTGTTCCACTTGAGTTATTAGGAAGCCATCAAAAATTAAACACATTTTGAAATGCTATATCCGTCACGGTGAGAGCACAGCAAATGAATACAGAATTCACAATCAAGTGCTACAATACCATGGCATGGAAACCCAGGTCTTCTTACAGATTAGGGTGAACCGGATGGACCCCAGCCAGCTCATTTAACTAGGGGTCTCCAAACAGCCCTTTAAGATGAGTAGCAGCACCCTCGAGATAGATGGGGATGCAGATTCGTACTCTTGCATCAAATAACTATGACAACTCAATAGTTTGGCAAAGGGAGTCCGTTTAGTGACAAGTACAAAAAACGGGGAGTTCAATGAACATCAGCAACCGCTTGATCTTCCTTCTCGCTTCAACTCCACTCAATTTCGGAAACAACAGTATTTATATAAAAAACTCGTCATCACTGACTCGCAATCTTAAAAACCTAACATGCAACGTGATTGGTTATAGGAAGGTAACTTTAACATTGGTACTGTAACTGTATGTGGGAATGGGGATAGGGGATTGAATAATCAAAGTCATGGGGCAACTAAGCCCTTCCTTCAAAATGACCACTATAAACATCACTAAAAGTACGACGTCCCATTGGTTCTACTCACTATAGGACCCTAGATTACACAGTCCACTATGATTGGGTTGGCATCAACCCCACTCATACTTTTCCACTTACGTCTAGCAGCATGCAGAACAACCAGCCAGGTGCAGGGAGTTTGTCTGCACCCCAGCTTCCTTACAATTATGTTACAATCAATCATCACCTCAGTGGTCATGTGTCAATTACTTCTTTGTAGTTTAGCCTTGAGTCTGCTTCTTGGTCTGAGAAAGTTTAAGGAGTATGAGTATGGCAAGGATCCATGCGTAGATGGGAAAGTCTCATCCCTTCCTGCCTGCCTTGTCACGTGATTCGGGAACGTGAAATCAACCTCTTCTCCATGTAATTTCTTGTATTTGATTTAATTCTGCCAGTCTTCTACCATCTGTGGCTTATCTTGACCTTTCTGAACAGGATACTCTGTTCTTTTTCCTTTTAATTGTATCCACTGTTGGCCTATTCCTGCCTGATATGACCTTGTCTTCTTGGCATGGTTACCTTCAGCTGGGTTTCTTTCCATCTTAATTCTCGATTTGTTTGCTGCAACACTCTCCTCTTAAGACCTTTAGTAACCTTTGTTCAATTCTGCTTATGTGCATAGTGGATTTACACTTATATATAAAAGTGCTGTTGAGATACATATATGTATAGGTTGCGCTTGCCGCAATCAATTTGCTACTAAGCGTAAGCAAGCTTAACAATTTCTTTGCTTCTTGGGGTTTCTTGCATCTGTACATGTTTAAACTAACTGAATATCTTCATCGTGCATACGGCATAGTATTCTGCGTCTTGACATCAACTGCTTCACCTTATGCTCAAGATGTCACTTATCCATGGATATTTTGTCTCTGTGTCGTATTCTTAGGTCATTATATCTTCTATATGTGCGTCAGTCCGATTTCTTATGACGTCACCATACATCTTCCTTTAATATCTTCTTGGCTTCTTTGGGTATTCCATTCTGACAACCGTCATTTTGTCTTGCCTGTAGATCTGGTTTTATCAATGGGTACCTTACTGTCCATGCTTTTTTAGGTGTTGGTACTTCAATAGGTGCTGTCACTCTGATAGGCACTGGGCAGAGCCTGACTGCGGCTCTCTGCTGGTTTATCTGTTCGTCATACATCACATATTTTGGTGAGAACGTACCTGGTACTACAAAGGGGGTGCCTGGAGTGTGGATGACACTTGGCACTTCCTCTTCAAGGCAAAGAGAGCGATTCCTGTCTTCCTAAATGGGTGACTACCTTAAGTACAGAAGCTGCAAGACTGTGAGTTTCAGAGAGCTGCTGCTCTCTTGCTAAGAAACACCAGAGCCACATTCTGCCTTTGGCAACATAGCATCCATGGCTCTCAGAAATGATCAGTTTCAAACACACATGCTTGAAGCTGCATTAGGAAGGGGCATATGGCAAACAAAAAGGTGGTGTGAGTCGGTGGCAAATATGACTGTGAGAGCTGACCTTGTCAAGAGGGATGGATGGGGACCCTTCTCAGCCTAGGATGGGTGACTCATCAGGATAGAAGTCAAAGCAAGTCCTATCTCAGAGGGGAGAAGATGACTGTTGAGAGAGCCCCAATCCCTGTCGCTTATCAATGTGCCCAATCAATTGAAACTTGTACCAATCTTATCACCACATACCCCCATTTGCTCAGCGTATCTCTTTACCAAAGATTATGATTTCAAGCGTTAGACTCTCAAATAAATTGAACTTTAATCATGGAGGGTCACCATTGATGGTCCGCAGAGTTCCTCATGAGAGAAATGGGTTGGGCATAGGACACTTGTATGAGGTATAATATCTGTAACACCTCCCGGTGGGGAAGGCATCGAAAGATTGGTCCAGGAAACCAGAAGGGGAGAGCAAAAGGAAAACAGGAGAGGGAGGTTATAAGGGACAACAGGAAACAGGAAGGTGTGGATTGTTCGTGTGAGGTCAGAGGAGAAGGAGGAGGCGGCAGACCAAGAGAACAGGATGAGGAAGGAGGGTGGAAATGTTTGTGGAGGCGGTTTATAGCAAATGCAAGGTATTGATTGGTAAGAGCAAGTGGTAATGCTTTGTGAATGTAAGGTGTGTGAGAAAAGCAGAAGTAGGAGAGCATAGAGTGTGAAGAGTGGCTGAGGGAGTGAAAGAAGGGTGCTTGTGGAGATGGTTGGGTGGAAAAGTAGTTTTGTGGCGGTCGGGATAGTGGTTAAGTAGTGGTGGGGTCAGTAGCATTATGGGGGTGGAGTAGTAGAGTTGTGGCGGTTGGTGGAGTGACGGTGTAGAGAGGCGGATAGTAGAGGTGTGGAAGTGGGTTATTAACAGCATGGAGGAGTGACAATGTAGAGGTGGGAGTAGTAGTTGAGAGGGTTCCATGTAATAATGTTGCCACAAAAATATCGCCATACAAAAATATCGCCGAAAAATTGTCGTTTTTTGTGGTGACATTATTGCATGGAACATGCGGGGGACACCCCTGCAACCCCCACATTTTTTTTTTTATTATTTTTTTTTGCCCCTATCCCCACATATAAGATCACCCAAATAATATCGCCACAACATTTTCCCGGCGATAATATTTACGGCGACCATATATGTGGTGATATTAATACCTGATACCGTTGAGAGGGGTGGAGAGAGTAATGGTGGGGTGTAAAGGAGGTGAGCCCACTCTGCAAAACCCTCTCTAGGGGTAGAGTCAAGTGTGACCTCACCGAGAGGGACTCCACCTTTGGGGACAAGGAATCCAATTCGTATAAGGAACTCCCTAAGAAACATACCGATTCTATACCTCCAAAAACATCCAGTGAATAAAGGTATGAAGAACATACCAAAATAAGGCATTGTCATCAAGAAACTGATTATTTCTTGGAAGAAAAAACTATATTGTACGAGACGAGGAAAAAGTACTGTGGAGACGAGGAAAAAGTTCTGTGGAGCAATGCAAAGTATAGAACAAACAGAGAGAAAGCACAGCTACATTGCACCGGCTAAGTCAACAGGCAGAGACTGGGTTGTGATTTGTTTGCAAGTGTATGCAATGCATTTTGTATAGCACCTTTCATCATGTATGGTCCCAATGCGCTGTAGGTTGAACGCCCTTGGGGGACAGAAGTCCAGGTATGGGAAATTCATCAGAGAATTATTGAATGTGTCAGTGCATTTTAGCCAAAACAAAGGTAGGTAGGGGTGGCCAAGTCCCTGCTAGTCACCCATGTTGAGCAGGGATGTGGGTGGGTGCAGAGAGTAAGTGTGGAGAGTATGCAAGAGCAAGAGAGTCATTATGTGTGTAGCTAGGCTGATTTTCTACCGCTGGGGATAGATGCATTTTAATGGCAGAGGTGTTGTGCAATATGTCTTAGAGTAGTGCGTGTACGGGTGCTGAGAGGTAATCTGGAGAGTATGCAAGAGCAGGAGAATCATTATGTGTGCAGCTAGACCACATTTTTATCATGGGGGATAGCTGCATTCTAATGGCAGAGGCGTTGTGCTGCATTCTAATGGCAGAGGTGTTGTGCAATGTGTTTTAGAGTAGTGTATGATGGCAGATGCGTGCGGTTGTGTGGTTGTGCCTTCAGCTAGTATCCATAAGTATGGAGCGTTATACATACCTGTGTGTCCTGCTGGCTCTTTATTGCATAGATGGATTTAGAAGGGGGGGATTTCAAAGCGTGGCTAAATTATGGCCATTGGCTATGTAAATTCACCAAGTATTATAGAGTATTGCCTACTCTCATAGATTAATCCGGATGCAAATACATTGACTACCCTCAAAATTCATCCAGATGCAATACATTGGTTTCCCTAAAAAATTAATCTAAATGCAATACATTGGCTACCCTCAGAAATTCATCTAAACGCAATACATTGTGTGATGAATCTTCGGATGTCGTCCATTCTCCCCTAGGGGAGACCTTTCTCATGGGGCCAGGGCAGTGCGTCCACAGTACGATAGCCCCCTTGGAGCGGTGCACCGGGTGTGGATCACATGGCCCACCTCTCCTACTCTTATAGAAGCAGACCCTTTAGATACACTTCTAATCACGACTCCCATGTACTTGCGTGAAGTAATTCCAGTTAACACACTACATAACAGAAAGCATCAGGGAAATCAGACTCTCCAGGCCTATACCGTATGTAGAAAGTTTATTTTGGGAATAGAAAACGTTCCCATAAAAACAACAACAATTGACAACATAATTACACATCACACCTTTGACAAAATAATCATTCCACCGTCATTTACACCTTGCAACATTTTTAAAATACAAAAACCTTAAATTCAAACAATTTTCATTAATGTCCTCAAAGGTTAACGCATTTGTTACAAATTATAATAATTCCCAACCCACACAGACTGAGTCCAACCATAACAAGTAGCACAGAGCTGGTTCAAGCTGCCAGAATCCCTGCCCCGCAAGTGTGGTTTCAGAGTGCCCTCTCTAATAAATGAGAAAGCTGGACAAAACAATAGAAAATGGGTCAAGTCTTCCTTTGGCGCATCACATTAAATACATAATTGATTTTCATTGCCATTGGACCAGGCTGCCACCACTGCTCTTAAATTAATACAATTAAAACGTGCCCTGGTGATAACAATGTGCTGAGAAGGGTTCTGTGCCCATCGCAAATATTTCTGGAGACCTGCACTCGCAATAATTGCATGTTTCTTTTTAAAAGGCCTCAGGATCTCGGATGACTCCCTCTTATCCAGAAGGCGCTGGAATACCCTTACTTTTATAGATCTCAAAACATTGGAAGGCATAACATCTCTCATGTAAAAACATGGAACCGTATCTACTTCTGCCAACATTGCTCTTACATACCAAAGCCAGCGGGATCTTTAAGTGGGGGTTCCTAGGAATCAAGTGGTTAATTAGCTCATGGGTTAAACCAGCTTTAAATTCTGAGCCAATAACTTACAGGCTGAGCTGTGTTGAAGTCACTAATAAACCTGCAACCCAATACCTGATGCACCGTGAAATTCAGGGACGTTCGTGAAAGCCCCCATACTCGTTTCAGAAAAGTATTCACCACGTGGATGGATTTAACATTGCTCTGTCCCCACAACTCCATGCCATACCTAGTGACAGAAACAGCATTCCTATTATAAACCTTGAGCACCAGCTCAACTGGTTTAGCTTTGAACATGCCCATAGCTCGTGCCACCCCACCTATAGCCTGTTTGAATCTTGCGTCTGCTTGATAACATGGGCCTCAGCCCTAACGTTTGAAGGAAATCTAACTGCCTGATATTCAAACCTGGAGACTCTAGAGGTCAGAAACTGCTTGCTAAACATGGCCTGAAATGTTGGTGGGTATTTCCCCCTATTTCAGATCATGACTGCCGATTTTTGGGAATTAAACTTTACATCCAAAGAATCCATTAAAGAAGAATACTCATCAATCAGGTGATGCAGGGCTCTGGCAGTGCGGGCCAACAAAACTGTGTCATCTGCATAAGCCAGTATTGGCACGAGCCGACTACCCAGCCTGAGGACATCCGGGTGCAATTAAGCAAGTTGTCATATAGACCATTAATATACAAACAGAAGAGCAGGGGGGCCATCATACAGCCCTCGTTCCACCTAAAAAAAAGTACACTGTCCCTGCATTCCTCTCCTCATGCAGGCCACTGATGAAGAATGCAATCTCTCCAGGAGATCTACCAGTAAACCTGGACAATTCATGGATCTGAGTACAGACCAGAATGTATTATGATTGACCTTGTCAAAGGCGGTTTTCAGATCCATAATGCAAGAATAATTGGTTACGCCTTGATATACAAAGAGTGAGATCCCACCAGATAGAGGTTCAAGGACTGCTCATCCATTAGCCGGTCAAGTGGAACAGCAAGTAGAGCGCTCGCTTTGACATCCGTGCAGAGCCTGCGGATGCAGGTTCGAATCCCGGCAGTGCCAAACTCAGCGTTTCATCCTTCCGAGGTCGATAAATGAGCACCACACACTGTGGGTAATAATAAGCAGCGCTCAGATACCTGAGGGTTCGTAGTGCTATATAAATGCCAAATTATTATTATTATTATTATTATTATTCTGAGACCTGGTCTGAATCCCAACAGAATGGGGGACAGAATATTATTACATTCCTCCTAAGACTCCAATCTCCTCTATAATTTTAACTCAGCTACTGTGAAGAAGATGATAATGAGTACAAAGATCACTCTGCTAAACAGTGGTGAAGGGTCTAGTACTCCGTAATATTTCATTGGAACAATGAGATACTAAATAGCCGAGCGAAACCAAAGTGTGGAGAGAGATCCTCTGATCAAGTGTTGAGGAAACTGACCCAACAACCGTGAAGCACAGAGCTGAGATGCTTTCCCCTGAGCAAGGAGAGAGAGCGAGCATAGCACAAGACCTGGGTGCTATGAGATTCGATTCCTGAGTAGACCCTGGGGTGTCCCGCAGTGCTCTAAGCAACCCCAATTCGAGAGGAGACCGCGAAAAGGACGCGGAATGCTGACGGGCGACCAAAACCAAAACAAGCACAAATGCTACCAGAGCATCGAGAAGGAGTCCAGTGGCCGAGAATAAGCAAACCAAAAGCAAAGGTATGTGGGCTGTTGGAAAGGGACATGGGGTCTGTGGAAGCTGGGAGAAACACACAGATAGCCAAGTGAGACGGTTAGGAAGCCTGGAAGTCAGAGAGTACCACGGGCTGACTCCCAGTGAGAAATATAGAGAGAAACAGGGCCAGATACCCTCATTAATAGCAAAACCACAACAATAATAGGCTTAGCTTGGCAGGAGAGTGTACCAAGCTATTCAAGAAGACAGTTGCGAGTCTGGGTCTCGGACCCACATTTAAAACTGAGGATTAGAAGTTTCGGGATCCTAAAAGGAAGAGACAGAAATACCAAAGCAACACAATCTTGGCGGGAGAGTGGTCCAAGTTGTCAAAGCACCATATTGCACGTCAAATTCACACCCACATTTTAAAGAGAGAATTCGAGGTTTAGGGACCTTGAGATAAAAAGAAAGAAATACTAAGAAGGACCATACTTGGCAGGAAAGTAAAGCAAGTTGGTTGCAACCAGTACCGCAGGTCTGGCACCCGCACCCATATTGGAAACCAGGAATAAAGTGAACTGTGTTTGTTATTTCTCAGAAGTCAACTTCTTGGCTAGTGAAGTGAAAAAAGCCATGAGCTAGGGGAAAGAACTAACTCCCAGATATCGGAACAGCTTACCTTTCAGAGAGAACAATTTTTTTTAGTAATTCTACTGTGGTCATTTGAAACTTTTCCTTTAAAGAAGGAGTTTCATCATCACCTTTTTGAGAGTAAAGTATCCTTACACTTTAGATTTATGTTATTAGGGTTCAGGTCAGAGGTAGGGTTTTTGGTACACAACATTGACTAACTTTTTATGTTGACATCCTGACAGTTTCACTCGCTTCTGTTAGGCAGAATCACATGCAGTACCCCTTGGGAACACTATGCACAATTAAGACTACAAGTGTCAGTACAATTTCACCTTTGGTACAAGCCTGTACTACACAGTAATGTAGTAGCAGTGGCTGAGCAGCCAGATTTATCTCAAGAGTAAAGTGATCAGTACAAGAAGTTACACAAAGGACTAGCAATCACAGTGATTCAAACAAACACTTGCTCAATGTTTCTTGGTAAAGAATATACATTTATTTACACAATCAGTTCGAAAACATTCCTCTAGCAAGAGCAGCTCAATATCACAATTTAATGTACTACAATACACAACCAATCAGTTTCTGAACAAGTTCAGCTCCCCTGAAGTCACTTCAGTTACTTTAACAAGGGGTAAAATGACAAGGTTAAAAGAATCAAAAACACAAATACTTTCAGAGGTAGGGCAAATAGTTTCAGTTCACTACAACCAGCAATTCAATTCAATAGGCCTGGGCCAAAGTCAATGGTTCAGAGTCTTGGATAGGATAGCACAGTTCTGGTAGTAAATGGTTAAGTCTTTGCCACAATGTTTAGAAGTAGTTGGTCAGAAGAAAAGTTAGATGTTGGTTTAGGGAAGGACAAGCCTTCAAAGTTGGGAAAGTTTCACAAACTTTAACCGTGGCCAAACAGAGTTCTTGACTGCACTTGCACAGTACCTTTTAAATGAAGAAGAGCTGTAGCTGATGAAGCTGTTCCTGGCAGTTCCTGCAGATCTCACTGTTCCTGAGCTTCAGTCGGGGGGACAAGAAGGAGGACATCGGGAGGTTCCTGCACTGCCCAGGGAAGAGGCCACAAGCTTGGCAAAATGTCAGTTTAAGGTGTGAGTGGCTTAAAGACCACAAACTAGTATCCTTCCCACTGGCTATCCGGTGTTCAACAGCACTCTGAAGAAAATTCGACTACTATAGGGACGGTGTCCAGGTGACTTGCAAGTTGGTTTTTCCCACCAAACACAAGGGGAGAAGTTAACCTTGAAGGGCTTCTCTGTGGATGGTGTTTCAGGCAATTGGGACCTGCAGCAGGGCTTCACCGGTGGACCAGGAGTTGCAGCAGTCATCTTCCTTCAGCTTGTCTTCGGTTCTTTTTTTCCAGTGGTCGACTCTGCTTTCCAAGTCCCAGAGGCCGGCTTTTAAACAGTTTTCCTCCATTCATCCCAGTCTGGCTGTCACTCACACAGCAGGGGGGCTGTCCTTGCCGGACAGCCAGCCGACCAATCACACCAGAGTGCATTCAAGTCTCGTAGGAGACTAAGCACAGGGAGCTTCGGGCACCTCCCTCACATCCTGTCCACCCCAGACACTCAGGTGCCAGAGGAGGGCTTCAGCACTGAAGCCCGCCATAGGCCAACGAACAAAGGGGCCAAACCTGGTTTGGCGTGCAGAGTTAAACACAAGAAGGACCTTTCTTAAAAGAAATAGCGAAAAAAGTGGACCGAAGTATGTTTTTACAGATAGGTCTTGGGTGTCATATTGAAAAACATGGCTGACCCGATTTTTAGCTACCGGTGTTCGCGGTCGTAAAAAATCATGGTTGTTTGTTAAAAACCACTGCCACCAGCCATTTCAAGTAGAAAAGGGTAACATTTGACAGTTACATGAGTGTTTAGACTCAGTGGATGCTAGGCAACCCCTCCAGCAATCTATAGGAAGATAGTGTGTGCTGGGTCTGTAAATTGAAAAGGACTAGTTAAGTCAATTTAACTTTACATGCTCTGGGAGACAGTAATCAGTACCAGAGAAGGTATTTAAACCTTGGGAAGTCTGAAAGACATCCCTGTGCCACTGCACTGAAGGTGCTGTGTGACACCCAAGAAAAAGATGATACCTATGGAGTTGTTTTAAAACTCCATATGCAAAGAACACAAAAGTAAAACACATTAAAATACATGAAAGGCTCACACTCTTTCCAGGTAAAAATTTAAATCCCAGAAATCCAGCAAAGTTACTGTGGGTCTCTAAAGGTAAGGGGAATTAGCACATTCTTGAGAATTCTCCCTAACAGCTTCCATTTAGGCATGACTATCCCTCTTAGCACTTAGGGACAGAGGAATGTTTCTAAACCCTCAATTGACTTTAATAAATGTTTATAACAACAACCATGCCACCACTGTATCAAACCCTTCTTTCTGCACCCTTACAATTGGCTACCCTTAATATTCTATAGACATGCAATACATTGTCAACTCTTAAAAGTTCATTTAGATGCAATACATTGGCTAGCTTTGAGTGCAGTGAGATTTCAATACAGTGGTAAGAATCGTGTGATAGTGATAAGGTAGTGGCAGGATTTAGAAAGGGCAGCACTGGCTATGCTCCCACTTCATGCCACCTTGTCAGTTTGTAGCAGTAGACTGCCTTGTATAGCGCTCATTGTGAGCAGGCAATGGAGGTGCCCTAGGGAGGTGTCCTTTGCCTTTGGCCCTTAGCCGGCTGCCCGGGCCAGGCTACCCTGCAAATCACTCCTTTGAGTGCTTCCTGGAGATGGATTTCCCTATTAGGGATGGGGTGGGTGGGAGTGGGCAGGGGAAATGAAACGGAGGGTGGAGGAGACTGAGCGAGCCTCAGCCAATTGCTATGAAGATGTGAAGAGAGGGGGAAAATGACAGAAACAAAGAAAGGACTATACCACAAAGACAGTGCACTCTAGAGTAGGGACATCACAGGAATATCACAGCTGCGACCCCTGAGGTCTCCCTTGCTACCCCTGTGGTCTCCCTTGCTACCCCAAACAAATAATTTAAAAAATGGTAGCTCCTGGGCTGTGGCCAGTGCCATGTGTCTCTTTGTTTCTGGAGTGGCTGGCTTTCTTGTTCAGGCCTCTTAAAAAAACAGGGGGTTCCACAATTGTAACACTTTGAGCAGCAACCCTAAATAAGAAAGAATAGGAATAACACATTTGTCTTTCTAGAATACTATACAATAATTTCTAGACTCATTAAATGTGTATTTCAGGCACACTTCAAGGGGTCAGCCAATGATTTAATCTGTTCTTAAACATATCAAATTCACATTGCAGACATAAACTTCCGAAACACATTTAGAGTAGAATAAACATCCATTTCGCACTATGCATTTTCCTTTTTGCAAGTTGCAGTTATAGCATGGTTTTTTTTGCGGTTGTCTCTGTTACAATCATCACAAGACATTCCATCTCGGTGACCTCGGTCACTTGACAAAATCCTTGTGCCTAAAAGCTTGTGTACAATGTAGAAATGTTTCACCATAGTACATAAAGTGCCCTTGATTTCATTGTGCCACAATCAACACTTTGTTGTAATGTGTCTATCTTTCAGGATGTTTGCATATATGAGGTAACGAGTGCCCAGAGTACGGGACGCCGTGTGAGTGCGCTGCTTTCCCAATGGTATGTATTTTGCCAACCTCTGAAGCCTGAAAAGTAGATCCACGTAGGCTTGACATGTGAGTAACTTTGCACCAGACCTGCCGATGAACTGGCCTGATTTTAAATCTCATTTACAAGTTTAATGGGATCCAGTACAGAGTGTAATTTGCTCATTTTAGTATATGGCTGGTGAAGAAGGAATGGGTGCAGGAGGAAGGAGAGCCTTAGGAGGCCGGGAGAAGACAACATAGGAGGTTGGGTTAAGAAAGAGGTGGCAGGAATAGAGTTCTGGGTGACTGAGGAGAGAAGGAACTAGGGTCCTGAAACACAGACAAATAGGAGGATGGGAAGAAAAATGATTTGCTAAGGGCAGAGAGGGACCCAGGGCTGTGCAGTAGGACCCAAAATGCAGGGGAGAGAGGTAAAGAGGAGGCTACAGACAGAATCATGCGACTCTGGGGAAAAAGGAGACACCCAGGAGGGTGGGGAGAGAAACCCAAGAGGGTGTAGAAAAGAGGCATCCCAGGAGGTTTGGGAGAAAAAGAACCAGCAAGCTTGCAGGAAGAGGGTGACTCAAGAGTATGGTGAGAATGTGAACCAGAAGGGTTAGGACACAGCGAACAAGGAAAATGCAAGATAGACACCACAAAGTTAGCTCTGGTTACTGAGGTATCTAAGGCGGTGGTAATTAGAGAATCTAAGGAGGGGTGGGGAGAGAAACTATGGGGGCAAGAGTGAAGAAGCGAGCCCTCAAAGTCTACATCATAATCAGCAACCTGCCTTATGCCTGTATAATCAACAACCGTTGTCTTATGAAACAGTGCCCAAAGACAATTTGGTGAACAGTAAGTAGATGATTAAAGAGACGGGTGATTAGAGTTGAGAAGTAAAGCAGAGGTTCATCAGGAGTAGAATGAAGTTATTTAAAGAGGAGAATAAAAGAAAAGGAGAAAGAGGGGGAGACTATGAAGACACAAGTTAAGGACTGGAAGAGGTGAAGGAATTGAAGAGGTGCAGAAGAAACACCAAGTTAAAGATGAAGAGAAGGAATTCCATTAGAAGGGGCTAATAGGCACACTCATGTTGGAATGTCAAAAAGGAGAAATAAATTGTTTTGGAAGGCAATGAAACCTGAACCCCTGGTTAGGGAGGTGGTGAGGGGCCTAGAAAGGACCCTATGAAAGACCTTAGAAGGGCCTCCTGCTTTCCTATGTGTTTGGGTGTTACTACCACCCACACCAGTTTGACACTAAGTAAAGCATCAATCAGCAAGATCCAGTGCATCCTTCAGTCATTGGAGACAGATTTCCCACTTTATGCTATTTTCACAACACTATCACCAAGGGGATTACCAGAGAATGCAACTTAGCTACAGACTCAAATCTCAAGAACCAGAGAATAATGTTTGCGGGGAACCCTCTTTTCTTAGTGACACTTAGCAAACACCTCACCTTTCGTTAAGTCATGTTAAGCCACTGGGGCGGACCTGTGGTGATGTGGAACATTTTCAGCCTTTGTGAGAGACACTTAACCTTGATTTGGCACAAGTCTATCAGAATAGCGTTGCTTTTCAAATCCATTATTGACCCTAAAAGATTTCTATTATTTATCCTTATAAAATTACTTTAGTTTATCCCTATAATTTTAATAAAGACCACATACTTTACTTATATGCTTCCTGTCACAGGAGACCAACACCATCATTGATGTGTATTATACTAAAATAAGAGGTAGGTAAGGAAGGATAACAAGGGACAAGGTTTTCTGTGTTTTGGTTTGGGACAAACAAAAGGGAGCTAGCAGGGCACCAAGTATCCATTCAGTTTTTGGGGGGAGGCAATAACATAGGAATTGGGACGTGTGGCAGGATATCAAGTATAACTGGGCTTTTTGGAGGGATGGGGAAGGCAAACAAAAATGTGGTGAGAGCAGGCCTCAAGAGGCCAAGTATTTTCAGGTGGAATGGAGTGAGGGAAACATGTATGTTCTCTATGCTTTCCCCATACCTCCTCTCTCCACCCCTTACAATGCTGGTTCAGGTTGGCAACATAGCATTTGATAACGGGATACAGGACAGCCATATTCAACATAATGTTTCAGATGGGTAAGGAGGGAATATATCAACACACATTGTAGATGGTTAGTGTCACTGAACCTAAGCAAGATCAACACTAAGCACGAAAGAATTGTAATGTATAAGTATGTTTGGCAAGTCAGACTCAGGAGGCGAACAAGAGGTAATGTTTTACAAGATAGGTTTTATTGCAACATAGAAAATATGGCCAGTCCTGTCCATACTTCTAAGGTGGTTCCTTGCCCTATCTGAGGAAAACAATAAAGGGTGCTTGTCAGATAAAATCCAGCCCTCCGTCCACAAGCACATCTTAGCTAAGGTCTATCCCTACCACTAACACACAAAAGTAAAATAAACTCAACCAGAAAGGTCTTAAAAGGGATGTTACCTCAACCTTATAAATGGTTGCAGGTTTCGTAAACCCCCACATTTTCTATCATGCTTCTGTAAGACCACATGTCTGATTACACAGTTCTGAGTGCCTCGTTAGTCTTACTCATTTCTTGGTGGTACTTAATCCAATCCCCCACCCAAATGTTCCTATATCTTCTCCCTGGCCACCTGCCTAATTGCACACTTCAAGAATCAGTTGTGTCCAGTGCCTCTGTATCCATTCTTTCTGCTTTGGGTAACAGTCTCTGGTCCTTTGGGTCCACCTGTAATTACCTAGTCCTAAACTATTGTGTCTCTCACCCAGTTTTGTGGTCTCTCAACCCTCTCTGTGCTTGAGAGGATTGTTGTCCACACTTGACTTGGAGTCCTGCTTCTAGCACCCTGTCTCAGTATTCAACCTCTCACACACTGTCCTGGAGTGTCCCGTTTCATAGCAAGCATTGGCCTGTTGGTTTTCTCACCTTTCCTTGAGTTGTCTGGTTTTGTAAACCTTCTTGGGATATCTGATATCTTGCCTGATATCTTGCCTCTTACTGGAAGGTTGGGTTACTCACACCTTCTTTGGTTGTCTTGTACCTCGCCCCATATTAGGCTATCTGGTTTCAAACTCCTTCTTGGCTTATCTACCAGGGTTCTCATCCCTTCTTTGGTTATCTTGTATATAACACCCTCCTGGGGAATCAATGGGCCTTGCCCTCCTCTCTGTTCCCGGGTCCCACTGCATACATGCTGCTCTGTGGAACACTTGTTGGGGGAGGCAGTCTTCTTTGCAACTGCAGGAATGCGACTCCAGATTAAACCTACATCATTGGGCACTGAGCTATCAGTTCATTCAAATCCTCGCCTTACCTATCTAACTCCTCTTTGTCACTATATAGCACTGGTAACTGTATGTAATTCTTCACTGAAATTCTCAGTTTCCTCTCTAATGTTTTGAAACTCTTTGCACACAGTCCAGAAATCGCCAGGAGTCCATGGGCATATATCATTACCAGGCTACCAGTTCCATCAGCATGCACTTTTGGTAACTGTCTCAGTGGGGTTTGAAGGTTTGCATTTTCTGCACCGTCTCGTGCTCTGAAACACTTGTGTATGAAATCAATATAAAATCAATATCAATACCGTAAAGTGCACCTGTGAGGGTTTGGAAGGCTATTTACTAAACTGGTACAAACGCATTGATATACAATTTCATTTGGATGAAATGTTTGAAAAACTAAAAAAACTAAGTCAATGGTGTCACACCTGATTGCAAAGTTACAGAAATAACTTCACATTTTCAAAAAGCAGTGTGTCACATACAAAATTCCTATGCGTTATATGTTATGTTATGTTGATTTATACCATGCACCAATAGCACCCAAGGGAAGACTCCAGGTGCACATGTGGCAGGAGGACAGAGTTGGTTAGTGAGGGAAGAATGATAGGATAGGTCCAGAACCTGGAGAAACTGGTGTGTGTGTGTGTTGGCTTGCAGGCGGTTGGTTTTAGGTACTGGTATGTTGTATATGTACGGGTAAGGTCCAATGCCTGGGATGTTTTCTGTATGGCTGTTTATTGTGTCGAATGTGTGTCTGTGTGTTTTATGTAAAGTACTGGTATTTAGGGTTGTGCGCACTGGCTTGTTGTATCAGTACCGGTTAAATTGAATGCCTGGGATGTTTCTATGTAACTGTTTGTTATGTTGGGGTATGTATGTGTTTTATGTGTAGATTGGCAGGTGTTAGAGGTTGAACACACTGGTTTGTTGTGTCCATACCGGTAAGGTCCAAGGTCCGGGTTTGTTTGTTGAAAGTGTGTGTTGCTTGTGTTGAATGTGTGTTTGGGTATAGGTTGGCTAGCCCAGTGGATGTGTATAGTGTTTGGGTGGTGTGTTTGTGGAAGTAGAAGCTGGATTTTACTGCTTTGGCTACTTGCAAAATTCTTCTATGTGGCTAATCCACAGTGTCCTATCTGTTGTGGCTAATGCCTAATCTTCATAATTCTATCCAAGTGTGACGCATGGTTAAACTGCACAATTGTATCCAAGTGTGACGCATGCTCAATCTTCACATTTCCATCTAAATGTGACTCATACTGAACTTCAGAATTCTATCAGAGTGTGACGCATGGTGATATAGGAATTGTTTATACAAATTTGTGTCTCAACAGAATTTCGAAAAAAAAATCATCCGGCCAACACATGTTTCACACTCAAGTGGAACATATATTTCCACCAAGTGCACTTCTTCAAGGCCTAAAAGACAGAGAATATGTTGGATTTCATTTTATGAAACATAATTTTGAACTACATTCACAGTATCAGCACACGGCTCCCCTGCAGCAATGCCCAATATTGTAGTATGCTTAATGTTTTTTTGAAACTATCTGAAAAACGCAATGGATTCCCTAATCGTTAACCATAAGGAGATAAACCGTAACTCTTGTTCAAAATATGATTATTGAGTGTTTTTTTCATTTTCAACATAAATTACCTTAAATTGACTAATATGCATTCCAAATATTTCAGGAACAATTAAGTTGTTAAATCTTACTTATTACTGTGATCTTTTGTAGACTTTGGCTGTATGCTCTTCTTTTTTATATATATATATTTACGATTCAGTAAGGTAAAGCAATACATGTATAAAGTTCAAGTATTAACATAATCAATTGTTGCCACCAAGCAACTCCCCTCTGTGATGTGAAGAGAAAGCGTTGCAATTGAAGAATGCTTTTCAGCGTTTGTGTGAACATATCGGAGGGGCTAGTGAAGGACGTGCATCCTGCCTGACCTGCCAGATCTCGGGGGAGGGATGGCGCACTCGCGACGTTTTGGGAGGTGGCTTGCTGGGGTTGCTTTTACATTGCTTGTATAGCTCATGCCTTGTGTGCCGCCTGTATTGCCTTCGTTGTGAAGCACGTTCCTAAAGTCTCTATAATATTTTCTGCCCCAGTATTGTTTAGGTTTTCACCATTTTTAATTTATTTCATGGGTGGATACAATTTAGCGGTGAGGGCAGACAAGTTACTACGTTCCCCTTCTGCTACTCCCTGCTTGTGTTGATGTGCCTTTTCTAGATCACAGGGTCATTTCATGCGTGTTTCTTCAAGATTTTAGTCTCGAGTCCCTCAGTCTTTTTGAACCCACTGCAAACCAATTTAGAACAATTTCCCAGTATGCTGGTTCATTTGATAAGCACTTGGCTTCCATAACACCTCTCAGGTGCAAAGGCCTATACGCAGGAAACAGTTGCCTTATCTCCCCCTTTGTTAATATATTGCATTTTTCTAGATACCTGCATGTTTCTGATGGGTAAATGTGTGATATGCTGCCAATTCTCAGTCCGATGTTTCCGGTTCTTCTGATTGTTTTCTTCCCATTGTATTATGTTTCATTATAGCCGAACCTATTGACATGTCATCTGTTCTCTTGTGGAGGTGTCTTGGTTTCTGCCCTTAGCACTTTTTCTCTTGTGTTTCGCCGCCCCTTCAGTCCCCATTTACTAGATTAGCATTTCCTACATTATTTTCTGATTCCCTAAGTTGTGGTTTTCATTTCCTCCTGTTATTAATTTCAGTGTTAAGTCTTATTTACCCTCTTTTCCTCTACCCACGCTACCTTACAACTAAATAATCACTGAGAAACACTAACCTTCACGTTGAGTTCTCATCTGAAATCCCTTTGGTGGTTTCATTTAGGCTTCTTACCTATCCTTTTAGTGCATGCAGGGGTTTGAAAGTAGGCAGTCTACTATTTTGTATACCCTATGAGCTGGGCATGGTGAATGTGAAACATGACAGCACCAAATGCAGAAACCTGCAGGTCATCATAAAATAATCCCACAGGGAAGCAAGCAGCAGAAGCAGAGACATGGTTTATTTTCATACGCTGTGCAGAAATGGCTTGAGAATTCAGCATAGTATCGCCATCCCAAAAATGTCCCTTCTCCCCCCCACCTCCCGAGTACAGAAGCATCACGGCTGTCTACAGTTTTACACAAGGATGTTTACAAAAATGTGGGCGCACCGCCACAAGGAATCTTGTACAGAAAAGCCATGATGATAAACATGGTATTTCACATTTAAAATTAAAAGTACATCCTGGGGCATTGCTTTGAAGGACCACTGAGCTCAATGTAATACCAGTCATCCCACATGAGTCATGACACAGACTACCTCCTCTCCGGGAGCTTTCAATCACACATAATGGTACGAGAACATTTAGACGTATTACCCTTTTGCTTTTCCCTCGTCACTTGTCTCTCCTCCATCATACTGTTTACTTTGCCCCTATCATTTCATTTTTCTACCCGAGGTCCGCCTCTTCATCCACTTCTAATTTCTCCTCTTTTGACACTCTTTCTTTGACTCTTGATTCCCCTTCTACTCTTTCCCGTATTACTGCTCTTTGTATACCTCCTTTTATTACATTCAACATCTCAACCTAACCTCAGTCTACATTCCCTTTTCCTCTTCTATTTTCCTCTCATTCCTCCTCGCAGATCTCCATCTCCTCACAGAGAAGATTTCAGGACAGAGACGTGGGAGTGAAGAGGAGGTTGTAGGAGATGGAATGCAGGAGGAAGTAGTGTGAACAACGAAGGAGGAGAGGGTAGGAAGATCAGAGACTAGCAAGGGCATACATCAAGTACAATTAGAGAGAGAGACAGAGAGAGAGAGAGAGAGAGAGAGAGAGAGAGAGAGAGAGAATGAATAGGTAGCAAGGAAACCCCCAAGAAGGAAGATTGCAGTAGAAAGTAAAGTGGCAGGAATACAGGAGCAGGCAGGTTCTGACAGGCCACTATGGCCCTGGGCAGGAACAGTGGGAGGAGGTACATGCTGGATGGAGTTCTACATGCTGGAGTCCAGAAGATTATTAAGAGTTTAGAGAGGTGGGGTAAGAGAAACCAGGTGTAAGCCTTGGTACACAGCGGGGTGCCCTCTCTAGCTCACACTGCCAGCTACGCCCACTGATCTTGCTTTCAAAAGACTGTACCATGAAGAGAGTCATGGGGTACAAGACCCTGGAAAGCGTACTACTGGCACAGACCCAACATGCAAAGAGAGGGGTTCAAGTCACAATAAAGCTAACCACTTTTGAACTGTATGAACTGTGCCCCTTGCTTCTGTGACCAGGAAGGCCAATGACCCCATGGAAGAGACATGGGGAAAAGGGGGGCCCTCTGAAGGAAAGGACAGAACCATCCTGGGGTTGTTTTTTGAAGATTTGATTTTTCATTTAAGTTGACCAATCTTGTAAGCAATACTTGAATTAATATAGTAAACACTGACATATGGTCTTGCCATTTTTCTTGATCGCAAGGGGAAGCCTGTGACATAATATAGGTTTGTTTTTTTGCTGACTTACATACCCATCACATACAACAGAAATCTCATTGGATTGCAAGAAAGCCTCCAAGAGAATGAATTCTTCAAATTCATGGATATTTTGGAATATTGTCAGAGCTTCTGTGAATCCCTGGCACAAATCATCATTGTAACTGTTCTTCGTAGATGGCCTTAGATCACTGCCTTTGTATTAATAGAAAGGTAAACAAAACGGTTGCCTGTTGTTTCTACTACTCTTTATTTATGCAACTGAGATAGACACAGGAGGCATCTAGAAAGATGCCAACATTGAAGAGGTGTGCCACATGAGTGCAGAATATAAGTAATGCCAATGTTGACGTTATGTATGAAACATCTGGTGCAAGCATAACATTTCAGATGGTGCCTAAGTAGACTGAATTAACTACTTCTCTTGAACAAGATTAGTGTGGAGACAGGACTGATCATAGGCAAAATACTTGTGAGGGTAAGATTCGGCCTGGAAAAGTGGTCAATACTCAATCTTTAACTATGGGGCAAGATGATTTTGGATAAAATGATGGCAGTGCCTATGCACAATTGTGTATAGTCAATTATGCTGTTACCAGTAGACTAGAGTGTTTTCAAGCAAACCAATGGAATGCTACAGTCATACCTCAGGAATAGCAAACAACTGTGAATGAGCCCCTGGATCGAACAGCTGCCACCAACCAGTGGAAATATGCACATTTACTAGTATTTCATATGCACCTTTCTGAAGACGCATTGTCAGTTGAACAACAGTGGTGAGGGAGAGTAGGTCACAGATGAAGATATAGAGGTTAGCTCTGTCGAGAGAATGACATTTATAAATACATGTTTTCAACCAATGAATAAGAGGTTCTTGATGACATAATTTGAAGAGAATTGGTGGGTGACGATCGATCATCAAGATGGTGGGAGCTGAAACTTGCATCTTCTGGGACGCCTCAATTTGGCAGAACCCTTTGATCAAAGTGAATGACAGGATGCTTTTTTGGATACATTTTAGGGAGCTGAAATGAAGAATAGGTCTTATGCACTGCAAGACTGTAGGCTTGGGGATTGCCTCTCTTTGTTCCTTAGTGAGGGCAAGAAACACCCACCCCAGAGAGTCAACCACTATTTTTTTAATGTTTTGTTTTAATCCCACTTCACTTCAAAAACTCAGGACATCCTGTCCTCACTCTCCGATACCCGCATCTCCACTTCCACCCCTAGCCCCCTGCCTCCCTTGGCACCTCTCCTCCCACCCCTTCACTCTCCTCCCTCCTGTTCATAGCACCGGATGAGGTTCCTAAAGTGGTCTGATCTATGAAGGTCTCCTCCAAACAGGTGCTCCCCTGCTCCTTCAGAAACATTAAGGACATCCTCTCCTCTCCTCTCTCGCCCCGGCTCTTGCTGACTTCTGTAACCACTCCTTTGCCACTGGCTCTTTCCCTCTATCCCTCAAGGACTACTGTGCGCACACTCATTTAAAAAGCCATCAGCTGACCGCACCTGCCTGGCTAACTATCACCCTCTTTCCACCATCCCCTTTCTGGGTATACTCTTGGAGAAGTTGGCCATCCCCCAACTAATCTGCCACACAGATCTTATTGGTTGCCTTCATGACCATCAATCTAGATGTCTGGAATCCAGAGGCATGGAAACTGCTCTCCTGAACACTGGTGAAACCATGCTCGCAAATATCGATTCCAACTCTCCAGCTGTTATTATTCTCCTTGACCTCTCCTCTGCTTTTGATACAGTCGTAAAATGACTCTGACACCCTCTGCAACACTGACTGGGCAGTGGTTTGGCTGACTTCTTTTCTCACTAGTCACCCCTTCAAATTGTTGCTGGACCCTTTCTCCTCTACCACCTCACTCTCTACCTGCAGTGTCCCACAGGTGTCTATCCTCTCACCCTGGCTCTTCAATCTTGCCCCTCTCGCTCAGCTGATTCCCTCCTACTCACCCCATTTCCAGTGTTATGCCGATGACACACAGCTTTCCTTCAAACTTTCTTCTACTACCACCTCCTACTCATCTCTGATCCCCGACTGCCTGTCTGTCATTCAGGCATGGTGTGCAGCTAACGATCTCTGCCTTAATGCCAGTAAGACTGAGATCATTCTGATGGGGACACCTGTACCCTCTTTCCCTGCTATCCTCTGGCCACCCTCTTTGGGTCCTCTACCCCCACCATCTTGTGAGGACAAAAACCTTGGGTCATCTCTCTCTAATCACTCACATCATGGACCTGTTATATCTGTGTCCTGGCTCTGTATGCTTGTCTTGGTGAGTGGTGATGTCAGTGTGAAATGTGGGCGTGGATCCCTGTGAGTCTGTGTAGAATGTTGTGTGATTGGAGTTTGTAATAAGGACAGTACACTGCGAGTGCATCGGTAACCGTTTATTCCGATCAACCTGTAGCCAGCCGTGCCACAGCTCCCTCAGCTCTCTCAACAGTGACCAGTATAAAGCAACACCAAAGATAAACAACATTGGAACATTAGAACTACAAGCATGGAATTCTACATGTAGAATTACACGCTCGTATGACACGAGCTACTTACAACACTTCTCCCCCCTCACACACTCAATCAACATACATTCATCAACACACACCCAGGGAAAAGGAAGACAAAAAAAAGAAGGAGAAAAAGGGGAAAGGAAAGGAATGGCAAAGTGATGGACACACCACAAAGAAAATGATCACCCTGTAATAGAACCCAGGACAAACTCATTATACTTAGAGGGGAACCTCCTTACCCTAACCGGGAGAGACCTACGAGTTCTGAACTCAGAGTTGGGCTCTCTGGGGGTTGTTACTGCTGCCTCCCCATTATTTGAAGTAGAGGTGGAACGTTCTGGAACCGTGGGTGCCACTTCAGTACCCCCCACGGAACCTTCTGGACCCGTGGGTGCCTCTTCAGCACCCCTTTAACCCACAGATGTCAGATCAGCACCCCTTGGAGCCCCACCCTCTGCATGTACAACTTCTGCAGTACTGCCACCCTCCATGGTACTGTCACCTTCCAGGTCGAGGATCACAGGCGGTCGAACCTCATGAAAACCACCATCAAGACCTCCTCAATGCCATCTGGGCCTGAGGCATTTTCCTCTCGCACCACTACACCTCCCTTTTCCACAACAACCACACGTCTCAAACTCCACCTGTTACCATTGTCTAATTTTACATAACCACTCCCAGTCTTGGTCACCACACGTGGCTGCATGTATTTGCTCAAACCCTTAGCCACAAACCTCGGATTCTTCACAACAACTTGATCCCCAACTTCCACTCGCAAGGGTTTCCTCATTCTTAGTTTTCCCTGCCAGAAAGCCGCCTGTTTACGGCGCACCCTATCCAAAACTTCTTGCATGTCCACCTGTGACCAACCACCTCCACCGAGAGCGGGAACCCTCAATTTAGAGCCAGGCTTCCTCCCCCTCATTAGCTCAAATGGGGACAAACCTGTAAAAGTTGAAGGTGTCAGCTTATAAGCCTTGAGTGCCTCAGAAACCACGCTGCACCACAGCAAACCGTTGGCGAGCGCCAATTGTATGGCCCCATTCACGAAGCGGTTCATGCGCTTGACCAACCCATTGGCCTCCGGATTATACAGGGCGCCCTATGGTGGCGAATTCCTAAATTAGAGAAAAACTCTTGCATGGCACTTGATACAAACTGAGAACCATTGTCCGTGACCACACCAGCCGGAACACCTTCTCTATCGAAGACAGCAGAATGGAACTCAACCACTTTCTCAGTCGTTGCAGAAATTAGCGCTGTGTCCTCCACCCACCTGGAGTTATAGTCCACCATCACCACAAGGAATCTCAAACCACCACCAAGGAATCTATGGGCCTCATTATGTCCACAGCTACCTTGGACCACACATCCTTAGGTATCTCCACAGAATAGATAGGTTGGGCAGCGGTCACCTTGCTCTTATCGCTGGCCGAACACGCTGCGCAGTCCTTGACAACTCTCTCGACATCATCATCCATCCTGGACCACCAATATATCTCTCTGAGCCTCCTTTTAGTAATATACCTCCCTAGGTGTCCTTCATGATCCAACTCCACAAGCCTGTCCTTGAGTGACTCTAATGGAATCAACCTTAAACCCCTGGCGATACCCCAAGGACCCTCAGACAATTCTGGCCACACATGACCAAACAACTTTGACAATTCCTCATCACGGACTCCGGTTCAAAGTGCGGACCTGATACTAATCAATACTGGATCCAGACTGCACTCCTCGCTCCATACCTGTTCGCAAATGGCGGGAGCAACGCCAACCAAGGTGCAATCGTCACTGGTCAATTCCTGGATTTGATCTGCGCCCCCCGACGCAGAAACCGGGATAGAGAGTCGGCGACAGCATTCCTTTGACCGGGCACGTACTCAACCTTAAAATTAAATTCTCCCATATCAGCCATCCAACGCATGACCCTGGAGGACGCCTGGGATAACCCCTCGGTGGTTAAAACATGTACCAATGACTTGTGATCGGTGCACAGTGTATACTCAACACCCCATAAGAAGGTTCTAAAATGCCTTGAGGCCCAGACTGCAGCCAAGGCCTCCCTTTCGATCACAGTGTATCTACGCTGTGCCTCTTTAAGCACTCTGGATGCAAATGCAATGGGACGGAATGAGCCACCCTCCCACTGTTCCAACACTGCCCCAACACCATACTCGCTGGCGTCCACAGTTAAGACAGTTTTCCCCGACGGACAAAAGGACGCCAAGGAAGGAGCTTGGTCTACGTCCACCTTCAAGTTCTCAAACTCACTCTGACACTGATCAGACCAATCAAAATGTGCACCTTTCTTGAGTAATGCCCTCATGGCAACCGTTTTGTCAGAATACACTGGTACAAATCTGCTACAATACTCAGCTAGACCCATAAAGGATCTCAACTGGTCTTTATTGACTCGGGGAGGTGCGTCACGCAAAATCTTCACTAATTCCTTTTTAGGATGAAACCCTTCAGCATCTAAGGTATGTCCTAGGTAAGTCACACTCTCCACACCCACCTTTCACTTGCTCATCTTGACTGTGAGACCACTGCTTTCTAATACACCCATGACCTGCAAGACTCTCTCATCGTGCTCCTTACGAGAACTTCCCCAGATGTCATGATCTCTGCTTCCAAAAGGTCAGGGTTTTCCCAACTCCCTTGGAAGCAGATCCATAACCCAGATTCCGAGTGCCAACCAGTCCCAATTGGGACCTTTTGGACCCAGTTCTGGCGCCAGTGGCACCAGGCTCATAAATATGCCCAGTCCCAGCGCTGGAAGCGCCGGGCTCATAATGCTTGGGTGGACTTACCTTCAGCAGACCATGCTGCTTACTTGCCTGCCAGTTGAGCCTCTGATCCTCTTCTGTTTGGAACTACTTTTCCTGTTGGGTGGGGCTGGAGCCACTCCCTAGATTCAGAACACTGGAACTCTTCTGGAAGTCAGGAACTCTTTTCTTACCAGGAACTCTTTTCTTACTTAGGCGTGGCTGTGGAAGGAGACACCTAAGCACTACAGGAGGCTATTTAAACCACACCCGGTGGATGAATCTTGCTTTGCGTTATTCTGCAACCTCTGCAGCAGAACGCTCATCGTGTCTTCTGCATCCGGTCCTGGGCCTAAGGAAAAAGGCTTACCATCCTGAATCCAGTCTTCAGCAACACCTATAAAGACAAGAAAGAACAGGTTAGCATTCCGGCATCTGAAAGGCAAAGGCTTACCATACTGAATCCAGTCTTCAGCAACACCTATAAAGACAAGAAAGAACAGGTTAGCATTCCGGCATCTGAAAGGCAAAGGCTTACCTACTCTTCGTGCGCTCCGGAGGTCTTCACACTGCATTCCGGCATCTGAAAGACAAAAGTTTACCAACTCTTCGCACGCTCCGGAGGCCTTCGGCGCTGCATCCCGCATCTGAAAGACAAAACAAGGTGCGTTTAAAGACATTGGGGAACTTTAATACTCACGTGCCATTACTCCTTTCCACATCTAATCCAGTGGGTATTCCGGCACCCTGCAGCCGCTCCGAACTCGTACCTGCAAAATAAAAAGACAGTTAGAGCGCATAGTGAAGCAGGCAACAAGCGCTTACTTACGTGCTTCCAGGCGCTTCTATTCATCACACGGGCTCCATCTTCAACTCACTTCAGCCCGTCATCCGCCATCGCCGGAACCCTGCAAAACAAGAGACATCATTACTAAAGACTTTAAAGACATTTGAATGACTCGAAACTTACCGTTCGTGCAGTAAACGACGGACAGCAGTCCTCTGAAGTCAAGAGCCTGCGCTACCTATCCAGTGAAGAAACTGGTTACAGCACCCTGCCCCGAGGCAGACGGAGAGCTCGGCATTCACTTACCTAAGGTGAGAGCGTTAACCTTTGGGGGTCTACAGGAGAGGAGAAGAGGAAAGAGATAGGGACACCCCAATAACCCCAGTTCATTAACCCCATATTTTCTATCTGCAGACATCTTACTCGACACGTCAGGCATACAGTGCACAGAGGTCCAGCCCAAAGAGCCAACCGGGTGCTACACATCACCTTTGAAGATACGGTAGTCGCCCAGTCAAGACCGGCGCCTCTGCGAGAATCAGGTGAGCGTTACAGAACGCAAAGCCTACCGCAAAACTCTCGCCCAGCCGCTATGGAAACCTCGGATACTGACCCCCTAGCCCGGTTACTTGGGGAACTAAGGGCAGAAGTGCATGCAGCTCGTCAGGAAACAAATGCTCTAAGAAGGGAACTAATTATTTCCAAGGAGAGAACAGACAATCTTGCTAGACAAGTGCTACAGTCACAAGCCGGACAGACCCCGTTACCCACACCAGGGGCAAATCTTCCTTCAACATCCTCTATGAATCCAGTGCAGATCAACCTACCTGGGAATGTACCTCTGGCTCCGCCCGAACGATTTTCTGGTGACCCAAAGAGGTTTGCAGTATTTATCAATCAGTGCCGGTTGCACTTCTTATGCCGGCCAGCAGCCTTTCCAACTGATCAAGCAAAAGTAGCTTTTGTACTTTCGTACCTTAGTGGCAATGCGGCAGACTGGTCGATCCCTCTAGTTAATCAAGATGATCCGGTTCTCCATGATTTTCAAGCCTTTCAGCTTAGTATGGAAAAACTGTTCGCAAGACATTCACAGGGGCAGGCCTTGGACAATGAGCTTCTTTCGTTGCGACAGGGTAATCAAGACCTTTTGGCTTATATTGCATCTTTCAATAGACTAATAGTGGAAACTCAATGGCCTGAGGACAAAAGGATTACGCTGTTTTATAGAGGTCTACGTGGAGAGCTCAAAGACGTTTTAGCCCAAGTAGTGAATCCCCCACAAGACTGTTCGGATTATATAGACCTGGTCGTTCAAATAGATCACAGGCTGCAGAACAGGAAGGCCGATCGTTCCAAGTTTGATGCTCGAGTATTTTCCAAACCGCCAACTCCTTCCAAAGGAGTAGACTCCGGGGAACCCATGCAAATAGGGGGTCTGAAAAGTCCTCTAACACAAAGGGAGCGGGAAAGGAGGAAACAGTTGCAATTATGCCTATATTGCGGAAACTCAGGGCACTTTCTTCGAGACTGTCCGGTGAAACCTGCCAAGAAGGCAGTAGGAGCTGCAGTTACCAAAGTTACAAACTCTGAGCAGGGAAACGACCTCGCCCGACAAGAATAGAGGTCCTCTTGCCGAGCGTGAAAACCAGTTCCGTGACCTCGCATTTCGTGATACCTATGGTCCTCATTAGCCCTGATAATCCGGATCGATTACATGCAATTGAAGCTTACGTCGACAGCGGTGCCATCGGCAATTATGTGGATCATGAAATGGTTTTGAGGATGAATCTAACTCTTTGTCCCAAGGCTGTAAAGGACGTCATTACTACGGTGGATGGTACGGAGATAGCCTCCGGGCCAGTAACGCATACCACTCAAGAGGTGACGCTAGTAAGTCAAGATGGACACCATGAGAAGATCGTGTTCGATGAAAACAAGGCCCCTCAGTTTCAGATTATTCTAGGAATACCTTGGTTAGAGAAACACAATCCTCTGATCGATTGGCGAGCAAGAACGGTCCAGTTTCCAGAATGTGTCTCTACTTGTCACCCTCCACCTGGTGTTGCACTGGCCGCAATTTCTTCAGAGACTCCCCAGTTACCTCCCGAATACCTAGAATACCAAGATGTTTTCCGGAAGGATCAGGCTAACTCTCTACCTCCTCATAGGTCTTATGACTGCCAGATAGACCTGATACCTGGATCTACTCCTCCTTGTAGTAGAATTTATGCCCTCACCGAGCCTGAGAACCTTCACCTTCGACAATACCTGGATCAATACCTGGCAAATGGGTTTATTCGTCCTTCCAAGTCCCCTGCTTCTTCAGCTTTGTTCTTCGTTCCAAAAAAGGAAGGAGACCTTAGAACTTGTATCGATTATCGCTCCCTGAACCAGATCACCGTTAAGAATAGATATCCGTTACCTTTGATCCCTGAACTCCTGGACCAAGTCAGAAAAGCATGCATATATACAAAGCTGGATCTTAGAGGAGCTTACCACTTGGTACGAGTAAAAGAGGGCGATGAATGGAAGACGGCCTTCCGCACCAAGTATGGGCTATTTGAATATCAGGTCATGCCCTTCGGACTTTGCAATGCCCCGGCCGCCTTTCAATATTTTATGAACGATGTCCTCAGAGAGCTCATAGATGTATGTGTTGTTGTTTACATTGACGACATCCTCGTTTATTCTTCATCAGAATCTGAACATCGGAAACACGTGAAAATGGTCCTCGAAAGATTGCGTCAACACAAACTTTTCGCTAAATTGGAAAAATGTGTTTTCAACGTGACTGAAGTTGAATTCTTGGGATTCATATTATCACCTGGCGGAGTGCGTATGGATTCAAAGAAGGTCGATGCAGTTCTCAAATGGCCATCACCATCCTCCGTAAAAGGTGTGCAAAGCATGTTAGGCTTCGCTAACTTTTACCGCGGGTTTATCCCCGAATTCTCTCGAATAGTCCAGCCCATCACTGCCTTGTTAAAGAAAAACAAACGTTTTGAATGGTCTACCGAGGCGGAACAAGCTTTCCAGGATTTGAAGACTAAATTTATCTCTGCACCAATCTTAAAACACCCTCGCCCCGAACTCCCCTACATCATGGAAACTGATGCTTCAAGCCTTGCCATGGGGGCAGTTCTATCACAAAAGGACCCGGTAACCAATCAGTTGCATCCCGTGGCATTTTGGTCCCGCAAATTCTCGCATCCTGAAATCAATTACACGATTACTGATAAGGAACTTCTGGCTATCAAGTCTGCCTTTAAGGCTTGGCGGCATTATCTGCTGGGGGCCCGACACACTGTTACTGTGATTACGGATCACCGAAACCTGCAATATTTGAAGACCGCAAAAGCCCAATCCTCTAGACAACTCCGTTGGGCATTATTCTTTGCCGAGTTTGACTTCATAATTACCTATCGACCTGGTACAAAGAACGGTAAAGCCGATGCCCTTTCTCGGATGGGAGTGGAAGAACACTTGGTCAACCCTAAACCTGTACCAATCATTCCCGAACAAAGAATTCTGGGTGTAATCGCCATAGAATCCATAGAGGAAGTTAAGGATAAAGCCAGGCAACTTGTAACTCCAGCAGACATACAGAATTGGCATCTGCAGGGAAAGGACTTTGCAGTAAAGGACAACTTATTGTATTTCCAAGAACGATTATACCTACCCAGCACAGATTTACAGAAAAAAGTAATCTCTTGTTATCACGACTCTTTAATGGAAGGTCATCCCGGTATAGCCAAGACCTCAGAAAAGATCAAGCGCTACTTCTGGTGGCCGTCTTGGAAAAAAGATATCAGAGACTTTATAATGTCCTGTGGAGTATGCGCCCAAAACAAGAGTCAAAAGGAAAGACCAGCAGGCCTCTTACGCCCTATTGACATCCCACCTCGCCCTTGGCATACGCTTTCTATGGACTTCATCACCGATCTACCTCCATGCTCCGGATACAATACGATTCTAGTAATCGTGGATTTATTCTCCAAGATGGCGCATTTCATTCCGCTCAAAGGCTTGCCAACAGCAGCAACTCTGGCCCGAGAATTTCTCGAAAACATCGTCCGACTGCACGGTTTTCCTTTGGTTCTAATTTCGGATCGAGGTAGTCAATTTATTTCTCATTTTTGGCGAAGTTGCTGTCGGTCGGCTCAAATTGATGTGAGACTATCGACCGGTCACCACCCTCAGACCGACGGACAAACCGAGAGGACCAATCAAACTCTGGAACAGTATTTACGCTGCATGCTGCAACACACTGAAAAAACTTGGAAAGATATCCTTTGGATAGCCGAGTATGCCTACAATAACTCTGTCCATTCGGGAACTGGGAAAACCCCGTTTTTTCTTTTGTACGGCAGTCACCCTCGAACCTTGGAGTTGGATCCCCTCCAAGATCTTGAAACACCAGCAGTAGACTACCTGCATTCTACAATCACCCAAGCCTTTAAGGAAGCTGTTTCTCACCTTCAAAGGGCTAAAGAACAATACAAGAAAGGAGCAGATCAACATCGGAAGGAAGCCCCTCACTATCAAGTAGGGGATCAAGTCTGGTTATCCACCAAATATCTATCTCTAAAAGGGCCACGCACATTCAACCCAAGATACCTTGGTCCCTATTCCATCACTACCATAGTAAACCCAGTAGCGGTCAAGTTGGACTTGCCCCCGCACATGAAGATACATCCGGTCTTCCACGTCTCTCTATTAAAACCCGTGCAACCTCAAACCCGACTAACCAAATCTCCAAAACCTATCCTAGTGGATGAAGAACTCGAGTTTGAAGTCAAAAGCATTCTGGACTCCAAGATCTCCAAATCTAAACTATTCTACCTAATTGACTGGAAAGGCTACGGCCCCCAAGAGAGATCCTGGGAACCTGCTGAATATGTCCACGCTCCTCGCCTAATCAAAAGATTTCACCGAACATTTCCTGACAAGCCAAAACCCCCGGAGAAGCCCGGTTTGGGAGGGGCCTTCAGGGGGGGTACTGTCATGATCTCTGCTTCCAAAAGGTCAGGGTTTTCCCAACTCCCTTGGAAGCAGATCCATAACCCAGATTCCGAGTGCCAACCAGTCCCAATTGGGACCTTTTGGACCCAGTTCTGGCACCAGTGGCACCAGGCTCATAAATATGCCCAGTCCCAGCGCTGGAAGCGCTGGGCTCATAATGCTTGGGTGGACTTACCTTCAGCAGACCATGCTGCTTACTTGCCTGCCAGTTGAGCCTCTGATCCTCTTCTGTTTGGAACTACTTTTCCTGTTGGGTGGGGCTGGAGCCACTCCCTAGATTCAGAACACTGGAACTCTTCTGGAAGGCAGGAACTCTTTTCTTACCAGGAACTCTTTTCTTACTTAGGCGTGGCTGTGGAAGGAGACACCTAAGCACTACAGGAGGCTATCTAAACCACACCACACGGTGGATGAATCTTGCTTTGCGTTATTCTGCAACCTCTGCAGCAGAACGCTCATCGTGTCTTCTGCATCCGGTCCTGGGCCTAAGGAAAAAGGCTTACCATCCTGAATCCAGTCTTCAGCAACACCTATAATGACAAGAAAGAACAGGTTAGCATTCCGGCATCTGAAAGGCAAAGGCTTACCATCCTGAATCCAGTCTTCAGCAACACCTATAAAGACAAGAAAGAACAGGTTAGCATTCCGGCATCTGAAAGGCAAAGGCTTACCTACTCTTCGTGCGCTCTGGAGGTCTTCACACTGCATTCCGGCATCTGAAAGACAAAAGTTTACCAACTCTTCGCACGCTCCGGAGGCCTTCGGCGCTGCATCCCGCATCTGAAAGACAAAACAAGGTGCGTTTAAAGACATTGGGGAACTTTAATACTCACGTGCCATTACTCCTTTCCACATCTAATCCAGTGGGTATTCCGGCACCCTGCAGCCGCTCCGAACTCGTACCTGCAAAATAAAAAGACAGAGCGCATAGTGAAGCAGGCAACAAGCGCTTACTTACGTGCTTCCAGGCGCTTCTATTCATCACACGGGCTCCATCTTCAACTCACTTCAGCCCGTCATCCGCCATCGCCGGAACCCTGCAAAACAAGAGACATCATTACTAAAGACTTTAAAGACATTTGAATGACTCGAAACTTACCGTTCGTGCAGTAAACGACGGACAGCAGTCCTCTGAAGTCAAGAGGCCTGCGCTACCTATCCAGTCAAGAAACTGGTTACAGCACCCTGCCCCGAGGCAGATGGAGAGCTCGGCATTCACTTACCTAAGGTGAGAGCGTTAACCTTTGGGGGTCTACAGGAGAGGAGAAGAGGAAAGAGATAGGGACACCCCAATAACCCCAGTTCATTAACCCCATATTTTCTATCTGCAGACATCTTACTCTACACGTCAGGCATACAGTGCACAGAGGTCCAGCCCAAAGAGCCAACCGGGTGCTACACATCACCTTTGAAGATACGGTAGTCGCCCAGTCAAGACCGGCGCCTCTGCGAGAATCAGGTGAGCGTTACACCAGACCAAGATGTCATCTTTGAAGTATTTCACACCGCTGACACCTGTGAACAACTTTTGCATAACTCGCTGGAAGACAGCAGAGGCGGAAGCTAAACTGAAGGGAATTTGGCAGAAATTGAATGCCCCAAACGGTGTGATGAAAGAGGTGAACGGGCGCGATTCGCTGTGAAGATCTATCTGATGATAGGCAGATGAGAGGTAAAAGGTGGTAAAACAGGATGGCCCCCCCCCCACCAAAGAGAGCATCTCACTGATGTTCAGCAAGGGATGCCTGGCAATCCAGATGTTGCAATTTTAGTCTAGGAGGTCGACACACATTCTCATGCCCCCATCAGATTTGCGTGCTAGAACCACAGGAGCCAACCACTCCGATGACTCCACTTCCTCAATCACTCCTGCTTCCATGAGCTTGTCAAGCTCCGCCTTGAGTGAGTTTCAGGCAACAATGAGGACACGTCGAACTTTGTGTACAACAGGAGAGGCGCCTCTTTTTAAAACTATCTTGTGTGCAAAACCCCGCAACTTGCCTAACCTGGATGTAAAAACAGTGGGAAACCTGTTTTGAAGTAACTCTGCCATCAAGGGTGCAGCCAAATCCTTACCACTCCTATTTCCTTCACTCACACTTAAAACTGGGATGGCTTTCCCAGGCCGAACCTCTATTTCCAGGGCAGCCTGCTCGTCCCACCCTACGACTGGATCACCCTTGTGCGCCACAAAGAGTTTACCCTTGGTTCTCCGCCCTTGAAACTCTATGTCAACCCAATCAAAAGCCAGAGGACTGCAAGTCAGACACTTTCTTCTGAAATTTGGAGTAATACAGCTCTGGAGATATCATGGTATAGGGGGATCCTGTATCAACCATCAAATCAATAGCCACACCAGTTATACACAGAGTGGCCCATGCGCTTTTCCTTGCTGAATCCACACTCAGCAGTAAACCCTCCTTGACACATATGTCAGCAGCTTGAGAAGAACCTACATAACCAATCACCGTCACCCTTTCCTCCACATCACCTGGATCCACCATTCTTACAGTTTCCTTAGTGGGGACATTGTTCCTGCACATGCGGGCATAATGCCCTCTCCCCTTACACTTTCTGCAAACTACTGTGGCAGCTGGGCCCTCCTTCGACCCTGGGAAATGCCCACGCCACCCACACCTCCTGCAAACATCTCTTGAATTGAACGTCCCTTTAGAGTCCTTGTCTCTAGCCTTGGCATCTTCACTCGCGGTTGAACCATATGCACAATATCGTTCTTCTCTGACATTTCCTTCACGCTTTTACAGACTCCTCCATGGCGCGGGCAATTTCGATCACTTTCTCTAGCGGTGGATCTTTCTCAGTCCACAGTCTCTACCTGACCCTGCAGTCACTAGTCCTCATCATTATTTGATCACGGATATATTTTTCCACCACACCCGTGCATTTACATGTGACTATTAGTGCACATAGGGCAGTGACATAGGAGTCAATGCCTTCACCAGGCCCTTGTGCCCTCGGAAAAAAATGATATCTCTCCAGAACCACATTGGCCCTCTTGCCAAAACGTCCCTCCAATTTGTTAAGAGCACTTTCGTATGCGAGCACGGCCCCTTGAACAGCATCGCCTCCTTCACCATTATCAGGGGGAGGAGCCAGTACGCTGGGCCCAGGCAAATGTTTAAAGACTCTGAGGCCTTCTGTGCCCAGACAATTAAGTAAGGAGGAGCAGTCTGCAGCTCTTGCTGCCCATTGACGTCCTTTTGTGGAAACAGAACCTTTATCAACCCGAACTATCCCGCTGAGCGGGGAGCGGAGTTCGGGAGCCAAGTTGAGGAGCAGTCTGCAGCAGTCCGCTGCAGACCCGGAGTAGGACCTGTATGGAACCTGAGGTCCGTCCGAGGAAGAAATCAGGCAGAGCCCTGAATACGTCTGCCGTGCACAGCACAAGCACAAGCACTAGCAAAGTAACCACCGTGGAGGAGCTGAACGACGAGCAGGACGAGTCCGCAAGTCTGTTCACGGAGGCGAATGCGCAGGAGAAAAACAGCGGAATGAGGAACAAAACGCAGCAAAACAGACCAAAGTCGGGGGAAATCCCACCCCGTAAGAAAAATCGAGAAGCAGGATCCACCAAGGCAACCCTTACTGAAACCAGCGAGATCCAGGTGGACCACTCCATACCCACGGACGATGCAAAAGTACTTGGTGAGAAGGAGAGAGTACTTACCAGCCCCGAGACCCCTCTGCAATCAGCCTCTGGGGTCGGACCCACAGAGGGGAAGCCCGTCAAGACCGTTATCGACGCCGATGTGGCAAGTGATGAGATTCGAGGTTCCCTGCCTGTGGCCGGTGGTGGTCTGTGTGCCGCCTTAGAGGCAAGTGCCCCGAACGCGGGAACGGTCGGAGGACGGTCCCCGCTCGAGGCAAACCAGAACGCCGCAGACGGGGCGGGCGACCTCCCAGCGACAGACCCTGAAGGACCGGGGCAGGATAGAGTCGCCGCAGGAGCCGCGGAAAAGCAAGACACGCACGACAAGCAGGAGGCAGTGTCCAGGACAATCACCTCACAAGAAAGAGGAGAGGAAAACAGAAAAAGGACCAGCCCTCACACTGTCGAAGAGTTAGGGCTCACGGAAAACCCAAACGAAAAAAGAACTGACTCAGCGTAGAGAACACTGAGCAGAGACCAGTCCAGAAGGGGTCACCAAATAACGGCACAATGCCATGTGCAGGACAACGACTTAGGTGACCCTAGGCCGCTCTTAACACTGGTAAACCCAGTGCTCAATACGCTGACGACTCCCTCGATAATGGCAAAGAATGAAAAGAAGCAGAAACTAAAACCATCAAATAACTGCGCAGTCTCATAAATTGAGACGGAAGAAATCTCCACAGAGGAACTGGCAAAAAACGTGGCAGTTCCGGCAAGAAACCCTGGGGTTAAACCGCAGACAGCAGCTTGAAAAGTCCTACAAACAAAGCGCAGAAAATTAAATACAAAAAAAGCGTAAAAGTAACCGCACCAACAAGAAAAGGAGCCAAAAAAGGTCCAGACACCACAGTGGAGGAACCAAAACTTCCTTTGAACGAGCATGAAATCGTCAAAGTCATCCAAAGAAGCAGAAAGTTAAAAGACAATTTACCAAATCCGCTTTTCTCACGTCCGTTACAGGCGTTTTTCACTAAACAATATAAAAGAAAGTTAACACCTGAGTTAGAGGTCTCTGATGCCGAGATGTTGGAAATAACTTTTGAACAACCTAAGAGTCCCAAACAGAAAACTACGGAATCAATTTGGACGTACCATCATCTACAACCAAACGTGACCACAGCCAAGTGTGGAAGGGAGTGCAAAACCACAAAAAGCGCCAAATTACCAAGCCCACAAACTCAAAACAGTACAGAGCAGGACAAACCAGCGAGGCCAGCGCAAGCAGGAAACAGGACTACGCCACTGAAGAGCCTGACAACCGAGCAACTGGTAAACGGCCAAACAGATTCCATAGAACAAAGATATGCATGGACTATACCGCATCTACCAACACCTTTACCAAAAAAACCCCACAGAAACAATTACGGAAACAGAGACCCCACAACCAGGCCGGGCTGGGGAAAAACAAAGGCTGACCAAGAGACAAAATAGAGTCGAAGAAGACCAAAACAGATCCATAGAACTTGGAAACCAAGACCCTGAGACCACACTAAAAAAGGCCGACAACACTCCTTTTACGCCAAAAAATCGTCACCTCAGCGACATCGCAGCAGGCTTGCAGAAAGCTACCACAAATGACAAACCCGAGATGATTACTATCATGTTGGCAATGTCAGTGGTTTTAGCCCCTTTCTGCAAGCTATATGAGGCAATAAAAGAAGACATTAGAGACAACACATCGATCTTGACCAACATGTTCGCAAAGATATCACATGTGGAGAGTTACATAACGGCAATCAAAGATCAGGAAAAATGCGCAAAACAAGGAAGGACCAAGAAAATCGAAGAGCTGGAAAAAAAGATCGCTATTCTAGAAGGTCGTATAGATGACCAGAGGAGGGTGGGAGATGACGCAATGAGGTCACAGCTGGTTGGAGAAAAAAGGGAGGAAAAAAGGCCAGCATCTCTTCCAAACCCTAGGGCGCAGCAACTCCAAGCAAGCACCTGCCCCAGCATGGTTTCGGGCAGAGCCGGAGCTGAAGTCGCCCACCTCAGGCATACAATCACAGAACAAACAGTACAGTAGAAAGAAACCCAGAGGGCCGACCAAATTATCATAAGCTCTCCACGAACTACAGAAGACTTCCTGCTAGACAACGCCCTAATGAACTTGTCCCAACACCTGAACATTTCAATTAGCTCAGAGGAGGTTAACTCCTCTCCTAACTCGGGAAAATCATCACCAAACAGAGTAAACCGTCACAAAATAACATAAGGGACTAATCAAGGCAAACCTAACGGAGAAATAACCAAAGAACAGTTAGATGCAACTCCATCTAGAGAGTTAAGAACAGTCCCACGGAGAGCCCAAGAAAAAACAGCGACTAAATGGAGAAGTAAGACGACCTCCCAGATCCAACACACAAAGAACAAAACACGCCTCTTTAAACTGGAGCAAAAAGAAGAGGAAAAAAATCATTTGATTCTAAACCGCTCGAAGGTAATGTACCTCATGAAGAAAACAAAATGCCTCAGAAATATGGAAACGGAGGACATAAAGCGTGTGGAACCCTACAATAGAGGAAAGCTAGCGAAAGCATACCTACATGTCAAACGTTAAATAGTGGAAAAAATCGACGTCACTGCCTTTGAAGAAATGGAGAAAATGGTTTTTAAACTAACGGAACTGGCAGTACTTGACAAAAAAAAAGAAAAAGAAGGTTCCGACACGAGAAGAGGAGGGAAAACAAGATCGAAAGTACATCAAAGAAAACACATAATTCTGATCAAAAGATCCATACAGAAGACAGTTATAGGAGGGAGCCTGACAAAACAGCAAAGGAGCGCCATCAAACACTCAGTCACGGAACCATAGATGGAAAAGCAGAAAAAGAAAGAACAAAAAAGAAACAGGTAGACCAAGGCGACGGAGTCCTGGCTAAAACCACATGGTACGGCCTATTTAAGCTGGAACGCTGAGACGCATCGAAGGACAGAGCACCCCTCAATCGCTCAAAGATACTTCAGATAATGAATAACATAAAGGGGCTGAGACATCTGACGACGGAAGACATTAAATTAGTCGAATCCTATCATAGGCAGGACAGACCTAAAGCTTATATACATATTGAAGCCGACACCAGGAAAAATGTAGGAATAAAAGCCTACCAAGACCTGAAAGAGATGGGCCTCCTGCTAACGGACCTAAAGAAACAAACAAAAAGTGAAGAAAACCAGCAGTGAACAACCAACAGACAAAAACAAAATGTAAATCTCTTAGATCATACTAAAGAACACAGTCAGAAACAGCAGGACCCAGCCACACATGGAAGAAAAGACCTGTCAGAAGTCCAAGAAGAAAAGACCTGTCAGAATTCCAAGAAGTAAGGAAATGCAGAGAATTAACATCACCGGCGCGCAAATTACAAGGTCCCTGGAACTGGCTGCGCTCAACGCTAAATGCAAACAATACCAAATAGCAACGACAAGGGTCAGTCCTCCCAAACAGCCACGGTCCAGCAGGAAAAGAGGAACGGCCCGCAAGCGAGGTATATAGCCTGGGTTCATGGAACACCCGAGGACATAACCATCTCACCCAGACAAGCGACGTAAATCTGGGCCTTTTTGACATACTATGCCTACAGGAAACTTGGCTATCAACCAAACCAACAATCGATGGCTTCACTGTTCACATTTCTCCGGCGGTAAAAGGCCTCTTGGGCAGACCATCAGCGGGCCTTCTGATGGCGGTCAAAACAGGCCGGGGCATGGAAGAACCCAAGAAATGGAAGGAAGCTTATGAAATGCTGGTATCTGTGACTACTTGGCCCGACCAAAACAACAAACAGAGAGGAAAGCGCACCAGAAAACTTGCCATTATCAATTGCTATTGGAACCCCCAGCGTATGTCAACTGAAACCTTCTGTCTTAATATGGGAAGCACGATAGATCAGTCATATGAGGCATTCAAGGACATCAATATCATCATATGTGGTGACCTAAACGCGAACTGCAGTGAGCTAAACAGCACAACCTCCAAACCCTCAGAACACACTCAAAAATGAGGGAAAGCGTGGAACGAATTGATCATCGGAAGAGACATCCAAAACATCGCAACTTTGTTCCCAAATCAAATAAATATTCCAATCTGAACATGGAGAGTCAAAAGCCACAATAGACTACATTTGCATCTCAGCAGGCATTATTGACTCGATGACGAGTTTCAGAGTGGAAAAAACCAGTAACAGTGACCATAACCTGATCACATGCACGTGGAAAGGTACGATAACAACCAAATTAAGATATCCCCTAGAAACAGAAGCCAACAACCAGACCACTCGACTAAAGCTCACGGAAAACGATATAAAGAAATTTAGGGTCGCATGGGAAAACAAACTAAAGTCGAACATAAAAGAAAGACCGGACTACACACCTTTCTTAGTGCTGTACAAAAAACAAGGAGGAAAATCC
This sequence comes from Ambystoma mexicanum, assembly GCF_040938575.1. Taxonomy (NCBI): domain Eukaryota; kingdom Metazoa; phylum Chordata; class Amphibia; order Caudata; family Ambystomatidae; genus Ambystoma; species Ambystoma mexicanum. The sequence goes on along the minus strand of NC_090930.1, from coordinate 387,643,627 downwards.
AACCAAGTCACCAACCCACATCACGCCTTTAACAACGAACTGGTCAAACGAAGAAAACTGAGCCGCACCTTGAAGAGAAGAGCTAAAAAAATCAAACTTCAAGTCTGATTGGGACCTTTGGCATAAAGAGAGGAAAAAATATGCAAATTGGCTAAAACAACATAAGGCACTTCAATACCAGCTGGACGCAGAGGCGATGATGAAAAGTTTGGAGTCAAAAAAATCAAGTGCATTTTGGTCCCTCCTCAACAAGTCTTCCATTCCGAATCCATTGCCCTTATGTAATGCAGTGTCAGAGGAGAAATGGATAACGCATATCTCATCAGAATTTGAAGAGGCTGAAAATTCAACATCGCTTGAACCAGAAAGCAATGGCACAAACTGGGTAAATGTGACTAATCAGGAAGATATAAAAGCAACAATCATTAAGCTAAAGGCCTCAAGAGCCCCTGGACGGGACGAGCTAAGCAACGTAACGCTAAAACAATTTTCCACACAATGGTCAGAGGTGATAAGCGAAATCTTTGAAGAGTGTGAACATACAAAGAAAATCCCAGAATCTTGGCTCAAAATATACGCATCCCTCCTACTTGACAACTTCAGGGTCTGGGAAAAGAACGCCCATTTCAGAGACAACCTTCAATCAGGTTTTCAAAAAAACGGATCCACAGTAACAAACATCATGATTATCAACATTTTAACGGCCAAAATAAAAGAAGGGGCCCCAAAGCTTTACTTAGCCTTTATTGACTTATCAAAGGCGTTCGACAAAATAGATAGAAACCTGCTGTGGGAAAAACTCCAGAGCTGGAATTGTCCATCATCAGTTCTGGAACCAATAAAAGCGCTGCACACGGACAACACGGTCAGAGTCCAACTTAGCCAGAAGAAGAAACTTTGTCAGAAGAAATCAAGATAACACGTGGAGTCAAACAGGGTTGCCCCTTAGCACCAACCCTCTTCATCTCATTTCTGAGCGATTTCCAACATGCCGAAAACGAAATCAGGTGCTTTCCACCGAAAATAGGCAAAACCACTGTATCAAGACTTTTATACGGCGATGATATAATCTTGATAGACCAGACAAAAATTGGTCTCCAGCGGAAACTAGACAATCTGGCGAATTACATCAACCAAAACCGCCTGGTCATTAACAAGAACAAAACAAAGGTGCTGGTTCTCGAAAAAACACAGAGCTTAAAATCAAAACATCAAGTACTGTACCTGGAAAAAGAAAAACTAGAAATAGTCAAATCAATCAAATATTTGTGAGTTGACCTGGACAGCACCAACACAGCTCAAACAATGCAGAGGACTTTATGGGACAAAGCAAAGAGGCTAACATCACAGACTCGACTGGTCGATAAGAAGTTCGGGAAATTCTCCCTGACACCTGCGATTAACTTCTATAAAGGGAAAGTTATACCCGCTTTGATTTATGGAATGGAAGTATCTCTCTCAATCCCAACAAACATCTGGACAAAATTAGAAGGCCTAATTTGGAAATCGGTTTGGGGAGTTCCAAAATAAACTTCAATGGCAGCGATAAGAAGGGAACTGGGCATGGCATCGTTCGAATCCATGGTGGACCAAGCAGCTATGAATTTCTTCAGGAAAACCATCTTGGAAGAGCGTTCGCCAGCCATCACCATGATCAAAGAGGAGATGGACTCAGCAAAATGTGCAGCCCTGGAATTATGGAAGGAAAAAAGAAAAGAAAAACTACTGGAAATTGCGTGTTCAGAGAAAGAACTGAAAGAAAACCGTGACAGAATAAAGAAAAAAGTTGTCATGAGGGATTGGATAAGAACTCTGGATCTAGTAACAAAAAACAAACTCCTCACCCACCTGCCTCCAACTTTCAATAAAGTAAAATCACCAATCAAGTACTGCAAAAAATTTCCAGATAAAAGGAAAAGAAACCTGCTCATAAAAGCAAGACTAAACCTGCTACCTACCAAGGAAATACTCTCGATTAGATCTGCCTCGGGGGAGGAAAATTGCCAACTATGCAAAAAACCTGATACAAAAGAAACTTTGAAGCACTTGATACTCAACTGCGAAAACAATAGACAGAATAGAACGACGTACTTAATTCCCTTGGTAGAAAACCCATGGATGTTTGAAGAAACGGAGATATGGAACAGACTGATTTCAGGAGAATCCACAAGGTGCTCAATGGCCATGGTGAATTTAATTGAGGCAACCTTTAAACAGCTAAGGGAAAGCCCTTCGCCAAGCCCCTCGCCACAGACTACACCTGATGTCGAGGACTCAGACACAGGCTTTAGGGAGACACCCACGCCGAGGTCCACCAACCAACAACTAATAGGCCTCACCGCTTGATCAGGTCCACATAGCCAAAACTGTGTTCTTTTCTCTTATGCGAGATATAAAAGGACTAAAATTACTAAAATGTCAGCTAGGAACGATGAACGAACAAAAGCAAGAAAGAAAGAAAGAAAGAAACAAAGAAGAAGTTCAGAACGGTTCGATACATTTTTCAGATTTTTCTGAATAAAATAAATCGAAAAAAAAAAGAAAAAAAAGTAAGGCCGCTTCCTTGTCATCATTGGATAATCTGCTGCCTCCTGATGCTCCCCCGGGTTGGGTAGGAAGGCGGGAGGAGGACGGGCGTTGCTGTGTTGCATGGTTGAGGACACCTGGGTTAACAGGACACTACTAGCAGTCACAGCTGAGTGTCAAACTATCTGGGGTAGTGCGCAAGGTGCACCTATTTCTTGAAGTCGATAGGCAAGAAGACAGTGCAATGTGAGCTTGGGAAATATGCACCAGCTGTTGCTGGATAGCTGGCAAAGCAATTACAGTATTGCAGTTCGTGCTTGTGAGGCTAACACATGGGCTGGCAGATAAATATGGGCAAGGAGGGGTTAATCGCTGCACATACACAAGCACGGCCCCGCTCAGGGTTTATCAAGATGTACGCGATTGGACACCGGGGATATGGCACAGCCCCGAAGCCCCACCCTGCAGGAAGCAGTCTTCCGTGGAACTACGTACGCTTGGTGCGCAAGTGATAGGCTGGAGGCCCTGCCCTTCCTGGGGCAGCAGGGATCAAGTCACAACACTCTCTGTTTTCGCTGCCCTCTCACTTCTTAGTGCAGCGGTTTCCTCCCTCGCCGCGGACGGCAGGGAAAGAGTCACAGCGTACTCCGGCTCCTCACCTCAGTGTGTGTGGCGGTTCCTCCATCGGTCCCTTTCCGGGTGCAGCAGAGCCTCAACAGCCCACAACAGCGTCGCCCGGGAAGCTGAGAGCGCTGGATGCGGCGTGTGTGGGAGGACTCCACTCCACTCCCAACAGCTCTGGGAACTCTCGGGTTGTAAGGCTGATCGAGGGGAGCGCCGGAGATGCACAGGGACAGCAGGATAGCACGGCTGGCGGCAGTCAGGCACGTGGGTAAGCAGGTTGATCACTCGTCGCCAGTGTAATAAGGACAGTACACTGCGAGTGCATCAGTAACCGTTTATTCCGATCAACCTGTAGCCAGCCATGCCACAGCTCTCTCAGCTCTCTCAACAGTGACCAGTATAAAGCAACACCAAAGGTAAACAACATTGGAACATTAGAACTATGAACGTGGAATTCTACAGGTAGAATTCCACGCTCGTATGACACGAGCTACTTACAACAGAGTTCTGACCTAGGCAGTTGATTAAGATATAGCCTGGGTGGTGCGAGCCAGTGGGCTATCCACAAGTATCTCTCTTGATGTCATCTGACTGTACCTGATGTACCTTGAAGCAATAAACCTGATGAACCATACAGCTTGGCAGGCATGTTATTATGGAAGCCGCTTCACAACATTGGCGACAAGGATTGGTCTCAGAAGGGAACCCATCCTTACTAAGAAACTAAGTAGAGAAGCTAGGCAGATAAGCAGAGAACCAGTGAAGCAGAGAAACAGGCACAAGACATCATATAATGAGATGTGCGTGACTGCTGCAGGGGGTGCAGTTATGAAGATAACTAAAGTGAAGAAGAGGGAGACCCACTGCCCCATCAGATTGGTCCCACCACGCATGGGGGCGTTCAGTTGGAGGAATGAAATTCGTTGCAAACTGGACAAGCCGAAGGGTCCTGCAGTATGGCAGTAACATGGGATCTGAGACTGTGTTTTTCCCAAGCTGTTCACATCCTGAGGATGCCATGGGTAATGAAGTTTATGGGGAGTTGGATATGCAGAGAGGTCCTGCATGTGATGATCGGAGGGCACACGGTGGTGGAGTGCGTGGCCCCCCGGTATCTGGGCCCTGCGCGCTGCTGCGCCGCGCAAGAACCCACAATGGAGACGTCCGATTGCTCCGGCACTCCGGCTCCAACTGCCGCCGGGCGCCGCCTTTATTCCACAGCTGCGCATGCGCCGGCTCGAGGGCCGCGCATGCGCATTATGTGTATCACGTACACAACACTGCAGTATAGCTGATAGTGCATCCAATAGGGATTCATCACTGTGACTGAGCTTTCCCTAGCTGCTGATGCAACAGGGAGCAGCAGTGAGGAGGAGCACAACCCAGAAGGTTTAATTTAAGTATGCAGCAGCATACTGTCCATGTGCCACTGTGAGGAGAACTGTTGGGGCCTGGAGGCTCTTTTCGCTGCCGTGTCCACTGTAACACTGGTGACGTTTTGCTGGGAGGACCACGAAGGTAGAATTTTCATTGTGACAGTGAATAGGCTGCAAGGTTTCAGAGAAATTTACCTTTTGCATGGAGACAGCGTGCCTACGTTTTCGGTAAGGTAAGTATATGCTAACGAGAATTCTGAGTCTTGACGGAAATGTTCACACAAGACGTGTAACTTTGATGCAGCAGTTTGGAAAGGGAGAGTGAAAGAACAAAGCACAGTGAAGATGCAAATCCAAAAGGGAATCCGAAACTAACGCTGTGAGTGAGTTTTGTGTTCCTGTGACGTGCTGAGGAGATTAATCATTTACAATTCATACAGGGTCCGCACCGATGGGTCGGCATTTTAAGATGTACATTACAAAGAAACAGAGTTTAGAATGAGGCTTCTCATTTACGGCGCCATTATAGAGAGGATATTACAACCAATGTGCGGCTGATGTCCGGGCATCCTTCATATGAGAAAAGAATGAATTAGATCGTTATGTACTTGAGCGCACTTTGCGTACTAAAGAATACAAGTACAATGTTGGATCAAACAGTGAAATTCACAGGGATTAGTGTGGCTTTAAATGTATTCCCATATGATAGGTGCATTATCACACATGGTCCTAGTAGAGGGATGTTACATGTGTGATCTGTTTCAAGGTCCCCAGAAGAAGCAGTTGTTTATATCTAGGTGGCGCATTATGGTGGTTAGGAAAGGGGAGTACTTGAATATATTCAATATGCTTCAAAAGTGTTATTTTAGTGTTTAATCTCTTTTGCGGAATTGCAGGAATATGTCAGGAGCAGCAGTTTGCACACAGGCAGTAATGGGACAATTTATTTTGTTCTTCCCATTATTATAATGCAGTAGATATGTGTCAGTCAGCAACGTGTTTAAGGTTAGGCTAGAGTCGATTATGTATTTTTTTAGCGATTGCAGGGGACTTTCTTGTAATGTTAAGATAATCCATGTTTATAATTCAATTTTCACGAAGGTAATAAGTATTTAGAAAATGCAGTATGGGTGATGTGCTAATATGCAAAATCCGGGATTATTTGTATACACCACTAGATATGTAAAGTGTGTTGTAGACACTGCAGAGTAAACTGTGAGGTTTTTGGAAGGTGTGAAGTGACTGAGTGTGTATTTCAAGTAAAATGTGCAAAATTTGGTATGAGATATGTACCCGAGTTAAGTATGTGGTTATGGTTAGGAAGCATGATGCATACTGATGTCACTGGAGGTTTACCTGATTTGGGTACAGAGATACGGTTTGGTTATATGTTTGACACTGTTGGCAATAGAGGACTAGGTGAACACGTGCAAAGTTGATTATCAGGTTTGTGTATGGAGATATGGTTAAGATTTATGTTGTTCACGGAAGCTATAGAGAACTCAGTGGTTAAGCATTGGGATATTGCCCTGGTAACAAGTAGTTATGGTTGAAGTACCAGTTTCTACACTGATGTCAAATTAAGACTAAGGAGGTCATTACGACCTCGGCGGTAAGGGGTTAACGGTGCCGGTAATTACAAGTTCTGCTCGTTGGGACCCGCTAAGGATGCCTGGTTTTACCAGGCAGCCTTAGCGGGTCCTGCGAGCAGTCCAGCATGCTAATAACGGGCCCGGCCTGTTGTTAGCATGCTCCCCATTCCCATTGAGCCCTATGGGGGCTCGAATGGGAATGGGAATGGGGATGGACCGAGTCCGGGTTCCTTGAATGAGGAATTACCGGGCCCTCCAAGGTTGGAATGGCCCATTAATCCCTCATTCAAGGAACCCAGACCCGGTACCCATTAAGGGGATAACCATGCCGCTAATAGCGGCATGGTTACCTCCTACCTCGTAATGACCCCCTAGGTGGTTAGGTGTAGGGATAGTACTATGCTGAGAAAGTGTCAGCAGTAGTGTTCATTATTTTTAGGAATTGCAGGTAATTTAGTTTGGGAAGGATATCACACATGGCAGCTAGGTGTGGTTAGAGTTCGGTTGGGGACGCCTGCCGACCAATCTGCGTGTTGTTAATTTTAAAGGTATCTCATGACTTGTGGAGGTGTGGAGTTCTAGTCATGGGTTGGATTGTGTAAATTGTTTAGTTGTATATTTAGGTCAAATGCGCTACCCACCCTTGGGTTCTGTGTGTAGTTTGATTTCTATTGACTCTTTCCATATGCTTTTTGGAAGTGTAGGTTGGTAATGGTCTAGTGCTTGTGATGGGTTTCAATGGTGCCTAGCCAGCATATTGAGATTATTTGTGAGTAGATTGTTCACCCTTCTTGGCTGAGTCGATGTGTCAATATGTGTGAGTGAGTGCGAGAGTGCTTGAGGTTACCTCTATTTTTAGTGTGTGTGAGAGCAAGAGTGTCCGAGGTTCTCAACATTTTCAGTGTTTTGTGGTGGCAGAGGAACATAGTTTAGTAGCCCATGGAGGGACAGGTTAGTGCTCTAGGGTGGCAACCTAGATGTCCATTTGTGGCAGGAATGGACGGGAGGAGCTTTGACATTCCTATGTGGGGTTTATTAGGGTTTGTAGTTTATAGGTTGAGAGGTCTTCTTCTGTGGCAGGTTAGTTATGCCTGGTTGGTTGCTTCCGTCTCTTGGCGAGGGACCTATGTTGATGAGGTGGGAGAGTCATTTGAGTGGTGTTTGCGAATCCTGAGTGTGAGTTTGATGTCTGAGTGTGATGTTTCATCTTTCCATTGGGCAACAGGGGAGGTGGGTGGTATACGAGTGTGATTGTGACGTTTCCATATTTCTTTTGGTAATGGGGGGAGGTGTATTATATCTGTGTCCTGGCTCTTTATGCATGTCTTGATGAGTGGTGATGTCAATGTGGAAGGTTAGCGTGGATCCCTGCGAGTCTGTGTAGAATGTGGTGTGATGGGATTTCCAACCCAGGCAGATGATTAAGATGTAGCTTGGGTGGTGGGAGCCAGTGGGCTCTCCACAAGTATCTCTCTTGACGTCATCCGATTGTACCAATAAACTTGATGAACCATACAGATTGACAGGCATGTTGTTATGGAAGCCGCTTCACAACAAGACCTTACTAAGAAGTCTCACTTCTAGCTCCACCTCCTCATAGGCAGCCTTCCTTTCCTCACCTTCGCCTAGAAGCTCAATGTCTGTAGAGCTCTGGTCCTCTCCAGGCTGGTCTGCTGCAACAGCCTCTTTCTCAATCTCCCTCTTTCCTCCCTATACTCCCTCCAGCTAATCCAGAATAGGGCAGCAAGATTTATCCTTGGCCTCAAGCCCAGGAACCATATCTCTCCAGCCCTAAAATCTCTCCACTGGCTACCAATGGCTACAAGGATCAAATTAAAGACCCTCTGCATCATCCTCAACGCCTTCTGGGACCTGGGACCATGCAATCGACAGCTTTCTCTCCCTAAATACTCCCCTGCTAGAGCCCTACGTGCCTCTCCCTCCAACACTTTGACTGCCAAATGCTTCTCTTAGCAGAGATTGGGGGGCTGGGCTCTCTCCTTGGCAGGCCCTTCTTCCCAGTTGATACCAGCACCCCCCACTGCACTGCCCTGCGGGCCCTGCTTGGAAGCTCTGCATCCCAACCGTGTGAGCCACCGGCACTTGCACTTAGCCTGAGGTAATCCTCCTTGGCTTCCCTTAGCACTTCCCTCCCACACCCTCCACCAGCACTTGCCCATTTCTCTGGTCCCCCTATCCCTCCCTATCTCCTGCACTTGTCACTGCACTTGCACGTCCGAATGCCACAAGGCCTAGTAGGACCATGACTGTATTTTACTGTTTTTGCCATTGTAATTTTTACCTTGTTCCCTACCAATTTAGCCTTGTGGTGCTTTGAAACACTTTCATTTGTATAAAGCGTCTAACAAATTCTCAATAAAAAAAACTAAAAAAAACACCCTCCCCACAGAGACAAACACTAGACAGGAAGCTGTCATAGGAAGAGGAATCGAAGGGCATACCCATCAGAAAAGGAGTAACCTCACATCAGGGCCCTGCATACCAAAAGGGTCTTTGATTATATTGTGAGGGATGGGGTTAGTGTACATTGTATAGACATTTATAGAGCGCAGACAAAGACCAAAAAGTCATCAAGGCAATAGTGTATGAGAGATGACAACAAATCCAAAAACAGGTCTAAGACAGATGAGATTTTAAGACTTTCGGGAAATGAAGGTATTCAGAACGTTGCAGAGTTTGGGTGGCAGGGTGTCCCAGAGCAGAGGGGCTCACACTATAAAGTATCTTCCTCCAGCCCTGGCACAACCGAATCTAAGATTATATAGCAGGGATTGATTAGCTGAACAAAACAGGCTACTAGGATTAAGGGGCATAAGCCTAGACCGAAAGAATTCTGCCCCAACATTGTGAATGGCTCGATGAACGCGACAAGGGATTTTAAACTTGACTCAGCTCCTAATGGGGAGCCAGTGCAGTTGGTGACATAAGTCCAGAGAATTTGATAGTCTGTGGACTCCTAGAGCGAGATGAGCATCTGCGTTCTGAAGGATCTGTAAGCATTGTAGTAGAGCCTCAGGTTGGGCTAGATAGATGCCGTTTCAGTAGTCTATGGAACCCATAATGGGTGCAGTAACACATTTCTTCCTAAAATCAAACGGCAAGAAAGGTAAGACTTTTTTTCAAAACTTTCAGTTTGGTGTAACCCAGTTGGCAAACTGCAGAGATTTGGGCCTCTCTAGAGCCGGTGGCCATAAATTTAATCCCTAAACTCTTCACTTTTGGAGTGCTCAGGACAGAGGGACTGCCTTGCTGTTGGAGTAAGGTTCCACCATCTTGTTCCAGTATCCTTTTTACTATCACTGTTGTTGTTTATAGCCTTTTCCTGCCCTGCTTCATTATCCAGAGTGATGCATTTTCTATCTTTTGCATACTATCCTGTCTTTCCTCAGGGGTGGGTTTTATACAGTGTATCACTTTAGTTTTCATGAAGATGGTGTGTTTAATTAAAGTATACATATGTTTATAGAACCTTAATTTGAAATGCCTTTTTTTTTTGGACTGCTAAACTTTGCTGTTTAGGTTGCTACTGAATCACATTCACACGGCTCTTGAGAGTAAAGACGTCCCTTGGCCCACATTACCACAAAAAGCAGTGGAGATATATCTCTTAACTTTGCATGTTTTACCTTTATGAGTGGGATGATAGGTGGTTTGAAGACTAGTGAGGGCTGAGTAAGTTGTTTAACTGCTACTCACCCTTGTACTCCTGCAGAGAAGAGGTAATTTTGTCACACCTTGCAGACACACTGTTAGATTTGCTATTGTTCATGTCCACACTCTCCTATCCCTTCTTCTCACTCTCTCTACACTCCTTCTCAATTCCTTCAGCCCCATCTATCCCTTTTCACTGCTGCCCCTCTGATATTTCTCACTCAACCTTTTCATCACCTTCACCATTTGATGTTTCTTTTCCCCCACTTCAATTCACTACTCCTCGAACCCACTCCTGCTCTTTTTCTCCCACTACTGCTCTCCTCCACACTACACAAACACCCTTCTTTCACTGGGCGCCAGTCAATTCACTTTCATTCCTTACCCAACCCCCTACTACTCCCACATCACACAACCATGTACACTTACACTGCAGAACCAATATCAACTCGAAGCCACTACATCATCTTCTCCACAAGCCACTGCTCCTTCCTTCCTCAAGCTTGTCTCTATGTCCACCTCAGGCTTCACTCTTCACCTCACCCGGATAACCCACACTTTCTATTTCCTGTTACCTGCTTAGATCCCCTGCCTCTCCCTGGATTGCGTAACTCTCCGTAGCCAATCTGGCCCTGTCTTCCCAACCAGGGGCATTTATGTGCAATGGAAATATACAAAAAGGTGAATAAGCACTGCCCACTTTCTCCACCCGGGATCACTGTGTATTATGGCTGCTGGCCTGTGAAGGCCAATGATTGTTTTGGTGCCTCCAGGTAAGTCCAAGGCAGGAGGGTTGGTCTCACTCCTGTACGGATACCTGGTGGTCCAAAGAATATTATTGGTGTGGCACAAGCTCTCTCTGGCAACTAAGGAGCTTCCCGCGGTCTGTGAACGTATGGCTGAGTTGACCAGCAGTTTATTTCTCTCATTGTTGTATTGGATTGAGGTTTGTCAGTCATGTGAAAAGTTTACCACTGGATGTATTACTCATGTACCCCTCTTCACTCTGTGCTGGATCTGAAAAAGGCAACAGAGGCCTTGTGGACATTGTTATGAAGAATGGCAGTAGCAACTTCGGGTCTGTGCAAACAAATTTCAACACAATTAGGGTTTTTAGGGATGTGAGCATCTGCTTTGATATTGGGCAGCTGCCTCCCCTATGGATTTATCACCCTGAGCGGGAAGTGGACCTTCCTCCTTTTTAACCAGGCCAGGGAACTGGCCATGTCACAATATATGTAAAACAATGATGATTAATAACATTAATAAATAATAATATCACTGGGAAGGGTGGAACATTAAGGGATTGTAAGCTATTGCCCAGCTTCAAGAAACTAGCAATCCTACCTCTCTCACTGTCAATGATCTTCATAATGCTGAGAAACGCACACCACAGAGATGACAAGCTGCTAACTACAAATTATGCTGCCATAATGTGCAGTAATTACTCTTTTTTGGTAGAGAGGGAGGGGTAATTCAACTGCATAGGGCATATTGCACAAGCAACACATTGCTGAGAATTGGTTTTGTGACTCAACCGAATGCTGAGCTGTAAACAAAGTGGAAGGTTTACACCAAATGTTGTGGGAATGTATAAAGATACACCTGTTTTGTGTGAGATCAGAGTTCAATGGACACACAATACCCATTTGTTTCTCCATTCTTATCTTGTGCGATGATTCTGTTTTGGAGTTTTGATCTTATTCTGACAAATAAGACATGATTAAGTGTGTTATGGCTGTAAAGTAGCAGAATCTGCTTTTCTGTCATTGACAAGGCAAATCATGTCAAGGTTACTTTACATAATATGATAAACTGCAAGTCAGATACAGGCCAGCCTCTTTCCTTTGCAGTTGGTGAGAAGGTGCAAGTGTATCTAGGTCACCTGGCATAAGCCCCACCCACCTTCTTAGCCCTGCCTCTACCTTTCTGCTTTTAACTCTTAGATCAAGGGCGCCTCTCACCCAGGCATCCAAAGTGAAGGGCAGACAACGAGAAGGGCAATTCCTGTTTGGAACTGTTTGGACTGAGATGACCAAGGGACCAAACCCCTGCTCAGACAACATGTTAGCACACGCTGACATGTGTTTTCTCTCTCTGTCCCCATAGGCCATCCCCAAAATCAACAGGCAACACCAACAACAATGCCTCTCATTGAAGGCATTGACTCTGCAATGCAGCAACCTCACCCACATAAGAGTAAAGCCCATCAACACCCCCTCACCATCCACAACACACAGGTTGATGCTCGCCAATGTCCGCTCAGCTATCACCAATGCAGCAGACATCGCCAACCTCACCACTACACACAACCATGATGCCATCTTCATCACTGAGGCCTGGCTGACACCCACCTTCACCCACATCCTATACGTCATTGTCCCTGATGGCTACAGCATCCAAAACAGAGACTAGCCAAACAAGACAGGCGGAGGCTTTGCTGTCATACACAAGACCTCATGGCCCTGCTCCAGACGGAACGTTGAAGCCAGCATTGGCTCCTTCAAAGTCCTGTCCTGCCACGTCTCACTCACCCCGATAGACACAGGCACCGTCTATCTCATCTACAGACTACTCAAACCCAACACTGCCTTCATCAGAGAATTCACCAACCTGGTCACCACCATGTCCCTCACGCATGCCAACAACATTTTCCTAGATGGCTTCAAACTTCCAGGCAACAAGGCCATCAAACCGATGAAGGAAGCTCCCCTCAGCCTTCTCAACACCCTCAGACTCACACAGCTACAAAAGACCCAACAAACGAGAAATGTAACATCTTCAACCTAATCATCATTGCAGTGTCTACCCTCCACTACAGCTCTCTTCTCTGAGCGGTCTGACCACCTAGCCATACCCTTCAACATCCTGCACAACACCCCAGTCAAGCACTCCCAGCAGAAACACAGCAGGCACACTTTCAGGTCCTTCATGAATATCCCAGTGGAAGCCTTGCAAGAATTCTCGCTAATGTAGGGGAGTGAAAGGCAAGAAATCACAAACAATGCCATCAAAAAGGATATGTTGTGTTGGAAATGGGAGGCTTAGCAGTCACTAGAGCTCCAAAAGTGGACTAAAGTGGCCGGAGATTGCACATTTATCAGTTCTTGGTGGCTTGACACCATCGAAATAGGCTTCACAATGCTGTTTTTGTGGGTTGGATGTGGTGAGTCATGCTGGCCCAAGAAGTGAGTCTTTATCAAGACAGTTCAAAGTGGTTATTCTGTGCTGTTTGAAGGCAGAATTTGAGTGATGCAGTTCAGAACGCTCACCAGGGTTGGTTCCAAGGAAGAGCCATTTCAAGACATTGATAAGCTCTGAGTTGAGTCATCGGGTGATGCAATTCTTCCAACAGTTTGATTCGAGGTCTGGGTCGTTCGAAGAGGTGACCCTGATGGTCCAATGCAATATTCGAAGGGGCAGCATTTTCAAACTGAACGCAGCAGCGAGCTGGTTGTTTGAGCCAAGCAGGTAACACACTCTGTTTGACACAATGCAATGCCGAGGTTGTTCAATGAATGCAGCCAAAGTAGTTAGAAGTAGTTCCAAACACAGCACCATGGATCCTGGTCATTTGAAGGTGTTCAAACATGGTCGACTCTGGATCAAAAATGGCTCAAAGCTGTAAAATGCAGGAATTCAGCTGCCCAGTGTTTTCTAATGTTATGAGCACCAATCAAGAAGGGGTCTGTGGACAGGATTGGTCTGTCTAGCACCTTCAACTCCACAGAGGGGCTTGGGTTCCAGTGCAGCTGGCTGAGAGCCAGATTGTGGTCCAACAGCAGTTCTTCCCAATTTGCCCTTGGGAAGGGAGCAGAGCTTGACTCTAGCTTTGAACACATGTCTTCAACTCAACGCTTTGGAACGCTGGAAAGGATTGCTCTCCAATGGGATTTAAATAAAAATCCTTCTGCTCTTCTTTAGAGGTCCAAAGGGAACCTGTGGGAGACTGCTTCCTCCATACAATATGGAAGAACCCTTCCTCCATTCCATTTTGATCTGTCTGGCTATCTAATCCCACCCCCTTCCAAATACTGCAACTTGAAAAGCAATTTGGAATGCAACCTCCATGGTGTGAGGACGGCCCTTTTCTTTAGAGTGTACCACTTTGAAGATTTGTTCCGAGGAGACTTCGGATGGTAACATCCAATTTTGGAAAGCTGTGTCAACCAACCTCACAAAGTATCAAAGAGAGACAGCTCGCCTGCCTTTTGTCTTGTGGAGATACGCAGTCTAGTGAGAATGAACACAGACTGCCCATGGCTAGACTGGGCTCACAGTGTTGAAATGTGTATGCTACAAATCAAATTGAACTATCAGCACCCTACCAAAACCCAGGTATGGCTCATACAAGATTGCACTGCCACCAGTTGATAGTTTATCATAATTATTATTGTTTAAGATCAGAGATGCATATTTAAACGAAATCTATGTCTGCAGTGACTTTGCTGTCACGCCAGCTGTCAAACAGGGAACATACGACCTTTCAACCTGCTCTGTGCCATTGATGAGCAGGAGATTAAGGTGAATGATACAGCAGGGCACAGGTGTAAACTATGATTTTGACATGCAGCTTTCTGAAAGGGGGTCCGATCAGCAGACTACCCTTTCTGGGAGAAATTACCAGCATCATTGTATTTTTTATAAAACATTTTATTTTTTTTAAAGAAGGCTTCTACACTCTTGCCGAGTTGCAATCCTTCACAGTCGTTGCTGTAGATAGGGAAATAACTACTTCTATATCACATAATAGATGTTTAAAATGTAGCACATTGGGTGAATATGAAAAGTGGAAGGAATGACTTATCCTGATGGTTATTGCATTTCAAAAAAGCTTTAATCAATCAAAACATTGTCTACCGGAAACTATAATGTGTCAGGATGGGATTCGGAGGTGTATTAAAAAGTTATGACTGAAAGAAAATAATAAGCAACCATAACTATCACTTCGAACATGAAAAAACAGCAAAAGGCAATTTCTATGTAGATAACTGGGCATGAGCGCTGCCCAAAGGGTAGCAAGGAATATTAAATGAGCATGTTTCTGGGTCAGTTGCTCAGAGAAACGTCTTCCAGATAGAGGGGCAATGGACATGCAAATGCAGAGCTTTGGTAATGTGATGTTTTTCTCTATGGAGTGGTGGATTTCGAATATAAATGAGTGTAGATCGAGAAGGAGCATCTCATTGGCTACAGAATGCATGTTTCAATTAAATTAATACGATAGAGGAATTTTTTAAATTATTTTCGTTCATAAATAATGTGTGCTGCATGCCATATTGGCCAAAATGGCAAATGTGTTCATCGATTCGAATAGTGACTTGAAAACAAGGTTGTTAAGTACTTTCGACAATGATAATGATTTATTTGTATTGTGCTTTCACCAATATCATTTACATAGAACTTTATCGACCTCGGAAGGAAGAGAGGCTGCGTTAGCCTTGTGGGGATTCGAACCTACAAATCACACACAGATCGTAGCAGTAAATTCTCAACTCATTGGGCTATCTTCATGACAGACACAACTGTACACAGCACAGTACTGAACCACTACATTGGGGATATTTAGCAACAAAACAGAGAGAAGATTTGGGAAGCAAAGCAAATCCATCCATCACTTTAAGATGTGTGCAGTCATGTACTGCTTACCGATATAGGATCCGCGAAAAGTAATCAGTCACTGGGAAAATGACAAGTGGCTAAGCACATCCTTCTTTTTAAGAACCCGATCACTCCAACAAATGGCAATTAAAATATATTTTAGAAAAAGTACCTTTCAATGGTTTGGGAAGAAAGTGAGCTGCAGGCTTGTTCTTCTTAACATGATTTCCTTTCATAATTTCTCCTTCCTTGTTCAGACCTAAATACCATCCCCTGCCAGACTGCTGTCTATATGTCATTGAAGAGTACGTCACATAGTAGTTTTCAAACACTGACTCTTTGAACTTGCATTCGGCTGTGAAGTGTTCCTGTAAGAAAAAAAGAAAGGCGGATCAATGTCTCTATCTTCGTATTTAGCAACTCATCACCGGCGATCCTTCCCGATGTCCTAGTTGTCCATCAGGCTCACAGGACCGTGAATCTGATGCACTGTAAATTATTCACAGGCGAGTAATGTGCCATTACCGATTATTCATGCGGGGCTGGCAGCTGTAACTTGGAGTACCATTATAAATCAATGGAAGGCGCTGGCCAAACACTAAGTGAAGTATACAGGCTTGCTTTGGCCTGGTAGGAAATGACCCCCACGCGCACCCACATGCACGTACGTACATACATACAGACGCGCCCACGCACGCACACCAAATGTTCCCCATCATGCAAATAATGAATACACCATTTTTGTTTACGCTAAACCGGTAAATAAACTGTGAACCATTTCACATATGATATAAGTTCCTTTTGGTGATGTTTGAAGCACAATCCAATACAAAAGCAAAACTATCAGTGGCTAACTGTTTATTTGCTTTGTTTAAGGAATAATTCGGTTCAGAGGTACAGAAGTGTGTGAAAGTTTATTTGCTCAAAGGTTGTAACTCCACAAATTCACATTACTTTTGAAAATTAGTGTATGAGCAAAGGTAACACTTTTTAAATATTTATTTATGCTTTTATAAAGCAGCAAACAGCCCTTGGGCATCGTGGCACTGTTACAGAAGGCTTACTTAGTTACAGAAGTGCTTACAAAACATACATGGTAGTTACAAAGGTCAGTTGCATGGTGGCTACTCAACAACAATGCAGTGTCAATTGAATGGGCATATTAGAGGAGCTATGACCCATGTGGCAGGGCGGCTACGCACAACAATGTAAAGAGTCAATTCAGTGGTCACAATAGGGTAGGCATACCCCATGAGGCAGGGCGGTTAGGCACAACAAAGCAAAAAGTCAATTCAGTGGGCACATTGGAGGAGCCATACCCCAGGTTGCAGGGCGGCTACGCACAACAATGCAAAAATCTATTCAGTGGGCACATTAGAGGAGCCATACCCCATGTTGCAGGGCGGCTACGCACAACAATGCAAAAATCTATTCAGTGGGCACATTACAGGAGCCATACCCCATGTTGCAGGGCGGCTACGCACAACAATGCAAAAAGTCAATTCAGTGGGCACATTGGAGGAGCCATACCCCAGGTTGCAGGGCGGCTACGCACAACAATGCAAAAATCTATTCAGTGGGCACATTAGAGGAGCCATACCCCATGTTGCAGGGCGGCTACGCACAACAATGCAAAAATCTATTCAGTGGGCACATTACAGGAGCCATACCCCATGTGGCAGGGCGGCAACGCACAACAATGTAAAGAGTCAATTCAGTGGTCACAATAGGGTAGGCATACCCCATGAGGCAGGGCGGTTAGGCACAACAAAGCAAAAAGTCAATTCAGTGGGCACATTGGAGGAGCCATACCCCAGGTTGCAGGGCGGCTACGCACAACAATGCAAAAATCTATTCAGTGGGCACATTAGAGGAGCCATACCCCATGTTGCAGGGCGGCTACGCACAACAATGCAAAAATCTATTCAGTGGGCACATTACAGGAGCCATACCCCATGTGGCAGGGCGGCAACGCACAACAATGTAAAGAGTCAATTCAGTGGTCACAATAGGGTAGGCATACCCCATGAGGCAGGGCGGTTAGGCACAACAAAGCAAAAAGTCAATTCAGTGGGCACATTGGAGGAGCCATAACCCAGGTTGCAGGGCGGCTACGCACAACAATGCAAAAATCTATTCAGTGGGCACATTAGAGGAGCCATACCCCATGTTGCAGGGCGGCTACGCACAACAATGCAAAAATCTATTCAGTGGGCACATTAGAGGAGCCATACCCCATGTTGCAGGGCGGCTACGCACAACAATGCAAAAATCTATTCAGTGGGCACATTAGAGGAGCCATACCCCATGTTGCAGGGCGGCTACGCACAACAATGCAAAAATCTATTCAGTGGGCACATTAGAGGAGCCATACCCCATGTTGCAGGGCGGCTACGCACAACAATGCAAAAATCTATTCAGTGGGCACATTAGAGGAGCCATACCCCATGTTGCAGGGCGGCTAATCACAACAATGCAAAAATCTATTCAGTGGACACATTAGAGGAGCCATACCCCATGTTGCAGGGCGGCTACGCACAACAATGCAAAAATCTATTCAGTGGGCACATTAGAGGAGCCATACCCCATGTTGCAGGGCGGCTAATCACAACAATGCAAAAATCTATGCAGTGGGTACATTAGAGGAGCCATACCCCATGTTGCAGTGCGGCTACGCACAACAATGCAAACATCTATTCAGTGGGCACATTAGAGGAGCCATACCCCATGTTGCAGGGCGGCTACGCACAACAATGCAAAAATCTATTCAGTGGGCACATTAGAGGAGCCATACCCCATGTTGCAGGGCGGCTAATCACAACAATGCAAAAATCTATGCAGTGGGCACATTAGAGGAGCCATACCCCATGTTGCAGGGCGGCTAATCACAACAATGCAAAAATCTATTCAGGGGGCACATTAGAGGAGCCATACCCCATGTTGCAGGGCGGCTACGCACAACAATGCAAAAATCTATTCAGTGGGCACATTAGAGGAGCCATACCCCATGTTGCAGGGCGGCTACGCACAACAATGCAAAAATCTATTCAGTGGGCACATTAGAGGAGCCATACCCCATGTTGCAGGGCGGCTACGCACAACAATGCAAAAATCTATTCAGTGGGCACATTAGAGGAGCCATACCCCATGTTGCAGGGCGGCTACGCACAACAATGCAAAAATCTATTCAGTGGGCACATTAGAGGAGCCATACCCCATGTTGCAGGGCGGCTAATCACAACAATGCAAAAATCTATTCAGTGGACACATTAGAGGAGCCATACCCCATGTTGCAGGGCGGCTACGCACAACAATGCAAAAATCTATTCAGTGGGCACATTAGAGGAGCCATACCCCATGTTGCAGGGCGGCTAATCACAACAATGCAAAAACCTATGCAGTGGGCACATTAGAGGAGCCATACCCCATGTTGCAGTGCGGCTACGCACAACAATGCAAACATCTATTCAGTGGGCACATTAGAGGAGTCATACCCCATGTTGCAGGGCGGCTACGCACAACAATGCAAAAATCTATTCAGTGGGCACATTAGAGGAGCCATACCCCATGTTGCAGGGCGGCTAATCACAACAATGCAAAAATCTATGCAGTGGGCACATTAGAGGAGCCATACCCCATGTTGCAGGGCGGCTAATCACAACAATGCAAAAATCTATTCAGGGGGCACATTAGAGGAGCCATACCCCATGTTGCAGGGCGGCTACGCACAATAATGCAAAAATCTATTCAGTGGGCACATTAGAGGAGCCATACCCCATGTTGCAGGGCGGCTAATCACAACAATGCAAAAATCTATTCAGTGGGCACATTAGAGGAGCCATATCCCATGTTGCAGGGCGGCTACGCACAACAATGCAAAAATCTATTCAGTGGGCACATTAGAGGAGCCATACCCCATGTTGCAGGGCGGCTACGCACAACAATGCAAAAATCTATTCAGTGGGCACATTAGAGGAGCCATACCCCATGTTGCAGGGCGGCTACGCACAACAATGCAAAAATCTATTCAGTGGGCACATTAGAGGAGCCATACCCCATGTTGCAGGGCGGCTACGCACAACAATGCAAAAATCTATTCAGTGGGCACATTAGAGGAGCCATACCCCATGTTGCAGGGCGGCTAATCACAACAATGCAAAAATCTATTCAGTGGACACATTAGAGGAGCCATACCCCATGTTGCAGGGCGGCTACGCACAACAATGCAAAAATCTATTCAGTGGGCACATTAGAGGAGCCATACCCCATGTTGCAGGGCGGCTAATCACAACAATGCAAAAATCTATGCAGTGGGTACATTAGAGGAGCCATACCCCATGTTGCAGTGCGGCTACGCACAACAATGCAAACATCTATTCAGTGGGCACATTAGAGGAGCCATACCCCATGTTGCAGGGCGGCTACGCACAACAATGCAAAAATCTATTCAGTGGGCACATTAGAGGAGCCATACCCCATGTTGCAGGGCGGCTAATCACAACAATGCAAAAATCTATGCAGTGGGCACATTAGAGGAGCCATACCCCATGTTGCAGGGCGGCTAATCACAACAATGCAAAAATCTATTCAGGGGGCACATTAGAGGAGCCATACCCCATGTTGCAGGGCGGCTACGCACAACAATGCAAAAATCTATTCAGTGGGCACATTAGAGGAGCCATACCCCATGTTGCAGGGCGGCTACGCACAACAATGCAAAAATCTATTCAGTGGGCACATTAGAGGAGCCATACCCCATGTTGCAGGGCGGCTACGCACAACAATGCAAAAATCTATTCAGTGGGCACATTAGAGGAGCCATACCCCATGTTGCAGGGCGGCTACGCACAACAATGCAAAAATCTATTCAGTGGGCACATTAGAGGAGCCATACCCCATGTTGCAGGGCGGCTAATCACAACAATGCAAAAATCTATTCAGTGGACACATTAGAGGAGCCATACCCCATGTTGCAGGGCGGCTACGCACAACAATGCAAAAATCTATTCAGTGGGCACATTAGAGGAGCCATACCCCATGTTGCAGGGCGGCTAATCACAACAATGCAAAAACCTATGCAGTGGGCACATTAGAGGAGCCATACCCCATGTTGCAGTGCGGCTACGCACAACAATGCAAACATCTATTCAGTGGGCACATTAGAGGAGTCATACCCCATGTTGCAGGGCGGCTACGCACAACAATGCAAAAATCTATTCAGTGGGCACATTAGAGGAGCCATACCCCATGTTGCAGGGCGGCTAATCACAACAATGCAAAAATCTATGCAGTGGGCACATTAGAGGAGCCATACCCCATGTTGCAGGGCGGCTAATCACAACAATGCAAAAATCTATTCAGGGGGCACATTAGAGGAGCCATACCCCATGTTGCAGGGCGGCTACGCACAATAATGCAAAAATCTATTCAGTGGGCACATTAGAGGAGCCATACCCCATGTTGCAGGGCGGCTAATCACAACAATGCAAAAATCTATTCAGTGGGCACATTAGAGGAGCCATATCCCATGTTGCAGGGCGGCTACGCACAACAATGCAAAAATCTATTCAGTGGGCACATTAGAGGAGCCATACCCCATGTTGCAGGGCGGCTACGCACAACAATGCAAAAATCTATTCAGTGGGCACATTAGAGGAGCCATACCCTATGTGGCAGGGCGACTAATCACAACAGTGCAGAGAGGCAGTTGTGCTCAGGGAGGACATTTGGATAGTAGGCACGGGCACACAGGCATATGAACACAACATGGAGCAGCTTTATATAAAACATGCAGTAATACAGTAGTTACTAGTTCCTGGGAAAACAGCAATCTAGGCAATAATTAGCAGACATAGCATCACGTAGTGGAAAACAGAGCTTGCATGGCTTGGTGTGTTAGGAAATGGGTTTCTTAGCATACATAGAGAGTGAGTGCCTTCAGGGTACGGTACATGGTCAGGTATTGTCCAAGCAGGAAAGTGTTAGTGGGTGGAGCGGGGCTGGAAGATGAGCGCAGATTATGTCCAAGTGCGTCTAATGGGCCAGGAGGTGGAGCCCTACCGTCCTCTAGGGAGCATTAGGCATGGGGCTGGCATCCGCCTTCCGGCAGCCCTGATAGGCTATAAAGGCCTTGTGTGTACTGGTTGCTAGGCAACCTGTAGAAACAAAGTTATCAAGGCTCTTAGGTGCAGTGGCCATTTTAGGTGGATCGAGGGACTCACGGACCATGGAATGGCAATTCAACATGGTAATGGGCAGTAGGGAAGGCAGAGCAGGGGTCTCAGCCCAAGTTGCAAGTTCACGAATGGGCAAACAGCTGATTGCTTGATCGTAGCGGCAGCTCCAGCTGAAGTCTAGCAGCTCCTGCAGCTGTGGTGTCGGAGCTGCAAAGGAGCTGAAGTAAAGCTGCTCCTGCAGTTACGGCTTTGACGGGGCTCCTGCCCTTGCAAAGAGGGAGAGGCATAAGACCTCAAATTCACTGGAAAAGGTCACACTGCAAATTGTAACACTTTTTATACTTATAGAATATGATATATCGAATGATTGCAAAAGCTCCCCCCCGTCTTAAATAAAATGGAGTATATTTATTTAGTTGCAATCTATTTTGAGAGTAGAGGTGGCAAATTGGAGTTATGAAGCACTTAAAAAAGTAGTCGAACTGAACAAGGACAAATTACCTTAGTAGTAAAATGAAGGGTCTGTGATTTGTGAGTTACAAGGCATATTTTGAACGAATCAATTTTTTTCTAAGGACTTATTCACAGTTCTCAGACTGAAATTGATTCTGTTTGGAAAGCAAAAGCTGGCACATGCTCTGTGAACTTGATTAAGGTGCATGAACCCGCTGTGTGTGTGCATTGGAGATCTATAGTTAACCTCATTCTGAGTATGGCCCCAACAAAGTATTGAGGAAAACTACAAAGTTATTGCCAGCTCTATGGTGGAGGTATTCCGCCCAAAAGTATGGATCAAATATCAACAGCAGAATTACCTCTGGTGGCAATTCCTCGAGTTCCCAACTCCATAATGAGGAATAATTAAAATGCATAATGTTGTGGATACACCTTCAAAATGCCAGAACAAGTGGCGGTAACAGTAACATTAATGGAATTTGCACTGCTAATAGTGTAAGTGACTTCAATTCAGCACTCCAACTAAGTCAATGCCTAGTCTGGGATGCCCAATGGAAGCCCTTATTTATATATGTTTTATGACAAGTTCATAAATCTGGATGATGAACCCTTATATAACGCCCCTCTCCTAGAATCCCCCTGAACTCACTGAGCCAAGAAGTAGGTTTGTTTGCAAATTAAAAGGTTTATTTGAAAAATTAAACAATATATATATATCACACTTTTATGAATAAATTAATATTTGATAGCACACTTATGAATATAACCGTGATCAACAATGGATAATATTAAACTAGCACACTTCTTTAATTACTTAAGAATTGGTATAGAAAGGATAAGGTAGCAGAGAATACTTTGTATGGTTTCAATGAAAAGCAACGATGGAAAGAATGCAGCACAGAAATAAACTGATATGGTTTCAACAATAGATAAAATGATCATTTTTTTCTTTATGACAACTCACTCTCCCCCTATGCAATATGAAGAGATGGAGATGAGGGCACACAGGTTTTCAGGAATACAATCAAAAGCAGTTCAGTTCCCCCCTAGCAAGCTTAGAGCATCCGGTGTGCTTTTAAACAGTCAAAAATACTTTTACATGTGATTTGCAATGAAGTGAAAAATACGCTAAAAATGATTTTATTTCCCTATAGGAGATTCAGGGTAGGTGATAGGTGACAGCTACTTTGAATTAGTTCAGGTCAACACTAGCAATGATTTAGGAATGATTATCAGAGTGAAAACGAATTTCAGCAGTGGAAAGCAAGAAGCAGCTATTTTTACAAGTGGTGAAATGGAGCCAGTTTGCAATTCGCGGCACTTTTTTGGCACTTTTTCGTCAATTGCAATTCCGGAAAAACTGCAATGCCGTTTGTTGGAAAGCTTAGATTCTTAGCTTTAAGATGACAGTTAAATTTCGCTTCTAGGACGTGCGGTTCAAAAGATACAGACGTTTTTGTGGAGGTAGATTTTCAGAAATGAAATCAAGTTTTCAGAATGACATGTGGCGTTTTTACAGGTTTGAAATCACAGGATGGACACAAAATTCTAAATGCAGTTCTAGACAGGTTGAATGGAGGGGATAAGATTACTTTAAACTAAGAGATTGGTTCTGTACAGTTCTTGATACTCACTCCTAGTTTTGGACTGGAATGCGACTTCGTCATGGATTTGGTCAGGATTGGGCTGCGGTTCTCTGTCCGGACAGTCTCTGCTCACAGCGGTCTGGTCTGGGTCTGCTATCGGCACTGCACAGCAGTCTTGTCTGGTCTTTCTCTTGAACTGGACCTAACGGTTCTGGATACAGCTCTGCTTTCTCTGGATCTCGGTTCTGGAACGAGTTCTGGTCAGAAGCGAACAGCACAGCCCGGCTGTTGAATAGTTTGGTTAGGTTGCTGGATTCTGAGGCCTGCTGAGAAGGATTCAGCTTTTGGTTCAGGCCTCTCTGCTTCCAGTTCTGGAGTCTATCTGGAGTCTATGGTCCTTCTGGATATTGTCTGGTCCGGCAAGTGCTGCGCAAGAAAGTGGAAAGAGCAGTCCCTATCTGGCTTTCAGTGGTTCTTTTTATGTCTTTTGAAAGTGGGTGGGAAAGCTGACTTTCTATGCCCAACCCACTAAGGGTTCTGATAGGTTAAAGGATACACTGTCCTCTGACTGGAGAACGGAGTAGTGAGTCATCCTATGTCATCAGGTATCATTTTAATGGCTTTAAGGAAAGAACACTCCCCTTTGGTTTCTTATAGAAAATCAATTTTACCCAAAACACATATTTCCCAGATACACAAGTTGTTGAAATTACATGTACACATCATAGATTAATTTAAGACAGGTCTCTGTTCAACCCTGATCTTTCTAAGAGCTTGGGTTCAGAAATGACAACATTTTGCACTTTTAGTGGGTTTCGCCATATTGGTTTTTCAACAAATCTTCCACGGAGGTACACCCCCTCCCTGCGCATATTACAGTAAGTTTTCATTTTTCTGATATAACCACAGTGTCTGCAATATTAATAAATCGCAGGGTTCGGTCTCAGAACATCATACAATGTCCAGCTTAGTCTCAAATTGTGAGTGAAATTTTCATATTAAGAATCCCCAAATTGTACACTTCTGTCAGCTTGATACAATATTTTACAAGCAATTTAATAAAACATACTTTTGCTCTCAGTTCAGTACACCCATTTGTTTGCCCCCACCCCCGGGAACTTGGCTTGACTCAGACATCATGTGTCTTGCCTAACCCAGAGCAGTGTTGACAGATCACACCGAAAATCAGCATATTCTATTCAGGCATCCATTGTCTCTTTCCTCCAGGCTGCAGGGAATCTCTCCTCCCCTTTTAATCAACAGGACCATGTGATATCCTGTGCTGTTGGTGTAGGGCCTGGGAAGAGTAGGTGTTAAGAATTCTTATTGACCAGCAAGCCTTTTGAAGTCTCAGCTAACTTAGGATGCTGTTTAGCTTCTGAAATACAGGTCTCCTGTCAGAATTTAGATCGCTAGCGACGGTTAGTGTCAAGCACCGGTATTGCAGCCATTTTAGCAATTTTTGACATCAATTAAAATGGATTTTGACCATCACTATATTCCTTTGCACTGATTTTGCTCTGAGGGCAGCCAAAGGATGGGGCTGGCAATGGTCTCCTGTATTAACACTGACAGAGGCAAAAGTGGATGGTGGCCTATCTGTCAGGTTTTCACTGCGCATTATTGGTGATTTCTGGCCAGCCGCATGCTTTCCGGTGGCCATTATGATGTTTCCCATGTCAGTAATGCGCAATGATGTGGTAGGGCTTATATGCGTGGATGAAAACATCCCACAATAGTTAACAACTACGTGAAGGAATCCTACAGTGTGTTGCCATAGATTATTTACCAATACTGCGATTAAGGCAAAATAAACCACAATCACAAAGGTGCTCAGTGCGTAAATGTCATTAAGATATCATATTGAACCTTAATGCATATTATTCATTTACTTCATTTATATACTAAAATGTTCTAAACATGTAAGGGAAATTAGGAGAAAGGCACGTCAATAACGACCAGAAGACTCCGAAATTAACAAAAATTTCAAAGGACCAGAAATAACTCAAACACAACTGCAGTTTAGAAGATGTTGAAATATACATTTTGTGTATGATGGTTTGTTTTGGAAAACCTATCAACATCTTGTTTTCAAACAGTAAAATAATTATTGAAAGCCAAAAACAAAAAGATGAATACGTTTGGTTACTATTTGATAGTGGGTAATACAAAGAATGTAAATAATGCTCAATTTAGATTCGTCAGTAGGTGTTTTTTAATTTAGGATATTGTTCTTCAACTGGCCTTTATTAATATTGTATTCCATAGCTGGTTTCCAAAGCTGCTCTATTTGCATTCATTCACATGTCATGAAATTGGTATCTTCACCAGCAAATGTCAGCACCGTATTTAAATCCTTTATAGCAATGTATAAACACAACACACACTATTATAGGAAATCAGATCCCAGGTAAATCAATTTGAAAAACGTTATTTTGTCCATCTACATCCCCCTTCATTGTATGATCTAAATTACAATCCATCTTGTATTCATGTATTTATCCAAGTAACTACATATTTTGTTCATAAACTTTATACTGCTATAGAATTACAACCCCTTCAGTTCACTTATTACTCCTTTATCGGCTGCATTTGGATGATAAGTATGCAGCGAGATCAGCAGGAAAGTCATTGGTTTGCTTCTAGAATGGATCCTTTGACCACCAAAACAAGTTAACCAATGATCTCTGGGAGTTCTCACAATATAATCAGAACCAATGAAAATGTTCCTAGTCATTCCCCTTGAAAGCTATAATCACAATTGGTTAAAACCCACCTGCTAGGACTCCAATCTTTGCCCCTATTGATTAGTGGACATAGATTCAGTCAAGGTCAGACCACAGCTCTTGCCATCTCATGTACAGATACAGAACATGTCACCAAGTTCTTAAAATCTTGCTGTTTGTATCAGCTGAAAAAGCAGCATCATGCACATCTTTGGCAATGTCTTGGCCCTCACCTATTGGCGACACTGGCCAGGCACTACTTTGGCAATGTTTTAGCCCTCATCTGTCAGCAATACTTTTCATACAAAGCCGTTCATGGTGATGTTTCTCATTTCAGCACTGTATGGGCTCCTTGCCATTGAATTGTCCCCAGGCTACTGCAAAACCATGTTTACACTGGAGAGAAAACAGAATTTCATAGTGAATAACCCCTAAATTTAAAAAACTATTTGATTTCACATGGCATTTTTTGGCATCCGTAGTTGCTCTAGTGAGTGTACCACCATAAATCATCTGCCTATTTCCAATCTTGAAGGAGAGATGTACTGAATATATTTATAGGTGTAAACTCTCCCTATACAAAACAAGCATGTTGCAAGAAATGTACAAATGTAGAATGAGCAAACTAATGTCCTCCAGAGCCCTGCTTCCTAAATCTTACAGCTGTCCATTTTGTAATATTTCTATGTGCTTTCATGAATCAATACCCTGGTGACAATAATCAAACATCAACCCCTCCAGCAGGATTAAAGGAAGTATTTAGCTAGAGGGGACTCGTGATTGGTTACTCCCATCAGAGCAGTTAATTCTAAAGACAAACAGCAGGTGTTACAAAAATGTATTTTAAAGGAATGGCATGTCTTTAGAATTAAATTCTAAAGACATGCTGTAGAGGAGCATTTTGATGCATTATCCCTAACTCCTGCCCCCTCACCACTGTCTTACTGTAACAGCAGAAGAAGAGCCCTATATAGGATTCCATGTGTTATGTCTATACAGAATCGAGTGCACAAGAGACTATATGCACTCAGACAACCATGTCAAATGTATACTTGCACTGAAGGAGTGGGAGGATGTCATGTGGAGGGATGTCAGCACACACCATTGGACATCATGTAGTGCTGAGTGAATTCTGACATGGACAGCGTGATGTCATAAAGAAGCTATACGAGGATATACTGAAATGATATGAAAATACTGTAACAATGTAACTGAAATGATAAAAGAAACATGTACAAAATTATACATTAATCATATATACAAAGAAGAAGTAACTTGTTGAGCAATAAGTGTGAATATGCAGCAACGCAAGGTAGATAAGACACAAGAATTTGCTATGGAGGATAATAAAACGTACCAAGGACGTACACTATAGGAAAATGGATGCCATCTTGTGCAAAGATTTGATTCAGCTACCTTAGAAACAGACCAGGGCTGCAGAGTCAGGAGAAGTTGGAGAGTTAGCTTTGTGTGCAAAATGAAGAAGAGTCTATGTTGGCCTGTGATCAAGGATGCTATTTCAAGGAATAGCTGCAAAGCACAAAGGGAGGCAGATGGATAAGTCATGGATGTGAGACATATTTCTCTCAGAATGAAGAAGAAAACAACCTGTGCAAGAGCCAAGTATTGGACAATGAACAATGGATAAGGATCCTACAAGATGGAGTGAACAAGTCTCTAGAGGCCAAGAGGAGCGTTGACAACCAGCATAATTAAATCAAATAGCAGTAAATAGGATATCAAAATGGAAACATTTGTGGTCTCCTCTAACGTGATCCAGAAGTCGAAAACAACGGATATTCATTATATTGTGGATGAAGATAGTGATATACTTACACTCCCTTGAATGTTATATCGATGGGTACTCCCAAATTTTTTGTTTTCGGGGGGTCTAGTCTCTGAACAGGGAGATTCTTGAGAGACAGAACAACACAACAGACTGACTACCCCTCTCTCTTTGGTCTTTCGGCAACACAGGTGTAGGTGGTAAGATACTGTTGCTTCAATCTATAGCAATAGTTTTTGTAGTATAACAACATTTATACAGGCAAAGAATTTTTCTCATAGACCGTTAATTTATGGAGATATAAATCTTTTAATAATCAGTTAAAAACTATATGTTTTTATATGTATAAAACTTGTACATGTGTGGGCTTTTTCATACGTCACTCATACCTTTCAGAACTCTACATTCATACTGTGACATGAGGTTATAACAATTTGAATTTTCTTGTGGCATATTAGTTGTTAATAATATGCATGACAACAGGAAAAACGTTTAGTTTTTCTATAAGTCGACATATGTTTCGGCCCCTTCTATTAGTACCACCGTTGTCTACGGTAGTCTTAGGACTTGTTAGTCGGCCATCTTCAGGACAGTACTGGTTTTGTTGAAGCTTTACGTCTTCACCTCTTTTTCTTTTTCGTAAGAAAAGCCAAATCTAAAACCATAAATAATGTTTATGTTACATTGAGGATCGGTCTGTGCTCTTATACTTGTTTTTAAGATAATGGCCAGATGACTTTGCCAAGAACGTAGCACCCACCTGTGGTCGAAATATTTTGTTCTGGACCATGGAGCTAAAGTTGTAGGGTATCTTCTATTTTACCCCTTGTCTGGAGCCCTATTGAAAAGGGGACAGATGTAGGGAAGTTACTGCCTAGTATATGTGCTGAAATCAACATATCGGAAGGAGACATCCTCATTTTATATTTTGAAGAAACTTACATTAGGTTTCTTGATCTGGGTGAATCTTCAGAATTCTATGCTTGTATGCCACTAGATGAATAATGGATGTATCGCTGCTGTTTGCATAGGTGGCATCGGGAGTTAGTGCCTAAAGAACAAAGGCTCAATTAGAAGTCAATCTGTTATATTCTTCTTTCAGTTATTATCTTAAACAGTGGTGTTCTCGTCCTGTCTTGGTACACTTTTTTTGTTAATGGACAACTGATTTTGTCTTATGGATGATAGTTGAACTTCATATATCTACCCGATCTTATATTGTGTTAGAAATTGTATCTATCAGTGACTTAACAACTTTTGTTAAGCGGGCTGTGAATGTGTATGGATCACATTTCTGACTCGAACCGCGTGTTATGCGGTGATATGGGCTGCTATGTTTCACTATGTCTTATGGATGATAGTCGGACTTCATATATCTACCCGAGTTTATATGGTGTTAGAGATTGTATCTATCAGTGACTTAACAATTTTTGTTAAGCGGGCTTTGAATGGGTATAAATCACATTTTTGACTAGAGTCGCGTGTTATGCGGTAATGTGAACTACTAAGTTTCACTGTGCAGTGAATGAGTAATGTTTATTATTACGGCGTGTACCCATGCGGTCTCTTGTCTTAGTGGTACAGAATTTGCTCAGGGGGAGTGCCTCTATGCAAGTTCGTACTACCTCGTGTGCCGCCCGCCTCTGAAGTTTAACTTCCTGCAAGGGTCGTTATACGGTGGCGACCAATCTAGCTTACCTCTGGTATTTCTTCGCGGCAGGTATGTGTTCTAACGATGCCCCTTCGTCTGTCGCTGGAACGGTAGACAGAAACGAAAAAGGGGGTGTGACGTATAGATTTATATACGTCACATGAACGCAATGCACACATTAGTAACGTGCGTTGACGTGAGCTGCTTTCAGCAACCAAAATCGCGGCCATTTGTAAGCGTATATGGCTGAATAGCGGAATTAAATTATATGCTGGATGTTATAGCTGTTGTTTATCTGCTTGATACCAGTATGGCCCACTTTGCATGGCGAAGAATTAGTCTCGGTGGACATTATTTACAAAGATCGAAAATGAGAGTCTCCACTATTTTGGAACCTAGATCTATGCAAATGATTTAATCTATTGTTGCATAGCAGACATACATGCAGAGCAAATCGGATGTTGCCTCTGCATGTATGTATACTACTTGATGGTTGGTTATGTCAGGTGATGTTGAAACTGATATTGTTCTACGTGCTGCTTATAGGCTGTCAGTTAGTTGACTTACTGATATATACAGGGGTGTGCCTTGCCATGGTTTGATTCTTCAAAGAAAGGCACCCCATTCTACAGCTATATTGAGCCCCTTGTGGACAGTATCCAGATTGTAAATCCATTTTTGTTCAGCTTGAGTAAGTATTTTATCTTTATTTCCATTGCGTGGCGAGGTGTGTATCACCTGGATGATGCACCATATAAAGTCTGTGCATTTATGTTGTTTCTGAACAAAGTGGGTCACTAATGGTTTGTTTTCCACCGAATTACGAATACAGGATTTATGTTCGTTGATGCGTTGGCGGACTGGTCGTTTAGTTTTGCCTATATATACCAAATCACAAGGGCATTTGATGGCATACACTACCCACGGTGTCAAACAGTTGGTAAAATTTCTCAATTCTATGGTTTTGTTGCACAAAGTGATTTGTTTGAAAGTGGCTGTTTGTGCACATACCGAGCAATGGCCACATCGGTGGTGGCCCATTACAGGCGGTAAGCCCCACAGTGATGTTTGTGCAGACTTTTTACGTTTTGTAGGCTGGTAAGAATGTACCAGATTATCTTTGATGTTAGGTTGTCTTTTGAATGCAAACCTGGGGACCGAAGGATTGAAGTCATCTGTACATATCATTTTCCAGTGTTTGCGTATGATCTTTCTGAAGTTGTTGCTGATCGAACTGTACGTACTTACACAAGTTATTTTATCTTCTTGCTGTCGTTGTACTGGTTCTAGAGTGCTTGTGCGATTTATATGTAGCGCTCTTTTATATGCTCTGTGTATAGTTTTCTGCGGATACCCTCTTTCTTTGAGTCTCAGCTTGAGGTGTTGAGCATGTTCTTTATATTTTTCTACATTCGTACAGTTTCTGCGGATACGCAAAAACTGACCGTAGGGTAAACCTTCTTTGAGACTTGATGGATGGAAACTTGCATAGTTAAGCAGGGTATTTCTATCAGTAGGTTTTCTGTATAGAACTGTTTCAATTGAACCTTCTGTGGTTTTCTGTATTTCTAAGTCTAGAAATGGTATTTTATTTGCATCAATGTGGATCGTAAATTGAATATGGGAATTCTGAAGATTCAGCCATTGGTGAAAAGAGGCCAAAAGTTCTGAGGTGCCGCTCCATATGAGGAATATATCATCGATATATCGAAGCCACTTTTTTATGTATTGTCTGAAGGGATTGTTCAGACTGTATATGGACTGTTGTTCTAAATTATCCATATACAGATTAGCCAAATCAGGGGCAAAAGTTGCTCCCATACTTGTCCCCTTCAATTGGTTGTAGAAACGATCTTTATATAAGAAAAAATGTTCTTTGAGGGCTAGCCTGATACATTCTACTATGAAAGCGGTCGGGACCGAATTTAGGGTCTCTGTGCGTCGTTCTAGGTAATTGGCCATTACCTTAAGACAGTCATCTTGTGGGATACTAGTATATAAACTCACCACATCTAAGGTTACTAAAATATCTGTTAAGTCTACACATATGTTTTCTAGCATATTAATCATACTGGTGGTGTCTTTCACGTACGATTTCATTTGTGGAACAAATGGTCTCAAAAACCAGTCGGAGTACATTGACAGTGGTTCGAGAATAGAGTTAATGGCTGCTACAATTGGTCTACCGGGAGGTTGTTTGTCATCTTTATGGATTTTGGGAATCAAGTAGAAAGCTGGTATAGTGGGGTGTTGATTAACCAAGAATTCTTGTTCCTCGAGGTCTATCCAGTTTTCGTCCAGAGCATATTTCATGAGGCTGGTGATTTCTTCTTGCAGACGGGTGGTTGGATCAACTGGAAGTTCTCTGTAAGAGGATGTCTCATTAAGATGTTTCATTACTTCGATTTCATAGAGATCTTTTGTCCACAGTACTATGCCTCCACCTTTATCTGCTGGCTTGATTATTAAATCATCGTTGTTTTGTAGAGCTTTTAATGCTTGTCTTTCTGCTTGAGATAGATTGTTGTTTGAAAATTTTTGTTTTTTTATTTCTTTTTGAATTTCCCAGGAGACCCTTTGTTCAAAGGCAACTATTGCTGGACTAACCATAGCGTTTGTAGGAACAAATTTCGAAGGTGTTCTAAGTCCTGTGGTAGTGGTTTCTTTGGTTGTCAGGCTTTTGTTTCTGAAGAAGTATTTTAACCGAATAAGTATGTAGAATTTCTGCAATTCAACTTCTGTTTCAAAGGGCTTGACTTGTGCTGTTGGAACAAACGATAGTCCTTTGGAGAGGACGCTTATTTCGGTATTTGAAAGAACATGAGAAGACAGGTTATGAATGGGGATTACCAAGGTTGGGCGGGTGCTGGCCAATTCCTGGTACTCATCCGTGGTGGGCCTTGTTGTCTGTTTCGCCCGCGTTGGCCGACTAACAAGTCCTAAGACTACCGTAGACAACGGTGGTACTAATAGAAGGGGCCGAAACATATGTCGACTTATAGAAAAACTAAACGTTTTTCCTGTTGTCATGCATATTATTAACAACTAATATGCCACAAGAAAATTCAAATTGTTATACCCTCATGTCACAGTATGAATGTAGAGTTCTGAAAGGTATGAGTGACGTATGAAAAAGCCCACACCTGTACAAGTTTTATACATATAAAAACATATAGTTTTTAACTGATTATTAAAAGATTTATATCTCCATAAATTAACGGTCTATGAGAAAAATTATTTGCCTGTATAAATGTTGTTATACTACAAAAACTATTGCTATAGATTGAAGCAACAGTATCTTAGCACCTACACCTGTGTTGCCGAAAGACCAAAGAGAGAGGGGTAGTCAGTCTGTTGTGTTGTTCTGTCTCTCAAGAATCTCCCTGTTCAGAGACTAGACCCCCCGAAAACAAAAAATTTGGGAGTACCCATCGATATAACGTTCCTTGGACAACCCGTGGTTGTTGGGTATCATTTCTGTTATCACAAACAAACGTGTTGTGTTAAGAAGTGAGAGAATGGACATTGAAAATTTAGTGTCGTTCTCTGATGAGTATTATAAGAAATTCATCAATCAACCTACATTGCTGGGAGACATCTCCAACAAAGTATCAAATACTCCGCAGTCAAATGACGCAGAACTTTTAACCCAAAAAAAGAAAAAACTGATCCGAACGGAATCTCACGGTAAACTCATGTTAGCATACTTAAAAGCAGGAACAATTCCACAAGGTCTACAAATTAAAAATGTCCCGCGAGTGTTTACCAACAACACCAAATTCAAGACTAGATTTAGCGGGGTCAGTAATAAGTGTTCAAGAGACTTATTAATCTTGATTATAGAAACTTCAGAAGAAGAAGCTGCAATACAAAGAACAGAAATAGACACTTTGGAGGTGAAAATCAAACATGACAATACCATGAAAGATATGAAAGAAACTTTCGCCAAAATTGAAGAAGAAATGGCGAATTTTAAGAAAATAACCCTTGAGAAAAAAATCTGGAAATTAAGAAAAGATGTAGAACAATATAAAGAGACTAAAACTTACCCTTACCTGATAGAATCCTATTATGAAGATATTCAGAAAGCCAGTCAAGCAAAACCCTATAATAAGGGAAATAAACAAAGAACATATGTCAACTTTTCTAACTCGTCAAATGCATCAACGAGCAGTGATTCAGATTCCGGCCAACAGGGCTCTTCAGGACCTCCCCCCCAACAATTTTTTCGGGGAAGGGGCCAACGCGGGCGAAACAGACAACAAGGCCCACCACGGATGAGTACCAGGAATTGGCCAGCACCCGCCCAACCTTGGTAATCCCCATTTATAACCTGTCTTCTCATGTTCTTTCAAATACCGAAATAAGCGTCCTCTCCAAAGGACTATCGTTTGTTCCAACAGCACAAGTCAAGCCCTTTGAAACAGAAGTTGAATTGCAGAAATTCTACAGACTTATTCGGTTAAAATACTTCTTCAGAAACAAAAGCCCGACGACCAAAGAAACCACTACCACAGGACTTAGAACACCTTCGAAATTTGTTCCTACAAACGCTATGGTTAGTCCAGCAATAGTTGCCTTTGAACAAAGGGTCTCCTGGGAAATTCAAAAAGAAATAAAAAACCAAAAATTTTCAAACAACAATCTATCTCAAGCAGAAAGACAAGCATTAAAAGCTCTACAAAACAACGATGATTTAATAATCAAGCCAGCAGATAAAGGTGGAGGCATAGTACTG
Source organism: Ambystoma mexicanum (assembly GCF_040938575.1). NCBI lineage: Eukaryota > Metazoa > Chordata > Amphibia > Caudata > Ambystomatidae > Ambystoma > Ambystoma mexicanum. Next base: position 387,609,117 of record NC_090930.1, on the reverse strand, counting down.
TGGACAAAAGATCTCTATGAAATCGAAGTAATGAAACATCTTAATGATACATCCTCTTACAGAGAACTTCCAGTTGATCCAACCACCCGTCTGCAAGAAGAAATCACCAGCCTCATGAAATATGCTCTGGACGAAAACTGGATAGACCTCGAGGAACAAGAATTCTTGGTTAATCAACACCCCACTATACCAGCTTTCTACTTGATTCCCAAAATCCATAAAGATGACAAACAACCTCCCGGTAGACCAATTGTAGCAGCCATTAACTCTATTCTCGAACCACTGTCAATGTACTCCGACTGGTTTTTGAGACCATTTGTTCCACAAATGAAATCGTACGTGAAAGACACCACCAGTATGATTAATATGCTAGAAAACATATGTGTAGACTTAACAGATATTTTAGTAACCTTAGATGTGGTGAGTTTATATACTAGTATCCCACAAGATGACTGTTTTAAGGTAATGTCCAATTACCTAGAACGACGCACAGAGACCCTAAATTCGGTCCCGACCGCTTTCATAGTAGAATGTATCAGGCTAGCCCTCAAAGAAAATTCTTTCTTATATAAAGATCGTTTCTACAACCAATTGAAGGGGACAAGTATGGGAGCAACTTTTGCCCCTGATTTGGCTAATCTGTATATGGATAATTTAGAACAACAGTCCATATACAGTCTGAACAATCCCTTCAGACAATACATAAAAAAGTGGCTTCGATATATCGATGATATATTCCTCATATGGAGCGGCACCTCAGAACTTTTGGCCTCTTTTCACCAATGGCTGAATCTTCAGAATTCCCATATTCAATTTACGATCCACATTGATGCAAATAAAATACCATTTCTAGACTTAGAAATACAGAAAACCACAGAAGGTTCAATTGAAACAGTTCTATACAGAAAACCTACTGATAGAAATACCCTGCTTAACTATGCAAGTTTCCATCCATCAAGTCTCAAAGAAGGTTTACCCTACGGTCAGTTTTTGCGTATCCGCAGAAACTGTACGAATGTAGAAAAATATAAAAGAACATGCTCAACACCTCAAGCTGAGACTCAAAGAAAGAGGGTATCCGCAGAAAACTATACACAGAGCATATAAAAGAGCGCTACATATAAATCGCACAAGCACTCTAGAACCAGTACAACGACAGCAAGAAGATAAAATAACTTGTGTAAGTACGTACAGTTCGATCAGCAACAACTTCAGAAAGATCATACGCAAACACTGGAAAATGATATGTACAGACGACTTCAATCCTTCGGTCCCCAGGTTTGCATTCAAAAGACAACCTAACATCAAAGATAATCTGGTACATTCTTACCAGCCTACAAAACGTAAAAAGTCTGCACAAACATCACTGTGGGGCTTACCGCCTGTAATGGGCCACCACCGATGTGGCCATTGCTCGGTATGTGCACAAACAGCCACTTTCAAACAAATCACTTTGTGCAACAAAACCATAGAATTGAGAAATTTTACCAACTGTTTGACACCGTGGGTAGTGTATGCCATCAAATGCCCTTGTGATTTGGTATATATAGGCAAAACTAAACGACCAGTCCGCCAACGCATCAACGAACATAAATCCTGTATTCGTAATTCGGTGGAAAACAAACCATTAGTGACCCACTTTGTTCAGAAACAACATAAATGCACAGACTTTATATGGTGCATCATCCAGGTGATACACACCTCGCCACGCAATGGAAATAAAGATAAAATACTTACTCAAGCTGAACAAAAATGGATTTACAATCTGGATACTGTCCACAAGGGGCTCAATATAGCTGTAGAATGGGGTGCCTTTCTTTGAAGAATCAAACCATGGCAAGGCACACCCCTGTATATATCAGTAAGTCAACTAACTGACAGCCTATAAGCAGCACGTAGAACAATATCAGTTTCAACATCACCTGACATAACCAACCATCAAGTAGTATACATACATGCAGAGGCAACATCCGATTTGCTCTGCATGTATGTCTGCTATGCAACAATAGATTAAATCATTTGCATAGATCTAGGTTCCAAAATAGTGGAGACTCTCATTTTCGATCTTTGTAAATAATGTCCACCGAGACTAATTCTTCGCCATGCAAAGTGGGCCATACTGGTATCAAGCAGATAAACAACAGCTATAACATCCAGCATATAATTTAATTCCGCTATTCAGCCATATACGCTTACAAATGGCCGCGATTTTGGTTGCTGAAAGCAGCTCACGTCAACGCACGTTACTAATGCGTGCATTGCGTTCATGTGACGTATATAAATCTATACTTCACACCCCCTTTTTCGTTTCTGTCTACCGTTCCAGCGACAGACGAAGGGGCATCGTTAGAACACATACCTGCCGCGAAGAAATACCAGAGGTAAGCTAGATTGGTCGCCACCGTATAACGACCCTTGCAGGAAGTTAAACTTCAGAGGCGGGCGGCACACGAGGTAGTACGAACTTGCATAGAGGCACTCCCCCTGAGCAAATTCTGTACCACTAAGACAAGAGACCGCATGGGTAGGCGCCGTAATAATAAACATTACTCATTCACTGCACAGTGAAACTTAGTAGTTCACATTACCGCATAACACGCGGTTCTAGTCAGAAATGTGATTTATACCCATTCATAGCCCGCTTAACAAAAATTGTTAAGTCACTGATAGATACAATCTCTAACACCATATAAGCTCGGGTAGATATATGAAGTCCGACTATCATCCATAAGACATAGTGAAACATAGCAGCCCATATCACCGCATAACACGCGGTTCGAGTCAGAAATGTGATCCATACACATTCACAGCCCGCTTAACAAAAGTTGTTAAGTCACTGATAGATACAATTTCTAACACCATATAAGATCGGGTAGATATATGAAGTTCAACTATCATCCATAAGACAAAATCAGTTGTCCATTAACAAAAAAAGTGTACCAAGACAGGACGAGAACACCACTGTTTAAGATAATAACTGAAAGAAGAATATAACAGATTGACTTCTAATTGAGCCTTTGTTCTTTAGGCACTAACTCCCGATGCCACCTATGCAAACAGCAGCGATACATCCATTATTCATCTAGTGGCATACAAGCATAGAATTCTGAAGATTCACCCAGATCAAGAAACCTAATGTAAGTTTCTTCAAAATGTAAAATGAGGATGTCTCCTTCCGATATGTTGATTTCAGCACATATACTAGGCAGTAACTTCCCTACATCTGTCCCCTTTTCAATAGGGCTCCAGACAAGGGGTAAAATAGAAGATACCCTACAACTTTAGCTCCGTGGTCCAGAACAAAATATTTCGACCACAGGTGGGTGCTACGTTCTTGGCAAAGTCATCTGGCCATTATCTTAAAAACAAGTATAAGAGCACAGACCGATCCTCAATGTAACAAACATTATTTATGGTTTTAGATTTGGCTTTTCTTACGAAAAAGAAAAAGAGGTGAAGACGTAAAGCTTCAACAAAACCAGTACTGTCCTGAAGATGGCCGACTAACAAGTCCTAAGACTACCGTAGACAACGGTGGTACTAATAGAAGGGGCCAAAACATATGTCGACTTATAGAAAAACTAAACGTTTTTCCTGTTGTCATGCATATTATTAACAACTAATATGCCACAAGAAAATTCAAATTGTTATACCCTCATGTCACAGTATGAATGTAGAGTTCTGAAAGGTATGAGTGACGTATGAAAAAGCCCACACATGTACAAGTTTTATACATATAAAAACATATAGTTTTTAACTGATTATTAAAAGATTTATATCTCCATAAATTAACGGTCTATGAGAAAAATTCTTTGCCTGTATAAATGTTGTTATACTACAAAAACTATTGCTATAGATTGAAGCAACAGTATCTTAGCACCTACACCTGTGTTGCCGAAAGACCAAAGAGAGAGGGGTAGTCAGTCTGTTGTGTTGTTCTGACTCCCTTGAATGTGCCAGAACAGAGAGGAGGCTACAAGGAAAACTACAAACTGGAAACTTTGGCTCATGGCTGGACTGATGAGAGATGATGGACTAATTGGGAAAGTGGGGGGTAATCTGATGTAACTCAAGTACCAGGGTTTCTTTTTGTTTACGTTCTGGTAGCAGAGCCGAAAGACCAAGGCTGGGTGGGAATGCCAACCAATCAGTGGATCTATGGGGCAACTTGCTATACAATGTTGTATAAACCAATCCGCTACCATTTTGTCAGCTATAATTAGTATCATACGTATTTCGAGGTAGTTCAAGGCATGTCTCACAGATAAGAGACAGCCAATGAAGTACTAATTCACATGTATTCTATAATTAGATATGTTCCCCTAACCAGTCCCTCCGTCAATAGGTTTTACAGTTTGACATGTAGGATGACATCATAGATAACACATATTGGGGTATAAAACCTCTCTGTAACCAAGTTTGTGTGTGAGTGTGCATGCATAAGTCTGATGTCTGCCAGTTGAACCTACTTTATTAAAATGAGAATAAAGTAGTATTTTGCCATATTCTTTAAGTTTAGCAAGTTATTTGGTTTAAGATTTTTATTGGTAGTTCCATCTAGCACAAGAGACGCTTTAAGGTACTAGAGCACAATGCCACGCTTATGAAAGTTATAACATTGCTGGCAAACATTTCCTGTTTAGCTGAGTGTGAGTAGACATTCAACAATACAGAACATGTTTACCATGCTTATGAAATTAAATTCTAAAGAAACTTTAATTTATAAAGACAGCAAACATGGCCAAGTCTAAACAGATAAAAGTTTCTTTGGAATTCAACTGGAAAGACATGGCAAACGTGGCCTGTATGGATATATTTATATTTATTCTTTGGCTTCTATATGTTCATGAAGCTGGGTCGCATGCTGGAAGGCGAACATTATAAATTGGATTCTGCAGCATCCACATAAGGGAACCAAATATGTAACCTTTGGTGGAAAGAAACAATGTGACAGCATTAGCTTTCTAGGACTAATGAATGGTGTGTTCAATTGCGTTCAACATTCTTACAGAAACCAACGCACCCAGCTGTAATAATGGAGGCACCCCCCCTAACATCAGGCATCACAATAGCCTGTTTGTGAGAGATTAGCCAGCTCACTGGCAACTTCCAACAAATTAGTGTGCACTTAAATGATGTAGACACTTCCAGCCAAGCATTGCATTCAACATGGGTTATGCATTTTAATGGGCATGGTCCCTGCTAGTGCAAATTAGACAGTTATTCTTGCCACCGAGTCCGGTAAAGAGGTACACACAGCACAGTGAACATAACCTATCAGTGTTCACCCTGCATGCAACAATTGAGATGTGAACATTAAAAGCAATAGGAAAACAAAGGTTGCAGAGTGGTGTCTGCCAGTTGTATGCCATTTAAAATACTCAGGACCGTGTGGGAACTGCATGCTTGATGATACAAAGTCAGACAGAACCCCCTCTCTGCATACTAGTTGGGCACACTGAAGCTTTTTGTTTTCCAACATATCATCATTAATGCATGTAAAGGCTGGAGGGGGGTCTGTACTTCTGCTCTGTATATGGTAGAGGAGAGGTGCAGAGGACCCCAGCCAAGATTCTCTATTATTGGTACATGGTCGAGCAATCAAGGCCCAGCTTCTCAGGAGGTGATGCGGGGTGGTTCTTAAGTACAGTGTTGGCTCCAAGCACCCACAAAGAATGTCCACACACTGTATTAGTTAAAACACAGTCTTTATATAATTAATATTCCAGGTTATGTACAATATCACGATAACTCACTTTGTACTCAGTTATCTATAATGGCAAATCTATACAGTTCTACGTGGTGCCACAATTACTATTTGATCTCTTTAAAGTGCATCGACTTTACGGTTAAATGTCACACAAATCAGTTTGTAAAGGAAACCAACAATAGATATAAGAGGAAAGCAGTTGGTTAGGACAATTGGCAGAGTACTGGCCCCGCTTAACTAGACACAGTTCTGTGTGAAGATCCCACCACCTGGGCAACCTGTAGAATAAAGATATATCACAAGCCCAGTCCATATATTGTACACAAGAGTCTTCCCAATAGTTCAGCAACCCCAAAGTACCTGGCGTTGTAGCGTTCCTCGTCAGGGAATCAATGGCCCTTCTTGACTGCCCTCCCTTTAAGGCAGGAGTCACGGGTCGTCTAACGAAGAACAGGGTGAACTACTGCGGTGAGGTGACAGTTTCTTTCCTAGCGGTGCTCGTCGACAGGGAAGCGTAAAACGTCCTGCAAAGAAAAGGTGGGTGGGGCACCTCAATGTCAATAGTTCTGGACCGCAAAGAGTTTGAAGAACTGTGGGCCAGCAAGGGCGTTGAGTCGACAGCATCTCTGTGCTCTTTGGGTGGCGTGAAACCCACTGCCGGATGCTCCTCGGCGTGTCGATGGCCGGGCCTTCTCCGGCGGGATAAGGCAGGCGGTGTTGCGGACAAGCATGTCCGTGAATCGAATGTTCTTAGGCAATGGGAGCACGGCAGCTACGGTCAGCAATGGAGGTCGACTGTGGCGGACAACAGTCTGGGCGTTTCTCTTTGGGATTTGGTGGCAGTCGCCATCTCCGTTTGGCAGCCTTTCATAGGTCTGTCTACAACGGAGCTTTGGCAAAGATCAGATGGTGCACGATGGTCCCTCGTAGCTTGGGAAGAGGGTGCCTTACCAGGTCTTCTCTGGGTCAGTCCTTGGAGACACAGCCACTTTCAGATTTATGAAGGAGAGCTACAGCAATTCTTCTCTTCCAGCAGGGCTTCAAGGTCAAGCTTCAGTTTCACTCCAGTTACTCTTCGTAGTTTGGACTTCAGCTTCTGAACATGATTCCTAGCAGTGAGAGGTCCCCAGGTATACTGTTGATTTCCCATTCATTCACTCAAGCATCCAATCACTTCGAAGGGCATTCAGCTGTCAGTCAGCCAATCAGGCACATGGTACATTCAGGCCATTCTTCTCCATCCAGACACTCACAACACAGAATGTGGATTCAGACAAGTACCACGCCATTCAACACTACACACTGCATTCATAGCAGTTTCGGGCAGGGCTGTCTCAGTCTTTGTGTCAAACACTAGATACCAGACATCCACAACAAGAAGTGTAGATTTGTCACACACTCCATTCACCTAGGTCCCACCCACAGGTGCACCCACAACATACGGTCATTGGGAAGGCTCCAGCCAGTCTGGTCGGCACTTCCCCACACTACCATATATGGAACTTCCACCCAACAGCCAGTCAGGGGAAAGGGACAGAGTCAGGGCTTCCTGGGACTTTAGGACAATCAAGGTAACAGGTGATGGAAGGCAAGAGGCCACATGGCCCATCTAGTCTCCATCAGGCATCTACCGATTCCAAGGACAGGGCCAGGGCATCCCAAAATGGAAGATGCTCAGGGCACCCGTCAATTCAGCACAGAGCTGCCACCAGCCCATACCCTGCTCTTTGGGCCATACACAGATGCCCAAAAACATATACTAGGGGCACAGGGTTGTACCCCCACCCATGGGTGCAATAAGGGTATCCCATGGGTCTGTACAAAACAGAGAGAGCTTTACCGCCAGGAGTCCCACACAAACTCCTGCGTGGAAAACACAACAGAACACACGATAAAAATCAGTAAAGGACAAGAATACGGAGGCCCTGTCCCTCCGATGCATTTCTAGCATCACAATGCATCCCCCCGACATGAGTGAAACAGCATAATTTTGGGTAAAAGAGCATTATTTACTGGCCCAAATAAAACATGGATGCTTTTACAAATAACACTCAAAAAGGGGCCTTAAGAGGAGACGGCAGGCAATCGATTGCAATATGGTAAATGTTGAGCAAAGACAAAGCAGCTTGCTATTGTATATATAGTAGACACTAATTAATGAACTTGCAAAGTAATGAATTCATACAGAACACAATCTCAGAATGAATACCATTTTACCTAAGGTCTAACAGCTTTGCTACACATACAGAGAAGGTGGTCTTGACTCTTAAGTGGGAAGTTGAATGTACTGATAGCGAGCAGGATTTGGTGGCGGGGTACTATGGAAGCCTTCCCATGATGGGTGACCAAGTGGGTGTTAGGTGCTGAAAATGACATGATTAATTAATCCAAATTAAATGCACTCATACTCAACAACCAGGCAGCAGGATCAGAGAATCAGCTCCACACTATGCAATATCACTACAAGTGTTATGTTTACTAAACAAAGGGTACTGACATCTTTACATCATACAGCTAGTCTATCCCCTTGAATCTGGGTACCCGAGGCTCATTCCCCTTTATGCCCAGACGTCTATGGGGTTGATGGTTTCACAAGTTATCATACTTTGCTCTACAGTGTGGCTCTGATTCATGGAATAATGTGCGTGTTAAACAGGGTTTTGCGTGCAATTCTGCCTGTAAATCCCCATTCATCAAACAGGGATTTGCGGGCAGGATGGCACGCAGATCCCTCTTTTACACGCAAATAATTCCATAATCTTCTTCTAGAATTCCTAAAATTCCCCCCCACAGCACCATGCAATGGGAGTGAACCCAGATGCTGAATGTAGATGCTGAAAGAAGATGGAGTACAAACTATGAATCTAGGTGGGTCAGATGACCATTGTAGGGTATTTGACAAAAAGTATAGTACAGTGCTGTTGTGTACTTCAAACCAGTTTATTGGAAGTCATAAAGTGTGATTAAAGTTGGGTAGAGGATCATATCATGTATTTGGTGCTGGCGGATAGTAAAGGGTGGAGTAAAGAGAATTGTGATAACCGATGTTGATGGAGTGATGCATAGTAGCCAGGAGCAGAAGAACATACTGCATTCAGAGGTGTTAATAACAATGACACAGTAAATAAGGGACAAAGGGTTATGATTATGTGAATATTGGATTTAGTTGTAACTGGATGAATGTGAAGTCAATACTGGCCATTAAGCCTGCAGTATGGCTACTTTGTTCTGGTCAAAAATGTGAGTTTTGTTTTGGAAGGAATTACATTTTGGTACATTATGGAAATAATGATGTATGGTTTGTAAAACATGCTTAGTAATACAATTATATAAACTCTAGTGTTACATTTGATGAAATAATGTTCTAAATTTGTCTTGTACAAACGGTTTTGATTGCCATTATAAACTAATAAAAAAAGAAAGGCTACTCTATTTACAGTATGCAGATTGCCGGGAATGTCTCCATGTACTGTAAGTTAGGCTTGCATTCTCCTTATCTTTGGTTCATTTTGAATATGGAAATGGACTGAGGTTCCATTTCTGCTGCCTCAGCCAACCACATGCTCGGTTGTGGCACATGCATTGGCTGGCTTCAAAGTGAGAGGAGTTCAGGAGTATCTTCCCATTTCTTAGCCTTCAAGTGGCAAAATAAAGGACAATCTAGATATCATGGTGGTGAGCACATGGGAGCAGTATCCACCCTACAGGTGCATGAGCCATGGGGTGTTATGGACTGTAATCCTGACCTCACCATTGAGCCCCTTCCCTTGCCTTTCTCAGCAGACTGCAGCTCACCTTGCCCACTCTGGAACACCTACAATTTTTCCACAGCCATCCCCACATTGAGGTTGCCTACAACCATACCTTCTTTGGGACACTTATATAGAACCCCCATATCATGTCCACTACTGAAAGCCCCAAGCTCCTACTTGAACTGATGCATGACTCAATGGAAGAAGAGTGCTGGATCTGCATTGCTGCATTTCCCACTAAAATCATTTCAGCTAAGAAGGCACTGTCCAGGTGATATGGCATGGATGCTGTTGGAACATTTGATTATCTTTGAGAAGTATCAGCGGTGGTCCAAGTGGGGCAACTTGGGTGGCAATGATAACAAGTCTGGGCTGCCTCTTCTTCTGAGGATGGCTATCCTCTCCTTTATACACACAAGGTTCTAAGGTGGTCCTTCTCATGTGTACAACAAGGTAATCAACAAATTCTTGAGAATGGAAGTTCAAAATCCCACCCAAAGTCTCTCACCCCAGCCCCCTTCCCCTTGACACTGGCTAAACCCCCCTGTCTGCAGCATCTATTGCTTGTCCCCTTTGCCCATAATACTGGAATTTAATAACATTGCAGTCCTCCGTGCCCCAACACCCAGCCCCTCACTCACAACTTTCCCTCCACCATTAGGCCCCAAGGACACAGTATCTGCATCATATCGTATCCGCCTGCAAACAGAGCGCATCCCAGCCATGTGCCACCCCTCCTCCATACCAAATTGGCAGTCCCTCTAATGAGCCATGGCCCTTTTGGTTCCCAATGATTTCTGATACAACTTAAAGCACTAGATAAAATGAGTATCAATGATCTATGGTGTTTTCCGATCTACATCAAAAGAGTGAGTATAAAATAAAGCTGGAAATACAGAATTTTATTTACTAAAATGTCTAATATATTTTGTTTTTCTGCACTTTCTTTCAATATGTATTGCAGGGTGAGACTCCCATTCCCTCTCCCTGCATCCCCAACCTTTTCTATTCCCTAACCCCACACTCACTTATTTATTGTGAAAAAGTGCAACCCCCCGCAAAATGTCATAAAAAATATTCAGCATTTTCAGCCTCGTTGTTATGCAATTCGTTATTTCGAAGCAATACCGTATTTTCTGCACTGCCAAGTTCTGGATGCAATACAATTTGGAAAATGTGTAAATGAAGTACAGCTGTTGATTTCTTAATTAAATCACGAATGAGAAAACCATACAGGTGCATACACAGTACTCTAGATTCACACCACAGGGTCCAGTAACCAAAAATACTACTCTATTTTCAGGTTTGTTACACCACCATTCCGCTAAAGCACAACAGAGCGGACTGCCTTGATGTGGTGTATAGTCTGCAGGCAGATGTTGCAAGTTGTTTAAATTGAGTGACAACTAGTTTGGAGGAATGTCCCTGCCACCCATTTCAGCTGTGCACAATTTACATTTCTTTAATACATTTTATATGAACCTGTGCCACCCAATTAAACAATATTGATTCCCTACAGCCCCTTCCCCTTTTCGGGGCTTCTGATTGAAGGTTTTTTGATGATTAGAAATAAATGAACATTTGAATATCAACAACTTATGCAATTATGGAATTCCAATTGATGAAGAAAGGTAAATACACTGGTTGCAATACTTTTCTATGCTACATTACATGCATCGACTTTTGAAAAAACACACATCAGCATATGTACATTCGAGTTATCTTGTGCACACATACACCATGCATTGAACAGTGTATGAGGGCTCAGGATAAAATGCTAATTTTATAGGAAACCAAATTAAATCAGAACATCCCTGCCTATCTAAGTCTATACTTCTTACTTATTGAAAAATACACATTCCTCCTGCACTCAATGCACAGGTCAGAATTTCAAACAACGTTCTAGAAAACACAATTGACATACCTACTACTTGAAATTCCTGCATGTAAATCACTTGTAGATAGACAAAAGTCTGTTTCACAAGCATGTTCGCTAGTTTCCCTTCATTGGTGCTTCAACTGAATTACCATGTAAAGGTGCGCCTTTCTCAATTTCAATGGACAATTTAAAGGCTGGAAATTGGACAGCGGTTTAATTACCATTTCCCCTTTTGTCTTAAATGGTTCAGTGTCAGTAACATAACTGCTTGGTGATTTAATCAGGAAATTACTTCAATTTACAATGTTTTAATATGTATGCACACAGAGATATCGTTTTGACTTCCAGACTACTACTTCTGTGTTTGATCATAACACAGAGAAGGAGGCAGGATATCTCTCAGAATACACATTAAATTCTCTATTTGATCAAATCTATAATTCCAGAAGCACAAATACAGTTTTTTAGTATGTCTAGTCAATTAATATACCCTGTCTGTTAGTACCTTCACTGATAAAAAGGGCTGGGATTTAATATATCCCCTTTAGAGTATAGCTCCACTCAGAATGATTTACCCTGTAATATTATACTTACATAGGAATAGGAATTTCTTTTGATTGTCTCACAGATCAAGAGGGCATCCTCTTAAGGACTGGTTCAATTCTTCCACATAGGAATGGGTGGGCATCAGTCAATAAGATTGTGTCCTTCCCTCCACAGCCTAGATTCCCTCTTTCCATATTGGGCCTGCTGTCTTTTCCATTGAAGGAGGTCAGGGATTTAATCTAATTGGCCAGTTTATGCAATAGGATAGTCTTCCAAAAGTGACATCACATTAACTATCCCCTTCTTACTCATCGGGCATATTAATAAAGAGGGCAGCCTAATGGGAGTAACTTCTAAAGCCAGTTCCACTCCCATATGATGTAATCTTAGAGAGTTCTACATTAAACAGTTGTAGTTTTCTGGAACCAAATGTTCACCACATGTGATCAAGTTACTAATTAGTTCCTCAGATAACACTTACATAGATTATTCAAATAATGTGACTTTCATCTTGGCATGCCATATCGTGACAGTATTGTAGATTTTCTTGTTTTTCCTTCCAACTTTTATACAGCCATTCCATTCCCAGCTCAGAATAACAGGATCGCTGGCATGAATACTAGGATATTTGAATCACTGGCATGCACCTTATCTTAGCAACCATATCCACATTTGCTTAATTTAAATAATTAATAATGTGAACAAAATATTGTTTTTCATTCAGCTGGTAGCGTTTTCAACCTAAACATATTATTTTAAAAAAAATAAAAAATAAAAAAAAACAAGCCTCTAGGCTATTTCCTTCAAAAGTTACATGCAATATTGTGATTACAAATGTAAACGTCAAAATATTTTTTTTCTATTTTCCATAATATTAAATGGGATCTGCAGTTCTTTTGAATGGTAACAGAAGATATGTCGTCATATACTGTTAGTTCCTTTGAAATCGAGTTGCTCACTATGTGTAAACCCAGCTTCCATGCCCCTTGAGCAATTAGAATCACTTTCTGTCTTTGCGCCAGACAACTAGTCTACAAGGGTGCAACATTTCCTTTTCCTGGCTGCTGGGAGATATGACGACTTGAGAGGGGACCACTACAGACATCTTCCCAGAGCAAATAATATGTATTTTTAAGGGCATTTAATTATTTATTTTATTTATTTATAGCATTTGTGTAATTCCCAGACCCATGGGTATCACAGTGTTTTTACAGAAGGATGAAACATATATTAGATAGCAGCCAAATTAATGGTGGCTGCTATTGTTCAGGTAGAGAGAGGCATCTTTGTAGTTGCAGTGGTGCACAAGTCAACATTTTGAGCCGGACTCCAATAAGAAATTCTAAAAATATATTCCTAATAACTTTTGACTGCTGGGATGGATTTGGCCGGAATTCTGAAGACAATTAGGGAGGCACGGGCCCCCTCCAGGCTGCAAAATTTGGGAAAGTTCTGTTAAAAAATAAAAATGTTATTAAGAAAAAGAAATACATATTTGCGGCCTAGCCGCATTCATTTTCCCATAGACAAAAAAGGTCTGTTTTTACTCCACCACACAACACAAACCGCTGGATGGATTTGGATGAGGTCCAAAACAACTTGGGCAAGAACGGTGGACTCACGATCCATGTGTGCTTTAGTGTTATTCCATCCGTTAATCGCTCTCCTGCAACGTCCAGTAGTTTTTAACAATATTTGATGGAAAAGGGGGTGCCCACCTCTCCAAAATAGGTAGCTATATCTCAGATAATTGCCAAGAAACTGTGTGAACCAGCCGCCATCTTCTTTTTCCTTGATCCAAGGGATTGCCGCAGCTATAGCTGAGGATATCAGAAGACAAAATGCAGGAAAAATGCCATTTACTTGGCAAAAACATGCAACTGCCAGCAGGCTAGAGGTTGGGGGAGGCCTGAGTTCGCAACACAAAGCTTTTGTAACCTCCGATATAGCCATCAAAAACTGACATCTAAAAGCAAACTGCATCACAGAAAAACTGTGTGTTGTGTGGGGGAATGGGAGAGGGCAGGTTCCGGAGGCCATCTGGGTAGTGTGGGTAGTTGACACAGATGAGGGGGGCACTTGGTGAGGGCCTGGGGGGGACAGAAAGGTTTTTTTTTGGCCATTTTCTGATATTCACAGCGATCTGCAGTCCATACGCTTGAAATAGGCATGTGGGACTCCCATCCATTATTTATTCATATATTTATTGGCTATTTATAATGTGTCTATAGACAATGTGTTGCAGTAACTGGGACCGACCTTACTTCACTTCAAAGCGAGGTCGGAGCCAGCCCCCTCAGGCCATCAAGGACTTTGGTTACTGCACAAATTGGAGACAGTCTGCAGTCCTCAAAGTCTACTATCTTTTATATATAACAAAACAACTGTTAAAGCAGGTAAAAATCAGTATGTGATTGATGAACGCCTTTGAGGGATGCGTTGCAAGTGAGAGGCCAAAGGCCCTGGCTAGTGGGTCAAGTAGTGTTTTAAAATGAACTGTGGGCACGGATGAGCGCCATGGCTATTGGTTTGTTAGTGTTCTATAATGGGTGGAAAAAACAATGGAATAAAAAAACAAAACCTTGAAATTCTTGGAAAAAACAGGGACGTTAAAGTGTGAACTTAATGCAGAAAAAAAACCTCAGCTAAAGCCACCTTAAATTTGCACCCTCTGTTGTGCAGACTATAACCACAATCATATCAGAGATGACATCCCTGGTGACATCAATGGTGACATCACTAATTGTATCATCTATTACATCTCTGACAACATCACTGTTGGAGTCATTGGTGACATCACTGTTTACATGTTATATAACACCACTGATTACATCTACGATGAAATCAAACATAATATCATTTAAGACTTAACTAATAAAAGCTTTGATTAACTAAATAACAATTTATGCTCTGCGCTGCCATGGCCAAGGTTGTGGACACAGTGCATGGCCGAAGGCCCTGGCTAGTGGCTGGTTAGTGTTGTACAATATACAGTGGGCCCAACCAAAGCATGTAGCCTCTAATGTGTTACAATATACAGTGGGCATGGCCGAAGGCCATGGCTAGTCACCAATGAGTGTTGTAAAATACACAGTGTGCACGGCCAAAGTCCGTGACCACTGGCCATGGCCGAACACTAAGACTAGAGGTCGGTTAGTGTTGGAAAATATACAGTGAGAATGCCGAAATGCCCTGAACACTAGCCATGGCTGAAGTCAATGGCTACCGTCCATGGTTACTGTCCCTCAATGAGTTATAAAATACATGAGGATGGCCACAGGCTTTGGCCACTGATTGAAGACCATAGCGAGTGGCCCCTTAATTTGGTAAAATATACTGTGTGCATGGCTTTCGGCTGTGCCCACTGGCCATGACCAAAGGCCATAGCTAGTGGCCCTTTAATGTGTTAAACTACACATTGGGCACAACCAAAGGCCGTGGGCACTGGCCATAGCCGGTTAGTGTTGTGATCTAATCAGACATTCTATCTGTGAAGTCATAGATTATGTAATTAGTGATGTCACTGGTGATGTCATCAGGGATGTCATCTGATATATGATATGATATGGCATTTATAACGCGCCTATACACAAGTGTTTCAAAGCCCGACGAGGCAAGGGATGGGGAACAGAGGGAAGACAGAGGCAATGATCTTATTAGGCCAGGTGACACTGAGATTGTGCAAGTGGGGAGGGGGAGAAGTGCGATGGGAAAGGGGAAGGGCTGTGCAGTCCATAGGATAAACATTAAAATAAATAAAACCAATAAATAAAAGGTGCTGACATCAGGTGTCAAGTGCTAGTAGGGGGGTGTAGGGATACAGAAACAGCCCCTGAGTGCAAGGGTTGACAGGGGGGCACTGCAGGTGTGCAACTGGCGGGAGGGAACCTGGACCAGAAGTCAGAGTGTAGCCAGGTGACCAGAGCAGTTTCAGTCAGCAGATCAGCAAGCGGGTGTAGTAGAGAAAGCAGAAGCAAAACAAAAGGTCTTGAGGAGCTTCTGGAACCTGAGATGGTTCTCCTCAAGTTTTAGAGAGGCAGGAAGGCTGTTCCAGAAGGAGGTCCCAGCCAAAGAAAGATCTACCACCAACTCATTGCTTGGAGAAGCGTCTGATCCTGTGGGAGTTGGAGGCAGATGAGCTTGAGAAGGAAGATATTTAGGAAGAGAGAGTTGAATGCATTGAGGCCCCAGGCCCGAGAAAGCCTTGTGGACAATGCAGTGGGTTAATCCTCCAGCCACTCGAAGCCAGTGCAGAGATTTCAGTCTTGGAGAGATACAATCCCTGGGCTTGAGGCAAAGGACAAGTCTTGCAGCCCTGTTTTGGATGAATTGAAGAGGGCCGAGTGTAGAGGCATGCAGATTTAGAAAGAGGCTGTTGCATTAGTCCAGCCTAAAGAAAACCAGAGTTCTGGAGACAGTAAACTTCTGGGGAAAGGAAAGGAATAATACCTCTGAGGAGGTGCAGCTGATAGTGTGACTTCTTAGAGACATCAGAGATGTGAGGAGAGAAGGAGAGTGTGGAGTCGAAGATGACCCCATGGTTTTTAGCCTCACAGGTGGGTGCAAGAAGAGGGCCAAGAAGGGCCGGCTATAGAGTGACAGGAAAGGAGGGAGCAGGTGTGCCGATGAGGAGAATCTCAGTCTTACTGGCATTAAGGCAGAGATCATTGGCAGCACACCATTCCTGGATAGCAACAGACAGTCAAGAGATGAGAGAAGGAGAAGTGGTGGCGGAAGAGTGCCTTAAAATGATCTGAGTGTCATCCGCAAAGTACTGAAAGTAGGGACAGAGTGCAGCAATGTGGTGAGCAAGAAGTGCCAGGTATTGGTTGAACAGCCGGGGAGAGAGGTTAGACCACTGGGGAACACCACAGGTGGAGATAGAGATAGAGGAGAGGAAGCAATCAAGTTGAACCTGGGAGGGTCGATCGGAGAGGAAAGAAGTCAGCCAAGCCAGTTCCTGATCGGTGATACCCATGTATTCACAGAGACGGTTTAGGAAGATAGCATTGTTGACCATGTCAAAGGCAGTAGAGAGATCATGTAAGATGAGGACATGGGGTGGGGTTGGAATCGAGGTTGGAGAACAGGCCTTCACAGATGTTCAGGAGAGCAGTTTCTGTGCTCTGGCAGCTCTGAAGCCAGACTGATCATCATGGAACCAACCAACAGATTCAGTGTGAAGATTAAGCTGGGAGAAGGCCAGCTTTTCCATGAGTTTGCCCAGGAAAGGAGTTATTGAGATTGGGTGATAGTAAGCCAGGCAAGAGGGGTCGGCAGAGTGTTTCTTAAGAAGATGGTACACAAGAGAGTGCTTCTATGGGGAAGGGAAGACTCCATTGGTGAAAGAGTGGTTGCAGAAGTCAGCCAGAGCAGGAACCATGGTGTCAATGTAGTCCTTGATGGTTTTGGAGGAACAGGGGTGAACCTGTTTTGATGAGACTTTCATAGATCAGACTTGTCTAGAAATCTAGAAGTTTTAGAAATGAAATGAGAAGTCAGTGCTGTGCAGAGGGCCTGAGAAGAGAGGTAGAGACTGCAACAGGATTGGCCAGCTCCTTGCAGATTTTAAAGAATTTGGCCAAGTTGTTAGATGCCTCCAAGATGCAGGCTTGGATGTGGGCTCTCTTCTTTGTGGGGAGAGAGAGCCGGTATTGCCTTTGGAGCAGGCGGCAGGACAGTTTTTCAGAGGATGAACCAGAAGCACACCAGTTCCTCTGAGCCACCCTGCACTTGCGTTTAAGAGTGACGAGGTCTGAGTCCTGGCTTTGGGCTACAAGCGGATCCTCATTGTTAAGACGGATTTCTGAACTCTGTCCTGGTGACGCAGAAGTTCAGAAGGCCAACCTAATTACTTGGAACAGGGTAACCTCTGGACGAGCCAGACCAATCAATGTAGCGATCGCGGCGGTGAAGACTAGGTCTCAAGAGAGGTGAGGGTGACTGAAAGCCCGCAATGAGCACACAAAGCAAGATCACTTACAAACTACTCCAAACAGTTGTTATATTAAAAATATATACACATTTATTTCAAGGCCTTTAAAACAATGACCGTAGCGAGAAAATCACAATATAACGATAGTAAACCAACACATACCATATCAACACAATATATATACAAATACAACAAGTCTCAAGCGTTATATGCACGAAATGTGTAGTCCACCTAAAAGGGAGGGAAAACAGGCAGTGCGCAATAATGCTTAGACCCACTTCGCCTTCAGAGGCACCTAACTAGATGGAAGTCCGAGCCCTGCAAAGAGTGGTGCCTTGTGCTCAAAAGTACCTGCACGCGCTGGTGCCAACGGGCAAAAGGAGAAGCTCTTTGAGGGAAATCAGGCAGTTCAGTTTAGTGCACAAAAGAAGAAGAACAAGTTCCGCGACTTAAACGCAGCCTCCACAGTGGGCAGAAGCAGAGCGAGTACGGAAAAGGGTGCTGTTTGACACAGTGGGGAAAAGCAATGGGCTCCTGCAGGAGGGCGACCAGATCCTAGCTATGCTACTCACCGGTCCCCGATGCAAGCAGACCCAGGTTTCTCCGCATCAGTTTCAGCAGCTGGCAGGTTCAGAAGAGCAGGGAACGCCTCGTCATCGTGTTGAGTAAAAAGACGTCCCAATCGAAGAAACCCGCACAGTTTGTTACCACAGCAGGGCAACGGAGCGGCCGTGTGTATCTGAGCCAAATGTACACTACTCACTTCAGACCTGGGAACGCCAAGTGTACGAAGCGTGTGAGAGTGACAAGGACTCGAAATACTACACAACCTGGCGGCGGTTACAGAGCAAGACTCCCGTGTAAGCTGGTCAGTCAGCTGGATGGCCCAGAGACGCTTCCAAAGGCTTACTGGCAGGAGATGGTGAAGATGCCGAGAATAGCTGTTCCCGCTATTCCAAGGGTCGAAGTACCAGGACAGGCCTTCTGGTTCGATCAAAGGTGAAAAGGGTTTCACAAGGCGACAGCAGTGCAGAGGAGAAGTCCTTCAGCGGGTCAACAGCGATTCCTCGGTCCAGCCTCTTGGTTGCAGGATACTTGGCTCCTGTATTCCTTCGTTCGTGAGAACTCAGGAGATCGACATGGTAGTGGTGTTTCCAGCCCCCTCTTATCCATGGTTCCCTTCGCGCCAAAACGGAGGGGACCCAATGGGAGATCCGCTCATCAACACTCACACCATTCGTGGACCAATCACGGACCACGGTGGTCCCAGGCATTCACACCACCCTAGACTCTCTGGCACCCAGGATGTGTATTGGGACCAGACATCCCAGCCCACATCCTGGAGGCACACACAAGACATGTAGAAGCCCGCGAAAGCATCCGTGTTTCGCGGGAAAGTACATGCCCAAATAAGGAAGGCCCCGGGTCGGCTCGACCTGGGGAAGGTGAAGGGAGCAAGACGGTCAGCGGACAGGACAAAGGAGCCTTGTGGTCTGGCCATTTTGGGGGCCAGGCCACCATTTTGGGTAAAGCGCGAGAAACGCGCTTAGAATGCCAAAAGGAGCTCAAAACACAAGAAACGATCGCTGCCACCATTCCTGTCCCTGAATCACTTGCACCAATCAGATACAATCCTAAACGAGTATCTAGGGCCTGTAGAAGGCTAGAGACCCAAGAGAGCTGTAACTTAGCTTACAGTGCCCTCTTGTGTCATGTTGCACGAAAGCCGCAACATGATAAAAGAAACTACGGGAAACAGCGTTCCCCGGTACTGACTGTCTTAAGGGCATGTCAGTTTCCCCGTAAGAAAGGAGCTAAAGCCCAGAGGAGTGCGGCAGAAGGCTGCACTTCTCTGGTAAAGTCAAGAACAAGGTGAAAAACAACAGCAAAAAGTTTAGGGGTTGCCACATGGAAGGAAAATAACCTACAATTACGAAATCTTTCCTAACACTCATTACAAAGGCAATAAAATCAAGAGTATCAGATATAGTAGAGTGGAGCATGGAAAGGGCTGTGTCGGGGTGTGAGTCAGCCAAAGGGAGAGAGGGGGTGAGAAAGTGGAGGTGAAAGCCTCAACGGACACACGCCTAATGGGTCAGATAACCAAGAAGGTAGGTGGCAGTGCTGAGATGGCTTGGCCCGAGGGGTAGAGAGGTCGAGCTGGGAGGAAAGAGAAAGTGATCACTCCAGGAGAGAGGAGTGCTGAGAGGGATAGAAAGGGAAAGGTCTGAAGAGATGAAAACATCCAGAGTGTGACCTGCTAGTGAGCCGGGCAAGAGGGGAGAAAGAGTGAGAGAGAGAGAGTCGCAGAGGTTGTGAAAGAGTCTAGAGGAAGGGCAGGAAGCATCCTGGTGAATGTTAAAGTCTCCAAGAAGGAGGAGAGTGGTTGAGACCAGGAGGGAAGAGGAGAGGTCCACCCACTAACAGAGAAAGGATGAGATCTGACCATGTGGCCGATAGATGGTAGCCACAGTAAGGGAATGGCCAGGAGAGAGAGAATGCCTTCAGATGGAGTATTCAAAAGAGGAGTACTACTGCATAGGAATGACAGAAGCAGGAATCCACTCTGGGAAGATCAGGGCTACCCCCCACCCCCCGGAACGATTGTATCTAGGCGTGGAGAGGACCTTGTAGCCATCAGGGAGCAGAGTTTCAAAGCTTGTGACAGAGCTGGCTGTGAAGCATGTCTCTGTGAGACCGAGGACATCAAGGTCAAGATCTTTCAGGAGGCGGCAGATGTCAGAGGAGTGCTTGACTGCTGAGTGAGAGTTGAGAGTGGCAATATGGAGAAGGTTGCCATCCTTGAAAGACTTCCGGGAGGGGTACAAATCAGAGGTATGCTCTGTGGAGGTGTAGAAGAAGCCAGAGGGGGTGCAGAAGAGGAATGAGGAGAGGGCTAGGTAGCCAAGTAGGAGAAAGCAGGGGGAGGCAAGTAAGCAAAGTGAGAAGAGAGGGAACAGCAGGAGAGGAAAGGAAATTGATGAGGTGCGGGAAGCGTCTATCAAAGAGGAAAAGGTTGACCTGAGGGCCTTGGACCAAGACAGTACCATTCAGGTAAACATTGATGATGACCTTAGAGGAGTGGTAGGGGGCCAGGAGGACCTCCAATCGGGTGCCACCATTAATGGGAGAAGAAGCAAAAGGAGAAAGCACAGAGACCATATGAAGAGTCCGTAGGTCTAGCAAGGGAATGTAAAAAAAGGATGTCAGCGAGGGTTTGCCTGGAGGAGGCGCTGGTATAGGTGTCAGCGATAGGGAGGCTTGGGTTGGAGACCAGGATGATCTTTTTAAACTTCTTCCTTCTAGATTCAGTGAGGAGAGCAGGATAGTCGATAGAGAAGCAGTTATAAAAGATAGGGAGAGGAGAGAAGAGAAGAAGAGGAAAGAGGGTTGGAGGGGGGTGGGGAGACACTAGGGAAGGACACAGGGAGGGGTGCAAGCAGACGAGACAAAGAGGGACAAGACAATAATCAACAATTGAACAATATGACAAGAGCTAGGAAAATAGTGGAGCAGTTTGCTAAATGAACGATTTGCTAAGAAGACAAAACCAAAACAACATGGACAAACTAGTTGGCGAATGAGAACCTAGAGGAAGGAAGAGTGCAACAGAACACACAGAAGTACACAATAGGACAGGGCAGTCAGTGAGGTGCATACAAAAAACACAGAAACCAACACAGGAGAAATAGGCGAAAGTGGACCTAGATGAGGGAGGAAAATAAGGAGAAATTCAGCCAGTGTTAGCAAAAAACAGCGAAAGCCAACCTAGATGAGGGAAGAACAAAGGAGAAATACAAGCAATGTAAGCAAAACAAGGCAGTCAGTGAGGAAAAACAACAGCAATGAAGAGAGATGACCTATGTAGGCAAGGGTATGGCAGAAACAGGACCGTAGGACAAGCAGTGATCATGGCAGTCCAGGCAGAGCATAGGATGCGTGGGCGCAGAGGGGTCACAGGGGAGGCGCGAGGAAGTGCGTGGAACACACAGTCAGGGAACGAGAGGAAGTTGCGAGACACACGATTAGGGGAGCTGGGATGTCATCATTGTGGTCAAATGATGCACAACTGGGGGCATGATGTTAAGATGGCTTTAGCTGAATTTCAGGGGTTTTGTTTGGTTACGTTCTCACATTAACGTCTACATTCAAGGAAAAACCTTTAGTTGCAGGGATGTTAAGGTGAGAACGTAATGCAAAGAAAAACCTGAAATTACTCTAATGCCCCCTTAATTTCACATCTATGTCTACATCATTATGGCCATGAATATTTGTGAATATCTTCCTATAAATAGTACTGAACGACTGCAGACAAATCCACAATGCTTTATTTTTCATAGGGTTCTTATTATTAGTATGTGGTATTGCTAAAAACGTGGTATTTTATGCCACTCCTATTTTTTTTAATTACATTTATAAATTCGGATCACATGTGATTTTCGTCATGGGGCACATAGAGAGTGAACACACAGACAATATGTTGTTTACCCTCTGCAGTACTTTCTATGCACCACATACATAAATACAACATGCGATCTCAACTCCTAACTTGACAGTATGCTAAGAATAGGAGGTATGTATTATGCCATGTTTTAACAGTTACTAGAAAACGTGTACTGGTCTCTTGTGTTTGTCTTTCTGACACAAAAAAATCCTTTTGTTCAATGCTCTTAAACCATGAAATATTATGGTAATTTACATGATGATGCTTTCTGAACTGAGTCATCCATCATGCCGTGAGCTGCTGCATCCCAACAGTGTCGGTTTATTTGCATCAGCTCTGAAAGAGGTATGGATTACCATTTAAGTGATTGCCTTGGATGTGTGCCACAATCACACAAATTACAAAGTACTGCAATTTAAATGATTAGATGTTGCAAGCTTGCAAGTGAGGTTATTGTTAAATAGTAGTGATGCAAAACTATGCCCTACGTTTCACTAGCAGTCGACTGAAAACATTTCGTGATCTGCATCAGCGGAGACCACGCTTGTTTCAAGCCTTGTTTGTAAACAATGTGTACATTATTTTATTGAAGTTGATAATTTCAAAGAATGGAGACATTGCTAATGTTTACATTTTTGTACAATAAGTTCAGAATATGCAAAAGTAGCAAGAACATTAGCCATTTCAGAATGGTAACAATCAAATGATTAAGTCAGCATACTATATATATATATTATAGATTATAGTTACTAATGAAAGTACAGTAAGGCTGCTAGGTTTATTATAGACACACTAATTACATAAGTAGCTGCACCTTATTTTCTAGGTGTAATGAGGGCAACCCTACCTCATATGTGGCGAGTAAGCTGACTTACTAGCTGAAACATACCCACAGCACTATACCTCTTTATGTTAGGGCACTACATTTACCAATCCAATCAATTCAATAGTTTGTTGATTTTTTCTTTTTTTTCAACTATTAACAAATATTTATTTTCACAGGTTTCAAGTAATTATTTTCACAGTTTTCTAGTAAGGCATGGTCCTCATTTCATAAGGCACTGAATTAGCAGTCACAGATACTTGATAATTATAATCCAAATCTGCACAACAAATAAAAATTAAATAATAGGAAAATGCAACATGTTTTGATCCATTGGATCTTCTGCCAGGCTATTCATTGAATAAAATAAAATAAAACACATATTATTTACTTATTCTTTGGGGTACATCTTTGGATATCTTATTCATCTCCACCTCTCGCAGCCACTAAACTAAGTCACACCATCCATATCTGATCACTCAATTGTTACCAACACCATCTCCTTTCCACCCTCTGACCTATCCTCACCACTTGCTTCACCTATTACTAAAAGGAAATGTAAACCTTCTGCAGTTCTCCCCTTCCTCTCTGACCTAGAGTTCTCACTCTCCTCCTTCACACCCTCTGCCTTCTCCAGCTTCCAATCCCAACTATATGACTCATTCTCCTCTGACTTTCCACTGCTTACTTTCACCCATATGTCTCAGCATCTTCAGCCATGGGACTTCCCATTCTAATGCTCTCTCCGCACCGACATGCATCAGCTGCAGTGCAAAGGGAGGCGTACCCATTCGCATGAGGACCTGCAACTCCACCTCTCTGGCCTGAACTCTCTCAACTCCACTCTTGATAGAACCAAATGGGAAACCTACCCAACCCTCATTGATTCTCACTCCAACCATCCTTGCCAGCTATAGGGCCCCCTAACCTCACTCCTCCTAAGTCTATGCCTATCAACTCCACTCTCAGAGTTAATGACGTAGCTGAAAACTGCAAACATTTCAAACATTAGAGACTCTCTCCTGACTTTCCTCACAATCCCTCCTCCTCCATGTTACACTCTGCCTATTCTACCATCATCCTATGCCTCAATCCCCCACTTTATACACACAAATACTGATGAAGTGCTTTTTCTACTTATGAAGGCCAAATCCTGAATGCCCCAACAAACCCTCTTGCTCCTCAGCTGGTCAAGTCTATTATTGCTTTAGTGGCCTCTCGCCTCGCAGAACTCTTCAACCTGTCCTTCATCTCGGCTTGCTTTCCCCCCATTTTCAAAACAGCCACGCTCATCACACTCCTAAAAAAGCAATGGACACACCCAAACCTACTTAATAACTTTTGCCCTGTGCCCCTCCTTCTGCACTACTCTAAAGTGCTTGAAAGGGTTGTGTTCAGACGTTTTACCAATTTCTTAGACATTCACAACCTTTGAGACCACCTACAAGGATGTTTCTACTCCTGTCATTCCACGGAAACTGCTCTCCTGAATATGTCGAATGTCATCACCTTTCCAACCTATCCTTTATCGTAATTCTCCTTGACCTGTATACTGTCTTTGACACTGTCAATCACTCTGCTATCCATAATACTCTCTTTCTTCTCGGGATACACGATCAAACCCTTGCCTGGATTGAATCTTACCTTGTACCTTGCCAATTTCCTGTCTCCTGGTGTGACAACACCTCATCTCACTCCTCTAACTGTTGGTGTTCCGCAAGTTTCTGTCTTGGGATCGGTCCTCATTACACTCTATACCTGTGCTCCCGGGGCACTCATCTCCTCCTTTGGTTTCTCTGACACACCAATCGTTTTCTCTTTTCATGAACTCTCCTCTGATCTCTCTAATAACATTTTCAAACTGTCTCTCTGGCATTAAATATTGGAAGGCTTTGCACTCTCTGATATTAAACTCTAGCAAAACAGAGGTACCCCTCTTCCCTGCCAAACACTCTCTCATCTCTTCCTCTGCCTAGCCAGTTCCCACCTGATACTCTCCCCTACTCTTCTTCAGCTAGAAACCTCAGCATCATCTATGACCCTTTGAACAACTTCTCTACTTTCATCTCCAAAACTGGAACAGCAGCTCTCCTTAACCTCCTACATTTTAGGAAAATCAGGCACCTCCGTTCCTTCAACACTGCCAAGCATCTCTTAAACAATCTTGTCTTCTCTAAACTGGACTACTGTGCCAGTATCCTCTTTGGTCTCACCAAATACGCTTTATATCCTCTTAACCAAATCATGAACCCCTTCACTTCCTACCTACTTCCTCATATGCACCGTCATCAGGATGGATGGCTTACGATGCAAAACAGGGCAGATTTAAATGTCTTCTCCTGGTTCACAAGTCTATCCATGGTAATGCGCCACCATATCTACCCTCTATCCAACTCTACAAGCCTTCTCATAAACTGCGCTCTGCCTCCTCAGCTACCCCTTGTGTCTCCTTGCGCTCACTGTGCTTCCTCTCGCATTCGCTCTTTCCCTCTTCTTGCTTCACTTGCATGTAATTCTTTTCCCCCTGACATCTGAGAAACAGTCCACATGGATTTGTTCAAATCCAAACTAAAAGCCTATGTCCTCGCCTCAGAGTTACCGTCTAGACCTACCTCTCTTCTGCCTGCTAGCTAACATTTTACCCTCCCCTCCAGCCTGCCTTGGTCCCTCACTTCCTCTACCTCCATTAGAGCACTTCAACCATCATGGTCACATCCCTAGGACAGCTGACCATACCGCCTACCTGCACTTAAAAATGTCCAATGTTTGTTGTCCTTAATCTATTTATGTCCACTTACGTATTGTCCCCAGTGACTGTTCCATGTACTCCCCTCCACAACCTGGTCAGAATGTCCCTCAAATCGATTCCATTGTAAGAAACTCAAAGCTTCCCTCAAATCTGATTTCTTATCTGTTGTACATTATTTTGTGCTCAAAAGAAAAGTGTTCCTCCTGTATATAAATAAATAAAAATAAATAACTCATTGCATCGCAAAATTCCCTGTTTTTTTTTATTTGACTCCAAAGTATAAACTAAAGTGATGTGGTAATACTTCCACATTATAAGAATCAACGTTACAACTCGTAAAGCTCTTGCAGGACAAGATCGCTGTGTTGAGTGACGCATGTGCGCAGGAAACGATGCCCAATGAAACGTAGCACATTTGCTACGTCCACGTTTACGAGCCTATATAATCCAAGGTTCGGACAGTCTGTGGCAAATCCCTCGAACGACAAGACTGCTGTGTTGAGGGACACAGGTTCACACGAGACGATGCCCTATGAAACGTAGCACATTTGCTATGTCCACGCTTCCGAGCCTTTATAATCCGAGGTTAGGATCCTCTGCGTCAATGCCCTTGCAGGACAGGTCCACAGTGTTGAGTAATGCAGGTGTGCAGGAGACACTGCCCAACAAAATGTAGCACGTTTGCTACATCCCCACTTCCGAGCCTATATAATCTGAGTTTTGGACCCTCTGCGGCAAGGTCCTAACACGACAAGACCGCAGTGTTGAGCGACAAAGGTGCGCAGGTCATGCTGCCTGACAAAACGTAGCACATTTGCTACGTCCACGCTTCTGAGCCTATATAATCCGATGTTCAGACCCTCTGTGGCAATGCTCTCACAGGACAAGACCATGGTGTTGAGTGGTGCAGGTGTTTGGCGGTGATGGGGTTGCGGCACAGACAGTGAGTGCGGACAGCTCACCCTCCTGTCTGCGGCTGCCAGTTAGGAAGTTGTGGGAGAGTCAGCTTGATCTGCTCTCCGTAGCCCTTCTGATATGGTGCCCTTTCTCCCCTGACTTGTGTCTCCCCTCCCACGGAGACTTGTCTCTCTGCCCGTGCCGATTTGGCCAAGTGCATTCCTTTCCCTTTTCCGTAGTCGCTTGTATCCCATGTTACCTTTGCTTCCAACCCGCGTGGTTCCATTGCACTCCTTTATCGCGTTGCGCTCCCTCTCCCCTTTAATCCTTGTCTTTGCCCCTGAGCGTCCTCTGCCCACGTGCATGCTCCCACACCCCTTCAATCCTTGGCTGCACTTGCGTGTCCTCTGCCCACGTGGTTCCCTCACAAACCTCAATTGCGTGTACTCTGCACCCCTTCCATCCTTGGCTGCTCTCATGCCTTTGCGTCCTCTGCCCACTTGGTCCCCTTGCAATCCTTGAACGAGTGTGCTCCACACCCCTCACATCCTTGGCTATGCTTGCACATGTGCGTTCTCTGCCCATGTGGTTTCCCTCGTAATACGTGGTCGCATGTGCTCCACGCTCCTTCCATCCTTGGCTGTGCTCATGCACACACATCCTCTGCCCATGTGGTTCAGTCGCAATTCTTAATCGCGTGTGCTCCACACCCCTTCCATCCTGGACTGCGCTTGCACCCACGTTTCCTCTGCCCGCGTGGTGCCCCTGCATTCTGATCGTGTGTGCTCCCATACTCCCTAAGTCTCTAGGATGTGTGCATTCCCCTGTGATCTGAGATCGCTCGGGTCTCACGCAAGCCTCGACTGTGAGGCTCCTGCATTTTGCTTGCATCCCAGGCGCGATCGCTCCCCAGATCCCATGGCTCCTGCGCAATCTTTGGTTGCACATGCTCTCCCACCTTGTGGGCGTAGTGTGTCCCCACGCATCCCTCGATTGCATGTGCCCCCCTGCAAACCCAGCCTGGTCCGTGACCGGCTGCACATTCTTGCTACCCTCTTCCGTGCCCTTTCCCCATCCCAGCCCCTTCCCTCACCCTTTGTTACTACTCTGTGTTCTGTTGCTTTCTTCTTCCAGTCCCCTATTTGTTTGACTACTCTGTTCTTGAGTCTGCTATCTTTGATTGCTGTATACTTGTACTGCCTACTTCTGGATGTTTTTCACTCTCCTCCTTTATGTTCCATTGATCATTGTTCTGCTACTTAGTCCTCGTACTGCTGGTTGTTCCCTCACTTCGTACTGCCAATATCCTTGTGGTGTTCTTTTTCTTTCAGGTTCCCTTAGTTGTTTTTTGATCTTTTAACTGGTTGGTTACTCATGGCTACATGACCGCTTTCCTTTTTGTCTCATCAAGCCCATCTTGAATTGAATTTGCCAATGTATATCCTCTGGCTTGTTCTTGTATCATCTGCTTGCACCCCTCCTCTTTGTGCCTACCCCTAGTGTCTCCTCCCCTCACTTTTGTTTTCCTCCTTTTCCCCACACCCTTCCCTCTGCTTCCTCTATGGGGCTCTCTGCCTCTCCTATCTTCTATAACTGCTTTTACATTGACTATCCTGTCCTTCCTACTAAGTCTGGTAGGAAGAAGTTCAAAAGGGATATCCTGGTCTCCAACCCAGGCCTCCCCATCGCTGATACCTACACCAGCGCTTCCTCCAGACAGACCCTCACTGACATCTTCTTTGTCGTTCCTTCTCCAGGCCAATGGACTCCACATATGGTCTCCATACTCTCTCCTTTATCCTACTCCCCCCATTAATGTGGCACCCGGTGGGCGGTCCTCCTGGCCCTCTTCCAATACTCTAAGACCATTATTAATGTTTACCTAAATGGAACTGTCTTGGTCCAAGGCCTTCAGTCCAACCTCCTGCTTTTTGACAGCCGCCTCATTAATTGTCTTTCTTCTCCTGCTGTCCCTTTGTTACCTTATCAGGCTCCTCTGCCTCCACCGTCTGCCACCTCTTTGGCTTGCTCTACTTCTCTCTGGCCGCCCTGCTGCTTCCCACCTCCACCACCTCTCTGGCGTCTGCACCCTCCTCTCCTTGGCTGCTTTGCCTTCTTATCTTTCCCCTCTGTGAACTCTCAGGCTCTTCCTACACATACACAGGACGTACCTCAGACCTGTACCTCTCCACAGAAGTCTTTAAAGGATGGCACATTTCTCAACATTGCCAATCTCAACTATTGTTCATCTGTCAAACACTCCTCTGACATCTGCCATCTCCTGGAAGAACTCAACCTTGCTGTTCTCGGTCTGACCGAGACGTGGTTCATTGCCCGTCACACTACTCCCTGATGGCTACAGGATCCTCTCTGTACCGGCAACCATCCATCCCGGTGGGGGTGTAGCCTTGATCTTCCCAGAGAGGATCCCTGCCTCTATCCTTCCTATGCAGGTCTATTCCTCCTTTGAATGCCTGCACTGCAGGCTCTCTCTCTCTCCTGGCCGTTCTCTTACTGTGGCTACTATATACCGCCCAACTCATCCTCCTCAGAGACCTCAACATCCACCTTGAAGCTTCCTGTCCTTCCTCTGGGCTCTTTAGCAACCTCTGTGATTCTCTTTCTCTCTCTATTCTTCCCTCTGGCCCGACTCACTTTGCAGAGCACACCTTGGATGTTCTGATCTCCTCAGACCTCCCCCTCTCTAACCCTCTCACCATTCCTCTCTCTTGGAGTGTCCACTTTCTCCTCTCCTCTCATCTCTCTCTCTCTACTCCTCAGGCCGAGCCACCTCCAGCACTGCCACCCACCTTCTCGGTCATCCAACCCATGAAGCGTGTGTCAGCTGAGGCTTTCACCGCCACTTTCCCTCCCCCTCCTGCACCTCTGGCTGACTCAAATCCTGACACAGCCCTTTTCAACCTCCAATGTTTTATCTCTTGACACTCTTGATGTACTTGCCCCTGTCATGAGGATCTGTTTGAAGCCCAAAGCCAAGTGCAACTCTTGGCTAAACACAAGTGTAAAGTGGCTGAGAGGAAGTGGAGGGGATCATGTGCATCCTCTGACAAACTGGCCTGCTGCCTGCTCCTGAGGCAGTACCGACTCTCTGTTCACACTAAGAAGAGAGCACACATCCAAGTCTCTCTGACATCTAACAACTCAGCCGAATTCTTTAAAATCTGAAAGAAGCTGGCCAATCCTGCTGCAGTCTCTGCCTCTCCTGTTCTCTCCCAGGCCCTTTGCACGACCTTGGCTTCACATTTCATCTCTAAAACCGAAGACATCCTGTCAACCCTCTCTTCCACTCATCCTTCTTCCTCTACCTCTGGACTCCCTGTGGCTGTCTCTCCTCCTCCCTTCTCTTTCTTTCCTTTGTTCACCCCTGACAATGTTTCTAGACAAGTCCAATCTATGAAAGTCTCATCAAAACTGGTTCTTCCCTGTTCATCCGAACCCATAGAGGACCACATTGACACCCTCGCTCCAGCCTTGCAACCACTCTTTCACTACTGGAACCTCCCCCTCCAACCTCTGAAGCACTCCTTTGTGCATCATCTTCTTAAGAAACCCTCAGCCAACCCCTCCTGTCCAGCTAACTATCGCCCAATCTCCATTACTCCTTTCCTGGGCAAACCTTTGGAAAAGCTGGCCATCTCCCAGCTTAACCCCACACTGAATCTGCTGGTTGTCTCCATGACCATCAGTCTGGCTTCAGAGCGGCCAGAAGCACGGAAACTGCTCTCCTGAACATCCGTGAAGAATTGCTCTCAAACCTTGACCCTAACCATCCTTCTGCCCTTATCCTCCTCAATCTCTCTTCTGGTTTTGATACTGTCAACCATATCATTAATCTGCGCCCCAGCCAAACCAAAGAAGCTCTCTAGACTAAACAGGAGGGAATTATACATTTCCGGAATGACAGTTTCATGCTCCAGACAATCCCATGTCAGTACTCGTCCGTAGTGAACGCTAATCGGCAGACCGACCACAGGTCTATCAGGATGCTCCACCAAGGGTGATATGAACACAGGATCTACCATCATAATTATAGGGTAATGATAACTTGCAGGTCAATTTTGCACTACAAAATCTATACTAAGGGACCAAATCTCTAAATTAACTAAAATATAATCATCAGACTGGTGCAATTGGCTACATAGAAAGTTTTATAGGCTGTGGAATCACCCTCAAAATGGCCTTAACAGGATACTCGACTAGATGACATTAATAAACTTGCCACTTCCACAGTATTTTTATACGTGCTCCTAGAGGGGAGGGCAACCAGTTCACCTAAACCCCAAGTTCTATCTTCGTCATCTAAGATATTAGCCATAATTTCTAGAGGGTCAAACTGGAAATTGAAATCTCCCATGACAAGCATATTTATTGAGTCTGGCTGATTAAGTCTCCAAGCATCAACAAGATCATAAAGAAGCACAAAAAGTCACCAAATTCAACCACCACAATGCTCTCAGAAAAGCTGCTCCTTTCTTAGTAATAGGCTGTCTTCCTCCACCTCATCTTCCTCAGCCAGTACTGTAACCACACAGCCTACTTCTGTGGTACACAAAATCCCACCAGCTACCTTGCAAGCAATAAAAGAGGTTGTTGATTCATATCTTTCGAAGACAGCAGTCCTCGGTATATACTGCAACACACCACCCTGCAGGGGGGAGCAATTTCGAAGTGCTTATGAAGCTGTAATCAAGGAGCATGAGAAACACTGCCTTAGATATAACACACATACAACATCTTCCCCCTGTCCACCCGCCCCTCCATATTAGTGCCGGGTGCCTCTTCCCTCATTTACCTCCCCACCTTACATTCTAACCTCTCCACCAAAAAATAAATTATCAAAAAACAACAAACGAAGGTTACTTTAGGAACCACCTTTCACAGTTATATATATAACAACACAAAAATCGTACAGACTCCATCTACTTTACATTTCACAGTAAAATACAGAGACTGAATAAGATTTTCCAACATTCCCATTAGCATTTTGTGTTATGTTAATGGGGTTGTGCTATTCATTGCCAGTTCTAGGGACTGGAATGGGGTATAACGGCCTGCTAGCCCAAGTTATCGGTGCAAGTGAAGCAAGGGTGGATAACGAGGGCTCCGGACCATTATCCCCCGTTGCAGCCCCTGAAATGGAGGGTGAAGGCCATTATCAAGCCGAGTTGCCAAAGCGTTAACCTGGGGGTGCTAAAAAATTATTTTTTTTCCTACATCATGATGCGCACGGCATCCTGCTGTAGGAAGGAAAATTCCTTTCCAAGATGGCCACCATCGAAAGGGAAGGGGGGCTCCTCACAGAGCCCCTCTTCCCTATACATGACAGCCTGCAGAAGGCAAAGAGAAAACCCTATGACCATATTCCCACGAGCACATTTTTTTTCCTTTCAAACCTATCCCAATTTTGAAAAACTTTACCACATAGCAGGTCCCTGATGGAGATGGCCACTTTATCCCCATTGGTCGTCCTCTCATGGTCATGGCCAGTAGCCAGATTGACTCAGGCAATCTGGCCACTTCCCATGCCCACAGGCAATATCTCAGTCACCAAAGGTATATCACTATTTTTTGTACATACATTATGACACTTGTCAAAAAATAAAATACAAAACCATTTGCAAAACCTTGCTTTCAGATCCTTGCCAATGCTCCTTACACAGGATTGTTGGAAATCCACCCAGGTTTATTTATTCAAAAGTGTCAAAACGTATGTGCAAAAGTCATATTACTTAGCCCCCACTTGAAAAAATCCATTCAGACTTTGCACAATCATTTAAGGTTGGCTCTCTACTCTTTGTCCAAACTTGTGTCTTCATTCTTCAAATAGCAACAAAGTTATAAACCATCTAAAAATGTTGAGACCCCCATCTAATTTAGCCTCCTCTTGACAAAACCCCACCAAACTTTGCAAAAACATTTATGTCTAGATGTAAATTAGTTTTGAAAACATTTGTGCAGATTTATCAAATGGCACCACATTTATAAGCATTTACACTATATTGAGACCCCCATCTAATTTTGCCCCTCATTACAAAATCCTACCAAACCTTGCAAAAACATGTATATCTATCTAGATATACAATCTTTTTGCAAACTTGTGAGCATATTCATCAAATGGCACCACATTTATAAGTCTTTTCAATATTTTGAGACCCCCCCCTAATTTTGTTCTCTCTTGACACCACACTATCCGAAACCAGGCAGAATCAGGTCTAGAATAAAATTCCAAGTTTTCATGCAGTTTCATTGAGTGGTGTCAAAGTTGTATGCCATCCAAAAACAGCTTTGCATAGATGCTCCCGAACATCTAAGATGTTCGCAGACATTACGGGAATTGCCGGATGGTTTGCGGACATCAGAGAAGAAAAATGCCTTTTTTTTTGCTTTTTAAAGCTATATCTCATCGCATCCTCATAATCTCTCACCTCCCCAAAGATTGTTTGATATGTTTGACAAGTGCAAGTTGTGTTTTTCAATGTGCTTTTACTGCAGTGTTCACAGACACCGGCCGTTGTCCACAAATCCAACATGGCGGGCATTTCCAAAATTCTGACACACCTTATGTTTTTTATTGACCAATCAGCAGGTGCGTCTCATGTCCGTGGACCTCACGTCGGAGGCTGGGTCAATCAGAGGCCCGTCCGCAGAAGGAACAGGGAAGTGAGTCAGCGGACTGAACCCCGTTATCACTGATTTATTTTGACCTACATTTTGGTAGTTTTAAAAACAACTACTTGACGGATTTACACCAAATTTCAGGACCAAGCTGCTGCTCCTGCAGCCAATTTGGAGAAAATCGGTTTAGCAGTTTGGGCTGTTGGTCTGAGTAAATGTTTCTTTCCATTGCGTCTATGGGAAAAACCACACATTTTGGGACCCCTCCTATAACTTTGCTCCCCCTTGACGAAATCTATTGCAGGCCCTGAAATATATGTATGTCACATATTAATACCTTATTACCCATGTGCAAAAAAGCAAGCATGTGTGATTTGGCAGATAAGTATGAATGGGCAATATGTAAACTCCAGTCAATTTCACACAAATTTGCCACATCCAGTGGCAATGAAACACATTTTAACTTTTCCAGTTAAAGTGCATGCAGAGAAGTGCTTTGGTAGTGTCAGTAGCAGTTTTGCAGTGGATGCTACTTTTCCTTACCTGTGAGCAGATTCTACAGGGTGTTGCATCAACCACGCCCCTTGCTTTGGATATCCATTTAAACTTGCAGTGTTGCACTCCAAGAAGAGCTCTGGAAGTGTCAGTAGCAGTTTTGCAGTTCAGCAGCTCAGTACTTTGGGAGCTCTCTCCACACCGAAGTGAGAACCAACTGCATAGTGATTACGTTACTGCCTGCCGGGCGTTAGTGAAATACAAGGCTTTTAAGTGTTGTAATTCACTTTTTTCCCATTAAGTTGTCATGTATTCCTTACAAAGCCTCTCGAAACGTTCAGACCGAGCCATCACCTAAGAAATACCCTAGATGGCTATAGAGCTGCCCCTGCTGACATCACTTAGAGAGGGTGGTGGTCCGGCAACCCACTGCTCCCCTCTGGGCAACAGTCTTCAAGAAATGTGCAAAGATGGGAAAATATGCAATCCTCCTACTCTGTAATTAATTCTGAAGTGCTCTTACCTGTAGATCAAGCCGGGGGCTTCGCAGATGCGCCTGTAAACAACCAGGAGTCGGACGAGGAAATTACATATATTGGATGCTCAAGAAAACCTTCAAGGTCTTATTGAAAATTATTGTATTCATTCTGCGTCCTTCTACTCTGACATGGATGGTCAAGGTGATAACACCAAAATAACGGTAATGGCATACGCTTCCATTCCTCACCCCCAACAGTTTAATCAACCTTCTGTAACAATGATCAGACTGACGGAAAACAAAACCCAAGCACTCAAAGGTTTCATTGCTTTAAATTACATGTTATCATCATCTGTTTACCTCTACAAAGGAATCAAGTCAGAAGTACACATGCACACAATTGTTCTTGGTGCTATGCAAAAAAAGTTTGAGAATGTATCCAACAAATCCAAACTAAAGGCATATTTTCAGCCTAAACAGACACAGTAGCATTCAGACTTATCAGATCTCTAGCAGGCCATTACAAATTGGCAGAACACCACAGGTTAGACTTAGCTGCAGGTCAATTCCTCGCAGGGGAATTTAAATAGAACTAAAACTTCTGATATTCCTATTGTAGTAGCTACCGCAGATTGCATGGACTCATTTAAGTTCATACTTATTTACTTCCTCAAAAGAACACAGTGGTCTTGAATGTCCATGTGTCTCCCCAAGAAAAGGCCTCACAGAAGCAGAAAAAAAGATAGGACACATGGCAAAAGAATTTAAAAATCATAAACCTCAGAATAATAACAAGAAATATTCCAGGAAATTCCTGCAAAACCTTTCCACACAGGAATCTCTAGCAAGGTTAAAAAAGTGCTTGCCGGCAGTTACTAGATGTAAAGATAGGCCAATTTCTAAGGTGATGATTTATAGTTTTTTCCAAAGAAGAAA
Source organism: Ambystoma mexicanum (assembly GCF_040938575.1). Lineage (NCBI taxonomy): Eukaryota > Metazoa > Chordata > Amphibia > Caudata > Ambystomatidae > Ambystoma > Ambystoma mexicanum. The sequence goes on along the minus strand of NC_090930.1, from coordinate 387,573,837 downwards.
TTGAAGATGCGAATGAGGCTCTATTGACCAGTCTAGTTAATAAAGAGCTTGAGCATGAGTCTATTTGCCCAGTGACTGTAATTAAAAGTACAGCTTTGCAATGTGACCAATCTACATCTACTGCAATGAAACTCAGCATGGAGAATACTACTGAAAGCAGAGCTTGTGTTTTAGTACAAACTGACACTATTGCTATTCAAACTTTAAATGTGTGCAATATGACCTGTTCAGAGAGTAGAATTACGGGGAGCCTGAAACCCAATTCTGACTCAGAGAAAGTTGTTACTTGTGTTAGGGACTTTAATAAAGCTGAATTATGCATACTCGATTGAGGACTACTACATCTACTATGACAAAGAGGCCTAATGAAGCAGAGGCCGCCAGGACAACTAATGTACATAACATTATCCCAGCTAAGACTGACTCCTTCGCCATAGACACTAATAACATAGATCATTTCAATCCTCAATTGCAAACATTTCAGCTACAGAGAGCACTAGTTCTAAAGAAGCTGGCTTGTGTAATAGGTCCAATGTGTTAAGTATTCTAACGGGTTATAGTGGACAAGGTGACAAGGTGCCCAGCCGTAAGAACCTGCCTCACCAGAAGAGCCCATTTGCTGGTAGATGAGATAAATGGGGTGTGGCACTGGCTCACTGACCAGTACATAGTTTCCTTGTTGAAAGTGTTTTTAAAGAGAACAAATGTTTGGTTCTTAATACACTGACTATTCTTACTCTATTCCTTGAGATCCTAAAATTGCATACAATTTCTACGAAGGATTTTGAGAGAGTGGAGTTTAATGATCCATCTCATACTAACTCTGTTATTATGTGTATATAATCTAACATCATAGTGGTTGTAATTAACAGAGGATCTCCAACAATGATACAGTTGGGCTTCATAATTACTGAACTCTAGTACCCCCTTATAAATAGTAGATGTAATTCTACTAATCTGAGGTGTTTGGAGAAAGGGAAGAAAATTACAATTACAGTTTCCAATAGAAAACTGAGAGAAGAGCAGTCAATTTTATGGACCCTCGGTCATGGCTCCTACCTTGTCCTGGAATTTGAGAGGGCACACCTCTTTTTTCACCAACCCACCGTTGGTGACAGTGTTGGGAAAGTATGAAAATGTTTGCATACCGGAACATTGGCTGACAAACTTTCCTAGTTTGGGTGGGTCCTCAACATGCTTTCAGGCTGTGTGAAAAGGAAACCTGGGGTGCCCAATTGGGGGGATCTTGACCATAGTTAAATCAGTTTGTGGTGTCTCAGAAGTGAAATAATTTGAAGTACAGAAGGGTGCACTATCTGTTGAGTTCATATTAATGACACTTCTAGATAAAAACTCTGTCTATTGTTAGTCAATATATATTGGCATCAGGGTGTCAGAGAGGCAGACACCTTTTCAGAGACTTTACAGATGCTTACTGAATGTTGGCGAGTTATAATAATTGTGTGCATGTGATAATCTTGGGGGATTTGAATTCTTCTTGCCCCATATTTGAGAATGATAACACTCTGCACAACTATGCTCTATTTGATGGCCTTCCATGGAAGATGGTCTGCAGTGGGTATTCATGGCTTGGTTGTGTGTTTTCAACAGGCCAGTTTCAAATATATGGAACAGTGAAATGTGACGTTCCAAGAAATTATACTTGGTTTAGAGGTACCACCATGTCAACGGTGGACTATATTTTTATGGATGAGTTTTTATTTATTAAATGACTGGTGTTGCACGTTGCAGTAATAATTGTATGCTGAGTTGTTTGATGTGCATACAGTCAAATGTTCATAAGGAACCCTGGAGGAAATAGAATTACTTGGAGTGAAAATGTTATAATTAAATTTAGTTACAGGATTAATGCTGTACTACAAGCCATTCATTTTGAACGTAAGCTAAGTATCTTCACTGTTGATAATATTGCGCAAGTGCTATCAAAAAACCTAAAACTTACGTTGCGTAGGGATGTTCATAAAAACAGAACCAATATTAGATCCAAGCAGTACTCTCTTGTTTATGACTTTACTACAACTAATAAGAAAAGAGAATTGAGAGTGACTATTAGGTCTATTAGGAAACTTAAATAAGGTGGATAAATCGAAAAGTTTCAAATAGTCAAAATCACTCAAAGTAATCAAAATTGGATTAAGAGGCAAAGAGTGTCTAAGAGGTTTCATAGACAACATGGGTCACTCACTCTGAAATGTTATATGCAAATGATAAAATAAATTCCATTCCTTTAAGTACTTTGGAGGAGTCCAATAATAACTCTGGGATGAAACATTTTGATTCTGACCACATTTTTGATACAATTCTCGCAGCGAGCCATTCCAGGGCTCCTGGCCCCAATACCTTATCAAATAAAGTATTTAATGGTAACCCACATGGAAGGGCTAACATTTTGTCATTTCCCTTCTCTGATCTAGGGAAAAGAGTGCTACACACCCTCTTAGAAAGTGTCCTATATCATTCTTATTTATAAGATAGGTCCCTCCTTGGATCCCAATAATTATCGCCCCACAACAATCCTTGATGCAAACAGTAAGATCTACGCATCAATTCTATTAAAATATCAAGAGATATGGACTGTGGAAGTGAGACATTTGAGTAAATGGCAAACAGGGTTCAGTAAACATTATGCTACTAGTACCACAAGACTAGTGCAAATATAGATCTTTCATCCACCTTGGACCTCATGAGCAGGAAACTTTTAGGGCAGAAGCTCCTAAAATGGGGCATTTCCGATTAGGCTCCTAAAATTAATCATTAGATTGCCGAAGTCAACCTATGTGCAGGTGAGGTTAAACAAGTCTGGCACACTGTCACATGAGATATGTACAAAAAATGGCATAAGGCAGCGGTGCATTCTTGTCCCCTGTCTTTACAACCTATATGTATCTGAAGTTGGGGAAGTGATTTAGTCCGCTGCTTTTGTCATACCACAAATAGGACATTTAAAGTGCACATGGTTATTGTACACGGATGATTTTATCCTGCTGGACTGTACGCACTGGGATTACAATGTCTGTTGACAGTGTTATGGATTATGTGAATGCCAATCTCTTAAGAATTAATGCCAACAAAGCAAGGTATTGAGTGGGGTTCACTTCAGAGAGTTGGCGATCTGATACACTTGGGTTTCTAAATTAAGAATACATATCGCAAGTATTCCTTTATTCCGCTTGTTAACTATTATGTAGGCAAAGCCATACCTAAATTAACATATGGTTTGAAACCTATCTGAACTGGGTTCTGGAAGTCCTGGGGAAAAAGGTATGTTTATTTTGGTGGACTGTTTTAGGAATATCTAATAACAACTGCAGCCGTTAGATTCGATTTAGGATTAATTAAAGGCCAAGGTGCAGTGGAAAGTAATATCTTTCTATAAAAAACTATTGGTTGCTTGTCCATACTCGTTGTACACAGACTTGAATATGGTTATGGCAACAAGAAAGGAAAAAGTATTGAATGATTACTCTTGGTTGAAATAGGGAAAACAAAGAAGGACTTGATGGAAGACCCGGAAAGAGTAAAGAAAGTGCTTTATCAAACGGATTGGTATACCATGACGGATAAGTTCCATAGTTATATGAAAGTTTACATCATTTTAGACACAAACATAAGTGCTTAGGAATCCTGTCCTCCCATTGGAGGATTTTTCCTTGCCCTAAAGTTTGGTGTGACTTCTCGTGGTTTTCCTGGAATCAGTATAGTACACCAGTGATCATGTTAAGATATAAGGAAATTGGCTCTAACACTACTCGTTGTTTTTGTGGAGCTCAAGAAGTACTGGACACCCTTGAACATCTGTTTTTATATTGTTTTAATTTCAAACCGTATATTTCTGTTTGGTTCTTATTTTAAACAACAAGAGATTATGAATTATGCTTCCCTTTGGAATAATTGTCTAAGAGGTACCCCAGTTCCGCTTGATTCAGCTGTGGATGGTTTCCTAAACAGTCTTGGTTTGGAGGCGTAAAGGAAATATGATTGCTAAGAATGTTATTATTATTACTTTATAGGTTGTTTATCTGTTTTATGATATTATTGAAACATTTCATAGTGGGGACAATTCTTTTCTTGTTTTCATAGCTTGTACTTTTTGCAATTTGGATATATATTGCAATTGAATTCTTTTATGTGGAGTTTTGTTTGCTTTGTCAGCAGAGTAAGATCAGTGCATTCTTTAATGAATTGATCAAGGCTGCAAACACCTGAGAACTGCTTCTATTTTTCTGCCCTTCATGGTGATCCTACGATTATCTCTGCAGCAAGTGCATTTGCCAAGTGGAAATAAACATTGGCAGGTGATTTGCAAAAGTAGCAGTTGCCATTGCACAATTGGTTAACCCAGTTTTGTATCAGGTTTCTACATGAAAAACAGACACCCTTCATGAGACAAAGACAGAAGAGTGACCGATTACCTGGGGTGTGATGATTATGGTACATAAACACTGGCATGGAAACACATGAACAAACCCAGCGCAGGGATCGGAAACCTGTGTGGAAAAATCCTCTTGTTTCAGGTTGTGGAGTTTAAATACAGCCTACCAGACAAAAAGGAAGCTGCATTTGGCTACAATAAGCTAAATAGTCAGAGCATTGCAAACACACAGAGATGGCACCAAACTGAAATGGTATCATTTCATTCTCAAATGCCACATCAAAATGCTGTTCCCGTAAAAATAAAATTAAATCCCCCCTGCATGCGATTGACGAAGACCAACACTAAAGGCCTACTTTTGAATGTAAGTGGCTGAGGCTCCAAAGTGCATTTTTCCCAAAAGAAGGATGTCATAGAGAAATTCATGCATTCTGCATCTTAGAACGATGAACACATGGGAAAACAAATCTTCATTGCCAGAGCCATGTGAATATGTACCAGGATGTAAAGATGAACATTGATCTCATGGTACAGGAGAAAACGGTATATGAGATGAGGTCAAACATTTATGCAGGCCTCATGTCTGAAGAAAGAAATTGTGACATTTAAAGTGCAGATTTCAGATTATTAGAGCTGACAAAGCCATCTTCCCCAATGGGTGCCAGGACTTTGCTTTGCTCTGCTCTCTATCTAAAAACAATCTCTTTGAAGCGGCAGGGCCAGAGAGGAGTAAACAGCTGAGGAAACAGAAATGCAGCCCTTAATGGGTTGAACTCTGAATAATTCTTGAAAACAAAATCCGAAAATGGTCAATTCAGAGATATTGATCACAGGGCTGTTCCCGGGAGATTTTACCTGAGCATGGAGGTGGGACAATCTTCTCTGATTTTCAAGATCAGCAAACAGATCATTAATTAGCCAAGCCTTTGACTGTACAAGAATGTTGATGAACTTTATTTCAGGCTTGGGCAAAACAAATCCAGAGGACAGAGCTGCATATCGGTCATGGCACGAGAAATGTGCTGTTGGATTGTAATAATCATATGCATGTAATTATTTTTTCATAGATTTACATGGAGGGTCATATTTTGTCAATGTTCTTGAGACCCGCACATTGCAGAAAAATAACCTGAATATCATTGAAAATCGTATGCATAGCTCGATCTGCTGAGACTACTACCCTAAAAACTTCGACCTTGGGAACTAAAGTTCGAAACTGAAATGTGATGGTAGCTTCTCAGACAATGTCAGAAAGCAGACATTTTGTAATATAGTAGCTTATAGAAGTACCACTTTGAGATACTGACTTAGAATTTTTGCAAAATTAACAAAAAGCCAGCATTCGAACCTGCAACATAGTGGGAGATGAGACATGTTTCATTAGACCCGACATGGGCAGGCAGATTTAGTCATATTTATATTATTATGCTCATAAATGAATTAAAAATATTTGCCCCATTAGAGTTCTTAAACATAACATTGAAATGTGTAAACATGTAAATTCAAGTGGGTGGCCTCATATATCCCACAATGTGGTCTTGGCAACTGATCAGGCCAATCAAAGAAAAGAGGTTCTGACTTGGGTAGGGGATAGAAATAGTTGTCCGATCAAAACTAATGACCAATGATCTAACATGTCATAATTTATATATTTTTGTGGGAGTGGCGAAAGATTGATAGGAGGACGCACAGTGGAAATAAGTGAGACTGTCTGAAATTGCTGGAGGAAATCATCAGAGGGGACTGAGGCCGGGATCTATGACCAAGGATAGGCAACATGGAAGGATTGAGCCTGGAGAATATCCTTGACTGATGCTGGTTTCTGATGGTCCCTGTCCTGTACCTGAAAGAAAGCCTGAACCTTGATGTCCTTTTTCCTGAGCGCAATCTCTGAGATATTTATGTAAATTAACTTGACCAACTAAACCAAGCCTTGCGGGGATCAACGTAATGTTTTTTTGTTCCCTTTATTGTTTGGGCGGGCCAGTTAAAATACATCCTTACCATTTTATTTAACAATAATGTTATTCTTTCCCAGATAGCCAAATTACACAGGGTGATTTTGTTCAAATTTAAAATTAAAATTGCTTCCAGCGTGGATAAAAATATAGTCTATAAAGTAATTGTGTACTACTATTTATGTTTGCCAATCCCAAAATTCCCTAAAGGGAGGGGTGCATTAAAAATGAAATTCCCTATTGATTCAGACATTCCCTGAGCCCTGCCTTAAAGCAGAGGGGTTTGAAATGATCAACTGAATACCTGGGTTTTTGTGTGCTGTGACAGAACAGTGTCTTCCCAAAGTTTAACAGAGTGGAGTCATTGATTTAAAAACACAACTTCTACTGAAAGTGAGAAAGTGGCACCTGAGAGAAGGGATGTTTTGCCTTGTATAGTGGTGAAAGAAAAAAGGATTCAGATATAAATACAAAGTGTTTTTTTTCTCCAAAAAGTGTGTTTCGCTAAAGGACCACAAGCATTATTAAGAAGACAGCCAGTCAAAATGATTTTGACATGCGATTAAGTTCATCAAAACTGGTAGCTTAAAAAGACAGAACACTGTATGTGTGAAATTGATTTTGACAATAGAAAAGTGTTGCATATTATTTAAATTAAACTTCATATTAAGTAGAGTATCAAGCATATGATATTGTCATGTTTCCGAGTGCTAGATGCAGTGAACCCCAGGCAAAGTGTTTTGACTGTACACATTGTGGGGCTAAAGAGTTTGTGATCTGTGTTATCCTGAACCAACTAGTGTTTTGTGCAGCTAAAGAGTTTGTGATCTGTGTTATCCTGAACCAACTAGTGTTTTCAATCTGTGAAAACAATAATTATTAGGGAGAAAAAAGCATTTGGGCCACGGAGTGTGGTAGTGTGATTGGTGATTCGTACAATTATTAATTGTCCTATTACTTAAAAAAATATATTCTTTCTATACAATGGTCTGGTTCTTGGCTTACCTATTGCTAAGTGTGAGGGACCTATGTGGTGATATATGAATCACAGACAGGACTAGATGGAACCAAAAACCATAAAGGAATATTGGTTTGGTGCTTTTGATTGGGGAGGGAACACATTCCCTGCATCGATGGTTGGCGCATATGTATCTTCAACAATGTCCTCACTATGGCCAGACTTGAAGGAAATCAGGGCAAACAAATGTATGTAGATTTTTACCACATCATTTTGAATGAGTGCTTTGTCTCTTTGGAATTAAACTATTTAAAAAAATGTTGAATGACAACTTATACTCGTACTCATGCTAAAGATTTGGAATTACACTATTTGTAAACATTCTTGGACTGGTAAGCATTTTTTTCAAATACATTATTCTAAAATACGATCTCATTTCCAGGTCTCTCTTTTCTGTGCCAACTGCTCCAACCTGTATTACCCCCTTGCCCTTTTTTACACTTGTTTAAACTACTTCCTTTTTAAGCTCTGTGCTGATTTCTTTGACTTCCCCTATTTCCTTCAGCTTTTTTCCTTTCAATCTTCTCTCCTCCAACTTTACTCCTCCATCCATGCCCACCCCTTCCCCCTCCTGTTACACCTGCACCTTCACCTACCACATTACAGACGGCACTGAATGAGGGTAAAACATGTCTGCGGTTGCTTGTGATGTAACGCCAAAGGGGTGCAACCAAGCAGTTCAGGCTGGGCTGCCGCTTTTGGGGTTGGACCTTTTCTGTAATGGCTTGACAGGCGAAGAACGATGGTATGGAGTGTTGCCCAGAGCAATGCTAGAGGTTCAGATGAATTCAAAACCGTCCAGCTATCATTTTGTTTTTTTAGCGATACTCTCTGCCTCTGAGAGCAGGGGGACCTGTCATAAGGTGAAGTCACCATGTTGCTTTTCATCTTGTGATGAGCACAGCTGCTGGCACTGGCACCACTCTCTTTCAAGACACACTGTGGGCCTCATTACGAGGTAGGAGGTAGCCATGGTGCTATTAGCACCATGGCTACCCCCTTACCGCATTCCGGGTCCGGGTTCCGGATATAGGGACTTACCGGGTCATTCCAACCTTGGAGGACCCGGTAAGTCTCCATTCCGGGAACCATTCCCCATTCCCATTCGAGCCCCCATAGGGCTCATGGGAATGGGGATGGAGCCAATAACGGTACCACAATTTGCGGTACCGTTAGTAGCTCTGAAGTCCCTTAACGGATCCCATCCTTAACACCTGGTCAGACCAGGCAATAAGGAAGGTACCCGCTAAGGGACCTCAGAATAGGGTGGTAAGGGATTACCGGCACCGGTGTCCTTACCGGTGCCGGTAATCCCTTACCACCTACCTCGTCTTGATGTGCCATACTCACGTTCCACACATTAATAAAAAGATCCTTCAAATCTGTCTGTCTTCCAACGGAAATAACACAAGATCTTTCTCAAGTGGCACGGATGCTGAATGATATTTTTAGCACTGAACAGTGGGACCCCATAGCGGGCGATTTTCTTGTGATCCTGCTCGGGGGTCTGCAACCTGTGGCTCTCTGGGTACTTTGTACTACGACTCCCATGATCCCTTACCATTGTCTATGCTGGCTAGGGCTGGTGGCTGTGTAGTCCAAAACACCTGGAGAGCTAAAGGTTGCAGATCCCTGCACTAGATTAAAATCATCTGGTGCCATAAGTTGACATCTAATGCACAAAACATGTCTTTTATGCATGGAGTATTTGATGTGCGAAGGGGCACAGTAGACATGTGTATAGGGAAGCCCTTCGTGCCATTGAGTAGGTGAGAGGCTTTATGGGAAGCATCAGAATGACAGGGGGGACACCACTGATCAGAAACAGGCGATGGAGCCTCTCTAATCTTCCTCTGGGTTATACATCATGTAGCAGGCGTGGGCACTGTTCCCCATGGTCTCACCAACCTCATGTATGAACCCAACCCATGGGACTTTTTGATACTGTGCAGACTGACATATATGGGGGAAGCAACATATGAGATCAAATACAATTAGTAAATCAGGTATTCCGATCAAACAGAAACCCGGCATTAACACACCATTTTCAACATGTGTATCAATACCTCACAGTTGGTGTGTCATATATACACAGTGATGAAAAGCCATCCTAGATTAGGCGACGGGGAATGAACATGAATGCAAAGCAAAACCTTATGCTTAAATTCAATACAACGGATAGGCTTGAATGTATATGGACATATATGTGCCAGGAATGTAGACAGAAGTACGGAATTGAAAAAATAAAGTATAGATATCATGAAGCCATGCTACAGGTAGTGAGCTTCTTATAGAGAAAAGCACGACAGAATTAATACTTTCTTTGATTTATAGTGATTTATATCGTGGAAATCTAATTAACAAATATATTGTATTTTATTACAGAACCTGAGAAAGGAATACAATTCCTGAAACAAATTGCATTGGATGAAGTTGATGTATTGATCTCTTACAGCGAGTGCACATAATTAACTAGTGAATGAGTTTTCAGAGAGTGAAAAATATAACTAGTTTAGAAAGCTTGATGGGAGTATAAAATTCAGGAACGTGGAATTGGACGGAGGTATGAGTAAATGCATCTTTAATAAATGATTAGGTGAATTCACATTAATTTCAGCTGAGAGAAGGTTAGTCGATTTTTACAAATCTCAATCCTACGTTCATAATTGTTCCTTGGTCTTGCTAAACTAAGATAGCTCAGTGGACTAAGCACATGCTGTTCGGCTCTGCATGCAACCTACAGTCACATGGTTAAATAGCACGAGTGGATTGTTAACATCTGTTGTTGTGCAGCACTTGGACACCTGGTCGGAGGCCCTATACAAAATGACATTAACATGACTGCAATGTAAAATGACATATGTTTTATTAGATTAAACATGAAAAATATCAACATGAGTGATTTCAAATGGGTAATCTGTGTTATTTGTTGAGTGCTACAAAAGCCCTCATTCCATACAATTCAATGCATGCCTATGTATAGCACACGTGAAGCATAGCTGCATATAACAGCCTTTTCTCGCATCTGCGCCATGCGAATCCTGCCCTCCAAGACCAGTTCTGGGCACACGAGTCGATAGTGCATACATGCTGACAAAGATTACAGGGCAACAACTTCCAAAGGCGTAAAGAGGAGAGAGTATGGCATTTCGACCTGTAAGGTTTCAAGAAACCCAAACCAGTTTCTGCTGAACGGTTCTCTTAGCTGGGATCCTGCACGTGCCACATGCACACGGGAACGGATTTGCTGCTATGTGCTTTGGGTAGAATACCTTGCTAACTAGATACCGCTGGCATTGCCATGTATAATGCTGGGTGATAAATAGATGGTGGGCAGAAGTCTGTGAGTGACTTGAATACAAAGAAGCTCCTATCGACGCAAAGCATCACTTGCAGACATGGATAAAGAGCCCTATGTATTCCGGCCCCAGTTCGGTCACGCTTTGGCAAGCCAGGGGATAAGCTGTCAGGGGCCGCAGCCTGCCTTTGATCTACGCAGCAGAAACGCTGAGTCGCCCTTGCAGTGGATCGTGCCAGTCAATTCCCCGATCTGTGCAGCTAGAAATGGAGTTACGCAAATACGTGTTTTCAGAACGGTCTATTACAGAATGAAACAACACGCATTGATAATATAGTCCCGAAAGATATTACCATTTGGACATAACGACGACGACGTTTTTTTGTACTTTCAAACGAACACTAATTGCGCGCATCGGCTGCTTTTCAGAAATGTCGAGAAAACAATCCTCATAATCAGGGCCAGTCTTACAACAGATTGCATCCCAGGCGGGAAGCATCCCTGGCACCCCCCTCCCCCGACATCTGATCTCATGCATGTGTCATGGGCTGAGCAGCTGGAGTGGGGACTATGAGTTAACAAAATTGTCAATGCTGGCATCTGCTGAATTTCATGAACCTCAGAAAACAGCAATAAGAGGGTCAAACCCGAATAGGCCTGGTTATGTTAGTCTGCTTTTGCTCTTCATTTTTAGTAACAATGACCAGTTTGCTGCTGTGACTCAGGTCAGAGAATCGACAATTTCAGATCTACACTAATGTCATTCCTATTACATCAAACATTTAGCCACTCTTAAAAGGTGATGAACTGGTCTCGAACAGTGTTACTCGAACCTCCAAGAACAAGCACCAGCAACATACCCACCGATAGCTGTACAAGCCCGTCTATCTCAGCATTAACATACATGCATTTATGCAATATGTATTGCATCAAATATTTCACGGGAAGTTAAATATATTTAGGAGGGACACACGTAAACAATATCACTACTCCATGTGAGTGGTAAAGTATACTTTAAACATATGCAGATAGTTAACATGCATGTACAATTCAACATAGCTCCCAATGTTAATGTTGGAGAGGTGACGTTCTAAAATTATGACATTACAATGTGGACTTTACATTGAAACACACTGCAGTGCATTACCGCGGCAGAAAAATGGCAATTCGAGTATTGGGGTTTGTTTCGCTCATGCTTGTGAACGCTCAAAATTATTCAATGTTTCCTTTGTGATCACTCATTTTAGCTCCTGACAACACCATGAAACAGTAAGATAGCAAAGAAAAACGATGTCTACCATCCCAACATAAAAACAAAAACAATCAAATTCTTGAAGGGTGGAAGATGACCTTTTCTTGGGACTCGTTAAGTTTACTTTTTGCAAATTACTAGTCGTGTGCTGCTTGAATAACAGCGGCCCTTGCACATTGTGCAGTATATAGACAAATTTCATTTCAAGGGACTAGGAGTAGTGCGGGTATCAGGGGAAGCATCTCCAGTGTACCCCAAGCGTAATGCGCTCTGCCCTCCACCCTCACCCCCCAGCCTTTCAGCCCTTTTTCACATTCTCCATTATGGTAAAGAACATTGTCCCGAGCTTGGGAGAGAAATGGACTATGCAGAAGGAACTGCCTCCCCAGGTTGTGTTTAGCTGCTGGTGTATCAAATGCAGAAATGGGTGGCATCAAGAGCCCCACGCTCTGAAACATCTTTTGCGCACTGGTTGGTCACACGACAGAAAGTGTGAGCAGGTGATTCCCCAACACTTGAACCATTCTTTAGAGACCTGGCTTTGATTAATGTGGCGTTAGCTAGTCATGGCCATTTCCCAGCGTTTGTGTTAAAGGAGATCGGAAGCTGCACCGTTCAGGGTATTTTAAAGGCCATGAATTGATGCTACAGCATGTCGCCCCCAATGGAACAAAGAAGGTGAAGCATGCATCCTATAAGTCTGGGTATTTGCATTATACGGAAGACGGGCCAACCGTCCACGGAAACGGTTTCTACTGTAGTTGCTGGGTCGCTTTTTCAAGCCAGCTAATGTGCAGACTTCGCTCAGCTTTTGGTCCAGCGCCTGCATCCATCCTTCACATCATCATTCACAAGGCGTGTTCGTGTAGGTGTTTGTTTATCTCGTTAGACTAGCATGATTGCTATTCCAAGCAAAGAAGCACAATGACAAAGAAGAGTATAAGACAAGTCTGCGCGAACAGTGAAATGTATGAAACTCTTGCCCTAAAATAAAGTCAGCAGTGCATGCCCAGGAAAGAGGGAACGACAAACAATATGCTCAGGAGCGGGAACTTGGTGGGCGTAGTAACCCCTAAACCGGCCCACGTGTGGTATCGGCCCCCAGGACCTCACCCTCGAAGTGATTTTGGCCCGGCCAATGGACCGACCAATCCAACCCCGCTGGAATGTGCAACTGTCTAAGATCTGCTGATGGTGACACTACAGGTCTTCCGAGAACCGGCCTTTTGATCTCCTGAGGAGAGTCCACCACCAGTGCTCGCTTCCTTTTTCATGACTACTTGAGCCGTGACAAAAGTGTCTAGCTTTGTGGCCTCCAGAGGCTGTTCTTGGATGGCCCAGTCATCTCCACAATACCATTTTAAAATTAATAAAATGCCTATGCAGCAATAGGCCTCACCTGCGAGGACGGGAGCAGGAGGAAAGAAGTGTGCTTGCCTCGGCAGGCTGTAGTTACTGCCGGGTTTCCTGAAACAAGGGCAGGATGCAGCAACTGTTTGTATTTGCTGATTCTGCTGCTGCTTGGCAGTGTGTGCTTGTGATGGGAACAACTTCAGGATTTAGTGACCCACTCGCTCCTCTTTTCTGTAATGGCCGGGGCAGACAACACCAGCCAGCCCCAATCGATCCACACTTCAGTGTCAGTGCGCGCCCATAGCCTGGAGGAGGGCACACCGCACGTTCGCCCATGGGCCTGGCTGGCGCCAGCAGTGCTGGTGCCACCCGGGGCTGGGGGAAGGTAATAAAGCAACAAATGTTGCTAATTTATTTAACAATTGCCCTGCCCTGCCTGAGGGCCGAGGCCAGGCCTGTTTCTTGGCCCGGACGAGGCGGGCCACTGCCCGGGGTGCAATAGCCCCAGGGGATGCAATTGCCCCGGTCCCTGGAGCCTCTGGAGGGGATGGAATTCCCTAATTTGTGGGGCGGCACATTGACGTGGGGAAAGTTCCGCAGGTCAGGTGTTGGCGCTGCCCCTTCCGACTGTAATGTCACATAGTACAAAAGTACTGCTTGACATTGCAGAAGTCAGAGGCTCCCTCTGACCACTTTTGCGCCACTTGGGTGGGGGCTTAAGCACACCAATAAAAACACTTTAGATCCCCCTGCAGCTAAGACCAGCCCCTTCCATCACAATGCCGGCAGGAAATTACTAATGATGGCCCATTAGTCACTAAATGGTTTCGTACTGGCATTGGGATGGCAGGGGAGGGGAGGTGCAGTGGGCTGTGGGGACTGTGCATGCCTTGCAGGGACGCACCGTGGGCCCCGACACGGTACAAAACGGAGACCCGTTTGGGCCCATGGTGCGTCCCTGCAAGCCCAGAAAATGGACAAAATAATAATTTAAAGCAGTGCTATTTCTTTCATGCCGCTTCTTTTCTAAACTATATATCAATTACACTTTAAACCACTTCCATGGCACTGGTGATGAGTTACTTCACTATGCGGACAATAGTTTTGACCAGTGTTGCTGAGTAAATATTCTTTAAGCTACAAACCAGTTTATTTATTTATTTATGCAATGCTTGTCGGGTACATGGAGATGTATAATTTATTTATTTATGCAATGTGTGTCGGATACCTGTATGCAGGTACCCGACAAACATTGCATGAATATATAAATAATCCTGGTACATGTATCCTTACAACAGTCAAGACTTTACTGTATCAAAGCATAACCCTTGATTCCCATTCAAAGAATGTTAAAGTGATTGTTTATTGGGTTCAGGTGTCTCCTTGCCATTGCCCTTTTGGCTTAGGTTGCCTCCAAACCCCCTTCAGCATCTTGTGTTCTTTGTTGGTTGTATATACTGCATCCTGTGCCATATTCATGGTCTCTTGGTTGGTGTGCCCAGTCCTCATTATCTGCAGCCTAAGTGGGACTGGGGCATAATATTGTCTTGGGCACCAGTGAAAAAGTGGCCCATCGTTGCAAATGGCAATTCATTCCTTGTGTGATGGACTGTTTGACTTTGGGTAGGAGTTCCTTAACGGTGTAGCTTGGGAATGGGCCGCAGGGTGCAGTGGGAGTGGTGCGTGGGGAGCGGCGGGAGTGGAGCGCGGGGTGCGGTGGGAGTGGCGCATGGGATGGAGTGCGGGGAGGCGCATTTCTAATGTTCCCCCCTGGGCACCAAATGGACTAGAAACTGCTGAGGTCACAGCCTGCAGCAGTGCCAGTGGTAGAATACACGTGTAACACGTTTGTTTCCTAACATTATAAAAATGAACAGGCACATTCACTTTTATAATGTTAGGAAATTAACGTGTTACACATGTATTCTAGCACTGTCCTGCCTGAGGGCCGAGGCTGCAGTCTGCAGCAGTGCCGGTGGTAGAATACAAGTGTAACACATTAGTTTCCTAACATTATAAAAATGAACAGGCACATTCATTTTTATAATGTTAGGAAACTAACGTGTTACACGTGTGTTCTAGCACTGTGGACTGCTGGTGCAGCGCCCCCTAGAGGCTGACTGATGTCAGGCAGCCGCCTGGGCTGCCTGACGCCAAGACTGGCCCTGCTCATAATCCTTGAAAAGCTGGTGCTTCAGTTCAGTACCCACCTAGGTGTAGTTTGACCTATTTTCCAAATAAAGCAATATTTTCCAGCGCCGGCTAAAGGTGCGCTTTGAGGGTGCGGCCGCACAAGGGCGCCCCCACAGCGCACCAATAAAGGGCGTCTTGGCTCCAGCTCAGTGTTATGTAAACAGGGAAGCGTGATTCTTTAATAGGCACTGTTTACATGACACTGAGCTGCAGGCAAGGCACCCTTAAACATGCTTACAAGAACAGCAGAGGGTTCAGTTCTGTTCAGTTGATACTTGCTCTATTACAGCTACCTGCTGTTCTGAATTTGTGGTGGGCCGGGCAGGGTTGGGGGGCGCACAAATCAGGCACAGAGTGCTGGCAGACCTGGGGCCGCCACTGATATTTATATTAACAAGAACTGTGTTATGTGTTACTGGATATGTATTGGTGTCTTGTGGTATACTGCAGACAAGCAAGCTTAAACCCAAAAAGCACAGTAAGGTCATGAACACACCTCTGATAAAAACAGAGCCCTGAGCTTTGCCTGGCAAATGGTAAACGATTTCCCAATCATGTTTCCTTCTTTATACATATTTCATCTCCCTGTGATTGGAATATCCATGGTGACATGCTATAACATCATTTCTTGCTATGGTTTTGTCTCTACAGGGCATCAATTCATGTGCCCATTGTGTTTTTATTCGACTCAAATACAATGGAGAATATAATTAGGATAAAAGAGTCGTACCATGGCCATGAGCCAAGCAACCACTCTGTGTAATACCTTTCAGGCCACTGTGCCGTGTCTATATTTCTGACACACAAAAACACATGTGACAAATTGACTTCTGCCCTGCAGGAGTAAAGGGCGAGAAGAGGCTAAAATGCCTACTCAGCCCCCACACTTATACAGACCAAGAGCTAACACAATTCATAAAGGTAAAACAGGCACAGTTAAGAGATTTACCTTCTTTCCTTGTGTGGTAACGTGAGCTGAGGGAAGGCTATAATCACAAAAGAAGCGTGAATGTGATTCAGTTGCGGGCCAAAGTAGAACAGTCCACAATAAAGGAATGTCCAATCAAGGTTCTTTACAAATATATACACTTTAATCAAACACACCATATGCTCTCATAACTGAGAAAACATTACCACACCCAACCGCTGAGGTAAAAACACAGAATCACCAAAGATAGCAAGATGCAGCATTCTGAGTTATGAATCAGAGGTGAAAGGCTATAAGACGACACACTGGTATTACAAGGGGGCAGTTAGCAGTCAATAGTACCTTGTTGAGGTTTGTGGTGGTTCAACAGCTCCAAACCAGGCTTTGAGCTGTTGTGAAAGTGGTTGGAGCCAAATTTTGATGCAGTGAATTGAATTGATCCAAGTGATGAGTTGGCATCAGGCTGAGGTGATTACGGTGGCTCAGAACAGTTGGAAGGTGGTGTTTACGTGATGCAGGTTGGGGCATTCAATAGGATTGGTTTGGGGTCAAGCTGGTTTTAGTCGTGTTGTAACCTCTTGGTAGGGTTATAGAGTGACTCTCCTGTGGTTTGAGTAGAAGGTCAGAGATGGTTCGAAGCAGTGATCCTGGTGCTCCAGTGTGTGGTTCTACAAAGTGGAAGTTAGATGTCGAGCCAGGATGGATCGTTTATGTAACTGCTGGTTCAAGTCGGTGAGTGACCCTCCATTGGTTTGAGTTTGGGTGTAGCAATAAACAGTTGATCCAATCCAAGCAGCTGATGGGCACTATGAGGCATGATGCAGAGTCAAGCTAGTTCAAGATGCATGCATGCTGGTTCTAAGAGTTCGGTTGAGTGGCAAGGCCTTTTGTGTATGTGAGATGCAGTGAAGCCAGTTTTAAAGCAGTTTGACTGGTTTGATGCAATTAAATCAGGTATCCTTGCTGTCTTAGCTCTCAGAGTGCTTTGAATCACAGGGATTCAGGAGAAAATGGGTCCTTTTTTTCAGGCCCCCAAACATAGGGGATGCTGGCATACAAATGGAGGTGTCCTTGAACACAGTGAGATCGTGGGTACCATTCTAGGCAACTCTTGTCCCAAAAGCAGTTCATCCCCATTTGTTCCTGGAGATGGTTATTGGACAAAGCTTGCCTCTGCCTCGAACAATCAGTCTTCTCCTCACTGGAGCAGGACGTTGGATAGATCAAATCTCCCAACAGAGATCCAATTAAGCATTTGTCAAAAGGTGAAACAAAGCATGAGTGGGAGACCCCTTCTTTTAAAGGCAAAAACACACAGGCTATTGGACTAAAGCTAACCTGTTTTAGGGGTCCAATCCCTGTTATTGGAACAAGAGGACGTTGCCCTCTGGCATCTTACCCAAAGTGCTTTTTGCTGTAGGAAGTGGAGGGGACAAGAAGGGAAGACAGAGTCAGAGAGAAACAAGATGGTACAATCAAATGCTAAAAATGACAATAAAGGCGTTGAGATGGGGCTAATTTATAGTGATACAATTCAAGCCTTTAGTTGTCGGAAAGTACCGGCAGGTGGACATGTGAGTCATCTTCACACCTTTGATAAAATGGTCCTACTCAGGAAAAAACTTTATCGTGCTAAGCTGAGAAAGCTTGCAAGGTTTCCTCCTCCCCTCAGAGAGCGATTCTCTCTCGAAAAATGTGCACAACACACAAGAACTGGATGCGTGGGCACAGGGCCTTGTTATTTCAAAAGGACGGTGCTAATATGTTGAAGACACTAGCAGAAGAAAATACCACTAACATGTGGACCGTATTAAATCAAGCCCTTGGTGTGCATCAATAAAATTTTCAAATCACTCAAGTTGAAACCCACCAGTGGGTTTCTTACTTTGAGTGTTTATAATCACCCCCACTTGGGTTTACGGTCCTCGAGTCACTAACAAATGCGATGAAGTTTCATTTTGAGATTGACAAAAGTGCTATCCTGGGGGTTGATAAAAACAGCCAGTAGTTCGCGGGCTGTAGGCCCTGATGGCATTTCAAATTCCAGGATTTGGGCATCTATACTTGTTAACATCTTTTCGGCTATTAATCAAACACAAAAACTGCCGAAAACATGGACACAATCAATCACGGTCCCAATTTATAAGAAAGGTTTTCGTGCACTGCCTGTAAGCTATCGGCCCATCTCGTTGTTAGATGCCCCTGGAAAAATCTTCGCAAGGTTAATTTTGAGTGAACTCAATATATGGGCTGATATAAACCACCTGAAAGACCCCTTACGTTCGGGCTTTGTAAAAGGACTGGGCACAATTCCGAATATTCTTGCCCTTAATATGATGCAAGCGCATCTAGTAGCGGGTGGCCAATCGTTATACTTGGCCTTCATTGATTTTAAAGCGGCATTCGATTCACTAGAGAGGATGCTGTTATTTGCCAAATTGCGTAGTCATCATTGTCCTTACTTATTAGCCTTAATAATATTGTTACATACTGATACAACCATGCGGGTAAGAACAGACCTCAATGGCAGTTTATCTCCAATTATACCAACCCGAAGAGGATTGAAGCAAGATTGTGCTCTAGCCTCATTCCTATGTAATTTTTTCATCTTGAATATTGGGATATCGTTTAAGAACTGTGTGGGTGACCCGCCATTCTTGGGGGGTCTACAAATACCGTATTTACTTTATGCGGATGACTTGATATTGTTGTCTAAAACTCCTAGGGGCCTCCAGGACATGCTCGGACAAGTAGGATCCTATGCATTAGACAAGAACTTAGTAATTAACACACAAAAGACTCAAGTCATGGATATAAATTGGAAAATAAGTGAGAAAAAAGTATACACAAATGGCAATTGCAACAATGTGATCTCTTAAGTGTGGAACAATATAAGTACCTTGGCGTACCTATTTACCATAAGAAAACTGATAAACAATTTATGTGTGAAATTGAAAATAAGTTGCAACCTCTAATATCACAATCAAAGATAATACAAGCAAGGTTTGGAAAATTTTCGCTAAGGCATACCTTAAGTTTTTACAAAATTAAAGTTATACCAATCATTTTTTTATGGGGTGGAAGCTGCACTTCCTCAAGGGTGTTTGTTTTGGGATCGTATTGAGTCCAAATATTGGAAAACCCTCCTACATTTACGTCGTAGTACACCATCAGCGATATTATGATACGAATTGGGTGCCCTGTCGCTTTACTCACAGGTGACGTGGAAGCAATGTGCCCTACTTCGTAAAATGTTAGATGGTTTAAAGAAATCAACCATCTTGGCTGTATTAGCAAAGGACTTAATATCCTAATATTGCAATGAGGTGGCGGACCCAGGTATTGAATGCAGTAGCTGATGCGGCCGTGACTATAGACCTTTCAATGACTAACCCTGATAGGGCAAAGGTCAAGATATTCCAGCACGATTGATTGGAAACCTTAGTAAGATGCTCTGACCACAAAGATTTCAATTTTCATGTATTTGGCCCTAAAAGATATGGTACCCTGGCGAGTTATCTAGCAAAATGTCCTTCTCAGCATTTTCGGAATATATTTCTGAGATTTAGATTGGATATGTGGAACACCAGAGATATATTGTGTAGAAGGAAGTTAATCACCCCAAAGTTAAACTTTTGTCGTTACTGCTCATAGGCCCACCAGAAAGAAACCCTGCAGCACTTGATAACTGAATGCATTGCATTAGATGATGTAAGACTCAGATATTTTGACAAGAAGCTAGTTGTACAGGGACACGTGGCTGGAGATGAACTATGGCATCTTTTATTTACAAATCTGCGAGTTGCTATACAAATAGCAATAGTTCAATTTCTTGATATTGTGATACCAATGAATACAACAAGCAACAATATTTTTATGTAACAATATATTGTGTTATACTGTTACCCACAGGATGGGCGTAATGCATGCACTTTATTAAGTGTACATTTTATGAATTAACTAGATCAAATTGGAGTTATTGATGATTAAGTCATTTGTGTTAATGTGATTATCTCTATCAACTTGTTGTTTTCTATTTTTCTTTTCTCTTTCTTTTCGTCAGTGTGTGGTTTATGGGTTATGATCTAGGATTGTTGTATATTGTTACTGTGTTATTGTTACCTTGTCACCTTGTCATTTTGTACATTGTTATTTTGTGCATTATGTTTGTTTATGCTTGTTTTATTGTTTTATTGTATAATAGATGAATAATTTGAAAAGCTGTACATTGAACTAAACAAATAAAAAATAAAAAAAATAAAAAAAAGATGGTGCAATCTTCCTAGAGCTGCACTAACCCCACCATTTCTCAATAGAATCAACAGATTTGCTATGCAGCACCCTGGTGTTACAGTACTCCTTTTGTGAATGGGCGTGCCCTTTTATTCCTGTTCCCAGGACAGCTTTCATTGGAGTGGCTGTCTTTCTGTGGAGGGTGTTACTTACCCTCACAAAGGAACAAATAGAGGCAACCCCCCCCCAGGTCTACAGAATTGCTGAGAGTGAAGAGACAGTCTGGTTGGGGAGGAATACACATAATACTTCCACAGCTGAGCTGGGCTCACAAGGATGGCACATGTGTGGCACCATTTTTGATGTGGCTGTAATAATTATGAGAAATACCATACACCATACCGTAACTAAGATGTGGCTTATATTTAAAGTGTAATGTGTTGTGCCTAGAAGCACTTGTGTACAGGGACATTATAAATGCCACAGGATAAAGAAGGATAGCAGACAGTTTGAGTTGGTAGTGAATAGCTCCAGCGCAAAAGAGGAGATCCAGTAGCGAGGACCAACATATTCATAGAAACAGAAGCAATCAAGAATTCAAGAAAATGTGTCTAGCAGAAGCACCCATAAAATGCTTGTGTTCGGGTTTAATGCAAACACAGATGGAATGGACCATGGCTGTGGTATTGCTAAAAATACAAAAACATGTTAATACAAGTGTACTTTTCAGTTCCATGGGATGTAGTAGAATTCACTGTTTTGAGGAGAGATGAAAACACATTGATTATACAAGAACAAAAATGGCCAATGGAAAAAAATAGTCTTTCCAATTTAGAATATTTGAAATTACCAGCGACACAATGTGCAGTGCTTCAGGGGACAGCACTTCACTTATTATTAATGCCAATATGAATTAATAATGCATCAAATTATAAATGGAGAGATATGATGACTTATTTTATACATGAAACGGAACACTGCAACATATAACAGTGCAGTTAAATGACACACTTATATTTGGCAATTCCTGTTATTTCAATAGTAGTCATCCATATTGGTAATGCCTTTGAAATTAAAGTGTGTATTAAACCTGTCTTATATTGTTGCTCACAATTAATTCAAGTTACGTACCACAGTTAATCGATGTACTGCTGGATCACTTAGAAGATTATGTTAGCTGAGGTAAATTTAAGAAAGATCCAAATTGATTGAAGATCAGAAGCACTGGCAGTTTGGCCACCAGTTTGTTTCTTATGCAAATAGCTTTTGAGGCCGATTCATGGAATAATTAGCGCGGCGCAAGTGGGCAAAAACGTGCAAATCGCAGTGGAATAGCGAAAATCGCAGTGAACGTGCGAAAATCGCACGAAAAGCAGCGCACGTCGATTCATGGAAGGCCGTGCGCGAGAAAACCAGCGGATGTGCGAAAAAAAAGTGCGCGGCGCACGTTGGCGCACGTTGGCGCACAGGCCATCTAACAGCGTGCGCCAGGTCACAGCGAAAATCGCACAGGCCACAGCGAAAATCGCACATAGCGCGGCGCACGCAATAAAAGTAGGCGGAACACGGGCGTAACACTCGGAATGGGGAACAACTTGCCAAAACGTGGGCGTCACGGGGGAAGTACAGGGCACAAGTGCGCGGAACGCCCACACGCTCGCCTACAACACGTATTCATGGAATAGAATAGGGGAAAAAAGCGCACGCTCAAACCAGCGCACAGGCACAAACACGACCGCCACAAGAAAGGAGGCGGTAGCGTCTCTGCGGCTGTAAGAAATGTGCGCCAAAAGGTGCGCCAACAAATAGCACCTATATACTGCCATGATGAATGTCCCATACTGTGGCCCTCCAGGAAAAATGACGTGCAAAGGGGTACCCACAAACACGGACACCCGCTGACAAAAAATACGTGTGCATGTATACCGGGGTGCGCGGGAAGTGTCACACGCGATTTGCAGGGTACGTGCATCACAGGGGTTCGCGTGAAGTTATTCACACGATCGGGCCTGGGGGAGCGGGCTACGTGTATTACAGGGGTTCGCTTGAAGTTCCTCACGCGATCGGGCCTGGGGGAGCGGGCTACGTGTATTACAGGGGTTCGCGTGAAGTTCCTCACGCGATCGGGCCTGGGGGAGCGGGCTACGTGTATTACAGGGGTTCGCGTGAAGTTCCTCACGCGATCGGGCCTGGGGGAGCGGGCTACGTGTATTTCAGGGGTTCGCGTGAAGTTCCACACGCGATCGGGCCTGGGGGAGCGGGCTACGTGTATTACAGGGGTTCGCGTGAAGTTCCACACGCGATCGGGCCTGGGGGAGTGGGCTACGTGTATTACAGGGGTTCGCGTGAAGTTCCTCACGCGATCGGGCCTGGGGGAGCGTGCTACGTGTATTTCAGGGGTTCGCGTGAAGTTTCACACGCGAATAGCCTGGGCGCGTGAATTTGAGGGGTGCGCGGGAAGTTCCACACGCGATCGGGCCTGGGGGAGCGGGCTACGTGTATTACAGGGGTTCGCGTGAAGTTCCTCACGCGATCGGGCCTGGGGGAGCGGGCTACGTGTATTTCAGGGGTTCGCGTGAAGTTTCACACGCGAATAGCCTGGGCGCGTGAATTTGAGGGGTGCGCGGGAAGTTCCTCACGCGATCGGGCCTGGGGGAGCGGGCTACGTGTATTACAGGGGTTCGCGTGAAGTTCCTCACGCGATCGGGCCTGGGGGAGCGGGCTACGTGTATTACAGGGGTTCGCGTGAAGTTCCTCACGCGATCGGGCCTGGGGGAGCGGGCTACGTGTATTTCAGGGGTTCGCGTGAAGTTCCACACGCGATCGGGCCTGGGGGAGCGGGCTACGTGTATTACAGGGGTTCGCGTGAAGTTCCACACGCGATCGGGCCTGGGGGAGTGGGCTACGTGTATTACAGGGGTTCGCGTGAAGTTCCTCACGCGATCGGGCCTGGGGGAGCGTGCTACGTGTATTTCAGGGGTTCGCGTGAAGTTTCACACGCGAATAGCCTGGGCGCGTGAATTTGAGGGGTGCGCGGGAAGTTCCACACGCGATCGGGCCTGGGGGAGCGGGCTACGTGTATTACAGGGGTTCGCGTGAAGTTCCTCACGCGATCGGGCCTGGGGGAGCGGGCTACGTGTATTTCAGGGGTTCGCGTGAAGTTTCACACGCGAATAGCCTGGGCGCGTGAATTTGAGGGGTGCGCGGGAAGTTCCTCACGCGATCGGGCCTGGGGGAGCGGGCTACGTGTATTACAGGGGTTCGCGGGAAGTTCCACACGCGAATAGCCTGGGCGCGTGTATTTCAGGGGTTCGCGTGAAGTTTCACACGCGAATAGCCTGGGCGCGTGAATTTGAGGGGTGCGCGGGAAGTTCCACACGCGATCGGGCCTGGGGGAGCGGGCTACGTGTATTACAGGGGTTCGCGTGAAGTTCCTCACGCGATCGGGCCTGGGGGAGCGGGCTACGTGTATTTCAGGGGTTCGCGTGAAGTTACACATGCGAATAGCCTGGGCGCGTGAATTTGAGGGGTGCGCGGGAAGTTCCTCACGCGATCGGGGCTGGGGGAGCGGGCTACGTGTATTACAGGGGTTCGCGGGAAGTTCCACACGCGAATAGCCTGGGCGCGTGTATTTCAGGGGTTCGCGGGAAGTTCCACAGGCGAATAGCCTGGGCGCGTGTATTTCAGGGGTGCGTGGGAAGTTCCACACGCGAATAGGCTGGGCGCGTGTATTTCAGGGGTGCGCGGGAAGTTCCACACGCGAATAGGCTGGGCGCGTGTATTTCAGGGGTTCGCGGGAAGTTCCACACGCGAATAGCCTGGGCGCGTGAATTTGAGGGGTGCGCGGGAAGTTCCACACGCGAATAGCCTGGGCGCGTGTATTTCAGGGGTGCGCGGGGAGTTCCACACGCGAATAGCCTGGGCCCGTGTATTTCAGGGGTGCGCGGGAAGTTCCACACGCGAATAGCCTGGGCGCGTGTATTTCAGGGGTGCGCGGGAAGTTTTACACGCGAATAGCCTGGGCGCGTGTATTTCAGGGGTGCGCGGGAAGTTTTACACGCGAATAGCCTGGGCGCGTGTATTTCAGGGGTGCGCGGGAAGTTTTACACGCGAATAGCCTGGGCGCGTGTATTTCAGGGGTGCGCGGGAAGTTTTACACGCGATTTCTGCACGGTACGTGTATTTCAGGGGTGCCGGGGAGTCCCACATGTGATTTGACAGTGTGGGTCCTCCCAGGTGTACCCTGTACACCCTCCACGGCCCCTGCAGGCAGCCCACACCACAGGGGACTACCCTGCATCCCTGGTCATGTCCCGCATGCAGCCCACCCAACATGGGCATGCCCCCCAGCAAAGGCACATGTCTCCTTGAACACCAACACATGTCCCCTTGCACCCCCACCCCCCAGCACTGTGGGGCACATGCCAGCAGGCCCCCACCCATGTCCAACTCATGTCTCCCACCACCCCCACCCCCCAGCCACCAGGGTCACCCTCCACCAGGGCCCCACTCATGTCTCCCACCACCCCCACTCCCCAGCACTGTGGGGCACCTGCCAGCAGGCCCCCACCCATGTCCAACTCATGTCTCCCACCACCCCCACCCCCCAGCACTGTGGGGCACCTGCCAGTAGGCCCCCACCCATGTCCAACTCATGTCTCCCACCACCCCCACCCCCCAGCACTGTGGGGCACCTGCCAGCAGGCCCCCACCCATGTCCAACTCATGTCTCCCACCACCCCCACCCCCCAGCCACCAGGGTCACCCTCCACCAGGGCCCCACTCATGTCTCCCACCACCCCCACCCCCCAGCACTGTGGGGCGCCTGCCAGCAGGCCCCCACCCATGTCCAACTCATGTCTCCCACCACCCCCACCCCCCAGCACTGTGGGGCACCTGCCAGCAGTCCCCCACCCATGTCCAACTCATGTCCCCCACCACCCCCACCCCCCAGCACTGTGGGGCACCTGCCAGTAGGCCCACACCCATGTCCAACTCATGTCTCCCACCACCCCCACCCCCCAGCCACCAGGGTCACCCTCCACCAGGGCCCCACTCATGTCTCCCACCACCCCCACCCCCCAGCACTGTGGGGCACCTGCCAGCAGGCCCCCACCCATGTCCAACTCATGTCTCCCACCACCCCCACCCCCCAGCACTGTGGGGCACCTGCCAGTAGGCCCCCACCCATGTCCAACTCATGTCTCCCACCACCCCCACCCCCCAGCACTGTGGGGCACCTGCCAGCAGGCCCCCACCCATGTCCAACTCATGTCTCCCACCACCCCCACCCCCCAGCCACCAGGGTCACCCTCCACCAGGGCCCCACTCATGTCTCCCACCACCCCCACCCCCCAGCACTGTGGGGCACCTGCCAGCAGGCCCCCACCCATGTCCAACTCATGTCTCCCACCACCCCCACCCCCCAGCACTGTGGGGCACCTGCCAGCAGGCCCCCACCCATGTCCAACTCATGTCTCCCACCACCCCCACCCCCCAGCACTGTGGGGCACCTGCCAGTAGGCCCCCACCCATGTCCAACTCATGTCTCCCACCACCCCCACCCCCCAGCAGTGCAGGCTCAACCTCCACCAGGCCCCCACTCATGTCTACCACCACCCCCACCCCCCAGCCACCAGGGTCACCCTCCACCAGGCCCCCACTCATGTCCCCTATCACCCCCACCCCCCAGCCACCAGGGTCACCCTCCACCAGGCGCCCACTCATGTCTCCCATCACCCCCACACCCCAGCAGTGCAGGGTCACCCTCCACCAGGCCCCCACTCATGTCTCCCACCACCCCCACCCCCCAGCAGTGCAGGCTCAACCTCCACCAGGCCCCCACTCATGTCCCCCTGCACCCCCACCCCCTGCCACCATGTGCAGCCCCCACCAGGTCCTCACAATCCCCAATCATGTGCGTAATGGTCATCCTCCACAGCCAAAAAGACCTACCAAGTAACCCATTCACCCACATGGAAATGGAAATCACATGTTACACCCCCAATGTACATGAAGCAAATGAACCCATGTCCGTCACACACATATTTTCAAATTGAATGGGAAAACACACAACATGACATGCATGAAACCAATGAGATGAAACCACACAGTGAACAATTGAAAAAAAATGTATTGAAAAAAATACAAATGCCAAAGAAAGAAAACTAACTACAATGTAAATGTGAAAAAATAAGCTGCATGTCCGCATAAAAACACAAAACTAGAAAATCAAATCAAAAAAATTATGTCCAAAGTGAAATGTAAAAACTCTCCATGCAACAAAGAACTATGTACAAAAATAACAAGGGTCCATCATCACAACTGAACTAAGGAAACCTCCTAAAAAACCTACCTAAATATCAACTATATACAAAAAGTGGAGCAGTGTCCGTCGACTCCAAATAATAATAAGAACGAAAGGAAACCTAAAACTAAAGAACTATATACAAAGGCGGCGGGCAAGTCCAGCGGCTCACTCTGTGGTGTTCCGGGCCAGGGCATCATCGAACTCCTGTTCGATGTCCCGGAGGCGGTCCAGTTCCATGGCCCCGAGGGTCCGCAGGGACGACGCCGTGTCCTCCTCCAACCCCCTGCGGATTGCCTCGAGGCACTCGGCCCGCCTCAGGGCCCTCCGCATGGAGTTCTCCGCCCTGACCATTGTGAGCCGCGCCTCTTCCGCCCGCCGCCGCTCCGCACCTATGGCGTGGCCCAACCGCTGCCACACGGAAGACACTCTCTGTCCTGGGTCCTCCTGCCCTCCGGCCGATGCCTGCCCCTCCGATGTCGAAGGCCCCGAGCCTTCATGGCTCCCACCATCTTGCTGCTGCTGCTGCTCTGCCTCTGCCCGTGCACTGCCTCCTGCTGCCTGCACATCCTCCGCCGGCTGGGGTGCACCTGTTGATGTGGCCACCCCTGCTGGACGTCCGACTCCCGACTGTGGCAGGGATGCCTCCTCCACCAGCCTGGCCGCACTGTCAGAGGCAGCTCCACAGGGCACCCAGGTGACTGATGGGTGGGAAGATGGCACAGAGGATGACTGGCGCGTAGGGGGTCCAGTTGAGGAGGGGGTCGGAGCAAGCCCCATCAGACAGCGGAATCCGGCCTGGGTGACCTGTCCCAGCAGGCTGACGTGGTCAACGAGCCATTCGAGATGACGTGCAGTCTCTCCATGAAAAGACTGCAGGTCACCTCGCATGGCCCGTTGACGCAACGCCACGCCAGCCAGGACAGGCTCAACCCGGTCCTGGATGGCCACGTCCGCAGGCAGAGGAAGGCCAGTTGACGTCAGCTCATCCCCTGCCTGAAAACGGGTCTGGACGTAGGCATCCCTGCTGGTGCAAGATGATGCAGGGACAGGATCGGGGACAGGATTGCACACAGGCACCTCCGCGGCCGCCTGTGCTGCCTCCTGTCCCTGGTCCTGCACTGCACCACTAGCACCAGTGGGATCCCCACCTCCAGACCCTGTCTCTGGTGCTTGCGCGGCCCCCTCCTCCACCAAACCCCCCACCAACCTGGATGACTCTGTGCCATCTTCCCCTGTTGGGCCCTGTGGGGTCCCAGCTGCCCCTTCTGCTGCCGAGGAGTCCAACTGCAACCTCTGCCTCTTGGACCTCCCCCCGGCAGCTGCGGCCTGGGACGCGGCACCGGACTCCTCACTCCCCGACGAGATGACAACACGGGAGGGGAGCCGGGCCTTGCGTCTCCGGCTGGCGGTCGGATCCCCGCCGCTGTGCTCCACAGCACCTTCTCCGCCCTCTTCATCAGTTGACGCTGCAGACAGGGAGAAACAAAACACAGGCATCAGGGCACTGTACAATGGACACATACACGCATGACAGTTGCACATGAGTGGCATTGGCAAACCTCAGACATGTCATCACAATCCCCAACACACATGTCATTGCAACTGGCACACATGAGCCATACCACAGCCATATCGCAACTGCCACCACCATCCCTACACATACAACAGCATCAGCAGCCAAAGGGGAGCCATACATCACATGCAACACAGGAAGTGCACCACACATGTACACACACCACCACACTTGCATGCATGTCTACACCTCTGCCAAGTGTCGCACTGTTCAGACGGGCATCCATGTCACATCTGCCAATCAGGCTTCCACATACCGCTGTCACATGCATCCATGTAGCATCACTGTTGCACCTTTGACAAATACACACACATGCACATGTACACAGTGCTCATACATGCAGCCGAAAACAACATACATGCCTGACATCACGGACATGTCTACTTACATACACATTCATCCAAACATGTGTGCACGCACAACTGCATTTGCCATGCAAGCCCACACACACAAGCACCATCCATGTCTCACACATTACAGCCCTCGCATGTGTCAGCCCCACGGCCCTGTACACCCCCACCCATACTCCACCCCATACAAACAGATGTGCAACCGGCACAATGGGGAATGATCACCACACGCCCTGCTCACAACCAGGATGCATGTACACTCACCGCTCGACTCCAGACGGCTCTGCTTCTCTAGGACCTGGACGTGGAGCGCTGGGGATATGCGTTCCAGGACCCCCATCTGTTCTTCCGACAAGTGGCCCCGGCGCCCCTTGGCATCCGCTGCCTTCAAGAGGCGCCGGGCCTTGTTCAGGGTCCTGGACCTGAAGTCCTCCCAGCGCTTCCTGACATGTTGTAAGTCCCGGACTGCCACCCCCTCCGCGTTGATGGCAGTCACGATGTCTGTCCAGATCCGAGTCCGTCCTTCCTTGTCGGCGCGGGAACTTCCAAAGAGGGCATCATACTGCCCCAGGACTTGCTCCACCAGGACACCAACTTCGGTGGCACTGAAGCTGGTGCCCCTCTGCCTCTCTGGCCGGGGGTTGTCAGTGGTCACAGATGGTGTTAGCCCCGACATGACAACCCCAGAGGCAGGAGTGGGTGGGCAACTGGGTCCTGGGGCTGGGCTGTGGAGCGATGGAATTCCAGTCGGGAGTCTTCTGTTCCAGCAGGGGTGGTCACAGCAACAGCACCCCTGGCTGATGTGCAGGCAGCAAATGGCAGTGCACGTGGGCAGCAGGCAGTCAGGCAGCAGCAGATAGCAGGTGGGAGCGTGCTCGGGGCTCTGGGGGGCAGTAATTCGGCCTTCTGGGCAGGAGCGTGGTCTCCCGTGTGCTCACGCGTGGCCAGCTTGGTACGGAGTGAATTGGCACGTGAAAATCCTGCACGTCAGCGTGAAAACCGAGGAAAGGCCCTTAGCGCATAAGCGCGTCAGCACGCATACGCGATTCCATTGGACCAAAGGCCCTCAGCGCGTAAGCGCGTCTGTGACGTGACCCGCACGGGTGTTTCCCACACAGCACGTGATGACAGAGCACACGTGGAAAGACTGCACGTCAGAGTCTCATCGCGTGTAATTGGACAAAAGTGCGTGTACACGCGATTGGCCTATGTACGTGTATATGAGGTGTGCGCGGACACTTACACACGCAAGTACGTCAGCGCACCTGCATCCCGGTGTACGGCCATTTCCACCAATCACACGCAATGAGACTCTGACGTGCAGTCTTTCCACGTGTGCTCTGTCATCACGTGCTGTGTGGGAAACACCCGTGCGGGTCACGTCACAGACGCGCTTACGCGCTGAGGGCCTTTGGTCCAATGGAATCGCGTATGCGTGCTGACGCGCTTACGCGCTAAGGGCCTTTCCTCGGTTTTCACGCTGACGTGCAGGATTTTCACGTGCCAATTCACTCCGTACCAAGCTGGCCACGCGTGAGCACACGGGAGACCACGCTCCTGCCCAGAAGGCCGAATTACTGCCCCCCAGAGCCCCGAGCACGCTCCCACCTGCTATCTGCTGCTGCCTGACTGCCTGCTGCCCACGTGCACTGCCATTTGCTGCCTGCACATCAGCCAGGGGTGCTGTTGCTGTGACCACCCCTGCTGGAACAGAAGACTCCCGACTGGAATTCCATCGCTCCACAGCCCAGCCCCAGGACCCAGTTGCCCACCCACTCCTGCCTCTGGGGTTGTCATGTCGGGGCTAACACCATCTGTGACCACTGACAACCCCCGGCCAGAGAGGCAGAGGGGCACCAGCTTCAGTGCCACCGAAGTTGGTGTCCTGGTGGAGCAAGTCCTGGGGCAGTATGATGCCCTCTTTGGAAGTTCCCGCGCCGACAAGGAAGGACGGACTCGGATCTGGACAGACATTGTGACTGCCATCAACGCGGAGGGGGTGGCAGTCCGGGACTTACAACATGTCAGGAAGCGCTGGGAGGACTTCAGGTCCAGGACCCTGAACAAGGCCCGGCGCCTCTTGAAGGCAGCGGATGCCAAGGGGCGCCGGGGCCACTTGTCGGAAGAACAGATGGGGGTCCTGGAACGCATATCCCCAGCGCTCCACGTCCAGGTCCTAGAGAAGCAGAGCCGTCTGGAGTCGAGCGGTGAGTGTACATGCATCCTGGTTGTGAGCAGGGCGTGTGGTGATCATTCCCCATTGTGCCGGTTGCACATCTGTTTGTATGGGGTGGAGTATGGGTGGGGGTGTACAGGGCCGTGGGGCTGACACATGCGAGGGCTGTAATGTGTGAGACATGGATGGTGCTTGTGTGTGTGGGCTTGCATGGCAAATGCAGTTGTGCGTGCACACATGTTTGGATGAATGTGTATGTAAGTAGACATGTCCGTGATGTCAGGCATGTATGTTGTTTTCGGCTGCATGTATGAGCACTGTGTACATGTGCATGTGTGTGTATTTGTCAAAGGTGCAACAGTGATGCTACATGGATGCATGTGACAGCGGTATGTGGAAGCCTGATTGGCAGATGTGACATGGATGCCCGTCTGAACAGTGCGACACTTGGCAGAGGTGTAGACATGCATGCAAGTGTGGTGGTGTGTGTACATGTGTGGTGCACTTCCTGTGTTGCATGTGATGTATGGCTCCCCTTTGGCTGCTGATGCTGTTGTATGTGTAGGGATGGTGGTGGCAGTTGCGATATGGCTGTGGTATGGCTCATGTGTGCCAGTTGCAATGACATGTGTGTTGGGGATTGTGATGACATGTCTGAGGTTTGCCAATGCCACTCATGTGCAACTGTCATGCGTGTATGTGTCCATTGTACAGTGCCCTGATGCCTGTGTTTTGTTTCTCCCTGTCTGCAGCGTCAACTGATGAAGAGGGCGGAGAAGGTGCTGTGGAGCACAGCGGCGGGGATCCGACCGCCAGCCGGAGACGCAAGGCCCGGCTCCCCTCCCGTGTTGTCATCTCGTCGGGGAGTGAGGAGTCCGGTGCCGCGTCCCAGGCCGCAGCTGCCGGGGGGAGGTCCAAGAGGCGGAGGTTGCAGTTGGACTCCTCGGCAGCAGAAGGGGCAGCTGGGACCCCACAGGGCCCAACAGGGGAAGATGGCACAGAGTCATCCAGGTTGGTGGGGGGTTTGGTGGAGGAGGGGGCCGCGCAAGCACCAGAGACAGGGTCTGGAGGTGGGGATCCCACTGGTGCTAGTGGTGCAGTGCAGGACCAGGGACAGGAGGCAGCACAGGCGGCCGCGGAGGTGCCTGTGTGCAATCCTGTCCCCGATCCTGTCCCTGCATCATCTTGCACCAGCAGGGATGCCTACGTCCAGACCCGTTTTCAGGCAGGGGATGAGCTGACGTCAACTGGCCTTCCTCTGCCTGCGGACGTGGCTATCCAGGTCCGGGTTGAGCCTGTCCTGGCTGGTGTGGCGTTGCGTCAACGGGCCATGCGAGGTGACCTGCAGTCTTTTCATGGAGAGACTGCACGTCATCTCGAATGGCTCGTTGACCACGTCAGCCTGCTGGGACAGGTCACCCAGACCGGATTCCTCCGTCTGATGGGGCTTGTTCCGACCCCCTCCTCAACTGGACCCCCTACGCGCCAGTCGTCCTCTGTGCCATCTTCCCACCCATCAGTCACCTGGGTGCCCTGTGGAGCTGCCTCTGACAGTGCGGCCAGGCTGGTGGAGGAGGCATCCCTGCCACAGTCGGGAGTCGGACGTCCAGCAGGGGTGGCCACATCAACAACTGCACCCCAGCCGGCGGAGGATGTGCAGGCAGCAGGAGGCAGTGCACGGGCAGAGGCAGAGCAGCAGCAGCAGCAAGATGGTGGGAGCCATGAAGGCTCGGGGCCTTCGACATCGGAGGGGCAGGCATCGGCCGGAGGGCAGGAGGACCCAGGACAGAGAGTGTCTTCCGTGTGGCAGCGGTTGGGCCACGCCATAGGTGCGGAGCGGCGGCGGGCGGAAGAGGCGCGGCTCACAATGGTCAGGGCGGAGAACTCCATGCGGAGGGCCCTGAGGCGGGCCGAGTGCCTCGAGGCAATCCGCAGGGGGTTGGAGGAGGACACGGCGTCGTCCCTGCGGACCCTCGGGGCCATGGAACTGGACCGCCTCCGGGACATCGAACAGGAGTTCGATGATGCCCTGGCCCGGAACACCACAGAGTGAGCCGCTGGACTTGCCCGCCGCCTTTGTATATAGTTCTTTAGTTTTAGGTTTCCTTTGTTTTTTCTTATGATTTGGAGTCGACGGACACTGCTCCACTTTTTGTATATAGTTGATATTTAGGTAGGTTTTTTAGGAGGTTTCCTTAGTTCTGTTGTGATGATGGACCCTTGTTATTTTTGTACATAGTTCTTTGTTGCACGGAGAGTTTTGACATTTCACTTTGGACAACATTTTTTGGATTAGATTTTCTAGTTTTGTGTTTTTATGCGGACATGCAGCTTCTTTTTTCACATTTACATTGTAGTTAGTTTTCTTTCTTTAGCATTCGTATTTTTTTCGAATACATTTTTTTTTACATTGTTCACTGTGTGGTTTCATCTCATTGGTTTCATGCATGTCATGTTGTGTGTTTTCCCATTCAATTGGAAAATATGTGTGTGACGGACATGGGTTCATTTGCTTCATGAACATTGGGGGTGTAACATGTGATTTCCATTTCCATGTGGGTGAATGGGTTACTTGGTAGGGCTTTTTGGCTGTGGAGGCTGACCATTACGCACATTGTGAGGACCTGGTGGGGGCTGCACATGGTGGCAGGGGGGTGGGGGTGGTGGGAGACATGAGTGGGGGCCTGGTGGAGGGTGACCCTGGTGTCTGTGGGGTGGGGGTGGTGGGAGACATGAGTGGGGGCCTGGTGGAGGCTGCCCCTGCACTGCTGGGGGGTGGGGGTGGTGGGAGACATGAGTGGGGGCCTGGTGGAGGGTGCCCCTGCACTGCTGGGGGGTGGGGGTGGTGGGAGACATGAGTGGGGGCCTGGTGGAGGCTGCCCCTGCACTGCTGGGGGGTGGGGGTGGTGGGAGACATGAGTGGGGGTCTGGTGGAGGCTGCCCCTGCACTGCTGGGGGGTGGGGGTGGTGGGAGACATGAGTGGGGGCCTGGTGGAGGCTGCCCCTGCACTGCTGGGGGGTGGGGGTGGTGGGAGACATGAGTGGGGGCCTGGTGGAGGCTGCCCCTGCACTGCTGGGGGGTGGGGGTGGTGGGAGACATGAGTGGGGGCCTGGTGGAGGGTGCCCCTGGTGGCTGGGGGGTGGGGGTGGTGGGAGACATGAGTGGGGGCCTGGTGGAGGCTGCCCCTGCACTGCTGGGGGGTGGGGGTGGTGGGAGACATGAGTGGGGGCCTGGTGGAGGCTGCCCCTGCACTGCTGGGGGGTGGGGGTGGTGGGAGACATGAGTGGGGGCCTGGTGGAGGGTGCCCCTGCACTGCTGGGGGGTGGGGGTGGTGGGAGACATGAGTGGGGGCCTGGTGGAGGGTGCCCCTGCACTGCTGGGGGGTGGGGGTGGTGGGAGACATGAGTGGGGGCCTGGTGGAGGCTGCCCCTGCACTGCTGGGGGTGGGGGTGGTGGGAGACATGAGTGGGGGTCTGGTGGAGGCTGCCCCTGCACTGCTGGGGGGTGGGGGTGGTGGGAGACATGAGTGGGGGCCTGGTGGAGGCTGCCCCTGCACTGCTGGGGGGTGGGGGTGGTGGGAGACATGAGTGGGGGCCTGGTGGAGGCTGCCCCTGCACTGCTGGGGGGTGGGGGTGGTGGGAGACATGAGTGGGGGCCTGGTGGAGGGTGCCCCTGGTGGCTGGGGGGTGGGGGTGGTGGGAGACATGAGTGGGGGCCTGGTGGAGGGTGCCCCTGGTGGCTGGGGGGTGGGGGTGGTGGGAGACATGAGTGGGGGCCTGGTGGAGGGTGCCCCTGGTGGCTGGGGGGTGGGGGTGGTGGGAGACATGAGTGGGGGCCTGGTGGAGGGTGCCCCTGCACTGCTGGGGGGTGGGGGTGGTGGGAGACATGAGTGGGGGCCTGGTGGAGGGTGCCCCTGGTGGTGGGGGGTGGGGGTGATAGGGGACATGAGTGGGGGCCTGGTGGAGGCTGCCCCTGCACTGCTGGGGGGTGGGGGTGGTGGGAGACATGAGTGGGGGCCTGGTGGAGGCTGCCCCTGCACTGCTGGGGGGTGGGGGTGGTGGGAGACATGAGTGGGGGCCTGGTGGAGGCTGCCCCTGCACTGCTGGGGGGTGGGGGTGGTGGGAGACATGAGTGGGGGCCTGGTGGAGGCTGCCCCTGCACTGCTGGGGGGTGGGGGTGGTGGGAGACATGAGTGGGGGCCTGGTGGAGGGTGCCCCTGGTGGCGGGGGGGTGGGGGTGATAGGGGACATGAGTGGGGGCCTGGTGGAGGCTGCCCCTGCACTGCTGGGGGGTGGGGGTGGTGGGAGACATGAGTGGGGGCCTGGTGGAGGCTGCCCCTGCACTGCTGGGGGGTGGGGGTGGTGGGAGACATGAGTGGGGGTCTGGTGGAGGCTGCCCCTGCACTGCTGGGGGGTGGGGGTGGTGGGAGACATGAGTGGGGGCCTGGTGGAGGGTGCCCCTGGTGGCGGGGGGGTGGGGGTGATAGGGGACATGAGTGGGGGCCTGGTGGAGGCTGCCCCTGCACTGCTGGGGGGTGGGGGTGGTGGGAGACATGAGTGGGGGCCTGGTGGAGGGTGCCCCTGCACTGCTGGGGGGTGGGGGTGGTGGGAGACATGAGTGGGGGCCTGGTGGAGGGTGCCCCTGGTGGCTGGGGGGTGGGGGTGATAGGGGACATGAGTGGGGGCCTGGTGGAGGCTGCCCCTGCACTGCTGGGGGGTGGGGGTGGTGGGAGACATGAGTGGGGGCCTGGTGGAGGCTGCCCCTGCACTGCTGGGGGGTGGGGGTGGTGGGAGACATGAGTGGGGGCCTGGTGGAGGGTGCCCCTGGTGGCTGGGGGGTGGGGGTGGTGGGAGACATGAGTGGGGGCCTGGTGGAGGGTGCCCCTGCACTGCTGGGGGGTGGGGGTGGTGGGAGACATGAGTGGGGGCCTGGTGGAGGCTGCCCCTGGTGGCTGGGGGGTGGGGGTGGTGGGAGACATGAGTGGGGGCCTGGTGGAGGGTGCCCCTGGTGGCTGGGGGGTGGGGGTGGTGGGAGACATGAGTGGGGGCCTGGTGGAGGCTGCCCCTGCACTGCTGGGGGGTGGGGGTGGTGGGAGACATGAGTGGGGGCCGGGTGGAGGGTGCCCCTGGTGGCTGGGGGGTGGGGGTGGTGGGAGACATGAGTGGGGGCCTGGTGGAGGCTGCCCCTGCACTGCTGGGGGGTGGGGGTGGTGGGAGACATGAGTGGGGGCCTGGTGGAGGGTGCCCCTGCACTGCTGGGGGGTGGGGGTGGTGGGAGACATGAGTGGGGGCCTGGTGGAGGGTGCCCCTGGTGGCTGGGGGGTGGGGGTGGTGGGAGACATGAGTGGGGGCCTGGTGGAGGCTGCCCCTGCACTGCTGGGGGGTGGGGGTGGTGGGAGACATGAGTGGGGGCCTGGTGGAGGCTGCCCCTGCACTGCTGGGGGGTGGGGGTGGTGGGAGACATGAGTGGGGGCCTGGTGGAGGCTGCCCCTGCACTGCTGGGGGGTGGGGGTGGTGGGAGACATGAGTGGGGGCCTGGTGGAGGGTGCCCCTGGTGGCTGGGGGGTGGGGGTGGTGGGAGACATGAGTGGGGGCCTGGTGGAGGCTGCCCCTGCACTGCTGGGGGGTGGGGGTGGTGGGAGACATGAGTGGGGGCCTGGTGGAGGCTGCCCCTGCACTGCTGGGGGGTGGGGGTGGTGGGAGACATGAGTGGGGGCCTGGTGGAGGGTGCCCCTGCACTGCTGGGGGGTGGGGGTGGTGGGAGACATGAGTGGGGGCCTGGTGGAGGGTGCCCCTGCACTGCTGGGGGGTGGGGGTGGTGGGAGACATGAGTGGGGGCCTGGTGGAGGCTGCCCCTGCACTGCTGGGGGGTGGGGGTGGTGGGAGACATGAGTGGGGGTCTGGTGGAGGCTGCCCCTGCACTGCTGGGGGGTGGGGGTGGTGGGAGACATGAGTGGGGGCCTGGTGGAGGCTGCCCCTGCACTGCTGGGGGGTGGGGGTGGTGGGAGACATGAGTGGGGGCCTGGTGGAGGCTGCCCCTGCACTGCTGGGGGGTGGGGGTGGTGGGAGACATGAGTGGGGGCCTGGTGGAGGGTGCCCCTGGTGGCTGGGGGGTGGGGGTGGTGGGAGACATGAGTGGGGGCCTGGTGGAGGGTGCCCCTGGTGGCTGGGGGGTGGGGGTGGTGGGAGACATGAGTGGGGGCCTGGTGGAGGGTGCCCCTGGTGGCTGGGGGGTGGGGGTGGTGGGAGACATGAGTGGGGGCCTGGTGGAGGGTGCCCCTGCACTGCTGGGGGGTGGGGGTGGTGGGAGACATGAGTGGGGGCCTGGTGG
Organism: Ambystoma mexicanum; assembly: GCF_040938575.1. NCBI lineage: Eukaryota > Metazoa > Chordata > Amphibia > Caudata > Ambystomatidae > Ambystoma > Ambystoma mexicanum. The sequence goes on along the minus strand of NC_090930.1, from coordinate 387,536,471 downwards.
AGGGTGCCCCTGGTGGCGGGGGGGTGGGGGTGATAGGGGACATGAGTGGGGGCCTGGTGGAGGCTGCCCCTGCACTGCTGGGGGGTGGGGGTGGTGGGAGACATGAGTGGGGGCCTGGTGGAGGCTGCCCCTGCACTGCTGGGGGGTGGGGGTGGTGGGAGACATGAGTGGGGGCCTGGTGGAGGCTGCCCCTGCACTGCTGGGGGGTGGGGGTGGTGGGAGACATGAGTGGGGGCCTGGTGGAGGGTGCCCCTGGTGGCTGGGGGGTGGGGGTGGTGGGAGACATGAGTGGGGGCCTGGTGGAGGGTGCCCCTGGTGGCTGGGGGGTGGGGGTGGTGGGAGACATGAGTGGGGGCCTGGTGGAGGGTGCCCCTGGTGGCTGGGGGGTGGGGGTGGTGGGAGACATGAGTGGGGGCCTGGTGGAGGCTGCCCCTGCACTGCTGGGGGGTGGGGGTGGTGGGAGACATGAGTGGGGGCCTGGTGGAGGGTGCCCCTGGTGGCAGGGGGGTGGGGGTGATAGGGGACATGAGTGGGGGCCTGGTGGAGGCTGCCCCTGCACTGCTGGGGGGTGGGGGTGGTGGGAGACATGAGTGGGGGCCTGGTGGAGGCTGCCCCTGCACTGCTGGGGGGTGGGGGTGGTGGGAGACATGAGTGGGGGTCTGGTGGAGGCTGCCCCTGCACTGCTGGGGGGTGGGGGTGGTGGGAGACATGAGTGGGGGCCTGGTGGAGGGTGCCCCTGGTGGCGGGGGGGTGGGGGTGATAGGGGACATGAGTGGGGGCCTGGTGGAGGCTGCCCCTGCACTGCTGGGGGGTGGGGGTGGTGGGAGACATGAGTGGGGGCCTGGTGGAGGGTGCCCCTGCACTGCTGGGGGGTGGGGGTGGTGGGAGACATGAGTGGGGGCCTGGTGGAGGGTGCCCCTGGTGGCTGGGGGGTGGGGGTGATAGGGGACATGAGTGGGGGCCTGGTGGAGGCTGCCCCTGCACTGCTGGGGGGTGGGGGTGGTGGGAGACATGAGTGGGGGCCTGGTGGAGGCTGCCCCTGCACTGCTGGGGGGTGGGGGTGGTGGGAGACATGAGTGGGGGCCTGGTGGAGGGTGCCCCTGGTGGCTGGGGGGTGGGGGTGGTGGGAGACATGAGTGGGGGCCTGGTGGAGGGTGCCCCTGCACTGCTGGGGGGTGGGGGTGGTGGGAGACATGAGTGGGGGCCTGGTGGAGGCTGCCCCTGGTGGCTGGGGGGTGGGGGTGGTGGGAGACATGAGTGGGGGCCTGGTGGAGGGTGCCCCTGGTGGCTGGGGGGTGGGGGTGGTGGGAGACATGAGTGGGGGCCTGGTGGAGGGTGCCCCTGCACTGCTGGGGGGTGGGGGTGGTGGGAGACATGAGTGGGGGCCTGGTGGAGGGTGCCCCTGGTGGCTGGGGGGTGGGGGTGGTGGGAGACATGAGTGGGGGCCTGGTGGAGGCTGCCCCTGCACTGCTGGGGGGTGGGGGTGGTGGGAGACATGAGTGGGGGCCTGGTGGAGGGTGCCCCTGCACTGCTGGGGGGTGGGGGTGGTGGGAGACATGAGTGGGGGCCTGGTGGAGGGTGCCCCTGGTGGCTGGGGGGTGGGGGTGGTGGGAGACATGAGTGGGGGCCTGGTGGAGGCTGCCCCTGCACTGCTGGGGGGTGGGGGTGGTGGGAGACATGAGTGGGGGCCTGGTGGAGGCTGCCCCTGCACTGCTGGGGGGTGGGGGTGGTGGGAGACATGAGTGGGGGCCTGGTGGAGGCTGCCCCTGCACTGCTGGGGGGTGGGGGTGGTGGGAGACATGAGTGGGGGCCTGGTGGAGGCTGCCCCTGCACTGCTGGGGGGTGGGGGTGGTGGGAGACATGAGTGGGGGCCTGGTGGAGGGTGCCCCTGGTGGCTGGGGGGTGGGGGTGGTGGGAGACATGAGTGGGGGCCTGGTGGAGGCTGCCCCTGCACTGCTGGGGGGTGGGGGTGGTGGGAGACATGAGTGGGGGCCTGGTGGAGGCTGCCCCTGCACTGCTGGGGGGTGGGGGTGGTGGGAGACATGAGTGGGGGCCTGGTGGAGGGTGCCCCTGCACTGCTGGGGGGTGGGGGTGGTGGGAGACATGAGTGGGGGCCTGGTGGAGGGTGCCCCTGCACTGCTGGGGGGTGGGGGTGGTGGGAGACATGAGTGGGGGCCTGGTGGAGGCTGCCCCTGCACTGCTGGGGGGTGGGGGTGGTGGGAGACATGAGTGGGGGTCTGGTGGAGGCTGCCCCTGCACTGCTGGGGGGTGGGGGTGGTGGGAGACATGAGTGGGGGCCTGGTGGAGGCTGCCCCTGCACTGCTGGGGGGTGGGGGTGGTGGGAGACATGAGTGGGGGCCTGGTGGAGGCTGCCCCTGCACTGCTGGGGGGTGGGGGTGGTGGGAGACATGAGTGGGGGCCTGGTGGAGGGTGCCCCTGGTGGCTGGGGGGTGGGGGTGGTGGGAGACATGAGTGGGGGCCTGGTGGAGGGTGCCCCTGGTGGCTGGGGGGTGGGGGTGGTGGGAGACATGAGTGGGGGCCTGGTGGAGGGTGCCCCTGGTGGCTGGGGGGTGGGGGTGGTGGGAGACATGAGTGGGGGCCTGGTGGAGGGTGCCCCTGCACTGCTGGGGGGTGGGGGTGGTGGGAGACATGAGTGGGGGCCTGGTGGAGGGTGCCCCTGGTGGCGGGGGGTGGGGGTGATAGGGGACATGAGTGGGGGCCTGGTGGAGGCTGCCCCTGCACTGCTGGGGGGTGGGGGTGGTGGGAGACATGAGTGGGGGCCTGGTGGAGGCTGCCCCTGCACTGCTGGGGCTTGGGGGTGGTGGGAGACATGAGTGGGGGCCTGGTGGAGGCTGCCCCTGCACTGCTGGGGGGTGGGGGTGGTGGGAGACATGAGTGGGGGCCTGGTGGAGGCTGCCCCTGCACTGCTGGGGGGTGGGGGTGGTGGGAGACATGAGTGGGGGCCTGGTGGAGGGTGCCCCTGGTGGCGGGGGGGTGGGGGTGATAGGGGACATGAGTGGGGGCCTGGTGGAGGCTGCCCCTGCACTGCTGGGGGGTGGGGGTGGTGGGAGACATGAGTGGGGGCCTGGTGGAGGCTGCCCCTGCACTGCTGGGGGGTGGGGGTGGTGGGAGACATGAGTGGGGGTCTGGTGGAGGCTGCCCCTGCACTGCTGGGGGGTGGGGGTGGTGGGAGACATGAGTGGGGGCCTGGTGGAGGGTGCCCCTGGTGGCGGGGGGGTGGGGGTGATAGGGGACATGAGTGGGGGCCTGGTGGAGGCTGCCCCTGCACTGCTGGGGGGTGGGGGTGGTGGGAGACATGAGTGGGGGCCTGGTGGAGGGTGCCCCTGCACTGCTGGGGGGTGGGGGTGGTGGGAGACATGAGTGGGGGCCTGGTGGAGGGTGCCCCTGGTGGCTGGGGGGTGGGGGTGATAGGGGACATGAGTGGGGGCCTGGTGGAGGCTGCCCCTGCACTGCTGGGGGGTGGGGGTGGTGGGAGACATGAGTGGGGGCCTGGTGGAGGCTGCCCCTGCACTGCTGGGGGGTGGGGGTGGTGGGAGACATGAGTGGGGGCCTGGTGGAGGGTGCCCCTGGTGGCTGGGGGGTGGGGGTGGTGGGAGACATGAGTGGGGGCCTGGTGGAGGGTGCCCCTGCACTGCTGGGGGGTGGGGGTGGTGGGAGACATGAGTGGGGGCCTGGTGGAGGCTGCCCCTGGTGGCTGGGGGGTGGGGGTGGTGGGAGACATGAGTGGGGGCCTGGTGGAGGGTGCCCTTGGTGGCTGGGGGGTGGGGGTGGTGGGAGACATGAGTGGGGGCCTGGTGGAGGGTGCCCCTGCACTGCTGGGGGGTGGGGGTGGTGGGAGACATGAGTGGGGGCCTGGTGGAGGGTGCCCCTGGTGGCTGGGGGGTGGGGGTGGTGGGAGACATGAGTGGGGGCCTGGTGGAGGCTGCCCCTGCACTGCTGGGGGGTGGGGGTGGTGGGAGACATGAGTGGGGGCCTGGTGGAGGGTGCCCCTGCACTGCTGGGGGGTGGGGGTGGTGGGAGACATGAGTGGGGGCCTGGTGGAGGGTGCCCCTGGTGGCTGGGGGGTGGGGGTGGTGGGAGACATGAGTGGGGGCCTGGTGGAGGCTGCCCCTGCACTGCTGGGGGGTGGGGGTGGTGGGAGACATGAGTGGGGGCCTGGTGGAGGCTGCCCCTGCACTGCTGGGGGGTGGGGGTGGTGGGAGACATGAGTGGGGGCCTGGTGGAGGCTGCCCCTGCACTGCTGGGGGGTGGGGGTGGTGGGAGACATGAGTGGGGGCCTGGTGGAGGGTGCCCCTGGTGGCGGGGGGGTGGGGGTGATAGGGGACATGAGTGGGGGCCTGGTGGAGGCTGCCCCTGCACTGCTGGGGGGTGGGGGTGGTGGGAGACATGAGTGGGGGCCTGGTGGAGGCTGCCCCTGCACTGCTGGGGGGTGGGGGTGGTGGGAGACATGAGTGGGGGCCTGGTGGAGGGTGCCCCTGGTGGCGGGGGGTGGGGGTGATAGGGGACATGAGTGGGGGCCTGGTGGAGGGTGCCCCTGGTGGCGGGGGGTGGGGGTGATAGGGGACATGAGTGGGGGCCTGGTGGAGGCTGCCCCTGCACTGCTGGGGGGTGGGGGTGGTGGGAGACATGAGTGGGGGCCTGGTGGAGGCTGCCCCTGCACTGCTGGGGGGTGGGGGTGGTGGGAGACATGAGTGGGGGCCTGGTGGAGGGTGACCCTGGTGGCGGGGGGTGGGGGTGATAGGGGACATGAGTGGGGGCCTGGTGGAGGGTGCCCCTGGTGGCGGGGGGTGGGGGTGATAGGGGACATGAGTGGGGGCCTGGTGGAGGCTGCCCCTGCACTGCTGGGGGGTGGGGGTGGTGGGAGACATGAGTGGGGGCCTGGTGGAGGCTGCCCCTGCACTGCTGGGGGGTGGGGGTGGTGGGAGACATGAGTGGGGGCCTGGTGGAGGCTGCCCCTGCACTGCTGGGGGGTGGGGGTGGTGGGAGACATGAGTGGGGGTCTGGTGGAGGCTGCCCCTGCACTGCTGGGGGGTGGGGGTGGTGGGAGACATGAGTGGGGGCCTGGTGGAGGGTGACCCTGGTGGCTGGGGGGTGGGGGTGGTGGGAGACATGAGTGGGGGCCTGGTGGAGGGTGACCCTGGTGGCTGGGGGGTGGGGGTGGTGGGAGACATGAGTGGGGGCCTGGTGGAGGGTGCCCCTGCACTGCTGGGGGGTGGGGGTGCAGGGGGACATGAGCAGGTGTGCAGGGTAGTCCCCTGTTTTGTGGGCTGCCTGCAGGGGCTGTGGAGGGTGTACAGGGAACACCTGTGAGGACCCACCCAGCCTAATTGCGTGTGATAATTCCCGCACACCCCTGTAATACACGTACCAAGCCAAATCGCGTGTGATGATTCCCACGCACCCCTGTAATACACGTACCTGGCCAAATCGCATGTGAAACTTCCCGCGTACCCCTGTAATACACGTACCCTGGCCAATCGCGTGTTGAACTTCCCGCGTACCCCTGTAATACACGTACCCTGGCCAATCGCGTGTTAAACTTCCCGCGTACCCCTGTAATACACGTACCCTGGCTAATCGCGTGTATAACTTCACGCGTACCCCTGTAATACACATACCCTGGCCAATCGCGTGTTAAACTTCCCGCGTACCCCTGTAATACATGTACCCTGGCCAATCGCGTGTTAAACTTCCCGCGTACCCCTGTAATACACGTACCCTGGCCAATCGCGTGTTAAACTTCCCGCGTACCCCTGTAATACACTTACCCTGGCTAATCGCGTGTTAAACTTCCCGCGTACCCCTGTAATACACGTACCCTGGCCAATCGCGTGTTAAACTTCCCGCGTACCCCTGTAATACACGTACCCTGGCTAATCGCGTGTATGACTTCACGTGTACCCCTGTAATACACTTACACTGGCTAATCGCGTGTTAAACTTCCCGCGTACCCCTGTGATACACGTACCCTGGCCAATCGCGTGTTAAACTTCCCGCGTACCCCTGTAATACACGTACCCTGGCCAATCGCGTGTTAAACTTCCCGCGTACCCCTGTAATACACGTACCCTGGCTAATCGCGTGTATGACTTCACGTGTACCCCTGTAATACACTTACCCTGGCTAATCGCGTGTTAAACTTCCCGCGTACCCCTGTAATACACGTACCCTGGCCAATCGCGTGTTAAACTTCCCGCGTACCCCTGTAATACACGTACCCTGGCTAATCGCGTGTATGACTTCACGTGTACCCCTGTAATACACTTACCCTGGCTAATCGCGTGTTAAACTTCCCGCGTACCCCTGTAATACACGTACCCTGGCCAATCGCGTGTTAAACTTCCCGCGTACCCCTGTAATACACGTACCCTGGCTAATCGCGTGTATGACTTCACGTGTACCCCTGTAATACACTTACCCTGGCTAATCGCGTGTTAAACTTCCCGCGTACCCCTGTAATACACGTACCCTGGCCAATCGCGTGTTAAACTTCCCGCGTACCCCTGTAATACACATACCCTGGCCAATCGCGTGTTAAACTTCCCGCGTACCCCTGTAATACACGTACCCTGGCTAATCGCGTGTATGACTTCACGTGTACCCCTGTAATACACTTACCCTGGCTAATCGCGTGTATGACTTCACGTGTACCCCTGATATGCACGTTACCCGCTTTGCGTTCCTTGTTTGGCTGCCCTGTAAACTGGTCCAGGGTTAGCGCAGCCCTTTGCGATGATTTAGCGATTTTGCTGGCTTTTCCTTGCGCGAGGGCGTTCTTGGGGGCGTTACTGGCGCTGCTGCAGGGTCGCTGCGATACTCTGCGCCACGGCTGGTTTGGGAGCATGAAATCCATGAATACGCTGTGCGCGGAAATCGGTTTTAGCGCACGTGCCTGGCGCAGTCAATCGCACGCGGACACTCTGCGCCAGCCGCTTGCGACACTTTTCTGCGAAATTCTATGAATTACCCTGTTTGTCTTTTATTAATGGTTATTTAATTACAAAGGAATAAACACACATTTAGTACCAGCAACAAAACCACACCCAATGAGCGCTGAAAAAGAAATAATAAACATTTCGTACTAAGAGAAGTATTCAATAGGACCACCACATTATGAAGACTGGCAATGAATACATAACTGGCTGAGGATTGGAGGGTCACTCAGATTGGCCCTCTGGATTGAAGAGAAAATAAACGAAGGCTTCAATAAGTAAGACATAACAACAGAAGCAATGTAAGCAACAAAATACGCCAATCCAGCTTGATTGCCAGTTGGTCCTAAAAGATTGAGGAGGTGGTCAACATATTATGCCTATAACAAATCCTTTGTCATATGTATGTAAAGTCTGTTAGCTCTTCTAAATGGAGGAACTTCACAGCGCCCCAGGAGAAAGTGGGGTGGTTCTGACCTTCACCCTATTAGACAATTTAGATTACTTGAGTGTGATGGTGCGAGCACTTGCAAAGCTGGGGCCACTGAAACCTGTATGATGCAGAGGCTGTGTCACACCATGTCATGTGTGGGGGTGCCTCACAAGCTCCAGAAAGAAATCCTTTCTTCGTGAAGGTAGAGTGTATGAGTTAGAGTGTATGTACTCTTACATCAGAAAGAAAGGATTTCTTTCTGAAGTCAAATAATTTCTTTATGAAGTCAGAGCGCACGTGCTCCAACTTCCGAATTAAATTAAAAGTATTTCTTTGTGAAGTTGGAGCGCAATTCACAGTTGAGACACCTAGCACTATGGCCCCACTGTACATGACAGGAACCAGTAAGCTCTCCCTGCTTTCTGTATACGTGGTGGAGGCCGGCGCGTGGGGCCAGCTGCCGCAGTATAGTAGAAACTTTCCTCAGTGAGGACAGATTCAGTTTTTCACTGCATGTTTGATGTATGTTTGTATGCATGCATGCATGTGTTATGTGTTAGGTAATGTGTGAGTGAGTGAATGCTGTATGGGTGCAGATGTGAATGAGAACATGATAGGATATATGGCATTTATAACGCTCCTATACACACGTGTTTCAAGGTGCGAAGGTGCAAGGGAGGGAAGACAGACAACGATATTACTAGGCCAGGTGTGATTCAGATCGCGCAAGTGCATGGGAAGGGGATAAGTGTGGAGGGGGGATGGGGAGGGGACAGTGCAGTACATGGGATAAATAGAATAAATAAAACAATAAGTAAAAAGTATGGCCAGCTGGTGGCAAGTGCAAGACATTAGGTGTCAAGTGCTGATAGCAGGATTGTAGGGATACAGAAAACAGTCCCCAAGTACAGGGGTTGCCAGGGAGACAGTTCAAGTGTGAAATTGGTGGGGGAGGAGACATGGGCCCGAGATCAGAGGGTGGCTAGGTAATGAGTGCAGTTTCAGTTTCAGCCAGGAGTTCAGCAGGGGAGAGGAGGAGAGAGAGAACAAGCAAAGAGTAAGGTTTTGAGGTGCTTCCGTAACCAGAGATGGTTCTCCTCAAGTTTCAGAGAGCCAGGGAGGCTGTTCCAGATGGAGGCCCCAACCGAACAAAGAGATCTACCGCCTACTCGTTGCTTGGAGACGCGACTGACCCTGAGGGAGTTGGAGGCGGATGAGTGAAGAGCTCGAGAAGGAAGATATTTATGAAGAGAGAGTTGAAGGTATTGAATTGCTGTGAATGGGTGCACAAATACTTTTATGCTGGGCCTGTGAGGAGCTGATTTTGGTGGGTGAGGGATGAGGAGCGGGCTGCGCTACTACAACATTCCTTAATGGCCATCCAGCCATGATAAAGCAAGCATGTGTTGTGGCTAAACAGGTATTTTGTTGGAGCCAGTCGAGCCATTCCACACTGTGGCATGACATGTTTTTATGGGCATTTATAATAAAACAAGCATGATAAATGTACTTGTCTGACTAGACTGGCATTTGGGTGCTGCCAGTCTAGTCATTTACTAATGGGGCATGGCATTTTTTTTAATGATATTCTTTATTTATAAAGCGCCTATGCACTGGCAAGTGTTTTAAAGTGCTTTTGCACTGGGCATCTACAGTTGAGCAAATATGATATGTTATTACATGACTAGACTGCATTTTGGTGCAGCCATTTTGGTAATGTTTTCTGTATAGTGCCTTTTACCATTGGTATGGTTTCAACGTGCTGTAGGCTGAATGCCCCTGGGGACTGAAGTCCAAGTATAGAAAATTCCTCAGAGTGCTATAGAATATTTGTCTGCATTTTAGAAAATGTGAAGGTAGGCAGGGGTGGCAAAGACCCTGCTAGTCATCCATGTTGAGCGGACTTGTGGGTGGGTGCAGATGGGTGGTCTGGAGAGAATACGAGAGAGGAATTATGTGTGCAGCTAGACCACATTTTTATCATTGGGGTAGCTGCATTCTAATGGCAGAGGAGTTGTGCAAAGTATGTGAAGCTGGAGAGACATTGAAGGTCATTACGACCTTGGCGGTAAGGGGTTAATGGCGCCGGTAAAGGTGCCAGACCCGTCAACCTCTTACCGCCCCATACGAGTCTGCTCGCGGGAACACGATAAGGACACCTGGGTCCCACGAACAGACCAGCATGCAAACAACGGGCACATCATTAACGGGCCCGTTGTTAGCATGCTCCCCATTCCCATTGAGCCCTATGGGGGCTCGAATGGGGATGTGTTCCTGTAATAGGGAAATACCGGGCCCTCCAAGGTCGGAATGGCCCGGTATTTCCCCATTCCAGGAACCCGGATCCGGTACCCGGAATGGGGGTGGCCATGCCGCAAGTAGCGGCATGGCTACCTCAAATGTTGTAATGACTCCCGTTATGTTTGCAGCTAGGCTGAATTGTATTGTGTTGGATAGTTGCATTCTAATGGAAGAGGTGTTGTGAAAACTGTGAGAAGCAGGATAGACATTATGGGTGCAGCTAGACCACATTTTTTGTAGGGGTATGGGTTCATTCTAGCGGCAGAGGTGTTGTGCAAAGTATGTGAAACAGGAGAGATATTATGTGTGCAGCTAGACCGAATTGCTATCGAGGGGGGATAGCTGCATTCTAATGGCAGAGGTGTTCAAAATATGTGAAGCAGGAGAGACAGTATCTGTGCAGCTAGCCTGAATTTACATGGGGATAGCTGCATTCTTGTGACAGAAGTGTTGCGCAAAGTGTTTTGGAGTAGTGCGTGGGTGCTGAGGGTAGTCTGCCCATGTTGAACAGGCACATGGGTGGGTGCAGATAGGTAGTCTGGGGAGTATGTGAGAGAGTGTTATGTTTGCAGCTATAACTAATTAAGTCATGGGGCATAGCTGTTTTCTAGTGGCAGAGGTGTTGTGCACAGTATATGACACAGGAGAGAGAGTATGTGTGCAGCTAGACCGAGTTTTATAGTGGGGGATATCTGCATTCTTGTGGCATGACATTTCTAAAGCCCAAGCCAACAAGTTATGGGCCTCATCACGAGTCTGGCGGTAAGCCTTAAATGCGGCGGTAGTGCTATTACCACCGCATTTAAGGGTCCGCCAAATCATGGCTTTGGCGGGTTTCCCCCCAGCTCTGAGCTGGGGGAAATCCGCAGCAAAATTGCCAATTTTCAGGACGATAACCGCCGGTGGGAAATCCGCCAGCAGTAAAAGCGTGAATTTTCCCCATTGGGCCCAATGGGGAATGAGGAATCCCCGAATGGGCCCAATGGGGAATGGGCAATAAACCTTCCGCCAAACCCGTGATCCAGTGCTAATAGCGCCTGGGGGTTTGGCGGTAGGGCTATTAGCGCCGGCGCTAATAGTGCTGGCGTTACCGCCCAAATCGTGATGAGGCCCTATGTCCTTACATGGGGATACTGACATATATAGGCAGAGCTAGCCTGGAAATGTGTTTTTTTTAGTATGATTACTGGAATTATGTGCAAAGCAAACAAGAATATGCTCTTATAGGGGAATGTTTGCATATATTTGTGTAGCCATTATGAACATTTATGGGCACAGCCTGCTTGGGAATATATTGGCATATATTGTGTGCAAAGGCATCATGGGCATGCATTTAAATGCTCCTGTGAACTGTTGGTAAATTGTATCTATTGGATGTTTGTATTGGAGGTACCCTATTAAACCAATTGGAAACTGTTTTCATTTTTATCCAAATTGTCAAAGAAAGTGTGCTGTCACATATTAACCCATTATTCCCTAAAAGTTATATGTAATACAGGCATGGCTGCCGTCGGAATATTTTTTTTGTCCGCCGCTCAGGAATGGGCAATAACCGGGTAATTACGGCATTGCCGGATCCGGTATCTGCCCATTCCTGGGCTCTGGAAAATATTCTTCCCCATTCCCATTTGAGACCCATAGGGTTCAATGGGAATGGAGAAGCCGGATGCACCGGCACCATTATAAACGATGCCAGTGCATCCAACATGCTGTGCTTATGGTGCTGCTCTACCCGCCAGGTCACACCTGGTGGGCAGAAAGGCACCCGGAGCTCAACTCGTAGTTTGTCGGTCCGGGAACTACTGTACTGGCAAGCTTGCCGGTACCATAGTTCCCGGACCGGCAAACTTATAATGAGGCCCATGGTATCAGAATACATTCCAGCCAGGGTCTTCAGAATTCAACATCACCTTATATCAGAATATGCGTTTGAGAAATAACATGAGGTCATTTGAATAATTCAGATTGGTAAATCACTTTGTGAACAGTGCAAAAACAAATTAAGAGAGCCGAGTCAGTCCGTCCTTTTGGAGCGGCGACTGAAGAGGAAACAAGAAAAGGGAAGATAGAGCATAAGTCCAAAAGTGCCATTTATAACTACTTGATTTTATTTTGGTTCAGCATTATTATTGCTATATTTGCAATTTAATTTCAATGTAGTCACATGGTTTGGCCAGTTATTGGTATTTGTACCACACACTGCCACCATTTTCATGGTCTCCAGGCGCACATTGAAAACAATATCTTATTGTCAACAGAGAAAGCAGGAGAAGGACCAGTTAAATGTGGTGGATATAAATGCTCTAGGCTCTGCACCACCTTCACCAGCAGGGGAGCAGTCCTGGTTAGACCGAGAAGGGATAGCTGAAGCGTGATTGTACCACATCCTTTTTCCTCCACTCAGGCACTTAGGAGGTGGGATTTACAAGAATTGCAGATATCCAGAAAGACTCTCTCGTTGAAACGTATGGCAGGAACTTTCAGTGAGGAAGAGAGGTGTTCTAACTGGTGGATCACCAAAGGTAAGGCCAGTCTCCTTAACTAAGATCCCAGGTATGTATGGAAACCAGGCAAGGGCCTGAAGAACGCAGACACTGGCTTACACTGCACTGCGTAAGTGCAAACACTATGTGGCGAGCAGCATTGTGTATTGGTTGTATGCTGCTATTCTGATATGAAGCAAGGCCATCATGAAGCACCTTTGATTAAGTGAAGGCAGAAATATACTGAACGCTTAAGACCACATGGACATTGATACCCCAAGGAATTGTAACCTGGCGCCACACAAAACAAAATACTGCGTTCAGCACTCCCATGTTCAACAGATAGGTCCCCATAGGCACGGTTCCACAACCATAATAAAGGTTCACTTGGTCGATAAATGTGACAGTGTCTGTACCAATACAGAGAATGATACATTTAGGATAGGCAAGGTTTACACAAGCAGCTCCACAATCTTGACATCGTTAGGGAAGAAGTCATGTGAGAGCCAGTATATAAAAAAGTTAATAAAATGGAGCAATGAGATAAGCACACTGTGAAAATGCTTACTAAATTAATTATTAGCACTATGAATGTCAAAAAGACTAACTGAAGGTGAATATGTATTACATATCACAGATGGATCATTGAAATATTAGAGAAATTGATGTTTCTTTTAATTTAAATTTATTGGTTTCATGCCTGCGTTTATGCTTATTGTGCACACGTTATACATTTGAAAGAAATGACTCATAGTGCGAGTGAGCAGCTTCCTTTGCACGACACGTGCATTTTGACTGATGGCAACTGGGTCCAGGTCAGGGCTTGAGTTTCGTTCTTGACGCAACACAATATTTATTTGCTCACAAGCGCTGTTGCGCGGATCAGGACCCGTGCCTCAATCCCGGCACTATGGGGGGGCGGGGCGCTCGACTGGCGTCATCAGAATCTGAGAGCAAAGAGCGGAGTGACCAAACCCCCCTCCCTTGGGGAGGAGGAGTCTCAGGATCGCTTCCACTTCATGGGCTTCATCCTGCACATTTCACCACTCCAATACCCATGAGAGTGAGAAACTGGCTACCACAAACAGTGAACAGCAACCACGTGGAGTAGCAAGGTGTTTGCTATTTCACAGCAGTGCAGGAATAATGGCATCCAAGACCATGCACCCATGCCAGAGGGTGCCACAGTGCTCTGCAATCAAGCAGAGGGACAAAGCATAGTGAAAAGCCAAGGGCATGAAAGCAGTGCATGGAACTGCAATAAAGAGCAGAGCCAATATCTATCAGATACCCCTCGGAAATATGAGTTGAGTGAAAGCAGTATTTATACTGTGGGTGCGAGTAATACCACCAAGCCCACCAGTGTAGAACGCAGCGGACGTGCACTTAGCCTGCGCAGTTCAGGCATCGGCACAGCACTTGCAGGAAAGCTAACCAATACAGGCAGCATGTCAGAATTAGAATGGAGTGAGGAAGAACAGCCATAGAGCGAGCTGCTGCTCAGCTTCAAGCAACTGCTTGGGAATTCCTTGGTGAAAGTAGTGGCAGAAGGGGTCAGCCTGCTTCAGGAGAGGCTGGCCACCCTGGAATCAATTCTAGGGAGGAGAAGCAAGAGCACCCAGAAGGAGAAATTGAACACATCCGTGAATGCTGCCACAAAGGAGTCGAGCCTTCAGGGGAGCAACACGGCCCAGAAGAGAATATTCTCTTCTACTCCCCCGTGCCAGTGTAACGGGGGTCGAACATCGTGCCCCAGAGGCTGCTGACACCTTTGCAAAACTAAAGGATGTTTCCTACAGATGGCAGAAGTGCCAAGCTTTCAGACCCCCAACCCAGGGGACGATAATATGGGACATAAAGACATGGACACTGAAGAAGGGTCCCAAGAAGTGACATCATTCTCGCAAGAGGGTGATAATGAGCAGAAGGAAGAGATTACTACCCCTGCGGGTGGTAAAAAGGCCAGGAAGGAGATGCACCTGAAGATTACAGACACAGAAATATCTAACATGTTCAGCCCAGAAGGGATCAGGAACCCCAAGTCTTTTGATTGGCAACCCTTGCCTAAATGGGTGAAGTATATGGCCCAGAGAATCAGGAAACCATTATATAAAGACACACAGATGCGCGGGAGGGCAGAATGCATGCACCCGGATCTGGCAGGACAGGTGACCAAAGCAGCCGAGCTAGATCCTAAAATGGCTACTTTCATCACCAAAACCACAAAGGACCTGAGGAAAGGCATGGATAGATCCTGGAGAAGTTTCCAGGAGAAGCTGTTGGACCTCACTGGCCCCTAAACGAAGATCATGGACCTGGCCGAACTGGCCAGGGACACAGGAGAAGAGGTGGACCCAGACAAGCTAGCAAGCTGGGAGCAACAGGCAGTATGTTTTCTGGGCAATGCTAATTGCATGATCTCCTTAGAAAGAAGGAGAGGTCTCCTCCAGAAGATTGATGCAAAGTTAAGTGACTTTGCCTCCTGTGAGGCGGGAGAAGCATGACAAAGTCTCCCCTTCAGGGAAGTGTTTGGAAAGGAGAAGGGGAGATTCATAGGCAGGTATACCTCCCTGGAAAAGGTGCAAGCCTCCATCAAGACAATCTTTCCAAGCAGGGTTTTTGCTGGGAGCGGCCGCTATCGGGGTTGATGAGCCTGTCGCGGTGCATCTTCCTGAAGACCCCAGGGCACCAGAGCCCACTAGTGGGAATCGAGACAGTAAGATTCCTTCTCAACCAGAGGAAGAAACTTCAGGGGTCGCAGAGGCAGGGGAACAAGCAGATCCCATGGTGCAAATAAAGGTGAGAGCGGCACATTACATGAAGGGCCAAAGAATTATGTTTCTAGTCCACAGGAAGGAGAAGGTCAGACCAGTCATAAACTTAAAAGAACTAAATGGCTGGGTGACATTCAGGCACTTCAAAATGGAAGGCATTCACTTGCTAAGAGACATCCTCAGAAAAGACGACTGGCTAGCCAGTATACATCTGAAGGATGTTTACCTGATGATCCCGGTAGCAGAGGCATTTCAGATTTCAGGTGGGAAGGGCAATTCTGGCAATTCACAACACTGTCCTTCGGACTCACTTCAGCCCCGTGGGCCATTACCAAAATGATGAGACCCGTACCAGAGGACATCAGAGAAAAGGATGTTCGCATAATCATATACTTCAACTACATCTTGCTTTTGGCAGACAACCAAGAGGCACTCATGTTTCAAGTACAGTGGGTGAGAAACCTGTCGTCACTGTGTTTTCTCATCAATCAGAAAAGGTTGAGCATGATCCCGACCAAGAGGCTAGATTTCTTGGGCTTTGTAGTGGACATGAAGAAAGCAACACTGGAACTACCAGTGAAGACGTTGAAAGATATGAAGAGGGAAATAAGATTGTGCCTTGACAAGGAGATCATCTCCCTCTGCGCATTAGCAAAAGTGGTTAGACATCTAGCGCACTCCACAGAATTACAATGTTGCCTACAGAACATGGAAGCGAGGAATGGTGTGCCATTTTCAAAGACAGTCCTGACCTGGTCTAGAGTCAGACGCCTGCAGGGCAGGCTAGGAAGCCAGGTGCAGCTCATTGGAGACGGGAGGCAAATGTGCTCCTGAGGAACTATATCTGCATATAAACTGTCTAGAACTATTAGCTGGGTTTTTCCTAGCTTTTACGAAAGGCAAAGTGAACTGCTGCATCCTTTTAAAGATGGACAACATATCAGCAATCAGATACATAAACCATTTAGGGGAGACAAAGTCCAGACTCCTGGCGGAACTGACGAAAGTCTTCTGGCACTACCGTCTGCAGGCCAGATATCAGTGACGGCGGAGTACATGCCAGGATCCCTTAACATTAGCAGACTGGTATTCCTGTTATCTGACAGGCTACAGTGACTGGAAGCTTAAAAGCTGAGTCTTCCAGTGGCTGGACCAATTATAGGGGCCGGTGCACACAGACATTTCCGCAGCCAGACAACCAGGTTCTTCAGCTGGAGGCTGGACCCATGTGCTCGGGACAGATGCATTCATGCAAGACTGGAGCGGAGGAGTGCATTATGCATTCCTTCCCTTTGTGATGCTGAGCAGAGTACTGGCGAAAGTTCACAGGGAGAAAGCGATCATCATAGTGGTGGTACCCATGTGGAAGTCGCAAGTGTGGTTTCCAGCTCTGATGGAACTTTCCTCGGATCTTATCATCAGAGACGTGCTTACTCAAGGACCCAGCTGGTTTGGCTCATCCTCTGGAAGTGAAAAGAGCACTGCCATTGATAGCCTGCATGGTGTTGGATACAATGGGCAATTCTGGGCATTTCGAGCCATGCTGCCCAATTTATCTTGGATTCCTGGGCCCCAGCCAACCACAGGAGTTAGAACATGGCATGGAGTAAGTGGGAACTATGGTGCAAAAGGAGATGTATTCATCCCATTTCTGCACATGTAGTAGCTATCCACAATTCCCTTGCTCCCCTCCCTACTGGAGGACGTTAAGACTTTCCGGGCTTTGGGGGTCTATAGATCAGCGATCTCAGCTGGACACGCAATAGTGGATGGCTCTCCATTAGGGGACCATCCAGCTGAGGTCATGCGCATGCATGAAAGGGGCGAAATATCACGTACCCCTGGTACCGAAATACTCGCTCCATCTGGGATGTGAAGGTGGTGCTGCAGTTCCTGGCAGACTGGCCGTCAAATAAGTACCTGTTAATTACACAGCTGTCAGGGAAACTAGCTATGCTCCTGTGTCTGGTATCATGTAGAAGGATCTAGGGTGTCAGAGCTTTGGAGATAGATAGGAAGATCTTTGGCCCGGAGGGCGTGACCTTTGCATTAGCAAAGATGACTAAGACCAATTCCTCTTCTATCTCATCCTGCAGGAGTGACATAGCTGCTTATCACCAACAGGAAATCTTTGAAGGCAGTGGCATCAGCCACAATAGCCAGGTGAGTCTAAGAGATCATGCATCATGCAGGGATCGACATAAAGCGGTTTGGGGCCCAATCAGTAAGGGGCGTGATGGCATAAAAAGCATTCACAGCAGGGGCATTGCTCAGAGATATATTACTAGCAGCAGACTGGTTGAGCAATAGCTCATTTAAGGCTTTCTATTCTGAGCCAGTTTCATCTGTGCCAGAGGCGGTGATACAGAGATTTGAACAAGATTAATGCTCACCTCCCGTCTTGACACAGAATGAACATTACCCAGGCTTGTTAGCTAGGGGAGCCTTGATTCACTTAAAGACACAGAGGAAAGCATTACTTTCCCGCCCAGTGCATGCATTGTGTTACATGACGGTTCTAGCAATATGATTTTCCCTTTAGTGCAGTGCATTCTCCCTCCCTAACAGTGTTCTTTCTGCTTGACAGGCAAGGCGGTTTCTCAGGTTCGCTGTTGACTTTTTCTGTTTTCATGGCTGCAGTTGTGACACTCCTGGATCTGTTCAGAGCTTCCAAAGAAGAGGAGTTAGAAACCAGAAGTGTCTAAAGGGGCTACGGAGACAGCATGTGCAAATGACTACAGAAAGGAACAAGAAGATCAGGAAATGTCATTTAAAAAAAAAAAGATACATTTTGTTCATTTTCAGTTTTGGTGTTGAAACTGCTGCAAAGTGTATTAAAGAAGTTAAAGCATAAGGTTTGCTTAATGCTCGCCTATTTGTCATTAATAGAATTAAGAATCCCCTAGCTAATAAGCCTGGGTAATCTTTATTATGTGGTGTTCAGTGTTGTATGGACATTCTGTCCAGAACCTTCGTTTTTTGGAAAAAATTAGCATTACTGGTGCAGATTTTATGTTGACGATGACAGAAAACAGGCTTGTTTTAATGCATTCTTAGACCAGGCAAAAATTAAAGTGTTATTTTGCTGTTTGTTTTCCATGAAATCAATATTTCTTTTAAAAAGTAGAACATTATTCAACCTCTAACTTAAACTGTCTCTTTGACAGTCTTAGACCTTGAGGAGCTGTCTTGTAAACCTGGAAAGTGTGAGTAATCTTAGAGGATCCTCACACCTACTCCCCATGGATTGTCTTCTCAAGTGGGTAGAGAAAGGCCATTGCTTTTTGATCCTGACCCTGGAGTGGAGAAGCAAGGGAGGATCGCACAGGTGGAGGGTCCTTGGGGATTGGGGAAAGAGGAGAGGGTAGCCTTAGGTGGGACACGGCATCCCCATTCCCTTATCAAAATGTACCCTTGGTTCCCACAACCTTTATAGGTTATTGGCAACCTCACAATGTTAATTCAGATAAATGTCAGCCAAATACCAAAATGAGAAGACAACAGAGTTGTGAATAATTCCTTTTAGGCAACCCTCCCCAAACACCAGTTCGGTACTGAGACGAAGAAGAGGGCTATGGAGTTCGGATGGAGACGCTAGGCATGTCCCTTTAACTATGGCCCCGCAAATGGACTACAAGACCACTGCGTGTGGTTACTTAGTAAGCCCAACGTATATAACAAAGCAGGTTGTTCAAAAGAGAGGTGGATGCACAGCAGGCTGGAGCGTGGAGCTGGATGGAGCTGGAAGCTGGCAAACTGGAGAGACAGGAGCGGAAGATGCAGGTGCTGTAAGCTGTGTAAGGCAAGGGATAGAGACGCCTGAGCTGAAGCAGGCCCAGAGAAGGTAGAAGCAGGCCCAGAGAAGGTCTGCAAGGCCTACGCACCCTCAGTGTTGGGTGCAAGCAGGATCGGTGGGACGCTGAAGCAGTCCGGTCACCACAGACTTCTGGGAGAGCAATCAGCACTCTCCCCGACCTCTACGAGAGTAGAGCAGAGACTGCAGAAGATGGAAAGGCAAAGATAGGAAAGGAACAAAGCCAACATGAGCTGCCGTCTAAAGCCAGTGAGTGCAGACTGCGAACACTCATACAATGGCGCTCCGTAAACCTGAAATAAGCCGTTCTTCAATATCAAACTTTTTGGAAACTGTCATAAGCACTTTTGAATACTGAAGCCAATGCTTATAATTTTGAAATTAACTGAAGGTGTTTTCAAGGGTGAAACAGATGAGTTTTGAATATCGAATGAACTGAAAGCATTACTGAATACTGTACAGAATTAAAGCAAGTAAGGAGTATGATTGAATAAGCATTTCTGAATGCCACACAGAGACAAAGCAAATAATGAGCATGTTTTGAGTGGAATAAAAGCAACGTTGTGCAGGTGGCAAATACCAAAGAGTGAATTGATTGAAATACAAGAGATGGCAAAGCAAGTAGAATCCCAGGAAGGGTGTGAGAAGAGAAACATGCATTGACACAAGCCAAGTGGTCAAGGAACTACGGGTTAAGAGGGAACCTATATTGGCAAGAGCTAGAGAAGTACAGAAAGTGTTGAAAGAAAATAATCCCAACACAAGAAATACTCTTCACTGTCAAGGGAAGGAAGTGGACAATTCTTGATAAAACAGATGGAAAAGGGGGACTGTTTGCATGGCATGTAACGGGTGAACCGTGTTGGTCTGACAACTGCACCTAGACTGAGTGCCCTGCATGAAAAAGCAAACAAAAGGAGGATTCAAGAGTGTTGATATCAAAAGGAGCAAGTCAATGAAAATATACATGGAAAGACTTGTGTTGTAACAGATGTGCGTTGTTGAACCAGGGAAAATTGCCCATCAAGGCCCCAGTAGACCTTGTGGACAATGCAGCAGGTCTTGAACTTAATCCTTGCAGCCACTGTGAGACAATGCAGAGAGTTCAGTGAAGAGAAACGATCCCCGGGCTTGAGACCAAGGACAAGTCTTGCAGTCCTGTTCTAGATGAGTTGCTGAGGGTGGAGAGTAGAAGCAGGCAGATTTAGCAAGAGGTTGTTGCAGTAGTCCAGCCTAGAGAGAACCGGAGCTCTAGAGACAGTGAGCTTCTGGGGGAAGAGAGGAAAAGAAGAATATCTTTGAGGAGGTGCAGTTGGTAGTTTGACTTCTTAGAGATGTCATTGATGTGAGGAGAAAAGGAGAGTGTGGAGTCGAAGATTAACCCAAGGTTCTTAGCCTCACAGTTGGGAGCAGGAAGAGGGTCAAGGGAGGCAGGCCAGAGAGTCACAGGAAATGAGGGTTCAGGTGTGCGGATGAGGAGAAACTCTTAATGGCATTAAGGCGAAGATTGTTGGCGGCACACCACTCCTGGATAGCAGAAAGACAGATGAGGGAAGGAGAACTGGTGGCAGAGGGGAGCCTGAAAACAAGCGGAGTGTCATCCACATAGCACTGAAAGTTGGAACAGAGAGCGACAATGCGGTGGGCGAGAGGTGCCAGTTATTGGTTGAACAGCCAGGGAGAGAGGGTAGACCACTGGGGAACACCACAGGTAGAGAGTGAGATAGAGGAAAGGAAGGACCCAAGTTTGACCTGGGAGGGTCGATCAGAGAGGAACGAGGTCAGCCAGGCCAGGGCCTGATCGGTGATACCCAGGTTAACACAGAGACAATTGAGCAGGATGGCATGGTTGACCATGTCAAAGGGAGAAGAGAGATCAAGTAAAATGAAGAGAGAGGGGAGATTAGAATCAAGGTATTCACAGATATTCAGGGGAGCAGTTTCCATGCTTCTGGCTGCTCTGAACCCAGACTGATGGTCATGGAGACAAGCAACAGATTCAGTGTGAAGATTAAGCTGGGAGATGGCCAGCTTTTCCAGGAGTTTGTCCAGGAAAGAAGTGATGGAGGTCAGGTGACAGTTAGCCAGGCAGGAGGGTTGGCTGAGGGTTTCTTGAGAAGAAGGAGTACAAGAGAGTGTTTCGGGGGGGGAGAGATTGGAATTGTCTAGAAACCTTGTCAGGGGAGAACAGAGGAAAGGAAGAGAAAGAGGGAGGAAAGGTAGCCACAGGGGGGCCAGAGGTAGAGGAGAGAGTAGAGGGAGGAGGAGGAGAGAGGACGAGAGGGTGTCCAGGATGTTCTGGGTTTTAGAGATGAAATGAGAAGCCAGGGCCATACAGAGGGCCTGGGCGGGGACAGGAGAGGTAGAGAATGCAGCAGGATTGGCCAGCTCCTTGCAGATTTCAAAGAGCTCGATCGATTTGTTAGATGCCACAGAGATGCAGGCTTGGATGTGGGCCCTTTTCTTAGTGCAGACAGAGAGCCGGTATTACTATAGCATGTGTTCTGTCTATCTCGAGCGAATGTCATCCCTTCACCATTCATGGTTTATTATGTAATGGGGAGTCGGCACATACAAGCAGGAACTCCTCAAAAAGCATTGGCAAAGCTAGCAGTTTGGGCTTTTATATAGGTATGGGACATTCATTTTTTAGGGACCAATATAATGGTACTACCTGGACTTAAGATTGCAACAGTTGGAAAGTTTAGTGATTACCTGAGCATAGGATTGGCAGTATCTGGAAAATGCCCATCTATTACCTGAAGCCAAAACTGTAGACTTTGTCATTGCATTTTTTAAACAGGACTACCGTGCATGCAAGAGATATATATATATATTCATCATTTGGCTGAAGATAGTCTTGGTCAAGACATTTCTTATTATACCAGTAATCATTTACAGCTGTAATTAAGGCATTAACTCCCAGTAGACTGCTTAGAAATAACAGGCTAAACTTTAATGTTCTCGCGTCTTAGAGTGAATGAAACGAGATCCCATGAGCATGTGTTTTGGTTGGGGGAGCGGGGCTGGAAGTGGGTAGGAACGGCCACAGGTATTAGCATTCCCTGGGCAGTGAATGGGTAAAAAACGAAAAAATACCCACAAGCTGTCCTTCTCACATGCAATAATGTTGGCTTATGGGTAGCACTTATTAGCCCAAACTAAAGGGAACAGCTGTCAGAAATTGACTTGCATACGCCTAGGGCTGGGATGAGCTGGGGCATCGGGAGGAGGAACTGTGGGTGCAGACTGAATTCTTCGCTGCTCTGTGGGAAACATTTGCGACAATGCAACAGTTTGGAGTGGAGGGCTGGCTAGTGCGTCATATGATAAGCTTAGACAGTTTGCACTTTTGTTCACATGCCATCGCTTTCTAATGTCATTTGCCACCAGCTTGTTTTCGTTTAACAAATGAAAAAGGCTTTTACTATAATTGTGTAACAACAGGCGACTACTCAATTTCTGTAACTGTAATGAGACAACGCCTGGCTGATGGATGCTGATAAGCTCATTGACTTTTAATTTCATTTCATCATTTGTATAGCGCCTTTCACCATGGGTACAGTCGCAACACGCGGTCGGTTGAATGCCCTCAGTGTATAACATATAAAACATTATATCAAAGGTCATTTGCACATTTTTGTGATCATTATTTTATTGTACAGTGGATAGCACACCCCAAAATGTGGCATAACTTAAAGAGGTGGCACTGCACAGAAGAATAGTGAAGCACAATTCTTTTTAAGGCTCAGAAAAATAAAAGAAGCTGCACTATAATAAACAAGATGACTGCTAGCTTAGGCTTGTTTCCAGAGAGTTTCCTTAGAGACAGTCATCCAAGATGGCGACCACCATGGAAGAGTTCAGACCTTGAAAGATGGACAGGAATGGGTGGGTTTAGCCATAGAGATTATCATGGCCAGAGGCATGGAATGGGAGGGATCAATAGCCAAACAACACCTAATACACTGTGTGTCCCTCCTCAAATGCCATTTTGCCTCATTATGAGTCTGGTGGTAACCCTGCCAGTGCTTCCTGCTGATTGCCGCCAAACTCATAAAATGTTACACTATGTAGCTTCCCGGTGCCAGTGGGACATTGCAAGTCCCAGGGTACCGGGAAGCTAGGTGCCGGAAAATGTTAATCCCCATTCCCGTGGAGTCCCATAGCAGTCCATGGGCATGGGTTCATGGAAGCACCAGCACCATTTCTAACAGTGCCAGTGCTTCTGTGAAAAGTCTGCCTGGAGGGGGGGTGTTGACAGGTCTGACCCTGCCGGGTGCAGCGGCCCCGGCAAGCAGTCTCGTAGTGTGACGGTCCTGAAACAAAGGTGCGGGTAAGCTTACTGGCACCCTTGTTTCCGGACCGCCACTATTGTAATGAGGCCCATTGTGTGTACCCCTTGTCAGAAGCCCTTCTCCCTATGTACACATGAATCAGTATTTGAATGCAATACCTTGGGGTATTATAGTTGTCACAAGTGACAACTAATAGCACAAGCTAAAAAGGACATATCAATGAAAACATGTGATTATGCCAGTAGCATCTATAACTCGTGAAATGCCGAGAGTGTTCACACAGTTTGGATGTTCAATGGTTCAATGGTGACCATAGTAAGCAAAGTTTCCCTTGAAGGATTTGAATGGTTTCGATCTGGTTAAAGCTGGTGCAGCATGAGTGGAGACGGAATTCTTCACTGCCAATGGCATGAGAACATTCATGCATCACTTCATTGAGTGCAACTGTACATGTGCGGGTTACCGGCATATGTGTGTTAGATCCCCGCAATGTTAGTCATGCAATGTGCAGCATTGTTTAATAGTTGGACAGAGATGTTTTCATAAGGATATTTTCGACTACAATGCCTACATTTCACTCAGTACCCTCTAGCCAGCCCTCTAGCTCTACCCTGAAGGCATTTGTATGTTTTTTGACCTGCAAATAGATTTTTACTGTGTTTCATTTTCCCATAACCTCAGCTATAGCTGCGAATATCTCTTGCATCGAAAGAAAAACAAGATGGTGTTTGTTTCATTTCTGAAAACCATGATCCTGCAATTCATCCTGGGAGATCTCTATTTTATGGGAGAAGGGGGTCCCCCATTCTGTGTCAAATATTTAAATAACTACTACACAGAATAACCCCAAACCAAGGAAAGCACTCTTGAACACTTTGTGTCTAGGTTGTTTCAGACCTGGTCCAAATCCGTCAAGCGGTTTGGGCTGTGTGCTTTGGCAAACATTGCCCTTTTTTGTCTAGGGGAAAATGAATGAGAAGTAGGCTGTGTTTTTGGAAAAAATATTTTTTGATGCTTAATAACTCTTATTTATTAGCGACTGTTTATGAAATTTTGCAGTCTGGGGGGCAACAGACTTTTAATCACTTTCAGAATTTCAGTATTTGAATCAAAAGTTATTAACAATAGAATTTTGAGAGGTTCCTATGTTTCTCCGACTTTCCTTGTCTATAGGGTGGCTACCCCACCCTATTATATATATATATATATATATATATATATATATATATATATATATATATATATGTATATATATATATATGTACACATATATATTTTAGAAGTATGCAGATATACAACAGCGATAATGACAATGCCACATAAGAATAATTGAAATAAATATTTGTTTTAGTCACAACAGTTATTTCCCTGCGGTTTCAACTAAATGGAGCACGAAATCATGAACTGCACACTAGTATCACCCACCTTTGAACATTAATAAAACTATAGAAAATACATGTGTAAATTAAAAATCTAAATAATTGATTTAGCTCTGTAGTCTGTACACTATCATTTCCGCACTTGGCACACAGAAGTAGAAACATTACTTTGTGACTGTGGAACTAATTAGTCATAGATGAGAAAAAAACAAAAAAACATTGCATTTATTGCAGTGTATTCCATTTCATCCATATTTATTGCTAACCGGTAAAAAATATAGTAAACATGGTGGGATTAAATGATCAACACCTGACTGGAATGGAGTTAAGTGATTAATAATTTCTTATCGGCATTGATGGTGGTTGGCAAACTAGTTTGGGGACACATTTAACCACCTGATGTTTGGGTAGTTTGAGCTCCCACACCATTGTTTAACTTTTTCAGATTTGTTTTATTATTTATTTATTTATTTATGTACTGTATTTATATAGCGCACACAAGCCCTCAGGCATCAGGGCGCTACGATCCAGTTACATGTGTCCCATTAGCTGGGGAGTACTTGATACAAGAAAATAGAATGGTACACATATATTTAGGGCAATTGAGACATTTAACATAGTGATGAGGGTAAGGCAATGGTTATCCATAGATTCAGGGACAGAGATAGTACTGTTGCCATGCCAGTGACTACTGCTATAGGTGGTGATGGCTCTTTTCAGTTGGATCATGCAAACAGCCAGGTTTTTAGGTCTTTTCGAAAGGCCCAGTAAGAGTTTTCAGCCCTTAGGGGTTGAGGGAGGGCGTTCCAATATCTAGCCACAAGGACGGGGAAGTTTACTCCTCCTGCTCTGGTTCTTTTGAATTTGGTTTGCATTTGTCAATGGGTGTAGGGAGTTCTGGTAGGCCTACTAGTTAGGTGGGGAACAGTTTTTTGAGCTACGTATGGTGGGGCCACTTTGGATATGCACCTGTGGGCAATATTGAGTGTCTTGAAGAGGATTCTTTGTTGTTTTGGAAGCTAGTGTACCACTTTCCTGGCCTCAGATATATGTGGTGGTATTTGGGCAAGTTCACTGCTGCCCCAAGGGCATCATTTTGAATAATTATCTCATAGAAATTAGGTTTAAGGCCCTAATATGGACTTGCTGCTACTGTTTCTCACTGGCGCTTATAGAGGCCCTATTTCCCTTTTGGGGCATGGCAGGTCTCAACAGGGAAATGGGGCATGGTAAGCATTTTCTATTTCTATTTCTAGTGCACTTACAGTGGAACAAATGTAAAGCAGTCTTGTGGTGGTGGGGATCGCAGACCGGTGGGGAGAGGGTAGTGGGTATAGGCATACTTTGATGTTATGCATGAGATAAGCAGGAGTGCACCCCCAAATGTTAACTTCACCTGTCAGTTTTGGTGAACGTCTCCCAACCATACTCAGTGATGTCATTCATGAATCATAAGGATCCAGATGTGCTGGTACTGATATTAATGGGTGACAAACTACCAGGATTACAGTGAAACCACCCACACCCAATATCCTGGGTTCAACTATTTCAAAATAATAGGATTTTTTAAAATGGATTTCATTTGATTTTATGAGGCTCTAATACGATGTGAAGTGCCATTATCAATACCACTTTCACTGAGGTATTTCATCAGAGGCCAACCCGCAAGTGATGTCCCCTGTGATAGCTTGTGCCTTTGGGTCTGATGCTTGTTATATTTTTGTATATATCCTGGTGATGGTGGATTGCCTTGGTTGGCACAGCAACAGCATTGTTCATGTCAACGTTCATTTCAAGTCCAATTTTAGTAATTTGTTAACTTCAAGCTTAATAATGATGCACACAATATTTACTTCTCACAGAATGCAAACTGAAGTGCTGCTTGACTCATCAAAAGCAATAATCACACAAGACACGATTCACTACTGAGATTTGCAAGATAAAAGTCTGCTTCAAGCCTTCTACTTGCATTAAGCTACTCTGTGATTTGACATTAAGCATGGCAAATGCAGGACGACTAGGATTGCACTATTAAGAGAGCAGGATGTTCTGTAAACAGGATAATGGATGGTTGTTGGGTAAAAGCCAACCATTTTTTTATGTTGATTCTTTGGCAATACTGCACATCTTTGTAGGAGCGAAATTAATGAGCCATGACAGTATATGAGGACAAATCGTCCTTATCAATCTGTCACCCTTCTAGCCCACTCCATCTCACACGCTTGACAAGGCTTGAAGGCTCAAGTCTTGTCACTGTAATTGCTTCCCTATGTCTATACCAAGCTTGTTTGCGTTTGTGTTCATTATAGCTTTTATGCATGGAGTTTGATATGAATAATCATGATAGTGTAAAATGTGATGAATCGCAGGTATTCGTCCCTTCTCTTCAAGGGGGACCCACCCCTATGAAGCTAGGGAGGTGAGCCTGCTCTGCAAGACCCTCTCCCTAGTGGTTTGGGCAAGTGGGACCTCAATGGGAGTGACTCCCCCTTAGAAGACAAGGACACACATTCTGAGGAGGAATTCCCTAGACCAGACACCCTACATGCATATATGGGACTATCTTCTATAAAGACTAATTGGTCATCCGTATGTTTGGCTTCAGACAAAGTGGGAACAAAAGAGCTGTACCGAAGAAAAGGAGATGTCTCCTTAAAAAGAGACGTGTATACAACTGGGACGAGAAGCTCATTTGAAGAACAAGAGTATGGTAGGCAGGGGAAGCCCCCTGATGTGATTACATCTGGATAAAACAGAGCAGAATGAAGTCATGGAGCCTGTGAAGAACACCAGAGAGACGCTGGAGCACAGACTAATCCTGCAATTGGAGAACCGTTGCCCAACTGGGGACCTAAGACACATGCAAGGTGGTGGCACGACCATGGTTGCTTTGTGGTGGGCGAGACATCCAACATACGATGCAGAGAACACAGGAGAAGGGAGTACTTCCATCTATCTGCAGCCTGCATACATAGACGGCTGCCAAAGTCAGGGGAGCCGAGAACGCTACGCTGGCAAAGGCAGGCACTAAGAAGAGCAACAGAGAAGCCAAATACCCGAGTGCATGCTAAGCCATGTGAGGTTCCACTGACGCCTGAAAAGGTACCGGGGAGAGTGGGATAGACGCAAGGCCACCTGGGTAATGTATTTGGAGGGAAGAAAATTCTCAAAGTCACACTCATAAAAGTGAAACACTAAATAAGCAGAATTGGAGATATTTGAAAACAATACAGAGCGTGACAAACAATGCTGTTTTGGAAATAAATAAAAAGTGGACGCAAATACCTTGGGAGGAAGGGAGAAGACCCCAGGTACCGAGGTTTGAAGAAGGAGAAAGTCCACAGCAAATAGGAGTAACAAGTATTGGGAAATCAGACTGGCAAGCAGACAGAATCATAAAAGAGAGAAACAAATACCAAGAACCCAGTACATTGGGACACATCATTTGAATAATGTCATACAAAGACTGGGTTTGTGAACCCTCAAGAATATAGGAGACATATAAGTAAAGAACAGAGTGTGAGAAACTATTTCACAGACATTTGCAGTAAAGTAGGCATTAAAAAGAATGAAAGACCCATAAGTAATATCGAAGAGCAACATGAGCTCATGAAGGAAACGTCAAGAGACTATTAGGGAAGATACAGGCTCAAAGAGAAAGCAGCTGGGAAGAAGCCAACAAGAGAAATGATCAGGAGGAGACAGACATTTTGTTGGCATATTTTGAGTTATTCATGTTATTGGTAGGGTCTGGTAGAGTTAGATTTGGCACCGAGGACAAATCATACGTTTTTACTTCCTGACAGCAAACAAGCACCTTTAGTTAATTTAGATAGGCAGGGCAATGCCTTTAGTGACAAGCAAAGATGGCCCTTTTTCTTATATTTTCATTACAGAAAGGTAACATGTCCACAATGTGTCCAACTCCTTCCTTGTCGCCACAAAACCTTCTTACTGTTCAAAGTCTACGTACTTAATTGACCAATTAACCATGTGAACTAAAATTCAGTCACAGGAAATATACTAGAACTTTAAGTGTTTCTTGAGCACACTACTATTACATGTGGTATGGGGTGGGGGAATTGTTTCTGTGTGCTTTATCTTTCCTCTGTGTCCAAGGTATACAATTAACAAGAAGACCTAATCAAAAGCCATATCGAAATAGTCTTAGCTTTGACCGTGAACATAAATGCTAAAACACGATTCTGAAGTAATTTTAATGGAAACAGAGTGAGGTCATCCTTTCAATAGCAAAAACCATATACAGATTGGAAGTCAAATAAGAACTCATTGAATTAGGGCCCACCTCATTAGTAACTGTAAGACACCCACAGGAGATTCTAAAAGGATCTAACAAGCCACATTCTTAACCTAGTCTTCAAGCTAGCACCAGCCTGTGAAATTGATAGCATGTTACCATCTACAGTAACCCCCATTGAGACTTGGGTTCTCTATACTACTACTGCACTCCCAGTAGGAGAAGTTGCTACTTATTTTGGACCCTTCACATTATCACTTACCTGCAAGAATGAATGAAATGCACCATTTACAAAAATGGTCCCCATTTGTCCAATCCCTTCCTCAATCAATGCCCTAATGTTTTGATGTGGCTTGCTTGCAGCATAGCATGTTATAAAACCCTGGTGAACTAATATTTTTTTAAAAAAACGTGAGAGGGAATAACAGGGCAATGAATTACACACAACGGGCCTCCTTACGAGTTTGGAGGTAGCCATAGCGTCATTACCGGCATGGCTACCTCCAAACTCGTGTCTGGGTCCGGGTCCCGAAAAAAGGGAATTACTGGGCAATACCAACTTTTGCAGGCCAAGTAATTCACATTTTCGGGACCCGGTACGTCCGCATTCCCATTTGAGCCCCAATAGGGCTCAATGGGAATGGTGAGGATGCTAACAACGAATGGGGAATGGGGAGGATGCTAACAACGGACCCGTTAATGACGGGTCCGTTGTTAGCATCCTGGTCTGCTCGTGGGTGCCGGTATGCACATCTGGCCAGACCAGACAAGCATACTGCCACCCGCGAGCAAACTCGTAATGTGGCGGTCCGGTATGATGGTGCTGGTACCTTACCGGCACCGTTCATACTGCGGCTGCCAGGGTCGTAATGAGGCCCAATGGCTCTCACCCACACATACGCACTAGGTTCAATCTCTGTTGAAGTGTTGGCCTTATTTGCCAATAGTAACACTGACCCAATATGCCTATTTTAGGGTTTCGACTCAATAGCAGGCAATGGAAGCCAATCTATTTTTGTATAACGTTTCGCACCAAAAAAAATAAAAAAAATAAACAGTTTCTATTTCCCCCAAGATGAAGGCAAGTTCTTTATATTAATTTTGTTCAGTTAAGATTGTGACATGGATGTTATAGGTCTGATCCACAAAAACACTAAATCTTACAGCTTACACACGGAACATCAAGGGAATGGCAGGAGGAAAGGAGAGGAATTGTCCGAACACTATTGCAGTAGGAAGAACAGAGTGGGGAGAACATGGCGAGCGAAAAGCTCCATGCGAGTGAAGAGCACATGTGCAGAGGGGGCTGGATCGCATTACCTGATACACCACCGAGGTAAGCAGACCCTGGACGCATTAACGCTGGTGACTTTGTAGCCCGTTATTCAAGTGGTCTGAAGGATAGAGCATGATATGAATTGCCAGCCCGAGATATTGGTTACAAATGCACATTCTGCCACCTGCAATAGCGGTGCATCATCCTCTTGAAAGACGAGCACGTGAAATGTCAATCAGTTTCAAGGCAGCCAATGAATGTTTAAATGACCTATTTTATTCTCTGAGTGCAGAGCAAAGGCCTGCATTCATTTATCCTCATTTTGGAGTTTGGCCATGGAAAGTCGGTAATGAATTTGCAGAGGAGTTTACAGTGAACACATTATCATGAGAGAAGGCTCTGACATAGCCGATAATTATATAGGATGGGGATGGTTTCAAAGGGCTGCGGTCCTGCGGAAACTGAACAGCTCATTCCAGAGTCACCTTTTTAGCAGATCATTATTCTGAGTTCCCTCTGATCTTTCTCATCACAAGCATATTCTTACTGGACACTGCAAATTGGGATTTTCACTTTGTTCTTTTGACATGAAACGTTCGCAGCTGTATTGTGAAATATCCATTTTCAAAGGCCTTAACTAGACTATATTAAAAATGGCTTCTCTCAAGTTACATAATGAAACAATTCTATTTAAAACATTGTTTGGCCGCAGTGTGTTAATTTATACAAAAAGGTTTGGGAACCCGTCTACTGGGAGCAAACACGACTTACTAACCTGTTCTATGGGAAGGTGCCCACTCAGGAGGGCCTACAACTACTTATTAGCTCATTGTACCTTTCAGAGAGGAGAAATATCCATGTTCATATCATTCTGGTCCCACCAACCTGGGCATTGCAGCAATGAAATGCTAGGCAATATTCCTCTGAGCAAGAGTACCAACAGCAATCCCAAACACCTGTTTCAGCCTTGTTGGGCCTCATCAGTGAGGTGAGTGAAACTGTGTCTCTCTAAGCACACAAGACAAGGGGTCCACGTCTGGATTAACCCATGTAACATCATCCTACTGACATGCACCTAGTCCCAGGTTTGTACTGGGCATTAAAATGTCTCAGGCACCAATGAAAAGGGGGCCAGCCGTTGAAAATGTCTACTCATTCCTTTTTTGACACATTTTGAATATAGACAAAGGGGAAGTTTTTTGATAACGTGTTATGTAAATTGTGCATTTTAAAGCATATTTATTCGGCAACACTGGTCAAAACTTTATATAGCGCCTTTTCCCATTTGTATGCCCTCAATGTGCTTTGTGGTAGGAATGCCCTCAGGGACTAAAGTCCAGGTATGGGAAATTCTAAGAAAGGCTGAAAGTGCGTGTGTGCATTTGGCTACGAATTAAGTGGGCTGGCCAGGCTCCTGTAAGGAACCCAAGAGGTCAGGCATGTGGGAGGGCGCTGAGGGAGGTCATGACAGACCGCTAATGCAAGAGAAACGATGTGTGCCCAGCTAGAGCAAACATTATTGTAGGTTGTGGCTGTATTCCAATGGCAGAGGTGTTCAGGCAAGTCTGGTGTAAGGGCGGAAATGTCACGAGTCCAGCTAGACCAAATATTTCATAGTCGCGACTGCATTTTAAGGTATGTGGATGGAAAGCCGTGCTCGCTGCAAATGTCCACTTAAGTGGCATGTTTATACATACCTTAAGCTCAGATGGAGCTTATCTTTGATCTTGCTGTGCAATCCGGTCATCTGTGTGAAGAAGACAAGATGCCCTCCGATGCTATTCTAGGCATTGTAGACAGGCTGCCCTCAAAGGTAACTGGTGCTGAATAGGCTGGATATCTTATGTCGTCTTCTAAGCATGGATGCCTGACTGCCCTAAAGTAGGATTTTTAACACAATAGGCAGGCCACCCTAACAATCTAACTCTACACTTTCCAAATTCCACAATAGGCCAACATCCAGTGTCTCCCAGTGCAGAAACAAAGATATGTGGATATATTGCATGAACCTTAGTGGCCGATTTATGGGTCCTCCAAACTGCAATGCCTTAATTACCATCACACATTTTCCAGTGCAATGGACTGGGCAACACCACAAGGTGCCGCAAGAGTGCCCAGTCCAAGATATGACTGTGTGCAGAACTCTTCTCACCCCTCAAGCCGTCCAACCCTAGGAGATTTTCTAAGATAAACGATGGTTTTAGACATTGCAATCTCTTCTATAGCCATACTTATGCAAGTGTTCATATTTCTTAATGTGCAATTGTCTTTCAAGTAGTTGGTGTTAAGTTTGTCTTTACAGCCTGCATTTCCTCTATATTGGAACAGGGCATGATGGTTTAATACATCTTGTGGTTGTGATAGACAGGTTGTCGTCCATGTTTCAAGGACCTTCTGAATGCTGTGTCGGCAATCCCCATAGATCTTAGACATGGGATGGGCTACCAGAATGAGTCTTCGAGATATGCAGCCAGGCAGGGATTAGTGATGGGAGTCCAGTGCATATTTTGTGCCCTGATGAGCTATCCTAATACTTTTCTTTGGTATGATACTGGCTATCCTTAGACTATCAAGAGTTATATGCAGGTAGCCTCAGAGCACCAGTCATAGTGAAGTAGGCCCTGTGGCTGATATGTGTGCATGTACAGAGAGTGGTCTGTGGATTGAGTGAGTAGAGCAGGTTGTCGCAGCACTGGCCGGAGTCCGCCTTTGGATTTATGTATAAAAGGGTTGTCAGTGTTTTGATATGTGTAGGATGGGACACCGTGACAGCAGCTGGCATCCGCTGCATATGTGATGCGTTGTTGTATAGATTTGAATGATGTTGGTATATGTGAAAGGCTATGGTGATGTGGACAGGGTGGGGAGAGGGTTTAAGGTTGCCATAAGGAAAAGCCATGTTTTGAGGGCCTTTCTGAAAGAGAGATGGTTATCAAGGAGGCAGATGTGGAGAGGATGCGAGTTCCAGATGGTAGGGGCTTGGATGGAGAACAATCTGGTGGACTTGAAGTGAGGGATGACAAGTAGTAGAGCAGAGCCAGTTCTGAGATTCCTTTTGGGTTTATAGTGTGGGATACAATGACCAGCCCAGCAGAATTACCCATCTTCACCATTCTGCACTTCAGCAGTTACCAGCAAAATGGCTGCGCTGTCACTGTTGAGCACGATCGCCTTGCCTTAAAACTGTGTTTTGCAGTCACCAAAATAATGGCTGTGCTTTCCTTGCCAAGCACCTATGGAGCAAGATGAAACCGGGAACACACGGAGAAAGGCTGCCAGTGTGTTTCCTTATGTGCACCACAGAAGAGAGTTGAAAAGCAGCGTTGCTTTGCTGCTAGCTTAGAATTTCCCATTGCAAAAGGAAATATTTTACATTTAAAATGATGCCGCTGTGATGCCCTTTTTCATCTGTTTAACAATACACAGTCCTGATCCAGTGAGACCCAGCTATGCCAGCTATGTGCAGGTTGTGCCACAGCAAAAGAAAGCCGTTTTCACTGAATGACAGGCTGTGCCAGGAAACATCTGTAAAGTCACAAACAACTTTACTACATGCCTTGACTTTTTGCTACAAAATATCCCAGATCAATTCTTCAAAAGAAACCCTATCTTGCTGTGCATGTGTCAGTTTCAAGGGATCTTTATTTTGACAGATGCTTGTGCATTGAAAACATGACTGGGGCTTTGGAAAGATTCAGAAAATGGATGTAAGAAGGCCGCATTTGAAAGTGACATCCCAGCAGAATTCACCACATGTAAAAAAGGTTGCTTCTGCAAAAAAGAAAAATAATTGTTTTAAAAGTGTATTGTTGAATAAGCCTAGCAATATAAGGGGCGGGGGTTTGTTTGAAATCTAATATAATGTTTTATTCCAACAGCCTTGCTTTTGGCTCAGAAAAAACAAAATAATAATAATAAATGCATTTGCTGAACCAGAAAAACAGGTTTGTAGGCCCTTGGCTTCAAAGGACATTTGCTTTATGAGAACAGATTTTACTACCCCCCAAAGGGCTAGCCCCTTGGAAACGCAGAATGGACTAAGGGGGGGGGGATGTAACACACTTGCCAGACTTTCTGTCTGGGCCCTAGCCTGCTACAATAGATTCTAGGACACTTAGTTATGAAATTTAAAAAAAAAACACCTCTCCTCAACTTCAAAGCCTACTCCAGAGCATCCTTGGATGTATGCCCTTATTTGGTAGACAATGCCGACCATCTGGCTCAAAAGACTATTTTATTAATTAACTGTAAGCCTTTTATCTCCGCTATTGGACAACACAGTAATGAAAAGTTTCACAGTTTAGATTCAATTTTTGGGGCTTTAAATTAAGACATGGTAGCCTTCACTGGCATATTGTGGATGGAAATGGCAGAGAATTGGATATTCTGAGGAAAATGTATATGGTGCCACTTTGAAATTCAATACTAACATGCCTTATGATAATATGTACACATGTATAAAGATATAGAATTTTAGGTAAAATATTTATCACTGAAAATAATGAAAAAGTATTAGATGAACAAAACATAGTCCTACAAACTTGGGAGGGGGACTGGGAGGTGGACTGCCATGCTCTGTGTGAAATATGTAATCTGACTATGTAATTTGCAAAAGTGCCACAATTCTAAAAAGGAGCGATTTAGGTCAAAATTGATTTTTGGCAAGAATGACTGTGGGATGGCTTTGTACCTCATAAAACAACCCCATAAACTGAGTCCCCTCCTTGAGGACAGGACCAACATAGGCTGACCTATTTGGATCTTAGGGGTAGATCTAGTTTAGTTCGGCCCAACAATAAATCTTGTGAGGTCACCCACCTAATAAAAAGGGGGGGAAGCTCACAGAGACAGTACACTCTTCTGAAATTCCCAGTGCCTGTGTATCCAGACATTGCAGATCCACCATGCAGATTTCGGACTCTACTGACAGAAAAGGAATAGTTGGTTCTGGCCCTCCTATGCAGGCAGAACCACCCTTCAGAACTAACCCCATAACAAAATCCCACTAAATTCAGGGAGAAAGGAGAAAGGTGGCTGAATCCACTTTGGGATTCTCCAGTACTGCCTGCTTGCCCTACTACCCGCTCCATCCAGCTGAGGTGCCTCTGTGCTATGACCAGACCTTTGCCCAGCTGTGTTCTGTTAGGAGAGCCCGCCATGGTAACCAGTGACCAGATATTGCCTCGCTGTTCCAAAACTCAGTTAGCTGTCCCAAAATCAAGAGCAACCCATAGTATACACCAACATGATACCTTGTCTTTGTTCCACCTTCTAAGTAATCCCATCCATACCCTGCTAACTTGTTGAAGATAGTCTGAATCCCCTGTGTATTCCACATAAAGAGACATAAAGAGACATGCGAAGATGGCCGCTTAACCTGTTTTATGGGCTGCACTATCTTCTTGATAATCTAGTTTAAGTAAAACTTGTCCTTTCTTTCCAAACCGATTTCTCTGTTAACTGCTTTTATTTTCCAAAACCGAATCACCTTCCACATTGAAAATCTCATTCAGTTATTCAGCTCGAGTCACTCTTTCACTTCTATATTATCCCTGTGATATGCATCTACCACCCAGCCTAAAAATCGCATTCCCGCATTCAGATTCTGTCAATATCACCCGTTTTTTTCCAAAACCGTTTTGACATTTAAAACTGTAAAAAGCAGAAAATGCTACTTTCCAATGTGTAATTTTGGCTGCACTGTGTTCTTATTTTCAAGTTGATGTTTGAACTGTATGCCCTTTGTTCATACCTTGCCTTGTAGTTGCTAGTGTTCTTACAGTGCTGATACTGTTAGAAATCATATTTACCCCATTTATGTAGCCGCACATATAAATGAATTACTTAGCAATTCCAAGTGTCATTTTTGCAATTGCAAAGGTTTTGCCTCCTATTTCATGAGGGAAGGTCAGATTTTAATTCAGTTTTCTGCCTAGTATCCCTGACTCCTTGCTGCTCCTTTCTATCCAATTAGAAGTCGAATTAATTGGGGTCTGAGGGAGCATTGCACAGGGAAATATTAACTTGCGTGCTATCTATCCAAACAGTAAAATTGCTCCTATACATCTTTGCTTTGGATATGTTCCAGTAGAATGTCAACAAAGTGCATTTCATCAGTTTACATTGTAATTATCACCCCATTGGTGATTGCTGCCCAATATTAACATTGTGTGAAATTATTTGAATTTAAAATAAATAAATATTGTATTCCCACCAACCGACATGGTTCATGGTCCCTTGTGACCCAGGGTATTTTTACAAGGGGGTGTGAGACTGGTTGGGTGCCAGCTCAATCTGAATTCTAGGAAATAAAGAAAAAGTATTCTAATTGAGCACTACATCTTAGGTTAAGGGCAAGGGTCCTGGTCTGGTGTGTGACGCCCGATTGGAATCCTTAACAATAGCATGTGAGTTTATCCTGGAGGAATTTGGGTCCGGTGTTGTGGAGAGAATGGTGAGTTATTACCATGGCTTTAAAGGTTGCCCATCAGCTGATAGGGAGCCAGTTAGTGTTGTGAGTGCAGGGATGATATGTTCTCTCAGTGAGAGACTGTGGTGGGGACGGGCTGCAGCATTTTGGATTCTTTGGGGTTTTCTGAGCTGGAATGACGGAGCGACTAGGTAAAGGGAGTTTGCATAGTCTATGCGGAGTTGGATGATGGCAAGGATGCAGAGATACTGGGTGGGTAAGTGAGGTATGGGAATATTCACCTGAGGATTTGTAAGTGGAAGAAACAGGTTCTGGGCACAGAGTTGGTGTGGTGGGAGAGGGATAGATTTGATTTCAGCATGCATCTAAGGTTTCTTACAGATATTTATGTAACAGGGGCAGGTCCTAGGGAATGTGGCCAGGGGTTAAGTAGGGGAATGGGAGCCAATTTGCTTCACACTAGGATTTCCATTTTGCCAAGGATGAGGAGGAGGTAGTTGTTGTTATCCTGTGGTCAATATCAGAAAGGCAAACAGAGATGTCCGGGCGGGCAGAGGCTGGCGATGTGGGGGATCTTGACGATGATCTCGGTGTCATCTGCATATTTGTAGAAGATGAGGTTGTGAGATCAGATGAGTGCAGTGAGTGGGCTAAGGTATATACTGAAAAGTAGGGAAGACAGTTAAGCTCCCTGCGGGACCCCTTTTGGCACACAGGAAGAAAGGAAAGAGAAAGTTGGAAGGGGCATCATTTGCGAGAAGTTTGAGACCAAGATTGAGATCCAT
Organism: Ambystoma mexicanum; assembly: GCF_040938575.1. NCBI lineage: Eukaryota > Metazoa > Chordata > Amphibia > Caudata > Ambystomatidae > Ambystoma > Ambystoma mexicanum. Next base: position 387,499,287 of record NC_090930.1, on the reverse strand, counting down.
GTTAGAGCAGAGCCTTTGAAACCTAAGGAGTGTAGCCTGTCTGTGAGTATAGTGTGGTCAATGGTGTTGAAAGCAGCAGATAGGTTGAGAAGGATGAGTGTGGCACATCTTTCCACATCTCCTGTTCTTTTTAGGTCATCTCAACCTGAAACAAGAGAAGACTTGGAGGGATCTCAAGCCTGTTTGGGCTGAGCGAAGAAGGTTGTTCACCAAGTTAGTCATGTAGCGAATTTATGCATAATAAAAAAAAGAGTGTATTCTGGAACAGCTTTAAACTTCAGAACCTCATGAGCCGAGTGCATTCTAGGCTATGTAGTCCTGTGGTGCCTGTATACTTTGTACATGCCTGCTCTCTGGACTTGAAAAAGTCTGACTTAATGTCTTTCATGTAGCCAGGTAAACACGGAGGAGAGTCTGTTCGAACTGAGGCATCTGGGTTGTGGAGAGGATATGTCCTAGAGCAATAATGTATGTGTCCCTCTTATGTGGAAACAGTCCTAGTAGCAGATGCAGTGACACAATCAGAGATGGGGCTTCGGCCACTTTAATTGTGTTCTCTTTATCATTAATGTTGGAGTCTATTTAAACAAACACAAGGTGTTCTGCCAGAGGTCTAATCATTTTCTCTGATATTTTGTGTGCATTATGTAATGATTAGTATGTTATGTTTTGCTATTGGGTATGACAACAAGAAGGTGCAATAAAGGTAATATATTTCATTTTTGCATTTTTATGTAGCCACATCCAGCTGGCTTTGGTACAAGAGAATAAAAAGCTTGCAAACATCATACACGTTTCCAAAATACACAATCAATATGTAAAGTGCAGTGTGCAAAAAGGTGCAAAGAGTGCATCCCCCAGACTGGGGGAATGTTTTAAAGTGCATAAATAAGCATCACCTCCTAATCAATGAGGATAAAAGAAGACTCCAAATCGATTCATAAAATTCAACAAAGCAATAATTTGAAATGAAGAGCAGTCATAAAGCATTTTTATAATTATGCTAAATTCTGTCTTATAATACAGAAATCATGAGTCATGCTGGTGGGTATAAAGCAGAACAACTCATGTCATTGTCATGGTCTCTTGGAATGTTCATTTTATTTTCAAAGGGCGAGCTTGAACGTCCTCAACAGGGATGCTTCTGGCCTCAACATCACAAGTGTTTACTCTTTAAGGGGGTCACTTGTTTAACTTTCTACCATTCATATCAAAACTAGGTCTTGTCAAACATGCTGCACTCGATTATCAACCACCTTCATAGTATTCAAACAACCTTTGGAACTTTTAAGATGTGTGGGTGCTAAATCAATTATATGTTAGTATTTGGAATGGATTTTCTTATTTTTCTTTCTTTATCACTTGGGTAGGTTTGATGAATGGAACTGCAACAGCCTTTTCTATCCATGATTTGGTGCTTTGCTTGTTTGTCTTCTGGATTTTCTGCTTTTTTCTTATAATATTGCCTTGTCCTATAAGTTAATTCTGTTGCCCAAAACCTTCTTCGTTCTTTGCAACAGTTTATTTTGCCATAGTCATTTATTGTTTGATTTTCTGTGTGGTTCACGGGACCAGAAGTAGGGTTGTTGGGGGGGGGGGGGGTGGATTTTATTTGATGTCCTGTCTCCCTCACAGTTCAATCCACTTGCCCATTGCACTGCATTCTGTTTTTGCTTTGTGATCTGTCTCTTCTTTGAAAGTAAACGTAGTTAGCGAGCTGATTCCAGACCTTATCTTTTGTTTTTGTTATGGAGTCCCATTGATGTGCTGGTCAGTGTCTTTTCATAAAAATATTATTCTGTTATTTGGAACCTAGAGCTGGTCATTGTGACCTTCACAAACTAGAGTATTTCAGCAGTTTGTTGAATGCTCATTTTATGACTGTCAAACCTGAGAGGGATACATTTTTAAAAGTGACGGGACAGTAAAGCTGAGGTACAATACTTGACTGCTCGAAATTAATGAACGTTTCTGTAAATACTTGGCTTAAACGGTTAGTGCTTCACCTCAAGCAGTTATTTGGGGGAAACAAGGTTTACCTTAAAGGGTTAGCCTAGCCAGTTGCTGATGTTTTGGCAGTACACTATGCCTCATATTAAAAAAGAAAAACATCAACTCTCTTTTAAGCTGACAAATCAAAGCATTCATAAAAACCATAAAGCTCAATGCAGAAGCGTGTGCTGTACTGGCCTTTCATGGACAATGCAGTATTAACTATTATAATCATTGAAGCAAGATCAGAGAGACGGAAGATTAAATCGGGCATTGCCGACAGGTTACCTACTCTGCCCCAGACAACGCTTTATTAATAGGTCCATATCTTCCATGATCCACACTTATTGTAATGTTACAAATCTATGCAGGTCTCAGAAGGTCTCCTGGAAGTTACGTTGGGATGATGAATGGCAGCATCATTCATGATTAACATGGACTTAACTACAACACAGCTTGATTAATCTACGCAGTCTCAGAAGGATAACACTCTACAGCAAACAGGATTAATATGCAACTCCACCTCATCCCTATAGAAATTCTGTTGGAACATGTCTGCATGAACTATCCATATTTGAATGTTCCACCCATCTATGATCTATGATATTCATTTTACCAACCTCACATTGAGGAATGTATCATACAGGCATGACTGACATGGGATTGACTCCACACTAGACCTATAGTGGAGCAGGCTTGCCAAAACATCTCACAATGACCCACTTCAACTGTGCTAAGTATGATTTACTGAATTATCCCAAGCCAAATTTGAACCTGTGCCTGGGATACTGCATAACCATCCCTGCAGCATTTGTATGAAACTGTTGTGACATACTACTGCAGGGTTTAATAGGATGCCTCATCACACAAGCATTCATAGAAGAACAATTCTCTACTTATTTTTCACACTTTCTAACACATCTCCAATTTCCTACGCCCTGTCCCATCACGTCACCCTCTCCTCTCTTGGAAGGTATCCCTAAAATGGTTTCACATTAACATATACTCCCAAATTCTCAAATCTACCTTTATTTGTTTTCTATTTCTGATACGATCTGCTCTAATTCATCTGCTTGTCTTTCATCTATTCAGTCCTACAAGTCAGATCATTATTTACATCTCAACCCATCTAAGACTGACATTTTCTTTCCCGCTACTACGCTACCTGCACCGTTACCTCCACCATCTATTTTCTTTCCTCCTCCTTCTCTTCCCATCTCATCTGCTGCTTGTAACTTTGGAGTCATTTTTTACTCCACTCTCACTTGTTCTTCTCATATCTAATCTGTGGCCCTTTCTTATAATTTGTATCTTTACAATATATGTCCGAAGGATCTTTTCTTTCTTACCATGGAGTTAAAATTCTTGTCTCCTCTTATCTTCTCTCTGCTATTCTACTGTTCCACATAGCTGCTTGGCCTCCCTGCATACCAGTTAGCTCCCCAAAGTCTATTTAGAATTCTTCTGTTTGCCTTCTCTTCCATCTCTACTCACGATTCTATTATTCCTGCCCTTCAGTCTATTAATTGACTCTCCTTTGCATCTCATCTTCATTTTCTGTGTTGTTTTCAAGAGTCTTCATGGAATGGCTCCTACTTAACTCGCTTCCTTGATCTCATTCTATTCACCTTCTCGCCCCCTTCGATCCCAGTCTCAGTTATTTCTTTCCATCCCATGTCCACCTTGTGCCTCGTCCCACTTTGACATTCTGTCCCTTTTTTTCTTTTTTTCACTCGCCTTAAGGTTTTCTTGCTCTCAGCCAAAATGTTTTGGCAATTGAAATGTACACCTTTTTTGTACCGTTTAACTTCTTTCTGTGCTTTGGCATATAGTGCTTTATAAATCCAATAAAGACAAATACCCTAAAATACAAATTTTCCCAAACCTCTTGATCATCCAGGAAGACAATGTAGGGATCTTCTTGCCTCTGTCAGGTGATCCCTTCTCTTCATCCCGCATACTGCTCTGACAGATCCATTTTGGGCTATTTGAAGGGTTTTCACATTAGTTAAAGATGTGCCTGCAAGAAAACTGTTACAGTAGTCAAAGCGAGTATTGAATAACACAGAGGCCACAGAGGTAAGATTGTAGATAGAGAGGTAAGGCTTAACTTGTCTTACAAGTGTGCTAGAGTAGGCAGATTAGGCTTTTACTTGTAGCACATGTTTTTTCATGTTCAGTCTGGAATCAGGAAGAACTCCCAGAGTCTTAACATAAGGGCTGACCTTGATGACACAGTTGGAGATCTTAAAGTGACTAAAGATAGCATCTAGTTTCTTTGTCCTTTGATTTGAGCCAACAATTAGTACCTCAGTCTTGTCATTATTTAACGCAAGTGAGTTAAGAATCATCCATTTCTGGATGAGATTAAAAGTCTCAATGACAGCGATGGTATCCAGTTCATGGTTTCCGGTCAGCTCGAAGACCAGTTGAGTTTCATCAGCGTAGTTGGTATGTTGCATGCCGACGACATCCAGTAGGTCGACGCACAGGAGCATGCAAATTTTAAATGAGGTGGGCGAAAGGCATGCGCTTTGGGCAACATCACAATACAAGGTTTTGGGGGGAGGGGAGGCTGAAAACCGCCACCGGCCACCCTCACTACTCAGGGACCTAAAAATAAATGATGAAATCCATGCGATAGTGGAATCTGAAAAGTTAAATATTGCCTTCAACCTCTCGAGTAGCAGAGAGTGGTCCACTAAGTCAAATGCCGCTGAGAGATCCAACAACATCAGCAGAGCAATCTTGTCACAATCTACAATCTCAGTTAGGTTGGTTTGCAGATTGAGCATGCCAGTCTTAGTGCCATACCTAGCCTTAAAGCCTGATTAATGAGTGCCTAGTAGATAATATTTGTCCATGTGTTCTTGCAAATGAAGATAAACTACACTGTCCAAAACCTTCAATAAGAACGGCACATTAGTGATCGGGTGAGAGTTGCCTACGGCCTACGGCTTCTGGATCAAGGGTTTCTTTTTTAAGGCACTGAGGAATGGTGGAAGAGACAAAAGAAGAATGAACAATCTCTGTAATCAGTGACACGAGACAATTAACTAATAATGGCAGCAATTAACTAATAATGGCAGCAGGACATGCATCACCAGTGCAGGTTGTAGGTTTAAGTCCCTGAACAAAGTTAAGATGTTTGTCCTTGATAAGTGGACTGAGATTGAATTCAGGGATGATGCCAGGTCTATGGCATTGAGGGGTGGGGGCGGTCTATGTGCTCAGCCTAACCATGATGGTGGAGTTTAATCAAATCTTGGTGAGTTTTAATTTTAGTCAAAAGCCATCCTGGATTTTTTTGCACCAGACATTGCTTTCTTGATTAGTAGAGTGCACACCTGTTTATCCTTCCAATTCTTTTAAAATGCAGAACACCTCTTTTTTTGTCTGATTTAGCTTCATATGTTTGTTTTTCAACATGTTTCTTCTTAGCAAAAATAATAGCGTTCTTGTAATTTCTGCAGTTATTTGATATTTGGCCAGTGTGTTGGGCAGGAATTTTTCCTCCATAGCCTCTTGAATGGTCTCTTAATTTGACTGTGTTCTCCAAAGAGATATCTAAAGAGAACCAAGTCTTACCAGTGACCTCAGTCTTGACTATTTTGGTCTGAAATGGGGCTAGTTTGTCAATGATCGAGGAGGTTAGATCCAGGAAGTCCCAAACTAACATGTCAGTTTCCTTAGTTTGTGTCATGCTAGAGATTAGAGGTAGGGCGAGTTCGGTGAATGCTTCTGAGGAGGCCTTCCTGAGATTTCTAGATCTGATTATCAATCTTTGGTGTTAATTAGCTGTTTTATATTTAGATAGGAGAACAATAGCTATGGAGATCAGATAGTGATCTGTCCAAGGACTAGGGATGAGTATTGGAGTGGTTGTCTGGAGATTGTGTGTCAGTACCCAGTCCATAACATGCTCTTCTCTATATGTGGGTACTTCAATAAGTTTAGTAAACCCAATGGCTTGCAGGGCAGTAAGGATGTTGAATTTGAATGGGTGATGTCATGTTCCCAGAGGTTAAAATCTCCCTTGATAATAATGGGTCTGGTAGGCTTAATAAAGTCACCAATAAGTGTTAAAAATGCTTATTCAAATAGAGGTAGTGAGACCGGTGGATGATATACAGTCAATATGCTAATAGAAGTATCAAAGTTGATCTGTAATTTAATCAGTGAGTATTCACAGTTGTCTATAATATTAAGATGAAACATGTGACTATTTGAAAACTCTTTAATAATGAACGCTACCCCCCCCCCCCTCTTCCCTCAGCACGATCTGATCTAATAATGTTATAGCCAGGTGAAGTGGCCAGCTGGGCAGCATGATTAGATGATTAGTGGTAGTGGAAAATTATATTTATGTAAGGCAAATTATGTCTAAATCTTGTGTTACTACTAAACCCACCACCTTTGTGACATGTTTAGCAATGGATTGTGTGTTACGTAGTACTATCTTTAATGTATTATTAGTGTTTCAGTGATTTTCCGGGCTCGGGTGGAGTTTTACAATCAGAAGTAGATAGATAATCGGATTGCGTCGTGGCGGGATTCATTGTAATCTTTTCAGTTGTTTCCATGCCAGTGTAAGGGGAGTCAGTAAGGTGGGAAGTAAGCCCCAACTGGGACTCGAACATTGGCTCATGTGTCATCATAGGGGTATTTTCTAACAAATCTTCAATGGGTCGTTGTTCAGGAGGAGCAGCAGCAAATTGTTGGAGAACATCAGCGTAGTGTTGTTTAGCACTGTGGGAGGTTGTCGACAAATTGGTTCTAAGATTCTTCCTTCCACATTCAATTGCTTCAAGCAAATGCAAAGCAGATATCAAAGTCGAGGAAAAGGCAGCCCAAAGTATATATGTAACAAAATCAAAAGGATACTCACTAAGAGTGACACAAAACAACACGAGCCAGCACAGACCGGCTTGTAACTCAAGCGCCGGTGCTTACGCGCCGGTACAGAAAGAAATTGGCACTCGAACTACAATACTGCTGGGTATTGTAGTTCGAACATGTCAAAATGCAGATTCACGCAGCAAACAGTTTAAAAAAAGTTCTAGCCTACACAGTAATGTTTTACAATAGCAACACAGCACTGTACGTATTTTTTAGGTGAGTCAGTCTAAAAAAATCACAAGGTTATTTAATAAAGCGCAAAAGGTCTAAAATGTGCAAATAAAGCAGAATCAAAGCTCAGAATAGCTTAAAGTGGGATAATCGCATAGCCTTGTTTCCATCTCCATGCAGGAAAATCTCAGCTATACTATACAGAGGTAAAACCTTAATCCTAAGAAAGTGGACACATATGAAATACACTTTAAAGATGTTTCAGTTCCTCCCTCTATTACACAGAGAACAGGCATTTTACATATTTTTAGAATGAAGTTAAAATCAATATGCCTAAAATAATTTGCTGTTTGCAGAACCTAATATAAGAAACAGATTATCTATTTTCAGGAGAAAAGCAATTTACGGTGCGAGAAAAGCAATTTACGGTGCTTTGCAAAATACATTAATTGCCTGAGATGCAACCTAAAAATATTAAATAATAGGATTAAAGATTGGGTTCAATGATACTCTTTAAATGTAATTGTACACTGTTACCTTGTAGTTTTGTTTTTGATCATTTCAATTAATTTCATGACACCATTTAGTTTCTGCATTTGCAAACTGAAAGTGAAGATACAGAAAGGGTACGTACCTGCGTGCGCTGAAATGTATTTTTTATCCTGCACCTCATAGGTCCAAGAAAAGACAGAACTCCCACTGTGCCACTGCTTTTCAATATCACCTTCCTTGCTCTGTACTAAATTAGTTATGGATCCTATAATAATAGTTCCAAGACAAAATGTGTGGGTGCTGTTTGCCCTGCTAGCTCAACTATTGCAATACCCATGTGGGTAGGCAACCCTTAAGTTTCTCAGGTTCTCCCACAGGGCACAGCAACTCCTTACAAATCTGTGTCAATATCTATCCTCTTATTAATTCCTCAAATTCTGCTTCCTCGCCGTCTTTCTCTGCTAACAGTGTCGTCTTTTAATCTTCTCTCCGATGCCGACATTAAATTGCTTCTTTCTAAAGCACACCCCACTGCAGCCCCTTGTGCTCCTTTGCCTTCCTCGTTAATTCCAAAAGTCTATCCTCATCGTATCTTGAATACTTCTGTGCTCTGGAATAATTCTTTCATTCGCTATCTTGTTCCTTCTATTTCTAAACATGACTCTATCCTACCGACTTTGAAGAAACCATCACTTAAACCTTCTTTGATACCCAACTATAGTCCTATTTGTATTCTTACATTCCTTTCTAATCTTTTCAAGCATGCAGTGCAAAACCAGGTTTCAGCCCATATAACCAATTCTGCTGTCCTTCCTTTTTATCAATCTCGATTTTGGGCTTTTCATTCACCTGAAAAGGACCTCCTCTCTGTTTCTAATTCCTTACTATCTGCTTGTTACGCTAAACTGTCTTCTGTGCTCATTTTACTTGAAATCTCAGCTTCGCTTGATGCTGTAAATCACTTCATTGCTCCTGTGGTCTCTTCTACAGATTGGTTTTTAGGCCTCTTTGCTTGCTTGGTTCTGTTCCTATCTTGCTAGCCAGACCTATTCCGTCTCTTGGTCTAGCCATTGTTCCTTCACATTTGCTTTGCAGTACAGTGTCCCACAAGGTTCAGTTCTTGGTCCCCTTCTATTCATGTACTATTTCACTTTCCACTATAGTATGTTCCTTTGGGCTTCCTCACTGCTTCAATGCGGATGATTCTCAAATATTTCTTTCCTTCTCTTCCTTCCCTGATACAATTAATTCTACCCTCTCTGCCTGTATTTCTACCATCCATCCTTGGATGTCAAATCACTACCTCCACTTAACTCTTCCAAAAAGGATGGGGTTTTCTTGCCCACCATTACAATTCCTCCACCTTCACCACCTTCTTTTATTTAATTTCCTCCTTCTTCCCCTGCTCGAAATTGTGACATTTTGTTGGACTCCACATGATGGTGTTCTTACTTCCCTGACAGTTTCCACAAGAGGCCCCGCCACACTTCCCTTTATGACAGTAGCAGGCACCTCCTCCGATGTCCCTAACTCCACCACCCCTCCTTCGCCTCAGGAGCCTAAATGCCTCAGTCTGCCCCATTGAATCAGGGATCAGAAATTCTACAGGACTTAGGCCCACAATCAGCATGAGGTTCACCCTCATTATACGAGGATAAATGGAGCTCCTTCTGCACTGCCATCCATGCAACCTTCTTCCCCTACCTCCAGCATTGAATGGATGCCATGAAAAACGTTCTTCGTTGTCTAAAAGGTCTTACTGATTTTATTATACAAATCAAAAATAAAAATAAGAAAGTCTTGTTTGCTGATCCTTGCAGGGGCAATATGAGCACAACGTTTGCATTGAAAAATATGTTGAGGTGTACATAGAACGACTTTTAACATGCAATACAATTAAAACAGTAAATAATATCAATTTGAAGCACAGCTAAAATAATTTAAAATACCTCCTAATGTTGCTGAGCTAGGATGTTCCACACGAAAGACCTTCAAATGCTGTCCTTGTTTTGTCATCTGTATCGCAGTTACAACACGAGTAGGAATCATGCCGGATGTATACTAATTGACCTTTTCACAACTGACCCTGGGAGAATTGACTATGGGAGAATTGACCTAATTTGAAAGGTCGATAAGAATATGTATGGGGGGGAAAACCCCTTGCAGCCCCCGCCCAATCCAAATCCCCCTGCAATCCCCCACCCAATCCCCTTATATTATTTATAAATCCAAAACCAACCCAATACATATATAAAATAACTAAAATAATATAAAGGTCAATTGTTCAGAAGGTCAATTAGAACCACTATAATTAGGTCAATTAGGACAAAGGCTCAATTGTAAGTGGTCAATTTGGGAAATTCCATCATACACACGATCTTCTGACAGGGCTCAGCAACATTAAAGAAACGAGGTACATGAAGATAAAAAATAGTTCTTCCACATAATGTTTACTTTTAAAGTACCAAGGCTATGCAGAGGTGGGCCCACAGGCAGCGGACATTTTTGGGAGTCCTCTTTTATTATGGATGCTCACCAGGGCTTTCTAAAATTCGCAATGATTCATATTACCATACATGTTTGTGGCCATTTACTGTATCAGAAACATGCATTGCTTGCATATTGAGATCTGCGGCGTATCTGGATTGCATTGTAATGACTCCAATCGAGCATTCCCACTAGGTCCGTGCCTTGTCTGGGATTGCTCAAGGGAAGCCCTTATTTATATATTTTCATGACACATTATACTCTGGATGATAAACCCTTATATAACGCCCCTCTCTTTGAATTCCCCTGACCTCACTGAGCCAAGAAGTAGGTTTGTTTTGCAATTTAGAAGATTTATTGAATAATTAAACAATATATATATATATATATATATATCACTTTTATAACTAAATTGATAATTGATAAAACACTTATGAATATGAACAGTAATCAGCAATAGGTAATCCTACAGTGGCACAGTTCTTGGTTACTTATGAATAAGAACAGAGGACTAAGGTAGCAGAGAATGCTTTATATGGTTTAGGAAATGCAAGGTGGGACAGAATGCAACACAGAAATAATTTGATATGACTTCAGCGAAAGATAATATGATTACTTTTCTCTGACAATTCACTTCCCCCCTATGCAATGTAAGGAGATGGAAGTAACACACACAGTTTTCAGGAATACAATCACAGTACAATCCGAATTCAGTTCCCCCTAGCAAGCTTAGATCACAAGGATGATTTTAAACACAGGCAAAGTACTTTGCAAAGAATTTGGTAAGCAAAGAAGGGAAAACTAGGCTAAAAATGATTTTAATTCCCTCTAGAGGTTCAGGGTGAGTGTGAGATACTTTAAATCAGTTCAGGCCAGCCCTATCAATGATTCAGGGAAGGTTACCAGGTTGAAAACGGAATTCCGTAATGGAAGCAAAAGACAAATATTTTTACACGTGGCTGAAATGAAACAAAATGTCAAATCGCGCCAATTTAGTCGCGTGCGTCAAGCGCAATTACGGAGGAACCATAAGTCGGATTAGAGCTTGTTGGAAAGCTTAGAATCTTAGAATCTCAGCTTTAAAATAAAAGTTAAATCGCGCTTCTATCACAACCGGTTCAAGAGATACGGACGATTTTGTGAAGGTAGATTCTCAAAATAAAAGTAAAGCTCAGAATGACAGATGACAGTTTTGCAGCTTTGAATTAACAGGAGGGACACGATTTCTATGATGCAGTTCTCAATAGGTTGAAGTAGTTTGAATTAGATTATTTTAAACTAAGAGATTGGTTTTGCACAATTCTGGCTGAGTACTCACACTATATTTTGGACAGGAATGCGACTTCGTCACGGATCGGGTCAGGATTGGCTGCGGTTCTCTCGTCACTGGGTACTGGTTCTGCGCACAGCAATCTGGGTCAGCTCTCAGCACTGCATCTGGATATCTGGTCTCTCTGGAGATTGATGGATTTGAAGTCTGGAGTCTCCCGGCAAAGCGTCCCGCAAGAAAGTGGAAAGTGAATGTTCCTACCTGGGTTCCAGTGGCTCTTTTTATGTCTTTTGAAAATGGGTGTGGATGCTAACTTTCTTTGCCCAAACCACTCACGATTTGATAGGTCAAGAATTTCTCTTTCACCTGATATGAGTAGGGAACAGTGAGTCAGAGTGATGAGGTAGGTTTATGGTCAGAGGATCCTCCCCTTGTCAAATTGCACACAAATCTATTTCTGATCCAAATACCCATTTATATATGTACCTTTTTTCTAATATTATATTTCCAGTTAACATATTTTCTGTAGCACCAAACCATCCGATCCCTATCTTTGAAGGATGTTGTATCCACTTTTGACAGAATTCTGCCCTTTTCATCCAGATAACGACCTCTAAACTTTTCCAGATTTTACACAAATGTGCACAAGGGATATGGGTTTCAGATGATAAATTGTCAGATTTTTAACATGCATACATTTGGAGTACCAACCTTATTTTCCGCTACTACTCCCCAGAACATACCACAGAGTCCTGACACCTCTTAAAATGTGCACAGAAAAATCACAAGAATGATGATATTATTTATATAATTTTTACAAGTCCGCACTATGAATTATCCATCTTTTTAAAATTATGCTCTGGCCCAAAAGGGGTGTGGTTTTCCAAAGCACATGGTGGAATTTCTGGTTTGTCCACTTCCCCCAAGCTCAGCTTGCTCACAGAGGCACTTCTTCTCCCACTTCTACCAAGAGGAAGCTATTTTACGACCCCCCCCAATATAACATTTGCCTGAGCCCAAGACAGTGCTTTGTTCAGTTTCCTGCAGTCCCCAGGTGCCACTCTCCTAATTCAATCAGAGAGGTGTCATCTCCTTTTGGCAGGGGCAGCAGAATGCAACCAGGCCTTGGAACACAGCTGCTGATCAAGTTTCAACTCCTGTCGGGGGTAGTTGTCAGGCAGAATTCAATCTCTTTAAGCCAGGCTTCAGCTAAATGTCACTTTGGTTCCCAGTTTTCTACATTCAAACCAAACTTGCAATTTTTACACATGCAGCTAGAACACTGATTCTAAGTTCAAAACTATGACATTTAAACAATTGCAACCTATGTGACCCTCAAAAGTAGGTCACTCATTTATTCTAAACATTTCGATTTTAGTGGCTTTAAACCCAAATTCACTTAAGCCGCTGACATCCCCACCTATTTTCAATACATACATTAGACAATTACTTCTTTCAAGTCATTTCAGAATATAGTTTTCCATTGTATCCACCTCTTAGTAAGTCTTTATTTGGCCTGGTTTGGTTCATTTGTTCAGTTTTACACAAGTGTCTGGTGGTTTTAAAATGCTGGCTTTCTGGTAGTGGTGAGCACCAGTATTTCACCCATTTTTGATATCAATAACAACAGATTTTGAACAGCACCACATTCCTTAGCACTGATTTTGCTCATGGTGTTTCTGGCCCCTCACACTGACACTGGTGGGTGGCAGGTCAGGTGACCATTTTGTTGTGCTTAAAGACTGCGCGGTTCTCCAGGATTCTGGCGCAAATGTGGGCTTTTCCGCCCTCATGGATTTCCTAAGCCCACAGCACCAAGTGTTGCTGCATAATAGTCCAAACATGGGTCAGGACACCCAACAGCATGTAAAGGCTAGCTTCAACATGGATGTTTTCTGATAAAGAACAGGTTGACCCACCATCATGCAAGCTCTTCAAATAATATTGTGACGTAAATGCCCACGCGTTCTCTTTGGGCTTTGTGAGGTAATTGCATTGTGTTGTTAAAATGTGGGATTTAGTGAAGTTTGTAAGATTATAAAATACATCAGCATACAACGTTCAGCAAACTGGGGATGGGTAACCCATGGATGTGTTCTCTTTCTGTGTTTTCTGATGGGCATATGCACCTTATAGTTTCAAAGATCCTCCGTAAAAGTGATTCCTCTCCTAACATCATCTTAAAATGTGACCCCTTCAACCATTTGCAATCAGTTGGTTTTCTGTCAGCACATGCACAGTTCATTTATAGTGAGTTTGACGATCTAACCTTTGTCTTGGATTTATATCTTCCGGTCAGTTCTTAAGTAGGGCATTCTTTGTCTGGAAAGAATGGGTCCTGGATGTCTCTCCGATGTGTACTGCAGCTGCAAAAGGAGGTGCCACGGTAGGAATGCTGCAAGAGATTGCTCCCCAACCCAAGTCATTGGGCCTCATTACTAGTTTGGAGGTAGCCATGCCGTTTTTAGTGGCATGGCTACCCCCAAACCGTGTACTTTGTCTGGGTTCCAGAAATAGGGAATTACCGGGCCATGCTGACTTTAGTGGGCCCGGTAATTCCCATTCTCGGGACCCGGACCCGGTACATCCCTATTCCCATTTGAGCCCTCATAGGGATCAATGGGAATGGGGAGGATGCTAACAACGGGCCCGTTAATTACAGGTCGTTGTTAGCATCCTGGTCTGCAAGCGGGTTCCGCTCTACATATCTGGTCTGGCCAGGCATCCAGAGCAGGACCCGCTGCACACCTCATAATGTGGCGGCCTGGAATGAACAGTGTCAGTCCCTTACCGGCACCATTCATTCCGTGGCTTCCCTCGTTGTAATGAGGCCCATTCTCCCGTAAGTCTGTCGTCTTTAGAGGGGCAGGTGCTTTGTTTACCCTGAAGCCACGCTCACAATGATGTTTGAGTGCACTCCCATACCCCAGTGCCATAGGTATTGCTTAAATGGACGCTTTGAAACAGTTTTGCTAATTGTATAGGTGCCCACTAAGTGACCAATAAATAAATAAACAATTGCAATAAATGTTTCTGACCCTAGTTCAAATGTGTGGGAATGACAAGGTCTGCTTCAATGGTCATTTCCGACTGCAGCAGCTGGTTGTAAGTACTTTCAATAGGGCTTTCAGCCCTGACCATGGGACGAGGTCACCGGAGGGAGAGTCAGCAAGGCAGAGAGGACTTGCATCACCCTGAACATAGGCCCTGGTGAGACACACTGTTCTCGTGTAAATCAGGTGACGCGGGAGAGGCGGGAACACCAGATATTGCTGTCCCCTGCACTTTTCCTCGATCTAGCCAAATGGGATTTTCAATCTTGATACATGGATATTTCCTATTCACCATACCACGCCACAATCAATGCAGCCAGTGCCATGTCCAGATGATCAATTAGGTATATTGAAAAGAAAAAGTACATCATCAATAAATGTGCACCGATCAAGTAGCGATACTGTTTGAAGTGATATAGTAACTGAACGGAATCAATTGACATAATACACAATGGCAGGTGGATCACATATAGTGGTGCAGATCATCTTCATCGTTACTATAACCTCGTTCTTTCTTCCGCAAACGTCTGTTCTCTTGTGTCTATGCTTCTTCGTGCATGCACTGACAGGGGCATCATCGCGAGTCAAGCTTAGAAGTTACATGGTTACATGGTACATGGTTTTATGCAGTAAAAGTGAGGGAGTAGGAAACGGATCTCAGGATGTGCCACCCGTCTTCCAGGTTCATAACAATTAAAACATAAAAAACCTTCAAATTCTAATCAGAATGCAACTCCTTAATTACAGAGAATGATTAAAAGCGTGCTTTACTTCAACTTGGTGTAGTATGATCGATAGTTTGTACGTGATGTTCAAAGTGTACATTGAAAGAAAGAAATGAAAGGGAGTGGAGAGAAAACTAGGCTTCCGTGCAGTATGTGTCATTGTCATGTGGCTCAGTGGTAAGCGGAGGTGTTATGAATTCCAGCCCCGCCAAGGATTAGTGTTCCTTCTATGGAATCGCTTAGCTGTTGAACTGTAGAGCTGGATGAGAGCCCAAGGATCATCACGTTCAACCTCCTGCAGCACAATCTTGACAGAAATAGTTTGTCGTGCACGGTTCGAGCAGGGGCTCAATTCCTTAAAAAGGTGGGAGGACTGTGACATAGTCAATATGCACATTCCTTTCAATTTGTCATGCAAATAAGCATTTGCCAAGAACACAGAACATTTCTTTCTAACTATAAAATCTACGCACCTGCTTTACCTAAGAATTTGTAACAAATATGTTTTGTATAGCAGAATATAAATATAAGTGAATTTACAAATATTAATGGACAATTCGAGTGGTCATGTGGTTAAGTGTCTGACCACCTAGCCACGGGACCTGGGTTGAAATCCTGGTCACAGTAATATTTAAGTGGGGACTGACTATATGTATTGTTTTTAGATACTTGAAACCACACAGATGGGACAGCCTCGGCCCTCTAAAAAAGGTTGCCAAACGCCATCCAGCATAATGGGACCTCGGTTCTGGCACCACCTGACCGGAATCAATCTTCTGGAACATTGTTGGTCAAATTAATGGTATGTGATACGTTTTAATGTTGTTAAAATTCAGTAAGAATATAGACCTTAGAAGACCTGGGAGTTTTCACCCAGGGAATTTCTAATAGCTGTTTTTTTATTCAAACCACTGAGTGCAGAACACAATACATGGGGCTGATTTAAGGGTGCTCAAGTGACCAATCCCGCATAAAAGAGCTGTCCGGAATTGAGCATTTGTCCTAGAAGTTGATCACACAACAGGGCGCCGAAACTGAACTTAATCACTTTCATAACAGAGTATTGACACAATGTGGATAATGTTACATGCAGAGTTTGTTCAAAATGCTAGCTACTACATTTTAGGAACATATGAATATTATGTTAATAAATGCCATTTGAAGAAACACGAGCATTCCACGGACCATCTATGCTGCAATTTGTTCGCCATTAAGCAGACAGAATTATATTTCCGTCTGCTTAATGACGAATATATTACATGGCAGGATCCTGCCATCTCATACAGAAAACACAGGTCGGGGCAATATTGGCAGTCATCTACAGAATCCAGCAGCGTCTTAAGGCTTAAGGGAACCTGGAGCTAGTGCATAGTGCACAGCAAATCTAACTTGCATGTAAGATGTAAACTCTACTTTTTTGTCCATTATATAACATTCAATATGCTTTAAATGTCTCTTAGGTGTGTCCTTTATTTTCGTTGATACTCATTCCCAAACCTACACAGTTAAAATTACATAGCTATGTTTGTATGGCACCATTTGACTTGAGCGTCACAGGTTTCTCCTGGTATCTTTTGGTAGCTCTTAGTTTTGAGCTAACCAGGCTCCCCTTGGCTATAACCAGGGGCTAAATAGCTCCCAGCTCCTGGCAACTTTGAACCCTGTTGTTATACATAAATTGGAGTGAACAACATAGGTGTACATTGGCTCCTGAGTCTTGTGAGCAGAAAATTATACAGAAGGAAAGCAAGGTTTATGCTGGGCTTTCTAGTTGGTTTGTGGTGCAAGTGGAATTGGGCACAAACATATCTTGCTGTGACTCGCTGGATTGCAACCAAAAGAGTTGTCCCTATCCTGTCAAGGCTGAATTGGCAAAGCAGGACACACATTCCCACGAAACACAGTACAGTTGGCAACCATATCACCTACTAGTATGACAACATTCTCTGAGATAACCCAATTTAGCGATCAACAATCGTGTTCTTATATTTAAGATTGTCATGCCCTAAACAGATACGTTCATTTATCAGACATCAGTTGCTTATCATTTACGCCTGTCTTCATATCTAAATTGGGTAAACTTCAAAATCGTTTCACTTTGTGAAATTGCAAAATAATATACTTCTTTTGCAAAGACACAACTTGGGAGATTGCTGCGGGAAAATCTCCAGCAGCAGTCGTTTTGATTACTTTTTTCACAGTCCTTTTGCAGGTCAAGGGCATTGCTGAATGTATCAGTGTGTTTATAGTATGTCATGTACATGTGATATGCTTTTGGTTGCATCTTGAACACTCCTCCACAGACTCCTCTTTGTTTTATTTTATTGTTCGCTTTGGTGACCCCAACATTCTAATAAGCATGCTGGTTCCTGTTAATGGAACTTCCCTTTTATTTAGTTTTCTTTCTCCTCCATCCCGTTATCTGTCTCTGTGCATTAACAGGACCCAGACTACATCGCTCTCAAAAACAGCCTTAGGATTTCATGTATGCTCCCCTAGAACCAGATGTTCCAGCAAGAACGGAAAGGTTAATGCTTCACTCCCTTAACCTCTCCTCCCTTTTTTATACCTTAAAGCTCCTGAGTCTGATTCTGTTAATTAGATCGAAGGGGGCACATCATATAAGTCACGGTTGACTGGGAAAGAGATTGGCTTCCACCTTCAATCGTAACATATGGAGAAGGTGATCCTTTTCTTTTGGTAGTTGGGGCATATCTTCCAAGATCCTCGAGAGGCACATCTCCAGTTCTACAAGGTCTGACAGAGGACCTTTGAGGCAAGAGTGATGGCAGGAGAAGATAGTTTATGATGGCAGCCCTTGAGCATACAAGGCTGTGCCATACATATGATGACTGTATCATTCTTATGAGCCATTGACTGTTATTAGATGTCATTGTTGGAACATTTAAGGCTGCACTTGGTATGTGATGGCATCACATTGACATAGGCTGCATCTTACATATGGTGACTAGGATAGGTATATGAAGAACTAACTAGCGATACATTGTATTGTAATAGCAGGGCATTTCAGAATGCATTTAGCATGTGATGCATCACTTGGACACGATGTGCTGTGACTTACCTATGTCTATTACAGACAAAGTAGGCTTTATCGGCTTATCTGCCATAGGATGGCATTGCTTCAACCTCTGAGCTTGCAATTTACATATGATGGCCTCACCTCGTCAAGAGATACTGTCGCTTAACTATGGTGAATGACTGTGCCAAGCAAATGAGGCATTAACTGACACAACATGGCAGCCAGGGGTCATTTACTACTCCACTTGGCATATTATGGTATAACCTGGACAGGTGATGTATATTAAGATTCTACTTGTTATAAAAGGATATGACTGGCATTAGACAGAAGTGCCATATATGAGAGAACACTTGACATGGTGTGGCGGAATTTGGAAATGTGGCAGACTATTTAGCATATGATGACTAAGCATGACGTGTGACTCTATAATTGACATAAAATGGTGATAACAGGCCATTTATGGTGGCAATGGAATATGAAGGCAATGGGGCAGGTTTAAACTACTTATGCTGCATGTACCGCTGGCATAACGTGATCCTACCAATGTTTCTTATTTTATCAATTGCCATCTTATTTGCATTTTTTCGTTCCGAGTTGTAACTTTCTGTGATGTCATGAGGGCCACTTTTTGTAATGTTCTCTCTGGGTGAGTTATGGCACTTATGCTACCCTGTCATGTTGGTGAATTGACGTTTCTGATGTCAATTACATGGACTGTTTCTTGCCAATGATAAGATCAACAATTGATATTATTTTTTGTTCAATACAGTTAGAAAAGGTTTTTCACAGACTTTTTAATTCAATACAAACCAACCATGGGATATTTGAATTGAAGTTTTTAAAATATATTTTCCAAAATGTTGATTGCGTACAATATGCTAATAAGCAATACATATTTATGCCTGCCATAATATTGGCCCGGTCAAAAATCGTTTTCATCATTCTCATAAACTACACACTTTAATTGCCGAAATATTAATCATTGGAAATAAGCAATACACGTTCATTCAGGCCAGCACTTGTTTTGCCTTCCAGGCTATTTCAAGGCTGTCTCTGATATTTAGGAACCTATATCCGATCTCTCTCATCTATTAAATAAAGTTTATTTTTGGAAAATCTATTAAACATTGTACATTTGATTCCACTAAAGAGGTGTACAGTCAAGGGAGAAAACACGTAAAAAGAAGAAAAAAAAGAAACTTCCAGATTCTCCGTTCTTCACAAACACGCGCACACTCACACGGCAGTACCACTTTCACTCTGTAGCCATAACTTGCTTGCTCCAGAAATTGCCTCCACAGCCTGAGGCTCCTTCGCCCCTCCTGCTGGTATCTTGGACCTCCTCATCCACCACCATTGACGTCATCCGAATAACCCACACATCCTGCTTCCCATTGTCTGCTTATATCTGTCTCTCTCTGGCGGACTTGGATATTTCTCCCTGGCCGAACATGCCCTGTCTTCCCACATAGGATGTGTGTGTAAAGCAAGATGTCTTAAGTAGTAGCCCAAGCCCTGCCAACGTGTTCTGCATGGTTCTGCCAGTTATGTTCAGAGGCTCTGTTCTGGGTCTCCCAAGGTGCATTCTCTGGGAGACGGGGGGAGTACTTCTCCCATTTACGTCCCCAGTGGTGTAGGGAGCTTGCATGTTGTTACAAGGGCTTGCCGGTGTCACACATCAGCCCCGCATAGGTCTTCTTGTCTGCTGCGCATGGAGGCAACCTCTCCATGTGGCTTGCTCTCCCCCTTTGCAGATCACAGTAGCTTCTCTTCTTGGCATATTGCTCATTCTCTCGCTGCGGCAGCTCATTGTTGTGGTCAGGAAGAAACTCAAACCTCTACTATGGGTTTATGCTTGGAAGCTTGTTCTTGCTTTCATGCTCCAATGAGGTGCCTCTAAAAGCAATGGAGACACACTGGCAAGTGTCTGATATTGGAGGCAAGGTTTGAGATAATAGTGGTCTGCACAGAAACAAGGTGGCACTAGGGGGGCAGGAATTTGGGCCCTCTCAACTGCCAACGTCCACACCAGGGTTAGGATTGGCTCTGGCCCTATCTCCAGTGGGCCTTCCACCCCTGGCTGAGAGGTATTCCCCACCCCTCTAGACAAGGCCAGGTTACTGGCCCTGTCAGAATCCCCAACAAGTCTTTCTTCATCTGGTATCACCCACATCACTGGAACTGTCACAGGAGACACCCCGTGTAGAGTATGCTACCCTCACACATATAGTCCTGATTCTTCCTTCTCCAATGTGTCTGGGCATGGGAAAGCAACACATGGCAGTATCGGGCCTATAACTACACATATGGTGCCTGTGTATTTGGGAAATGCATGGCATCTTGGCAAGGATGATGGGGCACTGCAGTATTGGTTCTCCAAGCATTCTGTTAACCCATGTAGCCACTGACAACGTAAGCCTCCACCAGCCAGTGAAGTGCCACTAATGCTATTGTCTCTGACCACAGGAGAACCCTCTCTGTAGTTCATGTTGAACCAATCTTCATAAACATGAATGAACGCCAAATCCCATTCTACTATAGAAAGACACATTTGCTTTCACGAGCAGAGTTACAGCATCCTCTATTCAGCAGTAAGTGAGACAGAGGATGACATGCTGTGTCGCAGTGAACAGGGCATCCTGGGTAGTGGTGGGTGGAGAGGCAGCTACTGTTATTTCTTTTTAGTAATATTAGCTCAGGTCCTGATGATTAAAATGCATCGTGATGATGATGGATGGGAGTGACTGAGGTGATTAACAACAATTTATTTATGCACCTCCTCAGTGTAAAGTATAAAGTTTGCTGCCTTTTGTGTGTCTACTATCAGAGCATGAGACAGTTGTGTGTGATCAACTTACTGAACATGTTCCGATGATTGAACAGAGTAATTTACATCAATGTATACATTGTTCCTGTCTCACAGGGTGAGCATGTATCTAGTGTCTTGCAGAGGCGGGGGCACAGACTAAATTCTTACATCACTCTGATCTCACAGAGGCTTGATCACAGCCCCAACTGTTGCACCTATATTGCCTCACAGATGTGGGGCACACCTGCATATTTACATTTGTCCTGTCTCGTAGAGGTTGGGACACAGCCTGAGCTCTTCTGTCACTCCTGTCTCACAAGGTTGAGGACATGCACTCCCCCATTAATTCCCCAGTGTCTCATATGAGTGGTGGTACAGCTTGAATTCTTACATCACTCCGGTCTCTCAGGCACGAGGGCACTGCATGCATTTTCCTCTCTTCTGTCAAATGGATATATGTCTATTGTTTCACAGGGGCAGTGACATGGGCAGATTTTTCTGTCTCCCCTGTCTCTCAGGCAAGAGGGCTGTAAGGGTGCAGAAGTACGAGTCTGACACAAGGGTGGCATATTGGTTGGTATAGACTTAATTATAACCACAAAATTTAAAGAAAAGCAGATCTTGCCCTAATTACTATGAGGGATTGCACTACCTCAACTAAAATACTAAGGACCCAGTCAGGATGTCTGTAAAGTAAAGTGTCCACAGTCCTGTGTCTAAACCTATTTCTGTCCCTTACACTTTCAAACTAACTAAGGGACACTGTATGTCTCATTAATCCAGAAGGAGGACCCTTTCATTCTGATTGTAGACTCAAAGGCACAGTTAGTGTGAAAGAATGTGTAGTTAACTGTGCTCAGTTTGAACGTTCAGATCAACGTAAAGTAAACACAGTTCCTCGCTCTCGTGGGAGGAACCTCTTCCTTGGTTCTTGCTTCCACTTATAACCAAAAAAAACAGAGTTCTCCAAAGCATCTGGAGGAATACTCTTCCTCTGTCTGTGAACCAAAGAAGAACCTTTCCAGTCTTTCATCAGGCCTGGTTCACTAACCTGCCAGACCTGACAGTAGACTGTCCCAATGGTTTGTCAAGTCAGGTTCACTCATCTGCCATACTTGATTCCATAGCTTTTGAGTTCCAAAGATGTTTGCTCTTTCTCTGCTTCCTATCGTTTTTAATGTCTAGATGCCGCCTGTCCCTCTCCTGCCTGCCACCCAGTACAGCTGTACCCTTCCTCTGTGTCCCAACCCCTGTTCTACATCTGTTCTGTTACCTCTGAAAAGCGCTCTGTTATGCATCTGTACTACTGTATACCTCTGTAAAGCACTCGGTTATGTATGTGTATTGTTTTATACCTCTGTAAAGCACTCTGTTGCTTCTCGAAGCTACGTCTGTGCTCAATAAATATAATAATAATAATAGTAATAATAATAATAATTAAAATACATTCTTGTGGTCTCCCCAACTGCTTCTGGGCTTTGGCCCACTAGTTATACGTATCTTGGCATTGATGTAGGTCTTCAACCCTTACATACTTTAATGATGGCATTTGCCTGTTTCCATTTGGGTCCCCGACCCTGTTGCACACTGGCATGGGTTCCCCACTTTCATATGGGTTCCAGACCCTGTTTGTCTGCCTCTGTGGGATCACTGTTCCTGCTTTACCTAATGTACACTTAGACAGACCTGGTATACTCTCCTGCCAGATACTATCCCACCTAGGCTAATTTTCAACATTCACGTTAGCATGTGTGTTTCTCCTGCTATCCCCTTGTGCTCTTTGGGGTTTATCTAGTTTACAAAGTTTGTATCAAGTTGTACAATTCCTCTTTTATACCCCAGTGCTCTTCTGGATATATTTATGTGGTTTACAAAGTTTGCATCAAGTTGTACAATTCCTCTTTTATCGCCTTGTGCTCTCCAGGATATGTTTAAGTGGTTTACGATGTTCATATCAATTGGAATGAGTCCTCTTCAAACTCCTTATGCTCTTTGGGATATATTCACAAGGTTATGCAGTGTTTTAAGCTCCCTTGGTGCCGGTCTGACCGATTTCTTACCCATGGGAAGTCTCAGAGTGATCTCTGGTCTCTTCGGGAGGTGGAGTGGAGCTTCACTTTTGCTGCTGCGCTCTGCATTCTCTTCCTCATGACTCTGCTGTTCCAGACGGTCCCTCACGTCTCCCAACTCCCACAGCATCATTCTCTGTGTACTTTCGCCAGACTGGCTTCCTTTCTCTTTGCCAGCAGGCAGGTCCACTACACTAGGACCTATAAGATAGTTGTGTCTCCTCTTTCCATCCTTCAGGTCCCCTGCCACGGAATGAGTGTCTCGTTCCTTGTTCTTTCAGGACTGGCTTGATGGGCCATTGAGTCTTTCTTTCCTTTTTATGATTGGGGATGCCTCTTGACAACTGTACCGCGCATGTTGGTTCAGTGGTGGGCTTTTGCCTCCTTGTTCCCTCTTCTTCGTCTCAGAGGTATTTAAGTTTGGGTAAGTCTCCCTCTTCCTATCTCAGAATTGTCAATGAGACTTTCTACTCTCCTCTAACATATAGAGGTATGGGGGACCAGAGGGGCTTGAGATGAGCATAAGGAGAGTGGGTGTAAGTGGGTTCTCCCAGGGCCATCGTCACTAGTCCCATGAAGAATTTCCCTCCCCACGAGATCCAACCGCTGAATACTTTCGGGCAGCGGCCTCACCTCCGTGGACTCATGGGAAGGGGCTTCTCCCATGGAAGGAATGACCATGCCCTAGGATTCATCACAGGGCATATCTTGAATCTGTATGTTTCTCCTGCCTTGCAGAGTTGGGGGAACTACCTGCATTTTTACATCTCTCTCGTCTTGCAGGGGTGCAGGTGCATTCTGAGTTTGTACATCTTTGCCTTGCAGGGGTGAGGGCACAAACTCACTTTTTTGTATGGCAGGGGTGGATACATAGCCTGAACAAGCCACTCTCAAGATACTCTAACCCCAAATGGAGAGGAATTGCACTCTCAAATCTGGGCTCAGCTTTCTTGGTGGGACCCATCGCAAAAAATCAAATCTCAGTAGGACATGCTACACTGTTGCCACCGGGCATACTCTCAATCATCTTGAATTATTAGTGTTTCTCGTGTTAGGAAAGATGACTCCCTATTTACAGGTTTTCTCCCTATAAAAACAAACGGTTCACCAACTATCAAAAATGGGAGGGATTAAAGTCGCAGCATGTGTCATATGATTCCATCCTATTCAAAACAGTTCCATACTATATCCTGAAGTAGGATTCCTGCTTTTCAGATGTCTATCCCCGTTTGCATGTTTATTCTTCAACACCCAGTACATTAAACTAAACTGTTCAAAGTTTAACATGTCATTTTTTCAGGGGGGTTTTAAACGATGAAAGGGGGAAACAAAAACACTATAAAAAGACCCATTCAGAAACTAAACAAACCATCACAGCAAAAGTCTCAGCATGTTCAAAAATGTTCAGTGTGGTGCTCCTCAAAAGTATGCTGTGCACTGGCCAGTACCACATCCATCAAGAAAAAAGTTCCCAAAGTGAGGGAATTCACGTCCCCTGACCATTATCTAAGGCTGAATGAGCCAAACTTCTCAATGTATATAAGGATAGGATATTTATGCGAGTATAGTGTGTTCGATGATGGTATACATTCCAAAACATGTTTACAGAAAAAAAATTACATTATATTAGATTTACATCATCGATTCCATAATCCAAACGGCACCAATCAATGGTATAATATTGGAGAACAAAGTGTTTAATGGGAATAGTATGTCAGCGTGTTCTATTATACTATTGATTGGTGCCGTTTGATTGATACCATCATTGAACACACTATACTTGCATAAAGATCTGACCCTTATATACAATCAAAGGTTTGCCACATTCAGCCTCAGATAGTGTGCAGGCGATGTGAGTTCCCTCACTTTGGGAACTTTTTTCTTGTTTGTATTCATACAGCTCATGTGCCAGAGCTGTGTTTTTGTCCCCTGCTCCTTCACTTCCAATCAACTTGACTACGATAGTTACATTGAAGTTTCTTTTTGAAATATCAATATAAAGGTGCGCAGTTAAACAGATTTGGTTTGTCTCAAGCGTAAGTCTCCCCAGCTGAAGATTTGCCCACACACTAGACACAACGTCCCCATCTGCCAGGCGCTAGTTTCCAGGTCACTACCCAAAAGAACACAGACGCTGTCTGCCACACATCCTGGAATGGCACTAGGAATGGAACGTGGGATTGCCATGGCACTTCTGTGGGCAGGTAAGAGCCCATCTTTACACAAGCAGGAACCCACTCACTGCTGGGACATATCTGCAGCTCTGATGATGGCATCACCATTCCCTTGTGCCCTCCTGCTTGTCTCTGCTGCAGTTTTATCACGTGTATGGGATTGTGGTGAGAACTTTGCATACACATTCCAAGGCCAGAAACAGAGGTGTATCAGGAGTGTCATGGTACCCAGTGAATGGTCTTTGACCACAAGCGCATGGTGCACTCCACAGATTCAGCTGCTGATACAGAATCCTTATCAGGCACCTTAAGGTAATCCCAGTCCCTAGAAGATGGTGACAAAGGGGAAGCGGTCTTCCTGCTCTCCATGTACTTTTGGAGGAACATCATGGTCTTCCTTTGGGTTATGTGCCTCCCCCTGAAGTGCTGTTGCTACCCCTGCAGTACTGGTGCTCTTCATGACCCCACAGTACTGGCTCTGCTTCCTGTTGCCTGTTGTACTGGCTGTGCCACTGGCTCAAGTGCCTACCCCATCCATGTGTCTGTGTGGAATTGCCATCTGCAACAGGAAAGAAGCACTATCTTTTTTGTTTTGTATTAATTAATAACATGCTGAGGGTAATTCCATCTCAGAAAGGTGCCACTGCCAAATAGATCCCCCTCTCATAAGCTCCTTGCCAAAATCACAGTGTACACCTCTGCCTTGTTAAATAAGTTTCCTGATCTACAGCAGCCACTCTCCAGCGGCACTGAGCAGGTTCAGCTGTCACTGTTGCCCTATTAACAGCTGCAATGACAGGCAAGTCTCTTCAGTGCAGAGTCTGCATTTCAGATATGCACCTCTGTTGCCAAACAAAATAACTATGAGAGTTACTATCCCGGTGGCGGTTGTACACTTTAAATATAAGCCAGGCCTGAGTTTATGGTACGGTGGCTAGTACCTCTCATACTTATTAAAGTCACATCAAAATTATATCATACATGTGCCAGCACTGTGAACCCAGCTCAGCTGTGGAAGGGCTATGAGTATTGTAATGAAACAGCCTGGCAAGTAGGAGACAATGTCAGGACTTCAACTTTGATTCTTTGAGAGGTCTGGAAACACCTCTCTCAAGCAGGACAGCCTCGCAGCAGGATCTGTTCTGGGAAAAACAGGAAACAAAAGACACACCCATCCCAAAAGGACTAGCCTTGCACCAGGGGGATGCATTTCAAAAGGGAATTAATTTGATGCTATAGAAAAGGAAAAAAGGCAGTGCTACTGCTGACAAAGGGTGCTCAGCATAGCTGGACGAAGATTCCACCATTGTGTTTCTCTCCATATCACGCCTCGTTCCTCTGACCTCCATTTCGTTTAGCACAAAGCACTTTGGGTATGATGTCATAAAGCAAAGACCACTTGTCTCAGGAACAGGTAATGGACCCATTAAATCAGGCTTCCATTAGTCCAATCACCTGTGGAATTTTGCTTACAAGAGAGTCTCTCCTTTTTTGATTCACAAACACCTGATAAAGAATTCATTGGACCTCTGTTGGGAGAGTTGACTTTCCAAAGCCCTCCACCAGTGAGGTGGAGAATGAGTGTCCAAGGAAGAGAGCAACTCAGTTCCACAACTAACCCCAGGTCATATTGGGGGTGCCCTGCTGCTGAAAGAAGGCTGGCATCTCTGCCAGTCAGACTGCTGCCAGGGACCTGATTGTGCTGAAAGACTCCTCAAAATGTGTGCCAGGCTTCCTTGCATTCGGAGCCAGAGAACAAGTACACATGTCCATTAGACCCTAGAGTGGGATTCACATTACCTGAGAAACAAGGCAGCCATGAATCCTTTGTTTTTTCCATCAAACCACTACGGGCTATGATTTAAGCTCATTTGACCCTGTTCGCTCCAACAGGACATTCTGCGCTACCTTTGGCACTCAACCAATCTTTGAGGCACTGTCTCTTGCACTCGAACCAGTACAGCCATACCATGCCAGCTAGCAAGCCAATGCTTCACCTCGAACCTGAAGCTCCTCATTGCATCTGCCGCATTTGAGCCGTGTTTCAACCCGCCAGCATCTTCGATGTTGCACTACATTCCCATTTTAACGGACCATGGTGGTTTCACTGAACAGCAACCATCAAATGCTGCCTGGCTCAAACTCCACATCCAGTCACCAGCTTCTTCACCAGAATACTGACCCGGGTGGCCCTCATGATCTGCACTTCCTTGAACATCTACTTGCACCTCAACAAACTTGAGCTTGGCCCCGGCTCGGCATCACTATGTCTGGAACAACACGACCGCCACATTCCAAGCCTGATTCAAACAGCATGAGCATTATGGGATAACTTGGTTGTATGCTCTCCATCCACCAAGAACAGTAAAAGATATTATTGACTGGTAACTGCCCACTGGGTTATTTTTGGACCCTAGAGACCAGCTAGGTTAGCTGTCATACCTTTCTGCAACATGACATATCCTTTGTGAAATAATTGTGTTTATTTACTGCCATTCACCTGCCGTGTCATTACCAAGAGTGCATTATCCATCTATTTTTGCATATTCTCTGTTCTTTCCACAGGGATGGGTGTTGTTTAGTGTTTTTCATTTTATTTTGATGGTTCGTTTAATTAAAGCATACATCTTTTTATAGAGCTGAGATTGGGCTGTCCATTTATTTTGGACTGTTATACTTTGCTGTTTGAGTTGCTACTGGATTACCTTCACACCACTCTTGGGAGTATAGCCTTCTCTCTCCCCACGCTACCACAAAAGGCAAAGGAAGGTATCTCTCAAAATGTGCCTGTTTCATCTTTATTACTGGGATCGCTCTTGCTTGTAGAAAGGTGAGGGCTGAGTAGATGGCGTAGCCATTCCTCATTCTTGTTCTCCTGTGGGGCAGAAATCATTTCGTCACATTGTCAGTGTCACCACCAGTCCCAGCGACTATTCCTTCCGAAGCAACATCTGCTGGAGTTGGCTGATTGTGCGCCTCACGTCAAGAATGCTGAACTGTGTCTCCCCTTCTCCTGATTCCAAGCGGAAGGATAAGGGACTACCAACCACTGGATCGGGATCACTGTATTGCAAAGGCAGCATGCCATTAGCGTCCCGCCTCCATCCTTGCCATATTTCTCAACAAAAAAGAGGCTATTTTACAAACAATTAAAAAAAAAAATAATAATACGTTTTTATCTCTAGGAAATGAAAACAAACCATGAAGGTTTCTTAAATAACATTTCTAAGCTTACTCTAACAAAAACACTGGCTTCCCAAATAAACTGCCTTACAATATAATACAGGTTTAACCAACTTAATTAACAAGGTTTAAAAACAAAAACAAAAAACTGGCCTATAAACACGTTGTGCGCCATAGATGTAAACGTGTGCCACTGTGAAGAGGGCTGGGCTCTGCTAGCAGATATACATGGGACTTCGTATAGAAAATAAGTAAACATAGTGTCCTGCACTTAAACGTGCCTGTCAATTTAATTTCAAAATAGGAAGGCCTCTACTAAATTAATACCAAAGCTGCACTGGACAATTACGGTAAATCAAGTAAACGCAAAAATACATTTCCCTGGCGCTTTGAAAGCCTGGCACACACCGTACCATGTTACGGTAAGTAGACGATTGATCGTAGGAAGAGGTTAAGCCTTTGCATTCTATTCGAGGCAGTGCTCAGACGTTGTTTCCAACCTTGCCCATAATGTGGAAGGGCATGGAAGTGAGATGATTTTAGTGAATAATAGAAGTATAAATATGGATCGATACATTAATTAACAGTCTGAAAGACTTCCCATGTAAATTATGAGTCTGGCGCAGCTGGCGCGGACATTCTATAGAAGCAGCAGGGATGTTGCTGGCAAAGCAGGTCGATTGGAATACACACAGCACCGTGCTTTCCTTTATTTCGAGCCACTCGCCAAGCAAACGAGGCGTTCCACACCTGAATCCATAAAGCCCCGGGGTCAGCCTCAAAATACTGCCTGTGGGCCCCTTGTCTTCAGCTGGGAATACCGCAGTGTACGGGCCAGCAGCAAAAATGCAGGGTATGGTTTTGAAAAGCAAAAGGGCAGTGGAAAGACGGATATATATATATATTTTTAATTTTTTTGGGCTGGGGCAGCTTCAATTGATGCAGTTTTCTTGAAGTTGTTGTGAAGCTTTATTTCAATCATAAAAGCCATGATAAAACAAAACATTTCATTCAATTAAAATTTCACACAATTAAATAGACAGATATAAGATCCGGACTGAAAACAAATATTGGTCACATAAATTTGTTCGCACATGAACCCCCCATAAAAATGACAAAGCCACAAAAACGGAAGCAGATGACTATGTGAAAAAGGAGGAGAGCACTGTTCGCAGCCTCTTATAATACAATTTACTATAAACAAGATTCACCCATCCAAAATAAATTGTCTTAGTAATAAAACAACCCCGTAGCATCACTAAAATAAACCCTTTGTACACATTCATGAAAATCATAGAGCAATATACTTTTATTTACATGCCGCAATATACTTTTATTTACATGCCATGTCCTCTTGGTAATGGTGAACAATTTCCTATGCCATAAACACAGTCACAAATTGTATCCTCCTAGGTTGCAAATGCTGCTGGAGTACCGCAGAATTGAGACAGACTGCAATTGCATCGACCACTCGTCTGCAGTTCCGCAAGCGCCAGAATGGTTTTAAAAAGCACTTTCTCAAAGGCAGGGTGACTGGACACAACACCAAAAAGTGACCCAGATCCTCAATTGCATTAAGACACAGAGGGCATGTGGAGGAAGACTCACAACACCAGGTTTGTCTTACAGATGCCATCAGACATATACAGAATCGAAACTGTATGAACAAGGATCGTTCATGCTTTGAATTCACAAAGTCGAGGTAATCCTCATAACCTACAGATGATTTAATAATTAGGTAACGTGCCAACAGCAGGGAATCCACCTCCTTCCTAACTACATCATTCTGGTATTTGCCAAATGCAGCATGCTTTACCATTTCTTTTGCCTGCTTGGTATTGAGCTTGGGTTAGTCCAAAAAAAACAAGATCAAGGACCATGAAACACTTCTTCACATGCATGACCCAACTCAAGGACATACCGCCCTGCTGCTCAATTACGTCAACAAAAGCTTCCCGGTACTTGATAAGATTTGCACTGGACCACAGTCAAACCCAGTACAGTGATGGTCGAGTCCAGCACATAAATTCAATCCCCTGTAAGCCTGTCTCCGAAAAATATGGCAGATTGGGGGGACTGGTGGGAAAGCCAAGAATGTTCTTCAAATACTTGTTCTCCAACACTGCAAGAGAGCGGAGTTCGGTCTGCCCCCACAGTTCCGCCCTCGCCTAGTCCTTGTAGGCCTCCAGGGATACTCGAACCACCCCATTACCTTGCTCCTCTGTAAACTTGGCCAGTGCGCCTCCATGGCTAGCTAGGGTGATCCTAGCCTTTTTTCAGTTGCATTGACCAGATGCAGCTTTGTATTTCCGGTGCACTTATCTGGCCACATAATCATTATAAAAGGAAGGAATAGAAATGTCCTGGGAAATGTCCTGTATAGTTTCTCATACTTCACAGCATTTTTAAAGTCTTCCCTACTGGATTACAGCTCCCCGGGATCTACATAAAGCAAAGAAAGTCTGAACATGACTTTTGGAGGGAATATGTGCATGCCTGAACATGTGCTTTGATTTTGTGGATGCATTCCTAGACACATTATTTTTAAATGTAATGTGTTGTGTTAATTACATCTAGCTTTCACATAAAACACCAGATGTCATGGACAAAAGACAATAGTGCATAATTCAGCATAATACACAAAACATGATACTTTAGAAGCCATTTATAAAACACATTTAAAACTAAACGGATCAATTTCATAATTGCTTACATATTAGGTAAAAAGAGAAATTCATACTTTATTCTTAAACTCAAAACCCCTAAAATAAAAATAATGTAACATGCTCATAAACATTATTTCAGAGGGAGAATCATCACAATTATTTCAGAGGGTGGTATCCAAAGGGGGAATTGGATCCCTAGAGAATTTCCAAAAGTATCCATTGGAGTGAGTGGAACCTGACCTTTCCTCTAATTCCAGGCATTTTAGAACCTCATACATTAACAGAGTTTCATTACCAGAATTCAATGTGGTGCAATTCCTAGATAAGGCAGTATTGAAGAGCTTGTGGATGGAGATGATCAAGTCACTTGTGTATGTTCCTCTGCACACTAGAAAAAGGATCGGCAGACAGCCAGGAAGTCGAGTTGGAGAACCTAATGACAACTGTAAAAAAACTATTAAGCAGTGTCCCAAACCTCCAGTACTCCACATAATGCTGTGGTTGGCCCAGTTCTATTGTTCTGTTGAAAATCTTGAAATGCCCTGACTGTGGGGCCCAAAGAGCCCGCTAGGAATCCTAGAGAAAGCAATAAATGAAGAACAATATCAATAAATCAAGATAAATTAAATGTCTAAAGTTTTTAATCGCCATGTTTCGGAAATATATTAGTTTGCCTCCAATCTACGAACTGTGCTATGCTACAAATATATTATCTTCATTCAGCGTCCCATAGAAACTGCGGGCCCCTTCACTGTGCTTTTAACAGTTGTGTTTGTCTTACATTGAAACTCTACACCAGGTGAATATATGGTACCGGGTTTAAAAAGGGTCAACTTCAATTTATTCGATTTTGTTTCTAAACCGCACACTATGGAATATGCACAACACCATGTACAACATTTCCCGAAAGGTCAGGCCTGTGGGATTCTGAACACATTGATGAAAAGAAAGGGACAACACATTGGAGTTTAGGGTAAGGAGACTTAGCAAGTCACTGAATAGAGATTGGAGAGAATGAGACTCAAAATATCAATTCACTGTGCACACAGCAGAATTGCCCAAAGGGAGTCCACGTGAATAGAATGGTCAATAGAGAGGGAGAGTCGAGCACAGTTTAAAAGGATGCTTATGCTGCAATCGTGGAACCAGCCTGTCATATTGGGCTCCCAGAACCGGTGCTTCTTTTTTTTTTTTTCACCACAATGATTACCAGGACTTTTCCAAGCTAAAGGAGAGTACCAGTACTCAAGCATGCGGCATGGGAAAAAATGACACCATTTCATACACTGCTCTGGGCGATAGTGATTGCAGCATTTACTGTGGAAGGCTGGTCTCACTCGCCTTTCTCTCATTCCCTGCATCCTTTCAGCCCCAACCCGCAGGCAGCCAAAGCCCTTATGTCTGCCTTCTTAATAGTATTAGGATGACAAGTCGCAACTAAGGCGGCAACAGTAAGGCCATTACATGGCTGCTACGGGTCATCACACAGTAGGTCCTCTGCTCAGATCTCCTCCCATGCCTCTCTGCCCTTCTTACCTCTTACTGCTTTATGGCACTTGGACCTAATTTGACAGATAATCTGTGACATAAAAGCTGGAAATAGCACAGTTGCATCCCAACCGAGAATGTTTTCCACATATAGGCCCTCATTAAGACCCTGGCGCTAAGTGTTTAACGGCACCGTAAAAGGCTGCGGTGCCGTTAAACACTTAGCCCCTTACTACGAGGTCCCTTTGTGGGACCCAACCTGAACAGCTGGTCTAGACCAGCCGTTAAAGTAGGGACCCGCAAAGGGACCTTGGTGCTAAGTACGGTACCGCAATTTGTGGTACCGTACTTAGCGCCTTCCCCAGTCCCATTTAGCCCTATGGGGCAAAAATGGGAATGGGGAAGGGCCAATGTTCAATGGGGAATTACCGCCCCGCCAACCTTGGAATGGGGTGGTAATTCCCCATTGAACATTGGCGGACTCGTTACGATACCGGCACCAACCATGGTGCTAATAGCGCCATAGTTTAGCGCCAGTATCGTAATGAGGGCCATAGACTGGGGTAGGTTCTTTGCACCCTACCCATTCTTTAATTATTTGGCGCATGTTATACAAACACTAAATAAAGTAAATAGGTTTGTGGTTTGCTTTTACTACTATAGTAAGTCTGGGTACATTTTGATCAGTTCATGTTTGTAAGGGTTATGCAATAGCATTTTTGACCTTTGCTTTGATTTTTTCTATTCGCATCATGTTCTTAATACTCCTTTTGCAGTGTGCTGAATTTTCATCTGGCAAGGGTGTGAAAGCCCGGGATTGTTTTATTTAATAGCAAAATGGCGTGGGTAATTACATCTCGGAAAGGGTAATCTGCTGATAAGATGCCTCTTTCATAAACTCCATTCCAAAAGCATAGTGTGTATCTGTGACCTGCTGCATCAGTATCCTGATTGCAGCACCTGCTTTACCAGTGGCACAGTGCAGGTGTAGAGGTCACAAATTCCCATTTGACAGCTGAATTGATAGCCAGGTTGTCTCAGTGCAGGGGCTGCATTTGAGATATGCACCACTCTACGAAAATTCTGATTACCATAAATAGCTCATGAAAACTCTAATAATAAAGCTATTTCTGGGTTAAGCATGGTGCTTGGCACTGCGTATGATCAGCCACATCCAATTCTATATCTCACCCACGTGTCAGCTCTTGAAAGACAGGCTCAGCTCTGGAGGGTGATGTGTACACGCTCCTGACAAGACTGGCAGGAATGTAGCCTTGGGGGATTTGCCCTCTTTTTTCCTTTGTAAGGGTAGGTAACACCATTTTCTCCAGGTACAGCCACTCCACAGGAGGTGGGACTGGGAACGGGAATCAAAGTGCACACCCATTCACAAAGGACTAGGCATCACACTAGTGTGCTGCATTTCTAAAGGGCTTTGATTCTATTGATACGGGGAGGGGGAGAGGTTAGTGCAGTCAGGGAGAGACCTGTACAGTATGGGGAAGTTCTGCCAACTTGTTTCTCTCTGCCTCTCTCTCTATTCTGTCTCCTCCACTTCCACCACAGCAAAACACATTCGGTGTGATGTCAGAAGGGCAAAGTCCACTTCTTTCAAGACCAGGAATTGGACCATTGCAGCATGCTAGCTTTAGTCTAATCACCTGTGGGCTTTTGCCTTTAAAGGAAGGGGTCATAGTACTTCTTGAAATCTTCTCTGGAATCCAATCCTGAAAGAAGATTTTGTTGGACGCTGCTGGAGAGCTGTACTTTCCAGAGTCCTCTAGTTGTCAGGTGAAGGTAGGTGTTCCAAGGCAGCGGTGAGCTTTGTCTCCTAACCATTCCCAAAGACCATTGGTGATAACCTCTGCCAGTGGACCAAGATTGCATCTCTGCCAGCCACCCTGTTGCCTGGGACCTCACTAAGTAGCAGGACCCCTGAAGGTGGTGTGCCAGCACCTTCCGTGGTTGGTAGCCCAAGAAAAGATTAACCTTGGCCCTTGAGACCCTGGAGTGGGACTCACAGCACCTGGAAGCTAGAAGAGCCGAGTTCCCTGTATTCGACATCAACCCTCTGCAAACCATGGTTCAAGCATATTTAACACCGAGCGCACTATCAGGACCTTCAACGCTGCATTTGGAGTTCATTGTTCTTCGAATCACTGTTTCCTGTTCACCTCCGCCCTGTGCCCTCTGAAGCACATTGTTGATCTGGCTCGAACCAATGAATCTTTGCTTTGTTCCATTGCTTGTGTCACAGTTCAACGCACCAGATTCTTCATTGCTGCTCCTATAAGTCAATCGACCCCACTCTGATGCCCCCGAACATTGACCTCCGATTTGCTGCATCGAATTGACTCATGTGTGCATCCTGATACCAGCTCAAAAGCTGCCAAACCTGGAGGTTGGCCGAACCTGGTGACCCTCCCAATTCGCACAGCTTGAGTAAATGCTTCAAAACAGCAACTATCTTCCATTCGATCCAGACTTGACAGCAGTTTGTTGACTGACCATCGCAAGTGCCTCATCCTAGAACTGAAGAGAGCCTGTGATCAACACCGAAAATCCTGGTTCGAAACCGTTAAACCACCAAGTTCTTTGCAAAGGTATAATTGACCAATGTCTGCCACCTCTTCCCCAGTCCACCTTGGGCCCTAGAAACTGGATAGGCAATTTGAATCCCTTTTGCAACCTCAAAACATATAATTTGAACATCTGGTACTTTATTGCCTTTTCTCCCTCTTTCTCATGGGTGCTGACTCTATTCTATCTTTACATGTTCTGTGTTCTTCCCAGGGGTGGTGTTTTACAGTGTTTTGTACCTAGTTATTATTGTACATGGTGTGTTTAATTAAATTATATATTTGTATAGAACCTTCATTGGACATTCCTATTGTTATTTAGGAATTACATTTTGGCTTGCTATTGAACCACATACACACCCCTTTTGAGAGCACAGCCTTCCCTTGACCCACGTTCCCACAAAAGGCAAAGGAGGTATATCTCTTAACTGTGTTGGTTTTACCTGTATGATTGTGTTGGCTCTTGGCATGTAGAAGTCTGAGGGCTGAACGTGTTTTCAGCCTCTATTCATTCTTGATCTCCTGCAGAGCGGAAGTCAATTTGTCAAAGAATCATTAAATGATTTACTGATTTTCAAACATATGACTTCCATGCTTTCTTAGGTGAATTAATTCCCTACCGTAAGCACATCTTGTCCTAAACAGAAGTTGCATGTCTCTTTTAATCATGCATCATGACCCCAGGTAGGTCATTTATTGGTTTTTGAGGATGTTGTAACGGTTTGCTAAATGTACAAACAAGTTGATT
Organism: Ambystoma mexicanum; assembly: GCF_040938575.1. Classification (NCBI taxonomy): domain Eukaryota; kingdom Metazoa; phylum Chordata; class Amphibia; order Caudata; family Ambystomatidae; genus Ambystoma; species Ambystoma mexicanum. The sequence goes on along the minus strand of NC_090930.1, from coordinate 387,463,442 downwards.
TGCAGTTTATGTTGTAACAAAACAAACATTTTGCTTTTCCATTTGTGAGTTTCCATTGAAGCTCAGAAGTGCATGTGTCTCAATTACTTTGAGCAAAAACAGTGTATGGTTCAAGCAATTATTATAGTGCATCAACTTGAGCTTAATTGTCTTTTGTGTTTTTTTCTGTTTTGTTTGTAATGTCAGCATTCAACACCCACCACACACTAGGCCTCATTATGAGTGTCAGTATTCCAGCAGTAAATTCACAGGAGTACCACAAAATGGAATTCCCATTACCACCGAGGAACAATGGTCTGGAGGGTTGCCCAGAGCAATGCCAGAGGTTATGATTAATTCTAAACCTTACAGCCATCACCTCTTGGGTTTTCTACTATTATTGCAAGTGAGACGGGTATGCTCAGATGTGGGCCCCATGCATGCTGGGCCTAGACACCCAAGCTACTCATCACGGGTGAGGCCCAACAAGGCCGAAACATGTCTCGGGATGCTTGTGGTCTTGTGCAGAAGGGATGTGACCTAGCAGTTTGGGCTGAACTGCCCGTTGATGGAGTTGTCCAAACCTGATTTGCTTATGGTCTTTCCCCTTCTGTAAATGCTTGGCAAGCAAAGAACGATGGTCTGGAGTGTTGCCCAGAGCAATTCCAGAGGTTAAGATTCATTCTAGATTTTCCAGCCGTTACCTCTTGTGTTTTGGTAATGGAATTACTGCCACTTTTTTCCTGCACCGCCAAACTTGTAATGAAGGGCACAATGCTTTAGTAAACAACTCTAATCAGGAATACGTTTGCCAGAGGTTATGGGGCATCTTGGCGCTCTGCAATGCCCTGGTTACTTGCTGGTAATTTCCATTAATCAGAGTCCTGCTCTTCCTCGTAACAAAACTTGCATTACTCCATGAAGATTTCCAGATTTCCTAACAGCCTTATTCTGTCAAAGATCGCAACCACGGCCAACCACTTGCACCCACCTTCAGCAACCTCAGATCAACTCAGTATTGGGATGAGAATGAGTAGGACAGAGGGCCACACAGGACTAGGAATGCGTACACAAACACACCCCCATTTATTCTGTGTATTTCTCTATATAATTCTGCACCCCAGCAGCAAATAAAGCTAGAAGGACAAGACCAGCAGAGCCCTTTACCAGCTGTCTGTAAGGACACAGAAGAAAACCGAGTGTGATGTTGGATTCTGCCCCTTTAGCGGCAGTGGGAGCAAGCGGTGAGGCCTAGGTTAAAATTGAGATTTTTCTATTTGGATAAGGCTGTCAGGGGCACACAACGCCATCCTAGAGTAATGGAAGTACTCGGATGAGGAATATGGGCTTGGAGGTAATGCAGGACAACTTAAGCTCGGCTAAGAAAGTTGTCATGGCAAACCTCTTCAGATCCCTTAGTGGTGTCATAAGGCCGCATTACATCCTCTGTCTTTCATGCATGGCTGTGCTGTATGAACATCCTGTCTCCCACTGCATCCTTTTATGCCCAAGAGGTGTTCTGCCCAGCTTCAGTGTATCTTTCACTGCACCAACACATGGCGATCATTGTTACCTGTCATGACACAATGCTGTTATTGCGTATGTAATTTGCAATCTTTTTTTCCTCAATGCCAGGAGGTCATGTCTGGTGCTGTGCAAACAGGTGATATGCTAGGGCAGGGGAAAAGTGTTGATACAGACAACTAGAAAGGGGCACAAAGAGGGATATGAGGAATGAGAACAAAAGAGTGAGGTACAAGTAGAAAGCAATGCAAATGATGAACTGTGGAAATGGAGGGGGATACAGAGACTACATTGAATAGAAGTGGTGTGGGTAGGGTTGTCCGGGCCAAAGCACGAGAACACATTTTTTACAATACCTGCGATGAGATGCCTCTCACTTAAACCTAGACTGAGGAGTACCTCCCATTTTTGTGCTATTTGAAGCCCCGCATAAAACAGGAATCACCTACCACCTTTACCAACGCTTACCAGCAGACATAAAAATCATGCTTCTTTAGTCACTAATTTTAACCAGTGCAGTACAAAGGCGGGATGCACTATGCTTTTGGGGTCGACATTCCTTATTTAAATATATGGTGCTTTGAGTAAATTCATGATCTCAGCCTAGGTCAGCAAACCTCTGACCTATGGTTTTGCTTTCTGTAATTCTTGGCAAAACAGCAGCCTTCAAAAATCATCACTACATCATAGGGGCCAAGTGCATCCTTCACACCTATGGGTCTGGCTTAAGATCAGGGCATGCTAATGAAATAGCAACAATCATGACCCTGCTGATGAGGGCGCAGCATCTGCTAAAATGACTGTACTTGTCAACAGCCTTTGACACCATAGGCTGCGGCGTCTGCCTAGAGGACCTGATGGCAGAAATAGTGATATTTAGAGTGGGACAAATCGTTAATTTCTGATGGAGAACACGTCAATTTAGAGGCATTATCCTGAGGAGACCCAGGCCAAATGTTCCTTTTCCAATTCTACTTGCTATCGGTGCTTCTCGTGAACATTTGTATACAGTAACTAATAATACAGGCAGCCTGCAATATCCTTATTAAAGCCTGGAAATAATGGTCTTATTACAGGCTGGTTGTGACTTCACAACTGACCTATAATAAGTTATTATGCTCTGTTGTGACATCACACTGCCTCCTGCTTGTTCCAGCGGAGATAATGTCAGATGGCACTGCAGCACTTAAAGGAATAGAGCGCTCAGAAAAATTATTGTCCCGAGGGTTCAGGCATGTGTTTTTAAGCATACGTTGATCAATCATATAAACATTTCCTATGTGCCTTACCGTAGTCTTCCACTTTTGTACACATGCGAAATCAGGCAGCAGGGGACAGCCATTGTGTTATAATCTGATCAGTTGCCGCATCGCCCAAGCTCCTGAGGCTGACATCACTACATGCGTACCGCCCATTTCACAACACCAATGCACGTCTTGTGTCAACATTCTCTGCACTTCAGCTAATGACGTGTCTCCATGGAAATGGCAGGACGCCTCTTTCCTCAATAAGTATAAACAGACCGCTTCTCAACAGACAACATCAGATTTTCTTTTCCATTCCTTTCATTGTCTTTTTTGAGTATTCTTTGCCTCGTTTCTGTGCTGTGGCCAGCTGCCTTCATTGCTTGTAGCCCGTGCGAACAGATACCAGGACCATTACTATCAATTTTTTTTGTTTCCCCCATAACGGCAACAATACAGCCCTACCAGTACGAGCCGGAGTATTCCGAGGTAGAAATACTTGAAAGAGAAAGCTACAGAAATGATGGGGCTTCGGACGACAGTTGGGAGGATGATTCAACAGATCAATAGCCTGGGCCTAGTCGCATGGACGGCGTTTCCACCTGCTGTACCTGCAATCGGTGCGCGCTAATGCCAACCGAGGAGGAGAAATGCTGCTGCCGAGAAAATTCTGGATGCTTGTCCTACATATCAGAAGGCGAGAATGCATTACCGAGCTGCCAGACTTCAGGGCAGCCTGCGTCACACGGTCCGTGTTGAGGATGGAACAAGTTACTTACCTGTAACTGTTGTTCTCCAGCATGGGTCTGGCATGGATTCACATGCTCATGAATATTCCCCGTCATCAGGCTGGGAATCCTCGGTAAAGAAAAATCAGTATCAGTTTCGTTTCTGATCTGTCTTTCGTAGTAGTAACCAATCACTGATCTCTGCGTCATACTGACCACAGCCAATGACTGCCATCTCCCTAAGCCCCGCCTCTGGCAGCCATCTTCAGATTTGGTAGCACGTGAAGAGGCAGTATGACCAAGTGAAGAGATGCAGAGGGGTAGGCGGGAGGGTTCGCATGTGAATCCATGCCAGACCCATGCTGGAGAACAACAGTTACAGGTAAGTAATTTGTTCCTTCTCCAGCATGGGGTCTGGCATGGATTCACATGCTCATGAATAAAAGAATACATAGCAGTACACACATGCACAACCACGGGAGGTGGCAAAGGCTCAACATTAAGCATTACATCAAAACTCAACATTAAGCAATTCTTAGCTCCACACCAGGCTCACCTTAAGCGAACAGGTTGCGCAGCACTGCTTGGCCGACCCTGGACTCTTCCCTGGAATCCCGATCGACGCAGTAGAATTTCGTGAAGGTGTGCGTCGACCTCCACGTAGCAGCCCTGCAGATGTCCAGCAAGGGCACACCAGATAGGAACGCCGTGGTAGCTGCGATCGCTCTGGTGGAATGGGCTCTCGGACGGCCAGGCAGCGGTCGGTTTGCCAACCGATGGCAGTACATGATACAGCCGGAGAGCCATCTGGAAATGGAAGCCTTCGAGAGAGCCTTCCCCTGATTGACAGGTCCAAAGTTCACAAAAAGTTGTGACGTCTTCCGAAAACACTTCGTGCGGTCCACGTAGAACTTCAGCGCTCTAGCCACATCCAGCGAGTGCAAAGTCCTTTCAGCGTGCAACGAAGGCGACGGGAAGAAAACAGGCAACACCAAGGGTTCGTTGAGGTGGAAGTCCGACGGCACCTTGGGCATGAAGGAGGGGTGCATCCTGAGCACTACCCTTGTGTCGTGAAAAGTCAAGTACGGGGGCTTGCAGGAAAGGGCCTGGATCTCTCCCACCCGTCGTGCGGAGGTGATGGCCACAAGAAACGCTGTTTTCCACGACAAGAACTTCAACGGAGCCGAGTGCAGAGGCTCGAACGGAGGTCCAATGAGCTTGGTCAGCACCACGTTGAGCTCCCACGCCGGGGCCGGGGCCTTCACCGGCGGGAACGATCTGAACAGTCCCTTCATGAATTCTTTCACCAGACGATGAGACCACAAAGACGACCGTCCCGTGGTTCTGGTGTATCGGGAGATCGCAGCAAGATGAATCTTGATGGAAGCGTGCGCCAGTCCAGCCTTGGCCAGCGTCAGCAGGTACGGCAGTACTTGGGGAGCCGTAATCCGTAGAGGGTTAATCTTCTGTGCGTGGCACCAGACAGAGAACCTCTTCCATTTGTGTCCGTAGCATTTAAGAGTTCAGGGCTCCCAGGCCTTTGCAAGAACCTCTCTGCAGTCGGCTGGTATGTCGTAACCTCCAAACTCTAACGCTGCAGGAGCCAGGCCTGCAAGTTCAGCGACTTTGGGTCATGATGGAGGATGGCGACTCCTTCCCTGGAGAGAAGATCCGCATCCACTGGCAGTTTGATTGACGGGGACGCTGACAAGTCCAGAAGGTCCGGGAACCATATCTGCCTCGGCCACGCAGGTGCGACGACGATCATCCTGCACCGTGACCTCTTGAGCTGGTTGATGAGCCGGATCAGCAGCAGCAATGGAGGGAACGCATATAGGAACAGGCCCTCCCAGGGGAGCGAGAAAGCATCGCCCATGCTCCTCGGCTGGGGAAACCTGCTGGCGAACCTCCGGCACTTGGAGTTCGTCGCCGTCGCGAACAGGTCGATCTGGGGTGTGCCCCACCGTCGGAAGAGGTGGTCTACTAGATCCTGTCGTAGTTCCCACTCGTGGCACGAGCGCAGCTCTCTGCTGAGCAAGTCGGCGATGGTGTTTTTTATTCCTGCCAGATGAAACGGCACCAGAAACATCCCTTGGGCGACGGCCCAATGCCACAGATCCTGTGCCTCCTTGGACAGGGCTGGGGATCTGGTACCGCCCTGCTTCCTGATGTAGAACATGGTGGTGGTGTTGTCGGTGAAGATCCTCACCACCTTGGCCTTGAGGGACGGAAGAAAGGACCTGAGGTCCCAAAACACTGCACAGAGTTCCAGGACGTTGATATGGAGGGACCTCTCCGCCGGCAGCCAAAGACCCCTCGCGTGCAGGTTTTCGGTGTGCGCTCCCCACCCCTCCAGAGAGGCATCCGTGGTCACTGTCTTCTGGTGGCCCGGGGTCTGGAAGTCCATGCACGCCGTCAAATGCGCGCAGGTGCCCCACCACCGGATCGCTCGTCAGAAACTCTCGTCGAGTGTGATCCTCTCCTCGAAGCTGCCCGTCGTCTGGATCCAGCGCGCGTCCAGAAACTCCTGCAACGGGCGAATCCGGAGCCTGCACAGGCGGATGAGATAAATGCAAGAAGACATAATTCCGAGGAGGGACTTGATGGACCTCAGCCTGGCCGCGTCCGCAACCAGCATCCGCTGCACCTTGCCCAAGATGGCCTTCGTCCTTTCCTCCGACGGAGAGGCCAGAAGCGACACTGTGTCGAGCTTCGCTCCCAGAAACAGTGCGTCTTGCGTGGGCACCAGGTGGGACTTGGCGTAGTTTATGGAGAATCCCAGGTCAGTGAGTAGTTGGACGGTCCTTGCCGTGTGCTCCACGGCGAGCTCCTTCGTCTTTGCTCGGATGAGCCAGTCGTCCAGGTAGGTGTAGACGTGGATCCCCTCTAGGCGCAGCCGCGCCGCCACCGGTGCGAAGCACTTGGTGAACACCCTGGGTGCCGACCTCAATCCGAAGGGAAGGGCTCTGAACTGGTAGTGACGCCCTTGGACCACGAATCTGAGAAACTTTCGGTGTCCCTTTAGGATGGGGATATGGAAGTATGCATCCTCCAAATCCAACGACGACAGGAAATCGCCCTCCTCCAGTTGACCCAGGACGTCTTGGAGGGTGACCATCCGGAACTTCTGTGCCTTGATGAATTTGTTCAGTCGTCTTAGGTCCAGGATGGGACGCCATCCTCCCGTCTTCTTCTTCACGAGGAAGTATCTTGAGTAAACTCCGGAGCCCCGAAGCCTCTTTGGGACGAGCTTGATGGTGCCCTTCCTGAGCATCGCCCTTACCTCCAAGAGAAGTTGAGGGATGTGATGTTCCTTCCTGGCCACAGGGGAGACGCGGGGGCACCTCTTTAGAAACTCGAGCGCGTGACCCTGAGCCAGGGCGTCCAGCACCCAACGGTCGGTGGAGATGGACTCCCACACGCTGACGAAGCTCGCCAGCCGGCCTCCCACCGGGGTGCTTCGGTGGGGGCCCGACCTCACGGCCGGCTCAGTCCTGCTTCGACGAGGCTTTGCCGCCTTGTCCTCCTTGGCGACGACGGCGGGGTCCGCCCGCCTTGCCTCGTCCCCTGTAGGCTTCCTGTGACGACGAACGGGCCGCTTGACGATAGGTGGAAAATCCGCCGCTGGAACCTTTGGAGGCACCCTGTTTGCCTCCGCCGCTCCGAAAGGGCGGCCGTCGTTGCTGGAGAACACCAAGAGCCCGGGCCGTCTCTGTGTCCACCTTGATTGCTTGTAGGGAATCGTCCACTGTTTTCCCAAACAGGTTGCTCCCATCCAACGGCAGGTCCAAGACTCTGGTCTGCACGTCCTGACGGAAGTCAGTAGCCTTGAGCCATCCACGCCGCCTAAGGCACACGCCGTTGCCCAACTGGTGAAATCCAGTGTCAGCGATGTCCGTCGCTATCGTAATGGCGTGGTCCGACGCCACTTCTCCTTCCTGCAAGATCTCTAGGGCCTCCGCCCTCTTGTCGTCTGGTAGGAAGTCCAGCAGGGGGGCGAGTTTGTACCACAACTCCCTGTCGTAGCGGGCTACGATAGCCAAGGCGTTGGCAGCCTTAATCTTCGTCGCTGCCGATGATATGACTCTGCGTCCCATCGTGTCCAATTTCTTTCCCTCGCCGTCCGGCGGGGAGGTTGACGTAGAGGCCGCGCCCCCCCCCGCTTTCTTCCTGGCCACCGCAGAGACGACCGAGTCCGGGGTCGGCTGTGCCCGAAGGCAGAAGGGGGCCGTGTCCGGGACCCGGTACTTCTTCTCATACCGATCCCTTCTAGCCGGCGTTGTGGATGGGTTCTTGAGGAGGGAGAGACCCTCATCCCAGATATCATCCAGTAGAGGTACAGCGAGGACCGTCTTCCTCTTGGTCTCGCGCCGTTGATAAAGGAAACCTTCCTTCTTCTTCTCTTCCGGGCAGAGCTGGAAAAGCTCGGATGGCCTGGCGATCATGGCGTGAAACGATCCAATCTCGTCAGGCGGGGAAGCCCGGGTGGGAGGTGACGACGTGGGATCCTCGTCGTAAACCTCGTCGTCTGTACCCGTCGCGGCCGTGTCTGTCCCCGTATCATCCCCACGTGTCGTGGACGGGGAGGAGGGCTGAGCAGGGTGCGATGGTTGAAAAGGAGGTGGAGGATGAATCCTTCTTCTCTTAAGAGGAGGGCTCCCAGAAGGGCCTGGCTCCGGGTCCCCCGTCGGGAGCGGTTCCTCCGTTGGTGGTAACAGCAGTCTCGTCCTTATCTCCGAGCATAAGGACTGTATAGCCAACAAAATGGCCGCCAAGTTGTCTTGCGGCACTGGTTGAGGGGGTTCCGACGGGCGATCAGGAGCCCCATCGGCACCCTCGACGTTCTCGTCGTCTCCCACGTCGAGGTCCCTCCCGACAGGATGGTCTTCTTCCACGCCAGCGCCGTGGCCTAAGACTTCGATCAGCTCCTCCTCAGAGGTTGAGGCCGAATCCACGACGACCTCCTGCCCCCCCTTTTTCTTCTCCGTCGGAGGTTTCACGGGGGTCCTGTCGATGGGCATGAAAGAGGACTCCCTCCGCGGTGGCAGGGAGATTCTGGGCCCCGAGGTCGCCACCACTGGTGTAGCCTCCACAGGCTGAGCCAGGGCCACCACGACTGTCTCGATAGAGGCCTTGGCCGGATGGATCAAGGCTTTCACCACCTTAGGTGCGCTCACCGCCTTCTCCTTGGGGGGAGGGTCACCACCTCGCTCCCCCTCTGATGGGGCCTTCGAGCACGACCGGGGTCTCTCCAGGATCTTCGCCGGGTGCTCGGCCTTCCTCTTACCCGAGCCAGAGCGTTGGCTCGTGGTTGATGGCGCCGGGGAGGATGCGCCCTGCCTGGCGCCCGTAGAGCCCGACCGTTCGGCGCTCCCGGTGCCAGCGGACTCGCGGTGCTTGGCCTTCTGTTGGACCCCCGTCACCGGGGCGCCCTCAAAGGTCTTAGAAGACCACTCGGACTTCTTCTTCTTCTTCTCGCCTGACGGGCTCTTTCCTTCCAGCCAGTTGGCGAGACGCTGATGGCGGTCCTTCATGGTCCGCTCCGACATATTGCCGCAAAACGCACAGTCCTTCTCCACGTGCGTTTTGTCTTCATGCAGGCAGTAAAGGCAAAGGGAGTGTTCATCCTCCTTAAAGACATTCTGAACCTGGCATCCAGGGCAGACCCTGAACAGCTTTCCGGGCGTCGAGCTTCCCTTCTCCTGGGCCATGCTCGAGAAGGGCCTGAGAAACTTCTGGAGTCCTCCAAAAGCGTGGCTCGACGAAATCTTCACCCTTGAGGGGCGTAGAAGAATCCGACACGGGTCCCCGTTGATCGGATAAAGAAACGGTGGAGCTTGAGGCTCTTTTGACCGAAAAAGAGAACATTTTCCTAAAAAAAAGCGCGAAAAAAGCACTAACGCTCGAGAGCAATAGCACGAGGATCCCAACACTTGAACGTGCGATAAAAATCTGAAGATGGATGCCAGAGGCGGGGCTTAGGGAGATGGCAGTCATTGGCTGTAGTCAGTATGACGCAGAGATCAGTGATTGGTTACTACTACGAAAGACAGATCAGAAACAAAACTGATACTGATTTTTCTTTACCGAGGATTCCCAGCCTGACGACAGGGAATATTCATGAGCATGTGAATCCATGCCAGACCCCATGCTGGAGAATATGATGGTCCTTATGTATGAACTTCGAGCAACAGTTCGCCCTCGGAATCCAAGTAACGAGTAAGTGTACTTTAGTTGTGATGTCAATTAGGCCACTACCATTTCATGACTGTCTCCTATATTGTCGTAACTTTGATCTATCAATGCAAAACGTATGTAGTCTTGCAATTCTATAGTAACAGTCGTATAATAGTTGTTCAATATTGTACAGTGTCTAGGTAGAATTTGTACTGGCAACAATGCCAAATGGATACAACAATTGTCATTTGCAACTAAGGTTTAATACACTTACCTTGTTCATTTAAAAACAGTTTGTATCTTTCTCTTTCATAGGTGGTACAGGCTGGTGGCCTATCGTTCGTTTACATGGTGGCTTCAGGGGAGGCTTGGACAAAGCGTTCGGCGAGTAATACCGCCTGTGTCATTGGTGCCATTAGACAAACTTTCCCCAGTGACAGCGGTCAGTACAGGGGATTTTCCCTCACTGTGCTGCAACCAGAACTTTACAATGTCTAGTAGTTTTGTGCCATCAAAATAAGAAACAAAATGAAACACAACAGAACTTTTATCAATGGTTGTTTCAGTTTTTCAGTGAATCAAGTGTGTCTCCATTCAGCAGTTTTCGGGGCTTTGTCTGCACACCTCAGGCCCATCCACCCCCCCTCCATTATCAAAGTCAGTTAGCACCAGTGGATGTGCGCTGCCAGGGGGTGCTGTCGGGGGTGGGAACGGCCAAGGTGTCAAACACTGTGTACACTTCAAAGATATCTTCCGTCCAGGGGCCATTGTACACATGGCCCCCCCAGACCCTCCTGTGAGGCAGGCTGTGCCCCTACAATCCACATGACTGTGTCTCCATTCAGCAGTGTTCTGGACCCTTTCCTGCACACCTCAGGCCCATCCATCCCCCCTCCATTATCAAAGGCAGTTGGCACCCATGGATGTGCGCTGCCAAGTGGTTGCTGTCAGGGATGGGAATGGCCAAGGTGCCAAACACCATGTACACTTCAAAGGTATCGTCCGTGCAGGGGCCATTGTACACATGGCCTCCCCAGACCCTGTGTCTCCAGGCTTGCTCCCGCGAAGCAGGCGGTGCCCCTGCTATGCACATATGACCACGACGTATACACGTCATTCACTCACATACACACCCTCTTTTCTAATTCTTTATAAACCACTTGATATTTATCATGAGAACATCTTTGAGCAGTGCAAGTCAAACCGTGAACGTGCTACCTGAGAACTTCTTTGACCACTGCAAGTCAGCTCCTCGTCGTGCTACCTGAGAACTTCCGTGACCACTGCGAGTCAGCTCCTAGTTGTGCTACCTGTGAACATCTCCCTGCTCTCCTGCCACTAACTACCCTGCTTGCAGAATCTGTGTGTTGGTCAAGGTAAGGGCAGATCACCTAATCATATCTCCTTGATCTCTAAATTTCTATCTGTTTTGAACAGACATACCCAGTAGTGTTATGTTCATTCACCTCATTGCCATTAGCTTGATTTAAATTTGTTATGTTATCGATATATAACAGCTGTCATCAGTGTCAATTGGGATCGAATTGCTTCCTTCGCGGACTTGGCCAATAAGCATGATTCCTTTTGATGCACGATAGTACATTCAAGGGACGAGTAATATGTTCTGATTTTCATCACATCAATGAATTGTTTATGAAAGTTATCCTATAATACAGCTGGCCATGTTACACTGGTTTTGCTATGGTGAACAAAACATAGCTTGCATAGAAGAATGTATGGTATAATGCCTTCTTTCTTATGCATGCAAAGTAATTTTCGAATAAAGTTGACCTTTTTTTTGCAGAATTTCCAACAATGCCTGCATGTGCGATTTTCGGTTGCCTTTCTAAGACCCATGAGAAATCTGAAGGCACTACAAAGCATGTATTCCCAAAGACTATAGATCGAATAAGAGAATGGGTCAGATATTGTGGATTTGCGCCGGCAGAGCTTGAAAGTAGAGTCAAAGAAGTCTTGCAGGACACGAGGGGTGATCCATTCCGCATCTGCAGCCTGCACTTTACCCCGAATATGTACGACCCATCCATGTACACAAAGAAGAATCGACTCAAAACGACTCGTAAATTGCTCCCAAATGCAATTTCTGACTATCCGTTCACAGGCCGCCTCAGGTGAGTCACAGTTCCGGATTTAGCTGTAGCCTTTGGGGTAGTGACCAGGTAACTAAATGAACGGATTGGTGTTTTAGGTGTAAATGTCCCTTATTATACTTTTCATATTTACAAGATTGTATTGCTTTATAACTAAACCCCAGTTTGCTAAACATTTGTCCATGGTTTTAGCAGCATCATAGAAAACGATTTATGGGCACAGATAGCTATCCTATAGTGCCCTTTGAAATACGCATAATGTTTTCGGAATCTGTCTACTTACATGCCCATTTTTAAGATTAGCATTTCTAAATCAAATAAAATGTTTGCTTTTCAACTCCATGACTATGCACTGAATATCAAGGAGCAAGATTCAGCATCCATGTCTTTCCGGGAGTCAACAACAACTTTGAGCACGTATCAGGTAGTCTTACTTAGCTATTCAGTTCCGTAATTGTTTTAGGCATGGAATTTGTGATAATGTGATCATATTTACGTATCGTGTTGTTCATTTACACAATGTTTCATTCGTGGTTTGTTATTGATATGTACCATTGTCTGCTTCACATTGTGTGTGTTCAACGTCAATTTTTTCATCTATACTAAAACAAGTGCTGTGTTACAGGGAGATGCTGAAGCTTCGACTACAATTACATCATCCCTCGTAGTTGATCCAGAGCCGGATGTATGCGTACTGACAGTTCCCCCGAATTAGATAATATGATCATATTTACATATCGTGTTGTTAGTTTACACAATGTTTCATTTGTGGTTTGTTATTGATATTTACCATTGTCTGCGTCACATTGTGTGTGTTCAATGTCAATTTTTTCATCCATACTAAAACAAGTACTGTATTACAGGGAGATGCTGAAGCTTCAACAACAATTACATCATCCATCGTAGTTGTTACAGAGCCAGAGGTACGTGTACTCACAGTTCCCTCGAATGAAAAAAAGTCAATCCTAGATCTGATACTATTAGACAGAAACAAGCAGTTTTTAAAAATTGCTTGAGTGCAACATTTCAATCAGTGTGCTTCACATAGTCAACTTTGATCAAGTAAACTAGCCATCAGTCAGGTGAAACTCTAAATGTATATCTGGACTAAATGAAGTACACAATGTACGAGTTTATCTGTGTAATCCATGTGTGCGAAGGTTTAATTTGATTTCTAATACAAATGACTTATATTTAATGGATACTCTTTTCTAGTGTAGAGGAGGTCCCAGATATGGCCTGCACTCCAGCCACCCATTTTGAAATACCAGGAACATACTCGCTGAGATAGGTGACGTATGAGGAGCAAATAAACCAACAGAGAGCCACACTGGGGCTCTGCCCAGTGCCCATCAGAAGAGAAATACCTGTTGAAGTGCCAATAACCAGACAACCATGGGCAGCAGGGTACCCATTGAGACAACCGTATCAACAGCTGACACGACATGAAGACTACTTTCAGACTGTCCCAGAAGAGACCCAAAGGGCCTTAATCGAAGGCGAATGGTGGCGTCACAAGGGCCTGGACAGAAGTACAGATGAACACACAACAGCCAAAAGATAACACACTAAGATGAATAAAGACATCACAGACATAGAAGATAAGACGATGTCGAAAAATATAGAAACGCAACCATGGATCAGGATGGAATATGCAACCAGCAAATGCCTGTACATAGGCGTGGAATGCAAGAAGCTAAGAAAACAGTACGGCTTGCTAAGCTTAGTAGAAGAATAGAGCGGCAAGCGGCAACTATATATCTACCTCAACAAAGCACATTATACAATTGCGACTCCATTTTACATGAAAGCAGAATTAAGCCCAGGATGGTAGGGGCCTAACAGGCCAGGATTCATATACCAGCACAAAGCCAGACAGAAGAACGGAATCGAAACTTAGCAAGAGGCAGCTCATGCCTAGGAATTCGAGGTCAACACAAGGAAGGGAGGAGAGCGGCAACTCCAAAGAATCAAAACTTAAGAGCATAGCAGCCTGCCCGTGAAGGTCGAGATAAGGAGACCCAGGCAGGTGGCGAGGCCGAAGAGAGAATCAAATACGCAAATAGATGGAAAATGAAGCAGCTTCATGGTGAACTAACACGTGACCAGACAAGCGTGAAGGGGTACCAACGTCTGATGTCACCCAGAACCCGAGGATGCCATTACTTTTCCTGATAAGAAGCTACAGTTTTGAGGCCATCCTCAGCCAACTAATTGACACATAGCCCTAAAGTACTGATTGATGGAAGGGAGGCAGGGTGAATATTGGGGCACATCCAATCTTGGTGTCCATTCTGTATGCTGCTAATTAAAGTGGAGATTTATGTCTAGGGGTGTAACCTACCCAATCACAATGGACCAAATAATCTAGGGTCCTATAGCTAGTAGAACCAATGAGATGTCGTACTTGTAGTGACGTCTATCGCAAGTGATGTAGAGGGATGGGTGTAGACGCCCACCCGATAAGAGTTATCCAATCCTCACACTCTGTTACCATATACAGATATAGCCCCTATACTTAAGTTACAAATAGAATTGCATGACAAACTTTGAGTGTAACACATCAACGAAGATGAAAATTCGCTATAAATATTGCTGTATGAATGAAGATTTTGGGAGTTGAAGTGAGACGGGCGATCGCATCACTGTTGATTTCCATTGTTTCCCCGTTTTTTTTTTGTACTTGTCATTAAACAGACTTCCCTTTGTCAAACCATTGAGTTGCCCTTATTGATTGGTGTTGGAGTAAGAGAATCCTGCACCCCATCCTCCTCAAGGTGCAGCTATCTCATCTTAAAGTAGTGCGTGGGCGAAAATGGCTTGCTACTGATGGATACAAAATGCAAAACCTTTCACTGCTCCCCAAAATCAAATGCTGGCAGTCTCTTCATTTGCCTCATCCCTTTGCAATTTTGCATCACCACATCATCTTCTTAAAGTCTACTACGAATTTTACAACATACAAAGGGACAGATTAACTGGTTCTTCAATTAAGAGAAACCAGAAGGGTACACTATTATAGAAAACTAATTCTGGTAAGAGTACGTTACTGAATTCACCATGGCGAACTAAGCATTTATTTGGGGTCATTCACGCCAGTGACAATAATTTCCTGCCCAGCCCCTGCAATGTATTGTAAGGCTCCAATAGCTATGTGGGAGCTAGGATCACACTTCACAATGATGGGTCATTATCCTACCCGCAAAGGTGAAATGACAAACCAGGGAATAATACTTTTCTGTGAAATAAATTGAAATGCATTTGAGATGACAGTGTTTCTTGCAAGGCCTCGCCTCAGTTAATAACACTGCACCAATTTTAAAAACAGCCTGTGTATGAACTGTGGGCACATTACAAACTGGCGCTGAGTGTTTCTCACATGAAAAAGTGCACTTCGCTTGTAAATACAGGCTGCACCTTTCCGTCTGAGGAAACACCTCGACCTGCCCACTGGAACGCCCAATTGTGCAAGAAATCTTACTATGAGGACCACGATATTGTATTCTATTGTATTTTGTTATTTATATAGCGCTCTTCACCCACTTGTGTGGCCTCAATGCACATTTCCTGGTTGGAACGCCCTTGGTGACCATAGTCAATGTGGTGGAAAATTCTAAGGAGTTTAGCTTAGGAGATGCATGTGTGCATGTTGCTGGTGTAGGGCCTGGGTGGCTGGCAAGGCTCGACTAAGCAGCCCGAAGAGAGGTCAGGCACCTGAGTGGGCGCTGTTGAGGGTTAGTGATAGATTGCTATTGTTGAGAGAGTCGATGTGTGGCCAGCTGTACCAAGTTCCTTTCCGATGGTAGTCACTGAATACTAATGGCAGAGGTGTTGAGGTACGTCATGTGTTTCAGTCAGGGCGGCTATATGTGACGCTGGACCAGATGTGCTTAGCCATAGCTGCATTCTATCGTGCATGGATGATTGGCCGTGCCAATCACAGATGCCCACTTACATTTTCTCTTGGTTAAACAGCCCAATTATCTTCTTCCAGTTGTGAAGGGATGAACATGTAGTACACATCACTTGCTGGAAAAAAGGTTTCTCAATTAGTACCAATGACTAAAACCTTGGTAGAAAGCAAGTGAACTGGATGGCGGGGTCGAAAATATTTCCCATTAAGACTGCCATTGTCAGTGCATAGTGACGTAGCCCCATCCACCCAAGGGAAGGTCAAGGACAGTTTTCTTCCTGAGAAATATTAAACAATAATGGTTAAAGTGGTGCATTTTCCAGAACATATTGGTGAAAAAGTGGCTAAGAAGACAAACTATTTACAATATTTTTTTTTTTGTAATAGGGTAACATATAAATACGGGTCACCAACAATAAAAAGCAGTATTTCATCAGTACTTTGCCCACATTGTATAACAGCATTGGCACTGCAAAACAAACTTCATGATACCTGCGTACGACTGATAAAATATATCAGCTTGTTGTCACTGTATGAAGACCTCATTCTTGCTGTGAACATATATACCACCATTGCCACAATAAGAACACACATGTTGTCTGTTGAAGTTTATCAAAGTATTTCCACATTAAAAACACTCTTGTGTTGTCCCTGCCTAATATTTCCAAAGTTGCTTCTTTAAGGACACACTGGGGGTGGCCATGCCTAATAATGCTAATATTTCAACTGTAAGGACATGCTTGTGCTGACTATGCCTAATAATGCAAGTAATCACACTGTAAGGACATGCTTGTGCTGACTATGCCTAATAATGCAAGTAATCACACTGTAAGGACATGCTTGTGCTGACTATGCCTAATAATGCAAGTAATCACACTGTAAGTACCTGCTTGTGCTGACTATGCCTAATAATGCAAGTAATCACACTGTAAGGACATGCTTGTGCTGACTATGCCTAATAATGCAAGTAATCACACTGTAAGTACCTGCTTGTGCTGACTATGCCTAATAATGCAAGTAATCACACTGTAAGTACCTGCTTGTGCTGACTATGCCTAATAATGCAAGTAATCACACTGTAAGTACCTGCTTGTGCTGACTATGCCTAATAATGCTAATATTTCAACTGTAAGGACATGCTTGTGCTGACTATGCCTAATAATGCAAGTAATCACACTGTAAGTACCTGCTTGTGCTGACTATGCCTAATAATGCAAGTAATCACACTGTAAGTACCTGCTTGTGCTGACTATGCCTAATAATGCAAGTAATCACACTGTAAGTACCTGCTTCTGCTGACTATGCCTAATAATGCAAGTAATCACACTGTAAGTACCTGCTTGAGGTCTGTATGCCGAATAATACCAATGTTCTTATTGTTATGACATACTAGTGATGGCCATGGACAATCATGCAATTATTGGACTCATAGTGAATGTGCCTAATAAGGCCAGTATCCACATGGTACAAACATACGTGTGCATATGGTGCGTATGTCTAATTATGCCAGTATTCTCACTCCATTGGCAATGCCAGCGATTTCAATGTACGACCACACTTGTGTTGGTTAAGGCGAACAATGCTACTATCCCTCTTTAAGAATGTATTCATTGTGGCAAAGCCTAATAATTCCACTATTCCCAGCATAAGAACACACTTTTGATGACTATATGCAATGAAACCAGTATTCCCGCTGCAAGACAATTCGTGTAGCAGCTATCCCCAATATTGACAGTAATCCCACTTTAAGAACACCCCTCCTGGGGCCGTGCCTAATAATAGGAGTACTGCCGCTGTTACAGCACACTAATGTTGCTGTTCCCAATAATACCGGTACGATAGCTCAGTGAGTTGAGCGCTCGCTGCTGCAATCTGTGTGTGATCTGGAGGTCGCAAGTTCAGATCCCGGCAAGGCTAACTCACCATTTCATCCTTCTGAGGTCGATAAATGACTAACAAGTTTGGTTTGGTGATATACATATAAATATGTTATATGGAAAGCACTATGGCGAAAGCGCTATACAAATAACACATCATTTTCATAAATGTTGTACTGCCACTAAAAGAAAACCTTGTCATGCTAGCTGTGTCGATATATGACACCATTGCCCTTTAACACATTGTTGTTCAGTCATTACAGAAAAGAGGGCAGGGTCCCACTGCACCTCCATGACCCTGAACCCCACTAACACCCACCACTTACCACTTACCACTCCCCTTGTAAGCACCTCCCCTGCACAAACACATTACCTCACATGCATGGATGCATACATACAAACCTAAGCATTCCAACCCATCTCAGGACCTCACAGCATGGTGCATCACCACCACCAGCTCCCACCGGATAGATGATGCCTTCGGGCAGAAGTCTGGAAGAGGTTTTTAATCAACACCTCCCTCTAAGTCAGTGGTCTTCAAACTTTTTTGGCCAGGGCCCCCCTGAGCAAAATTTGGGCAGGTCGGGACCCCCCAGAAATGCCAAATGGACAGTATATATTGCGCGCCGTCACCTGCTCCCATCAAAGTCGCTGGGCTCCCTCATCCCACTCCTACCCAGTCGCTGGTCTCTCCCCACCCCATCACACACCCAGGGCTCTCCCCACTCTGCTCCCATCACTATCCCATGGTTCCCGCCCATTGTGCTCCCACCATAGTCCCTCGGTTCCCCCATCCCGTTCCCAACACAGTCTGAGGGCCAGTGGCGGCTGGTGAATCTTTTTTAAGTGGAGGGGCATTAAGGGGAGGTTCGGGGGGGTTTCCCCCTGTGAATTTTTTTTTAAATAATAGGTTAAAATGTTGCATTGTAGAGCATACTTTTAACAAAAAATGGGTAAATAGCCAAACAGTTTGCAATTGTTGCTGGGAGTCCAGGGGGCAGGCATTGATATTTTATTTCTATCGCGCTCGTACACAAGTGTTTCAGAGCGTGACAAGGCAAGGGAGGGGAACAGAGGAGAATAAAACAGCGATCTTACTAGGCCCAGCGACATTGAGAACGCGCAAGTGTGAGGGGAAAAGTGCATGGAAGGGGGGAGAAGTGGAAAGTGCGAAGCAGAGGAGAAACAGATAAATAACAATAAATAAATAATAAAGGCAACAAACAGTGGTAGTGCAGCCAGCAATTTGCAAGTGCTACGTTTAAGGCAGCAGACAGGGTAGGTCTGATAAGTGCAGGAAGAAAGATGGTTCTCCTCAAGTTTTAGAGTGGCAGGGCGCTGTTCCAGAGGGAGGCCCCAGCCGAAGACGGAGATCTACCCCCAGCTCGTTTCTTTGATAAACGACTGACCCTGAGGGAGTTGGAGGTAGAGGAGTGAAGAACTCGAGAAGAGGAGGTATTTGCGGAGGAATAGCTGAAGGTATTTTGGACCGAGGCCCCAGAAAGCCTTGTGGACAAGGCAGAGGGTTTTGAATGATAGATGTCCGGTAAAAAGATACCATCCCTGTCCCCTGGGCCCCACTGGTCCTAACACAATGAACATGATTATGTGTATATGCAAGGCGCTGCACATTCATACAGCAATCACTCTATCATTCACATGAGCATCCATCACCATACACTCACTCATAGCGCATCCATACACATGTTTAAATAAAAACAATGAACATAAACGTACCTTCTGCATTGGCCTGTGTGTGGGTGCTGCTCCAGCTGCTCTGTCCGTATGTGCGAGGAGGCGCAGGAGCTCCCCCTCGGACATACAGACATGCAGTGCCCCAGCCAGCATTTCCAATGAGCTATGCAATGCTGGCGAAGCAAAACGCCCCAGCACTTGCATGGCTCAGTGAGCATGTGCGGCTGGGGAACTAAACTGAACTGTCAAAGGGAAACAGTGTTTCCCTTTGACAGTTCAGCCAGCCCAGGAGCACTCCATTAGCTGGATAAAGCAGCTGAGGGAGTGCTCACTGTTTCACTGGGCTGGCTCCTTAGCTCCTCCATAATGGGTGAGGGGCCACTATGCAGTTAGTAATGTTGACCATTGTTGCTGAATATATCACAATTTACTTACATTTTAACACAAAGCACCCCTTTGGGTACTATTGAAACAGTGGGCTTCATAACTACTCTGGCGGTAGCTGTGCCGGTAAAACCGGCACGGCTGCCACTGGAGTTGCATCCGGGTCTGGCACCCGCAAATGGGCAATTACTAGGTCATGCCGAGTTAGGCGGACATGATAATTGCCCTTTCGAAGGTGCCGGTAGATCCCCATTCCCATTTGAGCCCCATATGGCTCAAATGGGAAGGGGGAGCTCGGATGCACCGGCACCGTTAATAACGGTGCCGGTGCATCCGACGAGCTGAGGTCAGACCTGGCGGGGGCTGTCAAGCACCCACGAGCACAACTCTTACTATGGCGGAACGGTAGCAACGGTGCCGGTAGCTTACCAGCACCGTTGTTACTGGTCCGCCATAGTAGTAATGAGGCCCAGTCTGTGACTAAAGGAATGAATATCCATTTACAACTGTGGGCCACTTTTTCATTGTTGCCTGAGACAGTTTCATGCTTCAGCCCGCCCATGTGGGCCACCCCTGCCCATTTCTTCCAATCTAAAAAAAAAAAAAAAAAAAATCTTTTTTCATGCTGAGCTCTCAGGGCCCCCCTGGGATGCACCCGCGGACCCCTAGGGGGTCGCGACCCACAGTTTGAATACCACTGCTCTAAGTCATGTTCTGTGAACATGCACAACAACAAAAAGCTGGTGCCCCTAGAAGCCCTTCATTGCGGGTACGCTCTGGGGCATCCATACTGAGAAACATCAAAGTAGTAGACCAGCCATCATGTCCAATGGCTCATGCACGCTGGGAAAGTACATTTTCCCAGCCTTGCAGGACACATCAGACATGAAACGTCTGGAGTACTCAATGGAATAGTTAAACAGCGCCGTAGGAGCGTGCCCTCATATGTTTCCTGCATTGGGATGGTCCCAGCACCTGTCAGTGTGATTATAGATGGGTACAGTGTTGTTGTTAGCCTAAAAACGATTATGCAAACACGCAAACAGTATTTAATGTTCATGATTCATATTTCAAGCCCAGTCTGTTTTGTGTGTGTAAAACGGACTCAAGTCACGAATCATGCAAACATTATGCCAAGCAAATCTTGATGGAGTTTCTGAAAGTGGGAGCCTCTAGAGGAGTGGTCAGGGAAAAGTTACACGAGGTTGGTTATTGCCCACCCTCTCAATCTTTTGGGCATACATAAACATATATCCATATGTTAATTAGTGGGCCTACTGCAAACTAAAATCTGTCTAAAAAGTAAGGCAAAAGGTGCCGGCAATTAAGCAGCCATTGCAAGTGTGTAAAAGAAGAGCAGAGCCAGTCATGGTAACACAGATTTTGTACATGAAAATATTGAAATTCCACATTTTCCTCACATTATGCATGAGTAATTATGCAATGTGAACACAAAATGGCCCATTAAATTAATGGGTAACCCGGATGCACACCAAAGGAACGTATCCCCCTATGAAGTCATGAAAGAATGCAATTAGTGATTCAGAATTGTGTCAAAAAGTCATCAAAAAAGCCATCAAAATATAGGAATCAAATGCCATGGCGTTCATCACAAAGATGTTCTATTCACACAAGTGTCACCAAAGATTCATGTCTTAACATATGTATCACCATCTACCTAGCTCTTCATTCACAATCGCATAACTCCAAGAAAATGCATTATTACTTGTGAATTTGTGTTTGAAACAATTGAGTTTATACATATAAAGGGACTAAAAGACAGTTGTGATAAATCTGGCGATGTTCTCACTTCTTTCCCTAAGGTAGCCTTCCCCTATGTGGCCAGGAGACGGCAGCCACTACCTGATCTGATCCTGGGG
Organism: Ambystoma mexicanum; assembly: GCF_040938575.1. Lineage (NCBI taxonomy): Eukaryota > Metazoa > Chordata > Amphibia > Caudata > Ambystomatidae > Ambystoma > Ambystoma mexicanum. The sequence continues at coordinate 387,441,930 of NC_090930.1, read as the reverse complement.
GTGGCTATAGGAGGGATTACCACCTGGGGGAGGTAAACCTCAGGGAAATTTCAGGGCATCTTGGAGGAAACCACATAGCCCTCTCCCCTTTCTCTTTAGGGATGCTTTCACTAGTCCACATACCTTAATATCTTGCCACACTCTTGCACAAACTCTTGGTAAATCTACTTTCACTACTCTCCAAACACCCATTATGATAATATATTGACAACTGGGATGAGGAAGAGGCAGAGAGCAATGAGGGCCACTGCCAATCAAGTTTAGTATCCACTTTCGCAACGTCATTCAAGGAATGTCCCATAACCATTCACACAAGAAAGAACAGTACTGAAGATCACTAGGACTGGGCGTCCAACACAGCCATCCAGCTGTTGGGAAAAGGTATAAACAAGCCAAGAAGTTTAAATACGACCCAGCTACATCTGAATAGGAGAAGGAGAGGAGAGAGCTGCAGACACCGCTAACAAAGCTGAATACCACGCTGAAGGCAAACACGCTATGGCAGGCGATGTGAAGACAAACCTGAATCCAGGAAGAAGCAGCCATGGTGCAGAAGGTTCACCTCTTGAGTCGAGAGAGCAGTAGGAAACACGCACAAAGAAAGAAGGCACAGTGAAAGTGCAGCGCTGAACAGGGTGCACGTGGAGCCAGTACACTAAAGCAGAATGAAGTGATGGAACACTGAAGACAACCGGTAAACCCAGGGAACACAAGTGGGTTACCAGGTTGACAGCAAATGTATGCCGCTCTGTAAGAATAATGCAGAGTGTAAGAAACCAAAGTGAGGGGAAGTCAGAAAATACTGGTAAACACAAAGAACATAAATGGGTAACCAGGTTGTCTAACCAAGTGTGTGTTTCTTCATAAAAACAGAGAAAGACAGACTAGAACTAAAGTCATTAAGAAGTGAAAGTATTTGTAGAACCAGTTATGAATGGGTTGTTAAACCCTTCCCTTAAAAGAGAAAGTGCTGTGTGCAATAAAGTCCAGGCAAGGAAGCATACCAGGTGAAGTTGAGTATTTGTGTAATAAAGTCCTGGGACAGGAGTATACCAGGTGAAGTTAAGTTAAATATTTAAACGACAATGTCCTGGCAGGAGAGTACACCAGGTATAGATAAATATGGGTGCATATTCTAGTGTGTCTCAAGTAAGGATAATGCCCTTAAAAGTATGAACTATTGCGTGAACTGTTGAAAGATGGATCTCAAGGAAGGCCATTCCCTTGAGTTTGTGAAATGTTACAAAGGTGTACAAAGGAAACAGAGAGTCTTTAGGAAGAAAGATACCCTTAGGATTATGAAGTGAAGGGAAAGCTTGGGGGAAGGGATCAATTTCACTGGAAGAGGCAAATAGGCCAAGGGTATCTGGGGAAGGAAGCTATTACCTGGAACTGTTAACATTGTCCATTTTGAAACCTTTTTTGTTGGATTTTAATATTTCTGTCGAACTTGATCTTCAGAGCCTTTTGAGAAATCAAGACAACATGGAGTTATTTTAGAGTGTGAGTGCCAGAATAGGATTAAGAACACAGGACACACTTTTGTTTGGACATAATGACACAGAACAGACCGATTAGTTTTGGTTTGGGTAGGGAAATTCCTCCTAGATTAGAGATAGTGAGGCATGTTTCAACCCCCATTTGTTTTAATAAATGTTTGTAGCTGCAAACATGTATCCTCGGTGTCCGCATTATATTCACAGGGCACCATCTTTTCTTCATAATTATGCAATGTGTGCCTTAAGCACAAGGGGTTATAAGGAAATTATTGCATCTCCATGTAAAAAGAGCAATAGGCCCATACCCAATATCAGAACCATACCCTAAGGTAATAGTCAGAAAGTCAAACGACTCATTTACAAATATGACCGTATGTAATGTTAGTGGTCTTCCAGATAACTTAAGTATTGGAAATCTGCCCAATGCATAAGATGATCACTATATTCAAACGTTTAGTATTATCAACAAAACAGGATTACTAATGTACACCAACTCATGACACAAGAAAATGTGTGCCTTCCTTAAAGACTGTGAGGGTAATCAATCCATTGTATGTACTTATTATATTTATATTTTTAATCTAGAAAGCACAGCAGGCAGTGAGATTTGCTTAAGAGTACACAGAGACGTAAGAAGGATGGGAAAGGATGGGCACGGATCTGGGGATGTCTGGGAAATAGTTACATATTTGGATACCAGGAGACAATATTCTTGGGACCAAACAACAATGCAAGCAAATTAGAAAAAACAGTACAAAAGATGAGCACATGATTAGTTCTATCATAACTGAGTTACAAGTTCCCGATTAGGAGTAAGGTAGTCACAGATAATTAATGAAGGAGTGTCTCAAGAGACTACTGACAGGCCTTGGTGAACATCAGTGTTTTAAGTGTGTTTCTGTTTTCAAAGATGTCATCTAGTTTTCACAAATTTGAGACAAGATGTTCCAGACCTATGGATCCCTGGCAGAGTACATCATATTACACCATCTTGTTTTCTCAGTGAGCCAGAGCTGATGGAGGTTTGCTGCTTGTGAATTGAAGGAATGTTTGGTGCATGTGGAAATTGACATGGTTATGCAAGGATGTGGAAATGAGAGGTTAGTAGGGGGAGATAATGTATATGGGCAGTTGAGTCCGTTTTGGCCTCCTTTAGAATGGGCGTTATTTCGAACACATACATTGGTGCATATAGTAATGCCCAACTCAGAGAAGCATTGCAGAGTGTGGTTCAGCATAAGGCCAGGATGGAAATGTGTTCCTCAATAATGGAAGATGTGCATGGCAGGCATTGCACTCTCAGTGCTTTCAAGTATCTAATCATTGTGATGATATCATCCTCAGTAGAAAGGTCAAACACAGTGAAGATTGCAGTGCATGGGCATATACTTGAACTCATTTGGTGCAGCAAGAGATTGAAAGAAAGAGTTGAAATGTATCTCCTGAAAAATTTAAAGACTCTGGTAGATTAATGGTACTTGGCCCTAAAAGATGTCGTTTTAAACTTACAAGGAATAAGTTGCATTTCTTGAAAAGATAGTGATTGTGGGTACTTATTATAAACACTTAAACATTTTAACCATATAGTGGGTTACCTAAATGTATGATTGTAGTCATGGAGATGGTGCAAATACATATGAATGGATTTACATTTTAAGTTTCTTAAACGCTAATTGTAACTAAAGAAGTCCCAGAGTTTACCGATTCTCCTCTAGTATCTTGGATGGGCCTGTTTGGAGAGTCATTGTTCTCCTCCACGGTCCTCCACCCATCGGAACTCCCATGAAGAATTCGCCATTTTCAGGGTGGGGGAAGTAAAGGAGCAATTCCATTGTTCTGCTCTAGCAACAGTTGAAAGAGCAAGCCAGGCCTGAGTACAAACACTGGCTAGACAGTTGAAATTGCAGACAGTTTGCTTATCTTTGAGTTGACATTGGGGAAACAGTGCTGCCACACAAACATTGTTTGTAGAAATGTGTGTAATATCTTTAACAATCCAATTATTTTGTGTTCGGGTAGTGAATATTGATGCGTATCCTCGTCAGAGATCATATCATCAGCGTGCTCTGAAGAGTACAATTGCGCAGCATAGTAATCTTAAGGTTGTGCAATATATCATGATTAGGACATGGCAACCAATCGTTATATATCTATAGAGACCTAAAATGTGGCTAGTTACACCCATCACATTGAAATAGGCTTTCATCCAATTGGTTTCATCAGGATCAGTACCAGTGGGTGCTTTAGGCATTCATCACACCCATGCCAAGGCAAAGGGTTAAAGGAACAGAGAATCTAGCAGAACACACACAATACCTATACTGAGAGAAATCTCAAAATAGGTCCATTGAGGTCTAAAACACCATCTGATGTATGTATATCTTCCTGAGTATGATGAGGGCACAAGTAACTATTCGAGAAAGGCCATAGGGCCAGGCCGTGAGGTTTAGTAGAAGGTGCAGAATGACCAATCGTTCTGGCAATGTAAAAGCAAAATAAGTTGTGTGCTGATGAGAGCTATCAGAAAGTGAACAAGGGGTCACATACAGTGAAAGTGGATTCCCAGAATAAAATGGTGACACCCCCCCTCCTGCTTTACTTCCTAATTGAATCTACAGTATTCATGATTTCAATGTCCTACATCTAGCAAAACTACACTGGATTATTGAACACACAACATTATAAGAGTCACACAGAACCACAATGTACAAAAGAGCACAGGCAGAGGTTGATGCACATAAGTGTGCTGAGTTTTTCCATGGCAGCGGGTCATGCAGAGAGGAGGGCCACCCACGACAAGTAAGTGGCTGCATAGAGGAATGGGAAAGGAGAGGAGAAGGGAACGGGGGGAGGGGTTTAGCAGGAACACGACACAGGAAGGCAGTGGTGAAGGCCCCCAAAGTGGCAAGAGGGGGAGATGCTTTACAAGCAGTGGCCTTTAGAAGGCATCCCTTCTCGCCATCAATCCTGTGTGTGAGATTATCAGACCTAAATCCAGACGCGGCTGATATCTAGGCTTAGCTTTCATTAATACATGTTCCCCACTGCGCACAGGTCCACAATGATAATTGGTCGCTTGCCAGTTGTCCATGCTTAATGGAATAAGTCACCACTTTTAGTACACTTATCATAAGAAGCATCAGTGCCAAACTCCCCAAGCATCTGAGAGTAGTCACATGACTGCCTTGATGCCTACCAAATTCATAGCACTTTCAGCTGCAATGTAGCTAGAGTGTGACAGGCATGATGTAAAGTGCAACCACTATTTATATCATGTGTGGTGTAATAAATATACCATTAAAGGATTAATGGAAGTGATTCCTATATGCATTGTGTGAATACAAAAGTAGCACCAACCTATTTTCATCACCCATGATAGCGCATACTCAAATGCACATGTACAATTTTATCACAGTCGGTGACATATCAAGACCTCAACAAAGTAAGCAAGAAAGCTAGACAACTTAAATACACCACTCTTTACTGTATGGCAATACAAATAACTTTCTGTCATTTTATTGGAAATCAGGACTGAATGTAAATATAGAAAGATGGTGCTATAAAAGATCCCCATGGAAAGGAAATAAGATTTTAGATTAAATTAATATATAGATATTGGCTTGCCAGGCACTAGAAATGCACCATTGCCATCAAAGTGTACATTCAAACACAATTTTAAACTCAAGTATGTGTTTGAAGTCTTACCTTCAGGAGGCTGTTAAAATCTCCTTTCGATATACCTTTTAGGTATGGTTGAATGTCTCTGGCTATTGAAATTGGTATCTTCATAAGTAAAGATTATTTTGGAATTGCATGACACTATATTAATGTCGAATATTACCATTGCTTTTCACAAGTTCTCCAATAATGATATTTGTGTCAAGTAGGCCTGCATGAACGTTAATGCTACAAAACAGAATCAACCCTCACGAATGAAACTAAAATAAAAATGTGGAAATGTTTGAGTGAAGTTTGTTCATATTGCTTATAAGGGGGTACAGAGGCAGGAGGTCAGTGCCGAAGGCAAGTGGAGCATATTTAGGACATTTTAGGAATACTTGTAGTACCAGTAGGAAGGAGGATCGGGAGAGCTAATGAGTGACTTGGACCAAGTCAGACAGTGAGATTAGGGGTTGGTTGAGCTTGCACAACAATGTGTGACACTCCCACTGATTTGGAGTGGGTGAACAGCACAAGTCCCATCTATGGCCAAACGGGCAGCCAGGTGACACACCATTTGTGATAATTTCTACATTCTAAAATGTATCTATCTCTGATTCCTCCATCATGAGTAATTTTCTATTGATCGCCCATGCACTTTGGTTAGCCAGGGCATTAGAAAACCATAGGAGGCTCTTATGCACCGAGCAGGAGAGACCAAGTAGACTTTCTGGCCGAAACGCAGATGTGTCGACAAGGTTGTTTTTGGACATTGTATGTGGTGACATTTATGTCATTAAAGTCTGTACGTGTACGCACGAGCACCACACTCTGGGTGGAAAGAGCTTGAGTACGAGCACAGTAAAAAACTGTAATTGAAGATTAAGTAGGGTGTAATAAGATGACAACTTTTTTTTCATCAGTTCAAATATTGATGTGTGGAAGACCTCATATAATATACAATGGCCCTCATTATGAGGTTAGCGCAGATTCACCCTGTTGTTTCCACTGCCTGATATCAGGTAATAAATCCATGGCAGTGGGAACCCTGAAGCACCAGCACTGTTAGCACGGTGCCAGTGCTTCAGTGAAACATCAGCCATTAGGGGATTGAACTGCCTGGAGGTCAGGCCTGCCGGTAGTTCACTGCCCCTACCAGCAGTCTTGTAGTTTGCCGGTTCGGAAAAGGTCCTGGTAATCATTTTTACTGGCACTTATTTCCAGAACGGCAAACTTATAATGAGGGCTAATGTGTCTGAATGCTTGAATAGCCCTGTTTGAAATGTAATGACAAGATGTGAGTACACATTTTGCCTCACCTACTAACCCCCACTGAAAGAGTTGTTGTGTTTATTAAAGTTGTAATATCGGTTGTCACAGAGTACAGAGTATGTTTGTTTGTATAATCGGCTTTCTCTTAAAGCATCTGTGTTCTGCTTGTGACTGGTCTGTTTGACTGAATAGGAGTGTCCTTCTACTTTAGATTCCTACTCCTACGCAGGCGTTTAGTGTTTACACTGTTGGAGTAGTTTGGCAATGGGTGTCTGCTAATGATCTCCACATGAATCCATCTAAAACTAAATGGAGATCATGCTGCTAGCTCTGAATTATCTACTTAAGGGCCCTCTACATGCACAACTGCCCCCTATCATCTTTGTCCTTCCTACCGCTTACGCCAGTAAAGTGAAGAATTGAGGGTTTATTAGGGATGCAGATTGGTCTCTTTTAGCCCAAGTTACTGAACTATTCAGAATTTCTCTTATGGATCTGGTTTCTCAGAAAAACAGTTTGTTCCTAAAGAGCTTCATTCTCATTTGGTGGATGCACTTAAACACTCCCACTTAGATAATGCCAAAGCCTGCTATGCAGGCATCTCTAATACATGGTTGCACAAGTTACAACTGATTAAAAATCCCGCTTTGAGTTTGATGTTTAATCTCTCTGAATCTGCATGTGTCTGTCAGGGGCATCTTAATTGGTTGATAGGAAGTTCAACAAAGGAAAATATTTAAACTCTTTTGTCTCACGTATAAGTGTATTCATAAATGGGCTCCACCTGCGATATGCATGACAATCTCCCTATATCATTCTTTGTGAACACGTTACACTGAAAACAATTTATTGAGGATTCCTCGATCATGCTGTTATACACGTGGTAATAGACTATTCTCAGTTTTAAGCCGAAAACTACCTTCTCCCTCATGAGGGATACGATTGCCTGCTCCTACAATGCCTTTGCCCAGGTGCCCACATAAGGGCATCCCTCCCCTGACTCTGTGCTCGTCACCACCGGCGACATCGAATGAGGGCTCTGCTTCCACTTTCTGAGTCCTTCACCACTGACCCAGGGTCCATGAACCCAGTCCCCACTTTCTCTTGCTATAACGTTTTTTAAGGGGAAACCAACAGAACACTCTAAGACATATTGAATAGTCATTCACACACTTAGACAAAGGGGAGCAAAGAATTGCTCCAGAAACACACTGAACATCACGGGATTGCTCAAAGGACTAGTGACAAACAAATAGCACTTATCAAAAGACTACTCTAACGTTCATAAAACACCAGGCACCAGCTAACTTTGAGTCAATCCTGTGTAACACCTTACATTACAGCCCAACAAAACCCACAAATAAATACAGTTCACTGAGACGTGCTAGCAAGCAGTTGTGGTGTAGGTCTATTGTGAGTACTTCTACACAAGATCCCAAGGTCCCAAAACCATATCAAATGAAGCTACAATTAGAATGAAAAGAGATGTCAAAATAATGAACGAGGGCAGTAAAGTCATTAAATGATTGGGCGTTAACAAAAACTAGCACATGGAGAGTATTGAGCTCCCAGAATACTTGGAATGCAGTCAATAACTACTGGTAGTGGACTGTATTCCAAACATTATTTCCTGTCTTTTCTATAGCAATGTTTAAGAAGACCACAAAGGCGGAAAATCATCAAGAAATGCCCCCTCCTTTTCTCACCTTATGTTTTTTAAATATTACTAAATAAAACCACATTTAATTTACTAACTCGTTTAGTGTATGTACTTTACTTATAATTACACAAACATGTTTTACTTCACCACCACAACTCCAAAACCTATATATCTCTTACAACTATGGGATAATATCTTTATATCCGACAATGGAATAATATCTACATCATTCTCGGTTGGGATAGCGATTCCTTTACATAATTTATGGGTGGGTAATTTATCTTGCAATAATGACCACTCCTTGGTTTATGTTATTTATTGTTGATTTGAACAGTGCCAGCTGCAATACAGAATTACTTTGGAGCACTCCAAGAGGGAGGGGAGCATCAGAAGGAGACAAGGCAGGGAGTGAGACAAGCAACTGATCATTGACAGGTAGTGGAACATTGAGATCAAAGTACGGAGTGTAAGGGAGCATGGGAGAAGGGCAAGCTGTGCAATAAGGTAGTCAAATGTTGATGTGTCAAGGCACAATCCAGGGGAGAGCAGGTCAGATACTCCATGAGAAGAGACTGGTAGCATATGAAAGGAAGGTCATTCCTGCAGGAAATCCGGTTTGAAAAGAAGCATTTTTTATTTTTTTCCTGAAATGTAAAAAAGCGTTCCTCTTGTTGCATATCTGTAGGAATATAATTCCAAAAGCAGTCGCCACCCGCACTGATGGAGGGTGGGGCCAGGCATTTTTCTTAAAGTTATGCGGGTAATGTCTGAGCAGGAGAAGATCTTAATTTCCCACAGGGGTGGTAACCTTTTATTCTGACATTGAGCTACTTAGGTGCCTTGCCCATAAGGAGTTTGTGGATAATGCATAGGAATCTGAAAGCAATTCTTTCTTTCCAGAGGTAGCCAGTGCATCATCTTCAAGGCTGTTTGGATGTGGTCTTGTATTTAGTGACTTGGGATCAGCCTAGCCTTTGTCTTTTGGATCAGCTGAGGGGTATGTGCACGATTTTTGGCTAAGATCATAGCCCTGATACCTGGTTAAAGCTCAATTTTGTGTTGAATGTTGAGGAAAGGCAATATCCGTTTGAGCATATATAGGTGAAAATGGCACGTTTTGGATGGGTGCATGAAAGCAGCAAAACAAAAAAACTAAGGTTGCAGCGTGTGGCTCCCCGGTTGACTGCTCATACTCGTGGTGAAGTGATTCCATCAAGAGCTTCCAACAAGTGACACACATTAAAATAGAAGAGGGCACCTTTGTTGCATGCAGACTGTGGTAGTTGCAGAACAGAAAGCCAGCATTCCTTGGTCAATGGGGAGTACAGAGAACACCAAATGTTGTACAATTCTGAGGTTTGAGTACTTCCCATCCCTAGGCCATCTCTCCATGGGTCAGAAACAGAGAATTTTGAGGAATGAGGCGGAGCCAGAGACCAGTAGACCAATGAGACATTTGACAATAAGTCATAGGATTCCAACCTTCCTCCAAATTGGTGACGCTATGAGAGCTAGGGAGGGAGTGAACCACGGTAGAAGGAGAAAATCTGTGGTGAACTGGAAGAAGTGGCACAGACATAGTAGCCTGAAGCCTGGAAGTAAGATGGTCCAGAGAGTGCTCTGAGCATCTGTAGTTCAGCTTGACTTGGGTGGCAGACTGTACCCGAGGGCCCTGATGGTTGGTGACCTGGAAGCCATGGCTGGTAGCAGAAAATGCAGAACAGCATCACTTGAAGAGGAATGGAGGCACAAGATGGCACCACAAGATCTGTGAGGGTTCAGTGAGATCAGGAAACACATGAGATCTCTGGAGAGGAGAGTCGTGTGCCAAGAAAAGTCATCTAAGCCATCAAAATTGGAAGTCGATAAGCAAACCCATGAGGAAGCAGAAAGTAGTACAAGGACCAGGCTAAGTGAAATATTAACTTGGAAGTAGGAATATACAACTTGGGCCTGCCACTCTACTCTATTAAAAGTACCAATGAGCCAAAAAAAGAATCTGAGAGAAGGAAAACTCAGAAATATAAGTCTGGTAGTTGTAGTTGAAGCCTCAAAGTGTCTAGGATGGGCTGTAAGAGAAGGAACGCTTTGACACTGAATTCCGAGAATGGATTTCAAAGTACCAAAGAGTCTAAGAAAGAGTCTGAGATAAAGAGAGCTCTGAAGGCACATTATGGGAAATGTACTCACACATTCAAAGCGTCCCATAAAGACAGTGGGGCTCATTGAAGTTTGGAGGTAGTGCCACATTACGTCTGCATAAATACCACCAAACCTGGTTAATTTGACCAGCAATCGATCATGTGCATTTACAGTCTGATTACAAGAAATGTATTAGCAGTTTTGATCCTCATTTTGGAGTGATTTGTTTAGTTAGCTTCCACGTGGACAAAATGGCGTTTCCACATAACTGCTAGTGAAACATTTAACCCAGTCTTCATTCAGCAGCATTGCTTAGATACCATCATGGTATCAAATTCTCTTGACATTTAATGACACTTGGAGCCTTTACTAAAATACTACCCAATTGACCTTATTAACCCAAATATTCTGCTTTGATTGACAGACGCTTCCCATCAATAACAGTGGGCGTGTTTGGGTAAAAAGGTAGAAGAGAAAATGAAATCTTTAAAAATGTAATATTTAGAACGGCAGAAAATAACTTTCTGTTGGCAGATATAAACTGCATACAACGTTGATAGTTTATGACAAATGAATCTGAAGAAAATGTAAGTCATCATGACCTTTTAATATTTAGTTAGATTTTTTCTGATGAGCAGCATACCGCTTCAAAGGTTCTTGCTCATTATTATGCACATGAAATATCTTCAGAAGTCAGAATTATAAAATCACAGAATACGTACTGTCTTGCCAGATGAGAAGGTATTAAAGCAGTCTGTAACCGCTATCATCCCTCCCACCCTCTCACACAAACACACTGGTTGGAAAAAAACAACTATGTCCATTAGACACCTCTGTATATTCTTCTCCACAGCACTCATCGCGCACCAGGAGTACGTCAGGTTGAGTAGAAATCCATTCATAAGAAAGAAAGTGACAAAAAAAGACAGAAATATCATCAAAACACAATGGGCTGATTCGTTATGTAAATGGCGACAATGTAGGGCAGCGCATGGAACGAGTACAAAAGCAGTCAAAAAAGCATACAAAGAAAGGAATTTCACAAAATGTCATTGATAATTAGTGTCATGGAGGGACTCTGGCATCAAGCGCTGAAAATGCTCTATTTGTACAACTCTGAAATTCAGAAAAGAATAGCAATAACTCAAAATGTGACAGTTGTGCAAATTAACAAATAGCAAAAAGTCATCGTCTGAAAACCAATTAGCGGTTTTCTGTGGGAATAAATATGCACATTGAATCAGTTGCTCTTCTTGTCTATTAGTAAACAAACTAAGGGCTGTGCATACAGGCTGTGATGCAAGGCAAACAACCACCTCTTCCGCTCGCTGCGATCAAGAGCCACATATGGAACAGCAAACATGTAAGAGCATGTTGGACCTCAGCACATTGTAATCACAGGGAGCCCTACTAAGATGGCCTCCCCAGGTACAACCAGCACCCATTCTGCTGCACTCGGCTCCAAGAATCAACCTGATTGGCCAGCTGTACTTGAAAACCCCACATCCAACTGAAGCCAGATAGCAGAGCCGACCGTGCACTAAGGCCATGAATCAAGGCCAACAAACCTCTCTGCAGCTCTGCTGTTTGCCGCACCAGACGCCTGACTCACCCGATCCTGCCTGCCTCGAGTTACAACAGAAGAAATACCAACCACTAAGCCTGAAACCCGCACTGCAGTTTGCGGAATCCTGGATTCCATCGGCATTTCCTACACCATCTATGCCGATTATACGCAAATTCTGCAACCCATCATTGGTAAATACTTGGAAGACTCCCACGCTCTGAACATGATCTATTCAGCTATCCATGCTTATATGGCAGCCAATGGCCTTTGCTTAATCGATGAAAAGACAGAGATCCTAATGGTCGGGCCCCCATCAATCATAAAATAATCTATGCCCCCGATATGCAAAGTTCAACATAGACAATCTTCTGTTACAAGTCTCCACGTCAGTCAAGACCCTAGGTTTTTACCTGGTCTCTTCACTTTCCCTGACACGTCAGGTCAACACCACTGTGACGTCAGCCGCCTACATGACAAAGCTCCTCAATGGTGCTAGAAATTTTCTAGCCCCTTCCAACTACCTCAACATCGCGAGAGCTATCATCGGAGCTAGACTGGATTATTCCAATGCCCTCTTTACCAGCATTTCATCAAACAAAATTCATAATCTACTAGTGATCCAAAACAATGCCATACAAGCAGCTCTTAACATCCCAAAAAGAGAGCACATTTCTGATGCGAGAAGAAATGCCCACTGGCTACCAATCAAGGAACGGATCATCTTTAAAACTCCCTCGATCACACACTGATGCCTCTCTAACTCAGCACCATCTTACCTGTCACAAAGCTTTCTTTCTAACAGAAACATAGGGTAGCCCCTTAGTGTGGGCATGGATTGGGGGCGGTATGCAGTATTAGACAAAAAGTTGGGACCCACGCGATGTGTTGTCATTGTTCATTTTAGTTCATCTCGCACACTTGCATGCACAGAGATCATAAAGAGAAATCTGACTAAGAGTATCAACATTATTTTAATACAAAGAATAGTAAATGGTACATGTTCATTAACAATACATAAAACCTAAAACTATGTTCAAACAATCATTTGCACTGCTATAAAGTAGGCTTAATACTACTCTGAAGTAGATCCAGAATATCTATTAGTATGCTACTGGAGTGTGGTTATGTTTTTCTGTGTTTTGTTGGCACGATCAATGTCATTTGTCTGCCAAAGCTTTCTTGAAGCGGAGGCTGTAAGACCTATCAGGAGGGCCTACGTCCACAGACTTGTCCTTCCCAATTATAAGGGAGCCAAGAGTGGAGGCACCAGCTTTCCATCCGTAGTCGCTCTTCAATGGAACTCACTCCCACCGCATCCGAGGGCAGAAGAATCATACTGGGCCTTCAGAAAAGCCCTGAAAACCTGGCTCTTCACATAGACAGAACCACTTTACACTCTGCTTCTCGTCCTTTCCTTCCTTCTTTTCCACAATGTAAAAGTACCTGGTTGTAACAACGCCTCGATGCCCGTGGGTTTGGTGCAAATCCAACTCAGGTATGTTATTGGGGGTGTTATTAAAAAACAAATAGAAGAAAAAAAAATAGAAAGGGCAGAGGAAGTTAAGTTTAACCAGATAATTAAAACCAATGGGTCTCATTCGGAGTTTGGTGGAAATTCCAGAGGAAATACATAGGTAATTTGGAGGAATTACTGTGGCTACCAACTCCACCCACAGGAAATGCCTCTTGTTTTTAGAAATTAAGTGGAGGAGATACCACCAGCCAAGTGCTCGGTGTATATCCTCCACTTTCCATCCAAACTTTGCAGTGTGGGTAAGTGTACTGTACTCTACAAGGGTACTTCCCATTTTTTTGTTACCCGGAGACCTGTTTCATGAGGGGAAGATGCACATCACAAAATATACACAAGGAAACAAATTACCCCTCCCCTTTTCACTCTAATGAGTTTGTGTTATACTAAATGCAAGCTGAAGTCCTCGTACATCATCAGCACTTATACCAGAGTAATATTTGTAAACAAATATTTGTTTTAATTTGTTGTTTTTTCATAAAAATCATTTCAATCACAGTACAAAACATAAAAACATTTATTTGAAATCTGTAAACATCGTTTTAACTAGATGTAACAGGCAAAACATTATATTAGTGCCCAGGGGTTAGTACATCACTGTGTTTATGTCTATCGTTAGAGACCGCCAAGTCAAAGAGCATTTTTAGTGTGGGAAAATGGAAAAGTGACAGTATGGTTTGCCACCATTCAATGCTCACTTTTTTCCCTCCCCTGTGAAAATCGTAATGAGACCCATTAAACAGTAGTGTCTCCATGGGATTCAATGTAAAAACCAAGATAACACGACAGAACACAAATTGGCAAATTGAAAGAACTGGGACATTCCTGAAATAGGATTATTTTCACATTTAGGGTATTACTTGTACATGAGTCATTTTATAGCAAATCTAAATGACTGGATGAGCATTGACATAAGACATTTTGTCCATGTCAGATACTTAAAGAGAGAAACAGAATTGGAACAATAGCACACCCTTATAGTGCCTTATAGTGCCTAGGCAGCGATGCCATTTGAAACATCTGATACCATATGTGATCCCATATGTAATGGACAAGAGATGGAGGAACTACAGGAGCAACAACAGAAATGGGAGCATGAAGAGGAGAGCAATGTCTGTAGGGGTTTGGGCAATTAGGGTCATCTTGGAGCAATGCTTTTAGTAAGTAAGTAGTATGGAAGTGGCTACTTCCACGGAACCACAGTATGAAAGAGATGAAGGTAGAGGTTCATGCAAGGACATGAGACCTATGGAAGACCTGGGCATTGAAGCAGACTGGGGCCAGCTAAAGAGTGCTAATCACCATGGTGAAGTGATCCAGGATCACAACATCCACTAAAATGAAGAGGGAGTGGAGCTATATATTCAGTGGCAGAGAGACAGGTATCAGGCTAAGTCTATGGTGAGAGTGAGATGTCCATCAGTGGTAGAACAAAAACCCTATAGATGCACCAAGGTGCGGGGGAGACAAGCCTATCTAGAAGTGCCTTAATGGGGTTATCATAAAGTGTTGAGTTTCGCCAAAGAGGTTAATCAAGCACACAAGACCCTGGAAGCGAGTGGATCTATGCACCTGCCTACTACTGAGACAAACCAGAGCCAGAGGTTACCAAACATTTCTTAGGTCATCTCACAATCTAAGGTGGCAAATGGTCAGGCCCAACAGAAATTGATGACCAGTGTTTTCAAGGGCTAGAGCCCACCAAGAAGTATTGTGGAACACTATAACGCCTGCACACTTTGTGAGACTTAGTTGGACATGGACCTGAAAAAAACTCCTCAAGGGCCTTGGTTGCTATGCATAGACTTTTGGAATCAAGATAATAGGCAATTTAGGAACTGGGTTTAGAAAGTGTGCGTCTTGTGTTTTATAGTGTACACAAATGCTCCCATAGGAATTCAACCAACCCCTTGAAAACCAGAAGGAGGGGAAATCACATGGCTACAATTCAGATGGAATTCAGGACAGACAAGAGATAAGATTCATAATCCTAGGATGCGCCTTACTATCTGGGTAGCTGGTCCAGTAGGCCTCCAGTAGATGGAATGTGACAGGGAGTCTATACAGTAAAGGGAGCAGTTATATTTTGTGTGTTATTACCTTACCTAACTCTTAATACACTGTGTGAAGAAATGTGAAGTTTGTTCTCTGGGTGTTCTGTTCCTTCCTTTTTGTGACGCTTAGTACAGAAAATCAAGCAAGAAAAAACAGTTTTTATGGATTACAACTATCTTTAAAATTAGACATGCCACACACAAAATACCAGGGTGATAAGAGGTTCCTAAAATATGAAATAGTTATTTTTTAAGAAATGAGCACCTATTTATAATCTCACTTCTTTTAATTAGTAAATTGCTTTATAGATTACTTCTAACTGCACTACCTTTAACACGTGTCCACAACATCATGTGGAAGCATAAAAACATGTATACATTTTAGTGTATATGAACGCAACCAAGCAGAACTGGAATATCCTACCTTCAAGGATGGGACCAGGACCAAGTGTCAAGTTTATTCTATCAGTGGGACCAGCCAGAAAGAAGTAACAAATGTCACGTCTTCTCTTGCCATCATCAGACACTGACATGGACACACTGCTGAGAAGAGGACCTGCAGAAACCATCATGCTGAACAAATGATAGAGTCAGCAACATGCATTTGCAAAGTTGAAATAGGGTCGACCTGAAAGGAAAACAGAGCACAGTGCCCTCACCTACCACATAACCTACAGAGCATGTGTGTTACTTCTACGAGGGTACCTTCATTTGTGTTCTCCTGCACTAAGAACTGTCTTTTATTACTCCTGGACCATGATCAGCTAGGTTGGGTCTTAATTGGACCAGAAGGTTTACACCATAAGTAATGAGTGACACACAATACTCCACAATCCCTTAGTTACTCTGATGATTTGTAAGACATAACCACACACTACATACCGGTCTTCATTTTGAAAGACATCCCCCCAGCAATGCCAGTGCAAAAACACCTGAACAAGAGTCAGCAGCTATCCCGGACCTTAAATAATAGCAAGCGATATGCAATCAAAAGCTTCCCAACCTAACATTTGACAAATGGGACCTGAAAGTAAGTAATGCCATTCACACTGTTGGGCTACGTTTGTCCCAATAATGGCTTCCTTCAACAAATTACTCAAAAGATTATTATTAAAACATAACCATGAGAAAACAAGGCATTCTAAAGCTACATGGTAGCATGAAAGCGTAATGTTATCATACTACACCACTGATAACCAAGATATGTTATGTTATGTTACCAAATCTTGTAAAAAGCAGCATTCACCCAAGGCCATCTTGGTGCTAATCCTACAGATAATGGCACCGACAATAGAGAGCCTAAGCATTGACCAAAAAGGTCTTCATAGAGCAGCAATATGACAAATGATTCTCAGTGGTCCGCAGTGCCAATGGAAGCTAGTTGAATGCCTTCGCTGCTGCCAGTCAGAAAGCACGACCACCTACTACCAAACGTTTCACACGTAGAACCTGAATGGTAAAGGCTGACAGAGCAGAGTACTCTAGAGGGAACATTTGGGAAAAATTTAGATTGTAAGTACTCTGCCACTGACATTTAAAAAGCCCTTTGCACAATGCACAGGGATTTAAATAGGACACACTTCTAAATAGTAAGCCAGTGCAGCTGCCGGAGGATGGGCAACATACGTGCACCAAAAGGAGGATGCAACAAAACTTATGCTACCATATTTTGTAGCAGCTGAAGACGGCAGATTAAGTAGGCAGGTTTAGCAAGATAGAGAGCATTGCAATAGTCAGTCCCACTCATGGCCAGTGATGAAACAAATGGAGCGTGAAAAAGTGTGAGACATAACATAACCAAGATAAATTAGCTCAGCATCAGGACCAATAAAGTCAGCCCTAGAGACATCAGTAGGCTAAAACCATGTTTCTTGAGCATGCCCATAATCCTGGATGAAACACAAACTGGTCACTGAGCATTTGTGATGTATATAGACATCATTGACTCCAACCAAGTCCCTCAATCTCTGGAAACCACTTACTTAATCCTATCCTTAATGGTTAATGACTCTAGAATGGTGTAACGTAGAACATTAACAGTAGACAATCTGATCTCTGGGCATTTATGTGATCTGTATTTATGGGACCATAATTAATAACAGGAATTCTTTACCTCCTCAATCAAAAGTGCCACACCAATATACCTTTAGATTCTATCCAGATCTCTCTGTGACTCCTCTATAACCACGTAAATCCTTCACCAGTTAGCAATGTTAAGCCAAGAACTAGACCGGCGTAAAGAAAGAATATTTTTGTATTAATTATTATGGGCAAATTAATATTTACACTACTTCACCAGACACGCCACATTCTCTATGGCACCAAAACAAAGATTCAATACAAATAACTCAATTTTGGAAAAAAGATCAGAGAATTCACCACATGTGCATTTTTGCTTTTCAGTCGCCAGTAAATACAATGCAGGTCAAATGAACATTTCAACACTTTTATCCCACACAAAAATCCCTGAAGGCCAAAATGGTGCAGCTCCTTAAAACATAAGAACATAATTTAACTGCACCATGTCTTGTGAAGGGTGTAAGTACATTTCTGGGACCAGCCCACTTACCATAAAAAACCCACACTCCCGCTCCCAGGTTCAAACTTTGCGCTATAGCCATGAACTCATGCCAAAGATATAACGAGTCAAGCTAAATAGCAGCATTTATTTAACAATAAGCAGACTAAATGAACAAACAGCAAATCTAGTAAAATTAGAAAAATTAAATGTAAGTTATAAATCACAGTCCCGGGAGGATAACTCAGCGGCAACATGCTCACCTTGGAAGCAAGACGACACGAAGCAACACAGGTTCGAACCCCGGGGCCGCGCTTCGAAACCTCTGGGTATTTAAGGGTGTTACAAATACACAACTAAGACAAAAAAAACAATTACGTAAACAAAAACAAAAAAAGTAACAGCGCCTCGATGCCCACGGGCTGTGTGAGCGCTTTAAAAATGCAAATAAATACAGTTATTTAGAACACAGTGTCATCTCATGTTCCTTTTAGCCAACATTTAGGAACCTGCTCAGCTTAACAACCTGCCTCTCATCTCAAGATGGCATCTCTCTGGTCAGACACTGCACTACCTGCATCCTCCTGCTCCGGTCAGCCCTTAAGTGAGAATGTGGCTAGCAAGGAAAGCAGTTTAGGGGCAAATCAAAGTCCGGGTACTTGCACACACTCCGTACACATCAACCAGAGAGTCACTTCCTATCAAAGTATGTGCCCATTTTTATGAGGAAGGCCTGTCAATCAGAGTAACACAATTTTCCAGAACCTGTTTGCGCTGGTGGAAGTACTCACTCGGTATGAACCCAAGTCACTCCTATCCCTCCCAACTCGGATCCCAGCTGCAAAATCTCTGTTATGTCTCTTATCAGAACTGCTTGCTCAAGCTGTTTTTCTCATTAGAATTAGTGCCTGTAAAAATGTTTCAGGGGAAGTTGAATACATGCATTGCAATTGACATCTAGTGAACAAGCTATTCAGGCCCTGAACTCTGCTAGTTTGTGTCAAAGTATTACATGACTGACCATATAGGAACTATAATGCATTTATACTGCAGGTCTGCAAGCACTAAATACATGCCTCTATTAGCTAGTAAAACCTGTCCTCTGTTCTGCCTTTGCAAGCTATGCACATACATTTTTCATGAGGTCAACTTCTCCCAAAGTTTAATTTAAATAAAATGCCACCGTTTACTGGCAAAAATGAATTTCGACATGTGCAACACTCTATTTTAATCTCCCTACACACTTTGCAAATCTCACAATGTTACAGCACAATATTTAAAATAAACACTTTCATATAATTTTGTAGAAAAAAAAATGTCATCCCCATTCTGCAATTCAAATTATCCCTTCTCTCAAAGTACACTTTCCCACTTTCTGTAGAAAGTGTGCTTTTCAAATCAGGGACTTTATTCTGTTTCTTCGGGGAAACACTTTTTTTTGTTTTTTTCCCAGCAAAAACCCCAGTTATTCAGTTATTCAGTTAATCATTTGGGAACCCTTTGACTTAATGCAGGTTTCAGGGGAATCAGAAAGCAGTAGGGAATGTTGTTTTATATGCACCCCTTAGGGAGATTTGAGGTTAGCAAAAGAATAGGAATACCAAATTACTTTCTAAGTTATAGTTTTATTATTCACATGGGAAGCAATGTTGTTGATTATCGAACTTCGCCAGATTACTCTGTGTAATTGGGCTATATGGGAATTCATTACATTATTGTTTAATACAATTTCTAAGAGTCTACTGTCAGCCCCAAACCCACTAAAAAAGGAACTGTATGAACTCAAGCAGATCCCCACAAGACTAGGTTTAGTTGGACAAGGTGGTTGGACAAGTTCACTTACATAATCATCTCTGGTTTTGTGCATAGATAAGGACAACCAGTTCATATTTTTGGTACAGGACAGGAATCTGGTCAAAAATAGAACATCAGTCATGGATATTCTCCAGTCTACTTTCTTTGTGGTCTCCTTTGGTCAAACATCCCCAGCCTCTGTCCCTTTTTGTGGTTAGCAGTTCCACCTGGATGTTCTCAGTCAATCCTTCTCCTTCATTTCCCAGGAAGTTCTCCCTGAGTTCCCTTGTGTGTCTCCTCATGAATCTTTTACCACCCCCCAAAAATGTCTAAATTATCATATGCCAGCTTATTGGTCATCAGTTTTGATATGGCAATTATTTTCCATCCTCCTCTTCAAGGGGATGGCTTTTTTTTCTGTGATTGACCTTTTCAGTTTACCAAGGTCAAATTGGGAGGGGATCAGTCCACCCACTTGAATTTTTTTTCACATTTCAATTTTTGCACCAGCTATTGTAAATTTATAGTTAAGCATAATAATATTTAGATGACTGAAATGATCTTCCCATGCCGGTTCTGATGAAATATTTCTCATCTCAGCACAATGTTGCACATGCTAATGTTTGTTCATGCTTAATTCAAAAATTCTAACAGTTATCAATATGTAATTTTCTATACAGACATCTCATTTATTAAGGTATCACCTCCCCGAATTTCCTATTTTTAACATTTTCTGGCAATCTAAAAACAGTTACATCAACAAGTAAGCCTGTTCATCTGCTATTTAATATTAGTTGAAACATTACTGAGCCACTTATGGTTGCTGATAAAATGAACAAAGTATGATTCCTAATACAACTCTATGGCTGGCAAGCCCTAACCTTATATGCATATTCCAACTTAGATGGCACAAGTTTCATTTCACCACTCAACATGAGCTCTGGACAGCTTCCTGTGTTTACTCTGCTGGACATAAAGCCCATCAACATTCTTGCACAAAGGCCAGGCTTAATGGATGCTGAAGCAATCGTATCACTCTGGCCAGATGGGTCTCGAGGATCATGTGACAGTCTTGATTGCAGGCCATCCCCCCAATCAGCCCAGAGAAGTATCACACATTTTTTTGAATTTTGGGGATTTTACAAAGTTCAACCCATTAAGAGCTGCCATTATTTACCGAGATATCATGACTCCATCCCAATAAAAGCCTCAGTACAGCAAAATTTGGTTCTGCAGAAACATCAAAGAGATTTTCAGATAACAGGGGAAGGCAGGGGATGCCCTTTACATCTGATATGGCAGGTTTGAGTGTTCTAAACAGAAACTGGTGATTTTAAATGTGGATTTCTTCACACATGAGGCCTTTTATATCTGACATCATGGCAGTTCAGTCTACATTATGATACATATTTCACATTACTCTGGTAATGAAGATTTGTTTTACTTTGTGTTCATTGTTCTTAAGCTGAAAATGTACTCTTTTCCATGTTAACTGTTTTTGTGTTGTCAGAGTTACCCTTTATTCTTTACTCTCTGTGTCAGCAAGATTATACTTACAACATGCCATCGCCTCTAATGGAAAGAAGACCTCTGGTTTTGAGCTTTGACAATTAGATGAGAGGCCCATTTGGATTTCAACATGTTTACTGTATTTTCAACAGAGATATCAGTAGAATACATAATATATATCTAATACCAGAGCCCTCACAGAGGGAGACAGAATGTCAAAATTAAATGACAAAGTAAATACGTATACAATACATGAGTAGTGCACAGGGCTGTACATACACAGGGGGGGCCACAACATACTATGAAAATGCATAGGATGATCAAAAGAAGAACTCAATGACAATAATAAGTTGAACCATGACAGGCTCTATTACATAGTGTTGATAAGGTCAATCAAAATACATTCTTTAATATAGAGAAGTGTATTGTTTATTACAAAACACATTTGAGATATTGTTTATCTGTGCGCATGCACTCCAGTGCATACCAAAAATGGAAGGCTCATTGAAAACTCTGACTGTAATGTTACTACTAAGAGGCTTGGAGAAATAAATAAATGTGAAAACAGGAAGAAAGGAAGAGTTGAAAGGAAGGAAAAGGGAACCCATCCTAAGAGAACTACAACACTGTTCACTACTGACACCAAGAGGTTCTTCTGAAGTTGTGAAGGTGTGTGTTATATTGATGGGGTACCTATGGCGCATTTGACCGGATGAGAGTAGCTCAAATATCTATGTGACTGATGTGTCAATGGATGCAGCATTGGAAGGGTGGTGACCGTTGGGGAGGCCCAGCTAGGAAGGTCCTTTTAGCACTCTTAATTTTCAATGTAAACAGCATTTTGATGGGTGACAGTTGTGATTGAAATGCTGCCTTCTGTCTGTCAGACAACAATGTGCCTTTCCAATTCCCTTCTGCAGCGGTTTTCATTTGTCACATGTTCCTTGCTTCAACTGCAGAAATACATACATTTGAATTCACTAGACACATTGTCATTGTTGACACTTTTGACATGTTTGATGCTGACTTTTAAGCTGACAGTTTGCCTTCCATGGCAAAAAGGTATTTCTACGCATTTTGGCCTAACATTGCATTTCAGTTCATTTCATCCTATGGCTGCCATTAAACCCCACATTTGATTTACTATGAAAATGTGCTACCCTGCCTTGAACAAATTCACTCAGAGGAGTGTGGCCTAGATCGTAAACCATGACTGCCAATATGTTTTTGAAAAATATACAGAGGTGCCTTTGGTGCACACATCTATTGATATCCATATTGGGGGGTTGTGATTGTGCTTCACATATTGAGCAGGCATATAAGGAGGGCCTCCATATAGCAGCAAACTCTTGGCCACGCCCCCTGCTCCTCCTCTTTTACTGCTCCTGCGCCAGCCCGCCAGGGAGAAGCCCGCGGGGGACAAGGGTGCAGGGTGTTGCCATCCTGCGGGAGTGTTTGCGGCTCCGCAGTGTGTCTCCTGAAGTCTGGACCATCTTTAAACTCCCCCAACCTCCTTCAAGTAAGGTGTGGGTGACTTGAAAGGGGGGTTTGGTGAGGGGTGCACTACGGCCTACTCCTCCAACAGGCTGCTGTAACCTTTGGAAACATGGAACTTCTAGCCGTAAAACCCACGCCAATAATGGATCCCCCACCTCCTTCACCATTTTCTCCTTTTCTGCCCAACTCTGTCCTTTTGTCAAGCATACAAGTCATTCAAGAGTGTGAATCCAAAACCAAATGGAAGACCCTGGTGGTGAGATGCAAAGAGGTGGGGCACTCGCATGGCCTTTTATTGAATCCCTCTGAAACAGGACGAGAGGTGGAACTGTCCGGTGAATAAGTGTGCCACTCCCCGGGGGGTTGCCATGGTCCCTCAGGAAATATGCCAACAGTACTAGACGCATGCCACCTGGGGATCCCGCTCAATCCCCAGCTGGAGGCTCCTTGCCAGGGAGGGGGAACACTGGTTGAAATGTACAAGGTTTGTACTCCTCCTGCTATGGTTAGGTCTCCACCTAGCAAGGACATGGGAGCGGACAAAGGCAGCGGTCACTGCGGAACTGAACTCCTCCATCCTCCTATGCTAGCCAGTATCTCCGGATCCTCAGCCCTCCCTTAATGTGCCTATTTTGTCCCTGTGCACTCGCCCATTGATTCCCTATGTCGGGGTCTAGCAACAGCTTTTGAGAACGCTCCACCTCTGACACCTGTTGATAGCACCTTGCTACCTGGATCCATCATATTGCACACTGTTATGGCCTCTGCTCCCGCCTTAATTATGGCCTCCCATGGTGATCTTCCTACATGTACCAAATCCCTAAACTCCATGCACGAGGATATTGTGAACAGTGCGGCTACTGTCTCCCTGGGCTCTGCGGGTTCCCCTGTGGGTTCCGTCAGCAGTGTCTGGAGTAAGCATCTTCCTTCTTCAAGCACTGATTGCAACTTTTATTGACACTTAACTCCACTTAGAGCTCCCAATCCAACCAACCGATGCTATGGTCACTTGTGGCACCACCTCGACTACCTTCAGGCCAACTGCCAGCTTCACTAAAGGATGTAAATGTGACCAGGTGCTTGTTGAACTGAAAGCAATTAGGAAACTGCTCATGACCCTAACAGAAAACCAGGGGAAGGGAGGTGTCACAACATGGGGGTAACCTCTGAATGCTAGTCTGGGGGACAAGGGCTCCATCAACTTAGCTCTGGAGCACGTTATGGCCATAGACTGTGCGCATCCAGCAACTCCCTTAGTACATGCAGCCGCTCATTGTAGGGTATCGGGGAAAACACCTCATCTAAATGCCCCTCGAGAACGTAGAATCTCATCCGAAGTGCATCGCAGTAAACCCAGACCCTCGCCCAAAGAGATTTGCAGAGTGCCCTATACTAAGTCACTGCCCTTTCTAACTAAGGGGCAGTCCACCGGTCCTGCAAAGGGTCTAAGTGCGAAAGCCTCCGTAGCTCAGGACGCTTATTGTAGGGGGAGTATGCTCGAGCGACAAGGCAAGGGTGGGCCTGGCCCTTACAAAGTCTATCTCCATGGGGTACCAAAATTGGCGGAGAACACTTACTGAATAAATGTTGCACTGGATGCGGTCCACGAAAGGTTGTAACTTTGTAACGAGAGAACTCTTGGAGGTATGCTCCAGAATTAGTTACACTGGCTCAAGCCCCTATGACTCTGTGAAACTGACTTTCAGGAACTGGAGAGTGGCTAAAGGGGTTTTGGGTAGACCGGGGTGGCATTGTCGTCTTGACAACAGTGGGATCACAGCGAGCCAGTATCTTCTGCAAGGCCACGATGATCGCCCAATGGTATCTGAATTCATCCCATCCTAAACACCCTAAGGTGCGAACCTTATCCCTCTAGGGCAATGAGATCTGGGGCCTAATGTAGTTGGATTCACTGGACTGGGCGCCTTTCTGTATGGGGCTGGCCTTCTTTGTCCTTTATGTTTGTTTTGCCTCTCTTATTTTATTTTAATTTGTTTTCATGCTATGCTGGGATTTAACATTACTTTGTTGTTTTAGCTTCTGTATTAGGATGCACTTTGATGGCCACATGGCCAAATAAAGTTTGTATGATGATAATATAAAAAGGACACTTTGGTCATTGGTACCTTGTAAACAAAAGTGCAGCTTTTTGGTCGAGTACCTATTATGTGCATTTATTTAAAATCTTTGCAACTCAAAGTTATTATAATGGAAACACTGACAAGAATACATCTGGAAGAGCAGTGGAAAAGTATCCTCCACCACGACTAATAGGAGCCACCCAAACAGCTGATCCTCACTTCAAAAGCCTCTACTTACAATGCAAGAATTGCCAGTGCAGTCTCAAGATCCTGGGAACCCTTCACCATTCTCCATGAACTTGATACTCCCTTATCCCACCAAACACCATCATCAAAGACAAAGACTGGTGTAATAAGAATCAAGACACCCTCATAGGAAAAATTGCACTGCTCCAATCCAAAATACAAGCCAAACAAGCCACTCAGCCCACGGCCGACTTCCAACTTGGTCCCACTCATGACGACATCCCACCCTTTAAGTTCCAGCCCACTAGCATCACTGCCCTTGCTAACATCATCACTGGCCTTAAACCCTCCTGATGCAAGAGGGATATTCTCTCAGCCGCCCTGGTCAAAGATTGTGTTGAGCCCCTGCTCCCTTTGATAGCCACCATCATCAACTCCTCCTTCACAGCCTGCACTGTCCTCCTCTCACTTAAGGAATCCTGGATCTCAGCTTTCCTGAAAAAACCAACCCTCGACCCAGCCATCCACACCAACTATCGGCCTATCACTACCATCCCTTTCTCCTAAAAATCATGGACAGTCTAGCCTACCTACAAATACAATCCTTCCTCGAACGTTACCACATTCTAGGCTATTGACAGTCAGGCCTCTGCCCTAAGCATGGGACCGAAACAGCCCTCCTTGACTTGAAAAAAACAGCTTGACACTGCCAAAGACAAGGGATTCTTTTGCCTGCTCGTCCTTCTTGACCTCTCAGTGGCATTTGACCTTGCAGACCAAAGATCTTTTACCAGGCCCTAACATCAGCTGCCCACTTCTCCCCTGATGCCACCAACTGCATCACCTCCTTCTTGTCTAACAGATCCTCCAGAGTATTTGCGGGCGAGGCCACTGTCTCTCTAACACCCAACTCTTGTGGGGTACCCTAAGGCTCTTGTGTCTCACCCACTTTATACAACGTCTATACCAAGCCACTGTTCGATCATCTTGACACCTTGTGAATCTTGTATACTAACTACGCTGACAATACCCAAATTCCTATCCCTCTCTCTGGCGACCACCTGAAAGACACACTTAGAATCAACGAAATTTACAAAACTATCCAGTCCTGGATGACAGTACACAGTCTCTACCTCAACAATGTCAAAACAGAACTCCTGCTCATTGGGATCCCACCCCACCTGAAAAGTCTCCCCAGGACTACACATCCTTTTTCATCAGCGGCCACAAGATTATCGTTGCACCCTCTGTTAAGACCCTTGTGGTCTACCTCTACTCATCTCTATCCATGTCCTGCCACGTCAACCATATCTCCTCAACTTCAGGCTATGCAATTAAACTAATCAACGCCAGCAAACCTTTCTTCACTACCACTAACCGCCTCGAATTTGTACGAGCACTAATCTGCTCAAAACTGGACTACTGCAACTTGCTGCTTTGCAGAACTTCAGAAAAAAACCTCTGCAACTTCAAACTACCCAGAACAATGCACTCGGATCTGCCCTCAACATTGGAAAATGGGACCACATATCAGAGGCCAGGACATCTGCCCACTGGCATTCAGTTGAGGATAGAATCATTTTCAAATTCCTATCCTTTACCCACTGCTGTCTCTCGAATAACGTGCCAGGCTACTTTACTGCCAATCTAAGAAAAAACACGTCAGAAAGGCCCACTAGGGCTGCCTATAATCACTGCCTTACACCCCAAGGTTCAATTGTGCTAAATCTGGGGGCACCAGCTTCCCAGTCCGGGCACCGTCTCTCTGGAACAAGCTACCCCCTCATGCATGCAAAACCTTCCTACAATGTTTTCAGAAAGCATCTTAAAACACTGTTGTTTAACTGATTCTTCTTCTCCTTGCCCGGCCCCTACTGACTTCTGTTTGCTCTACTTGTAACTCGTGCCTAGATGCCTATGGGCTATGAGCGCTGCTTTAAATGTACAAATAAATAAATAAATACATGTAGACAGAAATGTGGAAACAACATTTTTTCACTAAATATATGTAAATAGAGTAACTTTAGATTAAATGAATATGGGTTGTCATGTCTTATTAGAAACTTGTCTTCTTGAGGCTACACCCCACCTACCTTTCACTATCCATCTAGCTTTGAAAAGATTTAAAAACTGGTGAGAAGTCAAAAATTCTAATCAAATATTGAAACTTAACGTCAGACCCATTTTCATTAGTTGACTTATAATATGTATTTATTTGAACATGTATATATGTGCGTAAAAACCATGGGTGTCAAACCGCTGGTTACAATGAAGTCTATGTCAGATAGGTGGTGGGGGTGGGGTGGGCAGTAGGGATAAAGGCAAATGAGATTATGTCCCAAATTGTGCACAGAGGATCACAGCCTTGATGATCAAGTCGCTCAAGTAAGGAAATACCCCTTAGCCTTTGGATTAACAAACAAGGTGAACACAGATCTCAAAAAAGGTTTGTCTGCTGACCTATCTCTAAACTGCCATTTCTGAGCAAGATCCAAATGGAATAAATTGAATCTTTTCAAATGTATCATAATTGATATTTTGGCCTTACGTTTACAAGGGTCTATAATGTGAGTTTGGAGACCTAACATCCAAGTTAATATTACATATTGTCTAAACATAAATAAGTCCAAGAAGGACATGCTAATGCTTAGAGATGTAACAGAGTTATCTTACTATTCTCTTTGCCAGTAGCACAAACCAACAATAAAGCATGACCCTTGCGGTTAATGCTCACTGAGAACATACAATCACCCCTCAGTAGATGCTAGTGCAACGGGAATGGCTTTTTAGCACACTATATTACGCTTTTTAACTTAAAATATTTAAGAATGATTCCCCACTCTGCATTCAGAACAACACATGGATTGTGTACTATCAATGGTATTGGCAAAACTAAGATCATACACGCTGGCCATTCCAAAAATCTACTGTGTATTCTAAAGTAGATGTATAAGAGTGTCAAGGGTTTTGACCCATGTTGAATCAATAGACTGGGCAGATGTGGGGATGAGCTGTCGCCGCCCATTATTCTATCCCAGAACAAACTAAATCAATAGACTGGGTGGATGTGGGGATGAGCTGTCGCCGTCCACATTCACGCCAGAATCCAGGAGAACTGCGCAGTTCGCGCACACCAAAATGGTCACCTAATCTGCCACCCACCAGTGCAAAGAAAGGTGATTCTGTTCAAAATCCGTTTTTTTATGTCAAAAAGTTGCTAAAATCATGGGCACAAGACCACTCTAAAGATACAACCTTCTTGTGGGGGGTTCCACATAACCACTCTACTGTAAGGATACCATCAAAACAATGTTAAGCAAGGGTCCTATACTATCAAGCAAAAGACCACTCTATTGAAATGCATTAATTCAAGACAGATCCCAAAAATGGGTGCAGTACCAGCTTTGTCCACAAACCGGCGCTAGCGGTCTAAACTCTGACAGGGAAACTGTATTTAGGAGTTGCAAGAGGGGCAGGGACTTCAAAGCCTGTTGGTTAATTAAAAATCTTAGCCACCTGCTGTTCCCAGAGGCCTAGAGGCTGGGAAACCTTCACACCCCAGAGGCCCACTCCAGGAGGCAGGTTATCACATGGCCCTTCTGAATGAGAGGGAGGGGGTTTCCCCTTCAGCCTGGAGGAGAGAGACAATAGCCCCTTTCAGTTGAATGGGGTATGTTAATTTTGAATGTTGACTGTAAACAGAGAGCTGCCTGTGAGCAGAGACATGTGATCCCTGACCCACCCAGCTTCAAGGGGCGGGCCAGACTTGAGTGTGGATTCCTATCGCAGCAAATATATATTTTATAGAAACATTTATAACTTATTGTACCCAAATGACAGGAATGTACAACTTTGAGATTCTTAGTATGAAAAATGCCCTCACGATTTGAGTCCAAACTCCAATTTCTACGGTGTTCTAGGGCGAAACCCCGCTATTTATTGATATTACAGACACCGGGTTTATGCTAGAAACCTAGTAAATAGCTGGAATGTGTGTAGAAGGAGGGTGTAGATTGGTGTAATTTATTATACAGATTTAACATTGGTAAACCAATTAAAAACGAAATTAAGTTGTCATTTTTTAATGCAAGCCCCCAGGAAGATCAGAGTCGGACAAGCATGGACCATAAGGAATATATAATGTGTACATGTAATTTCAACAAATTGTGTATCTGGGAAATATGTATTTGGATCAGAAATAGATTTGTGTGCACATTGACAAGGGGAGTGTCTTTCTGTAAGCCATAAAGATGACACACAACCCAGCTCCCCAATCAAGGGAGAGGGGAGAACTGGGCCAATGACAAGTGAGAGGGGCAGGCTTAGCTAGGCCCAGGCACACACCCATTTTCAAAACACATAAAAAGGAACATTGAAACCCAGGTAGGGACATTCACTTTCCACTTTCTTGCGGGACGCTTTGCCGGGAGACTTCAGACTTCACACCCAGAGATCCAGACTTCAAATCCATCAATCTCCAGAGACCAGAAATTAACTCAAGAATTTGTAGCAGAGAGGCCTGAATCCACAAGCTGAATCCTCTTCAGCAGGCATCAAAACCAACCAAACTATTCAACAGCCGGGTGAGCTGTTTGAAATCTTTGCCAAGAACTTTTGCAAGAACCTGTAGCAGTATCCAGAAAGCAGTGCTGTAACCGGAACCAGAGAGAACCAGAGACCAGACGCTGTGAGCAAAACCGCCAGAAGTCCTGTTCAACCTGTTGACCAGATCCGTGACGAGGCCCATTCCTGTCCAAAATCTAGTGTGAGTACCCAACTAGCACTGTGCCAAAACCAATCTCTTAGTGTAAAATAATCTAATTAAAACTATTTTAACCTATTTAGAACTACCTCATAGGAATCGTGTGTGTCATTCTGTCCTTTTTAAAGCTGAAAACTGTCACCTGTCATTTTGAACTTTTAAATTTCAAATCCAAAAAACTACCTTCACAAAATCGTCCCTATCGCTGGAACCGTTTGTGCTAGGAGCGACATTTATCTATATCTTAAAGCTAAGATTCTAGGCTTCCCAACAGACCTAGAACCGACTTGCTACTCCTTATAGGGCCTCCGTAATTACGCTCGACGTACGCGATTAAATTTGCCGCGATTTGACATTTTGCACAATTTCAGCCAAGTGTAAAAATCAGCAGCTCCTTGCTTTCCTTTGCTAACATTCATTTTAACCTGCTAGTTATTCATAGAGCATTGCTAAAGTGAGCCTGAACTAATATAAACTAGATATCACCCACCCTGAACCTCTAGAGGGAATTAAAAGCATTTTTAGCACATTTCTCACTTCATTGTCATCACATTCAAAGCATTTTGGGCCTGTGTTTTAAAATCATACCTGTTTTTCTCCAAGCTTGCTAGGGGGGACTGAATTTCATATTGTATTTGATTGCATTCCTGAGAACTGTGTGCTCTCCTTGCCATCTCCTTATATTGCATAAAGGGGGGAGTGAATTGTCATGGAAAAGTGATTACATTGTCTTTTGTTGAAGCCATATCCAGTTATTTTCTGTACTGCATTTCATTCATCATTGCATTGTCCTTGAAGCCATAAAGGCATTCTCTACCACCTTATTTTTCTTTTCCTATTCATAAGTAACCAAGAACTGTGCTACTGTAGGATTACCTATTGCTGATTACTGCTCATATTCACAAGTGTGCTATCCATTATCAATGTATTTATAGAAGTGTGATATATGGGATACATTACTCACCGTAATCGTATTTCTGATGCTTGTACCTGCTTAGATTCACATGCTGTGCATAGGCCAACATCTAGTGGAAGCTGCAGAGTATTACAGTTTGTTTTTCGAAACTCAAAAATGGCCGTCGACACAGGGCGTGCCAGTAATACTATCCCTATTGTGACGTCCACTGTACCCAAGATCCCTCACGCGTCAAGGATCCTCAGATTGTATTTTTTCTGACATGAGGTAGCATGAGGAGTAGCGTGAGTACAGATAATCCAAGCAGATAGACAGAAAGGTAAGACTACAAGCAATCATGCGCCTTCTCTCAGAGGGGAGGAAGGTTGGGTCGCATGTGAATCTAAGCAGATACAAGCATCAGAAATACGATTACGGTGAGTAATGTATCCCTTCTGAGGCTTGTGGGATCTGCTTAGATCACATGCTGTGCATAGATTAGCGAGCAGTACCTGAAGAAGGAGGTGGGATGTGAGAAGGGTCATGAGCAAATAAGTGTCTTAGAACCGCTTGTCCCACTTGTGTATCTGCCTTGGAATGGGTGTCAATGCAGTAATGCTGAGTAAAAGTGTGAATAGAGCTCCAAGTAGCTGCTTTGCAAATGGTGTCAAGGGGTACATTTGAAATGAAAGCCAGAGTGGCCCCAATGCCTCTAGTAGAGTGGGCTCTTGGCGTGAAAGGCAGAGTTCTTTCAGAAAGTGAGTAACACAGCTGGATACAGTTAATAATTCACTTCGAGATGGCACCTTTAGAGACACGATCTCCCTCTCTGCCTGTAGCTATGGAGACAAACAGTTGATCTGTTTTTCTTAGCGGTCTGGTTTTATTTACATAGTAGAGGACCGCCCTACGCACATCTAGGGAGTGTAGTTTCACCTCAGCCGAGCTTTGCGCATCCTGGAAGAAAGCCGGAAGCTCGATGGACTGGTTTACATGGAATTTTGATATAAATTTAGGTGAGAACCTAGGGTGTGTGCGCAAAACCAGTTTGTCTTTATGGACAGTAAAGAAGGGTTCCTGCACTGACAGAGCCTGAATTTCACTGACCCTTCTTATAGAAGTAATAGCTACTAAGAAGGCCGTTTTATAAGTCAGGTGTCTGAGACTGCTTTTATGCATGGGTTCGAAAGGGGGGCCCATTAGCTTGGCTAGCACCACATTAAGGTCCCACCCTGGTGGTGGGTTTGGAATAGGAGGGTGAAGTCTCTTTACTCCTTCCATGAAGGCTTTAACTACTGGTACTTTCCACCACGAAACCTTGCTATGGGAAGTGGTGTAAGCTGACAGGGCTGCCAGGTGTACTTTCAGTGTGTTAAAAACCAATCCTGCATCCAGCAGGTGGAGCATGTATTTAACAATAGTGGAAGGAGTGCAATCAACCGGGTTGATTGATCTACTCTGGCACCAGATAACGAACCTCTTCCACTTGTCAAAGTAACAGTGCCTTGTGTTTGGTTTCCTAGATTCCTTTAGGATGTCCATACACCTCTGTGACAAATTGAGATGTCCAAACTCTATGACCTCAGGAGCCATGCTGCCAGGTTCATTGAGTTGGGTTGCTGGTGCACTGTTTGACCTTGGTGCTGGGACAGTAGGTTGTACCAGGCTGGAAGTTTGACGGGCTCGCACACCGCCATCCTGCGTAGGTGTGGGAACCACGGTTGTCTTGCCCACATGGGAGCAACTAGGACGAGCGTCATCGACTCTCTGTTCATCTTGTTCAACACTTTCCTGATGAGATGAGTTGGTGGAAAAGCGTACACAAACATCCCTGACCAGTTCATCCACAGGGCGTTCCCCTGGGAGTCTGGTTGGGGGAACCTGGATGCAAATCCTGGGCATTGTCTGTTTTCGCTTGTGGCGAATAAGTCTATAATGGGGAAACCCCACTGAGAGAAGATATCTTCTACGACCTCTCTGTGTAGAACCCATTTGTGTTCCTCTGGGAGGGAGTCTCTGCTCAGAACATCCGCTAGGGAATTGAGCTCCCCTGGAACATGTTGTGATGACAGGAAGATGTTCCGTCTGAGAGATTTTCTGGGCAAGCTTGGACAATTTGGCGAGCGAGTCCCTCCTTGCTTGTTCAAGGTAGAACATGGCTGTTGTGCTGTCCGTCCGGATTTGCACTGACAGGTTTAGTAGGTGGGGCTCGAACACCTGAAGCACTCTGAATACTGCCAGAAGCTCTAGCAGGTTGATGTGGTTCTTGGCCACTGAGTGAGACCAGAGGCCCTGAGCTGTGTGGTGGAGATGGTGAGCTCCCCACCCCGTCAGGCATGCATCTGTAGTGACTATTGCCTGTACCTCTGGATCGTAAAAAGGTTTCCCCTGTGCGAGATTCTCTCTTGTCCACCAGTGAAGGCTTTGTACCAGTGTTGGTGAAACGACCACTAGATCGTCCCACTGACCACTTGCCTGAGACCACTGTTTCGCCAACCATTCCTGCATGGGACGCATGCGCAGGGACCAGGTAAATACAAGACGCCATCATGCCCAGTAAACGCATTGCTTTGCGTAGCGTTATTTGTTGACCGGACTGATAATACGGAATTTGCAGTAGTATATTCTGAATTCTTTCTGCTGAAGGAAAGGTCAACCCCTCTTGGGTATCTAGGATTGCTCCTAGGAATTGTTTTGAGGTGCTTGGCACTAGGCTTGACTTTTTCTCGTTGATTGAGAAGCCTAACTCGTGAAGGAGGTCGATAGTCCTTTGAATGTTTGTCCTGCAAATTCCTGGGGTTATGAGCCAGTCGTCCAGATAAGGGTACACTGGGATTGCCTCCCTGCGTAGGTGTGCAGCCGCCACCGCCAGTACCTTGGTGAATACCCTTGGTGCTGAAGCTATCCCGAAGGGCAGTACCTTGAATTGGTAGTGTCGACTGTCCACCTTGAAGCACAAATACTTTCTGTGCGCTGGGAACATGGAAATATGAAAATAAGCATCTTTCATATCCAAGGTTGCCATGTAATCCCCCTTTTTTAGGAGGGGGATTACCTCTTGTTGCGTGGTCATACGAAATTTTTGGGGCTTGACATACTTGTTGGCAGGCCGTAAGTCCAATACTGGGCGCATTGTCAAATCTTTCTTTGGCACAAGGAAGTAAGTTGAATAAATATCCTTGTTTACCTGGTGTCCCGGGACGAGTTCTATTACGTCCTTTTCTAGCAGAATGGCGATCTCCTCGAGGAGAATCTTCGTGTACTCTTTGTCGTGGAGGATGGTTCCGGGGACGCTGCAGTAGTTCTATACAATATCCTGTGGGTACTGTTGACAGCACCCATCTGTCTGATGTGATCCCTTCCCAAGCCTGGGTGAAGTTGGAAATGCGTCCCCCTACTGGGGTTGCGTGAGAAGGGACCCTGAACTGAGCGTCACTGCTTTGATGGAGGTGTGCCACCTCCCTTGTTGGGGCTGCCTCTGCCTTTACCACAACCTCTCCTATTACCCCTGCCGTAACCCTGGGTAGACTGTTGGTTGTAGTTCCACTGTGTACCCTGCCCCTGGGAATAGGTAGATCCTCTCTGGGAATTTTGGCCGCGTGGGTGACGAAAATTACTATTCCCTCTCTGCTTAGGGGGTTTATTGGTTAACTGGCCAAGGGACTTGAGTGTTTCGTATTCATCCTTGGCATTCTTCAGTGCGTCTTCGACCGCCTTACCAAACAACATATCGGTTTCCACCGGTTTGTCCAACAATGATGCCTGGGTTTCTGCCTTAAAACCAGACTGCCGTAACCACGCATGTATTTTGATAACAGTGCCTTCCGCTATCAATTGGCCTGCGTTGTCCACGGCGTCGAAGGTTGCTTTCAAAATGCAACCAGACACGGCTCTACCCTCTGCGGAAATCCGAGCTGACTGGCCCTTTAAAGGTTGAGGAGCAAAGGCTATGAGTGCCGCGACTTCTTCCCACTGATGGCAGTTGTAGCTGGCCAACAGGGTGGTGGAGTTTGCAATCCTTGCTTGATAGGCGGACGTTGAGGTTACTTTCCTGCCGAAACCGTATCGTTTTTTGCTCTCCTTGTCGGGAGGAGCTTCGGACGATGACAAGGGTGTTCCAGCCCTCTTACGAGTGTTGGTGATAACTAGGGAGTCTGGCTTCAGATGTCCTCTTATATAGAGAGGGTCAGACTGGGCCGCCCTGAAAAGTTTTTCAACCCTGGGATTGACTGCTCTGGTGAGGTTCGGGTTCACCAGGGACGGATCTATTCTCCGCTGAATGGACTTCAGGATAGGGATGGTCTGGGCAACAGGCCTCCTTTCTCCCACTAACTCTTCTACGAAGTCCCTCTCCTCCTGGACACCGTGGGTGTCAATGTGGAAATGTTCTGCTGCGCGTGCGAGAACCTCGTTTAGGAGGGGTTGGTTCTCTACCTGGGAATCTACTCTGTATGTTTCCGGGTCCTTCTCTTCCTCTTCCTGGTCCTCATCATCCGTCCCGGTTTGCTCTTCTACCATACCAAATTCCTGGTCCTCACCAAAGGAAGCCTCTCCTTGATACAGTGAGTATGGTCTTGCGTATGGTTGTACCTCGAAGGGTTCTGACCTCATCTGTGTTTCAAACCGGGGCTTTTTACTCGGGGGGATAGGATCACTAGAGCCTGAGGGTGTCGCCCCTTGTGGATCATACAAGAGGAAATGTTCTGGATTTTTATCATAAAAATCAGCCAAAGAAGACATTCTTGACATGACCCTATCTATGTCTTCACTGGACCATTTTTTGGAACTGGGAATGACTCTCTCAGCAAGTCTATGGGATTTATCTTGAGTAGCTTTGCTGGTTTTAGACATATCAGCAGACCTGGTTTTGTCTGTCTGTTTAGGGGGAGTGGTGTGTTTCACAGGTGTGGAAGAGTGCAAAGGTTGTTTCTTCTGCTGTTTTCCCCCCTCCCTGTGAGTGGAAAAATGTTTTCCCTGTCCTTTAGTGGCTCAGGAGGTTTTCGACGACTGGCGTCGAGGATCGGGGGTGGTATCCCTGTCCTTCGAGCGTGGGGCCTCCCTGATTTTAACAGCGGGCTCCGACTCCTGAAGCGCGGCCTGGGGGCAGAAGTCGTCTTCCGACGATCGAACTTCTGTTAGCCTAGGGAGCGAGGCACTCTTGGCAAGAGTGGATGATTGCCTGGAGTCATGTGGCGATCTTGATCGAGAGCGCCCAGAGGACACCGAATCGGACCATTCTGTTTGTGCCTCTTTCCGAGAACTCGATGACGTCGAGTCTCCGTTGGACTTCGTGTGTTTAGTGTGTGTAGTATGTGAAGCGCTTGTGTCGCCGGGGCTCTTCCCCATAGCCGCCCTGCCGGACGACCTTCCGAGGTCGGGGACCTGCGCTCGGCTGTCTTTCGACGCCGTAATGCCCTTGCCGTCTGAAAGTACGGCGTCGCTGAAGGCGCCCTCCGCTGCCATGGCCGCCTGCCTGGCGTGGTGGGCCCAACGCTTCGTCGAACGGTCCTTAAGTGTCTTAGGTTTAAACCTACTACACGCTCTGCAGTTTGCTTCGGGGTGGTCCCTCGGCAAGCAGAGATTGCACGTGGCGTGCCTGTCGACCCAAGGGTATTTGCGATTGCACTTGGGGCAGAATTGAAAAGGGGTACCCACCATACGCACCTTGAGGCAGCGGGCTGTTAAGTGTAGGAAATGTATAAGGTGTACCTATATACCAAGAGTGTAGAGTATGTACCACCCCCCACTCTCCCTACTTGTAGGGCCGAGGCCAGAGGCCTTCCAAGGCACGGGCCGTCCGAGGCCCAAATCCGTCGTGCAGCAGCCGACGGTCGATTTCTTCTCCAGCCGGCGTCGAGTGTCGAAGTTTGACGTTGGGGTGGGGAAGGATGTCAATAGATTATTATTTTAAATTTTTAGTAAAAGTATGGCTAAGGCCAGGGGACTCCGCAAAATGCTTCCGACCAGTATGGCGAAAAAAAACAATCTGAGGATCCTAGACGCGTGAGGGATCTTGGGTACAGTGGACGTCACACTAGCGATAGTATTACTGGCACGCCCTGTGTCGACGCCCATTTTCGAGTTTCAAAAAACAAACTGTAATACTCCGCAGCTTCCACTAGATGTCGGCCTATGCACAGCATGTGATCTAAGCAGATCCCACAAGCCTCAGAAATATATATATTGTTTAATTTTTCAAATAAACCTTTTAAATTTGCAAAACAAATCTACTTCTTGGCTCAGTGGGGTCAGGGGGATTCTAAGAGAGGGGTGTTATACAAGGGTTCATCATCCAGATTATAACTTGCCATAAAAATATATAAATAAGGGCTTCCCTTGGGCATCCCAGACAAGGCACTGACTTAGTGGGATTGCTTGATTGGAGTCACTTATAAGAGGCAGTAAGATTACCATTGAACCTGAAGAAGATTAATTATATTGCATTGCTCCTGACGTCATTCCATAGGCTCACACTGGAAGCCAGTGACTTACTAAGGATACTACCTACCATGCACAGAGTCGTACGTGGCAAAACCTAAATCCTCAACAGCCTCACAATTTATTAAAACCCTGATGGAATATGGCTGTGGTGCGTCACTTTCACTGCACAGACCAAGCTCAAAAGAATCACATGTGGGTATAAAACAAAGCAGGAATCATATTCGAGGATTCAGCATAATATTGGGTAGTTAAAGGGATCAAGAGTTAGACTAGGACATAGTGACATGTTTGTTGTTTGCTATAGACTTTAATTTCTCAAAAGAATAAGCGGGTTGGGGGAATTCCGATCTCTGGCTAACCTAGGTGGGGTTTCCCTGCCTCAACAAAACTAGGGAATGTCTGCGTCAGGATGTTAAACAAAAGAGGGTTTTCCGCCCTGTCTCTAAAAACCTTAATGTGACCCTTACATTCTAAACTTTATGCGCACAAGGGATTATCTATAGACTATGCATTTGTAGCCTTCTTTCAGCGCTTAAAGTGCAGAAAAGAAAGAAAGCTCCACCAGGAAAAGGGATCCTCCCTTCCTCTATGTTTCTTCCTATCCTTCTGTATCTATCTGGTGCCTCTGAATAAAGTTCTGCAAAGTTTCAGTATTCAACAAAAGTGGAGCTCCTTCTCCATGCTTCTCTTCCCTTTGTAAGTCTTTGGTTTACAAGTTCACCATCTTTCTTCACGCTTTTTAAGGAATAATCCCTCTTTTCCCTTGTATTCCTTCAACCTTCAATGCTTCAAGTATTCACAATCTGAAAAGATATGGATCTTTCTATGAGCTTCCTTTACACATATTGCGCAATACTTCACATCTTCAAGGGGACTGGCCTTCCCTTGCATCTCACTTTAAATAAAACAATACCTTTTCATTGTTCCAGTTCGTCACACTGTGTATTTTCCACTTGCTTTCTGGGGGTATTGCTCTACCCTTCTCAACCGATTGCTCCTCTTTATGTGGTGTACTCTCCTGCCAGGGTATTTACTCCTTTCTCAGATTCCAAGATCCCTTTTATGTATTGGTTTGACACTTTTCCCAACTTCAGGTTCACTTCCCTTCTGACTCCTGGTTTACCTTCCTGTCAGGATGTCAAACTGTTTCATAAAGTTCACCTCTGGTTTTACTCTCCTGCCAAGATTTCACACTGTTTCACAAAGTTCACTTCTCCTGGTTTACTCTCCTGTTAGGATGCCATACTGTTTCTCAAAGGTCACTTCTCCTGAGGTTTTGAGCCCCAGACTCACTATTTGCTTGTTTCACTAACCTGCCAGGGGTGTACCCTTCTCCAACTACTTTTTTTGTCATCCATAAAATAATATTTTCTAAATATTGGGTCACCGACAATTTCTCATTACAGTTTGTTTCTGCTTTCACTTCTTCCTTCAGATATGGGGTCCACGGCCGTTTTCCAGCACTGTTCGTGCTCACACCAATTACTGTTTTGAAACGTTGGGTCACTGAACCTTTTCTAACATTGCTTGTATCCGTATCAGCCTCTTCCATGGGGATACTTACCAGGGCACAGCATTCACCTACACTCTCTCCAGTAACCCGTTCGCTTTCTATGTGCTTTGGTGTTCCTCGTATCTTCCCTTATTTGATCTGCCGACTCAGCGTGCTTCCTGTGAGCTGGTAAGCATTTGCTTTGCCCTCCTCTAGTGCGCACGGCTCTCGCTGCTTTGGGCCCTCAAGTGGTAAGCTTTGTTTGGTTCGCCTCTCCTGCATGCCTTTCGTGTCAGCTTCAGAGCTGCTTCTGACGGTCTGATTGTCCTCAGCATTCTGACCGGCATCAGAACAAGTCACCGACAGAGCCAGCCTTTGACTCTCTCCCTTCTGGTGTTCTCTCAGCAGTGTCAAATTTAAACTTCCTGGCACGGTGTAAATCCTTCCAAAGACTAGAATGCAGCATTAGTTTATCACTATTGGCCATCTTCATTACTCCATCCCTCTGCCTCATCTTAGTACAGAAAGGGGGGGGGGGCACTTAAGGTGTTTGACTGCAGTAAGGTGGGATTTCTTCATCTATACCACAACCATCCATCAATGTATATTGCAGAGGCATATACGTGTCATTGGGATTTGTGATTGAAAGACTATTTTCATCCAGTATTATTCTGTCTCTCTTCATTTTGTCTTCCCGTAAATGGTCCTCCCACAGATAGCCACCTCTGGGGTCAGAGTCAGGTAACCCCTGCCTTTCCCTGGCCATGTATGGGAAACTTCCCTCCAGAGAATCAGTGACAATAGTGCTAGAAATGTCATAGTAGTTAGATGTCGCAGAGAAGAGCCAACTGGAAAATGGTGAGGGTTAAAGAAACTAGGGCCCTGAAAAAAGGCAGGCTGCTGGCATCACCCACAGACTCCTATGCAATCCTTACTACCCTACTGGGGACGTGGAGGCTCCTGCAAGACAAGGAAACACCATTTGTTTTGATTTATTTTTATTTTCAGCAGGTTTAGACTGAAACGAAAAGCAATGTCACACTATCAGAAAGGTCTTGGGGAGCATTGGGGGCAGAGAGGGGCACTGAAGATCTTTGGAGGTCGTACAGGGGGCCGGTTTTCATCCGCAAAATCAATTAGGAATTATTCGATTGTCATAAACCTATGCCTCTGTAACACTCACATATTCATGTATGAGTTTGGGGTAAGTTTGCTCTGCCTTTCTAAGGGTCCTCCAGAAATGTTGGACCTTTGGGAAGAGCATAAACTATTCTTTATTCAGACACACCTTTAGAGATATCCACAAAACGAACCCGCTAGTAAGCAGATGCTGAGCTCCTACTTTAATTTGGCACTCCAAAACCAGATTTCACTGTAGTTGGCTGAATATTACTTATGGAACACAAACTGATCATTGAACTGACACTCAAAACAATAGGGCAAAACAAGCCATATTGAATGAAATTAAAGGTGTCCGCCTCAACATTCACTTGAAATAATGCAATAAAATGGCTGCTGGAAGTGCTTAAGCAAAACAAAAATTGCATAAATGAAAAATACATTTCAACACAATCTAGACAAAATAATGTTTTGCCAAGCATAACACATTAAGATAATTAAGTGGGGGCAGTAGGTTTATATGCCTATGCCTGCTTCCATGTTCTTTTAGTGAAACATTACTGTATTCAATTTTGCCTTTGTCTTTGAAGATATCTGGCAATTCCATGCCAGGCTGCAATTCTTTCCAAGCAACCTGGTGCTAATGGTACCACTGGCCACAGACACTCCACTTTGCCAACTTCCTTTCAAATAAAGGATGCTTTAGACATGTCTGGCTTTCACAAGAGGTGTCCTTGTGTATCAGTTGGATGGAGTGTTGAATTAGGATGTACCTTCTCCTTGGTGTTTCCTTTCAACATTGTGGACCACAGGTGACTGCTACTGGCTGTCAATTCATGAGGTGGAAAGGCATGGGGAGGATGAACTCAGAAGGATGAGGTTTACCAGAAACTTCCAGTGCCATCACTATATATTTGTGCCACTAAGTACACTTTATTTTGCCAGAGTCTTCCAAATCAGTAGAGTGGTACATTCTGGGAGGCCACCATGTTCTGGTGTACAGAGGGAGACACTAATGACTAGTCAAACTATGAAATGTCCTTCGCTAGCAAGGAAAGATGGAGCTAGTTCTCTGCAATCACAGTTCCCAATGTAGTTCTATTCAGAATCATTTTAAGAGTCTGACAAGGGTTTTCAAAGGCAACAGGCAGTTTCTAATTGTTGCAAAGTTAGATAACAATTGAAGACATTTTATTAGCAGAGCAACCCAATCCAACAGGCCTACACGCTCAACAAACATGCACCTACTAGCCACACCCAGATTCGAACTCCAGAAAGCAGGAGACAGTAGCTTCCCTACAATAGCCGGTAAACATTCAAACACCCTACTAGCCATACTGAGGGCAGAAGACTCTTTCTGGACCTTCTGTAAACAACTGAAAACCCACCTCTTTACACAAGGAATATTCAACTAACTCATGTCCTCCAGCCAGTAAGTCTACACATCATCCATTCACTAGTCTGTCTGATCTGTTTACACATAACTATTTAAATAACTGTATTGTCATGCGTCTGTATGCAATGTTCATATGCAACTATGTAAAGTACTGAATTACCATGTAAACAACTGTATTGTCAAGGGTAAATACGCAACAACAAAAAATTACTTCTCATGTAAGAAAAGCACCCAGAGGCCCACGGGTTAGGCGCGCTATACAAATGACAAAATAAATAAATGAAATCCAGACACCCAAGGGGAGCCCAGGCAGCACTCCTTGTCTACTTCACTCGGGGTCCACGTAGAGGTTCCTGAACTTGCTGAGCCCCCTTGCTTTTAACATGGTTCCACTGAAGAATATTCAGAGGTTTCAGCTGCAGAGGTCACTTTTGTTGTTGGGTATTTTCATCTGGCTAGTTTGCGGTTCCGTGTGCTGATGGACCCGTTCTGGACACAAAACCTTGGCTGGACTGAAGAACAGACCACCACTCCACAGACAAACACAGAGGGCTCCCATGGCATGACACAGGTGGCAAACACAAATGGCCACTCCAAAGAAACGGTGGACATTGACCCTTGTGTTGGAAACAAACTGCTCCCACTAGGCCTGTCATCATTGTAGACAGCTGCAACTGAAGAGGGTGCTTCTTTTTTAGTAAGTCGAGGATCTGTTGAGTCATAAGGCTGCACTCAGGACGACGATCTACGCAGTGATTTAGCCCAAATTGAAACTGCTCAGTCCACAGGATGGTTAGGGATACTTCTGGAGGTTGACATGGGTATAATATGTAAGCAGGGGTTGAGACAGGTGTTCCAACCAGTACAATGATGGGTTGAAGCACTAATGAAGGTCTTCAGGAGATCAGCAAAGGAGCAGGGCTTTGCAGGTACAGTTGAAAGAAATGCTGCTGGAATGCTTTTAACAGCGAATTCCAGTATTCAATAGGATTCTACACTTCATAGGGGTCTTGGCTTCAACGATTTTTTGAATAACTGTATGAGTCACACTTTCAACCCAGATTTTAGCTGGAGTCACCACCAAGCCCACTAATGGTAAGGATCTGCAACATTCAAACTGCCAGAGGCTGACCAATCCTGGACAGCGTCAGGCCAACTTCTGCCCACAACAAAAAACTGTGGTATGGATGTGAAGATGGACCAGACTGTCCAAGCCCCCACTTCCGGACAAACACACAGTCCACCACTTTCTGCCTTGCCCAGGAAATGGCTTTCCATGTATAGCAATTCAGACTCTTCCAGAGAAGGACGAAGGCCAAACCAAAAATGACAATAGGACCAGCAACCTGACCTCCAAAAGGCAGAACAGCTTCTAAACAGGAGCAATGATTGTGTGTCCAATTGATGTCTATGGAGTCTAAGCAGCAAAAAGAAAATAACTTCCAACAAGTGTCAACAATGTTCCTCTGTACTTACCCTGAATTTGGTGGTGGAACAGGATTTGGAGTTGGGATGTGGAGATGTAACACATCCTATTTCATATGGTTGTAGGTGTAGTCATGGAAGCCTATTGCTGCTGGAGTTCATTTCCACTCTTCAACCACTCAACCTAATGCATTAAGTATCCTTTGAGGGAGAATGCTGGGGCATCCTGGTCACGGCTGATGGATCATGGCTGCATGGTTCAAATAAGTGTTAGGAGGTTGGTGTTAGAAAAGATTTCTCTAGCAGCACATTTTTCTCCACAGTTCATGGACCCGCACACTTTTGGCATTTGTTTCTTTATCCTGACTTGACTTTTTACAGTGGAGCACAGCCTTCAGCTACTCTCCACTGGCTTTTGGTCACTGTTATGGGGAAACTGACACATCCTTCAGGCTGTCAGTACTGAGAAACGTTGTTTTTCTTCATTTGTTGACTTTGCCGTAACATTTTATCATTGCGCAAAGTACCTTACAGTACTGTATAATAGGGCCTTTGTGTTGTATGGCCTTAGATACCCTCTAAGGAATTTTTTGATGATTGCACAATGTGCCTCGGAACAGACTGGTGGCAGCAGTATCTTTTTCTTTTGTTTGTATAACGTTTGACCGGGCCTTACCACACCTGGCTCCCTAATGTGGCTAGTGTCTAGTGTCTATCATGGCCACTCCATGAGGTGTGTTCCTTTGGCCAGTTTATCCCTTTGCCTTCTCTGTGCCCTTCCAATACTGGGGTTTTGTTTTTTGGGCATGCAGTTGCCCTCAAAAGCTGCTTCTTTCGTGGGCCCCTGCAGGTCACATGTGTAGGCACCCAATAGGTGGGCTGGGACTGTCTGGCCCCAGTCCACACTACTGATGCCAGGGTCTCTGGTGTACATAAGAGCATGAGGACCTCAGTGGTCCCCGATTGGACCACTGCTTTTGTGCATGCATGGAGCAGATCTTGCCTTCGGTGGGCTGGGTGTGGGTACTCACCTGACTGTGAATAAGAGGAACAGTTCAGCATTAATTCTAGCAGATTTGAAGAAGTAACCACATATCCTGTGGATCTCAGCAGAACAAAGGATGATCCTGAGATGAATTTGAAGAGGTCTGACATCCAAATCCCCTTGTTGTCCCGGTGGAGCCCTGCTCTGAACCTGATCTCATAAGACCTGTGAAGGTGCTTCGAACCCTTGGAGGGGTGGGACCAATCACTCCCAATGTCTCCTGGTAACCCTGCAAGTGAGTCTGTTTGAAAGTGTCCCTGAGCCATCCAAGGACCTGTACAGCTCAAAAAAAGTTTGTCGTGCAGGACCGTTGACATTTGAGTTTCGACCGGAGACTTTG
Source organism: Ambystoma mexicanum (assembly GCF_040938575.1). Lineage (NCBI taxonomy): Eukaryota > Metazoa > Chordata > Amphibia > Caudata > Ambystomatidae > Ambystoma > Ambystoma mexicanum. Next base: position 387,398,045 of record NC_090930.1, on the reverse strand, counting down.
GCTAATCCAAGCTTCTGCTACAAAGCACCTTTTGGCAGAATTCTGTCATTCTGTCATCCCAGCACCTTTGGGCCATGGGATAGAAGGCTGCGTCATACCACGAGAGTTGGGTCCCCTTACGTCGCTGTGCTACGATGATGTCCCTGATGGCAGCTTTCCCGCATTTCTTCGAGTGCCCTAGAGCTGCTGCATGTGTGTTTTCTTCAATCTTCATCGGAATCAAGAGTAACAGCTCCTGTCCCATACCAGACATGTATCTGCACCCTAGAAGCTGACTGGAAGGTGGGAAATTGTACCTCTGATGACCAACTCTAGACATGCTAAAACATGCTAAGTCTGGACCAAAACAGAGATAATTGTGGTGAGTAGTGAAGTCACTTAGCGGTGGCCCGTTGTTCATCCAAACGCGTTTATACATTGAAGGTTATTTTTGGTCTTCCTTCTGGCTTGGGTTGTGTGCACTGCATAAAGTCCTTCGAAAGTCAGGTACAACTTTGTTCATCCTAGCAGATCCTCACCTGACTTTTTGAACCCGTTTCACCCCTTCAGAATTCTTCCCCTAACTTTTTCCTCCTCTCTACGAAGAACTTGTGAATTTTACGTACGATTGTGCACTTTACGTGCACATTTAACATTGAGCACAAGGCTACATTCATCTTATGGCTGGACTTATATAGTTAGAGTTGCCATCTCTGAAGACTGTTAGTGCTACAAAAGTTATTCACCCTTTTTCCTTTGCAGGTATTGGTGGCGTTATTAACTTTCTCGCACTGGCTCCAGTGAGTGTATATATATATATATATATATACACAATGAAAAAACTTTGTTAAAAGGGACGTTATGGTTAAGTTGCGCTACTAAAAATCTATCAAATTCAGTAAAAAAACTTTGTTAAAGGGACATTATGGTTCAAAGTAAAACCGAAAAACCCCTGAAATGTGGCAGTTATGGTAAGATAAGCAACCATAACTCGCGCCACCGTGCACTGCTAACACTAACACCCAGGACATCAAAGATGACATCACAAATGTCATTGTTGACATCACTACGTATAACGGCAAATGGTACAATTCATTTTCCCACTCATTTACACGGCGCTAAGCATTTCAATTGATTTTAAATGTAAATCAAAACAACGCAGGGCAAAATAGGTTTGAATCCCGATCCTGTGCTTAGAAACCACTCACTGGTATAAGGGGTGACATAAAATAATAATAATATAATAGAAAGCCTATTGGTATTCAGAATTAAACATAGATATTTGATTATGTAAATGGCTGAATGTGGGTGAGAAATAGCAAGAATTATCAAGACATGTTTTCATTTTTGTAACAACGTTGCCTGTGATTGTGTATCATTGTGGCAACTGTTTAAGGACCACCTTTTCATTGATTTTATTTTAATTAAACAAAAATATCGATTCCTAAAGTAGCCTGTTTATTGTCCACAGATTTGTGGGATTGTATGTAAGGGAGCATTATAACTGGGTGCCTTCTTAGTGATAAAAACCAATACACAGCAATTGATACCTGTGACAGTGAATACCTAAAGGCAGGAAGCCATCTCTCTCTAAACGTCCTTACGTACTTCCTATAGTGTCCCTAATTTAGCCAGTCGATACTAATTCTATAGGGATATTAGGCTGTGCCTTACAGACACACTTACCAACTATCACACCCATGCCTTATAGACACACTTACCAACTATCACACCCATGTATTCCTCCCTCTTTCTCTACCTGATGTTCTTCTCTTGCTGCTCTTCTCCACCTCCACCCACCACTCACTCTTACTACTCACTGTGCCTTCCTCTTCTGCCCGTTTTCTCATACTCCTTCTAAAGCTCACCTTCAACCTTTGATGCAACAACTTTCTCCCCAATACTACTACTCTCCCTGCCACACCACCTTCTACTTAAACACCCTTATTTCACTCAAATACTCACTTACATGCACTCCCGCCCCTCCCGCTGCCAAGCACACGTGCCCCTCATTCATGCGCGCACACACTCAATGCTGTACCACTTGAACTCACTAGCCAATGCATCACCTTCTATATCAATCAACTTTACAGTACATTCCATTGTCTTTCCTTCTGTTGGTCTCCCGATCTGCTACTGCTACCTTCTCTGACCTCACCAGAGCAACCTACGCCTTTCTCTTTCCTGTAGATTCTTCTGACCTCCTCCCTACATCCTCATTGGTCCTGGCCAATTTGGTCCTGTCTTGTTCCCCACCCAGGTGGGAGATGCATTACAAAATGTTTAAATGGCGGGTCAAGCCCTGCCCCTTTTCTCCACGCCAGGCTGCTGGAATGGTGGCCTCCGCTGCACAGAATTCACGTACATGTTGGGGAACCAAGGAGTTGTTCCCCATGAGGAAAGTAAAGTCTTGTTGCGCAGCCACTGCTCTATTCCAAGCACTGGTGGTCTAGTTGACCTCACCCTAGACTCCTCAGGCTTTTTAGGGCTGGTGTGTGATGCACGGCTTATCGGACTGCCACCTAGGAGGTTACGTTCCTGTCTGTTCTTTTCCTTCCCATAGCACTGAAGGCAGAGCCTCTGGGAAAACAGGATCTCTCTGAAGGTTTTCTGTCTCCGCCAGAGCATTCAAAAGTCTCTGTGGGGACACTGATGGTGCTCCTCCCTGTGAGTATTCACCTTCCAATCTAATGGGTTTTCTGAAAAGAGAAGAGAACACTGCCAGCATTTTGGGTCATACGGTAGGGCTAATGCAAATCTGTGCATAAAACAAGTTGTTGCATGAAGAGGGGACAGGAGTTTGGGCCCTCCAATGGCCATCTTCCCCCTCTGGGTAGAACGGACACTGGATTTCTTTCTGGTAGGTCACCCATCTTAAGCTGAGAGGAGTTCCATCCCCTCTTGACAAGGTAAGGACACTCATAGTGCCAAACCTATAGCACTTTCAAACCATTTTCATTCCATGCAGGACAAACCAGAATAGAGACTGATCACTAAAGGTGATCACAGATATAAGAGTAATGCACACTACCTCTACTGAGGAACCAACCCGAGCTTACAGGCAATGGAAGTACAACAAAAACGACAACACAGTCTCCACAAAAATGGATCCAGCACCAACTCTCTGATGACAATAAATGCTGGTGGTAGCACCTGTCGAAAAGCAAATTACATCCATATGTTTATTAACTGCCCCCAAAGTCACTGCTTTTTGCAATTAACTGGATAGTCAGTAGCCTTTTTGTGGCTAAGGCTCTAATTATGTAGGGATGGAAAAGCATGTATCACAGATGGACAGTGGAAATATCAAAACTGTTGCAGAGTGAGAGGATGGTCTAGTGATCTGGAAATACATTTTGGAGTAATATGACTCAAAACACTGAAGGACCCAAGCTGGGACATGATCCTAGGTGGAGAGACGCTTCAATTAATTGTCCTTCATTCAACCTTTTCTCATCTCTTGCCTTTCTTATATTTCAAACCCATTTTCAGACCTGTCAGGTATCAAAGAATTATAGACAATCTCCTGGGAGTCAATGAAGTATTGACTAACAAACCGCGACAAGGGGGGGCCCTGCTCCAGGCAATGCACAAGTTAAGGACTGTCCCCGCTCTTCAGCAAGGACGGATTATGTAATGCACCTCCTTCATAGTAGATCCTGGTGTGACGGGTCAGGAGCTGTATAGGGAGATCAATAAGAGATATTGCTCAGTAGAGGTATTCTCATCGGAATTCTTAGCGCAAATAATGTTCTTCTATTTTTTCTCCCACTTAACACAAATTCACCTTAAGCTGCGTTTGACTAGCTCAAACCACTGTGGATGACAGTCACAGTCCACTCCATGTTCTCTTCACAGAGAATGATGGCCAACATTGGTTATAAAAAGGTCACTCTCAGGGAAGTTATAATACTAGCCCAACAGGTATATTCTTGAGAAATGTCCAGGTGTGAAATATGACATTAGAGTAGCACAGACTTTGTCAACAACTATAAATGGTTAAATACCTGTGAAAAGGTCCTGGAACGGTTCGCACCTTCTTATGCAACCAGTTGTGGGACACAGCATTGTCTGCATCCTCTTGTTTTATCCAAACAGAGGAGATTTTTTGGCACTCACATCTTATGCAGGCTGAGGATGTTATTATGTAATAACACGTCCGGTGACCATCTAAGAATCAGTTCAGAATGGCATGGGGGCAATTTAAGGATATGGGCACTTGTTCCAGTACTGCTAACTAGAGGTGTGTCCATTTCAGGCTGCCACAAGTGGCCCAGGAAGATAGAAGCTTGTCCATAGCTAGGCTTTTTACTAACACGCGTCCTCCATACCCCTGCCTAAAGAACTCATGGTGTCTGATCTCAGAGTTATACTGCTATCTTCACCTCTCCCAGTAAACTAGAAAAGGATAAGTGCACAGGTTCTTTAGCTATTCATACATCAATTTACTGGAATGGAGCTCATCCTAACCTATAGTTAGGAATATCAATCTGCTTTAAATGCTAAAACACCTAGTACGACATGTTCGACTGCCATGATTTTTATGTTCTGCTTTACTGCTTCCTTTATAGAATCATGCATTGCTTACACTTGGAAAGGGATGCGTAAGCCACTGTTCTGTCATTATTTTGTATTTCAATAAATCTTAGAAGTGAAAACCTATAAGGACGAAATAGAGATTGCATATGGTCGTTGGTGAACTATACGGGAGACTTAATACTCAATGTAATGGCATTGTACCTACCCCTCAGTGATTGCAATGCAACGCAAAAGGTGGATTGAATGGGGCCATTATGTCAGCACATAAAATATGCACATCATAATGATGAGAGGATGACATCTTGATGTGTGAGACAGACAGGGTAGATCAGGATTGAAGAGCTATTATCAGTGAGATAGGCAGAAATATTTCAGCTAATGGGCATGCCCCTTTAAGCTGATATTAGCAAATCGAATTACCCTTCCAGAAGCAATATATAGCTTCCAAAGGATGAGTGAGAGATATTTACATGTTGCACCGTTGTACTATCATGTTTTGAATTTTGCTAACAATGCTTTGAAGATATTGACATTTCAAATGTACAATTTGTTGTGCTGCACCAATTCACCCAAAGGCATTCATAAAATATATGTGGCCTCCTGGCAGTATTGTCTGGATTATTTCATTCCACTGATTAAAATTACATAGCAAAATAAAATTGGAAAAACACATGTAGCTTGGTGACAATTCAATGTGCTACCTTTTTGAGATATAATTTGTCAATGGCAAAAGTTTCAATACATCTGTCCTGATGTCCTGATTCACAAATCATGCTGAATTCAGGATACACTGAGCAGAATGCACATCTCATCATGTAAAATGCACGGTCTGCACACAGGTCCCCTGGTTAACAGAGGTACAGAGCCACACATGCTATAGTTATCAGACTGTCTAAAGTAGCTCTTTATCATTAGTTATCAGACTGTCTAAAGTAGCTCTTTATCATGGTATGGGCCACAATGAATGGGTATATGTAGATACAAAAGACAGCATTTATGACACCAGCATTGCTGCTAGAAAGTGAATTTTTCAATGTCTAGTGAGAGCCTTGCAAAGAAAACACTGCTACGGAACCGCAAAAGCATCTGATCATCATCAAAAAATACAGATATGGGTTACACAACTATAATAAATCTGCATAAACTATTTTTCAGCAGATTTCATACCAAATCTTGCATACTAAAGACAACCAAACGTTTTCTCATGGACTACAGAAATTAGGTATAATTCTACCAAATGTGAAATGAATCCTATTACTGAAATCTCAAGGGATCCTCATGTTCAGACTCTTTATTGTGAAACTAAACTTATGCCTATTTGTTATTTGCTTCCTTTAACTTGCTCTTCGTAATTGTAATGGGTTATTTATAACGCAAACCTGTGTTGCTCAGCCTCGTCTTGCTCACAAGACGAGCGCCTTGCCCCTGAGCTATCCTCCCGAGACAAATATACATACATTCTCTTCATGTACATACATTTATACAGAGGAAGATGTATGTGATCTGATTCTTGCACTTAAACCCTCTAGATCTCCTCACCCAGACAAGGTTGCTAACGTTACACTCAAAAAGAGCCCATTAATCTTTTTTTTTTCTCAATTAGTTATTTAAGACAATCTCTATAAGACCGGACGTCATGTTGACCCCTCGAACTACAGATTACTGGCTGGGCTGGATGTTTCCATCAACATTTTGCCAGCATACTATGAAAAGATCTAAAAAAAATAGGCTGAAGCTAGGAATTCATTACACACCTACGTACCATATGTAGGCCGGTATCATATTTGTATATGGCATTTGATGATTACTCTGCAGCATTTGAAAGCGTTAGAAATCAATTGCTGTGGAAGAAATTGAATGACTGGGATTTACCTTTGCCAATTCTGTACTACATATTTCAACTCTTTACAGAGGTCTCAATTAGATGGTACAGTATGAGGAAATTGACGGAATCCATAAGCCCTAGTACTGGTATTGGTTTAAAAGAGGGTGTTTACTTATACCATTGAGGTATAATTTATATACCTTATACATACAACCTGGGAAATGTTCATGCTTATCCCCCAAAATCAACGGGCCTACTGCAACTTGGGAATTGTGCCACACCGAGTTGCATTAACGCTAATAGCGTTGGGCGGCATCCCGACGCAATTCATGCCGGGATAAAGCCCAAGTCATGATGAGGCCCAGTATGTTGTATTTAAAAATGTTTAACACGCATGATAGCTCATTTTGGTAAGCTTATTCCACAGGGGGCCTAATCAATGTAAAACCACAGACATGTGTGTTGAATCGTGCAAGTGATTTTACAAACAGATAAAACTGGCAGGTTGATTTCTTCCTTCGTAGATGCCAACTTGCATTTCAATTAAAAAGCACTGATTATTTAAGAAAAACTTGGTTGAATACTCTAAGCAGAGATTTAATTGCCTTGTTCCTGCACAGTATCTGATCACCACTAGTGATGTCAATCTGCAATGCTTCATAATGCAATTGCAGTTTAACCAACTAGCTTCGTATATGGTGATTGGACATAGGTTTAATGTTCCACAAATAGCTTGAAAAACGAGACTGTGTGATTAGAGTTTAGGGACGGTGCAACATCTGTTTGCTCAATGCACAAGATTGCAAGACTAACCTGCCAGGAGCTATACTGATCACATGCATACAATCTTACCCTTGGATAAGGAGGAGCACTGGAGACTTACGGTAGCTAGGAGATCTAACTGGTTATCCTACACTATGTATAGTATATGTAATCAAAATATTAACATGATTAATAACAAATTGTTTGTCACCTTCTTTTGAACCTATAGCCGAATTCAAAATATAAATTCATTGTATGTATAATTGTATTAATTTATTGTAAGTAATGTTGCATGAGATCCTATTTAGTTATTGGACGTTTGTATTGTATGTTGTGTGCGTGGTTTGCCGGTTAACCAAGTGACAGCATTTACAGGCGTTGCCAATAATGGTTTCATGGATCCAGATGATATGCTGATCCATCACAATGGAGAATGTGTGCACAATAACTTAACTTTTTAAACATTGCATCAGAGAGGTAATGCTTTGAGTGCACAAAATAGACTAAAACACACCAGCGGCTGGCTGCATTACCCTTAGCTCTTCACACTTATCTTCTATGCCTCACTGTTCTTATCCTGGTCCTGCACCAGTTGTGCAGGTTCGAAATCTTGATGGCATCTTCATTTTAATCGATTTTTCTCTTCATGAATTGGTGCGATGTTGGTTCCTGAGATTTATCTAGGTAGATCAAACAATGGTATCTATGTACGCAACCTCTGCGATGTCAGCATCAACATACTGATATTTTCCTGGATTAGAATTTTGAAGACTGTTGCCATAGTAACCACACATCACCCTGGATTTTGCAGAGCTGTTACAATCTTGTAGCTGTTTCACTGTACTCCATCCCTCATGAGCATCTGAAATATGAAACCACTTTCTTTAATTGCACTGTACGTTCTTCAGTGCAGCATGAACTTAATTAAGGACTAATCCAATCCTCGCCTGCAAATATTTTCATACTACAAGTGATGGTATTTTCTTCTTTTGGAAGCAGCAATCATTGATGAAAAGTCGTTCTTTCCTTTGAAAAAATTTATTTTTTCTATTGCACGTTGTAATGAAACAAGAGAGACAAAAGCTGAAGCCAGCACCCACACTATTACGTTTTCAAGTTTAATGGCTGCTCAGTTTTAGAAGTGTTTCTGTGTTATGAGATAAGAAAGCGGAAGATTGGCTTCCAATAAGCATGTGCACGCTCATGTACGTGTTGAAAACACTGTGTATGAGACATGTTCCATGTGTTGTAACAAATGCATCATTGCTTCCTTTAAAACAAAATATAATATTGTTTTAGGTTCTTCTGTACTGCCCTTCCAGTTTCACTGCAAGACATTTTTGGTGCGTCATCAAAGGGGTTCAGCATACACGTTTCACAGTGCAGGTGCTTTCTCAAGGCTTTTTTTACATTTCATTTACTGGCGATTTTGGATACTGCCCATTGCAGCACTGTTGCTTCTTGGCACCAAGTAAAGTGGTAAAAGAGATGGGAACGGGGAGTAGGAAGACCAGGGTGAGACAAAGAAGTCTAAGCTAGATATTTTACAGTTATACTTTAGATTCCAAGTTTGTAAGAGCATTAAGTGTGATTTCCCAGGGAAGTTAACTGTCAATCATCCCACACAATTCACCTTACTTGATATATGTGTGCTGTTGCAGCTGGGGTCATTATGGGCTGCATGCTCTCTTGAGGTTTGCATGGTTTCCTTCAGTACTTTGAAGCCTGAAAGCTTGGTATCCATATCGAATAAGAGTGCTGGTGAACTTTACCAGAATGAAGTATGTTTAGATTATCATGCATGTCAAGTCCAAAAATGGGAACTCTATTAGATGCTAAGACTACTGCAAACACAGCCTTGAGGAAGCACTTACAGTGACATTGGAACTCTAAAATAAAAACGTTTATTTTGACAGTAATCCAAGAAGTCTACATGTGTTACTACACCTAAAATGGGTTCATCTAAACTGGGATGGACAAACATGTGTGCATTGGAAAATAGGCTTACTCCTGATGTTTCGCTTGTAATTCATTCTCAAACTGCAACAATGATTTCAAGAGGATGCAATTAACGCACTTCTAAGTGATTGCATAACCCCCAGGAGGAAAGATACATGTGAAAAACTCCCACAACCGGATGCCTACAGCATCTAACCGATCTTCCCAAAACCCTGGTTGGTGTGACAGGGTCCGTCCCTCTTCCTGCAGACAGGAAGTTTGTTTTTGGATTTTTATCGTTTGGTTGCAAACATATTGTGTAAGATTCTTATTTTCTGAAACTAAGGGCCCGATTCATAGAATTCATAGAATTCAGCGCAGAAGCAATTGCATGGCACGCGTAATCATGGATTTCCCGAGGCATCAGTAGCCGTGGCGCAATGAACAGCAGGCAGTGGCAGTAACGCCCCCAACACCGCCGCGTGAACAGGAAAAAGCCAGTGAAATGGCCAATAGGGCGTAAGGCCCCGTGCCATCCGTGCCTAGCACAAAGCCCCCCTCCCTCGTAATCGTGTGAAATATCAGAGCGTACCCCACTCGCACTGGCCAAATCGCATGGAAAGGCCTGTGTGTGCCCCATCTGCACCCCTGCGAAATCGCATATCCTGCTTGCACCAGCCAAATCGCGTGGAAAGACCAACGCGTGCCCAGTCTGCAACCCTGCAAAATCAGTAGTCCTGTGCGTAGTCCCGTGAAATCGCATACCCCACTCGCGCCAGCCAAGTCACGTTGAAAGGGCAGCACATACCCCAGCCAAATCACGTACACCGCTCGCGCCAGCCAAATCGCGTGTAAAGGGCCACGCATGCTGCCATCAGCCACATACACACCCCGCAGGCAGCCCACACCACAAGAGATCCCCCATCACCCGTGATCTCTTTCTATGTTGAGAACCAGTGGAAGAGCCCACATTGCTCTAGAAACAGAAAACATACTATTCTCATCAAGAACAAGACTCGACTAGACACAGAGACACAGTGGGCATCATTACGGTAACCCGCCGGTGCTACCAGGGGGTTGTTGCCTTCCCCGTAACACTGAATCTGTCACCTGATATCTCGGTGCCACCGGCACATTACAAGTCCCTGGGCCTGGGATATCAGGCAGCAAAATTGGGAATGGCGGTCGCAATGGCCTAGGAAAGCAGAGTTGTAGTCTGCCAGTCCGGAAAAGAGTGCTGGTACGTTGCTACCGCCACCCTTATTTCTGGACTGGCAGACTTGTAATGAGGCCCAATATGTGTGAATCCTAGCATGGTACTGCTCACGCTAAAAACAGTCTCATTCTGTTTATAGTTTGAGGACCAGCCATGCCAGAAACAGGATTTATTCTCTTTCTAATTCTGGCACAAGACATGCTGTCTGGGCTGCCAAATCACACCTGGAGCATATAGTGGAAATTCAGGAACCTAGTTGACTCACAAACACGTTCATATCTTCAAAAACCTTTTGGAGAACATGCACATTATAAATGGTCATTTGTCTTGCCAACTGGGTTGGAGCCTCAATCAGCATGGGAGCAAAGGAGGATAAAGAAGACAGCATTGAAGGACAGGAAATAGACACTATAAGAAATAAATAAGATATAGAGAAAAATGAAAGCATGAGGTAGCCCTGTCATGGCAACAGGCTTCTTGGAATACTGGCTACCATATCTCCCACCTAAATGAACAGATAGTTCAGTGAGGTAAACTCTACAGATGCAATTTTCATTCTTCCTTCAGGTCACCTGTGTGAATCCTAGCAATGCTGTTGCCTTCCTTTCAGGGTCAGCAGATTGCATACAAACCTCAATCTAAGGCAGGCAAGCACTTGTTGGGGTAGCTAACAATGGAAAAGAAGCTAATAAAGGAAAGCTTAGGGGTGGCTAACAAAGGGAAAATCCAGGAATCTCACAAGTTAATGTCCCATTAACAGCATTTGGATATCATCCATATGCAAGCCCTATAGCAAGGGACTGTGACCGACCCGGTTTAAACCACTTTTACTGCACTGTGACTTAAATTCCTTTGCTTGGAGGTCATAGTGGTGTTCTAACCAGTAAACTGAAATGGCACAGGCCGTTCAATGTGCAGAGAACACTCTCGCAGAGAAACTCTCACCCCAACACATTTAGATATGAAGGCATTTGGCAGGCCCGCACAGCTAGTTGCGCCACCTGTAGTGCTTGCCCTACTAGTGGAGAAAAGATTCATTTAGTCCCTGTAGAGTAAGTTTGACAGGGCAATCCTCTTTCTTCCAGGACCATAAATAGGAGGAAATCCTTCCAGGTCTTCCTCATCAAAGAGGTGTGAATCGCTACCAGCCCAGTTTCCCAGAACAAGTAGCCCCATGTAAAATACACCTGGACAGATTTAAGGCAGCAGCTTCAAACCTTAGTAAACTTATCAGGATCAAATTAAAATTAACTTAACTACTGATTTACTTCAACATCCTGAGCAGACTTTCCAAATATACAAATGGTAGGGCACAGCACCAGGAGTTCTCAATATATAGATCATAATCAAAATTTTACAGTTTAGACAATGGGCATTAAGATGCCAGGTGCATCCCATGTATATGTATTGCTTCTAGGAATATAGGTAGAAAAAAGAAGTGCAGTTCAGAAGTGAAAACATGTCTCTTTCCTTCATGACATTTGGGCTGTAGACCCCAGTATACGTATCAGACCTTGGGTGCGCTTTAAAAATACAGGCTTTATTTACATACAGTAAAGGGCCGTAGAGTCAGCACCACCACAGTACTGGGATAATATGCTACAAAAGCAATGATTATTGGTATGAAGGAGCGCGTGAAGTGAATGCCTATTTTGTCCCAGCAGAGTCCAATAGTTGAAGAAATAGATGTACTTCCTCACACATGCATAAACACAACTTGCTTGGAAGGATGTTAGAGAATCACCTTCAAATTCCAAGAATATGAATTATGTGGGCTTTACATAACATTCACATCATGAGTTGCCAGAAGGTTGGGAGCTGGTGATATTTTGTGAACAGCCTCAAAGGCAAAGTTGTGCCTTAGTTGTCCACCTATTGACTCTTATCTCATAAATAAATAGCTATTTGCTGGGGCTAGAACGATGGGGCCTCTCAAAATTACCCAATCAATCATGGATTAATGGCTTCACAGAGAGGCCTCTGAAGAGCTACCACATGAGTAATTGTGCTGAGCATGACAACCAACGTGGAATAAACAGAGCAAGATCATTCATGTATATTTCCCTTGGTTTTAAAACAGCACCTGCTACTATTCACCTTATTTGCAGAAAGCATATATCACCCATAACTCTGGAACTACAACAAAAAGAAACATGAAACAAACTGTTGTAAAGAGCAAAGACAACCCTTCAATTTGACACCAAATATGGCTTATCTATGATTTCCTATTTAATAAAATCATTAATAGTCATAGAATTATGACTGAATATGCCAAATATTCATATCACACCAACCCTTTTCTGACCACAAATATAGAAATAATATCCATCCAGTCAAGACTGTAGGCGCGTATTCAAAAGAATTGCGTGACTATGAGATGGCCAGTGGAAGTGTTTAGCCTATCACATAGAGTCGCATAATTAAGGCATAACCTTGGTATTTTGGAGACTTAAACAATTTGAGCACAAAGGAGAGTGATTCTTACTCTAGAAAAGTGGCAAGAAAGAGGAACATCTGTCTCCATTAGATGAGTGCTGAATTTGACACCATCTAGAAAATGTGGCCTTTCCTTTGAGGGATGGATCCTGAACCAAGTTTACGTTACTGTAATAATTTATACTGCGCACCTCAGGACCCGGAGGACTATGGGCGCAACAAACACATACAATGAATAGCGACAGAAAAAACATAAAACTCAACTAATATGAGGGGGAGAAGGAGATTTCCAGGAAAGGTGACTGCTAAATGATCTAATAGGTATGTTTATAAGGCATTACACTGATTATCTGAATAGATGTGTTTTCAGTTTTTTCTTAAAGTTTTCATCCAAGAATTTTTTTCTCAGTTCTCCCAGGAGAGCATTCCAGACCATTGGGGCTACTGCATAAAAAGCACCATCTTTCACTTGAGTGAGTGAGCATCTGGACTCCTTTAGCTATTGTGTATCATTTGACCTGTGCATTTTTATGTTGGATTTAGCAATCAAAGCATAAGACAGGTATGTAGGCCCCATACTCGTGATTATTTTATGAATCATAACCAATAAGCAGAATTAATCCTCTCTTCAATCGGCAGCCAGTGCAGGTTTCTTCTTGATAAGGTTACTCGGTCAAACATCCTGAGTCCAGCCAGCAATTACTCTGACTGTCCTGTTCTGTATAATCTGAAGTCTGCTGTACTCTGATTTATTAATACCTAGGAGAAGGCATCTACAGGGTCTATCTTAGACGCAATGATTGTTCTCGCAATAGTTTCACAGTTGGCTTTTGAAATTAACAGAGGTATTTGTGTGAGAGGTTTTATGTAGCATGTGGATGAGGATACCAGATGACTCACTTGTGCCTTCATACTAAGGTGTTGGTCTAAGATAGTACCTAGGGTTTTGACCTTTGTTTTGGCCTCAGGTAATGCCCTGCAAGTGTAAAGTTTTTATAGTTATTACCTAGCTTTTTTTTTACTTTGATGGGTGTACCGACAACCATAAGTTCTGTCTGTTTTTTCCTTGTTCAGTGCAAGACCATTCTCTACCATCCATACTGAATGATATCGTAGACCTCATTCAGTCTGGCAGTGTCTTGGTCATGATCTCCTGTCAGCAGGATGACACATTGCGTGTCATTCGCATAGTTTGTGAATTCAATGCCATTTCTGTCCAGGAGCTCGAACAAGGAAATAGGAAAGCTATTATAAAGGGAGGGTGATAGGCAGGTACCCTGCAGGACTCCAAACTGCAGAATACTTGGTGGCGCTTCTGTTATGTCACTACACACCCTAAGTGTTCCGTTACTCAGAAACGATTGATGGTCAACCAGGTTGAAGGTGGCCGATAGGTCCAACAGCATCAGGACCGATGTCCCACCACTATCCATGGTACGCAATAGATTCAACTTAAGGTCCAGCAGGGCTATCCTTGTGCCGTGACCCTGTCTAAATCTGGATTGCCTGTCGTGAAGAATCTTATGATTATTAAATAATTCTGAAATCTGGATATACGCAACACGATCCAATGTTTTGAGCAAAAAAGGAGCATAAGTGATGGGCCAATATTTAAGTGCAGTGAAGGGGCACAAACTGGTTTTCTTCAATAAAGGAGAAACCCATGTGGTTTTAAGGTGATGCGGGACATGACTTTCCATAAACAAAGTGTTGACAAATTGGGTGAGGGCTTTGATCATGATGGCCGAGCATGTTTTGAAAGTTTCATCCGGACAAGAATCCCCCTTACAGTCGGTTGGCCTGAGTTTGTCAGTCATTTTGGATATTTCCGTCTGTGTGACTGGATGGAAGTTGAAAGCAGGTACTTTCAGTTTTTCAGGAGACCTCCTCGTGTGTGCTGGTGCCTGGGACTTCTTCTTTTCTTTTGACCTCAGTATTTTGTTTAATAATATCCAATTTATTCAACATGGCTGTTTGGATAGATGTACACCATTCTGTGTTTTTAATTGGCAGATTTTTGGGGGTGGGCACAGAGTTTCCAGTTCTTTTAGAATTTTAAACAGTTTTTTAGATTCATGTTGTGCTTCTTGAATTCTACGGTTCATCAGATTTTGTTTTTACTTCTATCACCACCTTTCTTTAAACTTCAGAAGCATCCAAAAAGACTTGTCTATCACTCTCCAGGTTAGAATGTTTCCAGTTACAAAAATATGTATTTTTCTTTGACTTGAGACATTGTAGTTCTGGTGTGAACCAGCTATTAGACCAGCTATTAGATTTCCTAATAGGTCGTACTTTAGTCCTACTGGGTGTAAGGGTTTCCACTGCTTTTTGCAACATATCCTGCATTTCTTCACTCATTGAATTAGCACTGTCTGACATTTCAATCTTTGTTATTAACGACAGCATCCATTGCTTCGTCGCTTCTCGTGTGAGTTTTTTAATATTACGTTTACATTTACACTGCTTATTTATTTTAATATTTTTTATTTGATTTTCACATATGATATTTAGATGAATGAAGGAATTATCCGACCACGGACACTGGCTTACAACTCGGTCAGTTGTGGATATGTTACGTGTGGAAATCCAGTAAAGGATATTTCCCTTAATATGTGTTGGCTATTTAGCTTGCTGTAAAAAATCAAAGATTGCTGAGAGATGTTTCCAGGCTTTTGGCTGCTGGGTATATTTTGCAGTCGAACCACAGGTTCATGTCTCCCATTATCACAGCTTTGGTGTCAACCAACTTAGCATGGAGCCAACTTAATATGGAGCAGACTTGCTTTTCAAGAGTGATGAGAACCTGATGAGGAGTTATTTTAAAAACTCATGAGGGCCCATTTTGACCTTAAAAGAAAGATTTCAAAGTGAGTATAAAAACCTCCCCAACCTTGGATGGTGTTACAGAATATTTGCACCCGGGCAAGCTTAGCACTAGAGCAAAAATAGCCCTAGGATAAATAAAAGAATTATTGCGATGCATTTATGCAATGCTTTCCCTGTTCTATTTGTTTGCTCTGTTTCAAGAAAGCATCAACAATTTTCCACTAGGGAGTTTTCCTGTTGTGCTTACTCCACTTGCACTGGTCTAAACGTTCTGCAAAACAGTCCCATATGTATATCAGAGAATGTATCATTCATTATATGTGAACTAACTGGTGAACTTAGAGGAACTAAACAGTACATAGGATTGTAAATTTAATATAAACAAATTGTGCTTCTCTTTGCCCAACCTTTCATTAGTCTGGATTTCTTACATTTCAACAGTTGAAACAAAGGGTTAAGAGAGTGCAACAACAGATGTACTGAGTTTTATGTTCACAGAGCTGCCTTTCAAATAGTGTTGTCCATAGCATGTCACACGCGTTTATAACAGGTTCCATAATGTTGGCATATGCATTTACAAAGAGTATACCTAAAGTGAGTGCCTGGGGGATTTGTGTTTCTCACTTGCAAAACCATCACGCATTTTATTTTTAAATTAGCAACAAATTTAGAACTGCACAAACTAGTCACACTTATGATAACAGTGTCTCTTTAAATAGAATATTCAAATCTTTTGCTCAGACGAATGCAAAGGCACATTTTGATGAGCCCGCCATTTCATCTCGAAGTGCTAAAAAATACCGAAGGTAGCATGTTTTCCTGAGAGGAAACCTCTGCTTGAAACAGTGTCCCCTTTGAAATCCTGCATATTCATAGTGTACAAAGAAGGAGCTGACAGCCTCGCATCTGATAACCAAACGCCCACACATTAAGCATCCTCGCTGTCTGCCTCTGACACTAGCCTTTCAAGCGGTTCCCAGGAGCAATGCTCAAATTGGAACCAGGGAGAGCCAAAGAGAGAAAGCACAGCCTATAAACTTGCCGAGAGTACATACGATCAGCTTTGAAATGTAATTTGAACGATGAATATTTATGTCTTGTTTCTCATTAAGACTTGTGAAAGATAAAAGCCAATCGAAGGTACCGAGGAGTACAAACACATGAAAGGGGCAATGGGTGCTAGATCAGACCGTTAACACCCAATGAATCTCAAAAAGATAAAACCTTCAAAATAAGTCATGAAGCACTCTATTTCCATCATGAGACACCTGAAATATCATTCGCCAGATGGTTCATAACGGAGATGAAAAGAGTTGTTTCACATGTATGGTACCTTTACATTCATGCATCCCAACACAGTCACTACAAGGGAATAGAAACATATACCTCAACTAACAATTATTGTAATAAGGATATTGTAAAGTAATGGGCACAAACACTTACTTGAGAAATGAATACGAGCTGGTCTATGAACAAAATAACATTTGAAATAAGATAATTTGCTTATGAGCAGTCCCATTAGGGTCAGTGCAATTTCAGGGTGCGTTTATTTACAAGTAGAAGTATGTCATGCTCAAATCAGCGATTGTGCATTAACAAAGTGTTTGTGATTGTAAAAATAGACTTATTTATTGTGTATATTGGCAACAATTTCTACCTGTTAATTGTGTCATATGAGAATGTCTTGCCAAGTCTCTTGAGCAAAGTCTCTTTAAAACAACCTATTGTCAAACACATGTTTTAGTAGATAGAACCCATAGAATGAGCCACATTGAAACAGCACTTGAGTAGGACAGTACCTTCATTGCAACTGGACAGATTAGCAGAATGTAAGAGGCCAACCACCAATTGAATCTCTGGGAAGAGTGGGATTGGACCTTGGCGTGAAACCTGCATGTCTTCCTGTGGAAACTCTGCCAGGGCCCAAACATGGTGGCTGTGATAGTTGTTGGTCCTGGAGAGCAAGGATCAGATTGAAGGCTCAGAGGAAATCCAATGGCAGGGCAAGTGTTTGGAAGTGTAATTATAGCAGCCATGTTTACCCAGAAAGTCGTTCTGGCTAAACATTTAAGACAACACGAACCACTGACCCTACCTGAAACATATGCAATGTTGTTGGTCACTCCTCACTGTTATCAGTTGGAACTTCCAAGAGTGGTTGGCCAGGGGTATGTATCTGCAAACGTATAGGGCAGCATGGAGTCCTAACACGTCTCTCTTATCTGCGTCAGAGCTGTTTCATTTCTTTTTTAGTTATTTCTGAATAACCACGGAAACCCGAGGGCCTGGTTGGATGCTTTAGCACGCTGGCATAGTGATGGCCCTTATCTGGTCCTGCTCCCTTTGCCACATTACAACTTAATCATTTCTATTGCTTTTACTCTATTCCAGGGAGGGTCATTAAAAGTCTACCCAACATGATCGGCTATTGGCTTATGATCATTCCTTCTGGGAAGCATTTTGCTTCTATAAAAGTGCCTTAGTAGGAAGGAAACTCATTGGAGTGGGATGAGCCTTGTCCTTCTACCCAATGGCCGGTGTTCACTATCTGCCACTTATGTACCTTGACCGCACTCTGGAGAACTATGCCAAGACAGTAATTACTGTTTCCACATTTAGTGTGGTGCAGTGACCAAAATATCGCCAACACCATTGCTACAGAGAGCGGAGTGTAAAGGGGTGCTAGAAAGCTGACTTTGCAGTTGGCATGACAGCTGAAAATGCTATGGCATGATCGGCAACACATTAAATGTTATTTTATATTCCAATATGCTGATGTTATCCAATAGAGGCTGGTGTAACTCACTTTCTCCCAATCAGGAGTTCTATAGCAAGCTCAGGCTGTGGCATGATCTTTCTTTTGACCACAGCGCAGGCTGTCTCTGTGTGCCGGGCCCCTTTTTTTTCGATAAGAGGGAAGATGTACGTCAAGTAGGAGATTACAATGTTGCATGTCTGCTTACTATAAGCGACTTTGGGCTAGTTTTTGCCCAAGGTCGCTTATATTTTTAACAGGCCGCTTGTTGCAGTTTTCTCAAAATAAATTTAAAAAACGAGACGGCACTCTTTTTCTGCCTGGTGCCCCTGTGATGGGAAAAACGAGGCTGTGAGCCTTTGTCTCTCTTAGCTGGCCTCCGTAAGCCTAAGAAAAGAAAAATATCCCATTTCAAGATCCCTCTTGTCCCTCTTCAATTGGCTGTTTTTTTAGGGGTAATCAAGCTTACATGGCCATAGTATTCTCCTAATATAACAAACAATTGGTAGCCTGTGACGAATGTTATGGGGTGATAATAGTGTGCATGCCCCTATGTGAATGCCACAGTAAAGATTCCAACATGACTGCAAGTTGGCTTTGCAGACACATATTAGTGATAGGCATAATAAAAAGAGACTGTAGTGAATTTACCGTCATTTTGTTATCGCTATCACTAATCGTATGCGTCTGTAAGCAAAAGCTAGTTCTTAGACATCTTTGGTTGAAATGACTGGATATGTATGACTCAAACATTTAAGGCATTTTTGCATAGAAATGTAAAATGAAATGATCAAGAGTGAACGACAAAACTGTTGCCTTTGTCAATGCTTATTTTTAGTAAAATGTGTACATGTCCTAATGGTTAACATCGTTCTTGAGAGACCTATGTTAATCAGTGATCTCATGGACTTTTTGTGATAACTGGATCATAAACGTGGCTTAATATTTTCCCATTTTTACTTGGTTTGGACATTACTTAATCATGTTTTGTAAATGTTGGTTGCATTTCTGAACCTCATTGCACTTCCCACACTGTTAAGCAGAATGTCTACTGGTTTGCCCTCCTGTCTAATGGTGGGATACAGGATACCATGGAGGTCTTGTGTCCACTGAGAACACTCTCCATAAAAGGAGAGGTTTCTTTCAACATGCATTGGTGACAAAAGGAATTCAAAGTGGTAACTACAGGTGGCATGATTTTTTACATTGCTATAATATTCTTTTTCAAGAACCTCTGTATGTTTCAACACGCTTGACAGTTTGTTTGTTTGTTTGTTTTGTTTGTTTGGGATATCAAATGGTGCTTTTCTTTTATATGGTCTCTGTTTGGATAGGGGCATTATTCAGAAATGCATGATTGATTGAGGGATTGATTGAGCAGGGCAATGAACGGGCACAAGCTGGCATCAACCAACCCCAAACAAAATACATTTGGGACACCTTTTGGTGGGGACCGCAGTCTCTTGTTCACATCCCAGTAAAATCGTGCAGTCCAAAACCTGGTACAATGACTTAAAATGAATGTAGGTCGTGACCCAAGATAAGTGCTACCTCCAATGGAGTATTTTCCATCTCCTCTACCGGAAGTAATTCCTTAGCAGGTTGTCTTTTCTAAGCAGCATATTTGACAAGGCCTGTGTTCAGACGTGACTAGAAGAACTGAATGTACCTGGGCCTTCTCAAGAAGGACATAGCCAAGCCACAGAGTTTAAATCTTGGCAGCCAAAGTCTTGTTGAAACTCAAAATACAAGACTATATTAACGTGGCTTAAGTGTCATACAATGACTGTATATTTCCAGTATTGTTATCTTCAAGCCATTATGAATCATGCATACGAAATGATCAACAGAAATTGCATTTAGACATATTTAGGGACGCCATGCTTCTAAAGTTGCCTAAACTCTAGCTGACACAGATTGGGAGGCCTTGCTACTTTGCTCATCAGCGTATCACCACCTGGAATTCCCTTAAGGCATATTGATTAACATGGAAAATGTTGAAGGGCAATCAATTCATGATTGCACCCTTAACAACAAGGTGCTGATCGAAGCTGTAAAAGTTCCTGCGTGACGAGCCAAATTACATATGCACTAAATAAATACTAAATTAAATACATTTAAACATAGATATAACATTAACTCTATCCTGCAAAAGCTCTGCCAATGATCCAATTAAACATAATTATAGCATTCTTTGTCAGAGATATGTGTGATATAATTTGAAGAATGGCAAAGCGACACTGACAATGTATACTCTGGATCCATCAGCAAGTCAGCACTTCTCCATGTTCTAATTATACTTTGTGTCATTTCCTTGTGTGAAGACGATTGGAGAATCCCATCAGAGATATACATCATTGCACATTATCCCTTGAATATTGTAATAATGAGAGATGTTACATTGCATTTCATATTTGCTTTACTAACCAACATTTTCAATAACTATGTCCACTTGAGTGCAGGCTCCTTTTATTATATATTTTGCTAAGATGTATTTGTCAAAATAGTCTGTGCGGGTCAAATTTCTATTTCATCCACTGTATATTAGTTGTAGGGTGAAGCCGAAATGTAATGGTTTTAGGCATTAGAGCAATGACAGTTATTGCTTTTCATATGCAAGTCGAATGCAAACAGCATTAAAACACTCCAATATCTTCCTTTTCACCCATAGGGATGGAGCGGATATCCGACTCCCTCTTCACCCCTAGGCGGGTTTAAGGCTCTGTCTCTCTCAAACTTCCAGGCCTGGATGTGACATTCACCCTCCGTCTCATATTTGATACGTCATTGAGTAAAAGATGCATGTTACCTTTACGGCCATTATTTCTTTAATCGTGTAAATCATCCAGCAATTGAACTGTTAGCAGCATGCTTTGCCTGTCGGAACAATATCTTCTATCATCAATAAGTGCAGGTGTCTGTGCAAATGCAGATCAAACTTAATTTTTAAACATAGTCATACTATCACCCAAGCACATGCGCAGTTAAGTAAAACGGAATCGTTATACCAATAGGCTCTATTAGGACATTTCATGAAGAAACTAATAACATGTATATATTCAGTTCCCAAACTGAAACGATGAGCATGCCTACCCATGTAGAATACCAATTGCATCAGTATGAAAAAAACGCTCATCTTTTTGCTTGCTTGATAGGTGGGTCCAATGGCGGCGTAACCCTTTGTGGAAATCCTCAGAATGTTCACAACACGCGAATAAGCAGACCATCAGGAAGCACTGAATCACCAGGGTTTCTTTCAAACACTCATATAACGAAATACAATGCATCATGAACCATTATGGCTGTTTGTAATGATGAACTGCCTGTCTAGAATCTGGCTCCATGGAGTCTGAAGCGGTGCACAACACAAAGGCATATTCCTTCCATTTCTTTATCAACACATCTTTTATTGACTCAGCAGATGTCAAAACAATTGATACATCATGTTACTGAATGCATCTAATTTGGGCAAAGACACACTCATCTGTCATTGTGGTAAATACAAGAGCAGACGTGTGTTTGTTTATGCAATCACCCACACACAGTTTCATGCATTATAGTGCATGCAAATAGGATGCTCCCTCCTGCATACCACCGAGATCCCACCAGTTCCTCCCACTACCTCCTCTCTGTTGTCTTACTGCCTGTGCAGAGGAAGTACAAACTGCCATTGATTCATGCAACCCATCAGGACCTCCTGAGGATCCATGCACACCCAATCTTAACAAATCAATCAAGAAGTCTCCAGACTTAGCGCCTATCTTCCTATCCCCCCTCAATGACTCAATCAGCAATGTAAGAAGTTCAGCAGAAATCTGCATACATCAGACCTTTGCTGAAAAAAAAGCTCAGACCCATATCACCCAGCCAGCTCTCGCCCAATCTCTAACACACCTTTCATTTGGAAACCTCTGGAGAAATGTAGCCATCACCAACTAAAGTGCTTCATTGAAACAAACCAACTCCTGAATGTGGCAATGCATGGTTTTAGCACAGCAATACAATAGATGGGTACCCCCTACATCGCTGGCAAGAGGGGAAACAACCAGAAACGAGGAGAATGCATGGTTTTAGAACTTCTA
Organism: Ambystoma mexicanum; assembly: GCF_040938575.1. Taxonomy (NCBI): domain Eukaryota; kingdom Metazoa; phylum Chordata; class Amphibia; order Caudata; family Ambystomatidae; genus Ambystoma; species Ambystoma mexicanum. The sequence goes on along the minus strand of NC_090930.1, from coordinate 387,375,684 downwards.
GGAGTACAGAATTGGCTCTCTGCTCCCTCTGGGATACAGATAAAAACAATGCAGATGTAAACTCAGAGTGCTCTTAGCCTACTAGATATCTCAGCAGTTTTTGACACCATTAGCCATGGGATCCTTTTGAGAAAGACTGGATGATATTGGTATAAAATAATCAGCTCTACACTGGATCACCTCCTTCCTCAAGGGTAGAATTGAAACCACAATCTTGCGCACCTACAATTCTCAGCCTCGTCCACTCACCTGCAGAGTTCTCCAATGTTATGTTATGTTATGTATTTACTTCTAGAGCGCCAGTAGCCCGAAGGCATCAGGGCGCTTTACACAAAGACAAAGACCTACGAATATAAAATAACATGCACCTTAACAATTAGGTCACTCACTTTCAGGGACTGCTCCTAAGGATATATTTCTAATGTGCAAGTTCATTTGAACAGGAGGGTTTTCAGTTTCTTTCTAAAGATCTGGTGGTTTTCCTCCAGTCTTAGTGTTTGAGGAAGACTATTCCACAGCTGTGGTGCACGAACCACAAAAGACCTGCCTAAACCTCGTTTCAGCCTATACTTGGGCACTACTAACAGTCCTTTACCTTCTGATTTTAGGCTTCTTTGAGGTGCATAGGGTACTAGTCGATTTTTGAGATAAATGGGAGCTTTGCCAAAAAGACATTTATGTACAAGCGTTAGTCTTTTAAACTGAATATGCTCTTCTACTCTGAGCCAGTGCAAGGATTGCCTGGCTAGAGAGATGGGGTCATGCTTTCTTAGTTTTTTTACAATCCTTACTGTATTATTTTTGAGGACTTGGCATCTCCCTAAATGTTTTACGGTGATTCCCACCAGGAGGGCATTGCCATAATGCAATCTGGATAGTACAATTGCCCTTCCTTTCGTTTCTATGTTTCTTTCCTCCAGATACGGACGAATTGCTCTCATTAAGCGCAAGTAATAGGCCGAGTTCTTAATCAGGTAATTTACCTGAGCTTCTGAGTTAAGTGTTGAGTTGACCATCATTCCCAATGTTTTTACCTGGTCTGATACCTTAATTATGGCTTTGTTAATCTTGAAATTCCTGTATTCCATTCCTAATTTATCCAGGGCGGTGGTCTGTCCAAATGACATGAGTTCAGTTTTTGTGTCATTAAGGCACATCCAATTATTCTGCATCCACTCATTTATTATGCCATAAATGTCTGCTATCCTTTTACTGTCCTCCTCGTATGACCCTTTAATTTCGATGACCAGCTGCGTGTCATCCGCATAATTTGTGAAAAACACACCTGCCTTCATCAAGATATCGCATAAACTACGCATGTAGATATTAAATAACATGGGTGACAAGCTCGCCCCTTGTGGTACTCCGAATGGTACTCCAAGGATCCACAATCTCACCTCTACGTATCAACATCTTCATGAGAGCATCAATAAATCTGGTATCTCCTGTTACAGCTATGCGGATGGCACACACATTTACACATTTGTGAACAACCCACCACCAAATGCCCAGGACAATAAAAACTGCCTTGCACAAGTGGACACATGAGAGTAAACAGACCTAAACTAAACCCTAGCAAAACAGAGCTGATGTTCTGTAATCCTACAGGTTTGAACTCCACTACAATCCCATGGCCTGATGAGATGGAACCCTGCCCAAACCTGTCAACCATGGTAAGAATGCTGTTTTTCCCAACTGCACATGCTATGCCACATTTTACCTTATTTAACATTTACCCACAGGGCCATGGCCATTTCTTCTTTAATACTATCCAAAGTAGACTATGAAAATAGCCTCTATCTCAGACTCCCACATTACCTAATGAGGAAACTTCAAAGATTCCAAAATACTGCTGCAAGAATACTTCTCAGAATGAAGCAATTTGAACATATCACGCAAGCATTACGTAATTTCCACTGCCTACCCATCAAACAATGGGTGAATTTCGAAACCTTGTGCATAGCCTACTGTTTATAGCACATAGTGGGCCCTTCCTCCTTCATTAAGTATGTTTCAACACTGCACTCCTTCCAGAACAATTATGTCTAGGAATGCTACAGTAGTGCTAGCCCATAACGTCAACAAGAAGAAGAAAGCAGGATGCTCTTTATCAGTTCTAGCCGCACAACTGTCGAACACCACATCCAAACCCCTCCACTTGGAGGAGAACCACCTGACTGTTAGGAAACAGAGCAAGACTTGGCTTTCCAACCAACCACTTTGAAAGAAATGAAAAATAATAGCAACCAAGTAAAACCTGTGCACCGGAAACATTTGTGCAAATTTATGACACACATTTTTTGAAACTCTTGACACTTCAATCTGCTGGAAACAGATATCTCAGAGAACCTCTCATGTGTGGCTCTGGTCTGCACCTTTACTCTCAGTGAAATCTTACACCAAGAGCAAATGAGTAGCAACACTGTCCCCCCTACTCTCTATACCCCTCAACGGACTCCTCACTACTAAAATCTCACATTCTTACACCTCCCTGACACTTACAGATCACTTTCTAGGTCTAAAGTACTTAACAGATCCAGACCCTATCTATCTTTTGTAAACAACCATGTTGTAAATGTGTGCATCCACAATCTGGGGGATGCCCACATGGCTAACCTGCCCAGTCAGTACCAACCACAAACAATTTAGAGATTTTCATATTGACACAGAGGTAATGGGTACTTCCGACATGCATCCATCAACACCAACAGGTTCAGAATCTGCCTTTCCACTATCCAAATAACACATATGCCCTCCTTTCGTAAAGAGCCATGCCCAGCGAGGCCAACATTATTGGCAGAAAAGCGCTATATAAAATGACTTTCCATTACATTGCATAGGATTTTCCTAAACGTTAGTTTCTCTTTAAGTATTTCTCAAACTTATACCAGTGGTTACATACAAGAAAAGGACAGCATTTACTGATCACTATGAAGAATATTTTCTGCAAGATGTACTTAAAATCCAACTTGGTGCTGTGATGAAGTCCCCATTCTGATCCTTTTAGTGGGTAAGTGTGTTACCAAGGAGGCATGAGGGCACCACCTGCAGACTGATGCTGGACCTGAGGGTGGCAGGATGATGATACCTGGCTACACACATTCCACTACACTGTACTTAAGAACCAGCCTGCATACCCTCCTGAGAGCTTACCCTTGATTGCTCGTCCACGATACCAAATAGAGAATCTTGGCTGGGGTGCTCTGTGCCTCTACTCTGCTATATAGAGAGCAGAAGTACAGATAACCCACTCCAGTCATTACACCATCCATGTCTCCTCCTGTATCCCATCATTCCCCGTCCGCATTTGCTGTATTGTTTTCTCTTCTCTCTGATTTCAACACTGGCTCCTTTTTATCTTGTGTCCACCCTGCTCCCCTTTTCTTGATTCGAATATCTCTTCTCTAATTCTATGTATTTAGTCAAACTGATTAATTACTTTACCGTTCTCATTATCCTCTCTTTCTCCCTTCTCTTTTTCCTCTTTAAACATGTGATCAATATCCCTATATTAAAATAAAACCTTCTCTTGACCCTTCAATCCCCTTCAAATGCAAGTCTTTTCTCTCTTGTACCATTCATTTCTAAAGGGTTATCTATTCTCAAGTTCTCTTTCTTGAACTGATCTTCTACATGTTTCTAATTCGATTCTGTCTGCTCGCTATAATAATATATCCCTTATACTTATTTAGTGGCCTTTTATACAGTTGACCACCCTATTCTTCTCTCTTGGTCTTTCTGGTACTGTTTTGCAGTAGTTTCAATCCTATATTTTGTACCCTGAGTTGTTTTTTTTTTTTTTTAGGTGCGCCATGGTCTCCCTTGATTTCGTTTGAGTATGCTTGCTGCTGGGACTACAGAGTCTGCAGAGTCTTTGGCGTGAGGAGTGAGCAGTGTTTTTTCCAGTTTCATTTTTTTTGCACCCTTGGAGGAGGAGTTACGGCCTGTTAAAACCCCAAACTCGCCGTGGGGCGGCGGCAGAGTCTGCAGAGTCTTTGGAGTCTGTGGAGCTCTGTGGGGCTCAGTGAAAATGAAAAACATGGAGGTCCAGCTAGACAATCTGAGCCGGTGTAGCGGAAAACCATCTCAACAACCCCTTACTTGACTGCAACTGCGCAGAGGAACCATGTGTGCTGAAACTGGAAGTTGTTCTCTATGTGAGCAACAAGTGAGTGACATCTCTACGCTTTCCGTGATTGTGACTGACCCGAATAGAGAATCCTCCCTAGACTATGAGATTGCAGATAAACAGAGTAACATTGGAGACATAGACACTGAATTTGTCACTCATGATTTACATGAATCACTTCCACCTTCCCCACCTCGCTATCAGAATAAATCAATAAATTCAAATGAAAATCATTATTCCCCCACACATTGCCCCACGCACATAAAAGATGCTGAAATCCATCTAGAATTAATGGAAAATGAAACCCTTATTTCTTTGGCAGGCGGACTGGCGTCTGTACTTCCCGCTGTGGTGGTGTCACCGGGCGCTGGGAGTGGTTTGGTCGGCGTCCCAGTGGTGCGCCATTCCAGTGCTGCCTCTCCGGGTGTCAGGGCTCTCGTTGTGTGGCGCTGTGGATGTCGGTGTGGGTGTTGCTGATGGTGCCCCACGGGTTAGCAATGCGTTCGCTTTTCCTCCCACGAGTGGGGGACGGGGCCTGGAGAGGCTGTTTTGGCATTGGGAGATGACATTGGTGAGGGGCGCAACTTGATTTGTGCTGGCCTTAGCCTAGCAAGTAGCGGTACCCTGAGAGAGCTGGAAGAGCCTCTCTGAGCAGCGTACTTCTCTGCTGACCCCGACCCAGCATCTGACATGTTTTGTGTCAGTCTAACAAGTGCCACAAATGCATCCTCAATTATAATACCGGCTCGACTTACTGACCTTGTGGAAAGGAGAAAGTGATTGAAATTGTGAATAAACTTCTAACTGATTTGACACACAAACTTGGCTCGAAGTAAAGAAAAAATCAATGATCACCTTCTGCATGCTCAAAATAATGTGAGAGAAAGCTGGAATGTATCCGTGAGTGATGATGAATCTATTCCTATCAATATAAAAACACGGACAAATGATAAAACCAAATGGCATAGTGGTGCTTTAAAAAGGAGGCGCATAGAAAACAGTGAGTCACCTAAAATATACTGGTCCCAGAAAAGGCTGAGGCAAACTCAAAGCCAACTTTCTAAAGAGCCTATACAAAACTTACATGCCTCATACCGGGAAGTGAATGACAATGAGACAGTGCAAAATAGGAAAACTGCACCACTGAACACTCCCTGTCATAGTAATTCAACACTTGACTCGTCCTCTGATGACAACAGTACCGATTCTTCAATGATGGATCGTGAATATCCCAAGATTCGGAGAGCTCTTTATAGACCCAAAATAAGAAAAAAAGAGAATACCATCCAAACAAAAGCAGAGATAAAAAATACATTCAAGAATTACAACCTATTCTAGTATCATCGATGTCAATGACAATCTCTCCATTTTTAAAGATGTCCGAGCACATAAACGACACAGTAAAGAATCTAACCACATTAATCGCACTGATGAACGCTAAGCTCATAAATATGGAATGTGACAATATGTGCGCCAAACAGTGTGCTCCTGAGCTTAATAGGAAATTTGATGGCTCTTGTTGAACAAAAACGTAACAACAGCCTGGACAAATGATTACTTGCAGAGGTCGCAAAAGAAGCGTTAGGCCTATTGAGGCACGAAAGAAAGGTTGACATTTTGAGGTATTCTCAAATTGACGCTTGTAATACAAGCGATTCTAATGCTGAGAGATTGAATGAATCAATAAAGACTGTCAACAAAGAAAATTGCATTGCTGCAGATGGCACTGAGTCTGCTACTGTAGTAGCAAAATACCTCAAAACTATAGTCATTGATTTAACAACAAAAGAACCAGTGCCATCTATGACTAAGGAATGTGAGGTGCCACTGATAGACCCGTCATCTAAAAATAAATCATTTACTCAGCCGCAAACTTTTGCCACCTTGACAAAGATGCACTTATGAGAGCAAATGAAGCAGAGAATGGAGCTAATATAGATGTCCAAATTCCCTTGACATCTGCAAAGAGGACTTGCTCTATAGAAACAATGCATCCATTAAACAAATCACCACAGATTCCTACCAACAACTCATCTAACAAGGCTTTGTTTGGAATTTTTAATGGCAATAATCATATAGCAGTTAAGAAGTTGACCAAGCCTGCTCAACGTAAAAAGTCTAAAAACCAAAGTACAAAGAAGTGTCGAATTACAAACAACTCAAGAAAATGTTTGCGTAATATCAAAACGGTGAGCTTTACTTTAACCAAAGCTCCCGAAAAGTCTCCCAGAAAAGAAATAAATATAAAAGCAAACAAATGTATAAAGTCAACAGAAACTTCCAAAGAGCCATCATACTTGAATGAAATTTCAACCAAACTGCTGGATCACTCAATATATGAGGACAAAGATGAAACTGAGGTCATGTCAGAATCAGTCGAAAGTGAGATCATACCAGAATTAGCTGAGCATACACCTATATGCTGTACTCTCCCTTCAGAGCAAAGTCACTCCTTGAATATCCAGATTAGAAATGGAAAAGAACCAGAAAGTGTTTGTATCCTACTGCCCCAGGACAACACACCTCAAACCGAGGAGCACTCACAAAACAGCCCAGTGTTTAGAACAATGGACGAAAAACAGAGGCAATTGGCTTTTGAACAACTGAACAGCATTAAATTACTTGAATCCGGAACAAGGATTGTAAAACAGTGTGCCACAGGCCGAATTTCAAGTCAGGCCGGACATTAAAACTCTGGAAGGTCCCCCCTATGTCCACCCAAAGATGGAAGTTAAAGGCCCAGTATGGCTTCACACCCAAAGAATGTCACAAAACAATGCAATTCAAAAAAAGAATATACAAAACTCTCAAAATGAAAAACAAGGCCATGAAAAAAAACAAAATATAAGTACTGTCTTATCCTTGAGCGTATTGATGCAGGCAAGGATAATCTGATGCTGAATCACAGCAATGTCTTACAACTATTTCATTATGTTCCATCATTGAGATCAATTGAATCACAAGACATAAAATGTGTGGAATTTTTCAAAGAAACCCAAAATGATAAGGTGAAACTATACATGGACTCCAGGATTGTCTGTGATATCTTATTGGATGCAACTGCAGTGTTACTATCTTTAGGTTTTGATATTTGCGAATTCAAGATAGATAACATCCATTACAATGCAGAAGAATGTAGAAACAATTTGAGAACCGCTGATGAGAAATGGCATAAGGCAATCATAGATAAAAGCGTTCCCAACAATGGTGAAACTAAAAACTAAAATGAAATTGCTATAAACACAAAGACGACTAACAAAACAAATATAACTCTAAACCTGCCCAATAAGACCATTGAGAACATACAATCAAGAGAACAAATTAAAATCACATTCTCCTGCAAAAATGTAGATCAAAGGGCAAATTTTATTAGTAATATTCCACTCTGTGCTACTGATGAAGAATTGAACAAATGGAACTGGATTTCTGCAGCCATGATGAGACAAAATTAAAATTAACGCCAGGCCTTACCCACTAACACAGGGATTACGTGTGTATCCTGGAATACTCGTGGATATAAGCCGCTATTACAACTCAATTGGTTGGAAGGACTAGATATAATATGCCTCCCAGAAACATTGATGAGAGAACTTCCTATTTCAGATGCTTATGAAATCTCCTTCAATCCAGCGATCAAAAGACCAAGGAGGCGACCATTGGCTGGATTTCTAACTTTAGTCAGAAAAGGTTCTGGATATAAAATCATGGAAACCAGAAATGTGTCTTCTTACATCCAGATGACAACCATTATGAAAGAAGATAAATAAAAGAAGTTAAAAGAATCAATTTATGTCATCAATATTTACTGGCAGCATAAAGCAATCAAATCAGCTTGCTTTATTGACATAATAACCCAACTACTCGACGAGATAAATGAACAAACCTCTTTGGAGAATATCATAATGTGTGGTGACTTGAACATTAACTGTCTAATAAAAAAGAGTTGTGACCATAAGAATATCACTGTTGCCTCAAATGTGGCAACTCAATGGTGCGCAGAAATAGAGGCGCGCAACATGCACATGTTAAACGGCCACACTCCAGGCGATGTTCCGGCAAAGTCAACCTCGGAAAGGAATGACCAAAAATCCACCCTGGATTACTATTTTGTCTCCGAGAGCCTACATTGGCGAGTACTGACTCTTCAAGTATTAGAACAAATTGAGAGCAATCACAACATGGTAAAAATGTGTATCTCCGCTCTAGATACAGATCCTTACCAACATTGAAGCATATGGTCATTACTGACTCAGGCAGACTATGACTGAAACTGGATGATGCAGAAGTTAAATCTGTTACAATGGCATATCAAGAAGAAGAAGATGTGCTTGAATATAGCCACCTTTTGATGCAATTTCAGGAAAAAAAAACAAGGCCTCAAAAGAATGGGATTTGTATTTAAACTTCCATTTGATATAGAGGATTTGAAACAAAAACGGAAAATGAGAATGCAAATCCGTACAATCTCGAGACAAAATAATCCTGACTAAACAAAAAAAAAAAGATTATTCAGACATATAAAAATTGGTTAAAATTACACAAGATAATAATGAACCATCGAGATAATGATAATGATAATGCTGAAACTATGATATCAAAACTGACAAATAAGAACTCTAGAGAGTTTTGCAGCATCATAAATCAACATGAAACTTGTCAACATGCTATCCAGGCAAATCTGGTAACGGAAAATAATTAGATCACTCACTAGACCCAACTGTACAGTAAAAAAGGGAATGTTAAAGAACCAACTCTTTCACATCTGACTTCTTGGGATCTCAAATTCGATCAAAGTGACATCTTAAACATCATCACAAACCTGAGTACCTCGAGAGCTCCGGGACCCGATGGGTTGACCAACTATACCATGAAACACAATCCAGACGAATGGGCTAGTTTTTGCCATCTGTTTTTTAACAAGATCGCTGGCTCTTGTACTACCCCGAAATCATGGAAAAGTGCAATTATAGTCCCTATATTTAAGGAAGGAAACAGAACAAATCAAAGAACTACCGCCCAATTGCACTATTAGAGGTGCTTGGAAAAATATATGCGACTATTCTTCAACATCAACTAACTGAGTGGAGCTGTTTTAATAGTCGTATGGATATAAGACAAACTGGATTACTGAAAGGGGTTGGATGCAGCTTAAACCTGTTGATCGTGAACACCTTGAAAATGGAAACAATACGAACTGGTGGAAAAATGTATTTTGCGTTCATTGACTTTGCACATGCTTTTGAAAGCATTGATCGTGAGATCATATGGACTAAATTAGCCAAATGGAATTGCCCTACAAGTCTTTTGTTGGCAATTAAAGAGCTCCATACTGATACGAATATTAGGATTAGACTAGATAAAACTGGCAAACTATCTGCAGCAATATCTACTTATTGTGGAATGAAACAAGGCCTCCAGAATATTCAATCCCTTCTTGTCCCTGACATAGACCCGACACTTGACAAAGCACAATCCTTTCTGCCTAAAGTAAAAGGACATGTAAGCCGCTTACTCTATGCAGATGATTTAATTCTGCTAGATTTAACTCCCATAGGCTTACATAGGAAACTAGATGTGCTAGAAGAATATGTTCAGAGCAACAAGCTCAGTATAAATACCTCCAAAAGTGAAATCCTAATACTTGAAAACCTAAGAGGAACAAATAAAGTACAACCAAAAAAATTTCGTTGGCACCTAGAAAAAGCATCTCTGCAAGTCACGTCCACCATTAGGAATGCTAATTAATTTGAATGTGAACGATGCTCCTTGGGTTGTGAGTGTTAAAATAAAATGCCAACAACTGGCAAATCAAGCATTGATCATCCACAAAAAAATATGGTCAATATTCACTTCTACCAGTGCTAACTTTTTATAACCAAAAAGCAGTCCCAGCGCTCATATATGGAGCAGAATGTGCACTATGTAGTTCATATCAGCTTTGGAACACTTTGGAAATACATTTTGGTCCAAGGTCTTATGTCTCCCACGAGGAACCCCGACAGCATGCATCCGCTAGCATCCGCTATGAACTTGAGTTAATATCCATACATGCCAGGATTTGTTGGAACATGCTGACCCTGTGTAGTAAAGTCACGAATACAAATCCTCCATTGGAATTTAAAATCTTGCAAAATATGGAAAATATCATTGAACAAAATGTACTGACAGCCTGGGCTGATTGCTGTAAAGCAATCTTAGAAGATCTAAATACCAACGTTGAAACACTTCACACCAATCCAAATTGGGTAAAGATATGTTTATGGAGACATGACTGGATTGCAACTGGAGATCTAAGAAGGAGTTATACGATTATTTAAGATGTCCCCTGTGAGAAATGTGTTTTCAATGAAATTCCAAACTATTTGAAGCTATTTCCAAACTATTTGAAGCTATTTCCTGATTCTCGTCGATGAAAGCTCTACTTCAAATTTCATCTGAATTTGCTTAGGACAAAGGAGAGAGAAAGTCTGTGGTTAAAAAGTGGCTTACCTTCTAAGATCTTTCAATTTTGTGGATTGCAAGACGAAACACTGAAACATTTAACTCTTTTTTTGCATAGAACTATGTGCAGAGAGAATGTTTAGGAGAATGCTTCCTAAAAAGACCATGGGCCTCATTATGACCCAGGCGGAATGGGGAATTACCACCCCATTCCGAGGTTGGCGGGGCAGTAATTCCCCATGCCGCCATGGCCCTTCCCTATCCCCATTTTTGCCCCATAGGGCTCAATGGGAATGGGGAAGGCGCTAAGTACGGTGCCGCAAATTGCGGCACCGTACTTAGCACCAAGGTCCCTTTGAGGGTCCCTACTTTAACGGCTGGTAAAATCAGCCGTTAAGGTCGGGTCCCGCAAAGGGACCTCGTAATTAGGCGCTAATAGATTAACGGCGCTGCAGCCTTTTACGGTGCCGTTAACCCATTAGCGCCTGGGTTGTAATGAGGCTCCATACCTAAATGCTGACGATTGGTGGCAAATAATGTTTGATGAAACATAGAGAAAGCTGACAATCGTTTTAACATTCTTTCTGGAAGTGTTAGATGTGTGCCTTAGTAACTGTGTTGATGAGAATACGATGACGAAGGATATTGCTGTTCTTATTTAACAATCAGTAGCTTTGCACTAGTTCATTTTTTTTTTTTAGATGCTTCCCATATTGGTCTTTTTGTTATTTCTTCCTTCCTTTCTTGTTCTGTAGGAATATACTTGACTTAAAATGTTTTGAGGAATGAAAGTTGAAATGTATTTATGTGTTTTAATTGCTGTGTTGGATGAAATGTATTTTAAAGGTTTGTAATAAACCATATAAAATATATATATATATTTTGGATCATTCCTATTCTGTTACCTGGGATGTCCATGTCTCTTCCTCACATCCTCTGCCCCTCAAGACTCTGTACTCTGACCCCACTCTACTATATATCTCTCTACACTTATTGGTTCATTGAATCTCCCAAGTTACTTGTACATGAAGGACTCCCAGAAATGTTTTTCTTTCTCCTCCACCGATACCCGTCAATCTACTGCCTCATCTTGTCTCTTGGCCATCAAATCATGGTTGTTTTTCCATTTATTGCAACTCAAACACCTTCAAAACTGACATTCCTTTTCTTTTGTGCATCTTCTCACCCCCTCTTTGCAACCCCTGCTGGTCTTTTTCTCCTCCTTGCCTCCTCCTTTTCTATTCCTCGCTCACAATCCTGGAGTCATCCTTTACGCTTCTTTCCTTTTCTTCTAATATTACCAATACTGCTCATATCAATCATTTTCACCTTTACAGCATTCATCATGTGCCCGTTCTGTTCATGTCAATAAACTTCTTATTTCTTCAACAATAATTTTTTTATCTTGACAATTGATGATTGCTTGGCCCTTCTATTTGCACTTCCTCTTATCTTCATTATGCTATCCATCTTCTTTACCTGCACCTTCCTCTATTTCAAATCTTCTTGATCTCTTTTCTCCAATTTGACTCAAGTATTCTATTCCTATGAAAATCTGTATATATTGAAGGTTTTCAGAGGTAAATCAGGCACAATTTACAAGCAGGAATTGTTGATCAATCCACCTTACAACAACAATTAGTTCAAATGTTCTGTGAATGCTCCATGTACAGGACCATTTTATGTCCAAACTATATACAGGTTTTATTCCAATGACCCTCCATCCCCCCCATTCTATCCCTCCCACTACCCACCAGATACCCACCCGAGTTCACACAATGGAAAAGGCATGGAAGGAAAACCAAGAGAAAAAACAAGCAGAAATGGGAAACATCAAGCGGGAAACAGTTGAGGCGTCTGAGCAAACCGGTATGCCCTTGTTCTCCACCTTCACACTGTCATTGGATCTCAGCTTGCAACAACATGCGAGGGCCGGAGATGGTTCAATTGGGTATGGGCTTCATGGCTCGGGTTCGATTGTGGATGACGGTGCTCAATGGACTCACTCCCATCCCATGATCTGTCAAATTTGAGGAAGTACAGCCACTCCATGTCTGTTTTGGTGTGGGATTGGAGTGAAATTGCTGTTAAACTCTGCATGTCATACAGTTCATAGGCTTTTCGAGCCCATTTTGCTTCTGTTGGCAGATGGCTCCTCTTCCAATGTACTTTAAGACACACTCTGCCCACCAACAGTAGATTTTGTGGCATGTGTGACAGTTGCTCATGACCATCCCCATGATCTTCAAGGCCAAATATTATCAAAAGCAGTGTCAATACTCCAGTAATGCTGTGCCTGGGAGCATTCCCAGCACATATCCCAGTAATTACAGGTCACGCCACAGTTGAGCCAACACAGGTGGCTCACACCTGGGTACATTTTCACCAGTCTGTGCGGCGTCAAATGCCACCTAAATAAGAGTCTGCAATTATGTATTTTATATTGGACTGCAATGGAAGAGGACCAAACTGCCCTGCAGATTAACCGGCAGATGTCTGGGTCATCTTCTATGTTGAGGTCAGCGGGACATTGCTTTTGCGTGTTTTTGCTGATCTGTGTGGCCCCTGGTTAAGCCCAGATATGAGACCTTTGGTAGCGATTTGTGTGTTTAGGACTTGATTAAATTGCGTCAGGGGCTGCCTAAGTTCATCAGCCCAACATTTGTCAGAGAAAGGGCCTTTCCTTTGTAGTTATGCTAGGTGTGAGATGGGGCCTATGACCATGGCCTCTTCTAGCTCAGCCTTGTGTATAAAACAGCCATCCTTCCACAATTGTCTTGCTCTAGATAGACCCGCCAAATAGTACATCTGAAACTGTAAGGGTTCTGTGATTATATCCTTGATGGACGGGCCCATATACAACTCAGAGGTAAGGGCCTTGAGTTAATCCTTCATTTCTTGAGTCTTCCTCCACAAATGCCACAGAACCTGTAGGCCACGGTGCATTCCTCGGAATCCTCAGAACCCATAGCCACTCCCCCACAAGCTTGAATAGGCTGTTTTCCAGGGGCGCCCATTGTTTCTCTGCATTTTCCATCAAGTGGTGAACTAGCACCTGAAATTGGGCAGGTCTGTAGTACTCCTAGAAATCCCTCATCTTTAGGCAGAGTTGGCATGGCGTATGCTATGCGTGGCCTTTTTTATGCCCATAGGAATGCCAGCAGTGAGTTTCTAACCTCAGAGAAGAAAGTGGTGGCAGTACTGTTGGGAGGGCCTGACACAGAAAACAATCCATCGGCAGGACATTCATTTTTATTGCCACTAATTGAGCCGCCTATAAGAGCATAAGCATTGACCAACTGTGCAAATCTTTTTTGATATGATCCCAGAGCGAGATACCACCCCCATATAACTTATTCCCTTAGGTCTAGATTGAATACCGCGACTCAACAGACATAGATGTGTGCAGTAAGAATTCTCCTTCAGGGAGAGAGCAACCATTTTGTTCAGGTTAATTTTGAAGCCAAAGAGTTGGCCATAATTTGTTACTAATGTAATGATGCCGGGATAGAATGTGTCGGTTGCGTAATGATATCGTTGGCATATAGGGCAAGTTTGCACACTTGGCCCTCTACCATTAAGCCCTTAATCTGATTGTGCTGACTTTTGAGACGTTAGCACTGGTGATACACTCAGATAAAGATCAATGGAGCACCCCTGCCTGGTGCCACAACTTGGGTGGAATTCCTCATATGCTAACCCATTGACAAGGACTTTTGCCCTAGTATGCTGATGACATGCCATGGCCCCTTGAGCCATCTCGCCCCAAGAGCTGCTTTCTTCAGGACTACCTCCATGAATGACACTCAACTCAGTCAAAGGCCTTTTTGGCATACATTAATAGGGGAAGGGGGTCCACAGCAGTGTTATCCAGCCCGACAATGACATTATGGGTCTTGTGAATATTGTCGGCCCCTTGTCGGCCCTAATAATACAGTCCTTCCCAAACTTTTACACAATGATCAGGTGGGCTTTAAGTCTAGCCGCCAAGACATTGTCATTGACCTTAGTGTTTACATGTATCAAGGAAATAGGGTGGGTACAATCCGGGGCTACCACACTAACCCTATTCAGTATGTCATTAAAACGTTTGGCCAGGAACAAGATCAGTAAGCGGCCATGTCTCTTATGCAATGTGGGGGTGAACCCATCTTGCCCCATTGCAGACCCAGCTTTCAGCTTTGAAATGGCCTGGAGGATTTACTGGCCCTGTAGCTGGGCATTCAGCAATGCCTTCTCTTCTTCTGTCAAAGCCTGGAAGGATAGACCATTTAGATATTCATATATCGTACTTTTATTCCAGTCATATTGAGAGGTATATAATGGGAAAAAGTATTGTGAGAACCTCAGTGTAATATCTGCAGGCTGATTCAACCATGATGCAACCATCATCACTGTGTATTTTATAGACCTCCCTTTTTGGCTCTCTGTTTTCTTAAGCACACTGCCAGTAATATAGGGGCCTTATCGCCTTTCTCATAGTACCTTCACTTTAAGTACCACATTCGTGCCAATCCTTTCCCCTTCCATTCTTCGCCTAACTCCTCAGTTCACCCATTTTTTTCTTTCTCCGTTATCAAGGCTTTAAGTTTGGCTTCCTGCAGCGTCAGCGTCCTTTTCCTTTTCCTAGTGACCCCTCAGAGATTAGTGGGCCATGGGTAGTAGCCTTGAATGCTTCCCATATTATGTGGAGTGGAGTGGCCCCCAAAGTGGTCTTAAAATATTCCCTGATTTGTTTATGAAGGAATTGTTGAAATACCAGTTGTAGTGGGGTGACCAGCCTATCACTCAAATTTCGGTGTCTATAATATTATGTTCTTGTGCCACCTCCAGGAGTATGTAGTCTATCCTAGAAAAAGTGTTATGGGGGATAAAAAAATGTAAATGCCTCCTTCTGTGAGTCTGTACTCCACAATGAGTCAATAAGAAAATGGTCAAGTAGGATGTTTCCCAGATTGTCAACCTCATGCTCTAACGGTGGAATGGCCTCCCGCCCTTAGTGATGTCCACTCTAGAGAGGAATCAACAATTGAATTATGGTTTCCCCCTCAGATAAGGGTTCCAGTTTTGCATGTGTTTAGGGATCCCA
Organism: Ambystoma mexicanum; assembly: GCF_040938575.1. Lineage (NCBI taxonomy): Eukaryota > Metazoa > Chordata > Amphibia > Caudata > Ambystomatidae > Ambystoma > Ambystoma mexicanum. The sequence goes on along the minus strand of NC_090930.1, from coordinate 387,360,025 downwards.
CGGCTTCACTATAAAACTGAAATTGGTATCCCCACTGCTGCTTTTTCACCAAACTGGATGACCAGTAAGCGCAGCCAAGTTCCTCACAATGAAGCACGTATTCTTCACTTCCCAAAAAATGTAGTTTCCTGCAGAATAAAGGCATAACCCTGACTGCATTAATTCCTGTAACACCATTGACCGTTTTTGCTGGAAGTCATGCTCTTCACATTCAAGTACCCTAGTCGCATACCATTATGATGTGCCATCATGTGAGGTCCTGGTGCCCTTCTCTGGACTCACCTCATCCCTCAGATCCCATCAGGCTACCCAACCTAGTTGTAATTTCCGAGTACAGTGCAATCTGCATCCTGAAACCTCATTCCCCACCCTGTAATGCACACAGGAAATGTCCAGTTACCCATTGCGTGCTACCCCTCGAATCTAAGTGATTTGCCCGCAGCTGAAACTACCGCGGGCAAAACGTTTACATGAGAAAGGTGCGAACTACGAAACGTTTGCACCTTTCTCATGTGAACACACATACATTCTCATACGCTCACACACAACACACCCATACCCCCAACATAAACAAACCCCACTTACCTTCATCTTCTCTCTGGGTTCCTGCAGCGCCAGTTCCCTTTCACTTCCGTGATAGGGACCGGCGCTGCAGGGTCCTTTTCTTTACTTTTTTGTTTTTTTTAACGGAAGGCTGCGGGGGGGTGCCCCGCAGCCCCCGCTCACTATACCATAAAGTATAGTGAGCGGGGCGATGCGGAGGACAGCCCATCAGCCCCTTTTTTTTGTCACAATGCTACCACCAAAGTTTCAAACTTTTGGTGTTCCAACCTTTGTTGGTAGCATTTTTAGAACTTTTGTGTGTTGCGACCATTTTCTTTTTGGTACAATTGACCTAAACCCTAGACCTCTGTGCCCCTGGATCTGAACCACATACCATCTGGATCTCAGACAACCACCGCCCCAAATTCTGAGACACCCTGTCAAAATGTAAGGGCCATAGAGGAGAGACCCCTTGCCCATAACAAGGGTCAACTTCAAATTTGGAAACAAGCAATGATCATGCAGTATTTAAGAGGGGAACACAAACTCGAAGGAGGGAAAAAGATACTGTTATTTAGCATCCACTGGTATTGTGTGTTGGCATGCCAGCAGTTCCGGGGAGGACCCTCATGGGAACATCACAATGTCACAGGAGCAGCAAGGGTTTCCATGATTGTTCAGGGAGTATTAAATCTAGGAAATGTCGTCGAGTTGGTGGACTGTCCCAGCGCGAGCAAGAGGTTTGTGGTCCATCGATGAATTCCGGAGTCAGGTCGACGCCTCTGACCTCAGTACTGCAGTCCTCAGATGATATTTGCTTCAGGACACTGCTAACTTCGTCTTTTGATGTGATTATGTATTCTTCTCCTCTGTAGGTGAACGAAAGTAAAAAGGGCTATTCTCAGGAAGGGTCGGCAGTCCTTCCACTGAAAAAGTTTCATGGCCGACATACCCTGGTAGATACAGAGATGTGACCCTTCCCAAGGAATTTCACCCTTCTCCCTGGCTTTTTTCACTATGTCCATATTCTCTCTGAAATAGTGAAATTTAGCGAGGGCAGTTTGAGGGACATTGGGAGAACCACCCCCCTGTGAATCCTGTCGAATTATACTTCGGGTACTGAGCTGTGTGTAAAGAGGCTGTTAATAAGGGTTTTGACCTGGCGTTCAAGGATCAGTATGGTTTCTTCCTCTGATTCCTTCAAGCCCATTTTGCGAATGTTGGAAGGCCATTCCCAGTTCACAAAATCATCTACTTTGAGTGCCAGGACAAATTCTCTGTGTTTGAGATCCAGTAAGCGTCCATCGACTCATTTCCATTAGATTGATGGACAGTTGCTTTTGTACTAATGACTCAATTTTGTCTTCAACCTTGTCCACTCTTCGTTTAAGTTCTGAGGTTACTACTGTTATGCCATTATTTACTTACCTAATCTCCTCCAGGGGGATGCGCATGTCATCCTCAGTGCAGTATGCTATTTTACTTTTGCTGCATTGTATGTTAGTCCCTACATGGTGTGGCTCTCAGCCATCTCCTCTCTACTCTTCTTTTATTCTCCTACCTGACCGCTGCATTCTCAATTCAATCATCTTCACATTATTCCTAAAACTCTATGTGCTCCCTCTCACTGTTGTTCTTTTTATCTACCTTCCCCTAAATACTGGAATTCTCTGGCATTTTACAACTGGTATGCATCTTTCCACATCTGTTGCTGTCCTCTGAAAACCCCATCTTCTGTATGATAATAACTGTTCCTGACACTTTCTGTATATATTATTGTAATGCCACCATTGCTAATGTTTTGTAATGTTTTCTTTTCATAATGTTTGTACAGTGCTTTGACAAACGTGCTTCATCAATTTCAATACATACAAATAAATAAAACAAAAAAGTGAGAATATAAGCATTTTGAGAGTGTTGGAACCTGCTGGGAGAAATCTGGAATGATTGAGAAGTGGAACATTTTTGGTTTGGACAGTAACTTCAAGAGACACATTATGTATTTAAGTTGTTTTGAACCACTACCCACATCCTGGAGAATATGTATCTAGACAACTTTAGTTTCTTTCAAAGTACCAATGTTTATTACTTAGGCTTCAATTTGTAACAGAACCCTAATAAACATGTGTTTGCGAAATCTCTTGTGTTGGTCTGTGTTAATCCACATCACCTGGGTGAAGCTGCACTCATCACCTCTATCAATGCACCTTCAAAATTCATACGGAAGCCTGGAGGGGTGCTCCACATTTTAGTCAATCATTCTGATGAAATTCCAATGCTGATGTTCTGTTTTACAATTAATGTCACCATGTATATTACTATTGCAGGTGATCGTCTGAATCAAACCTAATCTCCCATCATTGTAGGCCAAATTGTGTGAGGGTGAATCACCATCCTGAAATAGGGTGGCTAATGATTTTAATGAAAACACATTGCATTTCACATTATAAACCACGTTAAAATCATCCTCTCTGCATTGTTCAGTATGGGCGTTACATGTTTGGAGGTAGTGGTAAAAACAGGAGATAATTGGAGGGCTTGCCACAATCCATAATGTTGTAATAGTGCAGGCAGAATTACTGCATGGAGTAATATCACACCATTCACCAATAGTCCTCTCTCTTTAAATTCCTTCTTCTTGTCTTCAAATCCACCCATGGTCTTTGACCCATACACTGATAACTGCATCTCCCTATTATCTCCCTCAGAAACGTTATTTTCCTAATTCAGCATTAAACTCTCTATCTCTTGCTACCACAGCACTTCCTTCTCCTTTATGCTTCACATCCTACCCGTTCTGCTTACATGCCCCACATAGTAGCCCCATCTCGTCTGGTATATGCTCTCCAGAAATCAAAACTATCCAATCTCTTGAAAGCTCCAAGAACAGATTCAAACTTTAACTTTCGTCCTTTGAAGGGGGTCCCAACACCCTCCTCAAATGACTCAATTTTATTTGGCCTAAATACTCCAGTCCTATGTTCAACTGTAAACATATAAATATTCAGTAAAAAAAAACTTTGTTAAAGGGACGTTATGGTTCCAAGTAAAAATGAAAAACCCTTGAAATTCACCAATTATGGTATGCTAAGCAACCATAACTCGCGCCACCACTGTGCACTGCTAAGACTAACACCCAGGACATCAAAGATGACATCACAAATGTCATTGATGACATCACTGATGACACGTAACATAGAACATACTGAACCCTTAGCTTGTGATTTTGATGTCTGCGGACTGTGCGCATGTTCGTGGGCAGACGCGGACAACATCAACACTATCCAAAAACTCAGGGGGTATCTTACACTGTTGTATCATGCAATAGAAACACTGAACAAGTTCAAAAAGCAGCACATAAACACATTATATCTGATAATAAATAAGAAGTGGAACCTATATATGTAAGACATCAATCGTCCATTTAAATAGCATATGCACCACAATGGAAAACAAAATATATATGCCTCCAACATAATTACCTCACAGAAACTGCAAAATATATATTTTTTTTTACACAGAAATATCAGGTACTTTTGAATGGCTGGAAGAAAATTTCCCATGTGATGAATGAGTGAAGACAGTGATACTAATGGTAGACATAACACTTCTCTATATAAGCCAATTAATAACCATTACTTTATGTGTACTTAACACATTTTTCTTTTAACAGACCATACAAACAGTGAAAATAATATACCAAGAGAGACACTAGAAAAAGCTCTGCAGCGAATGGAACAAAAAATGGATATGCTAATGAAAAATGTCAATCTTTTAAAACATTTTGTGGAGGACCATATAAAAGAAAACATTAAATATCACTGTCCCACATGTACCTGTTCCCCCTCTCCATGTCCCATTCAACTATCCCCCAACGCTCGCCACCAAGAAAAACTTTATGATGCGATTTCCATCCCTTCATCCCCCCATCCATCATCTCCAAACCCCTAATTCCCCTGTATTTGTTTCAGTTTCTGCTTCTCCCTCTCTTTCATAAATTTTATATTTGAATATAATAATAAAATATTATGTGTGTTGTTACTTTATTCCTCTGTGTCTTATTTTTTATTTTTTAAACGCAGTTGGGATGTCTGCGGACAGCGTGGGTGTCCGGGATGTCCGCACTTAACCAAAATGGAGGTGTCCTAAAGACACTATACCTGTCCGTACTGACCACAATCAAAATGGAACTGTTCTTAGAACACACTTGATGTCCAGGATGTCTGCAATTAACCAAAATGGAGGTGTCCTGAGGACACTATACGTGTCTGTACTGTCTGCATTCAAAATGGAACTGTTTTTAGAAAACACCAGATGTCCGGGATGTCCTACAAATATCATGCCTGTCCACAACTGTCTGCCGCACATGTGTGACACTTTTAATTAGTTTGGGGACTAGAACACTGTCCGTAGAACACCCGCACACATGCACACAACTAATCATGCATATTTGGTGTCCTACTGGCAGCCGTCCCATTCGCAAACATGTCCGCCATGTCATCATGTGACCGCACCCACACTGAGCGTGTGTCCTTATTTGCGGACACTGTCCGGGTACCCCAACATTTCAAAAGTGCTTTTTTGGACAATCCAAGGTATTTACAGTAAAAGTTCACCATTGCACATGTCCCAGACAATGCCCCTGGCGATCTACATACTTTTTGGAACTTTTTGAGCCTTTTTTTGGTGCTCAATCTGTCCGTGGACAGCACGAAGCATGCACCAGCACGCCTACAAAAGGCCACACCCTAGTATTGCTCCTCATTGTGCTTCTGACTACCTGACAGAGCATTGCTTCTGACCTGCATTTACTGCTGACTTCTGCCTGCTATCCTCCAGATGGCAACCATGGCTGCTTCGGCTTCATCACCACCCCCAACCCCTCCACCACCACCACCTCTCTAAGGACCTGCAGAGGGGAACAGGCATGAGGATGCAGAGGAGACGGATGAAGAGCATGAGGTAGTGGAAGTCCCTACTAACAGTGTTCGCTGTGTGTCTTGGGTGTGGCAGTTATTTATCACTCTTGGTGGAGTGCCAAAAGCTTGTGTGAATAAGGTGATCTGCAATCAGTGCTGCATGGTGCTGAGTTGTGGAAGGCATGATTCATATAGCTTTGGTACCACATCAATGAAGCGACACCTGAAATCGTTCCACAGTGGGGCTATTCGTGAGGTTGTACCTTGCGATAAACATAGTAGGTTGAGTTCCTCTACAGCATCCTCTGTTTCCGCTCCTGTCACCACAAGAGACACTCCTGTGGGACAGCGCATCCCTCCAGCTGCCTTGCAGGCCATTCATGATGCTGTTGACCCTTACCTTTCGAGGGTCACAATACAGTATATGTACTGCGACACAGGGGGGAGAACCTTCGGAGTGCTTTCGAGACTGCGGTCAAGGAGCATGAGAAGGTCTGCGACCTACCTCAATAAGGCCCACTCTACATCTTCCTCTGTCCACCTGCCCTTTCTTATCCCTGTGGTTGGTGTCCCTTCCTTACCCTCCTTTCCCCTCCTTTCCTTGTGTGTTGTGTTTAAAAAACCAAAAGAAATATAAAATATAAAAAAAACAAAAAGAGCCACCTTTCACAGTTTAAAAATATAAGTGACAAATAAATAGTGCAGGGTCCTTGTACTTTTTTTTTTTAGAAGTATGTGGTGGCTCTGAAACAAGCCTTTTGATGCTGTTTTTTGTGTTTCAAAAACTTCAAATGATTAACAACTACTGCAAAATGTATTAATGTAATTCCATAAAAAGGTTGCAATGCATTTTGTATATTTCGCAGAAGATGTACTCCATCTCTGTGAAAAATGTATTTAAAAAAAAGAATTATCAGTTTTATTCACACCAAACAACATTACAAACCAAACACGCAGTGCACTTTACAAAAGTTCTTGTACACCAATTAGTCTTGATCACTGCTTCCCCAATCCCACCCCCCCTTTATGAGCCCACTCGTACTTCACATTCCGTATCTGCTGCATGTGGTAGGATTTCGCTTCCCTCGGATTCTGTTTGATCCGATATTGCTCCAAACAGTTCTGCTATTAATGATTTCCATGCCATCAGGGTACTCACTTCTTCCTCCCTCCTCATGCTACTCGCCTCTTGCCATACCATCGTTTCAGCCTCTGCCCATTTCTGCAACTCCTTCCACCATACCTCCACCCGTAGCTTGTGGCACGTCTTCCACCCCATGGCAATCCTTCGTTTTGCGAGCACATATGCCAAATCTTTAAGTTTCCCAAAATGTTTAAATTTCCGTGGTCTGGGGAACCCTCCCAACAAGCAGGCCCAAGCCGTGTCTATAATGAGCGTGACCCCTCTCTCTGCTAGTTTTTGTGCCACTTCACCCCAGAATTGTTCAATTACTGGGCATGACCAACATGTGTGTCATGTCAGCATTTTCTCTATCACATTTAGGACACACCCGTCGTTTTGAACTTAGATATCCTCAGAGGGGTCATATATGCTCTATGCGTTATATACAGCTGTATTTGTTTCAATCTTGCATTTCTTGACACCTTCTTGTGGTATCCCAGGGCGCTTTCCCACATCCCATCCTCTATTGGGGCTCCTACCTCCGCTTCCCAGTCCAGTCTCAGTTGTGTCAACTCTTTTCCAACCTTAGTCATCACCATCTCATACAATCTAGAAATCTCATGTCCCCCTTCCGATATGTCATATATTGCCCCTATGTTAGCATCTTGTTCCTCTGTCAATACTGTTTCAGGCCATGTTTTCCGAATTTTCTGCACCATCCCATGGTACGTAACATATTGGCCCGTATGTAATTCGGCCTCTTCTCTAAGTCTTTCAAAATCCCTAATGGCCCCATCTTGCCAAACATCCCCTAACGTTACCAGCCCCACCGATTCCCAGTAGGTCCTGATAATCATTCTCAGCTGTTTATCTTCCCCTGCCAGTGCAACCAGCGGGACCTGCGGGGAGCACGGGAATGGGTCTTTCATCATCCGGAATACTCGACGCCACATTTTCCACCCAAGCCTCATCATTCCAGGGCGTCCATTCATCTCTGACTCGGGCAGCCAGATCATTTCTCTTAAATAAAACGGGGTACTATCCTGCCCAAACAACCTTAACTCAGGGGTCGCTTCATCAGAGTGCCAGTTGGCCACATATTGTAGCTGACTCGCCACATAATAAACCTCAAAATTAGGCAATTTAATCCCTCCCTTCTCATAGCAATTCTGCAACTTCCATAGCGCCACTCTGTTCCGAGTGCCATGCCAGAGGAAGTCCCTACACATACTGTTCAGTTTAGCAAAAAATGACTTGGGTATCATATATGGGATATTGCTAAAGTAATGCTGGAGCCTAGGTAAGACCACCATCTTAAGCATTGCTCCTCGTCCCATCATTGCTAGGGTTAACTTCTCCCAAAACTTCATGCATTTCCCAATTTTTCCAATGGCCATCTCAGCGTTATGCCTATGTTCCTGTTCTGCCGTGTGGTACACGTCTGTTTCGAGGTAACGGAACAACCCCACCGCCCATGGTATTTGTAGCACTGGTAACCTCTCCACAGGGGTTCCTTTATAACTACCTAGCGGGAATATGCTGGATTTCTGAGGATTTACCGCTATTCCGGATAGCCCCGCATACCTCTCCATCACTTCCAGGATATACTGGAGATTTTCTTCCGGGTATTTCAGGTACACGCAACAAATCGTCCGCATATAAGGATATTAGGTGTCGTTCCCCTCCTACCTCAATATCTATTGTGTCGTATTGTTGCCTGAGGTATATCGCTAAGGGCTCCAGGGCAAGAATGTAAAGCATCGGGGACCAGGGGCACCCCTGCCTGGTGCCTCTGCTAAGTTGCCATCTCCCAGATATCACTGATCCCATTCGAACTCTGGCTAGCGGCTCACTATAAAGCATCTTTGCTCACCTGATGTAACCAGGCCCCATTCTGTACTCTCCCAGGGCCGCCAACAGCCATGACCACCTGACTGAGTCGAAAGCTTTTACTGCATCCAACGACACAATCGCCATTTTGCCTTCCGTCCTATCGCTCCATTCGATCACTCGGTGGAGTTGCATATGGTTGTGGGTTATGTTCCTATTCGAGACATAGCCCGCTTGGTCTGGGTGTATTAACTTGCTTGTTACTTTTTGCAATCTGTTTGCCAGAACAGCCGTCAATATTTTGCTGTCCTGGTTCAGCATTGACAAAGGTCTGTAGGAACCACAGCTATGTCTTGGTTTGTTGGGCTTGGGGAGCGTTATTATGATCGCTTCCCTGAGTGACACCGGCAAATGTCCCACTTCAAATGCTTCATTAAGCATTTCCAGCATTGGGGGAGCACCTCCTCTCTGTATACTTTATAAAATTCTCTAGGGAACCCATCTGCCCCGGGGGTGTTACTGGTAGGCAGCTGCTTTACCACTTCTTCTAACTCCTCCAAAGTAATTGGAGCATCAAGCTCCTCTCTTTCCTCTTTACTTATCTTAGGCAGTCCTATATCTTCTAATGTTTCTATTATCTCCTCTTGGCTTCCTCCCTCCTTGTCCCTGTATAGCACCTTGTAGTAATCTGCAAACTCCTTGTTGACACCTTCTTGGGTGTCTGCTACCCCACCATTTTCTCTAGTTGTTGTTCTAATCGGGGGCCTATGGGTTTCACTCTTGTACAGCCATGCTAAAAGCCGTCCCGTTTTATCCCCTCTTGCATGCTGTCTCTCTATATACTTTTTATAATTAAGGTTGCAGAGCCATTCCCAGTGTCCTGCACACTGCTGCTGTAGCTTAAGTACTAGCTCCATGTCCATGTTCCCATTTTTTGAAGCTCTCTCTAGTTCTTCTTCTGTTCTTTGTAGGTCAGCCAGGACCCCGCCCTGCAGGCCCTTTGACTTAGCTATGGCCACCCCCCGTATCACTACCTTAAAGGCTTCCCACAATGTACCCGCCGAGTCAACGCTACCAGTATTCACCTCGAAGTAATTGGTAATCTCATCTCTTACATCCTCTCTAAAGACTGGATCTTTAAGCGCCTCTGCTCGCAGGCGTCAAGTCGGGATTCGCACCCTCAGGGGCAGTATTGCCATCAGAGGACCAGGGGCGAGTGATCCGAAAGGACCCTCGCCTTATATTCTAGCTGACTAATCTCTATCATTACGTCTGGCGTGGTAAAGACATAATCAAGTCTGGTATGCAGCTGCTGCGGGGCTGAGTAGTGCAAATATTGCTTCCCCCGAGGGTGCTTTGTTCTCCACACATCTGCTAAGCCAAAATCGTCTAGCAGCGTCTGAAATGCTTTAGCCACTGGGGAGGGCCTATCAATCCTACCATCAGATCTGTCTATCTTGGGGTTCATTACACAATTGAAATCCCCGCCCCAGATCACCGCGCCGCCCATACACATACTAAGGTTGGTGCACAGAGTTCTGAAGTATGTCGCCGTGTTATGATTGGGGGCATACGTATTTATAAAGCATATCTCTCTATTTTCCACCAGCCCTTTCAATATGACCATTCTCCCATCCACCACCACCACCTCTTGCAATAGCTGGAACGGGACGTGCAGCGCCACCCAGACAAGCACTCCTCTAGCATAAGCAGAGTATGACGAGCCCACTGCAATCCCTTTCCATTTCTTCCATACCACCTCCAATTTCTCCTGCGTCAGATGCGTCTCTTGCAACAGTGCAATATCTATCTTTTGCCTTCTTAGATAAAGCATGACCTCATTCCTTTTTAAATAGCTGTTACGTCCCCTGACATTCCACATCATCATCTTAAGGTCTCCCATGGTTCGTTAACACTCTTCTCCCCTACCTCCAGCCGATCCCTCCTACCCAAGCAATACAGATACAACCATCTAGCTTTTCTATGTAGGCTCACATTTGAACTTAGAGGGTAATTCATAGAATTTTGCAGAAAAGTGTCACAAGCGGCTGGCGCAGAGTGTCCGCGTGCGATTGTCTGCGCCAGGCACGTGTGCTAAAACCGATTTCCGCGCACAGCGTATTCATGGATTTTAGGCTCCCAAACCAGCCGTGGCGCAGAGAATCGCAGCGACCCTGCAGCAGCGCCAGTAACGCCCCCAAGAACGCCCTCGCGCAAGGAAAAGCCATCAAAATCGCTAAATCATCGCAAAGGGCTGCACTAACCCTGGACCAGTTCACCGGGCTGGCAAACAGCAAACGCCAAGCGGGGAACGTGTATATCAGGGGTGCGCGGGAAGTTCCACACGCGATTGGCCCCGTGCAAGCAGGGTACGTGTATTCCATGGGTGCGCGGGAAGTTCCACATGCAATTTCAGCAGGGTACGTGTATTCCAGGGGTGCGCGGGAAGTTCCACACGCGATTCTAGCAGGGTACGTGTATTTCAGGGGTGCGCGGGCAGTTCCACACGCGATTTCAGCAGGGTACGTGTATTCCAGGGGTGCGCGGGAAGTTCCACACGCGATTCCAGCAGGGTACGTGTATTTCAGGGGTGCGCGGGAAGTTCCACACGCGATTTCAGCAGGGTACGTGTATTTCAGGGGTGCGCGGGAAGTTCCACACGCGATTGGCCCAGTGCGAGCAGGGTACGTGTATTCCATGGGTGCGCGGGAAGTTCCACACGCGATTTCAGCAGGGTACGTGTATTCCAGGGGTGCGCGGGAAGTTCCACACGCGATTTCAGCAGGGTACGTGTATTCCAGGGGTGCGCGGGAAGTTCCACACGCGATTCCAGCAGGGTACGTGTATTTCAGGGGTGCGCGGGAAGTTCCACATGCGATTGGCCCAGTGCGAGCAGGGTACGTGTATTCCATGGGTGCGCGGGAAGTTGCACACGCGATTTCAGCAGGGTATGTGTATTCCAGGGGTGCGCGGGAAGTTCCACACGCGATTCCAGCAGGGTACGTGTATTTCAGGGGTGCGCGGGAAGTTCCACACTCGATTTCAGCAGGGTACGTGTATTTCAGGGATGCGCGGGAAGTTCCACACACGATTGGCCCAGTGCGAGCAGGATACGTGTATTCCATGGGTGCGCGGGAAGTTCCACACACGATTTCAGCAGGGTACGTGTATTTCAGGGGTGCGCGGGAAGTTCCACACGCGATTTCAGCAGGGTATGTGTATTTCAGGGGTTCTGGGGAGTGCTACACGTGAATTGGCCCTGTGGGTCCTCCCAGGTGTACGCTCCACAACCTCCACGGCCCCTGCAGGCAGCCCACACCACGGGGGACTACCCTGCACCCCTGCTCATGTCCCGCAGGCAGCCCATCCACCATGGGCATGCCCCCCAGCCAACCCACATGTCACCTTGCACTACTGATCAACAATGCATGTCTCCCACCACCCCCACCCCTCAGTAGTGCAGGGGCAGCCTCCACCAGGCCCCCACTCATGTCTCCCACCACCCCCACCACCCAGCCACCAGGGGCACCCTCCACCAGGCCCCCACTCATGTCTCCCACCCACCCCTACCCCCCAGCCACCATGGGCAGCCCCCACCAGGTCCCCACTCATGTCCCCCTGCACCCCCACACCCCAACATCCAGGGGCACCCTCCACCAGGCCCCCACTCATGTCTCCCACCACCTCCACCCCCCAGCAGTGCAGGGGCACCTTCCACCAGCCCCCCACTCATGTCTCCCACCACGCCCGCCCCCCAGCAGTGTAGGGGCACCCTCCACCAGGCCCCCACTCATGTCTCCCACCACCCCCACCCCCCAGCATCCAGGGGCACCCTCCACCAGGCCCCCACTCATGTCTCCCACCCACCCCCACCCCCCAGCCACCATGGGCAGCCCCCACCAGGCCCCCACTCATGTCCCCCTGCACCCCCACCCCCCAGCATCCAGGGGCACCCTCCACCAGGCCCCCACTCATGTCTCCCACCACCCCCACCCCCCAGCAGTACAGGGGCACCCTCCACCAGGCCCCCACTCATGTCTACCACCACCCCCACCCCCCAGCATCCAGGGGCACCCTCCACCAGGCCCCCACTCATGTCTCCCACCACCCCCACCCCCCAGCCACCAGGGGCACCCTCCACCAGGCCCCCACCCATGTCTCCCACCACCCCCACCCCCCAGCAGTGCAGGGGCACCCTCCACCAGGCCCCCACTCATGTCTACCACCACCCCCACCCCCCAGCAGTGCAGGGGCACCCTCCACCAGGCCCCCACTCATGTCTCCCACCACCCCCACCCCCCAGCCACCAGGGGCACCCTCCACCAGGCCCCCACCCATGTCCCCTATCACCCCCACCCCCCAGCAGTGCAGGGGCACCCTCCACCAGACCCCCACTCATGTCTCCCACCACCCCCACCCCCCAGCAGTGCAGGGGCACCCTCCACCAGGCCCCCACTCATGTCTCCCACCACCACCACCCCCCAGCAGTGCAGGGGAACCCTCCACCAGGCCCCCACTCATGTCTCCCACCACCCCCAACCCCCTGCATCCAGGGGAACCCTCCACCAGGCCCCCACTCATGTCTCCCACCACCCCCACCCCCCAGCCACCAGGGGCACCCTCCACCAGGCCCCCACTCATGTCTCCCACCACCCCCACCCCCCAGCAGTGCAGGGGCACCCTCCACCAGACCCCCACTCATGTCTCCCACCACCCCCACCCCCCAGCAGTGCAGGGGCACCCTCCACCAGGCCCCCACTCATGTCTACCACCACCCCCACCCCCCAGCATCCAGGGGCACCCTCCACCAGGCCCACACTCATGTCTCCCACCACCCCCACCACCCAGCCACCAGGGGCACCATCCACCAGGCCCCACTCATGTCTCCCACCACCCCCACCCCCCAGCCACCAGGGGCACCCTCCACCAGGCCCCCACTCATGTCTCCCACCCACCCCCACCCCCCAGCCACCATGGGCAGCCCCCACCAGGCCCCCACTCATGTCCCCCTGCACCCCCACCCCCCAGCCACCATGGGCAGCCTCCACCAGGTCCTCACAATCCCCAATCATGTGCGTTATGGTCAGCCTCCACAGCCAAAAAACCCTACCAAGTAACCCATTCAAATGGAAATTACATGTTACACCCCCAATGTTCATAAAGCTAATGAACCCATGTCCGTCACACACAATGGTTGCAATTGAATGGGAAAACACCCAACATGACATGCATGAAACCAATGAGATGATACCACACAGTGAAGTATGAAAACAAAATTGTATTAAAAAAAATAAGAATGCAAAAGAAATGAAACAAACTACAATGGCAATGAAAAAAAGATAAGCTGCATGTCCGTTTCAAAAAATAAAAACACCAAATCCTAATCCAAAAAATTTTTGTCCAAAGTCAAATCAAAAATAAAATCAATCCAATGAAGAACTATGTACAAAACTTCCAAGGGTCCATGAGCCCAACTGAACAAAGGAAACCTACAAAAAACCCTAACTAAAATGCAACTATATACAAAAAGTGGAGCAGTGTCCGTCGACTCCAAATCATAAGAACAAACAAAGGAAACCTAAAACTAAAGAACTATATACAAAGGCGGCGGGCAAGTCCAGCGGCTCACTCCGTGGTGTTCCGGGCCAGGGCATCATCGAACTCCTGTTCGATGTCCCGGAGGCGGTCCTGTTCCATGGCCCCGAGGGTCCGCAGGGACGACGCCGTGTCCTCCTCCAACCCCCTGCGGATTGCCTCGAGGCACTCGGCCCGCCTCAGGGCCCTCCGCATGGAGTTCTCCGCCCTGACCATTGTGAGCCGCGCCTCTTCCGCCCGCCGCCGCTCCGCATCTATGGCGTGGCCCAACCGATGCCACACGGAAGACACTCTCTGTCCTGGGTCCTCCTGCCCTCCGGCCGATGCCTGCCCCTCCGATGTCGAAGGCCCTGAGCCTTCATGGCTCCCACCATGTTGCTGCTGCTGCTCTGCCTCTGCCCGTGCACTGCCTCCTGCTGCCTGCACATCCTCCGCCGGCTGGGGTGCAGTCGTAGATGTGGCCACCCCTGCTGGACGTCCGACTCCCGACTGTGGCAGGGATGCCTCCTCCACCAGCCTGGCCGCACCGTCAGAGGCAGCTCCACAGGGCACCCAGGTGACTGATGGGTGGGAAGATGGCACAGAGGACGACTGGCGCGTAGGGGGTCCAGTTGAGGAGGGGGTCGGAGCAAGCCCCATCAGACGGAGGAATCCGGCCTGGGTGACCTGTCCCAGCAGGCTGACGTGGTCAACGAGCCATTCGAGATGACGTGCAGTCTCTCCATGAAAAGACTGCAGGTCACCTCGCATGGCCCGTTGACGCAACGCCACACCAGCCAGGACAGGCTCAACCCGGACCTGGATAGCTACGTCCGCAGGCAGAGGAAGGCCAGTTGTAGTCAGCTCATCCCCTGCCTGAAAACGGGTCTGGACGTAGGCATCCCTGCTGGTGCAAGATGATGCAGTGACAGGATCGGGGACAGGATTGCACACAGGCACCTCCGCGGCGGCCTGTGCTGCCTCCTGTCCCTGGTCCTGCACTGCACCACTAGCACCAGTGGGATCCCCACCTCCAGACCCCGTCTCTGGTGCTTGCACGGCCTCCTCCTCCACCAAACCCCCCACCAACCTGGATGACTCCGTGCCATCTTCCCCTGTTGGGCCCTGTGGGGTCCCAGCTGCCCCTTCTGCTGCCAAGGAGTCCAACTCCAACCTCCGCCTCTTGGACCTCCCCCCGGCAGCTGCGGCCTGGGACGCGGCACCGGACTCCTCACTCCCCGACGAGATGACAACACGGGAGGGGAGCCGGGCCTTGCATCTCCGGCTGGCGGTGGGATCCCCGCCGCTGTGCTCCACAGCACCTTCTCCGCCCTCTTCATCAGTTGACGCTGCAGACAGGGAGAAACAAAACACAGGCATCAGGGCACTGTACAATGGACACATACACACATGACAGTTGCACATGAGTGGCATTGGCAAACCTCAGACATGTCATCACAATCCCCAACACACGTCATTACAACTCGCACACATGAGCCATACCATAGCCATATCGCAACTGCCACCACCATTCATACACATACAACAGCATGAGCAGCCAAAGGTGAGCCCAACATCACATGCAACACAGGAAGTGCACCACACATGTACACACACCACCACACTTGCATGCATGTGTACACCTCTGCCAAGTGTCGCACTGTTCAGACGGGCATCCATGTCACATCTGCCAATCAGGCTACCACATACCGCTGTCACATGCATCCATGTTGCATCACTGTTGCACCCTTGTCAAATACACACACATGCACATGTACACAGTGCTGATACATGCAGCTGAAAACAACATACATGCGTGACATCACGGACATGTCTACTTACATACACATTCATCCAAACATGTGTGCCCACACAACTGCATTTGGCATGCAAGCCTACACACACAAGCACCATCCATGTCTCACACATTACAGCCCTCGCATGTGTCAGCCCCACGGCCCTGTACACCCCCACCCATACTCGACCCCATACAAACAGATGTGCAACCTGCACACTACCGAATAATCACCACACGCACTGCTCACAATCAGGATGCATGTACACTCACCGCTCGACTCCAGACGGGTCTGCTTCTCTAGGACCTGGACGTGGAGCGCTGGGGATATGCGTTCCAGGACCCTCATCTGTTCTTCTGACAAGTGGACCCGGCGCCCCTTGGCATCCGCTGCCTTCAAGAGGCGCCGGGCCTTGTTCAGGGTCCTGGACCTGAAGTCCTCCCAGCGCTTCCTGACATGTTGTAAGTCGCGGACTGCCACCCCCTCCGTGTTGATGGCAGTCACGATGTCAGTCCAGATCCGAGTCCGTCCTTCCTTGTCGGCGCGGGAACTTCCGAAGAGGGCATCATACTGCCCCAGGACTTGCTCCACCAGGACACCAACTTCGGTGGCACTGAAGCTGGTGCCCCTCTGCCTCTCTGGCCGGGGGTTGTCAGTGGTCACAGATGGTGTTTGCCCCGACATGACAATCCAAGAGGCAGGAGTGGGTGGGCAACTGGGTCCTGGGGCTGGGCTGTGGAGCGATGGAATCCCAGTCGGGAGTCTTCGGTTCCAGCAGGGGTGGTCACAGCAACAGCACCCCTGGCTGATGTGCAGGCAGCAAATGGCAGTGCACGTGGGCAGCAGGCAGTCAGGCAGCAGCAGATGGCAAGTGGGAGCGTGCTCGGGGCTCTGGGGGGCAGTAGTTCGGCCTTCTGGGCAGGAGCGTGGTCTTCCGTGTGCATACGCGTGGCCAGCTTGATACGGAGTGATTTGGCACGTGAAAAATCTGCACGTCAGCGTGTAATTCGAGGAAATGCCCTTAGCGCGTAAGCGCGTCTGCACACATACGCATTTTCATTGGACAGAAGGCCCCTCAAGCGCAAGCGCCCCTGTGACGTGACGCGTACAGACGTGCATGCGCATTTCAGCGCGCGTGAAAAACTGCACGTCCGCGTGTAATACGAGGAAAGGGCCATGCGCGTATGCACGGCAGCACGCATATGCGATGTCATTGGACCAAAGGCCCTTAGCGCGTAAACGCGTCACCAGCGTATGCGCGTCTATGAAGTCACGTGCACGTTGAATTGGGCACACGTTTGAAAATGTTGCATGTTAAAAAAATGAAAGACACGTCCGAGTGTCAAAGCGTGTAATTGGTGGGAATGGGCCTACACGCAGAAGTGACAAAGCGTGTAATTGGTGGAAATGGCCCTAGCGCGTACACGCCGCGTAAGTGACGCTGGTCGTGTGGGCCTGTATAAAAGGTACGTGTAGAACACCATTTCCTTGTACGTGCTTTTCGTGGAGAGCGAGTGGGTGAATTCTGTACTTCTTGTCGTTTCACACGCGATTTACTTCACTGCGTTTCAAGTTCGTATTCCCTGTTACCTCTGACAGCTTTTTCTCTTTTTTCTCTTTTACTGGTTTACCTGGGCCTGTTCCCTCAAACAGTGTTCCCTTCTAGTGTTGTCCTGTCTCCTCAGACAGCGTACAAATCTTCTTTTGGCGGGGGTGTTGCCAACCAAACGCGCTCCTTTTTCACGCTCTTTTACCTGGCAGACGGTGAGTCACGCACGTATCTAACATCTGTGCTTGCCCCGTGTGTAGCCTACCACTTCAGAGGTCCTTCTAGGCTGCGTGTGACACGCATACGTTCATTCTTGTGTTACTGGGTGCCACAGCGTAGTGCAGGTTTTTCTTTCTGCACACGTGGTCTAGGAGGGGTTGCGTGCACGTCATCTCCCTTTTTTGGGGCTCCTGTGCGTAGCGTGACCCGTCATCTTTCCCCAGGGGTTACATTCAGCCTTGCTAGAGCACTAGGGTACAATTACCATCTGGTACCCAACCCCTTTGACCCCCAATTGCCCAGGACAATAGTTTACAGCCACTCCCAGACGCACATTAACATCAGTGCCATGGCTGGGAGGCGAGGATTCCGTAAGGGTGGCAAAGGTGGAAGAGCCACAAGTGGTGGCCGTGGTGGATCCGGTAGGGGACGTGGTCGTTACTTGCAGGGTGAGCCTGTCCCCCCATGTGTGGAGGACCAGTCAAGGGCACCCATAATCCCCCCCCCTCCCGTTGAGGCTGATGTGGCTGACACCATCCATGCTCAGCCCTTGTTGGACCAGCCCATTGTGGCACCAGACCTGGCTGACTCCATGGCTGACTTCCAGGTCAGCAGGCCTATGACACGTGCGCTGGTGCACATTGATGTCATCATGCCACGTGCATCTGGGGCAGCAAGGTCATCTGCTGCCCCAAGTAGGCAGGGCGGAGAGGCTGCAGGGGCAGCTGCGGCTCCATACACCCCAGCTCTCACACACCCAGCCAGGACAGTGTCGGTCCTAGTCCATCCTGCTGACATTCCCCCTGACACCATTACACTTGAGCCAATGCCTGCACCAACTCCCATGCTGAGTGTGCAATCCCACACTCCTGATACAGAGTCCACCAGGGCTCCTGCCCCTAGTGTCCAGAGCGGCGCAGGACACTCAGGATCACCACCATCTTCCAAGCGGAAGAGGAAGAGTGCTCGTCCGGCACAGGCTGATGCCCCAGACACGGCTACACAGTCCGGCCCGTCGAGGAAGCCCAGCTTCACGGATGATGAACTGAATGCACTTGTCGAGTATGTGTCCGCACATGATAACGAGATGGTCATTGTTGCAGGATCCAAGACCACACCTGCACAACGCCAGGCACACTGGCAGACCGTTGCGGACATCGTAAGTGCCCTTGGAATCGTGAGGCGCACAGCCAATGATTGCTATAAGCGCTGGAATGACCTAAAGCGCAGGGCAAAGAGTAAGCTGGCCTCAAGTCATGCCGCAACTCTAGTGACTGGAGGTGGGTCTCCAGTAGTAGACATGGAACTCACTCCACATGAGTCAGTCGCTGGGACCTACGTCACGGAGGAACAGATCCAAGGCGTGGGAGATCTGCCTGATTACGAGGCATTGTCCGGTGAGTGCACATGCATGTGTGTGTCATCCATGTGCATGGTGTGTGTGTGAGGGCTTCTGTTTGTGTGCCAGGTGAGAGTGTGTGCGCCTGAATCGTATGGGTCAGCCATGTGCTTCATGCAATACATCCTGCGCAGCTGCATTTGGCCATAGCAGTATCCCTTCTGCCAACAGTAGACATCTAGCCCAACTGCACGCCAGTTGCCCTTGAAGTGTCACCTTGCCACAACATTGTTGCTTATTTTTCACTGTTCATTCAGTCAGATTGTTTGCATTCCACCACTTTTACTAGGCATTTCGCAGTCCTCTAGTCACATGTCTGACATGGCTATGGTAAAGTGGAGTGACTTTGTTACCTGGATATCATTTGTTCACACATGTCCCTGTGCAATTGGACCATTTTGGACTGGCAGCTCCAGGTGAAAAATCTGACCTGTTTGAATTAGAATAGCTATTACATGCGGGAACTGGACTGAATGAATAGGTGCTGCCCTCCTCTCCATCTTCACTCAATAGCAATGGTACATGCCATCTGTGCGATGGCATGTGTGTTTCACCTGGCAATCACAGGCCAATGTGTGATGCCACTGCCAGGCAGCATGCAGAAAATGTGTTCATCTTCCATCTTGGTGTCATCAATGTGTGCCATTTGCCTCCCCTTCATACGCAGTGAGGGTGCATGCATGGGAGGGTTTTAGTCATGTGGGACATGTGTCAATCAAGTACTGGTTCTCTTGCTTCTCAGCCCTCATTGTGTGCCATGGTGCTAATGCCTGTTTCCATGTCTTTGTTTTTATGTCTTTGCAGGGGAAGACGCACCTGATACTGCTGGGGTTGTGGAGATGGTGCAGACCCAGGAGGGGTCCGAGGGCCGACCAACCACCAGTGAGGGACGTGGTGTGGTGGTGGGTGAGAACCCACAAGTGCTGCAGGTCGTGCTCTCAAGGGGTGTCTCTGGCTGCACCTCCCCCGAGCTGTACTCAGGTGTTGATTCGGATGATGAGACCTACGTGCCGTCGCAGGTGAGTGTTCCAGGGAGGGATTCTGTTCTGTCCCACCCACCTGCACCAGGGTCAGAACCCTCAATGGGGATGTCAGTGTTGGCAGCTACGCCTTTGGTGGTTACGGATGCAGGGTCACACTCCGCGACATCTGATCCTGTTTCTGGGCCAGCAGATCAGAGGGGGAATGCAGTCCTGCAGCCTCAGGCAGTGCCGGCACAGCAAGGCGCAGTTCGCCTTGCCCCAGACAGGTGTGGTGCCCGCCGACGTGGTGGCCGTACGCCACCTGGCAATACCGCATGGGAGCAATCCATTTACGGTATGGCAACCCAACAGGCAGCATCATCCGAGATGATGGCTCAGGCCATGGATAGGGTGGCCACTTCCATTGTCCCCCCTGAAAGGCTGATGGAGCGACTACAGCAGGCAACCGACTCCATCTGCCAGTCACACAGGGAGGACATGTTGGCGTCCAACAGGGACAGGCGGGCGGCACTGGCGACTCGGCAGGAGGCCATTTCCATAGAGTCCCAGGGCCACAGGGAAGCCCTGAGGCAGGAGCTCCTTCACCTCAGGACGACTCTTGTTGAGCTTGAGGCTTCAACACACCAAAGGACAGAACAGCAGCTGGAGCGTCTCACCCGTACGCTCTCAGCTGAGATGCAGGCAACGAGGGCGGAGGTCCGGGCTACCCGTGAGTTGTTGCATGGGGACCTCCGCACACTCATCCTCCAGAACGAGACCTACCACACCCGCATGCTTGCAGCCATGGAGGAGCAGACTAGGGCCTTGCACTGCACAGTTGGTAGTGGTGGGAGTGCAGGCATTTCCAGGTGGTGAGACTACTAATTTATTACATTTGTGATGTCATGTTAATGGTAGTACCTGCTCAAGTTTGTTGTTGGTCCTGCATTACTGTGAGCATTTCAGGTGTTGCAAGTTTCAATTAGGGACACTGTCCATTGTGACACTAGTGTCATGTTGTGGGGATTACTTTGTTTACCTGCAAATGCCATGACATGGCACGGTGTGTCGTGTGGCGGTGCTGGGGATGGGTTGGCTGACATGGCACTGTCCTCTTGTTGCATTTTGCAAGTGGGTATTCATTTTAGCTGCTTGAATGTGTTTCTTCACAACACTGCATTGGTGGTGTCTGTGTGGGTAGGGATGCACACATTGTAACACTTCCAGGTGAACAATCTCAGGCTGATATGGTTTTCATGGTTGATTCTCCAGACATTCAGGATCAGTGTCAGGTTGAGTCATCATTGATTGTCAGATGGAATGTGCCAGGGCAGTGTGCACTCCACAGGGGTGTGATTTCTATGTGAAGTAATTAGCCACTAGCTGTGTACGGGCTGCCTCCCCCCATGCCCTTTCCCCTCCCATGCGCAGCGGCTGTGCATGTGGTTGGGGATGTGGGGCCACCACCATGTCCACGGCCAGGCCCCGGCGTGTTGCAACGTTGTGCAGGACACATGCTGCCACTATGATCCTGCACACTACTGGGGGAGCGTACAACAGCTGCCCGCCAGAACGGTCAAGGGAGCGAAAGCGTGACTTTAGCACTCCGAATGTTTTCTCCACTATGCCCCGGGTTGTAATGTGGGCTGTGTTATATCTTACCTGGGGTGGCGTGGTGGGGTTCTGAATTGGCGTCATCATGTGGGGGCTGAGAGGGTAGGCACTGTCCCCTGTGGAGGTGGTGATTGGTATCATTGGTGGGGTTGTGACCTTGCTCAGTATCTGACATGCATGCATGTGCAGTGGCATTCATACTCACCAAGCAGCCATGTATTGCCATGCCGCCCAGCTTCTAGGTCCCGGCTTAGGGTGGACATTCGGTAAATGAAGCTGTCGTGGGTGGACCCGGGATAGTTGGCATATACTGAGGTGATGATTCCCTTGGCATTACATACTACCTGCACGTTGATGGAATGCCAGTGCTTGCGGTTCCTATAGATGTGCTCTGATGCCCTGTAGGGACGTAGAGCCACATGGGTGCAGTCGATGGCACCTAGCACTTTGGGGAATCGTGCCACACCGTAAAAATCCAGGGCGGCAGCATGCCTTTCTGCAGGTGTTCTGGGCAGGTATATGTGCCTGCGGACTGATGGGCGTGCAGTGATGATGTTCAAGACCTGGTGTAGGCAGCGTGACTGGGTGGCCTGTGATACCCCACCCACTATGGCACTTGTCCGCTGAAATGATCCAGTGGCTAAGAAGTGCAGTACATTGAGGACCTTCTCCAGGGGGCTGAGTGCTTGGGAGCACAGGGTGGGTGATGTGAGGTCATTCTCCCACTCACTCACCAGGTCCAGTATTATGTTTGGTGGAAGCCTGTACCTCCCATACACCTGGTCATCAGGCATCCCGAAAAGGCTGGTTCTGGGTGTGAGTATTCTGGCCCTGACTATCCTCCTCCTCCTCCTTTGGTAGCCCACGCCCACTGCTGCTAGGAACGGTATGTTCATCCTGGCGTCTGAGCTTGTTATTTTGTTAGCGCGCAAATGTATGCGTTGCGCGTGTTGTAGGCGAGTGTGTGACCCGCGCACCCCTGAAATCCAGTACCCAGTCCAATAGCGTGTGGAAATTCCCACGCACCCCGGGATACAGGTGCGCTGACATACTTGCGTGTGTAAGTGCCCGCGTACCCCTGATATACACGTACATAGGCCAATCGCGTGTACGCGCACTTTTGTCCAATTACACGCGATGACACTCTGACGTGCTGTCCAATTACACGCGATGACACTCTGACGTGCAGTCTTTCCACGTGTGCTCTGTCATCACGTGCTGTGTGGGTAACACCCGTGCGGGTCACGTCACAGACGCGCTTACGCGCTGAGGGCCTTTGGTCCAATAGAATCGCGTATGTGTGCTGACGCGCTTATGCGCTAAGGGCCTTTCCTCGAATTTCACGCTGACGTGCAGGATTTTCACGTGCCAAATCACTCCATATCAAGCTGGCTACGCGAAAACACACGGAAGACCACGCTCCTGCCCAGAAGGCCGAATTACTGCCCCCCAGTGCCCCGAGCAGCGTCCCACGTGCCATCTGCTGCTGCCTGCCTGCCTGCCTGCCTGCTGCCACCGTGCCCTGCCATTTGGTGCCTGCACATCAGCCATCTGCAGGGGTCCAGTTGCTGTGTCCACCCCTACTGGAACTGAAGACTCCCGACTGGGATTACATCGCTCCACAGCCCAGCCCCAGGACCCAGTTGCCCACCCACACCTGCCTCTGGGGTTGCCATGTCGGGCACTTCCACATCTGGCACCAGTGGCAACCCCAGGCCAGAGGGGCAGAGGGGCACCAGCTTCACTGCCACCGAAGTTGGTGCCCTGGTGGAGCATGTCCTGGGGCAGTATGATGCCCTCTTCGGATCGTCCCGCGCCAGCAAGGAAGGACGGGAGAGGATCTGGGCCGACTGTGTGGTTGCCATCAACGCGGAGGGGGTGGCAACCCGCGACGTCCAGAAGATCAAGAAGCGCTGGGAGGACTTGAGGTCCAGGACCCTCGTGAAGGCCCGGCGCCTCGTGGAGGGGGGCCTGGGCCGCATGAGTTCCATCCAGATGAGGGTCCTGGAACGCGTACGCCCAGCGCTCCACGCCCAGATCCTTGAGAGGGAGACCCGTCTGGAGTTGAGCGGTAAGTGTCCAAGCATTGCTGTGTGAGACAGGGCATGTTGCGGTGTGCTGGTTCTCTGATACTTGCCTGTATGTGTGACATAGGCCATGTATGCATGTATGTGTGCAGGGACATCATGGTAATGCATGTGCGACCAGTGATGTGTGAACTACATGGTTGTTGCATGTGTTTAAATGCCACATGGGGAGCCCTATGCAGATTTTAGACATGAGAGCATGCCAGTCTCTGTTCCTGGACATAAGTGGGGGTGAGGGATGGGTGCTGATGGCAGGTACATATATGGTAGCCATGTCTGTGTGCCTGACCTGCGTGTCTGTGACTTGTGCATGCCATGGATGCATGACACATGTGTGTGACAATGCACAGATTCACTGATGCAGCCTAGTTACCCTTGTATCCGCTGTGTTTGGGGTGTATGGGGCCAGATGGATGTGACTGAGGTGAAGTGTGTGCATGTGATAGGCATGACCCATGATGCATGTGAGTTCCATATCATTGTATGTTTCAAGAGTCCATTGGACATGTATGGAAATGTCCATGGCATGCACCATGCCTGTTACTGTGTGTGTTTTGCCTGGATTGACCCATGTGTTGTGGAGGGACATGATGGAAGTGTACTTTGACAGTGGTACTCATCTGCTATTGCTTCCTGTCTAGGGGACCATTGTACAGTACCCTGATGCTTGTGTTCTTTGTCTCCCTCTACGCAGCGGCTAGTGAAGAAGAGGGCGGAGACGGCGCTGTGGAGCAAGGCGGCGGGGATGCCCCCACGGCTGCAGCGGAAGGGGTGGGTGAGCCCCCACAGGGGCCTGCTACGGTGGAAGACGGTGAGGAGCCATCCAGGTTGGTGGTTTCCACAGAGGAGGAGGAGGCCGCCACAGGGGCACACATGGGGCCTGGTGGGGGCATCCCTGCTGGTGCAAGTGGTGCAGTCCAGGGCCAGGGGCAGGAGGCAGCACAAGTCACCGTGGAGGGGCCTGTGCATGTCGCTGTCCCTGACCCTGTGAGTGCACCACCATGCACCAGCAGGGTTGCCCCGTCCCAGGCCCGTCCGCAGGTAGAGGGGATGTCCATGTCACCTGACTCCCCTCCACCTGCGGACGAGGGGACCCGTGTCCGTATGGAGAAGGTCCTGATTGGGGTTGCGATGCGCGCGGGTGCAATTTGTGATGACGTGCGTGCTTCCCGGGAGGAGCACGCACATCATCACGAAGAGCACCGTGCCGACGTGGCCCAATTGGGATCTTCCATGTTCGGGGGTTTCCTGCATGTGTCGGCCAATCTGGCGGCCCTCTCCTCCTCTGTGGAGGCTATACGCCAGTCGTTCTCCTTGCCGTCTTCCGGCCCAGATGCCACCAGGGCCCCCTGTGGACCTGCCCTGACCTATGCAGCCAGCTCAGTGGGGATCCCATCCCTGCCACAGTCGGGAGTCGGAGGTCAAGCAGGGGTGGACACCACAGCAACTGTACCCCAACAGCTGATGGAGGATGTGCCGGCATCATCAGGCAGGGCACGTGCACGACGGCGTCGGTGGATTCCATCAGCCTGGATGCCGTCATGCTGGCAGAGGCAGTTGCGTCGGAGGCAGCAGCAGAGTCAACGTGGGAGGCATCATGGCTCGGGGCCATCAACATCGGAGGGGCAGGCATCGGCCGGAGGGCAGGAGGACCCAGGACAGGAAGTGTCTTCCGTGTGGCTGCGGTTGGGCCAGCAGATAGGTGCGGAGCGGCGGCGGGCAGAAGAGGAGCGGCTCACGATGGTCAGGGCGGAGAACTCCATGCGGAGGGCCCTGAGGCGGGCCGAGTGCCTCGAGGCAATCCGCAGGGGGTTGGAGGAGCAGATGGCGTCGTCCCTGCGGACCCTCGGGGCCATGGAACTGGACCGCCTCCGGGACATAGACGAGGAGTTTGATGATGCCCTGGCCCGGAACACTACGGAGTGAGCCGCTGGACTTGCCCGCCGCCTTTGTATATAGTTCTTTAGTTTTAGGTTTCATTTGTTTATTCTTATGATTTGGAGTCGACGGACACAGCTCTACTTTTTGTATATAGTTGCATTATTATTATTATTATTATTATTATTATTATTATTATTATTATTATTATTATTATTATTATTATTTTTGTTAGGGTTTTTTGTAGGTTTCCGTTGTTCAGTTGGGCTCATGGACCCTTGGATATTTTGTACATAGTTCTTCATTGGATTGTTTTATTTTTTAATTTTATTCTTTCTTCTCCATGGAGCAATGGTGTTTGGATTTTATTTTTTTTCTGTCGGATTGATTTCATTTTTAATGTGACTTTGAAGTACATTTTTTTTGGATTTGGTGTTTTTCATTTTTTGGGACGGACATGCACCTTTTCTTTTTTTCATTGGCATTGTAGTTTGTTTCATTTAATTTGCATTCATATTTTTTTAATACATTTTGGTTTTCATACTTCACTGTGTGGTATCATCTCATTGCTTTCATGCATGTCATGTTGGGTGTTTTCAGATTCATTTGCAACCATTGTGTGTGACAGACATGGGTTCATTTGCTTTATGTACGTTGGGGGTGTAACATGTAATTTTCATTTCCATGTGGGTGAATGGGTTACTTGGTAGGGCCTTTTGGCTGTGGAGGCTGACCATTACGCACATGGTTGGTGATTGTGAGGACCTGGGTGCAGGGGGACATGAGTGGGGGCCTGATGGGGGCTGCCCCTGGTGGCTGGGGGGTGGGGGTGATAGGGCCCATGAGTGTGGGCCTGGTGGGGGCTGCCCCTGGTGGCTGGGGGGTGGGGGTGGTGGGAGACATGAGTGGGGGTCTGGTGGAGGCTGCCCATGGTGGCGGGGGGGTGGGGGTGATAGGGGCCATGAGTGGGGGCCTGGTGGAGGGTGCCCCTGCACTGCTGGGGGGTGGGGGTGATAGGGGCCATGAGTGGGGGCCTGGTGGGGGCTGTCCCTGGTGGCTAGGGCGTGGGGGTGGTGGTAGACATGAGTGGGGGCCTGGTGGAGGGTGCCCCTGCACTGCTGGGGGGTGGGGATGGTGGGAGACATGAGTGGGGGCCTGGTGGAGGGTGCCCCTGCACTGCTGGGGGTGGGGGTGATAGGGGACATGAGTGGGGGCCTGGTGGGGGCTGCCCATGGTGGCTGGGGGGTGGGGGTGGTGTGAGACATGAGTGGGGGCCTGGTGGAGGGTGCACCTGCACTGCTGGGGGGTTGGGGTGGTGGGAGACATGAGTGGGGGCCTGGTGGAGGCTGCCCCTGGTGGTGGGGGGGTGGGGGTGATAGGGGCCATGAGTGGGGGCCTGGTGGAGGGTGCCCCTGGATGCTGGGGGGTGGGGGTGCAGGGGGACATGAGTGGGGGCCTGGTGGAGGGTGCCCCTGCACTGCTGGGGGGTGGGGGTGATAGGGGACATGAGTGGGGGCCTGGTGGGGGCTGCCCATGGTGGCTGGGGGGTGGGGGTGGGTGGGAGACATGAGTGGGGGCCTGGTGGGGGCTGCCCATGGTGGCTGGGGGGTGGGGGTGTTGGGAGGCATGGGTGGGGGCCGGGTGGAGGCTGCCCCTGGTGGCGGGGGGGTGGGGGTGATAGGGGCATGAGTGGGGGCCTGGTGGAGGGTGCCCCTGCACTGCTGGGGGGTGGGGGTGGTGGGAGACATGAGTGGGGGCCTGGTGGAGGCTGCCCCTGCACTGCTGGGGGGTGGGGGTGGTGGGAGACATGAGTGGGGGCCTGGTGGAGGCTGCCCCTGGTGGCGGGGGGGTGGGCGTGATAGGGGCCATGAGTGGGGGCCTGGTGGAGGGTGCCCCTGGATGCTGGGGGGTGGGGGTGATAGGGGCCATGAGTGGGGGCCTGGTGGGGCTGCCCATGGTGGCTGGGGGTGGGGGTGAAGGGGGACATGTGTGGGGGCCTGGTGGAGGCTGCCCCTGGTGGCTGGGGGGTGGGGGTGGTGGGAGACATGAGTGGGGGCCTGGTGGAGGGTGCCCCTGCACTGCTGGGGGGTGGGGGTGCAGGGGGACACGAGTGGGGGCCTGGTGGGGGCTGCCCATGGTGGCTGGGGGGTGGGGGTGGGTGGGAGACATGAGTGGGGGCCTGGTGGGGGCTGCCCATGGTGGCTGGGGGGTGGGGGTGGTGGGAGGCATGGGTGGGGGCCTGGTGGAGGCTGCCCCTGGTGGCTGGGGGGTGGGGGTGGTGGGAGACATGAGTGGGGGCCTGGTGGAGAGTGCCCCTACACTGCTGGGGGGTGGGGGTGCAGGGGGACAGTAGTGGGGGCCTGGTGGGGGCTGCCCATGGTGGCTGGGGGGTGGGGGTGGGTGGGAGACATGAGTGGGGGCCTGGTGGGGACTGCCCATGGTGGCTGGGGGGTGGGGGTGGTGGGAGGCATGGGTGGGGGCCTGGTGGAGGCTGCCACTGGTGGCGGGGGGTGGAGGTGATAGGGGCCTTGAGTGGGGGCCGGGTGGAGGGTGCCCCTGGATGCTGGGGGGTGGGGGTGATAGGGGCCATGAGTGGGGGCCTGGTGGGGGCTGCCCCTGCACTGCTGGGGGGTGGGGGTGGTGGGAGACATTAGTGGGGGCCTGGTGGAGGCTGCCCCTGCACTGCTGGGGGGTGGGGGTGGTGGGAGACATGAGTGGGGGCCTGGTGGAGGGTGCCCCTGCACTGCTGGGGGGTGGGGGTGGTGGGAGACATGAGTGAGGGCCTGGTGGAGGCTGCCGCTGGTGGTGGGGGGGTGGGGGTGATAGGGGCCATGAGTGGGGGCCTGGTGGAGGGTGCCCCTGGATGCTGGGGGGTGGGGGTGATATGGGCCATGAGTGGGGGCCTGATGGGGGCTGCCCCTGGTGGCTGGGGGGTGGGGGTGGTGGTAGACATGAGTGGGGGCCTGGTGGAGGGTGCCCCTGCACTGCTGGGGGGTGGGGGTGGTGGGAGACATGAGTGGGGGCCTGGTGGAGGCTGCCCCTGCACTGCTGGGGGGTGGGGGTGGTGGGAGACATGAGTGGGGGCCTGGTGGAGGCTGCCCCTGGTGGCGGAGGGGTGGGGGTGGTGGGAGGCATGGGTGGGGGCCTGGTGGAGGCTGCCCCTGGTGGCTGGGGGGTGGGGGTGGTGGTAGACATGAGTGGGGTTCTGGTGGAGGGTGCCCCTGCACTGCTGGGTGGTGGGGGTGGTGGGAGACATGAGTGGGGGCCTGGTGGAGGCTGCCCCTGCACTGCTGGGGGGTGGGGGTGGTGTGAGACATGAGTGGGGGCCTGGTGGAGGGTGCCCCTGCACTGCTGGGGGGTGGGGGTGGTGGGAGACATGAGTGGGGGCCTGGTGGAGGCTGCCCCTGGTGGCGGGGGGTGGGGGTGATAGGGGCCATGAGTGGGGGCCTGGTGGAGGGTGCCCCTGGATGCTGGGGGGTGGGGGTGATAGGGGCCATGAGTGGGGGCCTGGTGGGGGCTGCCCCTGGTGGCTGGGGGGTGGGGGTGGTGGTAGACATGAGTGGGGGCCTGGTGGAGGGTGCCCCTGCACTGCTGGGGGGTGGGGGTGGTGGGAGACATGAGTGGGGGCCTGGTGGAGGGTGCCCCTGCACTGCTTGGGGGTGGGGGTGGTGGGAGACATGAGTGGGGGCCTGGTGGAGGGTGCCCCTGCACTGCTGGGGGGTGGGGGTGCAGGGGACATGAGTGGGGGCCTGGTGGGGGCTGCCTGTGGTGGCTGGGGGGTGGGGGTGGGTGGGAGACATGAGTGGGGGCCTGGTGGCGGCTGCCCATGGTGGCTTGGGGTTGGGGTGGTGGGAGGCATGGGTGGGGGCCTGGTGGAGGCTGACCCTGGTGGCGGGGGGGTGGGGGTGATAGGGGCCATGAGTGGGGGCCTGGTGGAGGGTGCCCCTGCACTGCTGGGGGGTGGGGGTGGTGGGAGACATGAGTGGGGGCCTGGTGGAGGCTGCCCCTGCACTGCTGGGGGGTGGGGGTGGTGGGAGACATGAGTGGGGGCCTGGTGGAGGGTGCCCCTGCACTGCTGGGGGGTGGGGGTGGTGGGAGACATGAGTGGGGGCCTGGTGGAGGCTGACCCTGGTGGCGGGGGGGTGGGGGTGATAGGGGCCATGAGTGGGGGCCTGGTGGAGGGTGCCCCTGCACTGCTGGGGGGTGGGGGTGGTGGGAGACATGAGTGGGGGCCTGGTGGAGGCTGCCCCTGCACTGCTGGGGGGTGGGGGTGATAGGGGCCATGAGTGGGGGTCTGGTGGAGGGTGCCCCTGGATGCTGGGGGGTGGGGGTGATAGGGGCCATGAGTGGGGGCCTGGTGGAGGGTGCCCCTGGATGCTGGGGGGTGGGGGTGCTCGGTGACATGAGCAGGTGTGCAGGGTAGTCCCCTGTGGTGTGTGCTGCCTGCAGGGGCCGTGGAGGGTGTACAGGGAATACCTGGGAGCACACAGCCAAATCGCGTGTAGAATTTCCCACGCACAACTGAAATCCACGTACCCTGACAAATCGCGTGTGGAACTTCCCGCGCACCCCTGAAATCCACGTACCCAGCCAAATCGCGTGTGGGACTTCCCGCGCACCCCTGAAATACACGTACACGGCCAAATCGCGTGTGGAACTTCCCGCGCACCACTGAAATCCACGTACACGGCCAAATCGCGTGTGGAACTTCCCGTGCACCCCTGAAATCCACGTACCCTGCGCTGGTTTGAGCGTGCGCTTTTTTGCCCTATTCTATTCCATGAATACGTGTTGTAGGCGAGCGTGTGGGCGTTCCGCGCACAAGTACCCTGTACTTCCCCCGTGACGCCCACATTTTGGCAAGTTGTTCCCCATTCCGAGTGTTACGCCCGTGTTCCGCCTACTTTTGTTGCGTGCGCCGCGCTATGTGCGATTTTCGCTGTGGCCTGTGCGATTTTCGCTGTGACCTGGCGCACGCAGTTAGATGGCCTGTGCGCTAACGTGCGCCGCGCACTTTATTATCGCACCTCCGATGGTTTTCTCGCGCACGGCCTTCAATGAATCGATGTGCGCTGCTTTTCGTGCGATTTTCGCACTTGCACTGCGATTTTCGCTATTCCACTGCGATTCGCACGTCTTTGGCCGCTTGCGCCGCGCTAATTATTCCATGAATCGGCCTGTTAAACTTCCTAAAACTGTATAAACACCCAACTCCCCACCTCCCTCCCCCTTCTCCCAACCCTTCCCCAACAACACCCTCCCCTCCCCAGCCTTAAACCCCTGCTTCCCTCCCAACTGTTGCCCAGCTCCATATTTGGATCTCAGGCTGCCCCACATACAGCCCTTTTCTGGCACAGCCCGTACTTCGGACCCCGTGGGGAGATGTCGCCCTACCGGCGCACCCTCTTCTTCTACCATTGGGGGTAAGACACAAGTATCCTGTGGCTCCGATATATCCATATACCGCGACGCTATGCATCACAATCTTAAGTGAATCCCACTATAATTCAGTCCAGTGTCCATTTGCGAGCATATATGGCAGGGGGCTTCTGCTCTATTACCATTCAGTTTATGCTGAAATCTTCGCCCCCTTACCTTATACAGTGTCACTCCTTCTCCCCTCTGCCCCCGTGTCTCCGGCTCACTTATCTTCTCTGCTTTGATCCTGATCCCCTTCCGGCTCTGGACATCCTTGCGTGTCTAGCCAGCACACCGCTTCTTCCGGGGTCTCAAAAAAGTGGGCTTTACCTTTGTGCGAAACTTTAAGCTTGGCCGGGTAGAGTATCATGTATTTCATCCCTGTAGTGCGCAATCTTCTCTTGACTGCTACGTAGCTGTAACGCTGCCTTTGCACCACATTGTGTAGTCTGGGTAGGCCGTGATCATTGCAGACGCCCTTGTTAAAGTGCCACCTTTTTGAAAATATTCCAGGATCTTTTTGCGGTCTCTGTAATTCAAGATTTTCGCAATGATAGCCCTAGGTGGCGCACCTGGTTGCGGTCTTCTCATCTGGGCCCGATGTACTCGTTCTATCGCAAATCCCTGGGAAAGTCGCCAGCTCCCACTGCCTGAAGCAGCATGTTCTCGACATAGTCTGTGGGGTCCGCACCTTCTTCCCCTTCCGGAAGGCCCACCACCCGTATGTTGCTTCCTCGGGCTCGCCCTTCAGCTTCTTCCGCCCTATTTTCCAGATTGGCCACTTGTTGTTTTAGCACGTGGACCTCTTTTGCATTCGTGGAACTAAGGTCTTCATTTTTTTTACGGCAATTTCCAGGCTACTAGTACGGTCTGACAGCGCTCTCATGCCCTGCCGGAGTAGGTTAACTTCAATTCCAACTGCATCTATCTTCCTTTCCAGCGCTTCTCTAAGTTCGGCCATCGCCACTCCCCAAGAGGACTTCAGCTCTGTGATAGCCTCCAGTATCTGCTGGTGGTCTCCCGTCGCACCCTCAGTCTCCTGCACTTTCATCCCAGATTGCGCTGGGGGGGTGGTGGGTTGTTGCGCTTTGGTAAATATATCTAGGGTCGGCTGCTTCACTTTGCTTTTGAGTCCTCTTTGCGCCATCTTGCAGTCACCTTCAGATGCTCCTGCACACTACCGGGTTCCGGGTGTGGGATCTTCCAGCCTCAGTGTTTAGCAATACACTTTGGGCCAGCTACCATTTCGTGCTCCCTGGGTCGTCTTGTGAGAGAAATACCAAGCAATGCTGTTTGAGTAGTTTTGTATGGGCAGGAGGCGTCTTCCTCCGTGTGCCTATTGTTTCCCCTGGGTCGGAGGGATTCCAGCGTAGCTCAATCTGTGGCTATCACTGCGCTGTGTTCTCCAATCCATCAGATGTCCTGTACTTTCAGGTGGACTACTCCAGCCCGGCCACCATCTTCCTTTGTTGTGACCCACTTTGTGTGTCTTAATCAGTATGCTCACAAGCCGGTGGCACTGCTCTGTTGTGCTTAATTATCTCACCCGGACCTCAAGGCCCTGCCGGTATCAACTGTGTTAGTTTCTGCCCACCAGCCTGTCCGCATGTATCTAATGTTGATGGTAATATTGGGTCACCTTCCCTCGGGGGGGGCCATGAGGCCATTCCTTCGATTCGCTCGTAGATTGCTGCCACACTTCCGAACGCCCCCTCCAAGCTCCCCGCAGTTTTCCCGTGTTCGGAGCGCTCACTCCTCTTCGTTCGGTCCCCAAGATAGGGGTCCCTCTGACAGTCACCACAAGGGCTCAGAGCCCGTTCCCCGGGGAGCGCTGCGGGCCCGTGTCCTGCACTGCTCTATACTGCGGCAGCTAAGAGCACCCGGACGCTCACAGCTTCAGCATCGGCACCAGTCGTTTCTCTCTGATACAATGTATCAACTCTCCTTCACTGCTCGGAGACTCCAGTCGACACGCCCCTCGCCGCGCTCATGTCTTCTATTGAATTTAAGCACGCACCAAATGTATCTGCAGCTTCGTGCGCACGGGGATATCAAGGCTTCACTCCGTATCGCGCAGTCCTGTCAAGGACAGCTGTTTGTTTCGTGTATTTGACACCGGCTTTCGCAGGGGCCGGCTGTCTTTTGTCCTTCCGCCGCCATCTTGGGAATTCTTTACTTGGTCGGGCACAGGATACAAAGTGTCCGGAGTGCCCCGTTCACATCGCAAACAGAGCTCTGTCCTGCTCCACGTTTTCCCAATGTATTCACATGCAATCTGTGTTGTTTCCAGGCATCAATGGGTTGTTGGATGCACGCTTCTTGCAGGATCAATATGCCGGATCACGGAGCTCCCAGGAAACACAGCCTATTCAATGACTGCCGGGCCACGCCCCCCTCTGCGAAAAATGTATGTGCTACGAAACATAATATTTTCATTGTGAAAAGGACATGCCAACATCTCTTAAAAAGGCACAGACAGCCTTATTGACATTGCGCCTCACTTTCTCCATTTCTGGACCAAATGAAGAAGAACGCAGCCACATTTGTCTCTGCACAATACAGGAAAAAACTACTTGCGAATTTGGAAACATGTCCATGACCTTCCCAAGTCCTTCTTTCATTGCACATTGCAAAGTAATTCCAGACACATGTCCTAAACTGTTCCCTCCACAATGAATAATAATAATGTCTGGATGACACTGTGTCATCAAAGTAGCACAAAGAGGTACCAAATCCAGCCACTTCATTCCACGTACTCCATGCTAGTGCACTTCCACATGATGGAACCCAAGATGTGCAGCCACTCCCCAGTGTTCTGCATGCACCTCCAACCAATGTATCCATGAGTCTCCCAAAATCCAGATAATCTGTTTTCTGAAACACACAGCCATAGCCATCTGTTCTTCTCTTAGGAAAAAGGTTTTCTTACAAACTCTCTCTTTACACAACACACCCTGTAAACCTTATTGACCAATCCCTTGCTCTGCTCAGTCTCATTTGCATGCCTCCCAACCCAAAAATCCCTGTATGTAATATGTGTTGTCCGCGGACAACCGCGGTGTCCACACACAAATCGAAAACTCTGAGCATGGTGAATGTAAATTTAAATAGTGTGCCCCATTTCCCCTTTGAGGTTGGCTCTGAAAAGAGCCTTTTTTGGGGGGTTTTGCAGATGCTTTAGAGACAACTTTTATTTTGTATTTGTTTTTGTTTTTATTTCATATTTTACTCCTACATTCTTCACATTAGCTTCTCCAAAGCAACCCTTATGTTCCAAAACAGCATGGCATTTCCCATAAAAGATAAAGAAATGGCATCTTCTTTAAAATAAACAACAATGCCAGAATCAATGTTCTCATTATTACAAAAGAACATACAAGCTCTAAGCATGAAAGCTAACATGCCTCGGTTGATTGCACAACTAGCAATGTTCTGCTGAGGACAAAAAGCAGAATTATTGTCCCATATTGCCCTAGGTACTAAACCAGATAAAATAACTCTGGCATTTGGAAGGACTTTCATTAATGCTTGAACCAAGTGTTCCAAAACTGCCTACAAAGTAGGGGTACTGTCATAGCCCAAATGCAAAGCACCATAGTACAAAACTACCACATGGGGACTGTTCAACTTGCCTGCCCATATCTTCACAAACTTGTACAATTCCCTGCACATTGAAATCAGGCACAGTGTTCCACACCACCTCCACTCCTTTAAGTTCAAAATTGTTTGCCACATTCCTGCATTTAGCATACTGCTCCAAACCATGCACACACATCTCCAACCACCAACACCCTGACTTTTGCCACCTCTGCCATCTTCACTGCACACAGCCTCTTTCAACACAAATCCACAACCTCAACACCTGATTGGCTGATCCCTACAGTCCTATTTCCATGCCAAATATGTTCAGAAGTCCTGTATGTGACACGTTCTGTCCGCAGACAGTCCCAGTGTCCGTGGAGCGTGTAACTCTTCGGCAGCCCTTCTACCCTTTCCACTTTACTCTCTGTACCATTCCCTCATTGGCTACAGCTAAGCAGTTACACAATCATCCACCAATCACATCCAAGAACTCTACATCTAACTCCATCATCATATTTCAGCACTTCAGATGTACTGTTGATCACTCTGAGTACAAGTCTCATGTCATTGGAAAGCACCTACTACAAAAACTACTGTACAAGTCTCCAAGATTTCTACTTGCAGCTTCATGCATAGCCACATGCATGGATACAAACTACAGGTATGTATATGTTCTGCACAGTTCATGTACAGCTCTTGTATAAATGCATATAAACAGGGTAACTACCACTTAACCTGTATAACTAACAAAAATAACTTACTGTTATTTTTCCCATCTGCTATAATCAACTGTCACTTGCAAACCTGTCTGCTCTCCAAATTTTGTTTTACACACACAGCTATCTAAAAACTGTAATTTCACATTAAAAGATGGGGGATATAACAGTATAATTGTAGGAAAACACTTTGTAGTGTATTATAAAATTACACGCAACCAGGATGAGTTCATGCATCTTTATACACACACACAGATAGACACTATCATTAGAAAGACTCCCAGCTGAAACAACACCACTGCCTCTACATCACATCCTTCTGCTTTATTACCCACACCTCACAAATGCATACATTCCATGCTTTTCTATAGAGTTTCTGCCATTTACCCTATAAAAATAGAAAAATAAGTATATGATTATTTCTTCTATCTCCTAACATCCAATAACACAGCCCAAAGAAGCGAGGTGAGCTTCATACGCTTAGTATTATACTAATTTGTAAAGCATGTTCAACTAACAGATTCTAAGTTAAATATACAGGCTGCACATAGGCAAAGAAAACTGCATGTACACACTATGTTCAGTTATCAAAAAACACTACTAATACAAAAAGATAAAAATCAATGTCTAAATCAACAACAGTTCTATAAAAACATAAATCTTTCTTTTACAATTGCAGTAAAGACCGCTCTCCTGAAAAGCAGCAGCACCTGAAGTACGAACAACAACTCAGAAGAAACCTACTCTTTCCATACAAAAAAGTAAATACAATACTACCATAATGTTCTAACAGTTACTCAAATAGTCTAGAATGTTAGGATTGCAGAACAAAGAACTGTTTTAATTCTATACCATTAGATTTAGTGTTAGTGCTTCCCCTCACCACTAGCTTGCTTTGTATTGTCATCTGAACCCCCAGTATAGTAACCCAAATACAAGAATAGCCTTCCCAACTTGTTGTAGCTCGCCATTGCACAATCACACACCTCCACATACATCCTTACCATCATACTCAGACACTCATGCACACAGCACGCATGCATTGCACAACAGCCCAACCAACACTTTCTTTTTTCTCTAACAGACCCCAAAGAATGCCTACCAAAAAGCAACTCTGTTGAAAGCATTGTAGAAGTAGAGCAAATCAAAATACAAGTGTCCAAAATAATCATCCATCTCTAGCAGAATTTGTACAAAAAGTTAAAACAAAACAGTTAATACAGTCCTTAGGCGAAACAAAACAAGCATCCAGTACAGACACGTTGCCTCCTCTTTCAAAATGTAAAATGAAACAGAAAGTGATTAACAAGAATACAGCTACCAGCTACCACTACTGCTAACACTGCTCCTATAAATCTTGATGCAGTGGCAAGTAACCATAGAAAAAAAATATTTTACAAAAAATATTTTACAAAAAATGTTCCACCACAGAGTCCTTCTGAACCTTATAAAAACAGGAGAGAAATAATGCACAACCCTTAAAACCTACCGTACAAAATTAATCTTAGAAGCTCTCGTAGACAGTGCAATCCTTCTCAAAAGGAAGTAATTTTTTTGTTTTAAACAGAATTAAACCACTAACAAAACTAACTACTAAACTACAAAAAAGACTTCTCAATAAACGGAATGTCAACTAAAAATATCCCTAGAAAACTCAGTATCACCTTCTCCATTCGACTGATCCAAAACATCCAGTGTACAAATGGCCGTGCACGTCAACGTGTAACATTGCCAAAAAATCTTTCAAATCTTTTCGCCAGTTCCTCAATCAGTATGTGAAAGGCAAAGACAAATTCAAAATGAAACTACTACAAAATATGGATACCTATCCAGTGCACAAATACACAGGATTACAAGGACATTAATTATCCTGCATTTCAGGACCTATTTGCAAAAGCACCTTTCATCATATGAAAATGATATCAACACATCATTCAACTATAAGAAATCTGGTCCATAAACTGTACTATGCTAAAAGTCCTGCTTTAGCACTAGCCAATTTAAATATCAATCTTCTACATGGTACAGCCAAAGAACTACTCGAAGAAATAGAGCATATCCAGAGAAAATATTTTGGAAGTGAAAGCCACTTACAAAATGCAATAGCTTCACAACAGACTAGCAACAATTGTACAGATGGCAAACTTCTACTACACACATACAAAAAATAAATACTAAAATTTAAAAGTACATCCGCTGAAGTACCAAACAATGTGTGTGTTTGTTGCTGCAGAACTTTTTATAAAAGTAGCACAAAAACTGTAGACATAACATACAAAATAGAAGACAATGAAGACTCCAAATAGTTTGAATTAGCTCTCTACCTTATAGCAGAAAACAAATACGAAATTACTGACCCCTTAATATTTTCCAGTTACTGCACTGCAAAACTTGACAACAACCAAACTCCTTCACGTGCCATCACAAATAACTTGGAATTATTCCCACTACCAAAACCCCTGCTACAACTTAACTTGTATGAGAGCATCATAATTCAAACAGTGCACCCATTTCAAGCAATAATACGCCTTCAACCAAAAACAGCAAAATTACCTCCCTCTGAATTAGTGAAAGGCATTTGTGGCAAAGTAGTTTATTTATCATTAGATCTGAAAGAAAATGTACACACTCTGGGAGTGCAACGTCCAATAGATCAATCTTTAATGGTCTTAGTGAATGATGTACCTACAAAAGACAAACAAATTTGCCAACAACTTGTTGACTTAACAAAGTTGGACAAGCCTTGCAATATCTAAAAAACAACAATGAATACTACAAAGAAATTAATATTGAAGAAAACCTGAGCGAAACCATTGAAATAATTCAAGAGTCACCAGAAAATGGTCAATTTAAACTTCTAGATCCTGTTACAGTATCCAATATTTTAGACCATTAAACATGTCATCCATTACACTCTAAAGACACCAAAGATGATGCACTGGGAACGTACCAAATGCGACAAGCCAAAGGATCACCAATCGGCATATGGGAAAAAAGTAGAGAAGCATGTGCCTTTCTTCTACTCTTTCCTACTGGAAAAGGAGGAAGGTACAATGATAGACCCACACAAATAACAGCATCAGAACACCGCTCTTTATGAATGTATTCTGAAGATCCCAGATTTAGACAAAATGTGGATTTCATATTCCACCTACTCTTTGAAAGAGAACTAGCAACTCTATGCTACGGAATTGCACACACATTGACATCAGGTACCCATTTTCAAAATATGTCAGCTATGCAATTACTACAAAAAGTGTAAGAAAAAGATGAGGTTCTACAAACAAGCATTACAAATCTATTAGCAAACATGCGTGGTACAAAGAAATACTGGTTCTGACGCCATGGAGATGTATGTTGTATGATAAGAAACCTTGGCCCACCCACTTGGTTTGTTACATTAAGTTGTGCAGAATATGCATGGGAAGATTTACATGATTTCCTATGCATAGCAAACAAAACCAAAACCAACATAGATATACTAAGACCTGGAGAACTCTTCTCTCTAGATCCTGTTAAAGTTTCAAGATATTTCCATCATCGCTTCAATGCTATGTTACACTTTATTTGTAATAAAATGATTCCTTCCATCGGAGAAGTGCACTACTTCTTTTGGAGAAAAGAATACCAAGCCAGAGGAGCACCACATATCCACATGCTTTTATGGATTAAAGATGCTCCAGAATTTGGTCAAGACAGTGATGCCACTGTTTTACAGTTTATTGAAAAATATGTCACTTGTGAAATTCCTTCACAAACAAGACATAGTGACCTTTATGAACACATTTTACAATTTCAAAGACACAAATGTGGGAAATATTGTCGTTGCAAATATAAAAAGAAAGGGAAATACTATACCAAATGCCACTTTGGTTTCCCTATACCAGTTACAACAACAGATCAAGTAAATAAATTCATGTCTTCAGTTAGACATAGTGCCAAAGGTAAATCACCTAAGAAGACATATTACATAAAAAGGACAGAAGAAGCAAAATATATCAATGATTACAATGCAATCATTGTCCTCCTATGGAATGCAAACATAGATGTGCAGAACATTGCAGACAATTCCACTGCAGTTGCACAATATGTCACAGCCTACTTAACCAAAACAGAAAAAAACAGAGCTTCAAGACCTCTGGGATGACTTATCTGACAAAACACTGTCACAGAAATTGCACAGCTTAGGCATAAAGATGCTCTCTCAGAGAATGTGGCTGCTATGAAGCTGCAGACTGTTTAACCGGTACTGCTTTGTATGGAAAATCTTAAAATGTAGTATGGATAAGTCTTGGTCATGCTAAATCTAGAAAAAGAGTTCTCAAATCATACGATGACATAGAAACAATAGCCAAAAATGATCCCAACAGCCAGGACATTTTGAAAAACAATTTACTAGACACATACTACCCATACAGGAGTACCACTTTGGAAACCATGTGTCTATACCACATAGCCCAAAACTTTATATACAAAAATAATATAAAACCAGATTAAAACAAAGGTACATACAGAGTGACAAATTGTGAAGGCAGCTTAGTGAAACTTGCCAAATGAAGCTTAATTAATTATATCAAATTGTCATTAAAAACTCATCAACATAAAGAACTATATTACATGTCTCTGCTACAACTTTTTAAACCATGGAGAAAAGAAGAAGAGTTACTAGATATTTATGACTCCTATGAAGAAGCTTTCAACGCAAATGAAAGTACTATAACAGATGTAAACTTTACACAGTACAAAACAATGTTACACAATGAACAGTAACACAAAGAAGAACTCCAGGCCCAACTAGATGAGGACATTCCCGACAGTAGTCAACCTTCTTTAACAGGAAGCCAAGAACTACTGGGACAGTCACCAATAGCAAATGAGGCAGAATTAGCTATGACAGAAACAGAAAACACCATTGTGTCACTATGAACAAGCTACAGAAGAATCCACTGTACTGAAATTAAAACTGAACAATGAGCAGCATAGCATTTTCCAAGAAGTAACAAAACAAATTGAACATGCTATACAACATGAAAATAAAAACTGTACCTACCAAAACTACAAACCTATACTGCTATACGTTGGTGGTTCAGGCAAAACATTCTTTATCAAATTCATCAGCAAATTCCTTCAACAATTGACAAACAACAAACTGTCAGCGTTTGTAACTGCCCCCACAGATTTAGCTGCCTACAACATAGGCGGTTTCACTTTACACTGATTACTACTCCTTCCAGTAGAAAACCAAAACAAATTAGATCACAAACTTTTGAAACAAATGAAAATTCTACTAATAGATGAAGTGAGCATGGTCTCCAATCTAATGTTTGCTTTGATTCACCTCAAAACAGACTACGAAGAGCTCTTTGGAGGAAAACACATTATTGTTTTTGGAGATCTTCTTCAATTAAAACCAATGAAACGTGAACCTATTTTTAAAACCTTAGGGCACACACTCTGCCATAAAACTCTTGGCAGCACAGACAATGTCAACCTTTGGCAACATTTCCAATACAGAGAATTAACAGAAAACATGTGCCAGTCTGCAGACCTCACATACGCCAACATTTTAAAAAGTATTAGAGTTGGTGTACTATCTCAAGAAGCATAAGCAATATTAAAAACCTGGCACATCCATGCACTCTCTTGCCATATCTAATGTGCTACTGATGTCATGGAACAATTAGCACACACAAATGTCAATTGTATTTCCTTGATGCCAACTCTTGCAAGCTGTTCAAAATTCAATGAAACAATGTTGAAAAAAAGAAATGCAACCAATAGTTAAAACTTGCTCCACAGACAAACCGGACATACATGGTATGACACTACCCATGTGTCAACAAGTTACAGCAAGACTAAATACCTTAGAAAAGTATCTCCAACACAGCTGGTTTGGAGAAAATATTAAAGTTATCTTCAAAACGTAGAATAATGCTTAAATATACTTGCCCTGGAGCAAGGACTAGTTCATGGAGAACTTGGTACAGTTGTTGGCTTTCAAACATACCCACGTGCCGACAACATTCAG
Source organism: Ambystoma mexicanum (assembly GCF_040938575.1). Taxonomy (NCBI): domain Eukaryota; kingdom Metazoa; phylum Chordata; class Amphibia; order Caudata; family Ambystomatidae; genus Ambystoma; species Ambystoma mexicanum. The sequence goes on along the minus strand of NC_090930.1, from coordinate 387,318,788 downwards.
TTTGTCAATATTCTCTTTGACAAACTATCAAAAGTTAAAAGGATAGGACGCTCAACAGCCCGCTTCCTTCTTTTCAAAGATATGTATGTACGCAGAGAACAATTTTCTCTAACTCTAGCATACGCAGTCACCATTCACAAATCGCAAGGTCTTACCGTAGATAAAGCATTAATAGAAATTGGGAGCACTGTCTTTAAAGAAGGCATCAGCTATGTAGCACTATCACACTTACGTACAGTTGACAGACTATTTCTAATCAACTTTGATGCAAGTAAAGTAAATGCAGATATTCCTTGCATTCTAGAATACAATAGACTACGTTCACTGTACATCCCCATCTAAGACACTATCCTGTGCCACAAAAACCCAAATGTTGTACAAGAAAACTACTTCAAACAGAAACGATACAGGATCTCAATGCAATTCCTCCAAAGAAAGTAAAATAAGCTAATACTTCATCAATTACCACAACCAAAGAAGAATCTACTGCTCAAAGTAACTCAAGTAATTCTTCAAAGAAGCAACACACACTCCGACCAAATGACATGGACACAGAACTGCCAGGTCCATTCAACTTTTCAAATATAACTGGTCTAAATTGCTATGCAAATGTAGCAATAAATATTCTATTCCAATTGCCACCAATTATTGACAAAATTTACTTACACAATACAGACCAATTGTGTTTGCAAATGTTAGTACTTCATAGAAACGCAACAAACAATCCTGACCACACCTACAGTGTTCATGGAATAAGACATGAATTGGACTAATGTGCTGGAATGGCCAAAATCACTATAAACTCACAAAAAGATCCACAAGAATTTCTAATGTACTTACTACAAATACTGGGTAATAAAAACATACCTATAAATTAAATCTTCCAGATTTCATACATGTGGAAACATACATGCACTCTCTGCAGCCATGTGTCACAGGAACAAATCCCTAATGAATGTGTTATGTATGTATCCATACATAACTGGGAATCCATTTCATTTCAGCAACTTGTACAAAATGCAAATCATGGCAGATTATGTACTAACTGCAATTCAGATAATCACTCCATCTTACAAATACAGACAAATAGTAAATACGTAATAGTAATGCTTTTACGTTACAATGCAGATGGTACCAAAAACAACTGCAAGCTGACTGGATTCACACATGGTCAAGTATCACTTGGTAAGAAAACCTTCACAACAATAGGTGTAATCTACTAAGCAGGAGCCGGAACCAATGCAAGTAACTACACTGCATATATAAAAAAGAATTGTGGATGGTTCGAATGTAATGATAGTACCATTACTCTAAAGCAGAGAATTCCAGCAAATCTTATAAACGCTTATTTAATATTCTTAAAACCAAAATTTAATAACTAATCTGTGCATAAACATTAACAAAACTTCAATTACAAAACTATAAACAGTTAGAATACGCCACAGGTATCTAACTGCCCCAAGATTCTGCAACAACCAAATAGCTAAATCAATACTACTAAAATATAACAAGAAATAAACAGTTAGAATATGCCAACAGGTATCTAACTGCCCCCAAAAATCTGCAACAACCCAAAAGATAGATGAACAACTTGAATGTATAAATAAAAAAACAATATAACCAGTTAGAATAAGCCAACAGGTATCTAACTGTCCCAAAAAATCTGCAACAAGCCAACAGATAGAAGATTAGCAAGAAACAACAAATAAACACTGAAAACAGAGAAAGAAATATATTGTACCATAACAAAAAAAGCTTTTTTTTTAATCCAGTATGGATTGTTTTTCCCACAGACCCAATGATCTAATAAACAAACACAGAAACTGAGCAAATTGCACAGTACACTGGTTTGAAGTATAGTACTTCTAAAGTACTAAATACGAGGGTCAAAATAATGCAGACATGTCTACTATGCAATGCAATAACTCATTATGAACTGCCTACACTAACATATGATCATTTCTTTCATCACAGAGATTGAAAAAGAATATCTGCTCCAGTTACCCAAGTCATGGAAAAAATATATCCAATCACAAAAAGTCAAACAGTAAGTATATAATAATTCAACTCACAAATACTGCTGCATAACACAACCATTTAATCAAACATCTAACCATACACCACAATCCAAAATGTTTTTTTTTTTATTGTTTTGGTTTATTACAAACCTTTACAAAATCACAAAAAGTATCAAACATTATAGTTAAAAGAAAAGTAAGGAAATACAGAAAAAGCAAGCTGTGTAAATAAAGCAATCAGAAATTTACATATTTTGTAAAGGAATTTCCAGGTCACAATCGTATTGCATATTACTCATAGTACAGAATTACATTTTAACTTTTTCAACAAATTCCAATTTTCCTACAATAAACTTTTAAGATCAATAGGTAATTCTTATGTCTAAAATCTTTGTTTTCATTAACTCAAGTCACAAACATTTCTTTAAAAAGTTGTTACACACATTTTTAAACTTATACAATTATCGTGTAACATTCAATACCATATGAAGTCTCTATTTACTTCATTGGTTGAGATTACAAATTTTGCAGAAATATTCTAGCCTTTGAGCCTTCAAGTGAGGGCATATCAGTAAAATGTGTTGCAAGGTTTCTACTACACCAGAAATATGACAGAATCGGCACCATCGTCTGCCTTCTGAAGAACGATTTCTAAATCATTTTATTTGGTTAGTAGATAAAAGATTGAAGCGAAAGCGCATAAAATCATTACGCAGCTGTTTACACGGATATTGAATCAAATAGCCTTCCATGACAGGCTGCCATTTGCAAATGGAACAGGCAGATTTATAAAGTTTAGATTCTAAAATTTTTCCTGTGGTTCTTTGCCAATCAAAGCCCATAAGGCTGATTTTTACTTTTACCGGCTTGTTATATAACGAGACCATAGATAAACCTAACTCTTTCAGGCAGGTCTCAGTTTCAGCTTTAAGCACACACATGAAAGGATTCAGTAATTCATGATAGGCACAGGCGTACAAGGTTTCATCCAATGATGTTTTACATTTTTTCCAAAGGCATAATCTCTTCCAGTTTGCATAGGAAGAAAGCGATTGCAAACCCAATTCATATCTTATTAGGTCTAGAGGAATACATTTGGGAAGGAACCACAACACAGCTCTCCAAATTTTTGCTTCAATACTGGTCAGAAGTACATGTAACCTATTAGGGAATAATTCAATTCCATAGGTTAAACGTGGAACAACTTTTTTTATCGTAGAATTCCCTCAACGGGACCAAAGAGAACTTTCCAAATTTATTATCTATGGCCCTCAATTGTCTAATGGCTATTTCTGCTTTCAAGTTCAGCTGACTTTTTATCAGATTAGTGGAATCCAGCCCAGAGAAATAAAAGCCCAAATACTTAAACAATGGCTGTGCCTTAATCCTCTTTCCTTCACAGACCCAAGAAAAAACATTCTCTCTTTTATTATGTTTACCAAACCGGACGATAACCGTTTTAGATGGATTGATTTTAAGTTTAAGAGCGTCTATACATTTTTCAAAAGTTCTAAGTAGCCTTTGGAGACCAATTTTGGTTCTATCCAAAAGAAGAAAATCATCGGCGTATGCCATCCAATCAATGCACACGCCGTTCAGTTTGGGACAAACCATACCTTTACTACCAAGAGCGTTGTGAGCACCACACACAAAGATTGAAGACCGTAGGGGCCAACATACACCCTTGACGTAGTCCATTCGGAATTATGATTTCCTTCGAGAGTAAACCTTCTGTTGTTAAACGTACCTTTTACCGTACGTAATTGAGCTGGAATACCAAGGTCTTTTAGCTTTAGCCATAGAAGTTACCTATCGACAAGATCAAAAGCAGAGCTTGGATCCATCGAGGCCACAAATAGAGGTCTCTCACCCGGCTTCATAGAATTAGCTATTAAAGTTTTTAATACAAGGCCCCCACAGTCAGTTCCAATATTTTTTTTAAAACCTATTTGTTTCATATCAAGAATGGATTTATCTTTAATGCATTCTTGCAAGTCCTTTCAAACCAAGGAACAAAAGATTTTAGACTCTTAGTCGGCAATTGCTATAGGCCTGTAACTAGTTGGACACATACGGGACCCCTTCTTGTAAACCGGTATTACAATAGAGACCTTCCACGATTGAGGAATGATCTTGGTCTCTAAAATGTTAGCATATAGAGTTGACAAAATGTTTGCCCATATTACCGGGTCCATTTTCAACAATTTGTTAGACAGATTATTCGGTCCAGTGGCACCCGAGATTTTGGATTTCTTAATAAGGGCTGTAATATCATAAACTGAAGCCTTCAAAGACCATGTCAGGCTTTCAGCAATTTTCAATTGGCTTGACATCTTATTAGCAGTATATAATTTAGAGAAATGTCCCAGCCATACGTCCTCATTGATAACATTTACAGCCATATCCTGTTGAGGTTTTTCAATATCATTGATTAAATACCAAAAGTTGGTACATCCATGTCCACGCAGAGCTTTCAGCATCAACTCACCGTCCTGTTGCATACGAGAACCTTTGTAATGTATATGCCAATTTTTGTAGGATTGTTTGAGTTTATTTTTCCTCTGCATGAATCCAAAGGCAATAAACCAATTTTTTGTAGCTGTTTAAGTTCTCTTCTATATAGAATTTTACGTGCATGAACCACTGTATCTGTATGGTGTCTATGATTAACATTCATTTTATTAACGTTAGTGTGAAAAGGAACCACATTTTCAATGGTCTTTTTAATATAGTCAGAGAAATTTAAAGGTGAATAACAAATCTCTCTATGGAACTTAGACATAGACCAATAGTCATTAATCATGGTAGAAGTGAATTTAACGTTCTTTTTGTGACACCACTTAATTCTACTCCCTTGCTGATTAATCTTCACCCCATGTGTATACTTCTCATTACCTGGACCTTGAAAGTCCACTGCCATTTTAAGAGTGAGAAAGCAATGGTCACTAGTACTAGAGTCCAAAACTTCAAAGTTGCACACGTTCCTAGAAATGCCAGAGGAAACAAAAAATGCAGTCTATAGTAGATTCAAGACCTCTGGCTTTCCAAGTATAGTGATCACTTCTTAGAAGTTCTAACCCCAAGGATTCCGCAAAATGCATCCACAACCTTCCACGTATAATACTGTAACCTCCCACCCCTGAGTGCATGTCAACATTTGCCAACATATCATTGCCCACTAACTGATCACAAAGACAATTAGCATTCATGTCACTTGCCATCACAATGTGTCCTCCCAAATTTGTCTCCCTCCAAGTTTTGATTATTTATCACAGTTTGATCTGCTCCCTTCCTAGTTGCTGGTCAGTCAATTCACTCGGGTTCCAGTAGATGTTAATAAGAAGGACAGAAAAACAATCCTTGTTTACTCCAAGTTTAAAAGCAGCCACAAGAAAGTGGTGTTCCAGACACCATTCCCCCATTTTAGAGAAACGATTAGCTTGTTTGGCAGCTATAAGTAGACCACCCTTCTGGCGCCCCTTGCTGCATCCATGTGCACAAACAGTAAGCACATTAAACCCTTCCCAACACAACTGCTCCCTTGACCAGGTCTCTTGAAGAAGAACAAAATCAAATTGGGAAAGATAGCTTGTAACTTTTTCATTATTCAAAAGATTCAAGCATCCCCTTGAATTTCAACTCACCAGTTTAAGTTTCGAGCAGGAGCTAGAGGGGTTTGCCGAGTTTTCTGAGTGAGTCATTAGATTCCCTCAGGGTCAAGGCCAACCACCTCCATTCCTGTTTATTCAGATCTGATTCAACATTAGAAGACTTGTTAACTTGGTTGGATTCTTGTTGCTCTGCTTCAAGCAGTCTAGATTTCTGTTGTATAAACACAGGGAGTTTATATTCAAAAATGTAAAAACCTCGTTTTTGAAGAGATTCAGCCTCCCTTAATAATAGAGACCTAACCAACGGAGAGGGTATAACAAGTCTTACATAGTCAAATCTGGATCTATGAATAAAATCAACCAAGATAATGTCTGCGGAAGTAATCAAACTAAGCTCAGGTATAGTAGCTAATAAGGATAGAATGTATGGTCTGTTTAATGAAGTATGATCTTTGTCCTTTAATAGTACTTTCAGTATCAGACCCCGGATTTCAGGAAAGACTGGTTGTCTTAAATCAGTGTCCTGTGTACCAGAGTAAAAGCCCATGTTATCAGATTAAGATTCTTTTGGTTTCACATCATGGTTTTCTCTTCCCAACCCTCTAGATTCATTCTCCTTCAGTATTTCAGGGGCATTTTCTTGTAACAGTCTAGAGTGAGTTGTTCCCAAGGTACATTTGTTTATAGAGACTTGATTCTCCCCGAGCACCTTCAAAATAGCTCGCCTTAAGTCATTCTCTTTAGCCTCTTCATCAAAACCCTGAGCACCAGCAAATGTCTCACAGTTAGGCTTGGGGAGAAAAAGCTCATTCACCCTATTCACATCATTTTCTTGTAACAAACTAGGGTGAGTTATTCCCACAGTACAGTCGTTTATAGAGGCTTGATTCTCCCCAAGCACCTTCAAAATAACACACCTTAAGTCATTCTCTTTAGCCTCTTCATCAAAACCCTGAGCACCAACAATTGTCTCACAATTAGGTTTGGAAAAAAGGAGCTCACACTCCCCATTAACTTCATTATTAGCATTGAAGTGTGTATTAGTATTCCAAGCCTCATTGTTACTTCTCCACTCCACACTACCCAAACCAGTATTAACTGTAATTCCAGAGTGTTTCACACGAGTAGACCCCTTAGGTTGCATTTCATTAATTGATTCCCCAGAATTGCCTGCACAACCTACAGGTACTGAATGTGGTGCTTGTATACCTATAAGCATACTGTTATTAGTACAGTCGTCATGCAGTTTAGTCCCCCAGACAATTTTAGGGTTTAGGTTGTCTTTACTGAAGTTCAGTGAGTGATTAACTTTAAAGATCTGATACATAATGTCTGACTTTCTTTTCAGGGCTTCACTCAATGTGTTCTCCCCTTCAGTGAAGGCACCCCTTTGAGTACATTGCACATCAATTATTTGTCCCGTCGTGATAGCCGTTGTCAAGCTATTAGTCCCCATGCTTGTGCGATTCTTTGTAGGCTCAGAGAGCACAACACCGTCTTCATGAGCAAGTTGTTGCATATCCAATTTCCTCATAACTTTTTGTGACATTTTGTTTCTTGCCGCATTATTATTTGTCTTTCTGTTTTGTTTGGCCAGTTTCTTACTCTGTCTTTTAGAAATTTTTACCTCAAAGACATCATTAATTGAAGTCTTTGGGAGGCTATTTTTGTCCTTGTCAGTTACAAAGACCACATCCTGTGACTCTGTAAGTAAACCTTCTGTCAATGAACCACCCCCTACTACACCGTCTTGGGTAGGTGGAATTATGATTATCTCATCAATGGAAGGAGGTTTGTCCAGGACAGTCATATCCTTAACCCTTAGCAGCCCTGGCACACAGGCCAGAATGTTAGAGGTTTCTTTACTCAATGCCGCAGCAAAAGATTCAGTTGTATACTGTGGCATTTTCAAAAACTCTGCGGCTAAATTGGTTAGAGCTGCTGTCTGTTTTCTCACTTCTGATAGCAGTAATCTATTAAATATGCTAATTGTTGCAGCAAAATCAGATACAATTCCCATGTGGGTCACATCATTTTTAAGTGTTACATCAGAGTCTAACTTGTGACTTGCCTCCAAGGATGGATCAAATAAGGAGTCAACAAAATTGTCATAAGAAAAACTGCTTTCTTTCGTAGTTTTAGGTTCCTCCAGGGTGTCCTCTTTCTCTAGGATAATAACCTTCCCTAAGTTAGATTGAGATAGTTCCTCATCAATAAAGGGAGATTGCGAGGGGTCCATTGGGTCCTCTATGGTTTTGAGGTTAGGAGAGCAATCCTCGGTGCATTGCAGCAAGGCTTCTTCCTCATCGCTAATAACAGGAAGTGGAAGGGCCACTGCCCGCGCCAAGCTCGCACGTCGTGTACTAACTGGATTAAAAAAGTCTGCTCTAATGTCTTTCATTGCAAAGGCAGCTTTCTTTTTCCCCATAATCAAATCACGCTAAAGCAGCTTATAGGTAACGTTTGACCCGCTATACAAATGGAATCAGAGGTAAATCAGTCGTATTCAGCAAAATAAATGCTTAGACCATAAAACAAAAACGAAAAAGTAGCACAGTAGCGTCACACAACATATTAAATCACATGTTCTCCTTACCGACCAGAGCCCCAGACACTGTAGCTTATTTCAGTACAGGTAAACTTCAAGGGGCGTTTTACTCAGTGAAGTAGGTGAAAAAAGAAAAATAGTGATCGTAGACCTGCACCGCTCACTGCTCACAGTGAACAGTAAACAGTGCTTGAAGGTGCTTCACGGTGCGCGCGCAGGTGCGCTGCACCGTGGGTAGTTATAGAAATGGGTCGGGACTTCCTGAGGGCGGAGCTAGTGACGCTCACTCCAGGCAACAGCGGTGTTGCAGCAAAAGACGTCCTCTTGCCGGCGAATGCAGCAGCAGCATACAAGGAGGTCCGCACTGTCTGGCCGAACAGTAAACAGTGCTTGAAGGTGCTTCACGGTGCGTGCGCAGGTGCGCTGCACCATGGGTAGTTATAGAAATGGGTCGGGACTTCCTGAGGGCGGAGCTAGTGATGCTCACTTGTACATATGTTCAATGTTCCCTCTAAGCTGTGAGCATGTGCGCTTGCCCAGATTCCTTCTGGTTGCCGCTCAGAAGATTTTTAGCAGCACACACAGGCATTTCTCACCGAGGCTGAGCCTTCTTCCTCCACTTCCCTGTGAAAGCAGTGGAGGTGTGCTCATTCGGATCGCCTAAAATGTTTACTTCCATGGATATGTTATATTGCAGTGCTTGTTACCAAGCTCTACAATCTTAATTGCATGACTTAGCAAAAACTTCACATACAAACTCTACAAATCAAGCAGTACACAAACTTTTGATTTGTGGATATTTGATGGATGTTTGATTCTATGGGTGTGTTATGCTGCGGTGGTTGTGGCCAGGGCCTAGATTCTTGGGTGCATGGATGAAGACTACAGCCTACGGCCTTCGGCCATGCACCCAAGACTCTAGGTCATGGCCACAACCACTACAGCATAACACACCCATACATAACACATCCATAGAATCAAACATTTATCAATATATATATATAATCAAATATATGGGCTACTTATAGGGGATATTAATTACAATCAATGCTCTACTAACAACCCAAAACCAACATCAAACTAAAGTAAAATAGCTAGTAGTGCATTTATCATGTCCACGGACAGCGGTGAAGACCGCAGACATGGCAAACACATCAGGGGCACCTGCCACCTAAACAAATACAGCATTTGATCCGTCTCTTACTCCCCCACCCTCCCCAAGCACTCTTACACACCAACAAACTCCCCGAAATTGTATTTTTCCCCTGTTCGATGCTGCGCTGTCCGCGGATCCAAGATGGCTCACGCTTCACCCCAGACAATCAGCAAACACGTTGCATATCCACGGACATGACACAAGCAGATTAACCAATCGGTTTCCTGTCCGCAGAGTGAACAGCGAAATGTGTCCGCGGAGTGGACATAGATATCACACATTTTTTTTACCTACTTTTTGGTTGTTTTAAAAACTACTGGACGGATTTCCACCAAATTTACGAAAGCACGCTTTTGGGACCAAGCCGCTGCTCCTGCCACAAATTTGGTGCGAATCCGTCCAGCGGTTTGAGCTGTAGGCGTGAGCAAAGCTTTTTCCCATTCACTCAATGGGAAAATGAATACATTTTGGGACCCCTCCTATAACTTTGCCCCCTCTGCACCAAACCTCACTAAACTTTGTAGAAAAAATCAGAGTGAGCTATATACATTTTTTGCAAAGTTTGGTGAGGATTCGTCCAGGGAGAGTGAAGTTATAAGCCACCCAAAAGTGCTCCTCCTATGGGATTAGCAATTTAACCATAACTACATGGCCGCTACCGCAGGCCATGTAATGTACAATATGATATATTGTTCTACATGCCTATATTAAAGCCACTAGCTATTTATGTTACATTGTCCATGTCCCAGGTTTCTATATCCCATTACCTGACTGCTGCAACAACCTGGTGATGATTCCCAGATAATTCCAGACACCTCATCCGAGATCTGCCACTGTGTCTTGTGCTCTTTCCCATGTTAGTCATTACTGATCAAAATGATATCTTAACCTTCATTAAACACAAATTCAATCAACCTTTTAACACAAAATAACCTGCAGAAAGGTCCTATTGTTTCTTCTCTGACAGCACAACTAGGAAATTATTAAGGAAACCAATATTTTGTCTTTGGATTTCGGTAAGGCAAATAAAACAGAGCAACAAATGCGTACAAAACAGTAGGAAATTGTGTTATGTAGTTGCTGCACAACATTCTGCTCAATGACTACTTTAAGAAACCTTTTCTCAGAAGGCATTCTTCCACAGCTAAGGTCTGTGCCAATTAAGACACGTGCCAACATCCTTTGAATGTCATTGTTATTCAAATATACATTCAGTAGAGCTCAGACACCATCCAGTGAGGGGAACATTTTGTTGATATGCTGGCTTTTCATAAATGCTGTAGCCAATGAATGCTTTGGACCACTATCCATAAATATCCTTTCTTTCAGTGTGTCATTTGAGTAATTTGTCTTCGTTTATTGCACCATTTTCTTGCGTAAAATGTTCTCTTTTAAAAAGGCCGTCTCTATTATGTCTGTAAAGATTCCTCTTCATACAGGGCCATGCTCCAAGCACACTCACTGTGTTCCCCTGGCACCAGCTCCATCTCCTCCCTCCCCCTGCCTGCCCTTGCTGTGTCCTATTGGTGTGCACAGGCTAATGGCACAGGATAAGGGTGCCTTCCCTAGGGCACCTACCATCCCAATCTGCCTGTTCACCCGGATCCCCAACCCTGCAGGACGCCACACTCTCGTCTACAGCAACTTCCAGGTAAGCAGCATCTTCATTGAATCTTCGCACCACTGTATTTTGCCACACCTGCATTGTCCTTACCAATGTGTTCAAACTGGTGTTGCAACTGGGGGTTTGTTACATTAACTCTCACCCCTTTCTGCACTTTGCCGAACACTTGAATTGGCTTGCTGCTTTACATCTTGCAACTGTTTGCATTTTGCCACACTTGCATTGCCTGACTAGGTTTCCCAGTTTAGAATGATGCTTTAAATCTCACCACTGTTTGCATTTTGCTGCATGTGCATTGCCTGACTAGGTTTCCCAGTTTAGATTACTGCTCTGAAGATTGCCTCCTCCTAAACTAGATTACTACTTTAGACCATTAAATAAAAAAATTTTTTTAAAAACAAGCAGGAAAATGTTTCTCGAATAATTGTACTTCCCCAGCCTGGCAGTAACAACAGAAGATGCTTAAGAGTGCGGTTGGAGAATACCAAGGTGTTTCGCAGCAAGTCTCAAAATGTAATATAATATAGGTGGCCTTCGATAACACCCTTTTTCCACTTTTTCTTGGTCTTGCTGCACGTACAATGCACACATGTGACTGTCATTTGAAACCCATAGTTGTCCGATCACAATGCATGGCTCCTTTTGAGACTTGAAACAATGCAGGAGAGATTTCAATTAGAAGCAGTGCTTCATCATTTTCAGGCAGGAGAGAATCAATGATCTTGCAAAGGTATTGGGACGAATCAACTTCCGGGTCACCAATGGTCCAGACATAAACATCGGTTTCTAAACCATCAGTCAGCCCCACATCTCTATTATACCAGAAGGGATCTGAACAGATTGGAAATGCGATCAAATTAAAAACCTCCTTGTCCAATTTTGGTAACGTGGATGGAACTGCAGGCTTATCTCCGTAAGGTCGTGGATCGTTGGTTAGTTGCAACTCAGTGAAAATACAATTATTAACCAATGATAAAAGGGACTGTGCGGTCAAGGTTGTATACAAATATCTACTTTATTAATATCACAAAACAATCCACCCTGTAAAGGAATGCAGAGGACAGACAGTTTCAAAGAAAGAAAAGGAATGCACTCTGGATCCTGACATGAGGGTAGTCGGTATAGTAATTCATCACAATAGATCAAGGATACTCGGTTTTAACACAAAGGCAGCAATGGGTCATAACATGTCACTATGGGCCTTTGGAGAAGAACCAGGGGGACAGAACCACAATGTACCTTGTGCTGTAGGAGATCTTGGTGCTTGATAGGGTCGAGTCAGTTTCAGGGCACTTTGCAGCTTCTGCGACAGAGTTCAAGATGGGAGACAGCTGCAAGTATCAGGCAGCAGGCAGTTTGGTGTACAAAACTGGACTGATGGCTGCAGGCTGGCCTACACAGCTGCTCAGGGTCAGGAATCGTTGTCTCAGTGCTAGTCGGCAGAGCTGAAGCACTGGTCAAGTTGTCTCAGATGGCTTTAGCAACTGCAGCATAAGAGCAGTCACAGTTGCAGTCTTCTCCAGTTTGAGGGGCTTGACTGATTCGAAAATGTCCTTTAAGGAGGTGTCGGGAGATGCTTGTCGATGCACTCCTGCTAGCTTCTTCACTGGGCTTGTGTTGTCCTTTAATGTGGAAGGTCCAAAGCTGAGGATAGTGTTCCAGGCAGCTGCCTTGTCTTTGGTTTGGTTCAGAGACTCCCTGACAGTTCCGGCCTAGGAAGTTTGCTGCAGAGCCGAGCAGGGCATGCTGCATGCTGTGTGCTGGCTGGGTACTGGTTCTGGAGCAGCTGGATGGTCCTCTGGATTCAGTATTTCCCTCTGTTCCCTGGGAGATCTTTAGTGGAGGTATCTCGCTTCCCTCTTGGAGGTCATGGCCTTCTTTCACCGGTGGAAGATGTAAGGCAGACTGTACCTTCAGCTAATGTCCAATGTTCAGTCCTTTTTGTAACTCCTTGTGAAGTCTTCAGATTATCTCCCAACTCTTTTAAAGCCAAATGGCCCACATGGATTTGGATAGGCTATGCCTACCTTAATGAACCAATCCTGGGTCCCCACCCACAATCTCCTGTATGTGTGAGGTCATAACCAGAGCACTTTGCAACAGAAAAGATAAAGGGGTGAAAACATGTAATACTGAGACCAACCCATCTCCCTGTCTGTTGTGGATCAAGAGATCCCTCTGGTTAATAGAGCTCTCTGTGGTTCCTGAGTAAAGCGGCCCGTCTCCCTTGAAGCTGCAGTGGCACCAGACTTTCTGGTGCCAACAATCCACATACTCGTACCTTCTGAATGGGGTCCTCCTGCGGGGATGACTACTGTAAACATGCAGTCCCAGACATGACATTTCACAGTTAATCGATACAGAGGGTGGGAGCGGACATCAGGTTGACCCAGTGCATATCAAAGAGTGCTTAGGGTTCCTGTTGTCTCCTCTGTTAGCCTCTACAGCAAGGCCCTGTTTAAATTAAACTCTGATGTGTATATGAATGTTTCCAACAGCTACAGGGCTCAACAAAAGGTTAGTGCAGATCCATGGAGTCTTTGTATGTCTCTGTTTTTTACCTGCATCAATCCATTACTGAATGTTTGCTGACCTGAAGTGGCATATCCTTCCGTTCCCTCACATGTCCTGCTGCCCATGCTTGAATCTCATTGCTATGGCAGGAGCAGATGCTGTTATCAATACTTCAGGGAAGTTTGATTAGTCAAAGACACATTTTGCTTCAGAGGCTGTTGTCATCCCACTCGATTTTGGTGGGGAATGGGTGTTCGGAAAACACAGGGTGTGGGGGGTCACAGAGCTGGTCCATATTCAGTGGTTGCGAGATAAGGGACACAGCGGAGAGTTAGGGTGATGGGATAAACCATTAAGTAAAGGAACTGGAAACCCCTTTAATTAAATTAGTAAATCCCTTGCACTACGTTGATCCTATGGCTTGGAGGGGGTATGCTCACAGGAAAAGTAGTGACCCAGGTACCTTCCCTGTTTACCGTTCACCAGCAGGTTCCACATCTCCTTCCAAAATTACAAATTGTTCCCTCAAGCCCATGAATAAGGCGATCTTGGCCATTTACCCTCCCAGGAACCCAGCCCTCACAGGGTTCCATGCTCTCCTGTCTTGGTGTCCCTCTGACTCTGGAGAAAGGCCCTTTCCTCTAAAGATCCGGCAGGGCCTGCATCACAGAGCCAGCAGTGGCACTCAGCCCGAAAGGTTAGAGAAGCCAGCAAAATGTCACTCTATTACAACCCAAAGAAACATTCTGTGGATGTTCATTTAATAATTCGAGTAGTTAAAAGTTGCTTGCACTTCTAGTGAAGCAGCAACACGGCAGCACCAATAACAGATACATTTCCAAAGAGCAAGAAGGGAGAACAGTTGTTGGTAAGAATTTAAATTGCGGGATATTGTAAAAAAAAAAAAAAGAGTGTTTCGATATTTTTTGTGTGTTTCTTTCAGGGCTCATATCGAGGGTACACGCGGGGTGAATGAGTCCATCCACTCCCCCGCCCCAGCTAAAATGAGAAACGTTGAATGTCCTCTTTGAATTAATGAATTTAAGCTGACATCGGGGATCGAACCTCAGTCCTCAGTTTTGCCGGCAGACACTTCACTGCACTATATAACCTGATGAAAAATAACAAACAACTAAAAGTGACATGTCCCATTTTGGTACTGCAAGATCCAGGGAAAACATTTGTATTGGTTCTTGGAGTTTAAAACATGCACACCTATTAACGTTTTCAGAAACACCATCAGAAGAAAATATCTTCTCTTGGTTTTGTGTGTGTGTGTTGATTTTATGAAAGGAAAATGTGATTTCGTCCTGTGCAATTTGGGTGGTTATGCAAAGCCAATTTAATGAATTGTGCATATTTCACCTTGATATGCTCATGTCTGGTGACGTCAGATCCCATTCAGTTTGTTGATGAGGCCCCCCAATTTATATTTTAGGACTTGACCCCTGCTTTCTTTGTGTTACTGTTACCTGAATTATCAACACATCTGTTTTCTCCATTTCAAGCAGTACAGAATACATTCATTTTCTATCTGACTTTACTGGAGACATGTTTCTTTCTTTAAAAACAGACTGTGGGATTCAACACATGCAACACAACTAATTGAAGCAGTGGAATGTTCTTATATCTCTTGGGTTATTTAATACCCAAAGGTACCAAAAGTCATTTCCCAAGAATTTCTGATACATGCAGAAACTGCAAAGCAATGGCTACATCATCGCTGCTCTGCATTGAAAATGCAAACACCTCAGTTTTCTCTCCAGTGCACCAAAAAGCAATTTAAAAACAGCTCCGAAAAGATTATTTCCATGTGATAACATGAAATTGAAAGACAGACACAGCAAGTCATGCTGTTTATCATCACTTTCTATTCAGTGTGGGGAAAATGTATAATCCATGCACTGGTGAGAAATACTTTCTGAAATAAAAAGGTCAGTAATGTCTTTCTTTACCCTGATTGCGATTTTTTTAAAGTCCAGATTACACACTGTGTATGTGTTTTCGAATAAAGGCATTTTCCTACAGCAGGACATGGGGTTTTTGCCATAAAAAAAGGGTTAGGGTAGTCTAATTAGACCTTGAAAATACAAGTGAGCCTTGACAACCAACCAATCAAATGGTCTAAAGTCAGCGACATTAACAGTGCAATTGACTTGATACTGATGGCGAACCCCTGGCAGAGAGTGGTAGCAGCAATGACCACGCTTCTTTCATAGGCAAACTGTTCACGATAAAATGCGATCCTGTCAACCTTTATTTAACATCATAGCATAGTACTAAAAATCAACATCGGGGAACTATCTTAAGAGTTTACCTTCCTTTGAAAAGGTTGTTAGATTCAATCTGTTGCTTAAAATCTTTCTTTTAAGGTGAAGAACAATATTAACAGCAGCAACCACCCCTCACTTCCGGTTCACTTTGCCTTCATGTGATCATAACATTTTCTTCACACTAGCATACATTTTAGCAGCACTGACAGCATCAGTCATTTATCCTGATACCCGAATGTGATGCACGGGAAAATAATAAGGGGCCCCATAATATCATTGTGGTTGATTTAAATAAGTGTAAATACGCAGAGTCTCTGAGAAAGGAAAACAACCATTTTCCTTTAAAGCAGTGATGACGTACGACTCATGGTAACTTGAATTTAACTCTATACCTACTCTATAGTACTGCACCTTATGTATACAATATTTTAATGGTGCTACAAGCATTTTACCTACCCTGCCACAGTGAAGAGTCATTTTAGTTTGCCAGAAAAGTGTAATTTATATAGGCTTATCTTCAACTAACAATTTTGTCTAGGTATGATATGATATGATATGATATGGCATTTGTAACGCGCCTATACACAAGTGTTTCAAGGCGCAACGAGGCAGGTAGGGGGGAACAAGGGGAAGACAGACAACGATCCTACTAGGCCAGGTGTCATTCAGACCACGCAAGTGCAGGGGTAGGGGGAAGGGAAAAAGTGCAAGGGGAAGGGGGAGTGGGGGGAGTGCAGTACAAATAAGTAGAATAGAAATAAAATAATAAATAAATAGGGCCAGCTGGTGGCAAGTGCAAGGTAAGTGCAGACAAGTGCTGGGGGGGGGCTGTAGTGATACAGAGACAGTCCCGCAGTGCGGGGGTTGCCAGGGAGGCAGTGCAAGTGAAGAGTGACTGGGCCCAGGACCGAGGTCGGTGAGAGTAGCCCAGTTGCAGAATCAGTGCAGTTTTGGTGAAGAATTTAGCAGGGGAGAGGGAGAGAGAAAGCAGAAGTGAAGAGGAAGGTTTTGAGGTGCTTCCGGAACCGGAGATGGTTCTCCTCAAGTTTCAGGGAGGCAGGAAGGCTGTTCCAGAGGGAGGCCCCTGCCGCGGAGAGAGATCTACCCCCAGCTCGTTGCTTCGAGAAGCGGCTGACCCTGAGGGAGTTGGAGATGGATGAGCGTAGTGCTCGGGAAGGAAGATATTTAGGAAGAGAGAGTTGAAGGTATTTAGGCCCCAGGCCCCAGAAGGCCTTGTGGACAATGCAGAGGGTTTTGAACTTAATCCTCGCAGCCACTGGGAGCCAGTGTAGAGATTTCAGTCCTGGAGAGATACGGTCCCTGGGCTTGAGGCCAAGGACAAGTCTCGCAGTTCTTTTCTGGATGAGTTGCAGAGGGCGGAGAGTGGAGGCAGGCAGATTAAGATAGAGGCTGTTACAGTAGTCCAGCTTCGAGAGAACCAGGGCTCGGGAGACAGTGAGCTTCTGGGGGAAGGAGAGGAAGGGAAGAATACCTCTGAGGAGGTGCAGCTGGTAATGTGACTTCTTAGAGACGTCAGATATATGAGGAGAGAAGGAGAGTGTGGAGTCGAAGATGACCCCGAGGTTTTTTGCCTTGCAGGTAGGAGCAGGAAGAGGGCCAAGAGAGGCCGGCCAGAGAGCTGCAGGGAAGGAGGGAGTGGGCGTGCCGATGAGTAGGATGTCAGTCTTACTAGCATTAAGGCAGAGGTCATTGGCAGCACACCATTCCTGGATAGCAGACAGACAGTCAGAGATGAGGGAGGGAGAGGAGGAGGCCGAGGGTAGCCTGAAAATGAGCTGGGTTTCGTCCGCAAAGCACTGAAAGTTGGGGCAGAGGGCGGCGATGCAGTGGGCAAGGAGTGCCAGATACTGGTTGAACAGCCAGGGAGAGAGATTAGATCCCTGGGGAACGCCACAAGTGGAGAAAAAGATGTCAGAGAGGAAGGACCCAAGTTGGACCTGGGAGGGTCGATTGGAAAGGAAAGAGGTCAGCCACGCCAGAGCCTGACCAGTGATACCCAGGTTATCATGGAGATGGTTGAGCAGGATGGCATGGTTGACAGTGTCAAAGGCAGAAGAGAGATCGAGCAGAATGAGAACACACGGAGTGTTGGAGTCGAGGTTCAAGAGCAGGTCCTCACGGATGTTCAGGAGAGCAGTTTCCGTTCTTCTGGCCGCTCTGAAGCCAGATTGATGGTCATGGAGACTATCAACAGCTTCAGCATGGAGGTTAAGCTGGGAGATGGCCAGTTTCTCCAGGAGCTTGCCCAGGAAGGGAGTGATGGAGATTGGGCGATAGTTAGCCGGACAGGAGGGGTCGGCAGAGGGTTTCTTAAGGAGAGGGTGCACAAGGGAGTGCTTGAGGGGGGATGGGAAGACTCCAGAGGCGAAGGAGTGGTTGCAAAAGTCAGCCAGGGCAGGAGCCAGGGAGTCGATGTGGTCCTTGATAGTTTTGGAGGAACAGGGGTGAATCTGTTTAGACGAGACTTTCATAGATCGGACTTGTCTGGAAACCTCGTCAGCAGAAAAAAGGGGAAAGGCAGAGAAGGAGGGAGGAGGGGTGGCTGCAGAAGGGCCAGAGGAAGAGCAGGGAAGAGAGGGGGGGAGGTGATAGGAGGAGAGTGAGGACAGGATGTCCTGAGTTTTAGAGATGAAGTGGGAGGCCAGTGCAGTGCAGAGGGCCTGGGAGGGGACAGGAGAGGTAGAGACTGCAGCAGGGTTGGCAAGCTCCTTGCAGATTTTAAAGAGTTCAGCCGAGTTGTTAGATGCCGCAGAGATGCGGGCTTGGATAAGGGCTCTCTTCTTGGTGAGAACAGAGAGACGGTATTGCCTTTGGAGCAGGCGGCAGGCCAGTTTGTCAGAGGATGAACATGAAGCACGCCATTTCCTCTCTGCCACCCTGCACTTGTGTTTTAGGGTGACGAGATCCGAATCATACCCCAGGAGTTACATTTGGCTTTGGGCTTCAGGCGGATTTTCATGACAGGGACAAGGATATCAAGAGTATCAGATATAGCAGAGTGGAGCAAGGAGAGGGCTGTGTCAGGGTGGGAGTCAGCCGAAGGGGGAGAGGGGGGCGAGAAGGTGGCAGCGAAAGCCCCAACTGACACACGCTTCATGGGTCGGATGACCGAGAAGGTGGGTGGCAATGATGAGGGTGGCTTTGCCTGTGGGGTAGGGAGGGTGAGGTGGGAGGATAGGAGAAAGTGATCACTCCAGGAGAGAGGAGTGGAGAGAGGGACAGAGAGGGGAAGGTCAGAAGAGATCAGAGCATCAAGAGTGTGCCCTGAGAATGAGTAGGCCCAGACGGGAGAATAGAGAGTGAGAGAGAGTCGCAGAGGTCACGAAAGAGTCCAGTGGGGGGACAGGAGGCATCTAGGTGGATGTTGAAGCCACCAAGAAAGAGGAGTTGAGTGGTAGAGGACAGGAGTGAGGAGGAGAGGTCAGCCCACTCAGAGAGGAATGAGGAAATTTGACCAGGTGGCCGATAGATAGTAGCCACGGTAAGGGAATGGCTAGGAGAGAGAGAGAGTCGGCAGACAAGACAATCAAAAGAGGAGTAGGTCTGCGTAGGAGTGACAGTGGCAGGAATCCACTCAGGGAAGATAAGGGCAACACCCCCCCCTGCACGGTTGGGCCTGGGCACAGAGAGGATCTTGTAACCTTCAGGTAGGAGTGTGTCAAAGCTCGTGACGGAGCTGGCTGTGAACCATGTCTCAGTGAGACCAAGGACATCAAGGTCCAGTTCCTCAAGAAGGCGACAGATATCGGAGGAATGCTTGATGGCAGAGCGAGAGTTAAGAGTGGCAAAGTGGAGAAGGTTGCCATCCTTGAAGGACTTCCAGGGAGGGGTACAGATCAGAGGTATGCCCTGCCGAGGTGTAGAAGAAGGAGGTGAAGAGGGAGTGCGAGAGGGGGCAGGGAGGGAGGGTAGAGGCAAGGTAGCCGAAGACAGGGGGGGACAGCAGGGGAGGAAAGGAAGTTGATGAGGCGAGGGAAGCGTCTATCAAAGAGGTGAAGGTTGGCCTGAGGGCCTTGGACCAAGACGGTCCCATTAGCATAGACATCAATGATGGCCTTAGAGGAGCGGAAGGGGGCCAAGAGGTCATCCCAACGGGTGCCACCATTAATGGGAGAAGAGGAAAAAGGAGAGAGCACAGAGACCATATGAAGGGTCCATAGGTCAGGTGAAGGCACGAAAAAGAGGATGTCAGTGAGAGTTTCCTTAGAGCAGGCACTAGTGTAGGTATCAGCGATAGGGAGGCCTGGGTTGGAGACCAGGATGTCCTTTTTAAACTTTTTCCTACCAGATTTAGTGAGGAGAGCAGGATAGTCAATAGAGAAGCAGTTAGAGAAGAAAGGCGAGATAGAGAGCACCATGGAGTAGGAGGGAGTGTGGGGGCAGGAAGACAGACGATACGAGAAGCACGCAGGCAGGACGTGAGCGGCAAGCCCAGGTTTACCACATTTCAGAACAGTGAATGAGTATTAGGTACAGAGGCCACCTAAGTTAGAGAATCCTGCGAGGGGAGAAAAAACCCAAGTTTACCACATTTCAGAACAGTAAATGAGTATTAGGTACAGAGGCCACCTAAGTTAGAGAATCCTGCGAGGGGAGAAAAAACCCAAGTTTACTACATTTCAGAACAGTAAATGAGTATTAGGTGCAGAGGCCACCTGAGTTAGAGAATCCTGCGAGGGGAGAAAAAACCCAAGTTTACCACATTTCAGAACAGTAAATGAGTATTAGGTACAGAGGCCACCTAAGTTAGAGAATCAGGTAGGTAAAAAGAGGTAGGTAAAAACAGAAAGTGGGTGAGGGTCTCCTCAATCCACCCGGGAGCAGTGTTGCAGGCACTGCTCATCTCTGGATGTAGGTGCACACTGTCTAGACCACAGACGTGTGCCATCTGTGATGAATCTGATGTCATCACTGCTTTCCCTGAGGTCACCGCTCCCTATGTGGCCAGGGGACGGCAGCTGGTACCTGATCCTGACTCTGGGGGTCACTACATGAAGGAGGACTACCTGGGAGGAGGTGACCCTCAAACAGATGACACAACATCATTGTATCAAATCACATATCCCCAATTCCCTCTCAGGAATGTTCTGTCCATTCCACATGCCTTAATGGCATATTGTAACACTATCCCTCAACCATGTACCAGATCTACTTTAAGTAATCCCTCCCGAACATGACATAAAGAGCAACATATCAACCACTCAGACATGGAATAGGCAGGGAGCAGTAATGATCACTTCACTCCCAAAAGGTTCCCATACCAGTTTACTCAACATCACATAAGGAACTACAAGATAACAACTGAGACAGAAAAGAGGGATAGAACAATGAAGATCATGCAGACTGGCAAGCCCACACATCGGTCTAGTCTTTGGAAACTATTCAATCATGCCAATTCAGCACAGCTGACAGCAAGCAGAGAGAGCGGCAAGCACTGAGCTGCACAGCAACTTGCACAGAGACCAGCCAGTATGCTGAGGGAGAGGACACCACGGTAAATGGTGTCAAGGCTGACCCATATGGCAGAAGAGGAAATCGAAGTGCAGACAGCTTGCCGCATGAGAGAGCAAGGCAGCAGGCATCAAATACAGACACAGCGAGGGTGCAGCGGCTAATAGGACTCGCAACAAACCAGCAAGATGAAGGGAACCAAAGCAGAGAAGGGCAATGGACACTAAAAGCACCCAGTAAGCCAAGGGAGAATGGAAAGGTTACGGGGTTCTCTGAGAGTATACAATGCTTCAGAGAAGCAACAGGCGAGAAAAATGAAACCTGTGAAGAAGCGAACATATCTGTAAGCTATGCCATGAAGGGGTTGTTAAACCAGCACCTTAAAAGAGAAAGCAACATGATTGTGAAAGAAAGCCACACTGAGAACGGGGCTGTGGCCCATAGTATGAAAGAGAGATGTATTAATGACACAAACATTATTAAACAAGAATCACTACACCAACAGTGGACCTGTATCTTTTCACGGATACAAGGAAAACTCATTGTGTCAAAGCCCTGGCAAAAGAGTATACCAGGCAAAGTTAAGTGTGATCCATGCCCTTGAGATTGCAAAGTGTTCTAAAACTCATTGTGTCCTGGCAGGAGAGTACACCAGTTGAAGATATGTTTTAAGGATTGTATGAAGTCCTGGTAGGAGAGCATACCAGGCAAAGTCAAGAGTGAAAACAGTAAAAGGAGAATCCCTAGGAAGGCACAAGCCCTAAGGATTCTAAATTGTTTGAACCATGAAGAGAAACCTGAGAAGGGAGCTATTTCCCCCAAGAACTGTGAATGTGCCAAGAGGAGGGAGCTATCCACTTGGGGGTCTAAAGAACTCCTTTGAACTTTTCATATTGGGAAAGAGAACCAGCAGAAAGGTGCCATTCCCCGGAGTTGTGAATATTATCCACTTGGAACTTTTTTCATTGGATTCACATCTTTGTGTCAAACATGTGTGCACCTTGAGATCCGGAGACACTATCCTTTGCATTTTAGAGTTCATTTTTAGAGACCTAAATAGGATTTCAGGCACAGTACATATTTTTATTTGGACATCTCGACAAAGGACAGACCCCTTAGTTTTTGGTTCGGGTAGGGAATTAGCTCTCAGATTAGGGATAGTTAGGCATTTACAAGCCCCTCATTATTTTGAATAAAAGTGTACAACCAAAACCATAAATCCACTGTCTTCACATCTCATTCCGGGCTCCTCACACATCTCATTGAGTGCTGCGAGCTGAGATGAATATTTGAAAGATAGGTAGTGGGTGATTGCTGCCCCATGCCTGGGATTGTTCAACAAAACTGGTATATGGACACACCACCTCAGATAAGGATCAAAAACTGGACCCAAATTGTTACAAGATAAGAGTAACTTCTTCATATCCTTCATTATATTTTTCGTGTACAGTGACACAAATGTAATAGTGTGCCATAGCAGCACCTACTTAGAGAGACTGACACAATAAAGATATCTCAAGGAAAGAGATAATGAAGGGCAGTGCTGACCTCAGCACCAAATGTGGCATCACTATTGACCAACAGGTCAGTCCACAGACAAGTTGCAGCGAGGCATGTTTTTCATATTTCTAAAAGAAACAGTTGTCAGAAAGAGTTGAAGTATGACTTTGGATACATTACATTCTGTGCAATGATAAGCGCCCGAACATGAGTATAACAAGAAGGGTACTGCAAACTGCTTGTAGAATGGTGAAGCACATCCCATACTCCTTTAAAAAACCTTATTTTTGAGTCTCATGAATTGGTCATCATAGTCTGAGGATATAAACTTGTATGCTTGATTAATTTTCTAAGCAATTAATGTGAAGTTCTAGAACACCACTAGGATATTAGTTTACTATGCCAGTAAGTTGCCAAAGCCAGAATTTAACTAAGGAATTGCATAGTAGCAGGCTCCAAAAGTGACAAGATTGTTGCCAACAAAATGCATCAATTCTGATAGCTACAGTCGTAGACCCTGCTAAGGAGACTCAAGGAGCTGATCAGAGAGTCTCTAGTATGAGTCCACTGGATTACGTCACCAATGATTGCAGAAGAGCACAAAGAGAAGCCTTTGGGGTACACGGACATGACTTCATGGTCCCCAATGGCATGAATGAAGAGTTTAACCTGCATTGCTTTCTATGAATGATCACCCTTCAGATTCATTATTTGCTTTGAGCAAACGAGAATGGAATCACCCTCATATGTTGAATCCGGAGTGTTTCAAGCTGCAAGTTACCAGTCGAGGGTTCGTCAAGGTATCACAAATGCTAGCTTTAAGGTAATTCAATGCAACATTCTGCACTGAGTTTGCATCACCCTATGGAAATTGCATCTGATAAATAAAGATAGCACAGAACATGGCCCGGATGTGGGAGAGATTAGCCGGGTTCTGCTAAATGGCTGGCATATGGTCTGGGAGTGCCCCATAATAGGCCAGTTTTGGCACAGAGTACTGGATAGAGTGAATCGGTTACTGGGTAGTCAGCTGGAATACGCCCCCAAAATCTGTTTGTGAGGGCTCTTCCAGGTGGAAAAAAGGAAATGTATAAACAAGTTAGCCTCCCTACTCTTGGTGTTATTGAGAAGCCGTATGGCCATTTCTTGGGAGTGCCCCAAGGGTCCCTAAGCCAATGGGTACAGGACCTAATGAAATAGGCAAGGGCAGAAAAAGCAATTATACACAAACATACGAGTGATGACTCAGATCCACAAGCAATGAATGGGGTACTCTCCTCGCCGACTTGCAAACATCCCCGGATGACTAACCTCCCTGAAGGAATGAACTTGCAGTCAGGGTTCCCAGATTAAACACCAGGCACAGTGGGACATGGGATCACTCGGACATTTATCGGTATACATAATCAAACGCACGTAAACAATTCAAGATGTTTAATTATGGATCAAGGCTGGAGGGGGAATGGGAGGGTGAGGGGGCTAGGCTCTAAAGAGCTGGGGGAGGTGGAGGGAAGAGGAGGGATGACAGTGGAAACGTGGGCTTGTTATTATGTTTATCAAAATGCTAAAGCAAAATAATTGTTAAAAAAAACCTGCATTCCTATTAGGTTATTAACTATATTCTTGGATACCAAGAGACTGAGACGCTAAACAAGCAAGCACTCAGGTACATTACTCACTTACACGCATCAAACTCTTATTCAGTCTTCAATTGAATGTGCAGTATCTGATGCCACCTCTATGAATATCTGACTTTAAGAACCAGTTCAGTGAAATATGGTTCAGCTTAGACTGCATCAGATAAAGAATCCATCGTGACTTAATACTCATGTTGACCACCTCTTCAGATACAGCTTTTCCGGGTCATTCATTCAAGAAAGGATGCACGTGCATGCTATTCTTTATGTGTTAATGAATTCTATAATGGGTGCATGAGTGATGATGGTCACTATAATGGCGTTCCGGGTGAGCCAGTCTAGCCATTTCCTACTGTTGCATGACATTTTGTTTTTTACTGGGAATCAAGGGTAAAGCAACAATGTTAAGTTTTATTAGGTTTTCTAGATTGGCCTGCATTGTGCAGCCAGTTTGGACCGGTTTTCTTATCATGGCATTGCATTTTTAAATGCAAAGCAAAGAGGATTATGTCCTTAAATGAGGATAATGCCATATATTGGCAGAACAATCATGGACTTGGACATGGTTTCTTACAGTATCATTGCTGACATTATGCACAAAGCAAATACGAATGTATTCTATAGGACTAGTGACAGAAAGTGTGGACATGTATGCATACAGTCAAGGTGAAAATGTTTTTATAATGGCATACATTGTGGGCAAACGCATCATGAAAATGCATAAGAAATTGCTCCGGTGCACCGTTGATGACTTGCACCTTTTGCATTTTTATAGTGGGATCACTTTATTTATTTATTTATTTAAATTTGGTTACACGCCCAGACCCTTAGGTATCACGGCAAGGTTACAGACAACTTTATAAGGCATACATTCATTGGGCCATTATGACACAGTTACATTACTAGATCATAGAAAATGAACACAATATACAAATGAAATATAATAATTTACAATGCAGGAAGGTATATACAAGTGCAGAGCTATCTACATATATTGTGATGGTAGGTGTTATTGGTAAGGATTGAATAGCCACGTTTTTAACCGTTTTTTGAAACCTGTGCATGTTTCCTCATTTTTGATGGTGAGGGGCAATGAGTTCCAGTGTTTGGGGGCTAGGTATTGGAAGCTGCTGCCCCCTGCTCTAGTGTTTTGTAACAGGCGATAGCTAAGAATGATTGGTTGTTGGATCTGAGGGATCTGGTGATTTCTTTTTTGGCAATGGCATGGTGTAAGTAGATGGGTGCATTTTTATGGAGGCATTTGAAGGTGATACATAGGCTTTGAAGATGACTGTAGCCAATTGTTCCCTTTTCAGATTTTCTTATTCCGACGGCAGCTCGAAGGGCTTTGTTTTGTATGAGTTGTAATTTGCTGAGATTTGTGATGGAGGTGCTGGTAATAGCATGTTGCAATAGTCAACTCTTGATAAGATCAAGGCTCTGGCTACTGTGATGCAATTGGTAGGGTTCAGGAATTGGCGACTAAGCATGATAAGTTTGGAGGTGTAGGAGGTGGAAGATGAAAGGGTGTTGATGTGTTTAGTCATGGAAAGGTTAGCATCTAGGTAGACTCCTAGAGTTTTTACGTGCTTTAGTACTGGTATTTTAGTGCCATCTATGTTGATGGCATAATAGTCAGGGTGAAGAGTGCTTATTTTAGATTGTGGGCCCACAATGAGAATCTCTGTCTTCTCATCATTGAGGCAGAGACTGTTTAATGCGATCCAATTTTGGATTATGGCATAGATTTTGTTGATAATCAGGGTATCTTGGATGTAGTTCCCTGAGAGTGCGATGAGGATCTGGGTGTCATCTGCAAAGTTGGTGTAGATGACACCCATGTCGTCTAATGCTGAGAAGAGAAGCTTTGTGTAGGCATTGTAGAGTGTGGGTGAGAGGCATAAACATTGAGGGACGCCAATGGGCACAGGTGAAGTTCGATCAGCAAGGAAGGATGTAATCCACATGGTTGCGCCCGCGGAGTAGTTGAAGTCTCTAGCTAGGGTAGAGCAGAGTTTATTATGATCCACGAGATCGAACCCTGTGGATAGATCCAGGAGGAGGAGAATGCAGAGTTTACCTGAGTCTCTGATGGAATCCATTATGGATTTTAAGATCCAGTAGGGCTGTTTCCGTACCATGGTTAGGAAGGAACCCAGATTGTCTAGAACCAAGGAGATGGTTCTGTTCCAGGTGAGCTTGGACTTGGTTATAGGTTTTTTTTGGAGAATTTTGAAAAGAAACTGGACTGTTGTTATAGGCCTATAATTCGTGGGCACAAACTGTCAGCCTTGTTACCCAGTTACGTAAAGTTCTCTGGGCAAAATATCCCTGAATCCCCATGGTTGGTTTGGGCCCCCTCGCTATGTTCGGCTACTCTGGCATATCTGTGGGAAATATTTACACCCCACCAATTGAAACATTCATTAGCCTCCACTGCTTACATCAGTCTTGGGCAATCTGAGGTTAGTAAACACGTGGCGGACACCAGATCAAAAAATATTACAGTGCTAGACTAATGTGATTTGCAGCATGGGAATAAGTCTGAACGGGCACTGAAGGGTCCCCTTTTCTAAGTGAAACAGAGGCTGAGTTTGGACCAACATTAGACAGTCCATGACAAAAAGTGGTAGTATGGAATTACATGGAGCCAACATAAAAGTAATGGCCTCAGACCAACACACTGACATAATGCAACAGATTTGTGGTAAGAACCCTCAGTACGGTGTTACTGTGAGTAGACCACAATTTTAACTGTGAGGACTGTCCTGAAGAAAGTGGGTACAAGCAATACAAAAACACTGAAACCAGTAGACACGATAACTTTAGAGAGGGCATTTAGCAACTCTTCCTATAGATGCAGTTTACAATTGATCTCAGTGGATTGTTGATGTATCTTCTCCACTGTTTATCAATTAGGTCTGTGTAGTCTTTATCCAAGTTCATGATTAGAGAATCAAGACTATCAGCCAAAAGAATGTAATGGCAAGATATAGCGTTCTTGGTTGTTCTAGAATTTTATAACCAAGAATTTGAAAGTTAGAGTCACACGATGTACGAAGTGACTCATTAGTATACATAATGAGAGAAGAGCGCGTGTTCTAATTAGTAAAGATACAATCTATCTTCTTATTCTATCCGCTATTAGACAGGTGGCATTACCGCGCTTGATAGGAGCAGTCATCTGTGAAGCAGGGGCATTTAGCTGCTCTTCCTCTCTCTGATATGGCTCTGTTTCTATGCAGAAGACACTAGCAGAACACCCAGACCACTCTCTCACTTCTGAATGAATGCTGAATGTATTGCACTATATTTTCTATAGGTGTTTTGCACCGTTTTTGTGTTACAACCCGAGTCCCTCCATATTTAAGGGCCTGGAACTCCCAGGACCCCCAACCATTAACTCTGCTGGCTACTTCTAATGGGAGTTGTAGGCCAAAACATCAGAAGGGTTGCAGATTACTCAACACAGCCTCCAAGGGCCTAAAACCTGCAGCTCTCCAGATGTTTTCAACTACGACTCCCAGGGTGGTTTGCCATTGGTAATTCTGGTTAGGGCTGATGAAAGTTGTAGTTCACAGCATCAGCAGAGAAACACATTGCATAACTCTTTAGACATGGAAAGTTATAGGGAAGAGCGAACTCAAGCTGAACGGTGCAAAAACAGAGGCACTGCAGTGCTGCCCTGCCCTCCTCATCTGCAGAACGCCCCTTATGCATTCCTTCATCTCAAAATTCAGTCACATCCTAAACTGCTCAACATTTATTTTTTTTATTTCCTACTGGTGCTACTGTAATGATTACGTAGTAATCTGAAGTGTGCATGACCATTGCAATTCATAGCCTAAATGTCCTCTTTGAAAAATAGTGGCCGTTAATTCTCATACATGTAAAGAGCAATACAATATGTGCATTGCCAAGCCTATGAACATGGTCACTTGGTAGTAAATGTATTTCTGCAGGCACGATTCAAGACATGGTTCTGATGGGAAAAGGCTATGTTGGGGTTCCAACATTTTCCGGAAGAAAATGAAAACACATACAGCTGCTCAGATTATATCCCCACCAATGCATTCAGCTCAAACTCATCTCAATACCAAAAAGCAAAGCAATAAAAGGCTAATTACGTTTTTGAAAATTAAAATGAAACAGCTCAATTTGATTTAAAAAATCTGGTTGGTAACAAAAATCTCATAGTATGAAATTGTACAATTCGTTTTTTTTTGTATTGTTTGAAAGGAAGTACCTATTAGAAAAATTAAAAAAAAGATACCACTCACCAAGCCGTGTAAAGGGAGAGCCTTCTATGTAATGGTTGTGGATTTCGAAAAAACAATTCTCTTTAATTAAAAAATAACAGAATACATCGTTTAACAAAAACACACCAAGACTGTCTTTGAAGTGGATAAATACGTGCTCTGTTTGTATTGCAGCAGACATATTTGTTCTGCAATATCATCTCTAACATAGTGTTGGCATATTTATTACTATTAATGATACAATTACAGGCCACATGAGATACGATCAAATCATCTTTTAACAGTGGAGATTTAAAAACGCATCAGAAAGCATATTTAACACCCACCACTGCGTCATCTAACTCACACATGATTGGCAGCCACTGTGCGGAGAGAATCCGAAAGCCATTGCAACATCACATTAAAAAAAGCCTTCTAGTGCCAGCTCTAAAACGTGTTCTCTCTGTTAAGCATGAGCACGTATCTGTGTGCGAGGAGTACTTACTGATGTGTAAAGGTAGCCTTCACCGTTCATTGCCAGATATAATTTTGTTTGAACACCTTGAATAGCGACTACTCGTAAACCCACGGGTATAAGGTTAAATATAGCTGCAAATGAGAGAAGAATACAGGTGATTAACAGGAAATAACACAGCAAACGAATGTATAGTGCTATACAGACATCAGCACTGTACACAACAGGTATTTTTTGTGACATTCGCCAAGTAGAACAAGAATTCAATTACAAATTGTGGACACTATGTCGAATAAATGATGCAGTCGGAAATACCCGTATAGTTAAGTATAGTCCCAGATTATAACACAATTACACAATATCTAATTTAACAATTATCCAGTTGATATGATATGATCGTTTATTTATATAGCGCCTATACACAATGTGTTTCAAAGCGCTTCAAGGCAAGGGAGGGAACAAGGGAAAATACAACCACATTCTTACAGGCCATGAACAGTAAGGATGTGAAATTAACTATCGTACTCGGCCTGACGACATTTCAGCTAGTGCAAGAGCTAAAACATAGATAAGGAAAGGAGGGGAGAGTGGGAAGGAAATGGAAACAGACAGGCGACTACCGTACGACATTTCTGGTAGAGCCAGAGAAAAACAAAAGGTGAGGGAGAGGGGTGCAGAAAGGGAGGGGAGGAACAAAACATGCAACTATCGTACTAGGCATGACGACATTTCAGATAGTGCTGGAGGGGTTGTGGGGAGGAAGAAAACAGTAATGGGAGGGTGGAGGAAACAGACGAGGTTGCTATCATATTAGGTCCAGGCACAATTCTGATAGAGTAAGTGCATAGAAGAAAGTAAGGGGAGGAGATAGGAAAAGGGAGAAGGGAAAGGAGGAGAGAAAAGAGTGTAAGCAGTCAAAAAGAGTGGAGAAGCAAGAGTGGAGAGCGAATACAATTGCAGAAGACAGTAGTAACACATAATGTTGCAAGCCAGGATACAAGATGAAGATGGGAACAGCATGATTCAGGGCCACCATGAGTACAAGATGCAAAGGAAGTCCAGCATGAGAGTTGAGAAAGAGTGACGCACCGTGAATGAATGAAGTTCTCAAACACAACGTTATACACACAGTATTACTATACAACCTGTAGTGCTATGTACTAAATGGTAAAGCGGCATGACAGAATGTTCCATTGGAGATCTTCCAATAAAGGATTTCAATGCGTTCATTTGTGATTGTAAATTAACCATACAATGCATACGTGGAGAGATGCTAAACCTGGTTTACATTGCAAGTGGACAACAACATTGCAACTGATGTATATGCAACATAATAGTGAATGATGAATACATGTTTCTTTCAAATATGCAATCACTAGACAGGTCAATGAGAGAAGGATTACTCCATAATTGAAAGAAAAAAAAAAGTATAAAAAAAAGATAACAGAAAAAATCTAGACATGGTCAGGTTATTCACAAGCCAAAATAGTAAAACATATTTTTAGCAGGTCTCAAAATGTGCACTCGCCACTATCCATTGGCCAGTGATAATTGACTGTTGTCAAATACGCCATTGGTGTGCTGTGTGTGTGTAGATAATTGAGGCAGCGAGCAACCTTTCATGACTGACGTGTAGCTTGCAACTTTGACCCCTGCTCCTGTGCAAGTGAAGGGGCATTCATTGGCAGGGAGCGATATCATTGATGTGTTTACAGCTCTAGAAAGAACTTAATGGTGTTTGACA
The DNA here is from genome assembly GCF_040938575.1 of Ambystoma mexicanum. Classification (NCBI taxonomy): domain Eukaryota; kingdom Metazoa; phylum Chordata; class Amphibia; order Caudata; family Ambystomatidae; genus Ambystoma; species Ambystoma mexicanum. The sequence goes on along the minus strand of NC_090930.1, from coordinate 387,287,978 downwards.
GAAAACGGGAGTAAACCAGAATACACTCACAGGGTAAAGAAGAGACCATTATCATTCGAAAACCTAAAGAAAGGGTAGTGTAATTCTCACACATAAATGTCAATCCGAAAAAGGCACAATCCCTGACAAGGTTAGATAATACAACACCATGGTGAAATCCAAGAGAAGTGATTTACTACAAGAGTGATGGGACGGTCTGTGGGCTGTGACAAGAGATTTAAACAGTGAAGGAGCCCAGCAGCAAAGTGGCTGGGGTATTGGAATTTCTATGCTCTACACAGAAGAAAACAACAATGGAAAAAGCATTGGTACCTTTAATTAGGGCCACTTTCAATAAAAACAATCACAATTGCTCTGCGACTGGAAAAAGCTATCACCTTGGAATCCAGGATAAGATGTCATTTGAGATATGAGGACAGTGGATGAGAAACACACATATTGGGGCAGTAATTTCAAGGCAGACAAAATCGGGCATCCCAGATGAGTAATATACATATGAAAGAGCACTAAACCTACACATCTTCCAGCTGGCATTATTATCCTCATGACCGAAGAGTTTTAGATTCCATTCTTGGTTCTGCACATTCAAAATCTAACAAAAGAAACTAATTTTCAAACATGGTGTACTTTAAGGACCGCTCTACCACTATACAAAAAGAGCTAACTAATTGTGTAACCTCATATGGCCCTATTCGTGTAATCAATCTCAATGAAAAGTTTGCGCCTTGAAACACTTGTGCATAGGCGCGTTATAAATGCCATATCATATATGCAAGGTAGTTTAGGAAGAGCACACTGAAGGGTGTGAAGAAAGGGTTACTCTGTATCTGATCCAGCACGGTCTCTGTATCCTCATTGCCACAGCACATCAAATAGTTCCTTTGATCCACACAGTAAAAGAATATTTCAATGAAGCACCATCCGGTATCAAGAAATCCGAAGGAGCAAGGTAAAACAACAGCCTGGAAAGAAGATCTCATCCATATAATCATGACCATTTACTCCAGCAGCAAGACCCAGGTGCCACATCCTTAAAAGGCAAACCCAGTAACAATGTTCTAGTCACGCGGGGGTCAAACAAAGAAGACTTCTTGGCACAATTCTCTTTTCTCTGTATTGACATGATATGTGCTACAGAACATTCCTAGCTTCTGAAGGCATCCCCAAAATCAGAGACAAAACTCATAATACTCTTCTATATGGGTAGATCTCCTTATGGATCTCTGAAGCAAAAAACACCAGAAACAGGTATTCACAGTTTAAACGTAATGCCATTGAACGAATTGGCAATAAAACAGCCTAACGCAATGTTCTTTCTTTAGAAACCTCACACATTAAAATAGCCAAGAAGAAAATAACCCTATTTAAAAATTCCACCTAACCCTTTGGGTGTAAACACAAACAGTATTACCATGGCAAAATATGTCAGACAGAAGCAATAAGTATACAGAAATTTGGTGAAGGAAACCAAATGTGTGAAATACAGACATGTTCCGGCTCAGATTTCCAAAGAATATTCTCCTGTTTCCTATCTGCTTTCTAAATGTTCCTCTACCTTTCAACTGTGACACAGATCCATCATCGGAAGAGAAAGAACTGTTCCTCGAGAAATGCAGCAACCAGACTAGCTGCCCACACAGACAATTGTATTTACAAGGCCACGAATGGGAACATAAGGGCAAGCAAAACGTCCAAATCCCGGAAAGAAACAGAAATGGCGGCTACTGTAATAGGGATAGATGGGCCCATGCTTAGCTAAGACCGAGCCTAGACAATGCATTTAAACTATGAAGCCGAAAAATGTTAAAAGTCCAACAAAATCAATCATAGAAGCTTAAAAAAGAAATTTAACAGAAAAAAAACATCTGGAACAAATATGTACATACGATCTATTTCAACCCATACAGATTAACTTTCTAAAGAAAAGTGTTTGCAACATTCTGGCACCCAAGGCGATCTTTAGTAAGGAGTACATTGTCTGAAACAGGCATTGGGTAAGGCCTGGGTAAGGCCCATTGAAATGGACAGAAAATCTTAACCACTTTCTATTACTTTCTTAAAAATACTAACACGTTGGAATCATCCCCAGTAGTTCACAATTAATTCTGTGCTCCTTAATCCTGCCTTTGTAGTCAATCATTTGTGTTCATATGCCTATCACTTTCACCCACGTCCCCCAGCTCACCTCTTACCGGAATCCTAATCAAATATGATGCAAGGGAAGAAGAGATAGGATAGGAAGAAAAGTAAGGACGCTTACGAGAATAGTTAAAGAAGGAGATCAAAGACAGAAAGAGGAATGATGAGAAAGAGGCTCAGCTAAAGAGCGGGCTAGAAAGAAAGAGAAGCAAAGTATCCAAGGACTTGTGAGAAGCAGGATACAATCAGCCTAGACAATGTATACAATACACCCGTTTCATTACCTGTGCTATAATAGACTAGGATACCAGCTGGGGCTATAGGCATGACAACATTTATTTATGAATTAAATTGCATGTGTACATAAATAAAACTATGCACCACAGTGTGATGAGGTTATGCAATGTAGCTGCCAGTGAATCTTGTACAGCTCATCCCTAGTAACTATATCCCAAATGAGAGGAGAACACACATAGGGCCTGATTTACAAAACGTTTTCCTATGGCATTGCGCCATTATAAAACACTTCCATGAATCAGGCCCATAGTCTCACTTTACTGACAGGGAATATCTGTCCCGATTTACAAATATGTTACGAGTAGCAAGTCTGATTTACTCTTGACTTACATCTGGAGATGACTATTCGATTCACAAAATATGTTACCCCGAATAACTGACTTATGCCTGACCTAGTCAATATTTTATAAGCCGCATAGACCACCTCCAGGTCTAAGAAGTCAAGGGAAAGTCAGACTTTCTCCTGGTAAAATATATGCGAGTCAGGCCCGCTGTAGGGTACGCTATTGATGGTTGCATCAGAGCTCTACGTGTGATCATGAACAAAATTCCATTGAAAGACTAATCTTTCAATACTCAACTAGTTTGGTCTTGGGGCTATGTTCCCATTCTCTGATCTAAACCTAGTGTGATCAAACCAGTGAGATTTTTTAAAAAATCTTTATGTGGAGAGCAGCAGTGCAGAGAGCAATGCAAAATTATGGTCTCCTGGGCTTGAGACCAAAGACACAGATAGACAATGCAAAATAATATGCAACCAGGTTCTCAGGATGCAATTTGTGAAATAAATTAACATTTTCCTTGTGAGAACTTAAACAGGACCTCCACCATTCTGCCGTTAATAGTGGTGAATACATCTTCAACCTATCTGCAGCTTTGACAGGAATCTTAGAACCAGTTTTTCTTCATACAGGAATGAGAACTGAACTAGTGCTTTGGTTCCTAATGCACCCTGGCCATCTGTTCAATAAGGGAGACAGATCACCATCCTTAAGTGACTGTGTCAAGGGGGATAAGGACCCTTATCCCTCTTAGCCTGGGAAAAGAGGCCCACCAAAGTGTTTGCCAGAGCCAGTCCTGCCTCAGAAGTGGGGTGAGGGAGTTGGAGGGGGCTCCATACACTGTCCCATACACATGTTCCTGATTATAATTGCATCGTACCACTCACAATCACCCCATACCTACCATACAAAAGCTGGCCAGTATTTTCCCTCTTCCCATTCAGGACACCCACATCCACAGATGGTTTCAGCAAAGGAATGCATAAACAATCTAATGGCAAGAGATGAGGCAGTGAATAGAAGATGGCAGAAAGTTGCTTGCAATGACACCGAAAGCTGGATTCTCATCAGCCCATGAAAAATGAACTTTGAAGCCAACTTTGACTGCAATGGGCTGCCATTGCAAAATGCCAGTGCACCCACATTTTAAAAGTGGGTAGGGCTTAAGGGGCATTTCATGATTTCACACCTCTGTAACCCCACCCATGGGGGGGAGCAAGACAGAGATTGGCCTGGAGAACAGAATGAGGCTGCAAGCCAATGGAAGGGGGAAGGAGGGTAAAAGGGGACATGAAGAATGGGTTAGTGTAGGTTGTTCTGGTGAGGTCAAGGGAGGAGAAGTCCGACCGAGAGATCAGGAGATGGAAGGATGATGGAGTACAGCACTGAAAAGAATTACAGAGAGCTTGTGCAAGGCAAAGTATTCGTTGGTGAGAGAAAGTGGTACTTGTGTGTGAGTGTGCTTATGGCAAAGAGAGTCAATCAGACTAAGTGGGAGAGTTGGGCAGTAACAGAGAATGAGTAAGAACGGTGATTAAGAGAGTTAAAAGAGGGTGACTGTGGGAGAAGAAACAGTATCATGTAGTCTGGAGAGGAGATCAGGGGAGAAGAGGGCATTAGGAGGAGAGAAGTGGAGATTGGAATGGAGAGTAGAGCAGTCCGAAGAGAGTATTAGATATTAATGGGAGGAGAGTAGTATAGCAGTGGGAGTGGATGTTAGAGAGCAATGGAGATTAGTGGTGAGTGGAGAGTAGCAGAGTGAAGGCGAGTAGGAGAGAGCTGGTACAGCATCGGAGGGACAGAAAGAGAAAGGGAGAGAGTAGGAGGAAGAAAAGAGGGAAGAGTAAAAGGAAGAGAAAAGAAGGAAATAACATCAGGGCCAGGAGTACAAGGGTTAGAGAGGAAATAGCAGCAAGAGAGATAAGGGTACTGCCTTTAGGCACATACCACTAGCCTGCCAGATCTTGGACATTTAGGGTTACTGAACTCTAGTGGCCACCTTGGGATTTAGGGAAGTCTGGTCTTGGTAGAGGGAGACATGGAGGAGACTAGAGAGTGAGGGACTGTCCTTTGTTGGACACTATGCAGCTCACAATAAAAAAAGAATAAAGTTAACCTTATTTGAGACTTGGTGTGTTTTTTTATTTCATCTGTGACAATATGCACAGTCTGTAAATCGTTGCAACCTTGTTGTTGTTTCTCTTTTTTTAAGTCCAGTCTGGGACAATATTTTAGAAAACCCTCCTTTAGCGTACTGGATTACACCCCTTAGGTTCAGCCTGCCAGGCTTACTCTAGGTGGGATGAGGGCTCTAGTGGGACACACAGAACTCAGAGCATAAATTTAGTTCAAGGAAACACTTACCCACTAGCAGTTATATATAAAAAATAGTCATTTGTTGTATATGCATTGAGGCTGATAACATTTAAGTAAGTTAAGTACTATCACACAGTAGTGTTAAACACATCAAACTTGCATTATCCAATGGATACAAATACTTTACACTTTAGAACATTTTTAAGGTGACATATAAAGTAGCGTAAACCTCTGATGCAAATATGCAAAATTTAGATCAACTTTTATACCTTTACTTAACCCCTGCTTGGTCAATCTTAAGCTGCCCAGCCCTATCCTAGATGAGTCTCACAGAGTGGGGGGAGGGCACTGGTCGTCCAGTGACCAAGGGTTGAGGGAGAAAAGGATGCGCTGGAAACAGAAGTGTTCCCAGCACGTCTGCTCCCGAAAAAAAGGAGAAGAAGGTTGTTGGGAGGGAAGGGATAGGGGAAAGGGAAAAAAAAAAAACAACGTACCTGCATCCCTGGCGGGGGACGATGGAAGCCTCCAGCCATGTGGAGGTGCGAAGCGGGGATGGCCCCACTCTGAGACTCCACACGGCTGGAGGCTGCCATCGCCCCCCACCAGGGACAAAGGAGGCAGAAGGAAAGTGGGGTGGTGAGGGCAGGGAGGAGGGAGGAAAGGGAAAACAAAAAAAAGCAATAACTGAGTCCCCAGCGGGGGGCGAAGGCGGCCTCTCAGCCGTGGGGAGGCTCGGAGCAGGGAATGCCCTTCTTCAAGCCTCCTCATTGGCTGAGGGGCTGCCACGCCCCCCACCGGGTACAATGGCTGTGGAATCCCGGCCGAGGGATTCCCGGCCGGGTAATGCCTCGGCGGGGGCCAATCAGAATGGTTGTTTCATTCTGATTGCGCCCTCGCCGGGTACTAAAATGGTTTATTGGTAAGCCGCTAAAGTTAAAATACAGGATTCATGATATGTCCCTCAAGTTTAAACACTGTTAAGGAATCGTCCAGAAGTTGATACATTGGAAACTAAGTGTTGCTGATGCCTGGGGCTAGTGCACAACCAGGATTGCAACAATAGTCTAGGACATTGCTCTTTCAGCATCTTCCACCATCTGCTGCCCAACCCTTCAGTCGTTTATCCCTTCGGTCATTTATTCGAGACTTCCTCTTGTTTTCCATACACTTTCCTCTGCCCTACTATTGGGTCTGGTCTATGCAGAGGTATAATAGTTGAGTTGTAGAACCTATTTTAGGCAAGTATCCGACTTAAGGTAGAAGTGACCTTCTCCTACCCATGCATCCAAATTTGCAAAATGTGGCTTTAAGCAGCATTTGAATCTGTCCTTTTCCTGAGGAAAAACTGCAAATATGTATTAAGAAAACAAAAGGAAATAAGCAGCATTATGACAATTAGGGAGAGTGGGAAGGGAGTTTAACCAAAACAATGACAGTGTCTCGGGAGGATAGCTCAGGGGCAATGCGCTCGCCTTGGAAGCAAGACGACACGGAGCAACACAGGTTCAATCCCGGATACGCCTCAGAAGAATGCATGAGGACAAATGGAAGGCACACAAGCAGAACCCATAATCAGACTGTCCACATGATCATCTGATATATGCATCCCTACACTGCAAGATTTATAATTTCCAATTATTGCTGGACCAGATAGCTAACTGGTGAATAGCGTTTGTAGTAATTTAAAGAGGTTGCAAAGCTAATTTATTGCAGCACTGTGGTACACTGCATTACAATGACAGGCAATTAGGCAAACAGTCTACCACGGCACACTTGGACAATTGCAATGCTGAAAATCGGGCTTATCTTGAACATGTGACTGTTTAACTGTCATGAAATTTAGACAGCTCTTCAGTTACCAATTAGCCATCCCTCATTCATTGAAACTGTTTTTTTAAATACATTTTAGGATCATAGTGTAGTGTATGTTTACTACAATAATTTAAATGATGTTGAGTGGATTAGCCTCCCATTTCCTAACCCTGTTACAAATAGCAATACAATAGTGATGATTCCACGTGCACATAACATGCTTGCAATCCAAGCCATGGGTTGCATAGCTCATTACAAGAATATATAGTGATTGGTTTCATCGAATGCTCAGTAAACAATGCATCCTTATTCCGTGATTTATAAGGAACACTCTCATCAGCTCTCATTAACCTTTAAAAAGCTTCCTGTCTAGTGAAGCATTGCAAAAGCCGTAATGCATAGCAACGGCCATGGAACCCGGATAAACGCGTGAGTGTTAACAACATCGGTTTCAAGCAGAGAAGCAAAATAGTCAATGAGGTGCATAATCACAAGGCCAAGCGAAAGGTAGACTACTAAAAAGAAAAAAGGGGAAAAAAAGCTGTTTAAATAAAAAGACAATGTACAGGAGAAAAATACAAAGATACAAGAATCCACATTGAAAATGAAGCATGTTTTCTTCAATTACATTTTCAGGTTATGTTCCTCCATTGCTGCTAAATTTCAAAGTGTAATATTGCATGTCTTGGTGGTAAATTGTTGTTTGAGATATCTTCCTCTTATATTTCCCCCCATTGCTGGTGTGGCAAACACGCACCAGGCCGCCCAGGCTAAGTGCACAGCAAATGCCTGTGGCCTCCCTCCTTTCCCCTGCCCTCCATCTATGAAAGTGCTACTGTGCTCGCTCCTTCCAACCCGCTCCCTCCCCTGCCTTGTCATCACCCAGTGCCAGTCCCTTTGATTCCTGATTGGTTTTTCACCTGGGTCAGCTGTCCCAGTGATTCATCTACTGAACCCCCTCCTAAAAGCAGCCTTGCCCAGGCAGCCGGCTAAGACTCAGGCAAAAGGCACCTCCCTGGGCACCTCCATCATCCGTTTGCTTGCCATGGGTGCCCCTGTCATGCCAACCTCTGACTGCTGCACCAATCAGGGGCTTTATTGTAGGGGTTGCATTTTGAATCTCACTGTTGTCTGGTGCCCCTACCCTGGAGCTTTTCCCAAAAGGATAGTACTCTAGGCTTGCATTTCGAAGCTTACAGTGACCCTCTGGGAAATATAGCACTACATTGGAACATAGCCATATCCTACTCGAGGCACGGCTACTCGCCCGAATACATCTGTAGCAATTCACTACTCGACTTCAAAACACACATCACCTCTGCCATTACAATACAGCTGGTTCCAATGAGAAAAGTTTGGTCCAGTAGGGTGCATAATCAGTCTCCTTGACTCTCTGACTCTCCTGACAGTCTATCACAGCAACCATCCACTATCAATTTCGCTAGCTGGGACTAGACAGACCCTCCCTACCTGTGTGCTGGTTAAAATGCACACATGCATTCTAGAATTCCTCCCTTAAATTATCATATCTTGTATTTCGGTTCTCCAGGGGCGTTCACTCAACAGCACTTTGAGGCCATACCAATGGCTTTGGACGCAATACAAATGCCATATAACAGAACATACAGTATGATTTATTTTCCCACCAAACATATATACATTGCCATATGTTAATAGCATGTTTTGGTTGCCAGTGACAAAACAGAGTATTATTGGTATGCTCTTTTAATCATGTCTGTTTATCACATGTAATACTGAAGCTCTAGAATTGCTACATAAGGTTGATGTCTGCCTTGTAGCCCAATCAATATATTTGTTTTAGTTATGGTTCTCAGGTAGTTCTTCATTTCCTCCCTAATATGAGCCAGACTTACCAAAGAGTGGACACAGAGCAGAGGTGGCATCTGCACAGTACATTAAAACTTCATATGTACATAGGCTATATTCCTGCAGAGTCCACATCCAGGCTTAAATCATCATTTGATTTGCTGCCACTGTCCTATTGTTCTGACCACCTGCTGTTTTGGTGGGAGCATCTCATCCTCAGGAGACAATTCCTATCTCACCTAGAATCAAGCTCTGGTGCACCCCAGTATCTGAGCCCATAAACAAGCCTGTCAGAAAGGCTGTTTGTGACGTACTGAGCAGGAAGCCAGTGTCCAAATAAGAACATCAGCACCCAAGAACTACAAGAATGAGCGAGAAAATGGGCCAAACTATGCATATGGTGGTGTGGCAAAAAGTAGTGATAATGGGTTTACTTCTACCATACTGCACCGCCGTATCCAGAGGTAGAGGTCAAGTGGAGGAAAGTACTACAGCCCATGATTTTTCTCTGCCTGACCTCCTAAAAAATTGAGTATTTACTGTGAGTGGAATTGGTAAATGCTCCAAAACCCCAATGAAATACTATGGGCTCTGTGAATGGGGGCTAACTCTGCCAAGCCACCCCTCATAAAATGGCAGACTTACCATCAACGTGAGTGCCTGCAAGGGTAACAGAGTTTGTCAGATTTACAGCTGGTAAATCTGACAAACTTGAAATGAGGCCCAAACTGTCCCCCTACAGATTCCAGGTCCAACAACTTGCCATCAACTCAAGCTACTCTGTCACTAGACACCAGATAACCTTATCTGCTTCCACCTGGGAATCACTCCGCTCTGAGAGTTGTGGCACACCAGAACCAATACTTGGTCAAGAGGAAATAATAGAACTTTAGTTCTATTTAAATAAAGAGAACACCTCGCTTTCCCTACTGAAATAGGGATTCCTTTCTAGGAAACTAAAACTAAGTTGCTCGTCAAATGTCATAATAATAACAAAAAAACTGTACTCTAATCTGTCCAACTAGATTTCCCTACTACTATCAAAAAAGAAGAAAAGAAAAGAACATGTTTTCACTGTGGGGTCTGTCAACAGGACCCAGCTGACCCACTTGCTTTCTTCCTCATACATGTTCTTCTCAGGTTTCTGGTAAGTGTTCTAAAGAACAGTTCACAAAACGAAAATCAATTCAAATAAATGTTTGTGTAGGAAAAATCACAAAATCACTCAATCCTTGCTGCAACGTAACGTTCCTCTCAGGACATGGTTTCTCATTAGGATTGTCAAAACAGCCAAATAAATGTTTCTTTCAGAAAAAACCCCAAGGCACTTAATCCTTGTTCATCAATTCAGTAAAGCTTTCAATTCTTTCATTCATTGTCTTATTTGACTTATCGATTCCAAAGACAGACGCATTCTATGGGGAAGCCTGATCCTCCAAGTCTCTCCACGCCTGGGTAGCATGGATCCCACACCTCTCAAATATTCTCTTGACTTTCAATATTATTCTCGTGACTTTCAATATGATCAGAGTTTGATTCTCTTAAGACCCCTCGGTTCTGCTGTAGGTGATTTGCGGGTCTCTAGCCCTTGGATTCTCCTTCCAGCAAGGGTTTGCATCCCTTTAACTTCCTTGGATTAGCCAATATACTTCTCTTGACTCTCATTATTACCAGATATTATGTTTCTCAAGACTCCCACAGCTCTACTGTATGCTATTTGTGGGCTGTCTAGCCTCTGGACTCACCTTCTAAGTTCCAGCCGGGGTTTGTGTCCCTTTATCTTCTCAGGATTTGCCAATATGCTTCCCTTGAATCCTAGTATTACCAGAGGTATGTCTCTCAGGGACCCTCAGCCCTGCTGTAGGTTATTTGTGGACCCTCTAGCCTCTGGACTCCCCTTCTAGCCAGGGTCTGTGTCGTTCTCACCTCTCAGGGACTAGTCAAAAAATAATTATTGACTTTCTCTATTTGTAGCTTTTTTGGTTTCAATCAGGACTTGTTGGTCCTGTTGTCCATGGGTTATCTACCCCTTAAAGGATTCTGCGTGTGGATTCCCAATTCATAGCATTAATCCACCTGTCTCACTTCTTCATGCATGGCCCACATACCTGGTTTCTTGTGGCGATTCTTCCAGGGATGGTTGGGACCTGTGTTGACGGCAATCATCTCTACCTGCTGTTTGGTCTCTTCTTGTGGCGACTGCTTTCTGGGGGTCTTGCCAGCGATCACTGCTCTTTCTTTCTCTCTCTCTCCCCCTGTTTCTTAGCATCAGGTTTACAGAGCTCTGGCAACTGGTGTTCCTGGGCTCAGTGAAATTCTGTGAGCTATGCGCCCACCACATCCTCTGCTTGGTCTCGCCTCCCGTGACAGCATCTGCTCTATCTTCTCCTCCAGGTAAGGATTCTGTGTTCTTATATGGGTCTTGGTCCCAGGGAGTAATGTGCTTCTGATTATTCCTGATTCAGTCTGAAGAGGGTTCAGCATTGGTGCTAGAAATATCAAAAGTCTTCCTCAACTTTACAACATTGGAGGTCCCCATGTAAGTAGAGAGTACCAATTTCTCAGGGGTCATCATGTTATCTCAGGAAACCTTGTCCCCAAATGAGGAGTCCCTAACAGTGAGTTCCCACTTGTCTAAACCCCTTGAGAGGTTCTTGCAGATCAGGCTAAACTCCCTAGTCTCAATTGGGATGGGTCCCCCTTGGGGAGAAAGGAGGAACTTCCCAGATTCGTCACAGACTTGAGGCAGTAACTATTTGATGCCTCTTATTCCATAACAGTAAACATGCCAGTGAGTGTACATAGTGTGTTCTAATGTAATCTAACAAATAAAACAAACTTGTTCACAGAGAGAGGGCCTTTGGGTCTACCAGATGGTGTTCTGGTGACCCTACATGAAGGGACCCATAGATGAATTACTGACAAATCAAGCATGGCTGATATATTCAGCATCACTATGGGAGGTAGTGTTAGTGGTCCTGACTACAGAGGCATGGTGAAGGTGCTCTAATTCAGCCATAGTTATTGCTTCTTCGTGATCCAGCAGGGGTGCAAACTTGGTATCTAGAACTTTTGAAGAGACCATCCATGTGGAAAAGACAGACTAGTGTATGAGTGGCTTTGGGGAGGAGGTATAGCTCAGGGGCAACGCGTTTGTCTTGGAAGCAAGACAACACGGTGCAACACAGGTTTGAATCCTGATCCCCGCGCTTCGAAACCACTTGCTGGTATTAAGCGCATTATAAATTAACAATAAAATAAAATAAATCTTATCTACCTTAAATATCAGACATTTCCAGTGAGCCAGTGGGGGTCTTTTCACCAGAGTTTGCCGTCTAACAGAGGCAGGACCCATCTTTGTGTGCCACATTCCAGACCACCATTTCACTTGAGGAGGGCAAGCAAACTCAAGGACACTACTTTGGTCTTCTGAATCAAGCCCAGAGCATCCCTTGTGTAGAAGGATATACCATTTATTAGGTTTTGGAGCCCCCAGAATACCAGCCAACCATTCTAGACCTGGTCCACTCCCACCTCTCTGTAGGGCACAAAGGGGTGACATCGATGAGAGAAAATATTCTGGCTAGGTTTTTCTGGGTGGAGTGCACAAGCAGGTACATCATGACTGTACTGAGTTTCCTTCATGCAAGTGAATCTCTGAGAACGATGTTCGGAAAGTCCCAGTTTACCACTCTTTGTTATAGATACCCCTTTTTAAAGAATAGGGGTGGAATCATGGTTCCCCCTAGTCCATCCATTGTATTGAACATCCTTTCAATCATGGACTCTTGTACCTGTTATTTTAAAGCTTTTCCTAAGAGGTATAAAACAACCAAATCACGCTCCATTAAATAACCCCATCCTTCACAAGAGTAGTATTCCCTAAAGTAATGTTAAGAGTTAAATTAACTACTTCTATGTCCAGGCTTATGACTGAGATAAAACAGCTATTGCATAGACACCCTCCACACTTCCATTTAGTGACCACTGATGGATGCTCTATTAGAGCAATTTAAACAGAATCTGAAAATCCTCGGCTGGAAACTGACTGAAAAATCCATGAAGGATTGGTATGTCTTCTTCCCATGGGCCTTGGTTGCTGCTCCAAAGATGCTATAGGAACCCATGGGTTTTCGTCATTTGAGTTAGTCCCTGGAAGATGGCTGTGAGGTGGCCTAGACATCTTATGAAATGGATGATGCACCCAGCTCCAGTTCCTACAAATGGATGCTCTGCACTGGGGATAGGATGGAAATGATCCAAAAGCTGGACAAACAAAAACAGAAGGATGCCAAAGCTGACCATAAAGCACGACTATGGAAGCAACGTTTTGACAATTTAAATTCGGTGACAAAGTCCTAGTAGCCAAATCAGAAAACAAGGTCTTGGCAAAATGGTTCAGACAATATTGGTTGATGGATATTCACTGACAAAATAATGGGTCCAGCAAGACGGTCAATGGAAGATGGCTCACTTTTATCACAAACTGGGTGAAGGTCTAGCATAACCCTAAAAAACACACCCTGAGGTGCAATCTAGTGGCTCAAGCAAAATGCCCACCAACCTCATCCCCCAATCTACCTACAGACCAGAGACTTGCAAGACATTCTTTCAGCACTTTTATGATATGTTTAACCTTTGCATATTGTCTGACCATACATATTTTACAAACAGATAACACAAACCGATATGAAAGCATTGCATGTGATGCTGTTTGAAGTAAAACGCAAGTCAGCCACAAATGGCATATGGAAAGTATTCACATAACCAGAAACCACTGGTACATTTCAAATAAAATCAATTCTATGAATATTGCGAAAAAAGCAGAAGATCTACAAGAAGTGTCACAACTCGTACTGCTCATTTGCATATAACACTGTGAAAACGTTGCTTTATGGTTCATGCTAGCTGTTATATCAAATGCAATGTGTTATTTAAACAGCAATCTTTCAGTTGTGCCTGACAGGTTTCACGCAATTACAAAAGAGTGTGGGAGCCCCTCTATTGAAAACAAACACTTTTCAAACCTGATATATTTCAGTTGCATTATATTATAAAAAAGGACATCCTTTTAAAGTACATTGCCTGGTTAGAAAAAATGTGAAATATAATTCTGTTTTTCTGCCCCTTTGTAAATGTACATTGGGACAGTTCATGAGTGAGCTATTTTTTGCAATGTCATGAAGTTGGCACTTTCATTGGGCCTCATTATGACTATGCCGGTCCGGTAACTATGGTGCCGGTAAGCTACCGCGCCGTTGTTACCGGACCGGCACACTGAGTTCTGCGTGCAGTTGCCTTTCCACCCGCCAGGTCTGACCTGGCGGGTGGAAAGGCACCCGCTTGCAGACTTTGACGGTATCACCGGAACCATGCTGAATGGTGCCAGTGCTACTGCCCCACCCATTCCCATTGAGTCCTATGGGACTTCAATGGGAATGGGGAGTTACTTTTTTGGCGCCTGTCTTCAGGGACCGCCGGGGCTGTAATGCCCTGGTGATTCCCCATTGACAGGTGCCAGAAAAAAACATAATTCCAGTGGGACCCCAGCCATTTTTACCAGCACGGCTACCGCCGGGGTTGTAATGACCCCCAACGTAAACCTACAGAAAAATTGCTAGCAGAATGCCAGTGGGAAATTAATATTGAAGGCTTCATGTTAATGTTCTGTAGATCAATAAGATTATACTTTCTTTCTTTGTGTGCTGGCTAGGATTATGTGTGGGAGGGCACTTTAAAATAATTGACAAGTTCAAAGCCATTCTTGCAAAGTCTATGAAGAACTTACTGCTTTGCCACTATTAGTTTTTGATGGTGGGCTGGCTCAATTTTTAGAAGAGAGGAAATCCCAGTGTTGGGGAGGAGATAAAGATAACATACATGGTAGACGGCCCATCTGTCATTTTCAGAGATGACACATTTTGATCAAAGAATGCATGCCCACTAGTCACGATTGACTAGCAATAACATAGGAGTAGTTTAGATAAAGTTGCCTTTAGTCTACATATGGAAGCTGAACCACAGACCTGATGAAGCAAACAAACTATAGAGGCAGCTGGGGGAAATGTTCCTGAGGAAACCAGTGTAAAGACTGGTAGGGGGTGTCTGTACTTCGCTCTCTATATGGTAGAGGAGAGGCACAGAAGACCCCAGCCAAGATTCTCTATTATTGGTACGTGGTCGAGCAATCAAGGCCTAGCTTCTCAGGAGGTGATGCAGGCAGGTTCTTAAGTACAGTGTAGTCCCCGAACTCCCACAAAGGAATGTCCACACACTGTATTACTGAAAACACAGTCTTTATATAATTAATATTCAAGGGTATGTACACGATCACAATAACGCACTTTGTACTCGGAAGTCAATAATGATAAATATATACAATTCTAAAGTGGTACCACTAAGGTTATCAAATCTCATTAAAGTGCATCAACTGTACGGTTAAAATGTCACACAGATTAATAACTAGGAAACCAGCAAATAGAGATAGGAAGGAACGCAAGATGGTTGAAACAGTAGGCAGAATACTGACCCCTACCACGAGGCACAGTTCTGAGTGGAGATCCCCCCATCTGGGCAACCTGTAAATAAAGGGATATAGCAAAAGCCCAGTCCATATGTTCAATAGTCTCACTTCCTCCTATTAAGGATTTACCCCCCCAATGTACCTGGTGGAGTAGAGGACTCCGACGATGCGTCGACCGATCCTTCTTGAGTGACTCCCTTTCAGGCAGGAGCCACGGATCGTCGAGAGGTGTCGAGGACCTGGGCGTTCGGTGTCGGAGAATCGACGGCCCTTCTTGAGTGCCCTCCCTTTAAGGCGGGAGTCACGGGTCGTCGAACGTCCGACGGTGAACAGGTTGAACTACGGCAGTGAAGTGGTAGCTGCGTTCCTTGCGGTGCTCGTCGATGACAGAGCGTTGGCATCCTGCAAGGAAGAGGCGTGCGGGGCACCTCGGTGATGATAGTTCTGGACCGTAAAGAGATGATGAAGAACTGTGGCCCAGCAAGGGCGTCGAGTCGTCGGCGTCTCTGTGGTCTTTAGGTGGCGGGAAACCCACTGGCAGATGCTCCTTGGCGCGTCGACGGTCAGGCCTTCTCCAGTGGGAGACAAGCGGATGACGATGCAGGCGAGAGCGTCCGATGATCAATGGAAGTTCTTAGGCAAACGGGAGCACGGTGGCTCCGGTCGGCGAACTTTTCCTTGGAGTTCCGCAGCAGTCCCCGTATTCTGTCGGCAGCCTGTCGAAGGTCTGTCTGCCAGGGAGCTTTGGCAAAGATCAGCTGTGCACGATGGTCCCTTGTAGCTCGGGAAGAGGGCGCCTTACCAGATCCTCTCTGGGTCAGTCCTTGGAGGCACAGCAGCTTTCAGATTGTGAAGGAGAGCAACAGCAATTCTTCTCGTCCAGCAGGGCTTCAAGGTCAAGCGTCAGTTACTCCAGTTACTCGTCGTAGTGGACTTCAGCTTCTGAACACGATTCCTAGCAGTAAGAGGTGCCCAGATATACTATTGATCTCCCATTCATTCCGCTGGGTCACACTCAAGCATCCAATCACCACTACGGGCATTCATGCAGGCAGGCAGCCAATCAGGCACACAAGGTATTCAGGCCATTCACTTCTCTCCAGACACTCACAACAAGTTATGTGTATTGGAACACGTACCGAGCCATTCAACACTCCAAGCTGCATTCATACCAGTTTCGGGCAGGGTTGTCTCAGTCATTGTGTCAATCACCAGATACTAGACACCCACAACACAGAATGCATATTCGTCACACACTCTATTCACCCAGGTCCCACCCACAGGAGGTACCCACAACATACATCACCGGGAAGGCTCCAGCTAGTCTGGCCGGGCCTTCACAACAACACCATATATGGTATTTCCACCCAACAGCCAGTCAGGGGGAAGGGACAGAGTCAGGGCTTCCCAGGACTTTGGGAAAACAAGGTAATGGGTAATAGAAGGCAAGAGGCTGCAGGGGCCATCTTGTTTTCCATCAGGAATCAACTGATCCCAATGGCAGGGCCGGGGTATCCCAAAATGGAGGATACTCCGCGCACCTGTCAATTTCAGCATGGAGCTGCCACCAGCCCATACCCTGCTCTGCGGACCACCCACAGGTGCCCAAAAACATACACTAGGGGCACAGGGTTGTACGCCCACCCATGGGTGCCATAAGGGTATCCCACGGGTCCCTTCACCAAACCAAAAGAGAGAGAGCTGCACCACCAGGAGTCCCACATGAGCTCCTGCGCAGAAAACACGACAGAACACAGGATAAAAAGCGGTAAAGGACAAGTATAGGGAGGCCCTGTCCCTCCGATGCATTTCCAACATCACAGTCGCCTCCCCCAGACTGAGGTGGAGGGTGCCTAATCTCCCACGGGATAGACACCCTCATCCAGACGGTCAACATACCTTCTGGAAAGGCCATCTGCATTATCGTGACTCTTCCCTGGTCTGTGCTCTATGGTGATGTCTAGCCCTTGCAGGCTAATGGACCACCTGAGCAGTTCTGGGTTCTCACCCTTCATCTGCATAAGCCACTTCAGGGGCTTATGATCTGTTTGGACCTTGAAGGTAGACCCCGTAAGGTAGGGCCTAAAACGCCTAAGCTCCAAACTATACTAAAACATTCCTTTTCAACAGTAGCCCACCTAAATTCTCTACCCTTTAGTTGTCTACTGATGAATATGATAGGATGTTCTCTCCCTTTGTCATCAAACTGGGACAAGACAGCTCCAATTCCGGTGTTGCAGGCATACGTCTGGATGATAAAGGGTCGGCTGTAGTCAGGCGCACACAACACGGGTGCCCGACACAGACTTTCTTTCAAGCCATCAAAGGCCCTCTGACAGTCTTCAGTCCAATTGACCTTCCTAGGCTGCTTGGGTGAAGTCAGAGCTGTCAGTGGTGCAGCTATGGTTCCATAGTCTGCCATGAAATTGTGATAATACCCGGTGAGGCCCAAAAAGGCTCGCACCTGGGTTTGAGTAGTGGGAGTCTCCCAGTCCTGTACATCCTGTACCTTACTGGGGAGAGGTTGGATTTGACCCCCTCCTACCTCATGACCAAGATACGTGACTTTCCCCTGAGCTATCTGGCACTTGGTGGCCTTGATAGTGAGGTAAGCCCTCTTTAAGGCCTGCAACACTCTACCCAGATGAGTCAAGTGCTCTTCCCAAGTGGAACTGTAGACGGCAATGTTGTCTAAATAAGCCACACAAAAGGTTTCCAGCCCACTGAGAGCATGATTGACCAATCTCTGGAAGGTGGCAGGGGCATTCTTCAGCCCAAAAGGCATGACCCTAAACTGGTAGAGTCCCTCTGGTGTTGAGAACGCCGTCTTTTCCTTGGCATGGTCCGTCAGAGTTATTTGCCAATAGCCTGAGGTGAGGTCAAAGGTGCTCACAAATTTGGCAGCACCAATGGTGTTCACAAGCTCATCAGCCCTGGGCAATGGGTGCACGTCAGCTTTGGTGACGGCATTGACTCCTCGGTAGTCCACACAGAACCTCTAATCGTTGGTACTGGCCTGAGAACTTGCCTTGGGGACAAGGACCAGGGACTGGTTGAGGGTTCAATAACACCCAGATACAACATCTTGGCGACCTCAGCCTGGATGTGGTTCTTAACCGTATCTGACATTCGGTAGCTCCTGCTCTTGACTGGCACGCTGTCACCAGTGTCAATCTCGTGCTTACACCACGGTGTAAGGCCTGGCGTCAGTGAAAACAGAGAGGCATACTGCTGGAGCAAAGTCCTGCAGGCCCTCTGCTGCTCAGTTGTCAAATCTGGAGAGAGCTGCACTCCCTCCACTGAGCCATCTTGAGGGTTGCTATGCAGCAAATCAGGAAGGGGCTCACTCTCATCCTCTTCTTGCTCTGAAGCCAGCAAGAGACATGAGACTTTGGCTCGCCTGTGGAAAGGCTTGAGCCTAATGACATGGAATACCTGAGGGGCTACCCCTGGGACTCCCATGTCAACCAGATAGTTGACCTCGCCCATCTTGGAGATTATCCTGAAGGGTGCAGTCCATTTATCTGCCAATGCCCGAGGCTTGGTAGGCTCCATCACAAGGACCTCCTGTCCCAGAGTCCAATCCACTTGCGATGCTTTAAGGTCATTCTAGTATTTGTTCAATTCCTGGCTGGCCTTGAGATTCGCCGTTGCTTGACCAATCATCTGTGTCATCCTCCGTCTGAGGCCTAACACATAGTCCCCCACTTGCTTGGCGGGACAGGGAGGGTTGGCTTCCAAACCTTCTCTGATCAAGGCGAGGAGCCCCCTCACGGGATGTCCAAAGAGTAACTCAAAGGGGCTGAAACCAACACCCTCTTGAGGTACCTCTCTGTAAGCAAACAGCAGGCATGGCAGGAGGAGATCCCATTTCCTCCTCAGGGGCTCTTTCAAAGCACCTAGCATGCCCTTGAGAGTTTTATTAAATCTCTCAACCAGACCATTGGTCTGGAGGTGGTAAGAGGTGGAGAACTTGTAGGTTACCCCACACTCTTTCCACATGGTTTTCATGTAACTAGACATGAAGTTGGATCCTCTGTCAGAGACAACCTCCTTGGGGAATCCAACATGGGTGAAAATGCCCAGGAGAGCCCTGGCAACCACCTTGGCAGTAATAGTCGGAAGGGGTATAGCCTCAGGGTACCTGGTGGCATGATCTACCAAAACCAGGATGAACCGATGTCCACCTGACGTGGGAGGGTCAAGGGGACCGACGATGTCGGTGCCCACCCTCTCAAATGGTGTGCCAACCACTGGCAATGGCTGCAGTGGGGCGATGACACTGCCTCCGGTTTTGTCAGACAACTCACAAGTTGGGCAGGTCCTGCAGTGGGACTCCACTTCTACTCCCATCCGAGGCCAGTAGAAATGGGCAGAGAGCTTCTGCTTAGTCTTCTTGGTACCAGGATGACCAGCCAAGGGCACCTTATGCGCCAACTGCAATAGGAAGGGCCTGTAAACCTGGGGTACCACCAACGTCTTGAGGGCATCAGGTTCAGGCTTAGTGGGCTCACTAACAAGGAGCTCACCCTCCCAATAAATCCGGAATGTCTTAGGCACTTCTCCTCGTGCCTGGGACAGGGCCTGTTTCCTCAGACCCTCGAGAGAGAGGGACACTCTCTCTGTCCTTTACAGAAGTCTGCCCGGGAGAGTCCCCCTTCAGCTAACAAGCATTGAAGTTCGGGATGATCCTCCGGGTTGAGAACCTCTCCCACAGGAGTCTCTTCTGGCTCTTCTCCCACAGGAGTTGAGACGGGGTTTACCACTGGACCCAGCCCATCCGGAGCATGGATCCCAATGGGTGCTGTAGGAACAGCAGGAAGAGAAGGAGCTCCCTCCAGTGGCCTTCTTGCTCTTCCTTCGTCTTGCCTCAGGCGGCGCCTTCGGCTCGGGTACCTGACTCACAGCCAGACCCGGTGTCACCTGAGACCTAGTGACCGCAGCAGCAGTCATGGGGAGACCATCCGCGATCAATCCCATCTCTACTAGATCGTTACCTAACAGAATGTTAGCAGGGACATTGTCCTGAACCAGGACAGGAAGCTTTGCTGTCTTGTCTCCAATTACGAGTGTGACTCGGGCTACCCGGGATAATTTGGGAGGCCCACCAGCTAACCTGGTGGTTCTCAGAGGAGCATCTACATAGTCCTCTGGCTTGAGCAGGGTCCTGTCCACCACTGTCATGCTTGCCCCAGTGTCTCTCAAACCAGTAGAAGGCTGGCCATTCAGGAGGACACTTCTCAAAAATCTACGGGTGTTCTGTGTGATAGTTGCCAGTACTTCCGCATACTGGTCCCAGGCCCCAAGGGACACTAAGGAAATCTCTACGGGAACATCAAAAGTGATCCCGGTAGAGGAGGGGAGGACAGTGGCCTCCACCTCAGACATGGGGTAAGGGTAGGTCAGGCTGACAGCCTGTACTACGAGTGCCTTACCTTTACACTTGGAGTCACCCCTTTTGTGATCCAGAGCCCCACAGTCCCAACAAGTGCCTGGAGTGCGGGGTACGGTACTGGAACCACCGGGAGCCTGCTTTGCAGCAGGTGGACCACTACTCTTATTCCCACCCACAGATGACTTATCCCCACTAGATTTTTGGGTCTTAGGAGAGGAGGGTTTAGGATTATTCGACTGTGACTGCTTTTGGGACTCCTCAGCTTTCTGAGAGGCCCCCTTTTCTTTGTCCTTGTCCTTCCCACTGGAGTCCTTAGGGGACACCCGGTGGGAGACCCACCTGTCAGCCAACCTAGCCAGCTTAAAGGGATCCAAAATGTTCTGGTCAGCAACATACTGACGCAGCTCTGGTGAACAGGCTTCCGAAAAATGCTCAAAAACAACAGGTGGGACAATTCAACAAAAGTTTTCACCTTGTAACTATCAATCCACCCCATCATATTCATGTGTGCAGCACTCAGCCAGTCAACCCAAGACACATTCTCTCTTTTCTTAAAATCCCTGAACCTTTTAAGGCATTGGGTAGGCGTCTTGCCAAACTTGGCAATCAAAGCAGATTTCATACACTCATACTGACCCCTTTCTTCCACACTCAGCTTCAGAATAAAGTCATATCCAGTTTGAGGCACTCTGCTTAGCAAACACTTAGCCCAATCTCTTTTGTCAACATCATTAATTGCACAAGCCATTTCAAACGCTTTAATCCATTGGAGGATATCAGAACCCTCCGAAAACACACCAACCAAATCCTTCATAAATTTAGTTGCTGGGGACCTGACACTCTCACAGGTTTCGCTGAAGTCTCCGCTCGAGCTTTCTCTAACTGGATTCTCTGACATTCAGTGTCCTTGTCTTTGAGTTCAAGATCCCTATTCTTGAGTTCAACTTGTTGAGCCAGCTCCTCCTTCTTAAGCTCAGCATCTATTTCCAACTTGCGATATTCAAACTCAAGCTCCAAGGAATTGCTGGGGTTCGGAACAGAGGCAGCAGGAATGGCGGCATTCCCAGAAACAGATTCAGTAGAAACCCCAGGGGCAGAGTCCTCATTGGTTGCATTCCTCCCCTCATCAAGAGTTTCACCATCGGTCTGGTAGTCCACCAGGGCAGCTATCAGCTCAGCCCTAGACTTATCCACAAAGTCTTACTCCCTGGCTTCACAAGCACTCTGGAGAGCCTCTAAGCTCATCCGAGTCAATTTACCATTCGCAATAGACTCCATTGCTTGTAATACAGTTATTTTGTACACACCCAATCCTTAATCTAATAAAGTGCAGATATTTTGTAAGTGGCACGGTTATACACTGAGTCTTAAAACCATAAGCATCCCACCGCTGCCACCAGCGTAAAGACTAGTAGGGGGTGTCTGTACTTCCGCTCTCTATATGGTAGAGGAGAGGCACAGAGGACCCCAGCCAAGATTCTCTATTATTGGTACGTGGTCGAGCAATCAAGGCCTAGCTTCTCAGGAAGTGATGCAGGCTGGTTCTTAAGTACAATGTAGTCCCCGAACCCCCACAAAGGAATGTCCACACACTGTATTACTGAAAACACAGTCTTTATATAATTAATATTCAAGGGTATGTACACAATCACAATAACGCACTTTGTACTCGGAAGTCAATAATGATAAATATATACAATTCTAAAGTGGTACCACTAAGGTTATCAAATCTCATTAAAGTGCATCAACTGTACGGTTAAAATGTCTCACAGATTAATAACTAGGTAACCAGCAAATAGAGATAGGAAGGAACGCACGATGGTTGAAACAGTAGGCAGAATACTGACCCCTACCACGAGGCACAGTTCTGAGTGGAGTTCCCCCACCTGGGCAACCTGTAAATAAAGAGATATAGCACAAGCCCAGTCCATATGTTCAATAGTCTCACTTCCTCCTATTAAGGTTTTACCCCCCCAATGTACCTGGTGGAGTAGAGGTCTCCAACGATGCGTCGACCGATCCTTCTTGAATGACTCCCTTTCAGGCAGGAGCCACGGATCGTCGAGAGGTGTCGAGGACCTCAGCGTTCGGTGTCGGGGAATCGACGGCCCTTCTTGAGTGCCCTCCCTTTAAGGCGGGAGTCACGGGTCATTGAACGTCTGACGGTGACAGGTTGAACTACGGCAGTCAAGTGGCAGCTGCGTTCCTTGCGGTGCTCGTCTCTTTTCCTTGGAGTTCCGCAGCAGTCCCTGTATCGGGTCGGCAGCCTGTCGAAGGTCTGTCTACCAGGGAGCTTTGGCAAAGATCAGCTGTGCATGATGGTCCCTCGCAGCTCGGGAAGAGGGTGGCTTACCAGGTCCTCTCTGGGTCAGTCCTTGGAGGCACAGCAGCTTTCAGATTGTGAAGGAGAGCAACAGCAATTCTTCTCGTCCAGCAGGGCTTCAAGGTCAAGCATCAGTTACTCCAGTTACTCGTCGTAGTGGACTTCAGCTTCTGAACACGATTCGTAGCAGTGAGAGGTCCCCAGATATACTGTTGATCTCCCATTCATTCCGCTGGGTCACACTCAAGCATCCAATCACCACTACGGGCATTCATGCAGGTAGGCAGCCAATCAGGCACACAAGGTATTCAGGCCATTCACTTCTCTCCAGACAATCACAACAAGTTATGTGTATTGGAGCAAGTACCGAGCCATTCAACACTCCAAGCTGCATTCATACCGGTTTCGGGCAGGGTTGTCTCAGTCATTGTGTCAACCACCAGATACTAGACACTCACAACACAGAATGCATATTCGTCACACACTCTATTCACCCAGGTCCCACCCACAGGAGGTACCCACAACATACATCACCGGGAAGGCTCCAGCTAGTCTGGCCGGGCCTTCACAACAACACCATATATGGTATTTCCACCCACCAGCCAGTCAGGGGGAAGGGACAGAGTCAGGGCTTCCCAGGACTTTGGGAAAACAAGGTAATGGGTAATAGAAAGCAAGAGGCCGCAGGGGCCATCTTGTTTTCCATCAGGAATCAACTGATCCCAATGGCAGGGCCGGGGTATCCCAAAAAGGAGGATACTCCGCGCACCTGTCAATTTCAGCATGGAGCTGACACCAGCCCATACCCTGCTCTGCGGGCCACCCACAGGTGCCCAAAAACTTACACTAGGGGCACAGGGTTGTACCCCCACCCATGGGTGCCATAAGGGTATCCCACGGGTCCGTTCACCAAATCAAAAGAGAGAGAGCTGCACCGCCAGGAGTCCCACATGAACTCCTGCGCGGAAAACACGACAGAACACATGATGAAAAAAGCGGTAAAGGACAAGGATACGGAGGCCCTGTCCCTCCGATGCATTTCCAGCATCACAACCAGTTGGGCTGGAGTTGCATGATCTAGCTGATTCACAAATCTGGAGTGCCTGGATAAGTGAAAGCAAGCAGATAATTTAATATGTGCACCACAACAGCAGTTCTGTCTATGGGCCTAGAATGTACACTTTGCAATTTTTGAAATTCTAATTATTTACACTTGCTTCAATAATTTGGAGGAAACACTAAACTACAAGGCTCAACTGCTATACTAAGAAGACGCAAAGAGCTTTCAGGTGCCTTCAACATGTGACAGCAAATCTGCTCATGGGCCAAAATTTGTAATTTCGCCAATTTTTCCAAATTCTAATTTTTTTTACTGTTTCAATGTTTTAGCAGCTGAAACGTGCCATTGTTACCTATTGTCTGCAAACACCTTTTTCTTTGTCATTGTTACCAAATTAAGAGACACAACTTTGCCTTTTTGGCAGATAACCTTTCAAACATATCTGAGCTGGTGACACACTGAGTTGATCATGATACAGAGTTTCAGAAGAGCACATAAAATCGGCCTGTGCTGCCCCTTTTAATTGTTTAGCCTGGGTAAGCAGATCCATCAAAGCACAGAGGACAGAAGGGAGGAATCTTTGCAGGGGGATCTAAAATACTTTCCCCATCAGTTGTTAATCCATGGCTTTAAATTGTTCCATATTGTCCTCAGTTAACAGCACTTGGAAGGCGTGGACTTTTGGCAGAACGTTTTTAACCCTTTCCATATAGGTTTTACAGGGGGTGGTATGCATACCCTGTCCACTGATTTGCTAATCCTGACAGCACTGCTATTCTAAGTATGATCTAGAAGAGAATAAATATGCAAAATTGTTAAACAAGAGAATGAGATACTATTGAATGTGTTCCTATTGATTAGTATATAAGGCAATGTATTGCAAGTGTAAATACGTGTTTGTTTACTGATAGCATTGTGGGGGGAAGCTATTGATAACATCAAATGTTTATCATACACAAGGGTAATACAAATTGGTTCCTAGATATGCTGGGGGTCGCCCCATAACAATATTTCTGTCCACTAGTAAGCCTTTCAGGTGTGCAGGGGTAGTGATTTCTTTTGCCTAAGTGCATTGATCCAGCTCTCTCCAGGGTCTTCCATTGAGTACAGTACTATTCTCTAACACAGAACCTACCACAGTCCCAGATGGGCATGTAGGATGGAGTTTAGGCTCTGGCATGCATGGTATGATGAAAATAAATCATGAGATAATGATATTCCAGGAAAAGCCAAGGGGTTCATTCATCACATTTAGACACCACCACGTAAGTCTATATGGCAGTGGCCTTACCAGCTCCCATAAACCACACAGAAAGCCATTAGGGGAGTGATTCAGTGGATGCTGTACTTATGATGTTTTTAATCATATATGATATTCACTATCAATTAAGAGAATACAATCCTTTTTTCCCTTGTTAGAACTATGGATTAATTTTTCTTTGATTGCATTCTTTTTCAAATTTAAGGTGATTAACTAACATTATTTACTATATTGGACTATGTCCCCAAGAAAGACAACCTTTTGTACCTTATGGACTTCCCAGTCCTTCTTTGATTAGGGACCTACCTATCACTGATAGTTGTCTCCTCCCATGCGATCCTGCCTCATCTAGCCACCCTCAGGATCACGATCAGGTAGCGGCTGCTGTCTCCTGGCCATATGGGAGGAGGTCAGCTCTGGGGAATCAGTGATACCTTTACTGGATTCATCACATAACCTTCCCCTAAAGACCTAGCTTCCCAATCTAAGGCTCTCTTATTTATGACAATCAACCATCTCCCCCATTTACGGAAGAGGTTCTTTAGTCTGAGCTTCCCACTCCCAAAGAGGACCTACTGACGAAAACCCCTTTTCTTTCCATGAGTGCATTTGGGAATTTTGAAGTCTTGATGTCAATTATTGTGTCTTCGAGTAGTTTGGGAATGACGTTAGCTTCATACATTTTTCTATCTTATCTGAGCTGCTTGTGTGACCCATTGGTCAAATTGTGGAACATCACTTTCTAGAAGTAATTGGGCTGGTAGGTCGGGATTACGGCCATCACCAGATCCAATTCTTTTCCCAGGATAGTGATAGGGACTTGTGTTTCTGGGTGTTCCTCAACATGGCCATGGACGCAACCTGCTTTCTTTTTCCAGGTTTGTTTTCATCCCTGGGAAAGCAGTCTGTGTCTTTGACTTAATGTTAGCAAAATGTCTTCATAACCAAAAATATAAAGATGACTCCAACAAAAGACCCTTGGATCCAGAGGGCGGTTTCCTTCCCCTGAATTATCAAGTTGGATGGCAAGAGTGACTCTTCATCTAACAGTTCCTTTGTGTCTTCACTGGACATACAATGTTCTTCAAACAATACATTCCATAACAGTCTTTCTTTAGCTCTTCTTGAAACTTGTTCAGATTGCCTGGTGTGCTCCCCTGCCAGGAATCCTCCTATGGGTGTTTTAGATCCCCTGGTATACTTCTCTGCCAGGAATCTTCCCACAATGTCAGCTGCCTGGTGCACGCCCCTGCCAGGACTTACTATTTGTTCACTGTTCTTTTCACTACACCACAGCAACATATAACCCGAGAAGCTCAATCTATTTGCCTATGGTAACACTTGCTTCAGCTTTCCCCCACATTGGCATCTAATGTGTCTGTATTTGTTTTGGTTTTGTTGTTACACTTTGTCTTGTCTGCATTCAAATATTCTTCTCATTAGGTATTGAATTGATGATGTGTTTTGGTTGCATTCAAACCGCTTTTGAGTATTGTCTGCATTTGCAATCTCACGTCCTCAATCTCACTCGGTTGCATGCATGTCGGTATGCCCTGGGATACGCAATGAAGTTTGGCAGAATCACCCATCATTTCCAGCATCTACGACTCTTGGTGTGCCTCTGGGATGAAGCTCCCTCATTGGTACGGCTTCTCGCACTGTGTGGACTTTCCCCTAGAGTTTCCTGTAGCTCTGCAATCACTCGCCAGCTTTCCTTCATGACCTGTACCAGAGAGTGCTGCCTTTCCGCATGACCATATCTCCAGGAGCTCCTCTGTGGCTCCCAGTGCTTCCACTGTCCTTCGGCTGTGCCTGCTGCACCTCCCTTCCTTCATCACCACACCGGTATGTGAGCCTTGTGTTCATGAGTCGCCGCATGGATTTGTATGTCTTCTCTCACACTGTGTACGGTTCTCTCATACACTGCCTTTCCCATTAATGCGGATGCCATTTGTAAATGTCCTGCGCACCTTAGGTCCAGGAAAACAACAATCCTGCAGTTTAGGCTTCAGGCTTCTCCTGGTTTGTATAAACACCTGCCTCCTCTTCCTCGTTTCAGTACCTGAGGGTTAATGGGAGTTGAAATCCATAGTTGTTACTAGATTTCTTGAATAATGTTGTTCAAAAATCTCACATAAGGATACATCAGACACAGTTACATGTGAGTTGTGAGTATTTGAGTAATATATGGGGGTTGACTAGAGAGATATAGAGGAAAGATTTTTTGACTTAACTATAAGGGAAAACCGGTGACAACGAGCCATTAAGAACTTGGGTATTATAGGGTCTTCCTCAGGGGAAAGAGGGGAATACTGCATTTCATCTCATCTGATGGAGTCACGACTTCCCCGATAGTTGTCTCCTCCCATGTGATCGTCCTCATAGAGCTGCCTCCAAGGTCAGGATCAGGTAGTGGCTGCTGTCCCCTGGCCACATGGGAGGAGGTTAACGCTGGGGAATCAGTGATGACTCCACTGGATTCATCACAGTGCCAAACTGCACAATATTAACAAATAGGCCATTCATATTTTTAAGTTGGCTCTCCATACTCTGACACCATCACCACCTATCCCAAACCTTCCTTAAACTCAACTACTCTAAATGTATTATGACTTTTCCAAATTTCCAAAGCTTGCCTGTACAAAAAGGTCCTGTCTCTCTGAAAGCTGTCAAAGACTGCATAAAGTTCAACAACATGGCTCCTTCAATCGCCAGTGGGTCAGAACATTTGGTACACACATTTTATAAGTTAGACTTTGGTTTGAATTTAGGATCCACCTTAACATTTTTGTTCAAAGATAGTAACTAATACATTCAGCCAGAACTATTAAATAGTGCAATACATTAACAGTCCCCCCATCCTAGAAGGGCATCGGTGAAAAGAGATGTATTAGCTTAATGACACCCCTTCAAATGTAGCAGATAACCATCTCCACTGTATGGGATATTTCTGATGTTACACTCACAAGAGCCCAAGTTGTGTCATACCAATATCACAATGTACTTAAACATCATGAGATGGTGCTTATATATTGGTCCAACTGGTCAAACTTAAAGTGATGTACCTATTCAAGAGTTCCTTCTTCTCTATTGAGACAATGTATTCACCCATAATGGATCATAAAGAGCAAATTAATAGTTTGCCAACTTTACTTTTACTTTATTATATTTATATCATGCACCACTGACTCAGAGGCTTAAGGGCGCCAAACACAACAAACAAACAGAACAGGGGCGGATACGACACCTAGTCTGAGGGTAGCACAGATGCATTTGTCAGGGGGTGGTCAGGGGCAGAGCAATTGTCATTAACTATCTGAACCGAAAGGTCTTTAGCCTTTTCGTAATCTGGGTGGTTGATTTCTCTTCCCTGATGTCTTGGGGAATAGCATTCCACGTGATGGGTGCTGCTGCAAAAAACACTCCTTTTGTACCCGGTCATCCGATGGGCTGGAACTCTGAGTTGATTGGTGTTATTTGATCTTATATTGTGTACACTCAATTTTATTTCCAGCACTTCACTCAAATATAGTGGCGATGAACGATCCTGTCAGACACTTATGTGTTATAAGGAGAAGGTGTAAGTCATTTCTGGCTTCAATAGAGAGCCAGTGCAGGCTCATTCTTGCCTCTGAAACAAGATCCCTTCTTTTGAGATCCATGATAGTTCTGACTGCATTATTCTGTATAACCTGAAGCTGACCTATGTCAAACTTAGATAGGCCAGCAAGCAGACTGCCACAATAATCAAGCCTCGATCAAATTATGGTCCTAGCTAATATCTCGCAGTTTGCTCTTGAAATGAAAGGGCGTACTAATGTCAGTATTTTGATATAATATGAAGCTGAGGACACTAAACTACCGACCTGAGCCTTCATGTTGCGGTTGCAATCAAAAAAGACCCCCAGAGTTTTCACTTTATTTTTGGTTTTTATGTCACAACCATCAATTTGAAACTGGGAATACTCAATTCCCATCTTTCAAGATTTAGCATCAGTACCAACCACCATCAGTTCAGTGTTTCCGTTGTTCAGGGTGAGGCCGTTGATACCCATCCACCGTTGGATCAGTTAGTAGATCCAATTGATGGTTTTCCCATCCTCTACATGATTACCAGAGAGAGGGATAACACACTGTGTATCATCTTCGTAATTAGTCAAATCTATTGTATTTTCTTATAGGAGGTCAAGGAATGGAACAGTAAACACGTTATAGAATGAGGGCGACAGACATGCCCCTTGAGGTACCCCATGTGTAAGCACAACAGGTTCTGAATCAGCAGAAGCACTGCTGACTCTGCACCATTGGTTTCTAAGGAATGATTCAACCCAACGGGCAGCTGACCCCGAATCGCTGCCACCCCCCTCAACCTGGAGATCAATAATGCATGATCTACCAGGTTGAAGGTGGCAGAGTGGTCCAGCAGCATCAGTAGGGCCGTCTGCCAATTGTCCATGATACATAGAAGTCTGGACTTCAGATCCTAAAGAGACGTCTCCGTGCCACTGGTTTCTCTGAATCCTGATTGTCATTTGTTCAGAATCTTATTGTTTTTGAGGTGCATCATGACTTGTGTATATGCTACACGATCAAGAATCTTCTCTTCAGCAGGAAAGGAGAGTTAGAAATTGGCCTATAATTTGGAGGATTTAAGGGTTTAAGCCTGGCTTCTTAAGCAGGGGCGTAATCCATGTATGCTTAATGCCCACCGGGACATGGCTTTCACTGAATGAAGCATTGACAAACTTACACAGGGTACTGACAATCATGGGGGAGCATGTTTTTATAACCATAGCAGGGCACACATCCCCCTTGCATGAAGTCGGCTTCACATTTTCTATCAATGTTACCAGTTCTAACTCTGACACTGGTTTGAAGTAGAACTCTTCATCTTGCCCCCACAGTTTCTAGGTGATATTGACAGTTGTCTCTTCACTGGGCGTCACAGGTTTTTCAGCATTTTCAATATTGAGTTTAATTGTATTTAATTTGCCAAACATGTCTTTCTGGATGAATGTGCACCATTCAACATCCCTAGTGATAATCTCTGTCTTGCTGTGAACAGGGTGTTCTTGTTCCATGAAGACTTTAAACAATTCTCTAGACTGTGGTTGCACTTTTTTAATTCTGTCGTCAAGAGAGGGCTATTTAGCTAGTATGAGGGCTTCCTTAAATCTTTTGGCCACACACCTATAACCTCTGTGTCTCTCTCATTCATAGAGGCATTCCATTTATAAAGGCTTTTAATCTTGACACTCTTGAGGATTTGTGCATACGTTGTGAACCAGCCAAAAGAGCTGATGACAACTATTGAGCTGGGCTAGGACAAGAGTGAATCACAGACATCTGGACAATGTGACATTAGAGTCAACAATAATGGGCAAAACAAATGAATGACTGGAGTGTTGCTTCTTGTATGGGCAAAAGAAAAAGCCAAACATCAAACCTTCACATTTCTTTTCATTAAATGGTTGAAGCAAACTTCAATTTATGATAACAACTTAAAGCACTAAAGGACAGGGGTACATTGTACATCAACATGGTTATGAAGTAAGTATTTCA
Source organism: Ambystoma mexicanum (assembly GCF_040938575.1). Taxonomy (NCBI): domain Eukaryota; kingdom Metazoa; phylum Chordata; class Amphibia; order Caudata; family Ambystomatidae; genus Ambystoma; species Ambystoma mexicanum. The sequence continues at coordinate 387,257,182 of NC_090930.1, read as the reverse complement.
GTGAAAACTGACATGTTGAATGGAGGTGAATTGATAGTAGGCACAGAAATGCTTAATTAATATGTATCCTAATTTTAGTTGCCTAATCTGAAGCTAAGATTAAATAAGGAGGATTCATGGAACTCTCAGTATTACCCGGCCTACAAGCTTCAACACTGTTAGAAGCCGAGTGGCAGGTGATGGGAACATATGGTTTTCAGTGGGTATGTTTACTCTCCCAACACAAAGTAATAAACATGAAAACATCACTAAACAACTTAACAAAGCATTAACAATAAAACACAAAAGATAGTCACAGTTGAAAGGATGTCAAAGATTACCATGGAGAGAGCCGTCTCCTTTCCATTTCCGTCACTAAATAAGTAGTATGCCAACACCAATGAGGATAATTGAGGAGCTTAGAATAGAAGTTAGTAAGCCATCCAAAGGTAAGAGTAGTTAGAAGGGAGGTGGGCACAGACACCTGCCATGTACATACATGAAGACAGTGAATATGATCCATATAATGGTAAGCAGCACTGGTGCTTACACCCAGGAAATATAGAATCTAGATTGTCAGATTTGAACATTCCAGGCATGGTGCTCGTAAAGCAATAATATTTACACAGGTGGTTATGGCTCAGAGTTCAATTTAAAGAACTAAGTGAAGTGAGAGATTCCGAGACATCTTGGTTGTTTGGGAAAGCCTGCCTGGGTATTATATTTATTAGTACCCCAACATGGTGTCCAGTGTAATAATAGAGGCAATTGTTCTATCAGAGAAATGTTGTGCCTGCTATTTCTCAAGTAACAAGAAATGTTAGGGCAGGCTGTTGCAAGGGTTGTGCTGAGCCCCATCTTCTGGATGCCAATTAGCGAATAGTGGCTTTTTTTACGGCAAGCTGAAAAGAGTGGACATGTCCCACAGCTTAAGTTAATATGATAGGCCTAGCCCATCAAAAAGTGGGAGGAGCAATTACAATTTGGTGCAGAACATCACTGAAAGCACTACTGCAATGGATTCACAAAGATAACGCCTGGTGTGATTTTAGTTAATTCTTTCCATCAAAGATGACTAGAACTGAAATAGGCATCATACAAATGACAAAGGATTGTGACAGCGGGGTACATTTTTGATTTCCAATGTCATGCCTTGAGTACTGATTGGGCGTGGGTCCATTGAGGGGCCCAGAGTTAGTAAGAATCAACAATGCCATTAACCATGATGTGCGGTCTAGTTGTTGTAGATCACAACACCTGAGCAGGACATTTAAATTCAGGAATGAGCTGCATGTGTCAGAGAACGCTGAAGGAGTAGCTGAGGCAAAGGCAGACCAGAATATTGGGTCGAACGCAGAAGAAAAAAGAATGCCAGTTGTTGCCAACGCAGGATATGAAGGCCGGTGGCCTGGCAGAGTAAGTGCAGTGGGAAGCTGTGTCCTGGAAAAGAAGGCTGACCAAGAGGAAGATGTGCTCCCAGCCCAACGAGAAGCGCTAGAGAGTGCCCCAGGACCGGCGGAGCCATTGGAGCTCCGGGGAGAAGCTGTGCAAACCGTGAGTACTATGTGGGAGCTGACAGGAATTCAGAAAACAGATAAAAGGCCCCTTGCAGCACCAGCAAAAGATCATGAGACACCAAAGCAGACCGGTGAGTTGGCCTAAAGCTAAGCGTAACTCTGTGGTGCTCCAAATAGAACATTCATCAAAAAACAATACTTTGGAATATCGAACAGATAAAGCAATACAAGGGAATAATTCCCCTACCTGGAACACCAATTTGGGGAAATCCATAACCCACATTGCCAACAGCCAATAGGGTGGAACAGAGCAGAAGAAAGTCATCAAGGGATTAACTCCCCTTATCTGGGGCACCAAAAGGGGGAGACTTGTAACCCGCATTACCAAAAGTCAAGAAATCATAAAAAGAGGCAGACATTGTTCAAACCTCCCCACAAAGGATACTGGTGTGGAGAATCTTGGAACAACTATTGCCACAAAGCATAATTGTAGTTGTAGGAGCATCCATCCTGGAAGGCAAGTGAACCAGTAAAGGGAACAATAGTAGTTAGTCCAGGCAGGTGAGTGGACCAGGAAAGAAGATGATGTTTGGTAGTAAAGATTGCCTGGGAAATGTGCTCCAAAGGGGAACTCACATAACCAAAGGCAGCCTCACACCAGGGTGCTGCAAAAAACATGGCCTTTGAAGTCAGCAAGCATGGGAAGTGGGCAGGGTTAGAGTAGCCCTGATGGAAAGGTGGATCTGAGAAGGGTTTTCACACTCTTGCCTTTCTCTTGGGTTTCTCCATTTCCATGTCCTCTCCATTTCCTGCATGTCATGGCACAATAGGTATAATGTTAATAGGCAAGGTTTACTTGTTTCTGCAGCATGGATTGGCCCCTTACAGCAATCATGCTTTTGTCCAATCGCCAGTGACAGTCTGCATTTATAAATAAGGGATTTCACACTCCTTCTTTGATTCATTTTGGAGGTTCAAGAAGACCGGACACATTCACTGAAACTCTATTGGGAGTTTGGACCATTCCAAAGTTCTCCAACAATCAGGTGAAGATAGAAGCCATCAAAGGTAAAAGAAAGCCTGTCCCCTAACCATCCTATGGTAACAGTGTGAACAGCTGTAGATCAAGGCCTGTCTCTCTGCCAGCTGCACTGTATCCAGGCTCCTCACTGTAGGTAATATAACCCCTGTAGGTGCCAGCCAAAATTCCAGGACTGGGTGAGTAGAGAAAGAAGGAATCACTATCATGAAACCCCTGGATTGGGACTCTAAGCAACCAGAAGGACCAAGAGCAGCTGGAATCCTGTCTGCACAGCTTCCAACTGCATTTGAATCATGTTCAATTCCCTTCTAGATGGCAGGAACCACTGTGCTGACTTTGGCACTCTTCAAATCTTCGACTGCACACCTGCAACTTTGAACCGGCTTTACGCAGTTTCGCATCACAAGCTCTCAATGCCACCTCAACTCGAACTGCAGCTCTCTACTGGTGAGGCCTTAGACTAGCTGAATCTTGGAGGATAGCAAGGAAGTAGTAGTGCTGAGCCTTGACCAGGGTCAAACACAGCCTCTGACCGCTGCAAGCCATGGTGTCACACTGTGGCTCAACCCAGCGATAACAGTCTCAAACTGACTTGAACGCCATCCAAACCTGTTGGACCATTTGAAGGGCATTGTCGTGAACGACAACCCACACCAGACTTGGCATTGGACCAACATGACTAGACACATCATGAACACTGTTTGACCTCAAGAAAAGAACATAGAAGCCCAATTTGATGCTGCTGAACCAACTAAGACTAAGCCCAAGAACAAGGTACGGTCACAAGTCCCTGTCAACGGTCCACTTTTGGGACCATAGTGACTTATAAGCTCCCTTTTACAATCCTGTTCTTGAAAGACATATCCTTTGAAAAGTGACATTACTGCAAATGCTTGCTTAATCACCCCTGTGCAAGTACCCAGTTTGCCATTATATACCATTTCTGCATATTTTGAGTTCTCTCCACGTGGGAGGGCTTTTGTTAGTATGTCTAGCTAGTTTATTGCATTTTTGATTGTTACATTTAAGTTTCCACATTTTTATTAGATTTGTATAGCACTTTCACCAAAGAGCATACAGTTTGAGTAAAGGTACGGCACAAATTATCATGAAATACAGCAACACTTAATGACATGAAACTAGGTGATTTTTGAGAGAAGAACAAAAGGAGGAGAGGGATGGAGACGAGCGGATGGAAAACAGAAAATCATTCCATAATTTAGGAGCCAGAAGGGAGAAGGAGTAGAAACAGGAGGCTGTGCAAGGTTATTTGGATGTAGATGGCAGGATGGATGTGCATTTAAATACACTTCCCAGAAAAGTAACAGAAGACGATTTTCAGAAGATAACCAGGAAGTGGAGCAAAATGGATTGGAAATCCAGGCCTGGGGAGGGAGAAAGAATAAGATATGAATGGAAGAGTTGTAGATCGAATAGAGTGTGGCAAGCTGATAGCTGGGGAGACCAATAGGCAGAGGTGAACAGTTGTCATATCTAGAAAGAACACGAGAAGATATGAGCAGTTTAGTAGCATGGAATGATAACAGGGGACAAACCTTATGAAAATTGAAGAGTGGAAAGCGAGAAGCCTGAGCTATGTTGGAGATGTGAGGAGAGCAGGCAAACTCCTTCGAGGCACAGCAACCACCCTCTTCACTGACCTCTGCTCCTCCTTTTCCCTCTCCATTTTTCCCTATAGCCCTATCCATTCTGCTGAGCACACGCTAGACGGCATCATCCACTTCAATCGTACTCTCTCTTCTACCCTGGTCAACCCCCGATCCTGGTCTGACCACTCCCTCCTCACCTCCCATCTGGGTCCCTATGGCCCAGTGACAACTCCTTATAATGCTCTGCTAACCTTGTTCACAAACATCCATCCTATTAAACGAGTGTCAGCTGCTGCCTTCTTTTCCACATTCATTTCCCCTTTCCCACCCAACCCAGACTCTACCACTGATTCTGCCATCAGCAACCTCTATCTGTCCATTAGCAACCCCCTTGACATCCTTGCTCAGTCATGATAATAAGCCTGAAACCTGCCTCCAATTAGAACACCTGGTACGACTCCGAACTTGCGGACCAAAAACATAAGTGTAGGGCTGCTGAATGGAAGTGACACAGCTCCGGCTACGCCTCTGACAAAATGGCCTGCTGCTTGATCCAGAGACACTACAGACTCTCCATCCATGCCAAGTGTGCCCAGTGCGACTAACAACATGGCTGAACTCTTCAAAATCTGCAGAGAACTTGCCTAAACCCTCCCAGGAACTATGCAATGCACGTTCCTCTCGCTTCATTTGAACAACCCAAGACATACTAAACAGCCTTGCCATGCACGCCTACAACCCAACCTTCCCCCTCTCCCTCATCCTACTACTCACCCTCCTCCTTCCTCCTTTCCCTCCTTCGCTCCTTTCAACCCTGAATAAGTCACCAGAGTTGTCAACTCCATGAAGTTCTCTTCCAAACAGGTTGTCCTATGCTCTTCCAGAACCATCAAGGACAACATCTCCTCTCTTGCCCCTGCTCTTGCTGATCTCTGCGACCACTCCTTTGCTACTGGTTCTCCCTTGTGTGCACCCTGCTTAAAAAAAACTCAGCTGAACCCTCCTGCCCAGCCAACTACTGCCCTATTTACACCACCCACTTCCTGGGGAAACCACTTGAGAAATTGGCCCTCCCCCAACTCAACTCTCATACCGAACTTGTTGGAGGTCTACACGACCACCAGTCTGGATTCCGGGCATCCCGAGGCCTGGAAACTGCTCTCCTAACCACCTGTGAAGAACTGCTTGCATCCCTGGATTTCAACTCCCCTGCTGTCCTCATCCTCCTTGATCGCTCTTCTGCATTTGGCATAGTGAAATATTCCATCCTCATAATAAAGCTCCATGATACCCTTAGTATCCCGGAGAGGGCACTGGACTGGCTTACCTACTTCCTAACTGACCGTTCCTCAAAAACCATTCTGGGCTCTTTCTCCTCCCCCTCTTCCTCTTCCAACTGTGGCATCCCCCAGGGCTCCATTCATTCACCCTGGCACTTTAACATTTACCTTTCTCTGCTGGCATGCCTCATTGTCTCCTTCTCCCCCAACTTCCAGTGCTACGCTGATGACACACAACTCTTCTTCAAAGTTCCTACCAATGCACTTGCACCCTCCCTCATCCCGACTGCCTCTCTGCCATCCAGGCCTGGTGCACTGCAATGACCTCTGCCTCAATGCGAGCAAAACAGAGATTCTCCTTACTGGATCCCCTGCACCCTACTTCTTCCCATCTCTCTGGCCTTCCTCCATGGGCTCCCCCCATGGCCCCTCATCTGAAGCCAGGATTCTCACAGTCATCGTCGACTCCTCCCTTTTCTTCATCCCTCATATACAGGACATTGTCAAGATATTTCACTTTCTGCTCTTCCTTCTCAAAGGAACTCTACCTTTCCTCAAGTTCCAGCAGAGACTCAATGTTAGCCATGCTCTGGTCCTCTCCAGGCTAGACTATTGCAATAGCCTCTTACTTAATCTTCCTTCGTCCACCCTGCCACCTCTCCAGCTAACCCAGGATAGGGCAGCAAGACTTATCCTTGGCCTCAAGCCCAGGGACCACACCTCTCCTGCCCTACAAAGCATTCCCTGGCTCCTGGTCTCATCACAGATTAAATTCAAATCCCTCTGTTTCATCCACAAGGCTATTTGGGGCCAGGGACCACTCTATCTTCAATGCTTCCTGACCCAATACTCCCCTTCTAGACTCCTACATTCCACTGGCACCAACTCCCTGCGTGTGAAGTGGTTTGCTAAACAGAGAGCTGGTGGTCAATCACTTTCCTCGGTGGGCTCCCTCTGTGGAACAGCCTCCCTCCCCCTCTGCGACTTGAGCAGGACCTCCTTAAATTCTGAAAAAGCCTCAAGACATTTCTCTCTTTACCTCTTCCTTCTCCTCCTCTCTTCCCTACTAATCACACAGTAGCGTGACTGGTGTGCAGGGCTTTTATGCATACTCAGGCCCTGTCCCCCCACATCACTCAGCTCAGCCACTGTCTTTTTTTGTACTGCACTTACTTACCCACGGGAGATTGCACTTACGTTCTTCTCTTCTTAAGCACTTCAACATGAGAACCTCTCCATGAGCACCACAGCACCTATCCCTTACCCCCCTTCTGCACTTGCACGTTCTGAACACTCACAAGGTATAGTAGGTTTGTCTCCCTCACTTTTATTCTCATTATTTGCTCTACTTTTATTTCAGTTATTCACCTTTATTGTAATTCATTGTCTACCTTTGTTATGCTCACCTGGTATCCACAGGGACGCCACTCAGCCCTGGTTGGTTGATATGTGCCTGGAACCCTCTCCCCAATCCCGGGTGTTGCGTTTGATGGAAGTCTAACCTGAAATTACAGGAGGGCTGGGTTTAAGACTGGTACACTCAGGTAAGGTCTATTCCCACCTCCCTTGAACTCGACCCTTAGGCCCTGCTCCTCACCTTGTTTCAGTATAAGGTGTGCTCTCCATCCTGCCTTCTTTGGCAGGGGTGCGTAGTCTCCAGTGGACGTGGGCCACCGAGTTACCTCACTGGTGCAAGCCCGTTCCAGTGTCTTTAAGGTAGGTCTTGCTGCCTAGCAGTCTTTGTATATAATACTGTTCTTGCCCTCCTTTCCTTTTGTAGTTAATGTCTTTTTCTTTCTCCCTAGGCGTCCGGGACATTCAGCGTGTCGTGCTTGTAGTGGATCGAGCACCTGCCGGTAATGGATGGCGCGAGATGTGAGCTGCAGTCCGGTAAGTAATGCGCCATGCGCTGCACTGCTTCGCCTTGTATATGCTAACCTGTGTGTCCTCTTCCTTTACAGGTTGCAATGTTCTACTCCGGTGGGCGTGGTGTTCCGGAATGATGCCGGCTAAGAGGCGACTAGCCAGGTGAGGTTCTCGTGATATCCGTTGCTTATATGAAGCCGGGGATGAATTCACTAATGTTGTCTTTCTCCCTCTCGTCTTCAGGTTGCTTCGTTCCGGTAAGTATGCGGTGCCCAGAAGATGCAGTTCACTGGATAGATGGCCCGCAAGTAAGCAGAATCAGGAATGAACGTCGGGCGGATGACAGGATGGAGTTCCCAGGTAAGATTCTATTATGATGTTATGATGTCAGGCACGTTGCTCCAAGGATTGCTGGTATCAGGACACTGGACACGGTGAGCGTTACGCTGCAGGCTGCAGAATAATGCAACGCGTGTTCTGGTGCTTGGGTGTGGTTTAAATAGCCTCCCAGTAAAGTAGTCCAGGTAAAGTAGTCCCAGGCCACCACACCCAAAACATTAACTAGGTTATGTGGGTGCCTCCACGTTGACTGCAGGCCCAAAGAAAAGTAGTCCCCATTCAAAGATGTTCTCCATACTGAATATGAGGTGCCAGGACTGACTCCAAGCGAGTCTTGGAAGAGGATGTAAGGCCTCTGAGGCCCTAGTGGAACCCCGAACCCTGACCTTGCCTGGCAGGTTGAGTTGCCAGTGGGGGTTTTGAATAAGGGTTGCAACACCTTCCCCTGTCCCCCACATCGTTGCCCTGAGGGAGTTTTGAAACAGTTTTTGCTAAATGAATAAGCACCTAATAAATGACCAATACATAAAATAAATAAATAAATTGGAGAATCAAAGTTAACCCTAAGATTGCGGGCAGTTGGAGATAGGTGGATGGGTGAAGCAGGGACATAAGAAATGTGTGGAGGAGAAAAGATTGGACAAAACAATATTTTGGTTTGTGATGGAATGAGGTGGGGATAGTGAGAGTGCGTGCAAGCTTGTATAGCCTGGAGACATGCAGAGATGTGTTATTGATAGTGTCAGTAAAGTAAGAGAAAGAGATGATGAGGGGAGTGTCATCAGCGTAGAAATTGCGTGGCAGGCCATATGGTTCAATGATCTGCCAAAAGAGCAGTGTGAAGTTAAAAGAGAAGAGGCCCAAGGACTGAGCCTTGGGGAAAACCATAGCAAAGACAGGTTGGGGAGAGGTTCTGTCGGCCCAGGAAATAGAGAAAGAGTGATCAGCGAGATGGGATTGAAGCCAAGTTAGGACAGCAGAAGTAATACCAAAAGAGGAAAGAGATAAAAAGAAGAAAGCTTGATCCAACATATCAGAATTAGGAGAAAGATCAAGACGGATGAGGAGAAACGAGAGTTATAATGTCACGCAGAGAGAAGATAGTCAGTGACAGATAGTAGGGTGCTCTTAGTAGTGTGTGGAGGACGAAAGCCGGAATTGAAGAGGGGGAGGTTGAGAGTTGTGATTTAAACATTTCGAGATTCAAAAATTGTTGAGAGGTTTAGAAGTAGAGAAAAGTTCTGCAGTTAGCAGGTGAAGAGGTGTCAAGGGTAAATTTCTCAAGGATAGGGAGAATAGTTGCATGTTTGAAAGAGGAAGATAGGACTGCCCTAGTGAGAGATTTAGCAGAACAGAAAGATAAGGAAAGCTAAGGAGGTAGACCTTGGAGTGATAAGATCAGTAGGAGAAGGAGGAGGATAAAGTGTTTTAGCCGCAAGCAAGTTTAAATCATATAAAGCAGGGACAGAGAATGTAAATCAGATGATGATTGAGTTTTGTTCCATTTTTCGCTCGGCGGAGGGCAGACCGGAAAAGACGAAGCAGAGAGGAAATCCCAGGGTGAGGGGGCTTATAAGAAGACTTAATGTGATCAGCAGGATGTAAGTGATCAGTAGAAGGGAGAAGAACAAAGTTAAGTGAAGAAGAGGAAGAGAAGAGGAAACATCAGCCGATATCAGAGTAGCAGGGAGCATGCAGAAGAAAAGTGGCTAAGAAAATCGGAGTTAATAAAGTGGCAGAGATTGAGTCGCAGAAAGAAACTGGAGTGGCTAGATAGAGGTTGCGATGGCAGAGTGCACATAAAGCAGAGAAGAGAATGATCAGAGGAAGAGAAAAGTGAGACTGAAACAGAGGAGGATAAAGAGTGGGAGGCAAAGATAAGACCAGGGAAATAACCTGCATTAAGGGATGGAGATGTAGGATTTTGAAGGTAATGAAAAGATTAGATGAGATGGCGAAAGGGACAAGAACGATTGATGGATTCAAGACAAAGATTGAAATCAATCAGTCACAACAGAGGACAGTCAAGGGGAAGTATATAGGACAGGAGAGAATCCAAATCATCACAGAATAAGGTAATAGGACCAGGAGGACGATAGATGATTAGGAAAGCAATGGGGGAAGAGAGAAATAACATAACAGAAGTGTGGGGAAAATTAGTAAAGAATGTGTTGAAAACAGCAATAGTGGCAGAATCAGAATGGGATAACCATATTTCAGTTAAACAAAGAATGTTTAAGTTAAAGCAGAAAAAGATGTCAAGAATACGCTGAGATTTGATGCAGGAATTCAGAAGACCTTTTAAAAAGGAAAGAGGAAGAGTAGACCAGGGAATGTTTATCCGGTTGACTGCATTAGGGCAAACAGATGAGGAGTAGGTGGGGGTCTGTAGGAGTAGTGAGGAAGTATGGCAAGGCAGAAAATATGAGGCAGAAAAGAGGAGGTAATGTGAGAAGAAAATATATCAAAGGATGTGTAGAAAGCTGCACTATGATGAAAAATCTTGAAACGTCAAGAAATGATATGGGCCGCAGCTGAGAAAGAAAGTAACATTTATCAGCCATCCTTTGATGATGATGCCCAGGGTGAGGACACTCCAGGGAAAAGTTTTAAGAAGTGAGAAGGAAAAAGACGGGGTCAAGGAATAGGTCACAAGGCCACCCCTGCAGATCAAGGGTGGGTGGGGGCAATAGAGATGATGGCTGGCCTCAAAGACTCCCACCCGCAGGAGCATGACACAGAAGCTAGGTGGCAGGACCAGATCCGGAGTCTGTAGGAGCAGCTAGCAGCAGGTATTGGACAGGCAAGGTGTGAAGTACGGCAAGATGCTGCAAGATGGAGGGTCACGTGCCCATGTCACGTGACGACCCCTGCAGAACAAGGGTCGACGGGGCGATGGAAATGCCCAGTCCCACAGCCGGGAGGCCTTCAAGTCTCCCACCAGCAAGAGCAGACTACAGAGTCCAGGTGGCAGGACTAGATCCGGGGTCCACAGGAGCAGCTACCAGCAGTTAGTCCTCAGGCAATATGTGTTATTGGACGTTGTTTTATTATGAAGTATTTGTACTATTGCTGTTTGGGTTGCTACTGTAATACATTGACATCCCCCTGAGAATATAATCTGTCCTTGGCCCATGTTGCCACAAAAAGGTGAAGGAGATATACTTGTTGGGCTGTGTCTGTTTTACATTTAGCATTGGGATCACTGATGATTTAATAGTAGTGTGGGGCTCAGTAGGCAATTTAGCCACTACTCATTTCTGTACCCCTGCAGGCCAGTAGTCATTTCAACACAACATAGACAACTGATTGAAGGTGCTTAATTTGGGAAGCCCAGCAGTGCATACATGTAGGTATTAATAACAAATTGTGTTTGGAGTGAGGTTGAGCAGAATTGAGCTGATTGTATACATTGTTTGTTATTGTCTTTGGGAAATGTCAACACACATATACAAAAAGGAAAGGTAAGTAAAGCGTTTTTATAATCCTTATCCTTCATTTGTGCCAATGGTAAAGATATTCAGGTGTCATTGTTCCTAATGTACCAATGATCTCTTTGTCTGACTACACAATGACTTTGTGTGCTCAATAAAGTACCTGACAGGGCTGGTCACAGGAGTTAAATTCATCATGGATGACATGGTTTTTCATTCTTCAGATCTAGGTCAAATGTGTACCATTCATTTAGTTAATACATACCTAGCCGTAATTCAGATCAACATGGTCACTTTGTACAACATTGCTATTATTATTGATATTATTTATTTATGATTCAAATAATATATCCTTCAGTTTGGATTGATAAACAGACAGAAATTAAGCAATGTACTCAGAGATGTACATGGATGTGGTGGAGTAGAGAGATAACTTGTACATATAACAAAGCTTTCAATTCCTTAGCTAGAGGCAAGTAGCTTGTCAATACACTTTACTGCATGCTTACACTATTTCAGGGTCTATTTGAGGGGTACTTGAGAAGTCCAGTGTACTTCTTGATCTTTTGCTAGGGAAGAACGGGAAATACTATATGCAATGTCCTTCTGAACTGACCGGTCGAACATGGCTTTAACCATAGAGCCAGTATGAACACATTCCCTCCCCACAATTGTTTATACATTTCGTGGGCCCTTCCCCCAAGCCACTACTGCTCTTATAAGAAATTCAAATGCCCTTTGTGAAGGCCTCATGAAGTAGACACAGACAACTGAATACATTTTGGGGTATAAACGTTTGTTAACTGAAAAGGCAGGTCGTAAAAAAGCCTAACTTGCCCTCTGCTAAGGTGGGACTTCCCTACTTAAATGAAACTAAGGATAGTCTGTGTCAGGAAGTCCAACGCAGATGTGTGTCTGTGTCCATAACCTATACTTGCCCTCACATCTAATTGTATACAATGTGTAGGGATGTCAGCATCAAAATACATAGTGTTCAAATAAAGGTTCCAAGCTTCTTAGAGCACTTGGTTTGTAAAAGGGTTTCCCTTCTCCAAGTTCAAAATAGTTCACAATGCACAGGGTTTCACTTCCTCAGAGTTCAAGTCTTTCAAGACAATTCCTTGGGACACTTCCAAGCTCTTCTGATTTTGTTACCTCTCACCAATTTCATATAGTTCATTACCTTAATCACACAAGATGTTCTTGCTATTGAAACACAAGCTTCTTTGTGGATGCTTTAAGTGGCTTTTCATAGATCGATGTATTCGGTCTAGGCGCAGTTGCCGGACCACAGAGTCCACCCATTACAGGTCACACAACCAACACACCTTACTTGCCTCTTCTTCACAGGCACATTGCCACTGCCTCAGCCTTACAGTGGTGTTTGATTCATTCTCATTTCATATCCTCATGATGCTTTATCATTGCTTGTTTTGCCACCATTCACTGGTTGCACTTTCACATGCACTTGTGGCTAGTGCCGATGCTTGCTCATTCAAGAGTCACAGTTCTTTATACTCGTATGGCTCTTGCCAGTCCCTGTTCTCTCAAATTACACAGTTCCTTATATTCGCATGGCCCTTGCCAATGTGTGTTTTCCAATGCTTATTCTCTCAGTTTACACAGTTCCTTACATCAGGAAGTTCCACCAACTTGCTTTCAATCAGATCGGTATTCAAAAAGTGCTTACTTTCATTTTCATTTGGACCGGTATTCAAAAAGTACTTGCTGATTCGAATCAGTATTCATTAATAGCTTTGCCTGCTCGCCTGTCGTTTCTGTGTCCCTCTTCCTCAGTTGACTCACTGATCAGAGGTTACAGCATTCCAGAGAGGTCTCTAGCGATCACAACCTCTCTCTCATGCGGCACCTTGCTCCATCTCCCCAGTGGCTCTCTGTGGCTTTGCTCGCCTCACCGATGCTTCTCTCGCAACTCGGGCATCACACTGCAGCTTCACCTGGTCAGGCCAGTTCCCTTTCTGTGATCTGCCAATGGCCACCAGCTTCCTTCAGCTTTGCTTTCCACTGCATAGACTCTGAATATTGAAGGGGTCCTCGAGCGCTCCACTTGCCAAGCCACCTTCCAGGAGAGTGCTCCTTTCGTCCAGCACTTGTAGACCTGCTTACCCAACTGATTCCATGTTCACCACACTTCCTGCTTTTAAAGTGGATTGGTCCAAAAAGGGCTAGACCGTTCATTGTTGAATCAGGAGTCCTGCATTACTGTTGCTGGCCTCGTCCCAGTACATAACTGATGTTTCTGTGTGTGTGTGTTAATAAAGAGAGGATGTATTTCTCTAGTTGGCCCCTTCCCCATCCCAGTACCAAACACATATCTATAAGGGAATGTTTTAGGGGGAAAATAAGGAAAGGATTGACAATAGCCTATAAAGGCATGGTGGAAAAATGTCTCATTGTGAAAGGGGAATGGGGGATACCATGTCTCACCTAAGGGTGCCTCATTCCCATTTCCCAAGTCACCTTCACCCTCCCTCGCATATCCACTCCAACAGTCAGGATCCAAGAGCGATGGCCTTTCCCTGGCCACTTGAGAGGAGGATATCTTGGGGGAAAAGTGAGGATGCCATCAGATTCGTCACAACTTTTCCTACAGATTATATACTGAAAGGTAGGTAATCTAAATGCTATCAAGAAAGAAAGGAAAATCATTGTAATAAATCAAAGGCAAAACTTAAGTATGTACCACTGTTGATGGATGGAGGGTCATGGGGACGTTTTCAGGGAATAACAATTATGGGTGAAGGGATGAATGGTGCACGGTTCAAACATGGAGAAATATTGGTTAAGGATTCATTAATGTCAAAGGTGGCGATGCACATAGGATCTTGCTCACAAAGCTGCGACATGCACAGAGGACCCCAACTTTTGGTAGGATATGATGAAATCTTATTTGCTAAGAGCTGTGATAGCTTAGGGGCAACGTGCTAGCCTTGGAAGCAAGACGACACAGAGCAACACAGGTTCGATCCCCAGATCCGCGCTTAGAAACCTATGGGTATTAAGCACGTTATAAATAACCTATCATATCATTGTCCAAATCCACACCACACAGTCACTGCCATCTTTTTCTGCGAGGTTGTCCCTCTTTGGATGCTTCAGCGGCAAGACAGGCTTTGGTACTAGGAGGTTCTCACTGAGATCACATGATACATGCACACTTGGGCAGATGACAGGACAGGTTGCAGCTGCATGAAGGGCACGGGTTCGAGGGAATGCATCAAATGACGTTGGCCTCGCAGACAAAGTGTTTCTCCTTTGTTGGGAAGGTTCGACAAACGATCTTTCTTTCACCTGTGTTTCGCAGTTGGCAACACCTGTTCATGTTCATATGCATTTGCTACACAAGTGTCAACATTGTCAGAATGTCTATTATACTTTCACTTGCACTGTTAGGAAGTCCACAACCATCAACTGCTAAATTACCAACATAGCCCTTCAATGCTCAGAGGGCAAGGAAATAATTGGATTAGAGCTGCACCTCAAGCAAGCTAGACTGCATCGTATGCAGCAAACACACAAGTGCCTTCAACTGTATATGCCTGACAGTTTATTTCTGCCAAATCTTACGACTATGGCCGTGTACATAAGGCGTCAGCCAACCTTGTACATTCCATGTACCTGCATCTGTATATATATTAGAACACTGCGTGTTCATGTAATCTTGCTGCCATGTTGTAACAATTGCTGTTCTTCTAAGTTAAAGCGCCTAGATACCTTTGGGTTCAGTGCGCTATATAAGCAAATAAACTAAACTAAAAACTAAACGCACAGAACAAGCGGTGAGGAAAAGTCCTATGACATCATTTCAAAATTAGGTACCGGATGAAGTTTAGGGAAAACATGGAAGATCCTCCAAAACAAAAGACACAATGTGTGCAACAAAGAAATCCCCTATCCAGCAAAAGTGGCCACTACCCCCAACTAATAAAGGAATGAGGGAACATTCCCTGAACGTAAATAGTTTGTACTGTGGGGTTAGTCTTAATAAAATGAGTTTCATAAAAGTGGAACTACATTTTCAATCTGGAATCTTAAGAACAAATTAGCAATGAAATGAGCAAGAGGATTTATGTAGCCCACAGTGTGGCAAGCCAACCCTTGCCACTGATGTGTGTGGACCAGATAGAAAGAAAACAGGAGTTTAGCAGCTAAATTATTCTTTCTTATGGGCTCTATGCATGCACAGATTGGCTGGAAGGGCCGGGAGCAGTGAAGTCAAGTACATGGCGGCATATGGACATTTAGGCAACCAGAGGAGGATGCCATACATCCGACAGGGTATCGGGCCTGTACATTTGCACTTTTTTAGAACAATACACGCGTGAGGTGCTATTTAATTCTTCATCCACCAGTAGAGGACATGGAAAAGTAAACAGACGTTCTAGAAGCCAATGACGAAAAGCACGCCTATGAGATGTATTGTCCCTTTGAGAGGATGTATATACGATGTATAGGGGATGACACAAATGGACTTCTTAAAGTTTGCAGATGGATGACTTCGGGCATGAGTTGAGGAAACTAGAGGGCCACACATTTCCATAGAGGTGGGAGATTACTAATGCCCCAATCATGATCTAATTTGGGTTCATCGCTCAGATGAAAGGGAGAAGAAATTCAAGTTTCTTAGCAGGTAAAATAGGCCGTTTTGACCTTATTAATATATGGGAGAAGGTTCATGGCTCTTTTAATGCAGAGCCAAAGTTTCTGGTGGGCCTGGAGGAGGCAGGCAGGGCAGGTAGGACAGAAAGCAGCAGATTGATGAATAAAGTGTTAAGGAGAATTCCGTGGGGTGACAAAGATGGAGGTTTCGGTGGGACATTGTGCTAGGGGGATCCAAAGTTCGCCACCATCAGCATAAAAATGATAACATACATCAAAATGATTCAGAAGTAAGGAAAGGGGCCCCAGATAACATCTGGAAGGTATAGAGGAAGGAAAATATGCCGGTGATAGAAGAAAAATTAGCTTTAAGCGTGAGGGACTAGTGCACAAGACTCAGTGAATAGCTGTAGACACGAGTAACAGAGCCTAATGAAGGGCCCAGTGCACTAAGGCGGTGGCTCTGGGTTGGGGCTAAATCATGGCTTGCCTGCATAAAAATAGGGGCCGTCACCCCTAAAATGAAAGTGGCACATTAAAAGGAAAGTTTTGTTTTGCAAATGAGAGAACAGGATCTGGATGAGTCTTATGATCAAACATATGAGGTTAGTAAAAGAAAAAGTTTAAAAAAAGGAAATGTGGATATAAAACCTGCCTCTCGTTGTCACAATTAGAAACAACTGTGTGTAACGTTTGTTTTAACTGAATCACACAACAAATAAAAAAATAAAAATAGATAAATAAATCAGAAACAAAGAACATTACGCGTCCTTTGACCGCTATATGTGAATCTCGCAAGTTTATCTGATGAAGGTGCTGAAATGAATGCCTATTCCATGCGACGCACATTATTCCAGTATACATTCAGAAACCCTGGTTTATCTGGCAGTCTCGCACCACCGACAACAGGTGCACATGGAACCATAACAGAGAAACCAGCAAAATGTGGACCGGCAGCGAAGAACAGATTGGTATTCCCCACTCGTCTGGAGGCCAGCCAGTCTGCAGCACATGGGGACCCTGTCCCAAACAAGATGCTGCCTCAAAGATGATGCAAGAAACAGAAATCCCTGGCCCAAAAGTAAGCTCAACATTTGTAAGGAAGCTAATGAACAGCAGTGATAGAATTAAAATAACATGTCAATATAACCAGAGATAGATGCACGACTGAACAAAGGATGAAAGGAACATTGTCAATAACACCATTTCTCAAAGAGAGAGAGCGATAGAGAGAGAGAGAGCACGAGAGGAATAGAAGGAGGGAATGGGAGGGAGAGAGGGTGATACATAAGGAAAGAGGGTGATAACAGGAAAGCGGAGAGGAGCGGGTGAAAGAGAGAGTGGAGAAGTGGGGATGGAGAAGCAAGCGCAAGAGAGACGTAGGCAGGTGGGTTTTCTTGCTCCCCTTTCTGCGAGCCTGGTTCTAAAGCATTTCTCGCCACTTATCGTTAGATGTCCTCTCACTTCCCTCTTTCTTGTTCAGCCTGGACAGTACACCTGTGTTTAACAGCGACATCAATATATCTCAGGTCATACATGTAATCGTCCTGCTCCTCTCCTACTGTAAAAATTGTGGGCTGAGGCGCTCTTTAAAATATTTGATTGGGTAGGAGGTGGAGCCCTGAGGTGTGCATGGGAGGATGTCATGGTGAAAGGTATATTCTTAAGGTGGACAGAATTGGGTGGAGGGAGGCTCTCAGATATAGAAGGCCCGGTTCATGGAATATTTGCCTGGTTCAAAGTGAATTTGCCCAGACTTTGCATGGTATAAATACACTTTGCATGGCCAACCCAAAGCCTAATTCATGGAACCGTGCAAAGTAACTTTTCAGCAGTGCAAATTCACTTTGAAGCGGGACAAATATCCCATGAATGGGGCCCATAATGTTCATTAGAACCCGGCACGCTCTGTCCACGGGAAATACTACACGTGGATTGGCTCTTTTCCGAGCCATACCACACTTCATTCCCGTGGACGTACGAGCATGCCGGCGCTTGTTCCCAGTGGGGGGGGGCGGGTTTAGTCCCTTAGCCAATGAGGAAGCTCGAAACAGGGCAATCCCCGCTCCGAGCCTCCTCAAGGCTGGAAGCTGCCTTCGTCCCCCGTCAGGGACTCAGGTAAGTTTTATTCCTTCCACCCTCCTACCCTGCAAACTATCCCCTCCCACGCTCCCAACCCCACTTACCTTCTTTTTTCTTTTTGTCAGGAGCGAACGCGCTGGTAACACTTCTTTTCCCAGCGCGTCCGCTCCCGATGGCCGCCATGGAAAGGGAAAACGAACTACGTTTTTCCTTTCATGGTGGCCATTTTATTTGACTTTTTTTTTCTTTTTTCTATCTGTTTCGAAACGCAGCAGCGTTTTGGAACAGAAAAAAATGCCATTAGTACCCCAGTCTAAAAGGCCGGGATACTAATGGCTATAAAACCCTCGGTGGCAGACCAATACCGAACCACGGTAATGCCCCTGGGGCTTCGTTAAGGCCCTTGCGCTCGGGCTTGTAACTACGGCCCCGGGGGCATTACCTGCAGCGGTATTGGCCCGCCGCCTCAAGTCTTATTGCCACAGTATGGGGCACCATAGCTCCTCTTCGCAACGCCCATCACGTTTTATTTTGGGTTTCAGTTCAGGGAATATGCTTGGTCATGGAAGGTGTATAATTCTTCAAATTAGAAACAGCACTCATTGTCCAAGCTGGTACCCAGAAGCCCTCGGTGCAGACACTGCTGTTGCAGATGCCTACCAGTGTGAAATTGTGTGAATGTCCTTATTACAGAGAATTATAATTGAATCAATAAAGTACACGTCATAACAACCACACTGAGCTTAGGCCATTGAGGAGACATTTTGCAAGGTATAAAGATACTCAAGTTGCTCCCTAAGAGAAAGCGATTCACATGATACGCCGGGCACAAAAACATATTGGGGGACCCACAGCCCACCGGTGTGTGAGTGTCCCATTGCATGGAAAAGCACTGCATCCAAATCATGATAAGATCTGCAGAGCATCTCTGTAAAATACAGAGTAATACCTTGGAGGTACTCGCAAAAACAGTCAGGTTTTCACCACACTCTCACAGTCTGGCAAAGGATGAAACATATACTTTTCACAGAAACATTTTTACCAAGCCGATCCCCTGCATCCACTTAGTTAGCACCCCTCAAACAGACTTCCCCGCCATTCAACCAATTAACAAATACATGTCTCTGTACATAACGCCCCCCAATCCCCCGCCGCATTCCGTTATCCCATGTTGTTCTGCAGGTACACTTGGATTGGAAAATCTGATAAATGGGGGTGCCAGTCTAGCACTGGGGTCTATTTTCGTATGCATACCTGCACAACGTGTACACAGTGAACTGATGCAGTGTAGCTTAGTGCAATGGAATTAAAATAGCTATCAAAGGACTACATTCCAAACACATACTACCTACTGTTAATACAAGCCATTTGGTGAGTACCAATGTGTTTGTGCTTAACTACTGTGAACAACGCCAAATATATTGGTATTATATTGACAATGAGCCAGTTCCTGCTAAGCCTGGCTGTGAGAAAACTTGCCTGATTAAATGTATTAGCTAAACATCCCTGCTCAACCCACTTTATGCTACCAAACACATCCTAAGGAAATGGTGCTTGGATGACGCCGTGGCTGTTGATGTAAATAAGCTCTTGTATGATCTGTAACTAAGTCCTTTCCTGTAACAAGCGCCACGATGTCTTCAGGCTGTTGCGCGCGATACAAAAACGAATACATAATAAATAAATAATAATACCCCACAATGAAGCTCTCTGCACATTAGTCCGATTGATGTCAGGCACATTATTCATGAGCCCTCTGGGCTGGTCTCAGTGTACCATTGTTCTTGAACGGAGTTAAGTGAAATGAATCAGAAGCAAAATAATGAAGAGCAATTCATACAATTCAGTAAGGTAGGCGTGCAACGCTACTTACTATAAGTACTGCCCTCCTCTTTCGTTCCATCAATGGTTCCATCTGCCTGGAGCTGCAGGTGGTATCCTTGCCTGCTGTATAGTTTGGTAACTATACCCTTAAGCTGGGGCTCTGCAAGAAAAAAATGCCATCCTGGATTTAGTTTCATGACACACAGTTCCAGGTGCACGTTTGATTTAATAACACGTCCGACTGACATTGTCACTGCAGATTGCAAAACAGCCCTTCACAGGAAACATGCTTGATTGACTTTAACTTCAAGACCAAAAACAATGACATGCTACCTCTTCATGCCAAGGGCTTCACAAGGGTGCGGTCATGTGTATGATTGTATTTCAGTGTTTTGAGACTTGGAGTTGTTTTAACAACAAATAATTGTGCTCATTTCTTAGCAAGTTTGGGTTCCACACTTGAAAGCTCTGTGTTTATTGCATTGGCGGTCCGGCGCTTCTACCACCAGCGGCACACAATGAGGACAAATACAGACAGTCTATTTTCACAGTGCTTTTACTGTGATTTGACGAATAAAATAGTGCGTTGGTACATGAAAGAGGAGCATCCGGTGGCAGGGAGGCATGCATACATATAGTGTACATTTAAGACATAGGCCAGTATTTACATGTCAACAATGTACACATATATAGTGTAATCGTATGTATTCGTGGGCATTTCTGTGAGTGGCCAATGGCTGATGTTGACAGTAGACGGTCAACAGTGTCCCCAACGAGGCCATGATACTAGCAGGTTCCAATAAGCAGAGAGTCTCTTCCAATCAACCCCCATTGCTTTGCAGTAAGTGACATGGAGCTTAAACTGATAGATTACTATGGTTGGTCTCAGGAGAGCAATCTATTGTAATGTGATGGACTATTCAATCGATCAGGT
The DNA here is from genome assembly GCF_040938575.1 of Ambystoma mexicanum. Classification (NCBI taxonomy): domain Eukaryota; kingdom Metazoa; phylum Chordata; class Amphibia; order Caudata; family Ambystomatidae; genus Ambystoma; species Ambystoma mexicanum. Next base: position 387,236,655 of record NC_090930.1, on the reverse strand, counting down.
CCTTCGATCAAACATGCCTAGTCTTACTAGTCAAAGTGACAAACAATTTTAATTCAGGAGGTACTGACCGGTGTCTGCTTGGCTAAGATATACTGAGAAATCTAGGTTTTAATGGGCAATCGAAAGAACACAAAATATATTTTGTTTCCACGGATCCCCGAATGCACTCTACAGACAAGTGTCAGCATTGTCCCTGCCAGCATTTTAGCTGTATATCACCACACTCGAGCACCACCGTAAATACCTGCCGCCGTTTCCACGCGTATTGTCTAAGTCGGGGCTGGTATTTAAGCATAGCTATTGAGTGCCTTCATGATAGGGATCAAGAGTCAGACACAGTCAGCGTGCCCGATTGCAAGCAATTCCACGTGAAGCATAATTAATATACATTTGGCAATAAGCAAGACGGTGAAAAGGAACCAAAAGAAGCACTAGGAGTTATGACCAACTAATGCCACCATGTTGCCTTATGCCATTGACATCTGCCAACTCCCAGTTCCAAAGAATAGATTTTCAAAGAAAGTGAAAATAAGTTCATGGACATTTTCAAGAGGTAATAAGAGAGATTTTTTCAAAGAATGTCTTTAATCATACAAAGGCGTTCCAACGGCTGATTGTCAAAGACTGGTGCCCTCTCGCTAGTAACCAACGAAGGACAAGGCATGGAAAGAACCATTTAATCAAATGTAACGCTGAAAACAGGTGACCTGTGATTATGTGACACCGGGGATGGGATGCAACAGAAAATGGAAACCTTCTAACCTGGTCTTTTTTTACGTCGCTTTGTGGAGCCGAAGAGTTTGACCCTGGCAAAGACATTGAGTTTGTTTTTCTCACAGGTGCCCTTGCTTTTGCTGGGGCTACTGACACATTTGCAAGCGTTGGATTTCTCTCGTTCCCGGGCTTGCCGCTTCTGCCGGATCAAAGAGCTGGCAATGGCAGCCGCCATGGCAAATGGTCCTTAAGCCAGCCCGGTGAGCACTAGTTCAAGAAAAATGTTGATTGGTCCAGTGCCTTGACGATCTCATCGCCTGGGCAGCTGTACGCAGCGATGCTCAAATGGAGTTGCATTGGTGCCTCTAACACGTCCAAGCAAGCAACTGTGAGATATCCTTGCTGCTTTTTCCAGAATTAAATCAGCATCCAAGCGCCGATCTGCAGAAGCATACTCCTGGGGTGGGGGCGTCTTCTTGTTCCTGTAGCCAACTTCCCAATTCCAACACCTGTTAGCCTCTAAAAAAGCGTCTGTTTTTTCTGGATTACGTTGCTGGCTCCCATTGGAAGGCGTTATGTCTGCTGAGCGAATGCACAGGATAGCGATCCCGAGTGCAGGATTGATTAGTTTGTGACAGGATCAGTAAGGCTGATTAATTGCCAGTTCCCAGACCCTGATGCAGCCGCGCGCAGCCGTCTCTCCTGAGCAGTGCCTTTTGCTTCCAGCGCAGCACGCGCATCATTCAATGTGAACTCCCTTCAGGATCCCCCCCGCCCCCACGCTACAAGGGGGCTCTGCAGCTGCGTCTGTCCTCAGGCGCCGAAGCCACTTGTAACCGTGTGCGTAGAGGCAGAGAATGCAGGCAGGGGGGCGGGGGAACTCCTGTATTCACGGAGAAAACGGGAGCCTCCCTTCAGTGTGAATATTTCTCTTCTGGCAAGAATTGGGGAATTTGAACTGGAAAAAAAAACATCTGTGGCTCAAAGTCGTGGAGGCAAATGATGTGTGCTGCAGTTTGCCAGCATCTCTGTGTGTGCAGTTGTGTGCATTGCCAATGGGTTTTCTGAAGTCAGGATGAGCTGTTGCTTGCAAACGGAGCTCAGAAGAGCCACCTCTTGGAGGGAGGCAGGTACTTGGACTGACTCCTTGCGGGGCTGCTTCCATGCAGTGCAGACTGAAGATTCCAGCTGGTTACTGGAGGAGTGATGTAAGCCAGTCCCTGATTTGCTACTGAGAAAAGCTCCTGGTTGGTTGGGGCACATTTCGTCCTGATTGGACCATCTAATTTTCCTGCCTAGTTTTTCATATTGTCATTTAAAGAAGCAACAGATTCCAATTGGGTAGTATAATCGTTCCTCTAAATTGGCATGCTTCATTTAGAGAGTGTGAAATCGTAGCCTGCAGAAAAGAGGCACGATTCCTTATGGCTGTAGATCACTCAGGCTTAAGGTTAAATAGATCTATTCTTCCATCAACAGAAGAGTGATGTGGTGGAAAGCCGGGCAGATTTGTACGACGCGTGCTGAATACTCAAGGCAATCTTGGCATATGCTACATCAGATCATATTAGAAACCGGTGTCACGTTTTTTAAAACAGATCAATATGTCTTTTTGTTATTTTTACCTCAGTTGAGGCATGTTTTCCTTTTCTTGTTTACTATGTTTCACTCAAAAGCATGTCACAAAGAATAATGAAGCCTCTGTTGTTTATAAATGGCAATAAAATGTTGCATTGAAAAAAAACAGATCCAAAAAAACAGTGTAAAACATCCAATTTCAATTGTGTTTGTATTAGTGTCTTTAATTTTTGTGACAACACAAGTAGAGGCCTCCGAGATTTGAGAATGTATTTAGCAAATTTACAAGTAAAGCTATTTCATGCAAAGTCAATGCATTTTCATATAAAAATATAGATTACTGCATTGATCACAGTCAACATTGGGGATACCTTCCACACAGGGTTCCCAAGTGTGTTGCAGACTTCCAGATTCAAGTGTGGTGCTTGAAATGCCTAATGCGTATATAGCCTCATTTCTTGGATGGGTAGATCTCATAAATGGTGGTGTGTATGGCATCAGTGCGCCCCTTTATTCAAGAAAACAATGCCAGTACGCAATCCATTTGGATTAAGGCGGTGCAACCTTGGGGCAAATAACACAATGTCATTTTCATCTGCATTTGAAATACTGACCAACACACCATGCACCCTTTGCCCCAATACGAGACCCTTTCACTTGGCGGATATCCTTTGAATGATGTATTGCTTTGCTCCCTTCACCAATAGGCCTATAGAGAAATTAACATCACCTCTCCACTGCGTGCCACTAGATGCAAACCACAAAGCTCATGCACACACTAGATACGAACCACAAAGCTCATGCACACTGTTGACATCACCTCTCCACTGCGTGCCACTAGATGCAAACCAAAAAACTCATGCACACGGTGGACATCACCTCTCCACTGCGTGCCACTAGATACAAACCACAAAGCTCATGCACACTGTTGACATCACCTCTTCACTGTGTGCCACTAGATGCGAACCACAAAGCTCATGAACACGGTTGACATCACCTCTCCATTGTGTGCCACTAGATGCGAACCACATAGCTCAAGCACACAGTTGACATCACCGCTCCACTGCTGCCACTAGATGCAAACCACAAAGCTCATGCACACAGTTGACATCACCTCTGCACTGCGTGCCACTAGATGCGAACCACAAAGCTCATGCACACGGTTTTGGCTTGGTGACCTAACATGGTGTGCGCTTTGGCTCCTCAATGCTTGCATTGTCTTAACAAGTATAGTGTAGGGAGTTATTTGTGTGCTCCCCACTCCAATGAGATATTGCCACGAGAGCTGGATTCAAATCTCATCTCCTCCAACACCTTTTGCTAATTGTAATTTTTTAAACTTGATTGTGTTGCCTTTATTTAGCTTGTGACAAAGGATACAAACAAAGCTAAGGCACGCTTTGTGTAGGGCATTTCCTCATGGTCTGGTGGCCGAGGGCTAAATTCGGCTGCGTTATTGGAAATAATGCCTCTGGAAAAAAGCGTTCCAAACACTGTTGCCCAACACCAGTCTTGTGTTCCCTCTTTGCAAACATTCACATTTTCTATATACAGAACTACTGAATTAAGAAAGAGGATCTTTATTGAAATGTGCACCACTATTTAGTCACCTTTTTGGATTTCATTTGTTTGCATTTTGGGGTACAATTTGCTTAGCAGATTCCACTTCTGATTAATCACAAGGTGATAGATACCATTTGGGCTCAAAGCTTACTTCCAGTTGGAGGAACAACTAGCCTTCCGGCAGCCGAGTGGTGATTTGCTCCCAATGGATAGGTGGAGAAAGTACTTCCATGTATCGGAATGCTCAGGTGCCTTGCCCCTTGCCATCTGAGACTATTTTCTTCATAAACACAATGCTAATATTTTGTTGAATTGATACACAAGGGAAGCCAAATCTCTCACCACTAACAATCCTTAAGTAGAGAACGACTCATCTGTTCTGTTCACAACGGTTATCATCGGCACCCTGCCAGGCACTATGCTGTGTGTGATGTGTCCGTGTGTATACTTTTTAGTAATACAGGCTTGGGGCGCGCGCCTGCATTACCTGTACAGACTCAAGTGTTAGCCTCATGAAAAGCATCCACTGCTTGAGCTGTGCCCCCCCCCCCGTTTGTCTCTTGCTTCACAACATTTAGGTGGGCAATTTCTGTCTGCTTGGCATGCAAGGCAAGATTGTGCATGATTGTTGTACTGGATTACTAGAGTAGATACAGTAGTTGTCCCTTATATGTTGCAGTTTATAGTAGTTAGTGAACACATTCAGTGTGTGGTGCAACTCTCAGATCCAGGAGGAAAACTGCATCCATCGTGTGGTTTCCCCTGGGGCAGTCAAAGACCCCTTATTGTGCTGTGTGGAAGGGAAGAAGTACATTAAAAAATTGAAGTGTCAATTACTCACAAATAGGGTATTGTTCATGGTGTGCTGTCCCCACTTTTGCGATCAGGTAAATGCCATCGTAAAAGAAAGTGAGACGTTGCTGCACTCAAGGTATTCAAAGTTTGTAAACTTGTAGCGGTTCAACTGCGTAAAACAAGAACTGGCTATATAATATACTAAAAACAAGCGATGCCAGGTGGAAACCCCACCTCGATCCACGGGGCACTGTAGTATGGCCAGTGCTGACAAACAGTTTAGTGTGAATGTAGATTAAATATACAGTTCTACTGAGTAAAATTCAAGCAACGGAGAGGGTGAAACATTTCAAGAACATGCTCAATGCAGTCTGGTGCATTGCTATAATAAGGGGAATTTATTTTTCTAAATAAAAAAATAAAAAGGAATCAAAACTGTCTGAAGCGCAATACAAATACTCTCCACTAGGGAGAAGAGTCACAATGTCCAACTTCAAAAGATCAAACGCCCAAGCATACAGGGTGCAGAACGTCAAAGTCTCTGCTGTCAACAGGAGCAACAACAGTGTCATTAGAGAGAAGAAATACTATGTATGCTACTTGTGAGTCCTGTGAGAGTTGACATAGAAAACAGACTATGAAGCAATCAGAAAAGCAGGCTATAAAAATGCAAAAAAAATACAAACTAAAAGAAAGACATACAAATATCTCAAAAAAAGTTTAAATATAACTAAACAGACATACACGTTAGAGAAGAAAAATAGATAATTCAAATAAAGAGGACAGAAAGGGTAGACAACAAATTATAGACACGAAATTTCTCATAAAATGTAATTTCATGGAGAACCACCAGCCACAATTGCAAGAGAGCAGAAAGTGAGGTGCACCAAAACACGGATCATAGGAGGAAGATGTATGCCGACTCCCTCCATGCACACATTGTATATCCACTGCCCGAGCCAGAAAGGTACAGTTGAAAATCACCCTTTTACCATTCAGCAGCAGGGCTTGCCTGCCTTGACAAAACACTTATTTCCCAGTAAAGTAAAATGGGAAATACAAATTCGGCATTCCAAACAAAAAGAGAATTAGATAAGCCACAGCAATTGGAAAGCCCCCAGGCCTAAACCATTTTTACTGCTAATGATGCACAATAGTTATTAGACAGGTAAACCAGGTCATCAACAAATGACATCTCCAAGCAATTTTAAAATGTTCACGATGGCTCTTGTCCTGAGTTAGAAAATACAGATTGTCACTTCAAATGAGATCAATGAAGAAAATCATCTTACCACCCGAGCCAATCAGGGACATTTCACAGAGGTCAGGCTGTATAAAAGAGACTTTTCATGCAATCTGGTTGTGGGGAAGCAGGAGTGAACAGTAGGAACAGAGCTCAGTGAAGGTCCAGGAGCGATGGATGAGTCCAGCGGTCCATAACCCTCACATAGAAAGAAGGATATTTCTTCCCTAATGGAGTGAGAGCCCAGGTGGTGAGCAACACTCTGGGTGGATCAGGCACCAGGAAGAAGGCTAGATCCTCAGAGAACTTCAGACCCCAAGGAAAGGGCCATTCCCATGAATGGAGCAGTTCAAGTGACAGCTGAGAAAACGAGAACGACATTGGGAGAGAACTAGAGCCAGAAACAGAGTGTAACACCTGGAGAGAACCAGCTCCAGCAAGCGAAAAATCAACGAAAAGGGAGTTAAGCCCTGAGAGGGAGATAGACCTAACCTTAGGGGAGCACCACACGGGGTGGGCCAGAGCACAGCATGAAACCAACTCCACTGCTGATAGATATTGTGTTACCCCTGGTAAGAGACTTTCAGAAGAGAGCAGTGGTGACAGCTTGCAAGGGTCACATTCCCGGACTCGAGAGCCACGAGCCTGAAGCAGAACTTTAACCTGTTATCGGCTTCACTTGAGATTGAGAACTCACGCCTGGTGTGTGCTCCACTGGGGAAGGAGAACCCAAGCCTCAGAAGGGTTACTTGAGCCTATTGTGGCCTCATGTGCCAGAGAGTGGCTTGCGTACTGGGTAAAAGGACAATAAGGAGGTTAAGATAGAAGCACTGTTGTGCTTAAAGAAAACAATAACTGGAGTGATGTCTTGATGCAAGTTTAGGGTATTTAAGTACTGCAATGTATGGATATAGATCAACAAACAAGACTTGGGCTTTGCTTTCGGTCCTCCTAGATTAGGTTCCTTTCAGCCATGTTGTTTTATCGCATCAGAACACTGTGTTTATATAGCTTTTCTATCTTATGTGTTAGTGTATAACCCTGTGTTCTGTCGGAAACCGACTTCCTGAGGATATATCCTTAAAGGCTCAGGGGATCCTATATATATATATATACATATATATATATAAGCGCTACAGATTCTAGTCAGGGAAGCGTCTCCTGTATTTGTTTTCATCTCTTCCTAGCCACTGTTTGTGTCGTTACACCAAGTGGGCCATCATGTTCTTTTTCACTTCATTATAAGAATGTCTCAAGTTTAGTCTGCACCAAATCTAGACAGAAATGTGATTGATAGCATATACCACACCTAGATGGAATTTCTCAAGTTTAGTCTGCGCCAAACCTAGACAGAAATGTGATTGTTAGCATATACCACACCTAGATGGAATTTCAGAAATGTGAGCATATTTGAATCTTAGCATGCACCACACTCAGGATTCTGAACCCTAGCTTGCGTCGCATCTAGACAGAAATGTGACTGTTAGCATGTGCCACACTAGTATGGAGTTCTGAACTTTAGCTTGCGCTGCATCTAGATAGAAATGCGACTGTTAGCATGTACCACACCTAGATGGAATCCCACAAATGCAAGGACAGCAATGCCAACTAACCAACCAACTAACAATTCCATCCCTCTGCCTACACCTCTCAAACTATAACCAAACACAAGCCTAAAACGCAGCAATCCGCACAAACTTCACAACAATGCAACAACAAAACAAACCACACGTAGACTTGCACAACAGCACACGACGACTACGGACCATAAAACACCCCAAGCCCAGGCAACGGACCCACCGGACTGAGGCTGCCAACAGCACATCACTGCTCTCTTGCACTTTTCCAGCTTATTCCCACTAACCCACCCTCTCTCCTCTCCTTTTTCAGAGCCGCCAGAGCGCCAGGGGACAACTTCGGTGGTGATAGTGCGCGGTACAAATGTCGTTTAACATTAACATATGCCCAATGCACACATGAGATAAGCTTTGCATATTGTCGACATGTGTTCTGAATTTCAGGCCTCACAATGTGCATTTGCAAATAGCCATTAGTGAGTGATAATTGCCTCCTGGCATGTAGAATGGTGTGCAATGTACATGTGGACTTCTTATTCGTGGGTAGTAATTAGTAACATTAAATTCATACCCCTCATGTAGTCTACCAAGATCATGAAAGGGTGCTGTTGCTGGATGGGCCATAGTTCAAGGGAGTGGTGCAGTGCCTGCAGGGCTGCACGTGTGGGACAGGTCTGAGATGGTGAAAGGTGTAGTGGGAAAGGTGCTGCAGCAATATGGGAACAGAGGTGAGCTGACACAAAGGCAACCATCACAGGAGTTATTACCTTGGCAAATATGGGTAAGCCAAAGTCAATGCTCTTTTTGGTTGGCCTGCAACAGGATGGTACTTATATTAAAATGGCTGATAATATATGTGTCTGACAGTGATAACCTTCCCAGGTTTAGCATTCTTTTGCCTGCAAGAATATTAATAGTGTGGTTAACTGTGACAACCACAGTCAGGAAGTTATCCGGAATTATATCAGTAATCGTGTGTCTCAAAGAGAATGACTGTCCATAAATATTAACTAAAATGTTTGATGATCAATTGGCAAATTGGTGAAAGATGGGCCTATATAAATACATGTGATGCACAATTTTATTTTCTGATGTGTTGTCTTGAGGTCATATCATGGACCGTGCCAAAGTCTCCTCCCTGGACCTTGGCAGAGAGGTGGGGAGACCGTGGGGGCTATGTGCCACCACCTGCTCAGCAATGTTGGATGCGGGTGTGAGAATAACCAGTATCACCCGACTTGTCCCACCACAACGTTGTTTCGATTCGCCAATGCATTTCAGTGGGTTCTTTGCGATTGGAATTTGTGGGAACTGTTATTTGCTTAAACTATGAGAAAGTCATTTGTCATGCAAGTTTGAGGGATCTGAATGAGAATGTAACCACAAAGCAATGGTTTCATTGCTTGCTAACCAGACAAGAAGCTGAGGGATTCGGATGTGCTAGATCTATTGGTGGAACATATGTAATGTGGACATTGCGATTCCATCCTCCAGCTGAAGAGCTTTGTCGCCTGGCACTGAAACGTAGTGTTGAAAAAAGAAAGTTGATGAACTACGGATATGAATTGGATAGAGTGAATGTCAGCTCAAAAGTAAACCGTGACAGTTTATACACAGTGTGCTAAATCACAAGGTTAACTCAAGATGTATTGGGGCATTTCCTACTCATTACACATTGGGAAACTATTTTAGGATTAAATCGAATGCTGTCAGAACATTAGAAATATCGGGGCCCAGAATAAATATTACCCACTAGGAGCAGTAATGTAGAGTCTCTGGAGGAAACAGTATAGAATCTATTGAACATCTGTTGCTTTGGTGTATTAGCTTAGACATTATTCGTGTGGATTTGTGGAAGAGATATGACCCCAATGACATGCTTCTGCTGGACATTTTATGGGCTACCTTTTCAGAAGGCAATGATCATAATTGTATGTATTACTAACAGAAGTACCCGTTTTCCAAATGGGTTCTGCAGACAGACATAGTAACACTGATCCAGTAGGTCGATGTACCGATTCGATTATCCCTTTTCTGACAAGTTTTTTCCCAAAATGTATATTAATGGACGTATCTCACTAAGTGAAACAGTTACAGCTCAGACACTTTGAATCGATAGGAAGAACAACCTGTCCAAGGCATGACTGGGCTTTAGCTGTAATCACTTACAGCATTACCTTCCTCTCACAGGTAGTTGAGTATATGCAATTCTGAATTCCAGCGGGGAGGCTACAGTGTCTTAAATGCCCTTTTCTCCGCGGTACAAAGTGGATACTGCAATTCCCAAACATTGGGCAAAAAAAGGAGCTCACATGTTGGTGTACCTCAAAGAGCACCAGTTCAAGCTTTGGGTTGTGTACACATGTGCTATATAAGCTCAAAGTCTCAAAATCCATTGTCCGCTGATCGAAGAGATCCAGATTCATTCTATGTTGGACATTAATAAGAAATTGATTCTTAAATAGATTGCCTTCCGGTCTTGATGCAATGCACAGCAGTAAGAATAAATCTAATGATTCATATTGTTAAGCTGATAACTGCAGTGAATGCTTAAAACATAAAATAAGGAAAAAAAAACCTACAGATATTATGGAATTTACTAGCTCACTCATTTTATTTTTTTTGGTGCAGGTTGCCTGTTTTCTGACGTGGAGCTTCTATGTGGCTTGATAGTAGTCTGACTGTGAAGATCTGAGCATGGGCAGAACATTTTTAGGTAACATGACAATTATCGTTTTACTTACTTGTCTTGCTGATAAGTTGAATCTGAATCTTGGCAGGAGGTCCCATGATGAAACGCTATACCAGAGTGCATGTAAGTCCTTGTTGAAGATCAACAGATATCTGGCTGTGCCTTTAATGCAGGTGGGGCTATTAATAAACTCTGAGAGAACCAATGTGAACAGTTATTGTACGATTAATGGGTCTTCTGTACCATGTAGTCCATAGTCAGTTCTTGTCCTAAAATGGCATATTCTTTGAAGTCCACTGATTCAAATTTTTGTAGGGGCTTAATTAGCACCCTATAATGCCCTGATGCAGTACTATAGATAGCTTCAAGAAAGGGTAGAATTTTAATTTTGCCATAAAAGCAATGCTATCCATTAGAATCCATCTGTATTTTGAACTTGCTGGAAGCAGATTTATTCCATAGGATTGCATGTGAAATGCCTCTAATACACATTACATTTGGAGCCATATTCACTTTTCAGTGTGAAACAGTATGAAACATTAGTGTTCATGTGATTTGACCTGTTTTAGCACTTTAGCACTTTGTAGTGCAATTTATGAAAACTTAATGGGGGGACGATACTGCACAAAGGTGCAAATGTAGCCAGTCCTTGAAATGTAATTTACACTCTCCTAAATACAAGGCCCACTGGGTCTCTGCAAGGTGGAGAAAATGAGTGGAGCATAGTACATTACACAATAGCATTTGACAGAACAAAGGAATTTGCCTCCTCTCCCCAAAGGGGAACCCCTTCCTGCGAGGCTAGGGAGGTGAGCCCGCTCCGCAATACCCTTCCTAGGTGTGGATGGAAGCCATGCTCAGCTGATCCTTGCTTTGTAAGCATCTTTTCTTGCAATCACCGCTGGTGCAATCTTCCACAAGTCAACTAGGACTTCTTGATGAACCATCCTGCTCTCCACATTAAGGAATGCAACTATTTTGATCACAAGACGTTGGCCATAGACAAATGACAAAATAAATCTATTGTTTTATTATATACATTTTATGTGTGGATCATTACAAACAACTGACACCAGTTAGGTCAGCATCTGCATACTATCTTGCTTGCTTTCAATATTCTGTTGCCTTTTTTGACAAGTTTATTTCCAAAAGGTGAATTAATAGATGTACCTCACTAAGTGAAACAGTTACTGCTCAGACACTCTGGACTTCACCATGAGTACTCTCCATTTGGGGACAAGGACTCCTATTCCCATGAGGAACTCCCTGGAGATAGCCACCTTATAGCCTATATTAGGTTTTCCACCACCACAAAGACTTCCAACAACTGGGACAAAGAAAAGGGCAATTCCCGTTTGCACCTGTTCAGAACAGGAGGATCAAGGGCCCTAACCTATGGTCCGGCAGGAGGTAAGCATGCACCAACATGTTTTTACTCCCTCTGTGCGCACAGGCCATCCCCACCCCTTTGGTCCCCCTGTGGTGTTCCCTTGTGCCTCCCCTTCTCGCACACAAGTGTTGCCTGTTTCGCTTGATTCTTCTACCCTGCTCTGCCCCACCTCAAGCCTACTTCTGCAGGAGTTTGTCCTGATGCATTCCGATTTCACCATCACTGTCTTGTGGCCAAGGCTGGATTTGACTTTTATGGACTTCATTGATTCACGGTGCGTCAGCCTTTCTCATTGTGGCCCTGAATCATGCTGTTCCCCCTTCATCTTGTATCCAGGTTTGCAACATTATGTGTTACTACTGACTTCTGCAATTGTATTCGCTCTCCCCTCTTGCTTCTCCACTCTTTTTTACTGCTTACTCTTATTTCTCCTCCTCTCCCTTTCTCCCTTTTTCTATCTCCTCCCCTCCTCCCCTTACTTTCTTTTATGCAGTTACTCTATCAGAATTATCCCTGGACCTAGTATTATAGCAACCTCGTCCGTCTCCTCCCTGCACCCCTTACTTGTTTTTCCCTCCCCCACCTCCTACAGCACTATCTGAAATTTTGTCAGGCCTAGTACAATAGTCACTTGTTTTGTTCCTCCCCTCCCTTTCTGCACCCCTCTCCCTCACCTTTTGCTTTCTCCGGCTCTACCAGAAATGTCATCAGGCCTAGTACGGTAGTTGCCTGTCTGTTTCCATTTCCTTCCCACTCTCCCCTGCCCTTCCTTATCTATGTTTTAGCTCTTGCACTATCTGAAATGTCGCCAGGCTAAGTGCGATAGTTAATTTCACATCCTTACTATTCATGGCCTGTAAGAATGTCATTGTATTTTCCCTTGTCCCCTCCCTTGCCTTGAAGCACTTTAAAACACATTGTGTATAGGTGCTATATAAATAAACTATCATATCATATCAGATGCCAACGGCAGGGGGTTCAACCGAGTAGGAGAAAGCAGTGGGACATAATCCCAGCATCAGTTGGTTGCGAGACTACAGGAGCTTGTTATGGACAGTCGGTCCCTGCAATGTCACCGAAACTGCCGAGCAGCAATAATCATGGGGCATCTGATGCCTTGCCAATGGACAAGGAAATCACCAGGAGGAGAGAAAACTGAAGGAGAAGCCGAACGCTGAAGTACAGGCTACAACAAACAGAGATCGGAGAAGCAGTTACAAAGCAACAAGGCTCTTGGAAACGCTGTGCCAGAGAATAGAAGGTAACAGGGGTAACCAATGTAACGGGTTGCTAAGAAATAAGCTGTATGTTTCTCAGTAGAAATCATGGCATACAAGTAAACTTCAAGGAAATTACTATAAACTATGAGGAAAGCCAATTGTGGATAACCATACCTTCGGAAACGGGGAGAGAGCTAAGCCAAGATATACAAGAAGAAGAGAAAATAGCAATATTAACAGGGAACCTAAGTTTAGAGAAATCAGACAAGTTAAGATAAACAAGAGATCAACATACCAAAGTAATACAAATCCTTACTGGCCAGGAGAAAAGGGCTTTTTTGACATAAGAACCAAAAAAGTGGAACTCTGAGGTTAAGGGAAAACTACAAAGTGCCCTTGAAGAGTTCTAGAGACTGATGTAAGAGATCCAAAGAGACTATGTGAGGAAATTGTTACTACTGAAAGAACTCTTCAGACTTGTACTAGCAGCACCCTACGAAAAAGCAAGTCATTTGCCACTTATAAATTAGTTAATATAGTGGTAGGGTCAGTTACGGTAATGTTGGACAGCTGATTTTTCTTTTCCTTTTGAACATTCCTAGCTGACGTATTAGCACATTAGTTAGTAAAAGGTGCAAGGACCACCCATAGCCATAAGGAAAGTTAGGCCTTCTATCTTATTTTGAGTAAATAAAATGCATCGTGCCATCTAAAAGTCTGTGTCCTTCTCCTGACTCGCCACAATTCCAAAAACATAGGGTCAGAAATGACATTCACCAAAGATGGATTTTATGGATTTAGTATTTCGGCCACCACCTGCTTAACTTTATTCCACGTGACTGCCATTGCAATCGTGCATACACAAAGTGGTTTGGTGGCAGACAGTGTTCTTCTGCTGTGATAGAGGTGAAAGTAACCAATATGCCCTTACAGCCATGTGGCCTGTCAGTGCTGTGACTGCTTTTCTACATATCTGTTGTGAAGTGGGCACTCTCGCCGTCTATCCTGTGAGAGCCTCTCAACACAAAAACACCTGCACTGTACACATAAATAAAGTATAGCCTTGTCTGCAAAGTAATCCTACCTGGAACATATTCCTGTGCATGTTGTCACTTCATATGGCCTAGCATTGATGGGGTACCCTACTTGGTCCATGGGTTTTAAGGGGATAGAGATTTGCAGCATAGACTGCAGTTCTTGACCAGCCATGAACACAAGATTTCACTGAGAGGATGTGCACTGTGGACCCAAAGGGCCTGATTCACAGGGCGTTTTCCAATGGGACTACGCCATCAGGCCCACAGTCATGGCAGAAGATGCTATCAGCTGTTGGGCAAAGGCAGGAAGAGGGAACATGGAATCTGAAAGGAAACAGGGAAAATGGCTGTCAGTGTTTACTGTGTTAGACTGGTGGGGGCTGCTCTTGCCTATACTCAATCGCGTATCTTACTGATGCCTTGAGGTGTCTTACTAAGGATCCCATAGAGAATAGGAAGGACATTTGTCTTTCAGAAGCTCTTCATTCTAAATGTATGGTGGGTTTGTGGTGGCAAGTTCCGTTGCAGAGCTTACTTGCTTCTACGTCTCATTTTGGCTCACGGTAGGAGCTGACATATCAGTGACCTCAAATACATCTCTCAGCCTCCTGTCAAGAGGGGTGATAGTCAACATCATATTCAAAATCTTCACTTTCACCGGATTCAACATCTTGAATTCCATCATCGGATTCTGAGGCTAAAAGGAGTGGAAGTGCTGGAGGAGATGCAGTGTGGGTGCCAGTCTGAGAAACCTGCCACACCTCTAACATGGGTGCTTGACCATGGATGTGCACCCACTATTTTATGTCTCAAGCACACTCCCTTCTGAAAGAGATTCCTTGGGCATCTCTTCTGCTGGCAACTCAACAGGCCACTGAGACCCATGGCTGTGTAATTTGCTTTGTTTCAAGGAGGTGGGAGGGGGGAGGAGGCATGTAATTTGGTTTTGCTAATTACGTTTACCTCAGACACTGCCAGTCCTAGTATTATTGAGCTATTAAATCTTACTCATGGCCTCGACTGCTAAAGCAAGCCGCTACGCTTGAATAATTAAGCCACAGAGTGCTAACTCCTGCTCTGTCCAGGCAGGTACAAACACCCAACTCTATGCCACTAATGCCACTGCCTGACCAACATCTTGCAAACATTATTTACCAGTGCAATGCAAACACGTGTTTCCTTCCATCAATTAATTGGTAACGCAATAAAATGCATGCACTCTCTCGTGTAAACTATTGCACCAAAGCAAGTTGTGTGTGTGAGCTCACATTCAATCGTGCTGCAGCCAGCCCCAATTCTTCCTTCATCTAGGCAGGTATTGTGCTGCGACTCACACCTCATCATCCTCCCACTAATGCTACTGCTTGATCAATACCCTTCAAACATTGTTTCCAGCACACACCAAGCACGTTTTCACCTTCCCTTAAGTTGGCGATGAGGAATAATGAAACACATTCACTTGCTCGTGTCTGCTAATGTGTGAACACAAGTTGTGCATTCAATCAAGCCACCCCAGTGCAAGTTCTTCCTCCTTTCAAACAGTTGGTGTGCTTCTACACACACACACAATTGACCTGTCTCTAATGCCAATGCATACTCACCAAAACCCCCCAGAAAATTCCCAGCACCCCTAAACAATGCTCCCTTTCCCCAAAGTGGTGATAAGAAGTAATTAACTAGGTACACATGGTTGAGTCAACTATTGCACTCGACCATGTTGTTTGTAAGCACATGTTCAATGAAGGAAACCCATCACAAATCACTTCTGCGTTCAGGCAGCTGGTGGTTGCATCACACATCAAATCACCCTGGCATTAATGCCATTGTCTGGCTACCAGCACCAGGCAACATGTTTCCCTAGTAGGCCCCACATATGTTCCCTTTTCTCAAATAATAATTAAATAAATGCCAGATATTTCACTAAGCCTTGACATTGTTGAACATGCATTCACTAAAGATGCCCGAGTGCAAAATGCTCCTCTGTCTAGGCAGGTGTTGTCTGAACTCGCATACCCAAACATCCTGCCACTAATGCCACTGGTTGCAAGCAATGGTTGCCATCATGCCCCAAACTCCTTGTGCATGCCCTGAAAGGAAAGGAAATTAATCCATGTGCTTAAGTTAGCTATTGCAATGAAACCCACTGTGCAGTGAGTGCACCTTCAATCTAGATGCCCCGGTGTCTGAAACCCAACATGCTTCCAATAGCACCACTGGCTGATCAGCACCCTGCAAACAATGTTGCAGTGCAGCAGGACCATGTTTTCATTGCTCTCATACAGTTGAAGCAATGCAATAAATTCAGATGCTCACGTCTATTACAATAAAAACAAGTTGTGTGGCAGTGCATGTTCAATCAAGCCGCTCCACTCAAAATGTGCAATTAACTTTCTGAAGGGCCTTGCAGAAAAAGTGAGACCTGTCTCAAATAAAATCCCAAAAGCCTAGCAAGGATAGGACTAGTATCCCTTGTTCTGAAAAATACATTCTTTTTTTAAAATGTGTTTTCAAAAATAAAAACAATACAATTATATTGTGGTGAATTTCCTAAAATCAATGCCTAAAAGCACAGGCTAGGCGTCAAATGCTGCAGTTCTCAAAACAGTGACGGACATCTCCCTCCACCATCTCTGAACTAGTCCCAGTGACTGCTGAAGAGCTTCAGAAGTAAGCTCCTTATGTAGAAAGGTGAATGTGGCTGTCCAAATCTCACAAGGGTCCGATGGATTTCGGATTATCCCGAATATAGTGGACATGTGAGCGTTTCGGAGTTCGACCACATTTTTCAATGAAGAGCTCCTATACAGCATAACAGTTGCACATCCCAGTGCGCCTGTAGCACTTCTTCTGCAATGGGAGATGTGCTGGCTGTTAAGAATGGAGTTCACACACATGAGCTTCAACCCATGAGAATGAACACCATGCTAAATTCCCCACTCATCTCTGGACTTACAGTAACATTCTTGGATTCACATCAAATGGGTGCACAGGGCCAGTGAAAAACACTATTTAGAACTGTCTGTGTATAACTGATCACATCTACCTAAAGAGGTTTAATACAGTTTTAAAACAAAACCATCTTTATGACTGATTTGTAGGAACAAGAAAAGTAATAATACTAATGTGTGTGCTTCTATTAATATGATATGTAATTTAAAACATGCCTGTACGCAAGTGTTTCTAGGCACAACAAGACAGGAGAGGGAAGACAGAGGGAGGACAAGAAAAACGATCTTACTAGGCCTTGTGTCATTCAGATCGTGCAAAGTGTGACAACTCAAAGTGCAGGGTGAAGGGAGAATGGAGAATTGCCAGGGAGAGGGAAGCGGAAGTGCAATCAAGGTAGCATTGCTCGGATGGAATAAGTGGAGTCAAGGCAGCGTGGCTCTGGGTAAGAGAAAGGAAGCAGGCAACTGTAAGGTTACAGTTGCAGCCCTTAAGTGCGCGGCAGGCCCAGAGGCAGTCAGGAGAGATTGATCATGGAGTAGCCTGGTGCCCAGTGAGACTCTGAGGGTAGCCAAGCAACTAGTCGGCACAGCAGACAGGTAGGTCAGCAGTGGAGAGAGAGAGAGAAAGCAGAGAAGAAAATGAAGGTCTTGCACTGCTTCAGAACTTCAGGTGGTCTGGCTCAAGTTTGAGAGGGGCAGGGGTGCCATTCCAGATGCAGGTCCCTGCATAGGAGAGCAATCTACCCCCACTCTCTGCCTGGAGAAGCAGCTGACCATCAGAGAGTTGGAAGTAGCTGAGCGAAGGACTAGAGATGGAAGGTATTTTGGAAGAGAGAGTTGGATGTAGTGCAGGCCACGGACTCAGAAAGCCTTGTGGATGATGCAGAGGGTCTTGAACTTCATACTTGCAGCCACCAGGAGCCAGTGGAGAGAATTCAGGGCTGGAGAGATACAGTCCCTGGGCTTGAGGCCAAGGACAAGTCTCGCAGTCATGTTCTGGCTTAGTTGCTGGGGGTGGAGAGTAGAGGAAGGCAGATGGAGATAGAGGCTGTTGCAGTAGTCCAGCCTAGAGAGAACCATGGATCTGGAGACAGTGAGCTTCTCGGGGAAAGTGAGAAACAGAAGAATACCTCTGAGGCGGTGCAGCTGGAAGTGTGCTTTCTTAGCAAGGTCTGTGATGTGAGGAGAGAAGGAGAGAATGGAGTTGAAGATGACACCAAGCTTTTCTGCCTCACAGGAAGGCGAAGGAAGTGAGCCCAGGAGGGCGGCCAGAGTGAGAGAGGGAAAGAGGGAGCAGGGGTCCGAAGGAGAATGATCTCTGTTTTACAGGCATTAAGGCAGAGATCATTGGAGGCACACCAATCCTGAATCGCGGATAGACAGTCAGGAATGAGTGAGCGAGGAGAGGAGGCTGAGGGGAGCCTGAAAGAGAGCTGAGTGCCATCTGCATAACAAAGTTAGAGGAGAAGGTAGGGATTAGGAGGGCCAAAGTGGCCAAGTAGACATTGAAGAGCCAGTGTGAGAGGATTGAGCCCTGGGGAACACCACATGTGGAGAGGTGAAAAGGACCCACGTTGGACACAGGAGGGTTGGTCCAGGAGGAATGAGGTCAACCACTCCAGGGCCTGATCTGTACTTTATATGCCTCTTTCATTTCTGCCTCTAAGTTTTCTAATGATCGCAGTCATCATTATCACATATTATTGTACTCTATTTGTGAACCTGGTAAGGATACAAGTTCAAGTTGTCCCTGCTTCAAGGGGTCATGCTTGGTAAGGACAGACTGCCTTCATGTCCAAGGCATCATTTTAGGCATACGCATCAACCCGGACAAGATGTCATGCTCTGTTAGATTTCATTAGACCACACATTCCCTGATTTCATCAATGTAGCTCCCGGGAGCAAGAATTAAAGAATTCAATATTATTCATAAAGCACTGCTCTATGAAATAACACATTCAGAGAAACAGACTATAGAAAGCACTCTGATATTTAAATAATTTGTTTTATGATGGATTTCTTTTTCAGTTATTTACTACTATCATGACTGACTTTCCTTCAAGTCTTTTCACTTTTCTCCAATGAGTTTGCTTGAGGAAATGGACTTTGATTAACATGTCTTCAGTTGGAAGATCGGTACATATTAACCAGCTCCTCTCTTGCAAGAATTTTGAGAAGAATATGGGGAGATGATGGGAAGAGTGGATCAAGAATGGATTCCTTTGGCTAAATTTTGCATTTGAGAATCAACATGTTTCCTATGCAGGGGTTGTGATTATAATTCTGTTGAGATATTTGTTGAAATGTGGGTTATTTCACCAAATGGCAATCTATGATCTTACATCCACTGGTATTCACTCATACCCCGCAATTCTGGGACAATCAACAGGATGTGTTTTATAGTTAAAACTCACATGTATTCAAATAAGGGAAAACCAAAAGTGGCCCACTATTTTATGATTGGGAAGTCACCACAATCAGGCGCATGAATGCTGAGAACTTATAAACACAATTCAAGTGGTCCTGCATGTGACAGTCTCATTAAATGTAAATCACACAGTCAGTCTCTCTATATCACTTATTATTTCTTAATATTAATCACAATATAACAAAACAAAATCAAAATCACAATAAAAACTTCAATGATGGCATTGCTGATTATCAGCCAGTGCATTAAAGCTTTATCTTCATTTCAAACATTGTATTTCACATGGTATTTTATGTCAACATATTCTAGCAATGTATGTTTCCAATATCAAAAACAAGTAATGGTGTCAGAGAAAGGTTGCAGAGAAAACAGTAATTTATGTAACCACATCTAAGTTAATGCTCCCCTGTATGCATGTGGCATGGTGGGTTTCTAGCATATGTGCATGCAATTTGAATGTAGGCTATGATGAATTTCATCAATTTCTGCAGGTTTGTGAACGAGTAATCTCCTCCCCCTATTTCACTTCGCTAATTTGAACCCAAAGCACTACCTCTACTGTGCAATGTCATGAGAGAGGAGATGATTTATTTATGTTGGTATCATTTACCATAGAATGAAAGTGAAACTCCCTTTCACTTCCTCATTCCATTTTTTAAATAGCTATGGCTTTCACAGGTTGAAAATTCTGAAGCACATCTCTGAGCAGGCTATGCAGTGTGGCCACAGATTCACAGCCAAAAGTGGTTTACTATACCTGTGAACACAGCAGGATTCAGTTTATTTTTGTGATCATTTACAAAATTCTGCATTGACAGCACTGGAAGTATTTCCTATCTTATACAGCGAAGACAGTACAAAGAATGCATTTTTGTTTAAACATAGTCTCCCTCAGCTTTAGTACACTGAAAACATGGTATACCTCAAACTACCAAACTACAATATCTATTCTCAATCTGTAAATAATAATGTATCATCCCCTGCACTCTGCACAAACAAATGCTGTGTTTTCAGAAATAAGTCAATTCTCACTTGCCTTTAAATACACTGAAAAACAGTCAATTTCTTCACTATAGTAATAATATTTTCCAGTTATAATGAGCGCCCCTAGTGGAAATCACATCCCCAGAGCTGGGACTGAGCAGGGCAATGATTCAAGAGGACTTAACAAATTATCCAGCTGTTTTCAGGGAATTCCCAGCCAGGAGGTTTACCCTGGTCCCTTACTCTATTTTTTAGGAAAGCAGACCTGCCTCAGGCTAAAATGGTTCAGACTACCTCATGGACAAGGCCCTGTCATGTCCAAACATTCTCCCAGATCCGCACTCACCCCTTTGGAAAAGGTACTCTCCTTCCATGCAGCATTTAATTGCAGAGTGAGCTTGCTATTCCCTTTGACTTTCTGCTTTTATAATGGATGTTATTTCCACGCTTTGTCATTAATGACATCACACTTTTTAATTGGTCAAATTGATCCATTGGATTGCTTAGTAGTGAAACACTTTCAGAGCATAAACACTCACAATCTTTGTAGGCTGATCATAATTGTGACATAAAAAGGTGAGGGTAATCTGCGCTTAACATTTTTGAATGGCAAATAATTGTTATTCCAGATTTTATTGTAACCACATGCCACCTCGACAAAATATGGATTTCGGAAATCCATTAGCACTCACAAACGTTCATGCCTGTGTCATGAGTGTGTACATTAATTATTCATATTCATACATTTAAAACATATTTTAAAAGATAAATGACTCGAATTTGGAGGCATTTGATAGAAGAGGTCCCTGGGATGATGACACACTCTTCCATTTGTTTTTAATATATTCAGTTGTGCATTTATATCTAAAAACATGTTTAAATGGATGAATAGTATTGGTTTGAATAGTCTATATTCTTGCAACTGTGCTCCAGCATTTTGTTTCTTATATCTGAGAAACCCCTCTGCTGGCATAAGGAGTCAAGCAAACAGCTTTGTGGAGACCCATTGCCTATGTGCCATTACTGGACATCTGGTCAGCTTCATTGCCTTAAGTGATGTCAGTGGTGGCACAAAGTTCAATATGTTCTTTGAGCCTGAGCATTAGGGGGACCGGTCTAGATGATTATGGTTATAGTCCTTATTCTTAGCAAATCAGCAGACCATGGTATGGTCTCTACTGATATTTTAAAATGTATTTGAAATACTTCCTTGAAATGGGTAGGTTCTGTCTCATTAACTCAGATGCCTGGTCCACATGTCCCTTTACATTTCTGTAAACCAAATGGTTATCATTATAACAGACAATACATATTTCCACTCTGAGGGACCAAGGCATAACTCATGGGACTCTTAAATCTACCCTTGCACCCAACAGCAAGTCTGAGTTGAACAAGAGTTTAGCGTATAGTCAGGTTACCAAAACACACAATAAAATAACCTTTGGCTAAGTCGTCTCAAGACCTTTGGCACCATATTGATTTTTAAGCCTCCCTTTATTGCCTAATTCTTCTGAATGTACATTGACATTGTGCCAATTGGGTGCATGAAAACACTTGTTCGTTTACCCAGAGTACAATCCTACAAGAGTAAGCATTTTTTGCAAATCTTTGCAGGGCTGGGTTTTTGTTAGTTTGTTGTATTTTACTTTTTTATTTTGTCTGTTTTGGGTTGAATAAGCTATTCATAAACTAGTACTACCCTCTAAGACAAGGAATTTCCTGGAGACAATGAATGCATTTGCTCTAATTTGCATGCCCACAACTCCATGCTAATGTCGCTCAGAATTGGAGGTGAAGTTCAGCAATGTCTTCTAGGTGGCGTTGTGTAATGTTTGACTTGGATCAAATGTACTATTTTACTTTCACTTTTTTTTAAATTTAAAGTCTATAAATTTAATGCCAGCAAGACAGAGATCATCCTCATCGGGACCCCTGCTCCTACTTTCCCACTCTCACTCTCGCCGGCCTCCCTTGGTCCTGCGCCCCCGCCCACCAGTGAGGCAAAAAATCTGGGGGTCATCGACTCTACTCTTTCCTTCTCTTCTCACATCTCGGACATGTCCAAAAAGTCCCACTACCAGCTGCACAACCTCTGAGGTATTCTACCTTTTCTCACCTTCCCCCAAAGGCTCATTTTCTCCAGAGCTCTGGTTCCCTGCAGACTTGACTATTGCAACAGTCTCTTTCTCAATCTTCCTACCTCTACTCTCCGACCACTTTACCTTATCCATAACAGAACCACAAGGCTTATCCTTGGCCTCAAGCCCAGAAACTGCATCTCTCCAGCACTGACATCTCTCCACTTGATCCCTGTGGTTGCACGGATCAAGTTCAAGACCCTCTTTATAGTCGACAAGGTTTTCTGGTGCTAGGGCCCACACTATCTACAACACTCTCTTCCTAAATACTCTTCTTCTAGATCCCTCCCTTCAGCCTCCTCCAACTCTCTGTTGGTGAGCTGTTTCTCCAAACAGAGATTTGGCTTTAGTCCTCTATCTTCTGCAGATGCCTCCCTCCAGAGCAGCCTTCCCACCTCTCTCTGTCTTGAGCTGGACCTCCTCACCTTCCGGAAACATCTCAAGACCTTCCTCTTCTCTTCCTTTTTCTCTCTCCCTCTCCCCTGCTAACCTGCTTATCTTTGCCCGTTCCTTCCCTCCTTCTCTTCCCCAACCTGTTCAATTAGCTGACTGGTCACCTGGTGCACCTCCAGAGCTTCACAGGTCCCAGTCTCCCCCGCCAGTCATTCACTTGCCTCCCGGGCTCTGCACTCTGCCTGGCACTACTGCAATATGCTCCATGATAGAGGCAACCACTCTGCACTTGACCCTAGCCCCTGCTGGACTGTGAGCACTTGCCCCCCTCCCCCTCCCTCACACTTCCTGTTCTGTTCTGCACACTTACACATCCTTGAATGTTCTAGGCCTAACAAGTCTGTCTGTCCAGTCCTCCCTCTGTCTCCCGTCCCAAGCCTGGTCATGCTTGAAATACTCATGCAAAGGTGCACTGGTTGACCAAATCACAAACAAACTGAAATGTTCGCCAGACCAGTACTGTGGTTTATTGATCTGGATGTTCTTTCCCTCTTCCCTTTGCCCCTATTACTCCCCGCACCATTTGTCAAGCACTTCACTAGTAGATATTCCTCTGGCCTATTATACCCATTATTGATTTTAGATCATTTGGAATCTATTCCCTTTTTCCCTTCCCATCTTGAAGTGCATTGGAGCACTGTGTATAAGTGCTCTACAAATAAACAATTACAATTAAAATTACAATCCATTTCATCCTGGAATGAGGTTATCCAGGATTACCATTGGTGCGGTTTTCTTTGTGGAACTTGGGAAGAGAACTTTTCAACAAACGAAGAAGGAACTGTTACCAGTGGATTTTTGTTTGACTGAATTTTTGTTTCTTTGCAACGTTTCAAGAACTGATTTAAGACTTTGTTTTTCCCTGGAAGAAACTGACTTTGGACATTCCTGGGGAACAAGATCTACCCAGGACAAGTGGAGGTCATCCGAGACACTGGTTATTTTGTAATCTGTCATTTATGTTGTTTATGCTTTGTTTTGATTGTTTTGTTGTTTAGTGTGAGGGCCATATGTTCCCTTACATCCCAGTTTAGGTAGGGAATCCCATGGTAGAGTAGTCTTAGTTAGGTTTTCTTTGCAATTATTGTTTATAATAAAATGTCAAATACTGAAAAAAACTACTAGCAGTTGTCTGCCTCGCATTACTGTCTCCTCACAGAAGCTCAAACATACATGCTGAGGCATCTGTGGACTGTGCTGTGTTGTGAGGATTCCAGCACCAAATAAGTGTCTTGTGGAGGGTTCAGAGTAAAATCACGGTGCTGTTGCCAACATCGACATCAGCATGACTACAAACAGGAGATATAAAAAAAATGAACAACATGTTGGGTTCCTTTGATCAAGATGAAATGGAGCAACATAAATGCATGGACCCACTGCTACAACATTTTCCCCTAAATTGCAATCATATTGAGCCATACAACAATGGTGTGCCGACTGCCCGCAGAAGCAATATACACAAAACGCAGCACGTTTATGAGGAAATGTCACACTATAGTAACAGGATGTAGCATACACATGTTGTTCTGGTACATTTAGAGAGAAACATGTCCTCTCAATTGTCCCAGGAGCAATCTGGGTCCAGCTGGAAAATGTACTCTGGAGAGGGCATCTTGGAAATACTAACTCCCTGTGGTCCCAGGTTTGCATGGATCCATTGCTGACGACCACAGCGACACAGAGTCCCAGAACCTGTGATTCATGATCCCAAAACACTTTCAGAGCATGTCCCAGGTACACACATAACCAGGAGGTCTGTCCCACATACAAGCTGCAAAGCCGCACAAAGCTTTGGGGACAGGCGACCTAGGGAGTGAGACCGCATGTCTGACCCATTCAATTTGTGCTTGTTATGTCATGCCTGTGTTGTATATGTAATGGTTTGAGTAATTGTATTTGGTCAGTAGGATGACTGGTTATGTTAGGGAGAGTAAGGGGGGGTTAGATGACTGGCATGTTGGGGAGCGTGTTTAGTCAGTTCTTGCTGTTACATGGTTCAATAAAGTTACGAAGATGTTGCCAATCATGATCTGATCTCAGATGTGTGCTTTGATTAAATCCATGTGCAGTGTATTGAATGCTGCAATTGTGACCCAAAAATACCATTGGCAATGGGGGTCACATGTTTAATTCCAGCAGAATTATGTGGGTTAGGAGGCCGGTCAGTAGGTAGTTTGTGGTCATCATCATCTAACACCTCTTCAAGTGGGTATATGTTGGCAGATTGCTATCTTGTGCAAGATCACACATGCTAATGCATTGTTAGACACAAACGCAAGCTTGTAGAGTGATACAACCCATCTCCCCCACATTTCGTGTTACTGCACTTGCACAATCCAAATGTCACAAGGCCTATTTGGACCATTTTTTGTTTTTGTTCTCCATATTCGCCCTGCCGCTCTTGTCTTGTTGCACTTTTTAACACCTTGTGTATAGGCACATTATAAATAGCCAATATATGAATAAATAAAACCTGAGGAGTGCAGGTATCTTTATCTAGACTTCAGAACAACAACTGCCCACTCTATGAACACATGTGTCAATGCATGTAAATGGTTGTGTATTGTTTTAGCAGTACTTTGTGACCTTACCTCCCAACACATTACATTAACCACAGTGGGTAGCCAATATCAACCAAATGGGAGAATACTTGAGGGCTAGTTGTATATTTGAAAATAAATCACAGTGTGTATATTTGCTATGTAATATGTTTGCACAAACACCCATGAATGCTTATGAATTGGGGGATTGCCAAACTAGGAATGGGTCTACATGACACAGCCACCCATAGTAGTAGGTACTGAGTGTATTGTTCATCCTTGCACATTACACATAGGCAGCACTCTAACATGATACAGTCTACAGAAGAATGTGCACTCCGGAGTTGGGGAAGACCATGATGACATTGCAGATTAGCTGCCCATTAATGCTGTGAGAGTGTCACAATGATGACAGCAGACATGTTATCTTGTAGAATGTGTACATATGGATAAATGGGTCAAAGGAATGGTGCTATTCATGTTGGGAATCCTGTAAATGCTAAGAAAGGCCGCCCTTGTAATAGGTGTCTCCTCCCATGTGTGCAGCATGAACCCATGGTTCTGCTGACTGCGGGTGATGACTTCTAATACTCAGTGTGATAGGTTGCTGCAGGTAGGCTGTGATATACGTGCACATCCTGTTCTGGTGGTTGGAAAATCACTACTATGTGTGGCTGAGGTGATTTTATCTTCTCTCTCTTAAGAAGTCAATCATGGATTCTTACAGAATTTGGTACAGAGTCTACACCTGATGCTTGGTCAGTCCAAATGTATGCATCCCCACCCTTGGTATACTAGATCTGCACTATCTCCTTGCATAGCATGATTTGGCAATCCTTATTGAAATCCACAATGCTGCCATCATATGCACTTGTTCTATTGTGCTTTTTCCTCTCAGGGATTGATCAAAAGTAATCTGGCGTGCATCTATGGCTAGTTTAACTCATGTTTCAGGTGCAACACATTTATGGGTGCAGTAGGAGTATGGCATTATTTCATTTTGGTCTTCTGTGCTTAGATTGCACAGAATTGTTATCAGATTGACACAGCACATACAGCACAAAATGCATTTGGTTTTCTTAAAAGGCAATCTCACTTGCAATGTAAATATAGTGAGAAGCAAAATGCATTTCATGTTGCAATGCTCCTGGATTCTATTGTGAACCAGCACACCCTAGCACTTCAAAACCACCCACTACTGGGACTTTGCATAGAAATGGCTGAAGGCCAAATCTGTATTTCCTATAAGGAATGTTCATCCTCACTTCCTGGTAACTGTTTTAGTGCATGAAACCAGCATCAGTTAGGTTTAAGGTCCCTCCTGGTCTCTAGTCCCTCTAGGCGCAGGTGGCATATGCTACCATTTGCTTACTTTTCCCTCCTTGACAAGGCTCCCAGCTCAGTACACCTCCATTTGGGCAGGCACCTTATTGTTCTTAATAATCCAATCTGCCAAGCTGTCAGGGAGAGTTTTCTCTCCTCTTCCATGTTTTGACTCATGTAACCTCTACTATTCTCATTTTTAATTAGACATTCCCAGAGAATACACCCCCCCAATCTTCATTAGATGATTATCATTTCAATACATGTAATCAGAAAAAGGTGGGGGCCCTTTCTGCTCTTAAGACGTAGCATGATGCTTTGTTTTCTTTCATAATTACTGGTAGCAACCTGCCACATTAATGGGATATGGTTTTCTCAAATCTGTCCTCGCAGCCACATGCCTGCATATGTGACATACATTTGTGTGATATATATTTATAGTTTTATGAATAGTGATTATTCCATTGATTATTAAAAATCATGAAGAATGTGATGGTGTCAAATTCAAGAGGATATTGTTGGCTGTGAAATCAACCCAATCCTGTGTTTGTAACTCGTACGGTTCCAAATTGAAGAGCCCAAAAATGTTTAAATGGCCTGAGATAATTGATCTCCATCTGAACTGTGGAACAAGGCCCCTCTAATAAGCACATGAGTTATGTGTAATCATCTATTTGTGAGGCCTTAGTCCTTAGTCAATGATTGAATTTGAAGGACATGACAGGGCTCCTTTTATCTTGGTGCATTATCTTTTAGATGGCTAGCATTATTACCAGGCAAAGAACCATTTGCTTTTGAAACACAATAATGAAACAAACATGTTTAGGCAAAAGGAAATGGTAATGGTAAAGGTATTTGTAGAGCAGAGACTAAGGACTGAAGGCAGCTAAATGCAGAAAAACAGATATGTGGTAAGCCAAAAAGAAGTCAGCTCGAACAAATGAGTTCTCAGGTTTTTACGAAACTGGCCGTGATCAGTGATCTCACATAGCATAACAGGAAGAGTGTTCCACAAAGAGGGGGCAAGAACTGAGAAGGAGCGCCCTACTAAGGGCAGTCTGTGATAGCATGAAATGTTTTGAGAGGCACAGCATAGGCACCTATTGGGCTGATAGCAGTTCACTTTTATTTGTAAATACTCTGCACCTATATTGTGGATTGTATGAGTAATACACAGAATATTCAATTTAATGTGAGAGTTCATAGGAAGCCAATGTAGCACGCCCTGTGAAGAGGTGAGGCAGGGGCATCCAGAGCTAGCCAAGCTGCAGAATTCTGAAGTGTGTGTAGTGCTGGATCTGAAAAGTAGATTGCCCAAGATATATTCCATTAAAGTAGTCAAGTGACCCAATAATGGATGACGCGACAATCTCTACTCTGCAATGGGAAGGAAGAAAAGGAAGAATCTTCTTAAGGATTTTGTTTTTGGTAAAGCTATACTACCATAATGTGGGCGTCTCTAGAGCCCGATGACAAAGGTTTCACACCTAGGCTCTTTACTGAACTACTATGAGTAGGTCTCGGCCCCAGGGAGTCAGGCCAACATTCTGAGGTCCAATTGGTATTAGGGCTGAGGGAGCCAATCACTAAGACCTCCATTTTCTCCCCATTCAGCCCTAACCAATTTTCTGAGTAAACAAATGAAAAGGGTCAGTCTTGCCTAATTGACCATCCCCAAGGAATCATTGGCATAACATAGTAGACATACCTTTTTCTTAAATAATGTTTTATGTTAAAGAAAAGGAGAGACCTATTGGTCTAATGGCACACACAATACACAGAACATATTGTTTCTGGCTGGACATGAACCAAATACACGTTGCTGTACAAAATGCATATTAGAAGAAAATGGTTTGAATTATTAGTACATATTGACATTTAATGAATGACCACCTACTGTTGTAGAGAAATAGGGGTTACAACAGTTAGAGCAATTTCAAAACAAGAGAACGAGACAAAAATAAACCATTGTGGACAAATGACACACAAAGGGTAAAGTGGTCTACACAGGTGTGTTCGACCCTAGTGGGCTACTAAGTGGGCCTGTCTTGCACGGACCTTCATCAGGACAAAAAGACTTGTGGAAAAAGCCTGTTCCGTGAGTGTGCTATTTACAAAATGAAAGACAAGGGATAGTTTCAGTATTTTCTTTTTCATTGTCAAAATGGCAAGACAGTATTTTTATTTCTTATTTGTAGTCTATAAATGTCTATTTTTTATTTTTTCTTACCGTATCTCACAGATGTACCCAATTCATAGCAAAGGAAGAAATATGATGCAAGTGAAGCAGAAACATGCACTATCCTGGTACCACCCACTTTAAATTCAGAGCGTGTTCACTTGCCTTTGATTCTCATCACAGTGGCCCATATTCCCTTTAGTAGTAAATAACCATGGGCCACTAGATGTGCCATTTGGCAATGGCCCACTGGCCATGGTCTCTGGTCATGGACACTCGCCTCTTTGCTCCATTGATGGTGTTATTAATGTCACATCACCTACAGTATTTTCACTGAATTTGAAGGGATTTGTTGTATTATATCGCAAACCACCTGTGCTACTACGTTTTTCCTTTTCTTATTGTCACAGATGTCATATTCAATATTATTAGTATGTTTCTAAGCCACACATCTTCTAGTTCTCTTTAAGACATAAATGCAGTCATCAAGCACATTGTACAAAAGGCATTAAGAGCTGTGGCTTGAACACTTTTAGATGAATGTCAAATAATGTAGAAAAACTAGCCGTATTAAGTGAATGCATAATACTATGCAGATCACCGGCTCATCTTAAACTAAACGGTTTCAAACCTCGAAATGAAAGTGGCGGCACCATTGGTTTATGCGGATTATTGGGGCCTTAAGGTGGTGCTTAAACTAGGGCTGACAGCAAGGATATGCTGTTGTGAAAATAGTAGCATGCCTGGTGTAGCCTTAAGGTGGATTTGGGTGATGAATGTGTGTGTCTGGAATTGAAATATATTTAAAATCTCAATTCAACCTTCAACCCACAAAGAAATGTAAATTGCTAGAAAAAAAGCATTGTGGGTGTGAGGAGGGGTCCATCTGAGATTCTTCCAAATATTAGAAGGTTTACCTGCCTAGCTTAATGTAAGGCTTATAAGGTCAAAGTGGTCTCAGTATTGATATATTATTTATATATTAAGAGAAAATTGAGAAGCAATTTTTACTGTCATCACAGTTTACCACTGAGACAATATATATCAAGTATATGTTTATTGGTTGTAATAACGTTTTCGGTCATCAGGAAATGCAATTGATGCCTGTGTTAGATCGTAGGCGTGGATGTTGGCTATATGAGCACCCAATATTAGTAAGAAGTTCATAAGATGGGAACCCCATACCTTGAAATCAAGGTGAAATTGTTTAAGTAATTTGCAACTAAAGTGATCACAAAAAAGAGATAGGCCAATTCGGCCATAAAATGGCACATTTTTGAGTGACCATACGTTCCAAGAGCATATCATTATGACCAGTGACTCAAATATGAAGCGCACATTCATGGCATGCACTCTGGGGCCTACTAGTAAACGTCCATAAACCTTCCTCCACAGAATGTATTTCACATAAGCAGGCAAAGGTCACAGGGACAAAAATGTTTTTAACATGGGAAAGTTTAATTGAAAACTTTTTTGTTAATCAGGCCCACAGCCTCCATAATTTGGACAGAAACACAACAGACACAAAAATGGAACAACTTTTGGAGAAATCCTGGTGTTCCGCTAAGAGAAGAGGCACTTAAGAGAAATGCTCACACACTCACGATATATTTACTGGTGTAGAAAGGGGGCACTTCATTCACGTACGGCTTGGGAGTATTACATGCACTTGAAGATTTGCGATTCCTTCATCGGATGTATTCCATTCACAACATGTACCGACATAGAGCTGAACGAGAGCATGTGTGTGTTTAACTCAAAAGAATGGCTCTCTATTGCCATCTGGTGGAAGGCTGGTATGATTGCAGGCGTCGTGTACTATCCATTTCCAATGTTGATTTATTTGAAAACCACACAGATTATAAAACACATTTTACAAAATGTACTGAGTGATACCAGTGATGTGTTTATGGCTCAAACTAAGACGCCTCCAATTTTCAGACATGTGCACTTTCGAAAACTGGAATGATGCCAACATCGCAGAAGCCAGCTATGCCAAACTATGTATTGCATCTCTGTATACGAAAATGATTTTCACGGCTTGTTTTAAAAGGAAATACTACCAAGTAGTCTCCCTGCGCAAAAAAAGATCTTATTTAGTTGCACTCCTAGGAGTGTCAATCTTTAAATGAGTCATACCAAATACGTTTGCTAAAGGCAACGCCATGAGGGTGTACAGTATCATAGGGCATTATTTTAAAAACAATGTTTTCAAGCTTTTGAAAGTACACTGGATACAAAAAATAAAGCAAGTCTAATGTGATGTTGTTCATCAGTGCTCATTAAGAAACACATGTTAGATGAAAGAAAATCTTTTTTTCTGTGTAATCGCTTTCCCTGCATACATTGCGTAAGTGTGC
Organism: Ambystoma mexicanum; assembly: GCF_040938575.1. NCBI lineage: Eukaryota > Metazoa > Chordata > Amphibia > Caudata > Ambystomatidae > Ambystoma > Ambystoma mexicanum. Next base: position 387,205,493 of record NC_090930.1, on the reverse strand, counting down.
TTGAAACGTTTTCTGTGCGATCACTGGGGTATTAGCAGATCTTGAGCGGAGAACGCTAATATGGCTATATTGTAAAGGTTTTGAGACAACAGTACCACTGCTCATATGGCTGGGACCCCTTGCAGAGTGAAGATAAATCTATGTTGTGGCTTTTAGGTGACACATTAGCGCCACTTGTAAGCAGAATCCATTTCATTGGAGCACAGATTGAAGTGAGATGGGCAGTGAGGTTGGGCGCATAGCCTGTGGGTTTTGTTTGGCTTTGTAGCCACCCATTGACTGGTCTTGCCAATTCATAGACATATTTACAACAAGGCCATCTATGGCCAGGCCTAGGGCAGCAGATTGCCAGAGGAGCGGCTTTTTATTGCAGGTTATTTTTTTTTATTTACTGCCTGTCATTTTTCAAATATAGAGACAATGTTGCCCGAGTCTGGCTAGCTCACAACACTGGGAGTAATTCTGAGCTCTTAGGAGTCATTCCACTCGGGCAGCTGATGTTGTTGATGTCCAAACTTGTATATATGCTTGATATTTACAAAAGCATTATTGATAGCCTGACTCTTTCTTTTATGCAAAGTAGGAAGCAATAACATTCTAACCCATGCAACCTTAAACACATCCTTATAATGTTATGGAGCCAAAATGGGAGACAAAACGTGGGCGAAAGGGCGTAGTTTGGGCAACACAGAGTCTGTTAAAGGGGTGGAATCCAGTGAAGGTGCAGAATCTGGCAGAGGTGGAGTAAAGTTGGGTGGGCACATGCATTTATTTGGGCCTAGGGCAGCATAAAGCCTAAATAAGTCACTGCTTGCCATGCTAACCCCTGTGGCTTTTCCCACCAAACTACCTGCCACTCCATGCCAAAAACACACCCTCCTGGGATCTATCTGAGCTATCGCTATTACACAGCAACATGCCACTTTGCGCTGTGTAGATCCAGTTTGTGTTATTTCTAAGCAGTCTAGTTATTGTCTTATTGGCAACTGTATATCAGCACCTCAAGTAAAATAAATGTCTTAATCAACTATACCTTTAGCCACTAACTTTATTAGACATATGGATGATCTCACACTGGTTCCTTGTACTGAAGTCCTGTTAAAATATGCATTGGGAAAGCCAACAGTGTTGCTTTGTGTACAGGTATTAGTCGTCTACCAGACTCTGACACCATATGTCTAGGTACTCACACCAGTGTACAGCTGTTGCCAACATATGGTCAGGTAGTAACATCATGTTGGTGCCTGGAATATGCATAACCAATGCCTGCACAGAGGCCAAACCTGTTAACTGTGCCAATATTATTTACTGTGGCAGAAGAACCAGTTGCCAAAGTGGAGGTGTTGGGTGTGTGGAATCTGGTTCTTGTGAGTGAGTCTGAATTCTGTCAAACAGGCATAATACATTTAAGGCCAGATTCAACTAGAAAGCCCATGTTTACAAATGAGATGGCCTTTTATTGTGATGCCCCTTTGCAAAGTTTTTACAATAGGCTCTGTTGACGGTACTATTCAATTGTTAATGTTGGCTCCAGATAGCCAGGCCTGCCTGCGGAGCAGCCATATGTAGGAACCCATTTGATATGTTTTGGCTTGACTCAGGCTTTCCCCCCTATTCATGAATCTAACTATGTAGGTATTTTGTAGATAATCATGTTAAATGTTCTCTCTAATAAGGTTGAGGTTGTGCTCATTGTGATAATTGTGATATAGTAATAATATATGTGTTCATGGACAGGACAGATCAGATAGAGTAGCCTGGGCCTTGCTTCCTATATCCCGTTCTTCTCCGCTGCACCATAAGTGCTATGCAGTGGATCAGCAATGACTGCAGATCACAGTTTTGATAGCATGCAGAACTGGTGACCCTCTGGTAGCATGTTTCTTTTGTTGGCGGTGGGATAGCATGCAGCACTGGTGACACTGTGATAGCATATTTCTATTGTTGGCAATGGATTAGCATGCAGCACTGGTGACACTGTGATAGCATATTTCTATTGTTGGCAATGGATTAGCATGCAGCACTGGTGACACTGTGATAGCATATTTCTATTGTTGGCAGTGGGATAGAATACAGCACTGGTGACACTGTGATAGCATATTTCTATTGTTGGCAGTGGAATAGCATGCAGCACTGGTGACACTGTGATAGCATATTTCTATTGTTGGCAGTGGGATAGAATACAGCACTGGTGACACTGTGATAGCATATTTCTATTGTTGGCAGTGGAATAGCATGCAGCACTGGTGACACTGTGATAGCATATTTCTATTGTTGGCAGTGGGATAGAATACAGCACTGGTGACACTATGATAGCATATTTCTATTGTTGGCAATGGATTAGCATGCAGCACTGGTGACACTGTGATAGCATATTTCTATTGTTGGCAATGGATTAGCATGCAGCACTGGTGACACTGTGATAGCATATTTCTATTGTTGGCAATGGATTAGCATGCAGCACTGGTGACACTGTGATAGCATATTTCTATTGTTGGCAATGGATTAGCATGCAGCACTGGTGACACTGTGATAGCATATTTCTATTGTTGGCAGTGGGATAGAATACAGCACTGGTGACACTGTGATAGCATATTTCTATTGTTGGCAGTGGGATAGAATACAGCACTGGTGACACTGTGATAGCATATTTCTATTGTTGGCAGTGGGATAGAATACAGCACTGGTGACACTGTGATAGCATATTTCTATTGTTGGCAGTGGAATAGCATGCAGCACTGGTGACACTGTGATAGCATATTTCTATTGTTGGCAGTGGGATAGAATACAGCACTGGTGACACTGTGATAGCATATTTCTATTGTTGGCAGTGGAATAGCATGCAGCACTGGTGACACTGTGATAGCATATTTCTATTGTTGGCAGTGGGATAGAATACAGCACTGGTGACACTATGATAGCATATTTCTATTGTTGGCAATGGATTAGCATGCAGCACTGGTGACACTGTGATAGCATATTTCTATTGTTGGCAATGGATTAGCATGCAGCACTGGTGACACTGTGATAGCATATTTCTATTGTTGGCAGTGGGATAGAATACAGCACTGGTGACACTGTGATAGCATATTTCTATTGTTGGCAGTGGAATAGCATGCAGCACTGGTGACACTGTGATAGCATATTTCTATTGCTGGCAGTGTGATGGCATGCAGCACTGGTGACACTGTGATAGCATATTTCTATTGTTGGCAATGGATTAGCATGCAGCACTGGTGACACTGTGATAGCATATTTCTATTGTTGGCAGTGGGATAGAATACAGCACTGGTGACACTGTGATAGCATATTTCTATTGTTGGCAGTGGAATAGCATGCAGCACTGGTGACACTGTGATAGCATATTTCTATTGTTGGCAGTGGGATAGCATGAGGCACTGGTGACAATGTGATAGCACATTCCTATTGTTGGCAGTGTGATAGCATGCAACACTGGTGACACCGAGATAGCATATTTCTATTGTTGGCAGTGTGATAGCATGCAGCACTGGAAACAATGTGATAGCATGCAACACTGGTGACAGTGAGATGGCATATTTCTATTGTTGCAGTGGGATAGAATGCAGCACTGCTGACAACGAGATCACATAGTTCTCTTGCTGGCAGTGTGATAGCATGTGGCTCTGCTGACACTGTGATAGCATATTTCTACTGTTGGCAGTTTGATAGCATGCAACACTGGTGATCCTGAGATAGTATATTTCTATTGTTGGCAGTGTGATAGCATGCAGTACTGGTGACAATGTGATAGCATGCAACACTGGTGACAGTGAGATGGCATATTCTTATTGCTGGCAGTGTGATAGCATGCAGCACTGCTGACACTGTGATAGCATATTTCTATTGTTGGCAGTGTGATAGCATGCAGCACTGTTGACAACAATATCACATATTTCTCTTGCTGGCAGTGTGATAGCATGCAGCACTGGTGTCACTGTGATAGCATATTTCTATTGCTGGCAGTGTGATGGCATGCAGCACTGGTGACAGTGAGATAGCATATTTCTATTGTTGGCAGTGGGATAGCATGCAGCACTGGCAACACTGATAGTATATTTCTATTGTTGGCAGTGTGAAAGCATGCCGCACTGGTGACACTGTGATAGCATATTTCTATTGTTGGCAATGTGATAGCATGCAGCACTGGTGACACTGTGATAGCATATTTCTATTGTTGGCAATGTGATAGCATGCAGCACTGGTGACACTGTGATAGCGTATTTCTATTGCTGGCAGTGTGATAGCATGCAGCACTGGTGACAGTGAGATAGCATATTTCTATTGTTGGCAGTGGGATAGCATGCAGCACTGGCAACACTGATAGTATATTTCTATTGTTGGCAGTGTGAAAGCATGCCGCACTGGTGACACTGTGATAGCATATTTCTATTGTTGGCTATGTGATAGCATGCAGCACTGATGACACTGTGATAGCATATTTCTATTGTTGGCAATGTGATAGCATGCAGCACTGGTGATACTGTGATAGCATATTTCTATTGTTGGCAGTGTGAAAGCATGCGCACTGGTGACAATGTGATAGCGTATTTCTATGTTGGCAGTGTGATAGCATGCGGCACTGGTGACACTGTGATAGCGTATTTCTATTGTTGGCAGTGTGATAGCATGCGGCACTGGTGACACTGTGATAGCGTATTTCTATTGTTGGCAGTGGGATAGCATGCGGCACTGGTGACACTGTGATAGCGTATTTCTATGTTGGCAGTGGGATAGCATGAGGCACTGGTGACACTGTGATAGCGTATTTCTATTGTTGGCAGTGTGATAGCATGCAGCACTGGTGACACTGTGATAGCGTATTTCTATTGTTGGCAGTGTGATAGCATGCAGCACTGGTGACACTGTGATAGCGTATTTCTATTGTTGGCAGTGTGATAGCATGCAGCACTGGTGACACTGTGATAGCGTATTTCTATTGTTGGCAGTGTGATAGCATGCAGCACTGGTGACACTGTGATAGCGTATTTCTATTGTTGGCAGTGTGATAGCATGCAGCACTGGTGACACTGTGATAGCGTATTTCTATTGTTGGCAGTGTCATAGCATGCAGCACTGGTGACACTCTGATAGCGTATTTCTATTGTTGGCAGTGTGATAGCATGCAGCACTGGTGACACTGTGGTAGCGTATTTCTATTGTTGGCAGTGTGATAGCATGCAGCACTGGTGACACTGTGATAGCGTATTTCTATTGTTGGCAGTGTGATAGCATGCAGCACTGGTGACACTGTGATAGCGAATTTCTATTGTTGGCAGTGTGATAGCATGCAGCACTGGTGACACTGTGATAGCGTATTTCTATGTTGGCAGTGGGATAGCATGCAGCACTGGTGACACTGTGATAGCGTATTTCTATTGTTGGCAGTGTGATAGCATGCAGCACTGGTGACACTGTGATAGCGTATTTCTATTGTTGGCAGTGTGATAGCATGCAGCACTGGTGACACTGTGATAGCGTATTTCTTTTGTTGGCAGTGTGATAGCATGCGGCACTGGTGACACTGTGATAGCGTATTTCTATTGTTGGCAGTGTGATAGCATGAGGCACTGGTGACAATGTGATAGCGTATTTCTATTGTTGGCAGTGTGAAAGCATGCCGCACTGGTGACAATGTGATAGCGTATTTCTATGTTGGCAGTGTGATAGCATGCAGCACTGGTGACACTGTGATAGCGTATTTCTATTGTTGGCAGTGTGATAGCATGCAGCACTGGTGACACTGTGATAGCGTATTTCTATTGTTGGCAGTGTGATAGCATGCAGCACTGGTGACACTGTGATAGCGTATTTCTATTGTTGGCAGTGTGATAGCATGCAGCACTGGTGACACTGTGATAGCGTATTTCTATTGTTGGCAGTGTGATAGCATGCGGCACTGGTGACACTGTGATAGCGTATTTCTATGTTGGCAGTGGGATAGCATGAGGCACTGGTGACAATGTGATAGCGTATTTCTATTGTTGGCAGTGTGATAGCATGCAGCACTGGTGACACTGTGATAGCGTATTTCTATTGTTGGCAGTGTGATAGCATGCAGCACTGGTGACACTGTGATAGCGTATTTCTTTTGTTGGCAGTGTGATAGCATGCAGCACTGGTGACACTGTGATAGCGTATTTCTATTGTTGGCAGTGTGATAGCATGCAGCACTGGTGACACTGTGATAGCGTATTTCTATTGTTGGCAGTGTGATAGCATGCAGCACTGGTGACACTGTGATAGCGTATTTCTATTGTTGGCAGTGTGATAGCATGCAGCACTGGTGACACTGTGATAGCGTATTTCTATTGTTGGCAGTGTGATAGCATGCAGCACTGGTGACACTGTGATAGCGTATTTCTATTGTTGGCAGTGTGATAGCATGCAGCACTGGTGACACTGTGATAGCGTATTTCTATTGTTGGCAGTGTGATAGCATGCAGCACTGGTGACACTGTGATAGCGTATTTCTATTGTTGGCAGTGTGATAGCATGCAGCACTGGTGACACTGTGATAGCGTATTTCTATTGTTGGCAGTGTGATAGCATGCAGCACTGGTGGCACTGTGATAGCGTATTTCTATTGTTGGCAGTGTGATAGCATGCAGCACTGGTGGCACTGTGATAGCGTATTTCTATTGTTGGCAGTGTGATAGCATGCAGCACTGGTGACACTGTGATAGCGTATTTCTATTGTTGGCAGTGTGATAGCATGCAGCACTGGTGACACTGTGATAGCGTATTTCTATTGTTGGCAGTGTGATAGCATGCAGCACTGGTGACACTGTGATAGCGTATTTCTATTGTTGGCAGTGTGATAGCATGCAGCACTGGTGACACTGTGATAGCGTATTTCTATTGTTGGCAGTGTGATCACATCTTGGCGGCCCAGAGAACTTCTTGGTGTATTTTTTTAAATTGCGAAAGATGCCTTTGCTGCTTGTTCGCTTTTCAGACTACCCCCATGGAAAAAGTGTGTAAGAATTGGTTAACGGTTGTGGTATAATCAGTCATAGTCATCAAATGTGCCCTTTCATGCTCACGTTATGTCATACGTGTATATATGGTATCAGGTAATATTGTCCCTGAATATAATGTTGCCATATATTTAGTCGCCGGGAAATGGCATAGGCAACATTTTATTTGGAAAAAATATATGGGGTAAATGGGAGCGGTGTCCCCCGCATCTTCCTAATGATAATGTCTCCACACAAAAAACGGCACCATTTCTGCATGGCGACATTTTTGCCGGGACATTATCACACGGAACCGTATATATTGTACTGCATGCTACAAGAGCCGCGTCAGAAATCCTCTGATAAAAGGTGTGGTAGTATAGACATCTCTTTCAAACAGATAATCAGCCTCTGAAAATGTTGTAGTGGAATATGTCTTGCTGTTCGAGTGACCGAGCCTTCCACGCTGTGGATGCTCGTGCATCTAGTGTCTGATCTACAGCTTTTAGCGCAAGCTTGAGTCAGAGCACATTGTAGCTCTTGAACAGTGACCAAAGACTGAGCACTGACTGTGAATCAGGCACGTAACCTTGCACTTCGCTGTCAAAGACTATACACTGCCATGGTTTCTTGTTCAGCGTTTGTGCGGCTGTTTATCTCACTTGTTTTTCGGTTTTGAATAGAGACCTGCAAGCCTTGAAGCCTGGGAGACTATGATGGGTCGCACACACTGTGTTCATTCATTCCATCATTAAGCTGCACAGCTCGGGTCACCTGCGTGCTTGGGGCGAGAAGCCGAGGTAATTAGCCAAACAACATTGCCAAAGTAATTCGAGTTGTTGTAGACGTTTGTATGAGATGATTTCGAAAGAGCAAACAATTTTAAATCCGATTTGTGCCCTTCAATTTCATGGACCATTTTTATTTCATTTGTTTGCTCCTTTTCCCAAAACAGCGGGTTTCAACCTTCAGCCTTAGAACATTTCTATTGATAATAGCAACTTGCTGTTACTGGTGACCCCCCGATTCCTTCCTGAAATGCCCCAGAAGCTCTCTCCCATGTCACGTTATTCCAAATTAAATGAATACCCAATATCAGAAAACATGATCTCTGATAATAAAATGGTGAACTAATATTTGGAAATACTACGGACACATTCTGATCATCTAATATAAACTTTTTTTAAAATGCTATGTGCTGCCTTAGAAAGACCTTTGAATGACAGCATCATAATGTGGACTTTCTACATCACAATCCATTATTGATTTGAAAGGAAAATACCAGGGCCAATTTGGCATATGAGCAAATCCCAACGCTTAATAGAGATTTCAAAGTTATGATTCTCAGGGTCTCTAATAAGCTTGTTGTCTGAGATTGTCCTCACTTGTCTCTTACAGGGTTGAGGGTAGAGGCCTTGATGTGCCACCAACTAAAATTCCACCAAAGATCAGGTTTCAACCATCACACACAAAAATGATGAAGGCTAAATGATAAAGTCATTCATGTTCAACTGTTCAAATGATTAATGATCCCAAGGCTACCTTTTCAGAAGCAATAACAAATAGGGCAGGGGCAGTGGAGGACAAAATCAATGCCAAACCTTGAGAAATGAAATAAACTATATACAGTTATATGCATTAATCGATACATATCAAATGCGTAGGTATGTTTCTGTACTCAGATGATGCCATTGATCAGTGTTAGGTCGCCACCTGCTGGCCAAATGACACAGTGCACCCACTTCAAAAACAGTTATCATTTCAACATAGTATCAAATGTATCAGTGTTAGGCTGCCCTTTGCTGTCCAAATATGTTTATCCTTTTCAATGACCATTAATAAGTCACAGGAACCTATGCACCCTTCTTGGAAGTGATCAGTGATAATTCTGATATTTAAGAAGGGGGACAGAAGTGACCCTATGAATTAACGACCGATATTGACCTTGGAGTCATGCTAAAATGGCATATGTTATGCCAGAAACAGCAAGTATAAAAGAAAAATACAACAGCCAAATAGTAATGAAACCAAAATTATTAAAGTACAGCTTTAGAATAGACAATACTCAAGGGGCAAATCAGGATTTACAATTAAGAAAATGTTAGACAGGTTATTGGTAAAAATTGATATGTTGAAAAACAAGTGAAAGGTAAACTTTTAAGACCATAAAACGTTTACTGACATCAACATCTGATATCAACCTGGCCTAAAGAAATTGTGAGTAGCGTGTTGCTGGGAGGCTGCTATGGATACCAACATCTGGCATGAATTATTACCTTGATATTTTCATGCTTTATATTTCAAAATTAATTGTGTGTCATAAATATAAGGTGAGTCAAAAAATAATATTTATGTAGCAGTTTTTCTTTGTGGAGAACCAGGCAGGAAACACATTGTATGAAGGTTGAGTCTGTGCAACTCTGTTGGGAGGTACTCACAAAACCATTCTTCAGATTATCTCCTAATTGCATGGGGATCAGGCACTGAGAATGGCCCCTAATGCAACCAATTGTTAACGAGGGCCTTCGTCTTTAATTGCTCCCACTGGAAATCAATGTACTTCAATTTCCCTTGCAGTAATTCCTTCTAAATTACTTTGAGATTGTAAAAATAATGAAGGCTGTACGTTACTCAGATTGTAAGATTTGTTTTTTTTCGCCTCATCGGCTGCAGTTTCCATTCAATATCAATGGCCATAGTGGACCATTAGATGTTGTGAGGGGTGCAAGCAACAACACAGCTTAGAAAGTTTCAATTATACTTAGTGTGGCCTGTGTTTTATTTTATTTTGTAATCCAGAGGTGTGTATACAGTTTATTTCAAAACCTTCTCAATCTGTGTCACATCATTTTCTCATGTTTTGCTCCAATACATTGTCGACAACAGTGGTTTTACAATGTCCAATATTGTGTAAACTCCACAAGGCAGAGCTAATTAGTACATGCAATAGCTAGTTTCCTGTAAAGGCAACATAGAAAGCCCTACCATCTTTGCATTTTCAACACTCTCTGCAACTAGCTCAGATATTGTTATTTTGTACATGTTTTTATATGTTATACATGCTATCCCTCAGAATGTGGAATGGTGGCCGATAATCACAGTGCCAATCTGTAAATCAGGAACAGTACAAACAAGGGTGCATCTATCATATAAGTGAAATGACGTCTGAGTTTTTACCAACATTCTATGCAGTGTACACAATTAAAAAGTGGAGTGTGGCGAGTTGGTAACTTACATGTTATTGTGTAATTGTAATAGTAGCAATAGTGGTTTGGTGAAAGTGATCTGCCCGTGGTCTGTGATAGAGTCTTTCTACTGTTTCCTGCCCTACCAGAATGAGCCTCTGTGAGCTGCTGTACACCAGCATAAAACTGCAAAAACAGCGCGGAGCGCAGCACAGTTTGCAAAGTGGTGTGTTGAAAAGTGGTCTGCCTAAGGTCTGCACGGGGCCAGAGGGGCAAGGAGAGTAATAGTGACTCAACCCAGCACATGTGGAGGTGTTGAGGAGACTGTGTCTACATCAAGGTGAGCCTGCTAAATGGCTAGCAGTTTGTATTTATAACCTTAGTGTAACAGCACTGGCTGCCGATAACCTGAGGGGGTAAATAACTGTGTGTTATCCTAAAATTAAAGCAGCCACCTTTGTCAGCTGTTACACAACTATTTTTCAGGTAAGTATAAGTAATTCATCACACAACATCGATAGCAACTCTGTAATGAGGCTATGTTACGCTCTACATGGTTGGGTATTGAGCGGTGAGGGTAGCAAAGTGAACAATTAATCCTCTATAATTGTAGCTGGAGGTGGACAGGAGGACGTATTGATGAAAAATGATATCCAACAGAGACTTTCTGTAAGCTCCAAGTTGGTATATGATATGAGTAATGAGACTGGTTTACTTGTGCTCTGTAACAACCTAAGTTCTCATAATAACTTGGATGAAGAGTATTAACATTTGCCGTTAAGATTCTGTTCTAATTGTGTGGAGCAATCCACAAAGATGTAAAAGGGAAAGGGGATGTAATTACCCTACTCCGCGAGCTTGCAGTGCATGAAATACTGACATCTGCTCCAGGTACTCCCTCGGCTGACAACATGAACTGATCGCCCTCTCCACATCAACCGAATGCTATCCAGTGTGAAAGCCAAGAGACCCACATTTCCCCAGAAACAAACCCCACTCGTAAGTAGTAATGGTTGGTGAAGTGCCTACAGAGTAGGGCACTTAAGAATGATAAAGTTCAAAGAGTCCAGACTGAAATGATTGATATTCAGCCTCTAAATTCAACAGTAAGACCGGACCCAAAGGTGAAATCTCAAAAAAGAAAGAAAGGAGATGCTCGTCGCAAAAGGAGGTAAGCACAAAACATGGGCACTTTAACCAGCTGCTTAGTGAAAGAAGATGGCTTAGAACAGACAGGCCCGCCTGTGTTGGCTGCTTGCACTACCAGAAAAAACCAAAAATCTGGCTGGGGTTGCAGTGTCCCAGAGTGCTGACACTGATTACATTTTAACATCTCCTGATCATCAGCAATTCCACATGGCTGAGGAATGGGAGGCCGACTATCTGGATCCTGAAGTTTTCACTATTGGGCCGGCTGTAGTTATTTAAGGAAAATGGAATTTAAATCGGTCTGCATTGATGAGCCTATTTTACAAAGTCCCATCATTCAGGCTCTTGAACTCAGGTGATTTTAACTTTGTTGAACCTCTGATTTCATTACCCGGTAAGTTGTCTCAGATACATTGTTGTTTGCCTGAAACTGTATCCTTGATTCATCAACGTCAGGCATTCTTGACATTTTCAGATTGTGTGCTAGACAAAATGTTGGATAGCGCTGAGTTGTTAACATGCTGTATTTAGTGCAACGGGTCACAACCCACCAACAATATTGTAAGCACAAAATAGAAGGGAAGTTTGATGATGCTAAGGGCTGGGAATGGCTCCAGAGAGTTCTACCTAAAATTCGGCCTATTCATTGAAGCAGTACAATTTTGAGTTGAATACCCAGAGGTTCTCTTGTTTATCAGAGAAGGGTGAATCAATGACTAACTTGATGGGTAACAGCATATTTGCCCTTCAAGAGACCTGGGTAACTTTTAACATGGAGATTGATGGATAAGTGGTTTTCCAATCAATGGCAGTCAAGGGGAGGATAGGTCGCCTGAGGAGAGGCCTTTTGATTGGTGGGAGGAATGATGTTAATCTCTCCTTAGTTCTACCTATGGACACTGGGGGTAATGCCTTGGTTGTTGAGGTTCACACGGAGTTGGGTGGAGTACTACGGTGAATGTGGATTATAAATATTTATGAAGCACTTGGCATGAGTGTCACAGAGGAAGTGTTTGACTATTTAGATGTAATCTTGACACAATGCGACTGCTTGCGGTTATAAATACGGTAGTAAATTGTGGCGAATGGAACTCTAGATGTGTGGACAGAGACCGGTCTGCTCCATACTAATATGTAGCTGAATACAGTGTAATGGCACACAGAGTATATAATGCTAGGTCGCAGTGGCTTTTGTACTTCAGAGAATGGCACTTGACTTTGCTTAATGGACGAACTGTGGGTGACCGGCCGGGAGGCTTAACCTGGTCTAGTCGGACAAAGAAAGCCACGCTAGATTATTTTGCTGGTAATAATGGTCTACTGGAGCACGTAAATGCCCTCACAATTGTTCCAAATGAATGCAGTGATCATGCTATGCTCATTTTGGACATCAGTATGAATGTGAGAGAGACTAACAATCCAAAGTATGATGATTTGATCCAGAATAATGCAGGGCACCGATTTAACTGGACTAAGGTCAAAATAGATCAAATATGTGCCATGATCTTCGACCAGGGACAGTTTGATTGGCGTGAACTGTAAGGTAACCGTGCCAATGATATTGAAGAATGGCTCAAAATGACCGCACACAAAACAGGTGCTCGGCCCAGGAAACCAAACGTGGGTAGCAACAAAGAGATTATAAATGTATTTGACGTCAATATGCACAATCGTAAGCACATTAGATCAAAATGTTTTGAACCAACAGCACCATATGGGACCCCCAGTAAAGGGATTCCTTGGCCACTGGATATAGGATATAGGTTGGAATATCATTGAGGCTACAACAGTCACACATCTTAGCTAAAAACATTAGGGGTATCATTATACTGAAATTTACTATTAGCAGTGTGGGAAAGTGGTTCAACTTGGGATTGTTCAGCCGCATAATAACCTACATGAAAACTACTTCCAGAGTAAGAACATTTTGAAGGACAGTATCCTTCAGAAACAACTAAAGTCCACTTTTGTCATCTAACTTCATTCCTTCATTTAGACCACTTTCTCAAAAAACGGGCTACTGTGTTGTCTAATTGAAGATATGAGATGTTCTGTTTGGCTTGTGTGTTGTTTTTTGACCTCATACCATTTTTCTCTCATTAACAAAAATGGGTATTGTATATTGCACTTCATCCGGGACCGCAACCACTAAGCACCGGACCAGGGCTGGGTTTTTGAGCCCATGCTGCTCATTGTCGTTTTATTTACCTGGTGAGAGCATTGCCCTGAGCTATCCTACCATACACAATAGTGAAGATTAATGATCCCAAGATAAATACTGATCCACAAATAGCAGATAATTAGGGTGAAGGAGGCCTGAAGGTCAGGACTGGTGGAGTATCTTATTGCGTGATATGACGTTCAGACAGCCATACATATCATCCTCTAAACTCACCAGTGTTTTGTGGGTTTCACCCACTCACAATCACAGTGAGCCCCATTCACCTCCATAGACTTCAATGGGCCCACACCCATCATAACCAATGTATTTCACTGGGCTTGGTGAAACATATAAAATCTACAGAGAGGGGGTGCATTGAAACACAGTTTTAAGAATTGTTAATTTGCCCTAGCAAGAGTCTTACACCGCATTCCAGAACTGTCTGTTCAGACAAGAGCAGTTTGGATTTTCAGACTTGTAGTTAGTTTTCCAACTATACTTAGCTATTCTAGATGGTGGTTTCGAAAGCAGAGAGATATATTTCCCCATACCATGTATTAATTAACAAATTGATGCACGTAATTCACTCTCTGGAAGGGTAATATGTTAATCAAATGTCCATTTCATAAACTCCATGTTAAAAGCATAATGTATCATTAGTAGCCTGGTCTGCAGTGCACGCTCTTCAGTGGTACAAAGTAGGTTCAAAGGTCACAGGTACCGATCTGACAGCTGTAGTGACAGTCACATCTCTGAAACAAATGGGCTGCAATTAATACATATACCCCTGTTCCAAAAACAACAGAGTTTGGAGGTATGGTGGCTAGCATCTCCCATAGCTATCGTGCGAGGCTTGGGAGCACAGTTCAGCTATGAAAGGGTGTAGTGTATTTTACCCCAGACAGGCTATCCTTGCTGCTGCTAGCAAGACTGTGGCCTTGGGAGTTGTTTCTCTTTGTTCCTGTAAGAGAAAGTAACACCCTCCACCATTAAACAGCCACTTCATTAAAGCTGTCCTGGGAATGGGAATACAAGTGCACACCCATTCACAAAAGCTTAGTCTCACTCCAGGATGCTGCACATCAAAAGGACTTCTGATGGTATCAAGAAGGGAAAGGAAGGGCTTAGTATAGACAGACATAGCTCTTTATTGCTGGAGAAACGTTTATTTATTTATTGGCCATTTATATAGCGCTTATACATTTACAGAAAATTTTTCAAAGCACTCCAACGAAGGGAGGGTGAGTAATAAAGCTCAACATTCTTAATAGGCATTGGAATATTCAAGAATGGGCAAATGCTAAGTGTTTAGTAGTACAACATAGGATGAGAGCAAAACAAACTGTTACAACATATGCCAAAAAATTATTGTACGTGCCTGAAGGTCGTTACAATAGGCAAGAGCTAAATATGAACGAAGGAGAGAGGGGAGTAGGGGGGAGATGTAAGGAAACACATATATTCAACTTTCAAATGAGGCACAGAACACACATGAACCAAGGTGGCTGCAGATGTAATGTCACAAGTCAATGGAACCATGAGAGCTGCCTACTCACAAGTACAATCAGCAAGTGAACATCTGGGTTATTGGTGGGCCAGGCTCTGAGCTCAGGTGCATTCAGCAGGATGCGCATTGGAGGAGGTCAAAGAGGAGATAAAGCGGGTGACCAACCTGTCCAGTCAGGCCTGGACAGCCTCAGACAGGGGCCTTAATTGTGGGCCTTTGGTGTGGGGGCTGACACTCCATGCCTGCTGGCACCTGATAGGGCTAGAAATAGGAGAAACAGCCAATCAGGAGCAATGCGATTCTGCTCCCATGGTAACCCTCAGGGACACTCAAGTGTCAAGGAGGAGGGCCTCCATGATGGAACGAGGAAAACAAGTGGGGGAATAGCTGCAGGCACTTCATAACAAAAACTAAAATCAGCACATATTCTGCCATGTTGTTACTCTGTGCCTCGATCTTTCATTCCTGTCCCCTCCAATACCTTTAGCCCAAATCACTTTGGGTTTCATGTCAAAAGGCAAGGTCCACTTGTTCTAAGTACAGCAACTGGACCGTTAAAGCAGGCTAGCTTTAGCCCAATCACCTGTTGGCTTTTGCCTTTGAAAAAAGTGGTCTCCCACTCCTTCCTGAATTCGCTCTTAAAGAAAGACCTGAGAAAGAATTCTTTGGACCTCGGTTAGGAGAGTTGATCTTTCTAAAATTCTCTGCCAGTAAGATGATGACTAAATGTCTAAGGCAAAGGGAAGCTCTGTCCCCTAACGATCCCCATGGACCAATGTGGGTGAATTGCAGCTGGGACAAAACCTGCCTCTCTACAAAGAAACAATGGTACCGAGCATGTCACTGTGTTGAAGGAGCCCTGCGGTTGTAACTCTGTCATCTCTGTGTTTAGGATAGACAGCATATTTGCCCCCACTTGACTCCAGCTTGCTTCTTGGATAAAAAACAACTTTTTGCTCCTGAACTTGATTCAAATAGCTCGCACAACAGCTCAAAGCCTGGTTTGACGCTGTCAATTTGCCAAGAACCAAAAGAGGTAGTATTGACTGCTAACTGACGAAGAACTTGGACCAATCTGTTCCTTGAATCCCTGAATTGGGATTCACAACACCCTGAAAGCCATGGCAGGAAGGAAGGCAGTTTGCATAGACTCAAACCAGTCAAACTGCTTAAAAACAGGCTTTGATGCATTTTGAACCAGAGGCCCTGCTGGTGATGCCTTTGGCCTTCAACCGAACACTTCGAACCAGTGTGCTTGCATCTCGGACCAGCTCAATGCACCTTCTACTTCGCAAAGCTTATTACCTACTTGGCTAAAATCAACTGTTCCTTTTTTGGACACCGGTTCGAACCACTTGAATGTCACTCACTGACTTGAACCAGATGTTACACAAATGACTTGCCCTGGCTCAACCTTGAACCTCATTGTACCACGCACTGAAGCATCAGGGTCACAGCTTCAAACTCTCGCCAACCCTCAACTCGATCTATGGAAGCATCACTTTCTGACCATGCCCAGAGGTTACATCATGTCTCAAACCACCTTGATCCCAAATCGATCTTGGTAATCACTCAAACCTGCATTGCTGAAACTATGCCATGTAACTGCTCTGAGCCAGCATATTCGCCCCCACTTGGCACAAGCTTGTTGCTTGGAAGAGCAAGACTTTCTGCACTGGAACTTAGCTCAAACAACTTGCAAAACATCTTGAAGCCTGGTTCGATGCTGTCAAATTGCCAAGAACAACAAAGAGATACTTTTCACTGCTAACTGCCACCTTGGTCCAATATATGGGCACTAGAGACTTTTTAGGTCACTTTGATCAATTTTGCAACCAATAATATATTATGTAGGGTGTAATCAAAGGCCCCACACTGAAGGGCCATGTGAAAAGGTCCTACCTGTCATTATCAAATGAAAAGCAGCATTTTAATCCAAAAAGGAAGAAGAAATTCAAAGGTCCCTTTAACATGAAAAAGTAGGATTTTTAAACACAGACACAAAAACGGTGTTGCATGTGTGTTTGCAAGTTAAAGCAAGACATGAGTAAAGTTTTCCCCTGCCACTATAAAGATGACAGGAAAAAAAACATAAAAACATGGTGTGTGTGTTTACAAAAAGTAAGGTAGATTATAGTTTGCTTGCAAAATACAGGCAAAACATTTGAAAAGATAAGCCTGCCTGCTTGTCATGAAAGGTTCCTGTTGACCTATTTAGGCAGACTATATATTTCCCTTGCAGAAAGAGACCAGCATAAACAAAATATAATCCAAGTGCAGATTGGAAAAGCACATCACATTACTGGCTGAGAAATAAATACATCATTTTCAGTGAAACTGCCACCCATCAAAACATGGTGCACTGTGACAAATCAGACTCACTCTTCTGCAGGAAAACCAACAGAAGATAATTAAAAGTGAATTTTATTAATGACTGAAAGAAACAGCCCTGTACTTTTAACAAAAACGTAAAGTGGACCCTAAAAACAAACTGTATGTCAAGGAATCATGGCTGATGCAATATGGAAGTCCATTTCATCCAAGGACAAATGGTGCGGCTCTGGGAAAACTTCACGAAGATCTCCCCCACTGTAGGCATGGCTTTTACAGCCCTCAAGCTGTCTACAACTGCAATAAAGTGCGGCTGCTAAGAGATGTTGAAAACAGACTATCCCTTCAATTGGTGTCTTTGAAAGGGTAGTTCGGAGCAGGCCAAATGCTTTACCTGGTGCATCCCAGTTATTTACAACTTCAGGCAACCAACTTCAAAGAGACTAATAAAACACTTGCCGAGAGAGGCAAATTGCTTGGAGGAAGCAAAGCTCATATTTGAACAAATTAATATTCCCTTTGTTCAAAAGGACAATGATAACTTTGGTCTTTTTCTCAGCAACCATAAGTCATATTTTCTTGATTACCATGTTTTGTTTTTGGGTAATTTCCAGGTGATTTTGGTGATATGATATTTTATTTGTATCGCGCTCATACACAATTGTTTCAGAGCACGACCATGCAAAAGGGAGGGGAACAGGGGAGAACACAACAACAATCTTACTAGGCCCAGTGACATTGAGAACGTGCAAGCGCATGGGAAAGCGATAGGGGAAAAGTGCATGGAAGGGGGAGAGTGCAGAGTGAGGACCAGAGGAGACACAGATAAATAACAATAAATAAAAACAAATAGACAATAGAGGCAATAAACAGTGGTAGTGCAGCCAGGAAGTGGCATGTGCTGTATTTAGGGCAGCAGATTGGGTAAGTCTGATAAGTGCAGAAAAAGAAGAAAATGAGGAAGTGGGAGACTGTATGGGTACAGATACAGTCCTCAGTGCAAGGGGTGGCCAGGAGGCAGTACAGGAGGGCAGCAGGGAGAGCAGGTACCTGGGCCCAGGGGACAGAGAGTGACCAGGTGCACAAGCCAAGAGAGTGCAGATCAGCAGGGGAGAGGGGGAACGAATGCAGAGGAAAAAAGGAAGCTCTTGAGGTGCTTCCGGAACCGGAGATGGTTCTCCTCACATTTTAGAGTGGCAGGGAGGCTATTCCGGAGGGAGGCCCTTGGTACCAGATATAAAATTCATTCACCTACAACTCAGGGAACTGTAAGGCCATCTAAAATGGGTTTCTGGCTGATCTGAAAATATTCAAAATTTGAGAGTTGATGAACGGGTGGAGGGTAAAATTAGGAATAGGGATAGTAAATTGCATGTTCCTAACTGTTATGATTTCAGTAAACATGGCAGGAAATTACCAATCGGCTGTGTAACATGGTGCGGACATGGCTGTTTTATTGAATTCCCCCTGATTAGCTGAATCAGAAAATATGTATACTATGGCAGATGCTAGTAAATCACAATATTTTTGATACATAACTAGTTTTTGCAATAAATGTGACATGAGAACAAATGGCAATTACAAATGCGAATTGACATATGTCTGCTCCAGACTCCTACCAATTATTAGAGATTGTTATTGATATAAATGTAATTAATTCCCCCTGGCAGAACAGCACAAGGTGATTCTTGTTGAAATTCAAAATTAACAAAGCTCATTCCTGGTGTGCACTGAAAACTATAGACTGTAATTTAATTGGGTAATCTTATTTGTCCTGTTGACCCTAACTTCTTTAGGAAGAGGGGTGTATTTGCCCCTAAACTAAAAAATCCCTAAACTGTCCAGCTTCCCCAACACAGTGGAGGCTGGTCTGAAATCCAACATTCTGAACTCATCCCCATTATTGCTGTCCAGCTTCACCAAAACAGGCCTTTAAATGGAGGGGGATCTGAAATACAAAATTCTTCAATCAACCAACTTATTCTGTCAGACTTCCCCAACACAGACCAATGTGGGGGTGGGGGGGATGAACAACAATGTGCTAAATCACACTGGGTGTATTTTAAAGTGAAAGTATGGGTGAAATAACAATTTCCATATGCATTTGCACAAATTTGTACAATTAGACTTGCTCAGCATTGCATACAAACTTGATTTCTTTTTGTGTATTCATCAGTTTAATTAGTTCTTGAAGTGAAATTTGTAAAATGAAAAGTACTGTAATTTGTGTTTTTCCTAACCAAATCGTGTAATTCACTTGTGTAACAAGAAGTTCATGGTGAGGCGCAAAGAAGGTGGCGTGTGTATTTTAGTGTGATTTCTATTACTTACAATTCAAATAAATATATTTCCTATACCTGGCCTGGTTTTTGGCTCACTGTGGGCAACAAGTGAGAAGATTTGTGTGACTTTATATGAGTCTTCAGTAAGGCCAGTGCTACAAAAGTGTATGCGAGTATTGCAGAGCTCATTGATCGGGGGTGGGAAGGAACGTCCCAGGTTAAGGGTGGTCTCAATATAACGCAACAAATTGGGGACTTGTGCACTGGGATCTGGTCTAATATTGTTGACTCAAGTACATTGGTGACAGGATTCATTTTGGTGTAATTGCATTGAGGTAGATATAAGGTCACTCTGCATTGTTAAAAGGCCACTGTAAAGCTTGACCCCTGACTTCCAGGGAGGTGTATAGGCATAGAAAAACAAAACTGTGTAGAGTGCATAGGAAAAAACGAGATTGAGTAAGAATTTTTGATTTCGCATTGTGTGTTGAAATCAAGCAGGAACAGGTTGATCTCTTGATCCTGCCCAAAGAAAGTTTTACAAAAGTTGCAAAAAGTTGTTTTAAAATGACTACCATAGAAGTGTGTGATGTCAGGAAGTACCTCCTGGCTAATCTATCAATTTGAGAAGAATAGGGTGAGGACGAAGCCGGGAGCTGGCCAACTAGAATTGTGCAACAGTTCACCTCAGTGGGAACTGACATTTGGTGTCATGGTGCACAAAGCATTAGAGGCATTTTATATCAACCAAAATGCTCATGAAGAGCCGTGTCAAATGGATCAGTTCACAGCTTATTTATACTTCCACTTGCCATTAGTGGAAGAACGAGTGCAAAGGAGTGAGGCTGATGTGCTGAAGCAGACTGAGGCCTGGAAACAGGCTCAGAAAGAACTCACACGGCTTGGAGATAAAGTGCCGCAGAGCAAACGTTTTCAGTTGCAACAAAAAAGGCTAATTGAACAACTACAGGGTGAGCTGAAAACACAACAGAAAGCCAGTGCACATAGAGGGATAGAGTTTGTTGCACTGCATACTGCATGCACTGAGGGTGTAGACGCTATACGACACCTGCATTCTCAATTGAATGACCAGAGTGGTCATAACAGAGGGTTATTAGATGACATTGTGGCCCTCAAACAAAAAATTGAGGAATTGGAAAGGGCAAATAGTCAGTCCATCATTACAGAGATGGACTCACAAAAGAAGTTTTATGAAATGCATCAGAATATAAATATGCTGAAAAAATAGAGTTTACAATTAGTCAAAGACCAAGATGCATTCAGGTTGAAAGTGGATGCCGATAAGGAACAGTCAAGTCCTCTGGAAATGACCAGAATTAGAGCTGAAAGGAATGAGCTAGTTGACCATGTGAGATAAATAGAAGCTGAACTATTAGAGGCCGCAAAATAGTAGGCACGAGCACGAGAATGATTATTCTCCTGAAGGAAAAGTGTCTTGAATATGTACGCAAAATACAAGGCTCACAGAGGGAGAATGAATCACTTCAGCATGAGGCGCAGCAAACAAAATATCAGTTGGTTGCTCCCAGAAGGGTGCTTGACACTTATCAGGCCTTATTGTCAGAAAAGTCAACTCTCTGACTATGAACAGGAAATAAAGAAAGAGACACAGGTGTGAGATTCTCACCAAGGAAATTGAAAATTATAAACAGGCCCTGAGACACCCTGACCAATCAGTATATGGGACAAAGCCCACTGATCAAGGTGAGGCACCCATCCCAGCAGGGGCCTCATGCCAGTCATTTGCAACCTCTCATGTACAAATGGGAACCAACTTAATGCACACCACCTATCAGGAACAGGGTGACATGAGGCCGTTAGACTTACCCAAGCCTAGCCCAACTGATCCAGGAAGCTAGTCCATGTCTGATATTGATGATTATTCATCTCTATCACATGGAAGGGAAGGTGGCTGGACCAGTGTGTCCTGAAAGGCCAAAAGGAATCTTGTGAGTAATTCTGACACAGAAAACTCCTATGATGACAAGATCAGGGAGTTAGACTTGCAGAAGATGGGGATACAAAGAGACCACCTGGACTGCGTTGCTGGAATAGAAAAAACAGAGATGTGACCAAGGAAGAGCATATTAAAAATCTCCATCCATTGAGGGGGATCAGCGGTTTTCGCCAGACTACCTGAAAGGGGGAAAGAAGGGATTCAGTATAATCCTGGGCCTAACAGTAACTACTGGGACAGTGACCCTGAGAGTTCACTTTTGCCCCGGCGAGAGGAGTCCAGAGCCTGTAATTCTGGGAGATAGTCACACTCTCAGAGATAGGGATCACCTAGAAGACAGGGAAGGAAGTACCAGTAGCAGTTCTGAGTAAGAAGGGGAATGAGTTCTGGTGCAGAAGAAGAAAAAGACAGGGACATAGATGAAGGGTTGTGTTAAAGACGCAAATTGACAGATGAAGGCCATAAACAGCTTTTTTACTCCCTACCACAAGAATGCAAAATGTTAGGTATGGTAACACTCAGAGAATTATGAGCAATTGATGACATCTTCTGGAATCAAAAATGATTAATTATATGGGGTTTGCCAAGTGGACATTCTCCCAAGAAATACTCAAGCTTCTTTGCAGAGCTGGAGGATCAGGATCACTACAAATGGTCCACATATAAGGAGGCCATATTCAAAATCATTCCACCCACCAGAACCCACAAGAGGCTGATAAGGCTGCATATAACTTGCAAAGTGGGGAAAACCAGACACCTAGGGAGTTTGTGAGGATTTAAAACGAGTATTTGCGCAGACTTCCCAACACGTGAACACCAATAATAGGAGGTTTGTGATCACCTATGTCCATGCACTCCCCAAAAATATCATGACTCAGGATTTTCATCAGCACACAACCCTGGATTGGGTGATTCAACAGGCCAGTAGGATCTATGAGGCCCAGTAGCCTACTGAGAGTAAAAGCAACCCCAAAACCCTCTACCTACTACACATGCTCGTGCAAAGATGGCAGAAGTGAAAGGTATCCCTCCATTGGATCTGGAGACAGGGGGCATAAAAATACTCCTCCTGCCAACAAGCAGAATGAAAGGCAGAGGAGACTCACTGACCCACCCCAATCGAATGGTAGCCAGCTGTGGTACTAGAATGGTGACCCATCTGACACAGCGACTTATGCAAGCCCCAGCTACAAGGGTAATAGGGGGTCCAACCAGGTAAGTATTGCCCCGGGAAGCTTCCAAACGTTGCTCAGGAAAGAAGTATTACTCCACCCCCAAACCTGACCTTTTTGCCCAGGTACGCCCCAAACCAGAACTTCCAGAATAATACCTAATTCCAGGACAATATATCCAGGAACCTGGGAGCAGGGAGACCCAGGATGGAAAATTATGTGGAAAACTTCCATTACCCAAGCCTCTCCAGGTGAAAGGATAGTTCTCCTTTCCGGGTGGAGCAGAGGTATTACCAGAGACTTCCTACAACGTTTTCCAACTGGAGTGACAGAGCCAGCAACTGCCCAACAAGCTGGGATGCATGCAGAGGACTCAGTGAAACCATCAACTGGAACCTGCTGCCCAGAACACCCCAACACCCAGGTCTGATTCCCCAAGGGCGAAATGACAGGAGGAAACATCCACCGAACCACAGGATCCTGAGGAGGGGGTCCAGATGGAGGGGAGATTCCAAGCCCTAGAGGAAGATTCCTTTCACACCCAGACAGAACCCCTATAAACCTCTCAGCCTGAAAGGGTCTCTTCTACCCCCGAAAAACTAGAACACAAAGAGCAAAGGGTAAGTACAAGAAGCCAAAGAAGAACCCACTTTGTGGAGATCAAGATTAAACCCTTTGAAAGCGAAGAGTCCCTGGAGGACTCGGGTAAACAGACCTTCTCTCACAGGAACAAGGGGATCACTCCCAGTGAAAAATGGCTTCCAAAGAACCAGACTCTGAATGCGACAGGGTACGTATGAAGACCAACCTAGAGCAAGACATTCAACCCCCAAAATGTGTGCCATACCGATTTTAAACTGAGGGGGTGTTCTTTATAGCACCATGTTCTGAGAACTGTCACAAGGTAAAGGTGGACAGCCAAGGAAACAGTGAAAAGGAACAATCCCCAACAACTCCTGTTGCGAGTTGCAAAGTTTTCTTTCCAGATTCCCAAACTCTGACAGAGAAAATTGCCCAAGATCACACAGTGTTGGAGATAAATATTTAGAAAATGACCCCCAGGCTGTCAAATAACTCAGACTTTCTTTGCACCTTGGAGGAGAAAGAAGGCCGATTTTATGCATCGGTCAAGGTGCAGGGTCAGTGTGAATGATCAGTTCTGGTGCATACTAGATCCCAAGCCACCTTCCAGTCCAAAAAGTTCTTTAACCAACTAAACTCAAGACAGGGTAGGACCACCAAATTCCACTTGGACCACTTCCCAGACAGCACCAACATTTAAATGAGAATGATATTTCCATCGAAGGCACTAGAGATCTTTAAATATAAATTGTGCGACATTGAGTTAAACATCAGGTGTAGTCGTGACTCCAGAGTGCACACCTTGTTTACTGGGGAACAATTTCCTGAGGAGGTTAACATCTCTGATCAACTGTGTAAACAAGGTTCTGTGGACCTGGACTAATAGGCCTATAAAATTTAAAATGGTCACCAATTACGCAAGCACGAATGGTACTTGTCATTTAAATGATCAACGTTCTGAGAATGTAGAATTCCATTTTCAGAATAACCAAGTCCCAGACATCACTGTCATCTCTGTAGGAGAACAAACTGGTGATGGGAACCCTTCTCCATTCCTGAAAATCAAGTTTCCTCCCCGCTTTAAGTGACAATCCACACTGGAAGGGAACCCCCCTAAAATGTTACACCAGTCCAAAATCAGAAGAAACATTTAGTCCATGAAACCAGACAAGAAAGAACCCCCTCAAAGTCTGACAGACATTCAGAAAAAGGGTAAACAGTTGATTTTCCCCATTCAGTTACATGAGGGGAGGAACTGGTGCTCGCCAGAGTATGCCTGAATACCAGAACGAGCTACATCAGTGAATAATTATTCGGGAAACTCTGAGAAGATCAGGCCATTCACACATTTAAATTGATTGACAAATGGAAAGTAGGTCTTGAAGCTTCAAACGCAAAACATATCCTGCCTAGCAGGTGCATGCTAAATATGTCTATTGGCAACAAAAGCACAGAACATAATTGTTGGGTCGTGAGAGATGTCACTTCTGCCTTTTATTTGGGAAGTGACATTTTCTACCGATTTACAATCAATTTGTACCTAATTAATAATAAAGCCTGGTCCTGACTGGAGGGCAACCCCATGGGCTTTGACAACACTGATTAAAAACATTCCGGTCAGCTCAAATGCTGCCTTCTGCCATTGAAGTTAAAGTTCAAGAAGAGTTTACCATCCCAAGACGGGTGATATGATATGATATATGATATGATATTATATGGCATTTATAACGTGTCTATACACAAGTGTTTCAAGGCGCGACGAGGCAAGGGAGGGGGAACAAAGGGGAAGACAGGACAACAATGATACTAGGCCAGGTGTCATTCAGATCGCTCAAGTGCAGGGGAGGGGGGGAAGGGAAAAGTGTGTGGGGGAAGGGAGAGGGGATGGTGCAGTAGATGGGATAATTGAATAAATAAGATAAATAAAAACGGCCACTGGTGACAAGTGCAAGGTAAGTGAAGATATAGGTGCTGGTAGGGGGACTTTAGGCATACACAAAACAGTCCCTGGTGCAGGGGGTACCAGGGAGGCAGTGCAGGAGGGCAACTGGCAGGGCCTGAGAATCAGAAAGGGTGGCCAGGTAACCAGTGCAGTTTCTGCCAGGAATTCAGCATGGGAGAAGGGGGGGAAAAAGCAGAGGCAAAGAGGAAGGTGCTTCCGGAACCGGAGATGGTTCTCCCACAGTTTCAGGGAGGCAGGAAGGTTTTTCCAGAGGGAGGCCCCTGCTGAAGAGAGAGATCTACCACCAACTTGTTGCTTGGAGAAGTGACTGACTCTGAGGGATTTGGATGCTGTTGAGCGAAGACCTTGAGAAGGAAAATATTTAGGAAGAGAGAGTTGCAGGTATTGAGGCCCCAGGCCCCAGAAGGCCTTGTGGACACCGCAGAGGGTTTTCAACTTAATCCTCGCAGCCACTGGGAGCCAGTGCAGAGATTTCAGTCCTGGAGAGATACGATCCCTGGGCTTGAGGCCAAGGACAAGTCTTGCAGTCCTGTTCTGGATAAATTGCAGGGGGCGGAGAGTAGAGGTAGGCAGATTTAGATAGAGGCTGTTACAATAGTCCAGCTTAGAGAGAACCAGGGCTCTGGAGACAGTGAGCTTCTGGGGGAAGGAGAGGAAAGGAAGAATACCTCTGAGGAGGTGCAGGCAGTAGTGTGACTTCTTAGAGACGTCAGAGATGTGAGGAGAGAAGGAGAGTGTGGAGTCGAAGATAACTCTGAGTTTTTAGCCTTGCAGGTGGGAGCAGGAAGAGGGCCAAGGGAGGCCGGCCAGAGAGCTGCAGGGAAGGAGGGAACGGGTGTGTCGATGAGTAGAATCTCAGTCTTACTGGCATTAAGGCAGAGGTAATTGACAGCACACCACTCCCCGATGGCAGACAGACAGTCAGAGATGAGGGAAGGAGAGGAGGATGCTGAGGGTTGCCTGAAAATGAGCTGGGTATCATCCGCATAGCAGTGGAAGTTGGGGTAGGGAGCGGCGATGCGGTGGGCAAGGAGTACCAGGTATTGGTTGAACAGCCAGGGAGAGTGGTTAGACACCTGGGGGACACCGCAGGAAGAGACAAAGATATCGGAGAGGAACGACCCAAGTTGGACCTGGGAGGATCGGTCGGAGAGGAAAGAGGTCAGCGACGCCAGAGCCTGACCAGTGATACCCAGGTAATCACGGCGACAGTTGAGCAGGATGGCATGGTTGACAGTGTCAAAGGCAGAAGAGAGATCCAGCAAGATGAGGACGCACAGGGTGTTGGAGTCAAGGTTGGAGAGCAGGTTGCCACGGATGTTCAGGAGAGCAGTTTCCGTGGTTCTGGCAGCTCTGAAGCCAGACTGGTGGTCATGAAGACAACCAACAGATTCAGTGTGGAAATTAAGCTGGCAGATGGGCAGTTTCTCCAGGAGCAATTTACTCTTCTCTATATAAATGTAAATTCCCATCTCCAACAAAAAGGTTTATATTTAAATCTGACATCTATGGTAGATCTAGAACATGACACCATTTGAATGTTGGTGAATAGCGATCCTCGGAGTATCACTTTGGCCCAGACACTTTTATTGGAATGGAGGTTGATGCCCAACATTATTCTATTGATTTAGGTAATTAAATCATGGGACCAATCCCAAGCGATTGTTTCAACATCAGCAACGGTATGTCTTCAGAAAGGATATGAATGGGGTAATTTCTTGGTGCACTCTTCCTGCAACAATGTGGGCGGAAGAGGTGACGTGTGACATCAAACGGGAAGAGGTAGTGTTCCGAGTCGAGGACCATTTCCTTGAACCAACCAATGAGCCTTCTGTCCCCTATGGGGCCATCCCCAGCAGACCGGAGCTTACATCCAGCATCCGTTGCATCCTCGTCCCTGGGAAAGCCCAACACTGTCATCCCTGGATGACCACCTGGGCTCTGGCAACCACCAGTCAATAGGTAACCCCATCAACCGTTCCTCTCCGTGCGATTCTGATTCAGGCATTGATATGCGTGAGTCTGTCAAACCTCATTTCAATACCTTACTTGCCCCAGTCCTCAGTGCTGAAGTTTGTTCTCCTGGCAGTACAGTTCACTTGAGTGCCTTGTTGAGTTTCTCTCTACTCAACACATGCCTTCTCTTTCGCAATGTGATGGAAATTTGTTGATTTGCTCAATGATACTATTCTGGATTTTCTTGCCATAACAGAGTTGTGGCTGAACAAAACTACACCCTCCACCACCACCTTTGCCATACCGCCCAAATTACAAATTGTTTGTGCAGATCAACCTGTTCAAAGGGGTGGGGGACTTGCCATCCTGTTTCATGAACAGCTTAACCTACATGTTATTCCCCCTGAATCTCCTGAAGGCTGTGAAAGCCTTCTGGATAAAATAGAAATCAATGAAAATGGATCTATAACCATCCTTGTGACCTATTGACTGCCTAAAGATTTGCCCGCCTTTCAGGAAGAATTCCCCAGTCTGCTTAATAACATCACAAAAGCAAAATACCCTGTGATTGTTCTAGGAGACTTCAATCTTTGGACCAAAGACTCACAGGATAAACAAGCCACATGCCTTCTTACTGCTCTGGACACTATCGGATGCTCACAAAAGGTTAGTGGGCCCACACACATAGGGGGCCATACAATCGTCTGGATTTTGACACACCGTCTTTCAATCTTAAATACCACCGTCTTAGAATGTCCCTGGTTTGATCACTCAATAGTAACCCTGTTTTTCTTCCCCCAGCACCACCTACCCCACAGTACCGGTATACTGTGCCAAAAAAGTTCAAAATTACCAGAAACATTAAAAACATTATGCCACAGAAACTGTCTGCTGCATTTTTGGTTAGGTTATCCCCACTAGAAACCTTTAGTAACTCCACGATCTTGTTTTGCATTTTATTACCACCATAAACTTTGCCATTGAGGATCTTGCCCCAATTAAATCCAAACTTGTGAAAACTGAATCCAATGGAAACTATTTGTTCAATAAAAACATCTTGTTACTCCAACAGGCAAAAAGGAGCACAGAGGGGGACTGGTGGAAACACCCCTCCCCTCATACACTTTTGCTATGCAAACAGTCAAAAAATTCAAGCTGGCTATAGTTGAGGCTAAATCAACCAGTTTTAATAACAGGATTGCTCTGGTCAAATCGAGCTCTATAGAGCTGTTTTCCATCCTAAAGAAATTTAAAGGCAAATGTGTCTGCAAACCAGCGCTCAACAAAGATTCTGCATAGTGCCCGTTGGTACATGACAAATTTTCCTCTAAAATCACTGGCCATCAATAAGCTATCCTGGCCAAATAAGTGACTCTTTTCAATACTGTGAACTCCCCTCATCCCCCCCCTCTGATTCCCAAGTCATCCAAGGTAGTAAATCACTTGGAAAATTTGAATTTAAACTTGCACTGAAGCAAATATCTGCAAGATTGTGGCTGGAATGAAACCAACCTCAGCCTCAGTGACAGCTTCCCCTCTAGCATTTTCAAGGATTGTATGGATGTCCTGGTCCCCTATGTAACTAAATTGATTAACCTTTCCTTCATCAAAGGTAATGTCCCCCACCTATTGAAGGGAGCTTGGATTACCCCATTATTAAAGAAGAACAATCTTGTTACCCGAATAGCCAAGCATTACTAGCCAATAACAAACATTCCCTTTTTACTGAAGATCATGCATGGCATGGCATATATCCAGCTGCAGGAATTCATGTAAAATAATGATATACTCGGTCCTCGGCAGTCAGGCTTTAGAGCCAGAAATGGCAATGAGACCGCCTTGCTGGATCTCAAATCCAACCTTGCCAAAATCATGGAGAAAGGTCAGCCAGCCCTTCTTATGCTACTGGACTGTGAATGCACCAGGACAAAGGGACTTCCCCAGCTCATCAGACATTCATCTTTGCTCCAGGCTGGGACAATAGCCGGCTGAGACTCTCACCTGTCAAGTGTGAGGGGCAATAAAACCTTCAATCAAGAGAGAGGCCCCTCATCCTGCTTCAAAGTAATTGACAGCTGCTTGCAGTTGGGGGAAGGCAAAAACTGAGCAAGTGACATTTGGTTTGAAAGGTTATTTTGTGACTGAACATGAAAAGACATTTAACTTTGCAGCAAGAATGAGGGAAAATATGAAATGTTTGTAGTTCTAAATCTAATTTTATGCTCTTTCTTTGAAAACTTGGTAGAACTCATTACTGCATAAGGAACAGAGGTTGTAAAAAATGACAGATTGCGGTTAAAGTATCGATGTTGCAAACATAACAGTTTGTATACACAAATCCAGGGGTAAATGTGCATCTGTGTACAAAATTGGGGAATTTTATGCCAAATCTTTCATGGTTAAAATTGCCAAAATGTAGCCGAAAGACAAACCCAGGTCCCACAGACTTGGGATTTGGATTGAAATATGACACACAAAATATGTAACTTGTGTATCTGATTTTCACAGAGGTTATAACTGCATAAATATGTATTTGTGGAAAATTAGATTTTTGTTCCAGTAGCTAGGGAAGGTTTCTATACATTGTAAAAGTCAACCCATAAACCCATAAACATGACATCCTTTTCTGTGATCCAATCAGCTGTGGAAATGGCAGAAACTATTCTCTGGCCAAATCACAGCATTATGGGTGTGGGTAGGAACCCTGCCCCTGCCGTACACTGTAGTGATGTCATCTGGCATGATAAATAAGGTCACCTGACAGCGCGCACACAGAGTTATTCCTGACTTTCTTCCTGAATACCTGTGTGGCGTCCTATTCCTGATTTCTTCATCCTGCTTGATCCTGATTCCAGATTTTCATTGCAAAGCCAAGGCCTATGCATTGCTGAACCCTTTTCAGCTAGGCCTCACATTCTAAACAATCCCAAAAACCCAAGGGAAGCATCCTGATCCAGCCTGGCTTGCTACTACTAAATGCATGCCTGCTCCAAACACGCCATACCACTGATCTGTAGTATCCGTAACCAGAAGTGCCAGCCCAGTGCAGTCCGGTGACCAGAACGGCCCAGCTGATCCTGTTCCACCAGATTTGCCCAGCTGTCCTTGGTTAGACCCGATACGTGTGATGACCAGAACCTTTGACGGTCCAAAATCCTAAATTAAAGCGGACTGTAAGTATTAATAGGAATCATAGAAAACCATAGCATATCTTGCTTTGCCTTGTCCTATCCCAATATTTAAACCATCCTATCCTTAACTTAATAACTTGTAACATTGTCAGAATCCTTATTGTAATCCTGTCTGTGATTTATCTTGCTAAGCGCCATTTCTTTAGTCATTTTATCTTGTGTAAATACTAAACTATCAATCCTATTTCGAGTGTTCCTACTGGCTCCGCCGAGGCGGAGACGTGGGATCTGGGGTTGAAGTCATGAATCAACTCCAGAGCTTACTATATCCCTCTTTGGTATTCCAAGCCAGAATGCTCTAGTATAGAGTAAAACTATATATATTCGTGTCCAAACTGAGTTTCTTTTCTGTTTTCACCACCCGATTTTTCTAAAAACGCCTCTCATTCAACATTACATATCTGCCTCAGTTTAATTGCTGGAGACTTCATTTCAATTCCAGAGTGTACCTGAGACCTATAGCTACATCCCAACACAAAATCTGTGAATTTCACCCGTTTTAATTAAAAACCGTTTGGTTAATTTTAGACGGAAATCAAAATTTTTGCAAAGTTTTACATGTGTGATTTTTATTCTAAATTATTTTCAACATTCCATTCAAATTCGAATTGTTTACTTTTGCTCAAAGTATTGCTCATGACTGCTTATATCCTTCCAATGTTGCTCCCATAGAAATTTGTACGGAATTAGGGATTTTTGCACATTTTCAGTGTTTTATTTAGCCATTTCCGAAATGTCATTTTAAACAGTAGGGTTTCAAATCCGTTTTTCCCTCTTGTTTGGGGAGGGAAGGTTGGATTTGAATTATGTTTTCTATTCCTTATTCCTGATTACCTGCTGCTTCCTTATATCTGTTTAGAATTGCCTAGTTGTGAGTTGAGGAATATTGCAGGGGAAAATCCTAACGTAAGTACTATCTTTCCAAACAAGCCAAAAGTGTTCTTTTCTCTGGGGTTTTCCATCTGTGTTGCTAAAGTGTGAATTTAAGTGCATTACACACCTTCTTATCTGTTATTGTTGCAACACTGGTGATTGCTGCTCCATATTAAAAAGTATATGTTTGATTTGAATTTTAAATAAATAAATAAATATTACCTTTACTAACTAACCAGCCTGATTCCTGGTCATCATGACCCGGGGTATTTGAAAAGGGGTGTGATGTGAGTTTTGTATCACTCAAAATATTAAACTTTTATATATAGATATATATTAAAATAAGCATTTTGATTGTGCACTGCATACTAGGCTGAGACCAGGGTGTATCGCCTAATTGAAATACTTAACACTACATAGCTGTTCTAATCGAAACTCTATGACTTGAAATTAATTGATGTTAATTCATGTGTCATGCATTGCATTAAGGTGATTACATGCTGTGTGCGTGTTGGGTTATTAATTGGTCAGTGTTGACCTCTAGTGATCTAAAAGCTAACATTATGGTAATGCTCACCCTAAGTCTGGGTTTCTAAGTATCTGGGTCCTAGACAGATGACAAAAATGAAAATATAAAAGAATTGCACATTTGAAATGTACAGACCATACTATGTATGGAAATGCCTGGTATGATTATCCATGTCTTACCTAATAATATGGCGTGCCATTAATATAAGGATGATCTCTATGGAGTATCACTACTCAATTAGCTTCTCTGGATACAGTTATATCCCAGCAATGTGTGCCATCTCTGGTCAACAGTATCTAGACATTACCTTAAAAATCTAATGAATCATGATTCTGGTACGGGGACCAGACCAAATCTACCAAATAAAGAAACATTATCCCTGGTACTAGGGGCCTTTGTTGCCAACATGTGTCAAGATTATGAGCAGGCTTAACAGCCCAAATTCATAAGTAATGCCAGAATTACCTCCATTTACAACAACAGAGATTAGATGGCCGAGAAACATACCTTGTTTATGACCAATCAGAGAATGATGTCCACGTCTCAAACCGCAGAGCAGGCCAGCCCAGTCGATTTTCCCTCCAATGACAGCCGTCTTGCACTGCCATCTGTATGCAGGCATTCTGCTATGCCATGTTTATCGGAACGTGTGACGTCTTCCGTGCACACACAATCAACAAGTTATCTCCAGATGCAGTGTTCACACATATAGAACCAACACACGATAACACAACGCAGGATGAATGAAAAGGAAGTGTGTGTCATGCATGTGTACCGCTCGTGATGTGCAGCATGAACAGAAGATGCTCAAGTTAGGCACCGACAAGGAGCTATACATGTATATATGCGTGTTAACCAGTGAAACCATGCGTGTACTGGGCACAATACAATTATGAAATAAATATGACATAATTGTGCAGCATTGTATGTAATATAGAATAATGGGAAAACCACTTTTTACTTAAGAAACAGAATGCAGGAGCACGTTAACCGTTAACAAATGCCTTCCATTATTTTATGGAAATTATTTGTTTGCAAAATTGTAAGCATTGACCTTTTTATTAAAACTTCCAAAAACATGAATTGACTTGCAATATTTGAAACTTGGAATTTTATCACCTCCTCTCACAAAAAGGTGACAATCTTTGGGTGTAAGAGAAAAAGAAAGGAGGACACCCGATGACTCATTCCATTCACAAAATGACAATTCTGTCTTGAGAAATGCAAGTGTGTTGCTAGGAGTGTGCCTTCTTATGCAGCCCTGCTTTAAAACAAAGTCCATTCTATGCATATATGTGTGTAAAAGAGGACCGTGCATTGTGGAGATGCGTTTGTTGTAGGTAATCACTACCACTGCCTGAAGCATTTAAGGTGCCTGCAGGATACACGGAGGCATTTATTTTTGAAATAATTCTAATGCTATGATTTAGGCCAACACTGTCTAGATGTTCCTGGGTGGGGAAGAGACCATTGGCATGTTGGAATCCTGAGGATTGTTAAAGGCCTTCTGCATGTAAAATCTTATGTGCAGCGTTTATTCGGAAAAGCCAACTCCATGGCCTGCGGTTTTCCCAAACACTGCTGATTGCACATGATGCATCCACACACTACACTGTAGTCTCCTCTCTCCTCTCCACCCCACCACTTCCAGCCCCCCTCCTGCCCTCTATTTGATGATGCCTGTCCTCCTTACATCTTTCCATTGGCACCACTCCACGAGTGGCTTACGCCCCTCCTGCACTTCCTGTGTTCCCCTTCATAACATCAGAAACGAGAATTCAAGCACAACCAACACCGGTTCCTTGTCTTTGTGTTTCAGTGCTGAGCTGCTACGGTGCCCAGCAGTGAAGTGCGTAAGTGACTTCAATTCAGCACTCCAACTAAGTCAATGCCTGGTCTGGGATTCCCAATGGAAGCCCTTATTTATATATTTTTAAGACACGTTTATAAATCTGGATGATGAACCCTTATATAACGCCCCTCTCTTTAAATCCCCCTGACCTCACTGAAACAAGAAGTAGGTTTGTTTTGCAAATTAAAAAATGTATTTGAAAAATTAAACAATATCTATATATCACACTTTTATGAATAAATTAATACTTGATAGCACACTTAGGAACATGACAGTGATCAACAATGGATAATATTACACTAGCACACTTCTTTAATTACTTAGGAGTTGGTATAGAAAAGATAAGGTAGTAGAGAATATTTGTATGGTTTCAAGGAAAGGCAATGATGGAAAGAATGCAGCACAGTAATAAACTGATGTGGTTTCAACAAGAGATAATATGATCACTTTTCCCCTTGTGGCAATTCACTCCCCCCCTGATGCAATATAAAGAGATGGAAAGAAGAGCACACAGTTGTCAGGAATACAGCCAAAATGCATTTCAAATTCCAGTTCTATCTAGCAAGCCTAGAGCAACTGGTATGCTTTTAAACAAGCAAAAATACTTTTAAATGTGATTTGCAATGAAGTGAAAAATATGCTAAAAAATATTTTAATTTTCTATAGGAGATTCAGGGTAGGTGATAGCTACTTTGAATTAGTTCAGGTCAACACTAACAATGATTCAGGAATGATTACCAGAGTGAAAACGAATTTCAGCAATGGAAAGCAAGAAACAGCTATTTTTACAAGTGGTGAAATTGGTGGTGAAATTGAGCCAGTTTGCAATTCGCGGCTCTTTATCCGAGTGCGTTGATCGCGAGTACGGAAAAACTAAAGGAGTATTAGGTTCTTTGGAAAGCTTAGGTTCTTAGCTTTAAAATGAAAGTTAAATTTCGCTTCTAGGACATACAGTTTAAAGGATACGGATGTTTTTGTGGAGGTAGATTTTCAGAAATAAAATCAAGATTTCAGAATGACAATTTTGCTTTGACAGGTTGGAAATCACAGAATGGACACATGATTTCTATGCAGTTCGGGACAGGTTGAAATGGATGGGACAAGATTATTTTAAACTAAGGGATTGGTTATGTACAGATCTGGCTGGATACTCACTCCCAGTTTTTGGACCGGAAGGGGCCTTGGACTGCACTCTCTGCCACTGGTTCTGCTCACAGCGTCTGGTCTGGGTCTGCTATCGCCACTGTACAGCGGTCTGGTCTGGGTATGGTTCTGGCACAGGGTTCGAGCCAGAATCAAACAGCTCGACTGGCTGTTGAATAGTTGGCTGGATTCTGAGGCCTGCTGAGAAGGATTCACCTTTTGGTTCAGGCCTCTCCGCTGCAAGTTCTGGAGTCTATCTGGAGTCTATGGTCCTTCTGGATATTGTCTGGTCCGGCAAAGTGCTGCGCAAGAAAGTGGAAAGAGAAGTCCCTATCTGGCTTTCAGTGGTTCTTTTTATGTCTTTTGAAGGTGGGTGGGAAGGCTGACTTTCTAGGCCCAACCCACTAAGGGTTCTGATAGGTTAAAGGATTTACTGTCCTCTGACTGGAGAACGGAGTAGTGAGTCATCCTGTGTCATCAGGTATCATTTTTATGGCTTTAAGGAAAGAACACTCCCCTTTGGTTTCTTATAGAAAATCAATTTTACCCAAAACACATATTTCCCAGATACACAAGTTGTTGAAATTACATGTACACATCACAGATTAATTAAGACAGGTCTCTGTTCAACCCTGATCTTTCTAAGAGCTTGGGTTTCGAAATGACAACATTTTGCGCTTTTAGTGGGTTTCGCCTTATTGGTTTTTCATCAAATCTTCCACGAAGGTACACCCCCTCTCTGCGCATATTACAGTAAGTTTTCATTTTTCTGATATAACCACAGTGTCTGCAATATTAATAAATCACAGGGTTCGGTCTCAGAACATCACACAATGTCCAGCTTAGTCTCAATTTGTGAGTGAAATTTTCATATTAAGAATCCCCAAATTGTACATTTCTGTCAGCTTGATACAATATTTTATAAGCAATTTAATAAAACATACATTTGCTCTCAATTCAGTACACCCATTTGTTTGCCCCCGCCCCCAGGAAATTGGGTTGACTCAGAGATCATGTGTCTTGCCTTCCACAGAACAATGTTGACAGTTCACACCGAAAATCAGCATATTCTATTCAGCTGAAGGCATCCATTGTCTCTTTCCTCCAGGCTGCAGGGAAACTCTCCTCCCCTTTTAATCAACAGGACCCTGTGATATCCTGTGCTGTTGGTGTAAGGCCTGGGAAGAGTAGGTGTTAAGAATTCTTATTGACCAGCAAGCCTTTTGAAGTCTCAGCTAACTTAGGATGCTGTTTAGCTTCTGAAATACAAGTCTCCTGTCAGAGTTTAGATCGCTAGCGCCGGTTAGTGTCAAGCACCGGTATTGCAGCCATTTTTGACAACTGCCTTACCGGTAAGCAGTCCTCAAATTATACTTTGTTCAAATATAGATGCACTTCTGTGGACCTCAGATTCATTTAGATTCTTGCGGGAGAATGATGTTGACCCCCCCAATAAGGAGGTGGGACCTTTTTAGTGGTTCTGTGACCCATGATTTTAGCAATTTTTTACATCAATTAAAACGGATTTTGACCATCACTATATTCCTTTGCACTGATTTTGCTCTGTGGGCAGTCAAAGGATGGGGCTGGCAATGGTCTCCTGTATTAACACTGACAGAGGCAAAAGTGGATGGTGGCCTATCTGTCAGGTTTTCACTGCGCATTATTGGATGATCTCTGGCGAGCAGCATGCTTTCCGGTGGCCATTATGATGTTTCCCATGTCAGTAATGCACAATGATGTGGTAGGGCTTGGAT
The DNA here is from genome assembly GCF_040938575.1 of Ambystoma mexicanum. Lineage (NCBI taxonomy): Eukaryota > Metazoa > Chordata > Amphibia > Caudata > Ambystomatidae > Ambystoma > Ambystoma mexicanum. Next base: position 387,168,905 of record NC_090930.1, on the reverse strand, counting down.
GCGTGGGTGAAAACATCCCACAAGTGCTCCATTTCAGATGTTTGCTAACTCTTTGCCTTGTTCGGGATTCTGCAGTCAGTATATGTGTAGCTTCCCTTCCTGAGGGCCGAGCAGGGATATCAGGATGCTGTGCCACATAGTATGGGTAACCTCCATTCCCTCATACTTCTCCAACCTCCTTGCATATCGGCTTTCCACAAAAGGGTACATAAATATTGCTTCCCATCTACTACACAACTAGGTGTGCAAGGCAAGCATATGTTGCAGAAATGTTAAAGTTGAAACCACACAAGTGCATGTTACACTGTTTGAAAGCTGTTAGTCAAATTGACCACATGGATATTGATTGATTGATTGAAAGCAATTATATAGCAGACGTATGTAGCACACCAATACTTTGAAAGCTCTCTGGGTCCTTTCCTAGGTAAACACATGTAATGACTATTCACTATAAGGTAGTTATATTTGTATCACAAAGCGGTGAACGTGAAACACTGAAACATGTCATATGCAGCCCCTTTCTGACAGAGCGGTGTCTTTTAACTATACTTGTTTCAAGTCAAGAGATGCCCTACAGGAAGCATCATTCTGCCAATCGCCTACTATCTTTAGAGCCAGAGGGAACAGTAGTACTCACAAGAAAGGGTGTTTAAATCTTCAGAGAAATCTAAAGGATTTTTCTGTGACACTGCACTGAAGGTGCTGTGTGTCACCATAAAAAAACAAGATGATGCCTATGGAGTTTGTCAGACTCCAAATACAAATCCAAATCAGGTCCAACCACATGAGAGAATGAGAAAAAGGGCTCACTCACTGCAGGGTTAAAATAAAACAGTCCTCAAGTTCTGACTACCACACTCAAATGCATCCATTTTTCAGCAGCCTCATACCTATCAGTCACACTAGCCAGAACACAGGCCCACCAGGCTAGGGTACACCAACCAACTCACAGTGCCTCAAATCAATATGGCCAAGGCAGGAGGAATAGGCTTCCCTTATCTTGCCCCAAAGCTATGGAACGCGCTCCCCACAGCCCTCAGAGCTGAAACCTCTCTCCAAGCCTTCCACAAAAACCTTAAAACTGCCCTCTTCAATTAGTATGCTAGCTCAGTGTCTGTATTTTGCATGCAACTATGCTATCTGCACCTATTGTATTAAGCGCCGCAATGCCGCCTGCGCCTTTTCTGTTTACGTGTGTAACTAAGCTATGAACATCTACTGTAAACAGCGTCACGATGACCACGGGCTGCTGTGCGCTTAACAAATGTGAATAAATAAATACATCATTCAAGTCCAGCAGAAGAGCTGGGGGTCTCTAAGGTTGAAGGGAATTAGCACAGAAATGGGAATTCTCACTAATACAGAGGGAAATCAAGATGAATACTATTGATGCACCTTCTGATGTTATTCACACTGCCACTAAATACCAACCATGCGATGTGAATGGTAGCATCCAGTCTAGGAACTTGTGTATACGCGTGTTTGGGTCAGTGTGCTTTTGGAAAGCGACCGCTGTGCCTCATTGTGTGAGATGGTTTTGCTGTGCGCATTGAGGATCTGGAGGATGAGGGAACAGTGAACTCTTCTGCTCCTTTGCACAGATCGAAGCTTTATCACCTTATGGATCTATCTCCCCGGTGACTCTGTCTAAATTGGATCAGCCAGCGCTAGAAAGAGTAACCCGATCTGTTATATCTGAGGAGAGACCTGCAAAGGTGCCATGTTCTGGTGGCAGTCAGGGTCATTGCCCCAGAAAGTGCAGTGCATGATGATCAAGCAACACCTTGAATCTGCCAGTAAAGCCAGCAAGCTGATTTCAAGGTAGGTGGAATGTAAGTGCCATTTTTCCAGTCAAGGTATATCAGTTCTTGTTTTGAGCAGTTTCCCTACTATTTGTGATGACAAGTACACACCGGGGGACAGTTCAAATAAAATGCCAACTGCATGCAGACGCCCACCTTGCTGTGTGGCTTGTATGCCCTTTGCAACAGTTACAAAGTGAAGCGCAATACCGAAGAGGAGCACCAGTCGAAATTCAGTTTTACACTCCACTTTGTATTAAAACAAAGTAAACGCAGCCTGCAAATTATTCTTTGGGGGTTGCTTTTACCAATCAATGTCTGCAATCTGCCTGTGCATTTGCAGGTGCTAATGTTAAACACTCATGCTGGTGTAAAATAGTGTACTCTTCCAAAGAAGAGCAAAGCACAGCAGAGATGCAACCTCCACGTTGTGCCCCTCCTACACCTTGGAAGGACAGGATTAGCTGAAGTGAAAAATGGAGGTCTGCACGCGTCATTTTGCATTCCACTCATTGTAAAACCTCCCCCAATGTGATTCTTTAGACCAGCATAAGAATCATCCATGATCTATCAGTTGCAATCAGTGGCATGATTGTAGAAGTGCCAACACGTTTAATAGAAAATGTGTTGAATACTCAATGCCTTTGTAGCAGTGTGCATTTGTTGGATATGATATGGCATTTATAACACGCCTATACACAATTGTTTCAAGGCGTGACTAGGTATGGGAAGGGGAACGGGGGAAGACAGAGCCAACCATCATACCAGCCCAGGTGACATTGAGATCGCGCAAGTGCAGGGAAGGGCGAGGGCAGGAAAGGGCGAGGGAATGAGAGTTGTGATCCCAAGAGGATGCTGAGGATTCTTGATTTTGAATAAGGTAGGTGGACCATACTGGACTCGGGGATGATCCATCGTTCGGGCATTATTGCTGAACCTGATTCAAAACCTCCATCTTGAAACCATTTATCCACAACAAACATTTCTAAAACTGCTGAGCTTTATTCGGGTCTATGGAAAAAGGACGAGCATGCTAGTCCTTAGCTCTTAAGGGGTTCATTGAGTGAATCCTTAATGTTTACATAAAACATTTAGTGGCAATATGTGTTTTTGAAGGGGACACTATTCAATGGAATGTGAAATGCATAGGTAATTTAATGTGATGCTTCACTGTTCTTGGCAATTAATTCCAAACAGATGGACTTTATGCATGTGACAAAATTACTTTTGCTATCTGTGACAGGGTCAGGAGCTTGAGCCATGCAGGGGGAGAAGGGTCCCCTCCCACCCTGGGGTAGGAGCCCTACCAGAGTTTTCATCACAGTCAGTCCTGCCCAAGAGGCTAAGTGGGAGAGTTAGGAGGACCCGGCTCTGCCCCACCTCTATATGTGCCTTGTTGAATGTGAAAGGTACTATTTGTGTCATTTCATGACTATCTGTACCAGAAGGCCATACACCAGATGAAAGTCACAGCACTCTGCTGCTTGCAACTGCCAGCTTCCCAAACACATTTGAAATGCGATCAGTCCAGCGACCCATTACAACATGAAAGAAAGACTCACTGCATCTCGGCGGCCAGAGCACAACCACCAAAACCTACACCAGAGTGACTGACTCGAGCGCTGTGCATGATAAGGGAGTGAAGCTAATGGGGAGTTTTAAAATGTGCTACTGCTGGGGCACAATACTGAGGGAAATTGTAAAACCAGATTGGCCCAAAAAAGAAGGTGAACAGATGAACCAATGAGAGGTGGAGGGAAAGGGGGACACACAAAGTCAGAGGTATAAAAACCCTGTGAGAGACAGAAGGAATGAGAGGTGCTTGAGTGAGGTCAGGTGGAGGAGAGGCAGACAGAGATCAAGCAGAAGAAAGAATGTTGAGCGGGGCAGAAGATTGTTGCCGGTGAGGCGTATGTTGCAAGAGAGAGTGATACCCGATTGTATGAGTGAGGCTGTGATTTAGCAAATGTTTGATAGACTGTGTGAATAGTATTATATGTAGTATAGGAATTTAACTGAGTGAGAGAATGGAGAATGTTCGAGGGAGTGACATGGGGGAAGGATAGCTCAGGGGCAATGTGTTTGTCTTGGAAGCAAGACCTCACAGCACAACACAGGTTCAAATCCTGATCCTGCGCTTAGAAATCACTCCTGTTATTAAGTGTGTTCTAAATGAAAAATGAAATGAAATAGGTAAATAAAAAGGAGAGTGGAGAGGAGCGAGGATAGTCTACTAAAGAGAGGTGACGAGTAGGAGAGAAAGGTGAGGAGAGATTAGAGAGGAGATTATAGAGTTGAGGGATTAGAGGAGAGAAGAGAGGAGATCAGAGAGGGACTATAGAGTGGAAAGTGGAGAGGGGAAGCTAGGGCCAGTCTCACCATCAGAGGGAAAGAGAGGATGTAAAAAGGTGGGAGTAGAAAGGGAGATAAAAGAAGAGAAGGGACATGAGAGAGGAGAAAGGGAGTAAGGAGAAGGAACACAAATCCTTGATTCATAATTTGAAGTCTGGGTGTTCTTATATCCATTTTTGACATCTCCAGAAGTACAGGGATGAGTAGTGGTTTCTAAGCTCCTACTTATCTCCGCATTACAGCAGTAATCTGAATAATAAAGGTCACTACCTCAAACCAGATATAGCTTTATTTTTGTATTTAACCAAACTGCCACCAGGCTTTAGGAATACACAGTTATAATTCCAATCATGGATGACCACTGTCAGTGGCAGCCCATGGCTGGCAGAATTGTTTGGATTCCCATCAGGCTATTTCATGAATGCACATTTTACCATAATACTGCCATGTTGCCAAAACCACCTGACAATTGCTGGGATGTCGGTAAAGCAGGTCCAGAAAAGAGACCACATGTGTACTGTTCATTTTTAACATGGATCATTTAGAAAGTGAGGACTGATTAGCAGAGCTCGCTTTCCGAGATGGAAAAACAGCATCACATTAAATAGACACATATCCAAAAAGCTTAGGCTTGCACACTGACGCAGATGGAATATCTTTACTATGCAATCAATACATTTCAGCAACCACTTTGGAGAACATTATATAGAAGTAAATTGGGAAACCACAGATGCCAGATGTAGTTGCAAGAACAATGGGATCTGAAGAATGCATTCACCAATGACTTTATGAAATCAGCAGAGGCCTAGAGATCGGCCATGTCATATGGAAGAGGGAGCAAGACAGAACACATAAATAGGGCATCAACATGAGACCATTAGCAAAACTCTACTTTTAACCGATATATCAGACGTGGGTAAATGTGAGCAAGAGGAACCCTCATACAATCCGTATATAAAATACACTCGAGCACTCCTGGGGGCTGAATCATGGAATTGTTGTGCCGAAAAACAGGGATTTTTGCCCCATTCTCGCCACAAATCCCCATTTGTTAAACGGGGATTTGCGGGCAGAATGGCACACAAATCTCCGTTTTTCGGTGCAAATAATTCCATGAATCAGCCCCCATGAGTTTTAACAACATCAGCAAACAACCTTTCGCCAATATTTAAAGCCACTCATGTTATGAACATTGATATTCACAGTCAAAAAACATAATGTCATGAAGAAAGGAATGATGACGTGTGATGAGAACGTCTGGCATTAGGGGTAGTTCCACGGACACAGGGGACAATGCCAGCAGTGCTCAGTCGGCCACATGGAGGTGCCTGATGCAGACTTGGGTCTTGGCAGTGATCTTCAGCATAAATTACACCGTGGACTCACGGGCTAGCATCATCCTAAGTACTGTAGGGGCCATGGGAATGTAGGGGACATTGAACACTGGGGACAAACAGGTGTACCCAAACAGAGATAGCAGCAGGCGGATGTGTTGTAAGTGGCAAAGACCGTTTTCTTGTGAATTGCTTTTCCAGAACAAACACTCATCTTACAATTTTCCTTTTTACTGTTAGATGTGCACCTCTCAGATGATTCGTTTTATCGTCTTGTAGTGCAAGACACAATTTCAGAAACATATAGCTGTTGTGAAAATCCAACAAAGAGTGTGCAATCGAAGAATAAATAAACAACAATTAAGCATGTACCTTTCTCTGGGCATGTAAATACATTTAAAATGCACCTTGCAGGTTTACAGAACACAATGCACCTTGCATGTTTACGGAGCACAATGCACCTTGTATGTTTACAGAACACAATACACCTTGCATGTTTACAGAACACAATTTCGGGCAAATTGGGAACATATTTTATAGCCAACAGGAGATATTAGATAAGTCTCACGTTGGGGAAACACTCGTTGACATCTACATTTCTGTTCAATGCTAGATACAGCGATATGGTGACAACCTATATATAGTTTCCAATATATATTAACCTACAGAACATCATGTTTGAGATGCCTCAACTAATCAAAAATAAAACGAAAGGTTCTCTGTAAAGCGCTGCTCCTTGCAGCTAAGTACACACTAAACCAAATACAGAAGACATCATTAGATGGAAGGACTTTTTTTCATTTTTTAGCAGAAAACAAACAGCAGAACCGTAGCCGAAGGAAATCGAGATGAGTGAAGCATGAGGCTAGGATTCAGAAAAAGGCAAGCAGAGGTCATTATAACAATGAATGCATAATGCAGAAATGATTCCACTGCTGGCCTCTCACAGTACTTTCAGGGCGCCCTACGGATTGCGGCCACAGAGCCCCTCAATGGAATCATTTTCCTGTAATTCCCTATAACGTATTACTCGTGTCTCTTTCCTTCCTTCCCCTCCCTCTCTCACAATCCATTAAAGCTTTCAGCTTCCTGCATTATGAACTAATAACCACACCGAGCCCGGATTCCCGACCACTGGGAAAAGGCAGCTCCATACAAACCTCGGTACATTTCTTTGTATTTCGAAGGTGTGTGATATTTGGGCTCTTTGGCGCTATATGATTTGACAGTACAGCATATTACAAAAATAGCTACACAGGATTACATATTTCCAGCACCTTTTCTTTTTCAGATTACTCAGCTAAGCATTCCAAGGTTTGCCAACCTTTGAAGAGTAGTGTCCTCATCCTTCTGAGTGCCTGAGTGTGATTATTTTAATTACCTCTCATCCGATGTCGATTAAGAGCTCGAGCACAATGTCCTGAGAGATTCTTAAAAGCCCTCCACCCCCACAGGCACACGCACAGAAGGGTGCAAACAAGTGTGCGTTTTCATTGGCCACAGTTCATTGTATTGTTTGGATTAGGACGTTTTAAGCATATCAGGAGCTTTATAAAGCGTTCCATAGTGTGGTTTAACCATGTAAGCAAACAGATTAAACAGAAAACAGAGACGTTGGAAAGTAGAGGTTATACATTCGTGTTGCCGCCATTTTTAAAAAAAAATGTATGAGTTTTTTAATGGAAAATATTAATTGAAGAAACTCATCGAAATATATAGGGGGGTTGGTAAGTGGATGAAAGAGATAGCGAGGGATAGTGATTAAATAATATGGAAGAGGGAGTTTGGGGGGTAACCCCCAAATATATAAAATAATTGACATGTTTTTTCAATAAAAATATGTTTTTTAAAAAACGAATCGAAAGAAATCCTGGCGGTGAAAGAACATAGAACCAAAGTAGAGAGCCCAATACAAACGACAACATCACTTCAAACCGCAGCATGAATACCAGCTGGGCCTCATTACGAGTCCAGTGGTGCAGGAAAAAGTGGTGGTGAAATGGTGGTAATTTCTCTTAGCCCTGCTTTACTGCCAGTTTCCCATACATCCGAATTACGACACAAGAGGTAAAGTGTAGATTTGCCTCCAGAATGCATCTGGATGTAAATCCTCCAATTAACCTACAAAACCTGGAATATTTATTGTAGGGAAATGACTGCCATGGTAATCCCGCCAAATCCGAAAGGGAAGCCAAGGGACACCACAGTGGGTCTCAATGCCATCATATCCCACTCCTAAACCGATTGTGTACCTTTTCAGGTACTTTGGAGGCGAGACAAGAATAGCCCCGAAACTGAACCGTGTCTTCTTTCTCGCATTGCCTTGGGTGAATGGGGAAGGATGCCCTTGGAATCCTGCTGAAAAGGGTAAGGGGTGGGTGTCACTTGGGCAGCACCTCCAATAGCAGTGCTGCCTGCAGACTGTCTGCGTGTCATCCGGTCTCTGTCCTCTAGTCAATCTTTGGAGAGGGGAAGGCAAAGAAGGAGGATCTGTTCCTGTCGGGGTAAGACGGGGGATGAGGATAAGGTGGGGAATTTGTGATAATGTGCATGCCTATAGAGTCAGTACAGCACAATCAAATCAAAGCACTGGCCAGAAAAGGGCAAATGCATGATGCTCCTATGAAAGAGCACATACCAATGCAGGAATTCTCTCATACTTCCAGGTAAGTACTGCGTGGTGGACTTGAGATGTGCCCAAGTGTTTCCTTGAAGAGAAGAGAAATATTGGTCTGATAGAGAACAAGCTAGCACCGCCCAGCCTCCTGCACAAAGTGACAAAGTCCTAGGAAGACTGTGTGTGAGGTGAATGAGAGACACAAGGGGAGACAAACCAGGTGTGTGGGCCCTCCCTCCGGGTGGCAACATTCAGAGGCACAGGTGCAGTGGAAGGGAATTTGTCTAATAATCTGATAATGTAATGAAATACATTGGAACCTCATGCCGAGTTTGCCAGTTCAGAAATAAGGGTGCCGGTAAGATCACCGACACCTTTGATTCCGCACCGGCAAACTACGGGTTTGCTCACTGGAGCCACTGTGCCCAACAGGTCTGACCCTGATGGGCACCGCGGTCACAGTAGAGGATGCCATCACGGTAGCACGGCAACGTTAACAATGGTGCCGGTGCATCCATGTCCCCACTCCCATAGAGTACTATGGGACTCTACGGGAATGGAGATTAACAAAATTACCAGGACCTGACTTCCCAGCTACCGAACATGTAATAGCCTGGTGTCACCGGGAAGTCAGACACAGGTTCTTTTTTACGGGTCCAGAAGCAACCCGCCAGTAATACCGGAAGGGTTACCACCAGACCCGTAATGAGGCCCATTGTCCGTGAGTGCTAGGCAAATAATGTAAGGGATTTGAACAAGAATCCACCTAGTGACCCATGCGTCTATAGGTTCAAGTTGGTTGAACTGAATTGGAAATTATTAAGAGGCTCAAATATTTTGTAAAGGCAAAGATCCGCCAGTGTAAGAAGTGCATCAGATTTCACAGAGCCCCCAAAGGCGTTAACTTTACCTGAACCACTATTTGGTCTTCTCTAGGTCTTGCCAGTCAAAGTGCGGCAGAAGCCTGGATCACTTCTGTCACAATAATGCACTGCACTTCACAATAATGCATGGAACTTTATAGTACATTCTTAACGCATGACCCAGAAAAGCACATTTGAAATCTACGCAATTCTGCAACACCTACTTAAATGTATCATGTCTAATCATATATATGTGATCAAAACAAACATATACCATTTTAGATTCAAGTATTTACAGGTAAATACTTTGGAATATATCCATAGGTAAATACGAGCATGCTTCAACTCCACTAACCTGAGGATCGTGCTTAGGCTTTCAATTAAGAAAAATTGGCACATAATGATCTAATTAGACATATGGCGGTAGAAGCAAAAACGAGTGGTAAATTAAATACCATTTGTTTTAAAATGTCACCTTATTGTGAGCTGGGATTCCATGGGATATGTATGCCATGGTCTACCTAGGAAATATTGAATGGGGAAAATAACCAGTTCACCTGATTCAGTGATTACTATGTACACCTTGCCATATATATCCTCTGCGATCTTTACGAACAAGTGGCATGTTTAAGACAAGTGTTTATAAAGAAAGACCACGTTTTTAGCAGACTACACAAGTTTTTGTCAACCATGGACCATAAACTGATCAGACGAAGCACTGCTTGAGTTTTTGATGTAAAAAGACAGACACGAGTACTGTCAAACGTTTATAGTTAGACCATTCCAGATGTATCTTGCCTGTATGGGAAATGTTCTCAGTGTCCTTATGAGTCAAGGTGTAATCTTAATTTATTTGCCCTCTTTAACTGTGATCAAAAATGTGATGTTGATTGCCCCACTGATAGGATTAGTCCAGGTGCTGCTTGCACAATAGAGTCCTTTATCACCTTAAGTAAATAAAGTGTCTTACCCACAACCCATACATGAAGACTTTTGAAATAGTTTCCTGCTGTCAACATGACCTGAGCATACAGAAGCCATAGGACTACACATAGCGGGCCTGAATCACACATAGTGGCCCTGATTCAATGTGACAAATCAGGAGATGATCTCAGCACCTTAGATTTGCACACAATACCTTGTACCCAATCCACAAAGCCTAAATCTAGAGAACAGCTGGAGGTCAATGGAGCATCACTGGGACACCCTTGATCAATCTTTGTGAATGGCATGCTACATGCGCATCACATAGATCCCCCAGATTTGCTCCTGTTTGAGAATTAGGTATAAGGTAGCAGGTCCAAGTCAGAGAGGTTCAAGGACAACCCCTCAATTACCTAAATTAAAATCTTTGTTAATCTAACCCATTGTATACAATGAAAAATAAATTTTTGTTAGGCTCAGAGTTATGAGACAGCTGTACATTATCCCCATGTTTATTACATTCAAATGCGCCTTACTATGGTTATTGGCCGTATGTAAACTGCATTGTGAAACCTGGGCCTCTCTCCCACTATACAGGACTACCAAAACTACTTTTTTGTATCTAGTGTTTAAACTGCATTGTGAAAGTATTTAAACTGTATTGCAAAAGTATTTAAACTGCATCTAGGTCTCTCTCCCACAATACAGGACTCTCAAACCTAGGTGTGTTGTCTCTGGTGTTTAAACTACATTGTGAAAGTATTTAACTGCATTGCAAAAGTAGTGCTGTCTTTGGTTTTGCCTTCTTAGCAAAGCGTTAATCTAGAAAACTGTTCTACTATTGTCCGAGCTCTTGTCGTTTTTCTCAATTGTCTACTATTGTCTTGTCTGCTGCGCCCCTCCCTGTATCCTTCTCTAGTTTTCTCCCTACCCCCAGCCCCACCCCACTCCCTTTCCTCTTCTCTCTCTGCCTACTCTATAGTGCTCTCTGTCTATCCTATCTTTTCTAACTGCTTCTCTATTGACTATCCTGCTCTCCTCACTAAATCTGGTAGGAAGGAGTTTAAAAAGGACATCCTGGTCTCCAGCCCAGACCTCCCTATTGCTGACACCTTTACCAGTGCTTTCTCCAGGCAAACCCTCACCAACATCCTCTTTGTTGTTCCCTTGCCAGACCTATAGACTCTCCATATGGTCTCTGTGCTTTCTCCTTTCTCTTTTTCTCCCATTAATGGTGGCACCCATTGGGAGGCCCTCCTGGCCCCCTTCCACTCCTCTAAGGTCATCATTAATGTTTACCTGAATGGTAGCGACTTGGTCCAAGGCCCTCAGGCCAACCTTCTCCTCTTTGATAAATACTTCCCATGCCTCATCAATTTTCTTTCTTCTCCTGCTGTCCCTTCTCTTCCCTTCATGCTTCCTTGCCTTCCCTTGCCCTCTCCTCCTTCCTCTTCTGCCCCCCCCATCAGGCTTCTTCTACACCTCTATAGGGTGTACCTCTGATTTGTACCCCTCCCCGGAAGTATTTCAAGTATGGCAACCTTCTCCATATTGCCACTCTCAACTGTCGCTCAGCTGTCAAACACTCCTCTGAAATCCGCCACCTCCTGGAAGAACTTGACCTCGATGTCCTCGGTCTCACCGAGACATGGTTCACTACCAGCTCTGTCAGGAGCTTTGACACACTCCTTCCTGATGGCTACAAGATCCTCTCTGCGCCCAGGTCAAACCGTTCCAGAGGGGGTGTAGCCCTGATCTTCCCTGAGTGGATCTCTGCCTCTATCATTCCTACGCAGGCTCACTCCTCTTTCAAATGCCTTGTCTGCAGGCTCGCTCTCTCTCCCAGCCATTCCCTTACTGTGGCTACCATCTATTGGCCACCTGGTCAAATTGCCTCCTTCCTCTCTGAGCGGGAGGACTTCTCCTCTTCCCTCCTGGTCTCGACCACTCAACTCCTGCTTCTTGGAGACTTTAACATCCACCTGGATGCTTCCTGTCCTTCCTCTGGACTCCTTCGTGACCTCTGCAACTATCTCTCACTCTCTATCCTCCCCTCTGGCCTGACTCACTCTGGTGGGCACTCTCTGGATGTTTTGATCTCTACAGACCTTCCCCTCTCTATCCCTTTCACCACTTCTCTCTCCTAGAGTGACCACTTTCTCCTTTTCACCTAGCTCTATCTCTTGACCCCTCTGGCCAGGCCAACTTCAGCACTGCCACCCACCTTCTCAGTTATCTGACCCATGAAGCATGTGTCAGTTGAGGCTTTCACCTCCCCTTTCTTATCCCCACTCCCCCTTTGGTTGACCCACACCCTGACACAGCCCTTTCTTTGCTCCACTCTGCTATATCTGATAATCTTGATGTTCTTGCCCCTGTCACGAGAATCTCCTTGCAGCCCAAAGCCAAGTGCAACTCCTGGCACGACTCAGACCTTGTTACCCTTAAACGTAAGTGCAGGGTGGCTGAGAGGAAATGGTGTGCTTCCTGAATATCCTCTGACAAACTGGCCTGCCGCCTGCTCCAAAGGCAATACCGGCTCAGTCCGCACCAAGAAGAGAGCCATCATCCAAGCCTGCCTCTCTGTGGCATTCAACAACTCAGCCAAACTCTTTAAAATATGCAAGGAGATGGCCAATCCTGCTGCAGTCTCTACCTCTCCGGTCCCCTCCCAGGCCCTCTGCTCGGCTCTGGCCTCTCATTTCATCTCTAAAACTCAGGACATCCTGTCCTCTCTCTCTTCCTCTCCTCCTCCTCCCTCTACTCATCCCTCTTCCTCTGGCCCTTCCGTGGCCACCCCCCTCATTCTCTGCCTTTCCCCTGTTCTCCCCAGAAAAGGTTTCTAGACAGGTCTGATCTATGAATGTCTCCTCAAAACAGGTTCTCCCCTGTCCCTCTAAAACCATCAAGGACCACATTGACACCCTGGCTTTTGCTTTGACTGACTTCTGCAACCACTCCTCCACCACCGGAGTCTTCCCTTGCCCCCTGAAGCACTCCCTTGTGCACCTTCCTATTAAGAAACTCTCAACCAACCCCTCCTGCCAGGCTAACTACTGGCCAATCTCTATCACTCCTTTCCCGGGCAAACTCCTGGAAAAGCTGCCCATCTCCCAGCTTAATCTTCACACCGAATCGGTTGGTTGTCTCCATGACCATCAGTCTGGCTTCAGAGCTGCCAGAAGCATGGAAACTGCTCTCTTGAACATCCGTGAAGACCTGCTCTACAACCTTAATTCCAATACCCCTGTGTCCTTGTGATGCTGGAAATTCATTGAAGGGACAGGGCCTCCATGTCCTTGTCATGTACTCCCTTATCGTTTATGTTCTATGTTGTTTTCTGCATGTGGGATTCCTGGCAGTGCAGCTCTTTCTCTTTTTGGTTGTGGTGAACAGGCACTTGGGCTACCCTTGTAGCACCCATGGGTGGGGGTACAACCCTGAACCCTAGTGTATGTTTTTGGGGCAACTGTGTGTGGACCAAAGAGCAGGGTATGGGCTGGTGGCAGCTCTGTGCTGAATTTGACTGGTGCTCTGTGTATCATCCATTTTGGGATACCCAGGCCCTGCCATAGGAATCAGTGGAGACAAGATGGCACATGTGGCCTTTTGCTTTCTATTGCCTGTTACCCTGAGTTCCCAAAGTCCTGGGAAGCCCTGACTCTGTCTCTTCCCCTGACTGGCTGCTATGTTATATGGTATTGTTGGGAAGTCCAGGCCAGACTGGCTAGAGCTTTCCCAATGACTGCATGTTGTGGATACACCCTTGGGGTGGCACCTGCATGAATGGATTGTGTGACCAATATATATTTCATTTTATGCATGTCTGGTTTCTGGTGTGTGACACAATGACTGAGACAGCCCTCCCCAAAACTGGTATTAATGCAGTGTGGAGTGCTGAAAGGCTGGGTGCTTGCCCCAATCTACATTCCTCATTGTGAGTGTCTGGATGGAAGAAAATGGCCTGAATGCACTGTGAACCTGATTGGCTGCCTGCCTGCTAAATTCCCTTCTGAATTATTGGCTGCCTGAGCCCGACTCAGCAGTGTGTACGAGAGACAGAACTGTATATTTGGGGACCTCTCACTGACTAGAATCGATCAGAAGCTGAAGTCGAAAAATGATGCTTAATCTTGAAGCCCAGCTGGAGGAAGAAGGCTTTGCTGCTGCTTTCTTCGACACAATCTGAAAGCTGTCGTGTCTCCAAGAACTGATCCAAAAGAGGATCTGGCTAGGAGACCACTTCCCGAGCTATGAGGGAACATCGTGCACCAGCTAACCTTCACCAAGGCTCCTTGGAAGTCAGTCCTCGAAAGGCTGCTGACCAGAGACTGGGACTGGCGACAAATCCTGAAGTAAGCGCCAGGACGTCGAGGCCATCAACAACCATCAAAGTCGACTGAGGTTCAGAGGACCGCTGTAACCTCATCGACCGGTCATTTTGAAATCAAGAACTCCCTTGCTCATCACTGTCGACAGCTTTGTTCTGCTGGAGAAAGTCAAGGTCGTTGAGGAACCGAGGAGAATTCGCCTGTGGGTTTCCCGCCACCCGATGTCCACAAAGACGCTGACAAAGATACGAAAGCCAGCTGTGGTCGAGTCCCGATTGCCGTCGCCAAACGCTGATAACCCGATGCCCTTGCTGGGACTACGTTCTTCATCAATCTACTTTGTGCAATGAACTCTCGTCATTGAGGTGAACCGCATGCCTCATCTTCTCAGGACATCCCCAAACGATCATCGACGAGCACCGCAAGGACCAAAGCTGCTACCTCAATGACATTGTTCACCTTTTCTTCAAGGAATCTCGACAATCCGTGGCTCCTGCCTTAAAGGGAATTCACTCAAGAAGGATCCGTTGATGACTCATTGAAGAACTCTGCTTAACCAAGTACATTGGGGTAGTAGAACTGTTTTAGAAGGAAACAAGACTCTGCTAAACAATATATGGACTGGGCTTGCCAGTATATTTTATCTACAAGTTGCCCCAGTGGGGGGATCCTCACACAGAACTGTGTCTGGTGGTAGGGACCCAGTATTCTGCCATGTGTTTAACCCAACTTGTTTTCCTCCCACATCCAATGTTGGTTCACTGTGCTATTAGACTTGAATGTCATTGATAACTGTCAGCAGTTGGTGCATTTTAAAGGTGTCAAGAGTTAACTGTGGTACCACATAGATATTGAACATATTAGTATTGCCTGAGCACAAAGTGTGTTATTGTGTGTGTATATATTCTCAACCTTATTTATATAAAGAACTGTGTTATCACTAACATAGTGTGTGGACATTCCTTTGTCGGGCTTGGGGACTACACTGTACTGAAGAACCAGCCTGCATCACCTCCTCAGAACTTAAGCCATGATTGCTCAACATTTGTTACCACATAGAAAATTGTGGCTGGGGGACTACTCTGCCATATAGAGGGCAGGAGTACAGAAACCCTCCTCCAGTCTTTACAGTCCTTATCTTACTTGATCTCCCTTCTGCCTCTGATACGGTCGACCATGCCATCCTGCTCAACCGTCTCTGTGATAACCTGGGCATCACTGATTAGGCCCTGACTTGGCTGACCTGTTTCCTCTTTGATCGACCCTCTTAGGTCCAACTAGGGTCCTTCCTCTCCTCTATCTCTATCTCTACCTGTGGTGTTCCCTAGGGGTCTAACCTCTCTCCCTGGCTGTTCAACCAATACCTGGCACTTCTGTCCCACTGCATTGCCGTTCTCTGCCCCAACTTTCAATGCTAAGCGGATGATACTCAGCTCATTTTCAGTCTCTGTTCCACCACCTCTTCTCCTTCCCTCATCTCTGACTGTCCGCTATCCAGGAGTGGTGTGCCACCAATGATCTCTGCCTTAATGCCAATAAGACTGAGATTCTCCTCATCAGCACACCTGCTCCCTCCTTTCCTATCGCTCTCTGGGCAGCTTCTCTTGGCCCTCTTCCTGCTCCCACTTCTGAGGCTAAATCCTCGGGTCATCTTAGACTCCACACTCTCCTTCTCTCCTCACATCTCAGACGTCTCTAAGAAGTCACACTACCAGCTGCACCTCCTCAGAGGTATTATTCCTTTCTGCTTCTTCCCCCAGAAGCTCACTGTCTCCAGATCTCTGCTTCTCTCTAGGCTGGACTACTACAACAGCCTCTTTCTAAATCTACCCGCTTCTACTCTCCGCCCTCCGCAATTGATCCAGAACAGGACTGCAAAACTTGTCCGTGGCCTCAAGCCCAGGAATTTTATCTCTCCAGGACTGAAATCTCTACACTGGCTCCCAGTGGCAGCGAGGATTAAGTTCAAAACCCTTTGCATTGTCCACAAAGCCTTCTGGAGCCTGGGCTTCAATACCTTCAACTCGCGCTTCCTAAATATCTTCCTTCTCAAGCTCTTTGCTCATCCGCCACCAACTCCATAAGAGTCAGTCGCTTCTCCAACCAATGAGTTGGTAGTAGATCTCTTTCTTCGGCTGGGGCCTCCCTCTGGAACAGCCTCCTTACCTCCCTGAAACTTGAGAACTATCTCCGGTTCCAGAAGCACCTCAAGACCTTCCACTTTGCTTCTGCTTTCTCTCCTCCTCTCCCCTGCTGAACTCCTGACTGAAACTGCACTGATCTCCTGGCTACCCTCTGAATCGGGCCCAGGTCCTTTCCCCTGCCAGTTGCACACCTGCGCTGCCTCCCTGGCAACCCCAGCTCTTGGGGGCCTGTTTTTGTATCGCTATAGTCCCCTACCAGCTCTTGACACTCGATGTCTGCACTTTCCCCTGCCCTTGCCACAAGCTGGCCGTACTTTTACCTATTGTTTTTATTTATTTTTTACTGTTGATCCTATGTATTGCAATGTCCCACCCCCCATCCCTCCACCCGCACTTTTCCCTTTCCCTCCTCCCCTGCACTTGCGCAATCTCAATTTCACCTGGCCTAGTAAGATAGTTGTCTTCCCTCGGTTCCCCCTCCCTTGCCTCATCGCGCCCTGAACGACTTGTGTACAGGCGCATTATAAATGCCATATCATATCATATGCTCGTTTGATAGTGAAAGGGATGGTCCACGTAGATAGACGTTTCATTCCAAAGATATACTCTTTAGTTCAGCCCGTGACACATGTTGAAGAACAATGGTGAGAATATAACAGAAAAAGATGTAAATCCAGATTTTTTTGCAGTTGCTAAATTAAGAATTCTTTGGAGATGATGAAAAGTTGGTAATGATTCTACAGTAAACTATGATCTTGGTATCCAGAGTGTTATTTTAGGGAAGAGGCAATACCACTGCCTTCTCTAACCACTAAAGATAAATGCCATACTGGAAAGATATGTTATCAATCCTTTAGACTGTAGCAGCAGAGATGGTGAATAGTGCTTTATTAGCATGTGCAGCAGAGCTAACAGCCAATCAGGTGCCCCGGAATAGACAGAATCAACAGGTAAATTCCCAAATTCTCTACAAGCCACCTGAGTCATTCCCAAGGGGCTCACCATTGTTCCACTTTTACCAGTGACCCCGGCTGCTTTTCCCCCTTGTCCCATGCCTGCCCCCACCCTTAAGGTCACACGTCCCACCCACACTTAAATATGTGCCAACTGCTCCAGAGCTCCACGGCACACCCTTAAGACCTCTCTGGTGATCCTGGAAAACTTAAAAGGACATTGCCCTTCTATTTCCACCTGTGGCCATTTTGTTTTATACAGTTTTCTATAGAAAATTGGCACATAAGAGTCGACCGAAAGACGGTTTCCATAAATAAAAAATTAAATAATGTGCATCCGGAATGAAGTTCTGGAGTGCTAATAGCATTACCAGCCAGGTCTTGATGGCAGCCACGGGCTGTAACGGCCCCAAGCCCTAACCAAAGCCCACACTTAGCTTGAGCCTGTGGGCTGTTCTCACCTGTGCCCATTCACAACCCTATGTATGAATTTTCCGACAAATTCTGGTTCAAGAGACTATGGACAGATGGTTGATTTGATGGTTGGCAACAGGTTAGCAAAGGCTTCAACCAAAGGGCTTTACCAATGGAACAGAGGAGACTGAATTTCCTATTCTAGTGAAAGGAACATTAGGCTCGATTTTAAGGCATCCTCTTAGCAGTTCAGAGGATGGAATATTTCAGGAGCTGGAATATTTGTTAATAGATGCTGCTCCAAAGTCAAATCACACTTTGTTCCTCTCTCGGTTGTCTGAGGAGTCACTGGGCGAAGTGTGATGGAAAACAGTAGTGTTTTAGTTCAAAAGTGCATCTATTCTCAGTACTGTGATCCTTTAAATTAATAATACAGATTCACGTCATCACTTTCAGGATATATTTAACCTATCGTGATCAGCCTACATGCAGGGCTATTTACAATATACAGTGCTAGGTGAAGTGGCTATGCGCCATACACTGGGTGTGCAATTCAACATATTGATGTTTTCCAGGGTGCAGACAAGAATGACATACACACACACACACCTCTCTCTCTCTATCCCTCTCTCTCTCTCTCTCTCTCGTTCTCTTTCTCTCTCTCTCTACTGAGGTAACGTGGCATATTCAATACATTGATTACTCCTATATTTACTTTTGATCAGACCACTTGATATAATTGCTACACGCTAGTGGCTAAAAATGTGATGTGATTACATTGTCCTAAAACTGTAAGTACTAACTTTAGTGACCATTACAATTTGGTAACATGCATTGGAACATTCCAACAGACACATAAGACAAGAAAACGCAACCTTGAGGCATGATGCACTCATGCATCCTGCGGTTACTGTCACCATACCATGCAACATGATGTGCCTCTGTGGATGGTGTAGCCTCCTACTGTGACGTCATAGATCATCCGAATTCCTACCCAACGTTTGAGACATCACACTCGTCATGTATATCTTGCATATAATTCCCTCATGCCTCCACTCTACACCTCTTTCAAAGCGGGCCCATAAGGGACAGTGCAGGGTGTGAAAAGGGATGCAGGTCAAACAACACCACACACACGTAAAGGGGCAGCTTTCAACTATGGGGTGCATTTCTTCTCGGGGTTCTGCGTGGAGAAGGACAACCATTTTATGTGGATAACATCAGATGTGAAAAGGAGTGGCCATTGCTTACAATACAAACTAGTGTCATTGTGTCACAAAAAAAACATGATCTTGTTTTAAAATATACACAATGCATCTGCCATAACCATCGAAAAGAAACCCAAAATCCAATAGCATGTTATTTGTTTTAAACAAAAGGGATGGGATGTCTAAACGATTGAGTTCACAGAGGATGAAACAGGTGCCAATTTTACAAAGGGAAGTTAAGCAGCATTAGAACGTCATCATTACCATGCGGATATGTCATCTTTAGAACACTGCAATATGGTGATCACTTACAATATGTAATGTATCGACTGTTTAGCACACACCAGAGATCAGAAACCAGAACATTATTTAAACGTTGCATTTTCTAAATATAAAGAATGGCTACAAGGGGGCGCGCACACACGCACACGCCAGGCCCTCCACCCAGTCCACACCCACAGCAATGCATTGCACCACACAGCCTTGCAGCTCTGTTGCATTCCCACGAAACAGGGCTCACGCATAGAGTTAAAATGGAGTTATCCAATGAAAAGTCAATTTAAAACTGGTTAGTTTAAGGTTATAATATCACACATATCTAAGCGACTAAGCATCGTAAACAAGGAGATCGTTGCCCCATAAAGCACCCGTTTATCTGCCAGCATGGGCATCACGTTAAAGCCATCGGTTTGCACTAGCCATGACTTTTAATACATTTGGAAAAAAACAAGATCGCGCGCCATTTCAGGGCGACCGAGAGGAAAAAAGACGTTTGGCCCATGAAGTCTAGCAAGCCTCACTAATGTCGCTGCGTGCGATCAATCGAACAAATACTTAGAGATGGCAATCTATAACTGTAATTACTCCGACTGCAGACATTATAACTCTGCAGCCTTGATGATCTCATTACTATTCGCCACATCCCCTAGCATTGATCCGGCCAGACAACAATGCTTAGGAGTCCAGGGTCCCCAGTCGATTTAGGAGTCCAGGGTCCCCAGTCGATTCATTTTCTTGTCTTGGTTTGAACGAAATAAAGAGCACATATGCACATTTGCAAGAGGGTCTGTTTGCGTCGCCCCTTAACTTGCCACGGGACGCACATCACGATGTTATTGTGTGGCGGCGACTCCTCAGTGTAAGTGCGGGCGTTGGTTTTCCAGCCAGGAAAGGTTACATCGCAGAGGCACCGTTCCTCCCGGCTTCACAAACAACACCGGCCCTATGTGGCAGCCAAGCGCGCGGGGACCAACAATGAAAGTCCATGCAATAATACGGATTCTAGCGCAATAATACGGATTCTAGCTCTTTAAACAACACGCGCGCTTTATGTTACGTATATTTCGTGGGCACGTCAAGCTGAAAACGGCTTTCCTCGTTTTAGTTTTAAGGTTGACAGAGACCAATACAAGGTGTATGCTCATCTCCTCAATGTACAGCTTTAACACGAGTCCCGCCTTTCTCTGGGAATGACCCGACATATAGTGCAAAGAAACACCCCTCCCCACGACCGCAGAACCCGGGGGAGCGTGGCCATTTGGTAAAAAAATGCGGGGTTTGGCGCACTCGTGGGAGCGCGCCAATGATCTCTACCAAAATAACCCTGACTGCACGCGCAAAAGAAAATAAATACCCTATAGAATCCCCCCCCCACCGACCGTGGCAAGGCAACCTTGATCTGCAAGCCCCCGATCCCGTGCTGTCCCTCTGAGCCGTTCCTAAAAGCCGCCTTACCTGAATACGACTTTCTCAAGCCCAAAGACATGGTTCTTGCAGGCGCTGATGCTGCGGGAGCGGCCGGTTGTTTTCTACATTTGCAGCCAACACGCAGAGAGCAGATGAGGGAAACTTTAAGCCATATTTAAAGTATTCTCCAAGGTACGGGCCAGAAGCATCATCTCATGCTAGTGGTACAGAGAGAGCATTAACGGGCATTAGTGACAGGCCATTATGACTTTCAGAGATCATTAATGATTCATTACGGAGCTGTATTGTTCTGGCACGGACGAAGCCTTTCTTTAACCTAAACGTCCCTCCCCCCACCGAAGATTTATCGAAACACGTTCTTTTTTTAATCACCAAATTCCACCTCGACATCTCGAGTTACAAAGCATTACTGAAACAGGACACCGCAGCACGAACTAAGTGCGATGGTCCAAGCAGCTGCCTGGTTGGGTCGAGGCAAGGAGTGCGTGTGTAGGAGGGGGCGAGGGGGGGTTGCAAATGGGCACAGAACCGCTAAAGCTTTGTGATACGGAAGCTGAGATTGTTGTTTTATTTGCGTGTGAGTATAATAATTAACGTTACACTTGCCCAGTTGTTCAGTGGAACGTGCAGAAGTTTGCTTTCGTCATGTGTGACAGATAGCAATAATTTCTTATATAAAAAAAGACATTTGTTTTCTGATGTAACAGTGTTTTGCTGTTAACCGGTACAAAAAACGGCGGTCACCAATTAAGCAATAATATCGTTTTCTGCAGGTTTCAACGGCCAGTAACGGCCCGGGCCCCGGTGCCATTACTGGGCCGGTAAAGCCCACAGAACACGCTATTATTGCCATTAGCACCCCCAGGCAAACCCTAGAGGTGGTGATAGCAACTGGAAGACCGGAAACGCACGCGCTTCTTCGTTCGCAACAGCGTGGGGGGGGGGGGGCAGTCAGGATTGTCATGGAAAGGTAAGGTGGGGCTCCAGTCAGATCCCCTGCCCCATTTCCAAGGATTGGATAGGAAGCAAAGCGGAGGGTTCGGCCAAGGCAGAGGAGCCCTTTCCAGGCAATTAGAGGAGTGCTGGGGGGTGTTCAGGGGCTTGGTTTGGGGGTGGGGAGGAGGGAAAACAGCAGTGGAGGGTGGGTGTGCAGAGTACTCGGGTTGCTCCACACCCAGGCTTGCATCTGTAGATTCAGCCAAAGTTTGGGGCAATCTGATTGGCTGTCGCACCCGCCCATGGTGCACATGTTATATATGAATGAACACATAAAACCTACATAGAAAGGGCGTTATAAGAGCGTCGAGTTATGTTTAGGTATGAACTATTGTGAAAGGAGGACGGCAGAAAATCAGATCACCGTTGTCAATATGAGATTTTGAGCGTTTCCTAACTTTACGATTGGCGATCATAAAACACGCATGTTTTTGAAGGTGGAAGTTATTTTTACTGAGCACTGGAAATGCCATTGTTCGGCTGCTGTTCAATTCTGATTAAGAGTACACGGTGTATTTAATCATCCTGAGCAGCGGAGCTAGGCACTACCACTGGCTCTTAATAGCGTAGAACTCGTGCTCTGACATCCTCCTGATTTATACTGACACAGCAATTATGAAGTCCAGTATATAAGCAGTCAGGAAGGGAGCATCTCCGAGAGTGACTGCCAAGCTTGCCACACGCTTCACAACTCTGCTACACGAAGTAAGTCCATGGGAAATCATTGTGCAGAAACAAAGTAGAAAGCAAACGAGGCGGGTCACTAAATGAGAGAGACAACACGGCAATGACCCAACTAGCAATTTTAGATTTTAAATTGCAGAGGACTATAGTCCATATACAATCAAATGGAATGCCTGCTTTGGAAGTGGGTTGACTATGTCAGTGCCAGGTTGTAATCTTTAGGCAAAGCATGATTGATTGCACAATTTCCGCTTCACCAAGACTGGCAATAAGAACAGCTGAGGAATATGTTTCTTGGCACGCCCGGCCATAACCACCAGTTGGTCCCCTGGAAAGCTGGGCAGAACTGCCTGAATAAGGGGGAGCAGGACTGTGTTGGGCGCTCTTGCTACTCGGGTGAGGAAACTCTTGTAGCACCTTTCTCAAAAGTTTAAGGAGTTCCCCATTCAAACAAGACATGATACTGTGAAAGAATGCAGCCACCAGGGAAGGAAATAAAATAAATAATAAATCATGGCCCGATAAAGGGGGTGGGAAAACAATCAAATGAAGGAGGGCGACTGAACATCTTTTCGTTGCAGGATATAAGAGAAAGAAAGAAATCACTACCTTCATGTTTTCATTTTCTGTCCTTATTCTTTTTCTTTTTCTTTTTAGCTTCTACCAGACTTTACTTAGGGTGTCCCTTGGTCTCTATTTTCCTATGGCAATGATTGCCCGTAATGAATGGACTGTACATGTGCAAGTAATCTTCTGAGTACAGACTTTATGGCTTGGCCATGTTGGTGGGACAAGGCCATTGGACTGAAGCCAATGGATTGCACTGTTTCAAACCAGTGAAAACAACGTACCTCTTATGGAGAGAAGTGTGAGTGAGCAGCCAACTTTACCTGGAGCTACTACACTGCATGGAATCTCTCTCTATGGACACAAATGATGGACCTTAACGAGGAATATTGTTTTAGGTGGGAAGCAGGAATAGCATGCCAGAAGATCCATTTCAGTGGCCATGTGCCATGGACGGGATCAAAATAGTGGATCTGGAGGGAAGGGCAGCTTAGTTGGTTTGGAATGGGTTATGGCTGGAATGTCGTCCATGTGTCTTGCAAACAAGCCAATAAACCCTTTTGCTAAATTCATTATTTGAAATTGAAGACAGTTCTTTTTGATGTTCACAGATTTGTTTCTCGACTCAGGCCTATCGCACTATGCCCTAGGGCACTGTACTAGTGAGCAACCTCCTCTTGAAGACCACACATGCACAAAGAGAAAAGTTAGGAGTACTAATGAAATACTCCAAGGCATTTATCCAGAGAAGGATGCCCACGTTAGTTGGTGCTGTGCATGTGTAGCCTCTCAGGGGAGACAAGGGTTTTTGTTACTATCAATAAGCAAAAGGAGGATTTGTTTAGGGGTATGCAAAATGGGTTGGAAATTCAGGATTGGTAAAGAATCCAAATGATTACTTTTGCCTGTTTTATTTTGGTGGCTTTGGTGATTGTGTATTTCTTCTACCTTGAAATAGATCTGGCAACATACTGGGAATAGTAATTTAGTTAGGCTGGTCTGGTGAGAAACCCTGCAAGTTTCAAATATTGTGACAATTCACTAGGTGTTGTCAATTCTCCCCAGGGAGGAGCCCCTTCTCATGAGTATATGGCAGTGAGGCTGCTACCCAATAGTGCCCCTAGTGGTGGTTTAAGACCTCATGGGGATGGACTCCCCTACTGGGGATAAGGACGACCACCTGGGTGATAGACAGGACAACACCCACACCCAAAAATACCTGAAACTGCTATATCATGTCAGTTAAATCAAGTGAGAGGAAGAGGATCGTATGAAAAGCAAATGTTAACCCCAATGCAAGTATTTAGAACGGTGACCCCAAGGAGCCATGAAGATTGACTCATGGACGGAGGGAAAACGTTCCAATGGTGTGCGTGGGAGTGTTCACCCAAACTACACAAAAACAGAAAAAAGTCTCGGTGATGGAGAGAACCGTCCTGGGTGCGAGCCAGCCGAGAAGAGAAGCAGCACAGGAGACAGTGTAGCCAGGGAAAATCAAAGGTGGAGCAGGGAATTCTCTGGTGAAGGCAAAAGCAGTCATCTGCTAAAGTTGAGAAGCAGGTAGAGAGAATCATTTGCCCGGTGGTGTGGTGCTGGTCAGCAATGTGGCAGGAGGCTGGGAAGCAGATGCGTGACCTTGAGAAGGCGGACTGTGCGGTCCTGCATCAGTTCTTACGCTGCAGGCTTAACAAGCAGGATTGAAGAACCTGGAGCAGGAGCTGCAGAGACAAGGAATGCCTATGCAATGCTCCCGAAAGAATCAAGACCCCAAGAAGAACTGTCAGAGCGTCCCGAAGCCAGCAAAGGTAACGGGCACAATGCGGGAACCGGTACAGGCACACAACTGGAGAGTAAATGCAGGTTAATTGGAAATACTGTGTGCAACTTGATACGAGTAATCGTCCCTGTGGCAGTACTTGGGAGGAGAGTGAACCAAATGGGTCTAGCAAAAAGGTGCGGGAATAAAGGGCTTGGAACCTTAGCAAGATAAGGGTCTGGGACTTGAAGCAAAACCAAGCAAGTATCAGAGGGAGTCATCTTCAAGAAAGTGGCAGAGATAAGTCCACTGGCCACCAGGGAAGGGTCTGGGACCCTGTCCATCGCACACAGTGGGGAAGAAGAAATAACTGGTGATATAAGAAGGGTTTGGGACCCCAACAACGAGACATTTCAAGCAGAGAGGACATCTGATCATAGTGGCAGAGATAAGTCCACTAGTCACAAGAGAAGGATCTGGGATCCTAAGAAGATTTGGGACATTCTGGAAGCAAGTAACAAAAACAAAGAGTGCATCAATCTGAAAGCTCTGAATATCAAGTGAAATCGGAATATAAAGCAGAAGTAGAGAGACAACAGGGGAAGGGAATCATTCTTCCTGGCTTTGTGTGTCAAGAGCAGTTCACGTGAAGGGAGGCCTTCTCTTGGTCCTGAAATAGAAGTCAAATTGTTGACACCAGGGGAAGAGTCATACCCCCTGGTCTTGTTGTGCATTTAAATGATATGGCATTTATAACGCACCTATACTCAAGTGTATCAAGACATCCCATGGGAAGGAAATCATTCCCCCTGGTTCTATTGGAACTTGTACAGAATCACAGAAGGAGAAGGGAGGCAGGGATAGTTAGAAAATGTTGGAGGGCAAGAATAGAGAGATTTATTCAACCTAATTGTTAAAGTAAGAATTGTTTCTTAGCAATGTTGTACTATGTTTAATGTCACCAGAATTTATTTGAATCGAAGACATAAAGAGGGTAATTCATAGAATTTCGCAGAAAAGTGTCGCAAGCGGCTGGCGCAGAGTGTCCGCGTGCGATTGACTGCGCCAGGCACGTGCGCTAAAACCGATTTCCGCGCACAGCGTATTCATGGATTTCATGCTCCCAAACCAGCCGTGGCGCAGAGTATCGCAGCGACCCTGCAGCAGCGCCAGTAACGCCCCCAAGAACGCCCTCGCGCAAGGAAAAGCCAGCAAAATCGCTAAATCATCGCAAAGGGCTGCGCTAACCCTGGACCAGTTTACAGGGCAGCCAAACAAGGAACGCAAAGCGGGTAACGTGCATATCAGGGGTACACGTGAAGTCATACACGCGATTAGCCAGGGTAAATGTATTACAGGGGTACACGTGAAGTCATACACGCGATTAGCCAGGGTACGTGTATTACAGGGGTACGCGGGAAGTTTAACACGCGATTGGCCAGGGTATGTGTATTACAGGGGTACGCGGGAAGTTTAACACGCGATTGGCCAGGGTACGTGTATTACAGGGGTACGCGGGAAGTTTAACACGCGATTAGCCAGGGTAAGTGTATTACAGGGGTACACGTGAAGTCATACACGCGATTAGGCAGGGTACGTGTATTACAGGGGTACGCGGGAAGTTTAACACGCGATTGGCCAGGGTACGTGTATTACAGGGGTACGCGGGAAGTTTAACACGCGATTGGCCAGGGTACGTGTATTACAGGGGTACGCGGGAAGTTTAACACGCGATTGGCCAGGGTACGTGTATCACAGGGGTACGCGGGAAGTTTAACACGCGATTAGCCAGTGTAAGTGTATTACAGGGGTACGCGGGAAGTTTAACACGCAATTAGCCAGGGTACGTGTATTACAGGGGTACGCGGGAAGTTTAACACGCGATTGGCCAGGGTACATGTATTACAGGGGTACGCGGGAAGTTTAACACGCGATTGGCCAGGGTACGTGTATTACAGGGGTACGCGTGAAGTTATACACGCGATTAGCCAGGGTACGTGTATTACAGGGGTACGCGGGAAGTTTAACACGCGATTGGCCAGGGTACGTGTATTACAGGGGTACGCGGGAAGTTCAACACGCGATTGGCCAGGGTACGTGTATTACACGGGTACGCGGGAAGTTTCACATGCGATTTGGCCAGGTACGTGTATTACAGGGGTGCGTGGGAATTATCACACGCGATTTGGCTTGGTACGCGTATTACAGGGGTGTGCGGGAATTATCACACGCAATTAGGCTGGGTGGGTCCTCACAGGTGTTCCCTGTACACCCTCCACAGCCCCTGCAGGCAGCCCACAAAACAGGGGACTACCCTGCACACCTGCTCATGTCCCCCTGCACCCCCACCCCCCAGCAGTGCAGGGGCACCCTCCACCAGGCCCCCACTCATGTCTCCCACCACCCCCACCCCCCAGCCACCAGGGTCACCCTCCACCAGGCCCCCACTCATGTCTCCCACCACCCCCACCCCCCAGCAGTGCAGGGGCAGCCTCCACCAGGCCCCCACTCATGTCCCCTATCACCCCCACCCCCCCGCCACCAGGGTCACCCTCCACCAGGCCCCCACTCATGTCTCCCACCACCCCCACCCCCCAGCAGTGCAGGGGCAGCCTCCACCAGACCCCCACTCATGTCTCCCACCACCCCCACCCCCCAGCAGTGCAGGGGCAGCCTCCACCAGGCCCCCACTCATGTCTCCCACCACCCCCACCCCCCAGCAGTGCAGGGGCAGCCTCCACCAGGCCCCCACTCATGTCCCCTATCACCCCCACCCCCCCGCCACCAGGGGCACCCTCCACCAGGCCCCCACTCATGTCTCCCACCACCCCCACCCCCCAGCAGTGCAGGGGCAGCCTCCACCAGGCCCCCACTCATGTCTCCCACCACCCCCACCCCCCAGCAGTGCAGGGGCAGCCTCCACCAGGCCCCCACTCATGTCCCCTATCACCCCCACCCCCCGCCACCAGGGGCACCCTCCACCAGGCCCCCACTCATGTCTCCCACCACCCCACCCCCCAGCAGTGCAGGGGCACCCTCCACCAGGCCCCCACTCATGTCTCCCACCACCCCCACCCCCCAGCCACCAGGGGCACCCTCCACCAGGCCCCCACTCATGTCTCCCACCACCCCCACCCCCCAGCAGTGCAGGGGCACCCTCCACCAGGCCCCCACTCATGTCTCCCACAACCCCCACCCCCCAGCCACCAGGGGCACCCTCCACCAGGCCCCCACTCATGTCTCCCACCACCCCCACCCCCCAGCAGTGCAGGGGCAGCCTCCACCAGGCCCCCACTCATGTCTCCCACCACCCCCACCCCCCAGCAGTGCAGGGGCACCCTCCACCAGGCCCCCACTCATGTCTCCCACCACCCCCACCCCCCAGCCACCAGGGTCACCCTCCACCAGGGCCCCACTCATGTCTCCCACCACCCCCACCCCCCAGCAGTGCAGGGTCACCCTCCACCAGGGCCCCACTCATGTCTCCCACCACCCCACCCCGCAGCACTGTGGGGCACCTGCCAGCAGGCCCCCACCCATGTCCAACTCATGTCCCCCACCACCCCCACCCCCCAGCACTGTGGGGCACCTGCCAGTAGGCCCACACCCATGTCCAACTCATGTCTCCCACCACCCCCACCCCCCAGCAGTGCAGGGGCAGCCTCCACCAGGCCCCCACTCATGTCCCCTATCACCCCCACCCCCCCGCCACCAGGGGCACCCTCCACCAGGCCCCCACTCATGTCTCCCACCACCCCCACCCCCCAGCAGTGCAGGGGCAGCCTCCACCAGGCCCCCACTCATGTCTCCCACCACCCCCACCCCCCAGCAGTGCAGGGGCAGCCTCCACCAGGCCCCCACTCATGTCCCCTATCACCCCCACCCCCCGCCACCAGGGGCACCCTCCACCAGGCCCCCACTCATGTCTCCCACCACCCCCACCCCCCAGCAGTGCAGGGGCACCCTCCACCAGGCCCCCACTCATGTCTCCCACCACCCCCACCCCCCAGCCACCAGGGGCACCCTCCACCAGGCCCCCACTCATGTCTCCCACCACCCCCACCCCCCAGCAGTGCAGGGGCAGCCTCCACCAGGCCCCCACTCATGTCCCCTATCACCCCCACCCCCCCGCCACCAGGGTCACCCTCCACCAGGCCCCCACTCATGTCTCCCACCACCCCCACCCCCCAGCAGTGCAGGGGCAGCCTCCACCAGGCCCCCACTCATGTCCCCTATCACCCCCACCCCCCCGCCACCAGGGGCACCCTCCACCAGGCCCCCACTCATGTCTCCCACCACCCCCACCCCCCAGCAGTGCAGGGGCAGCCTCCACCAGGCCCCCACTCATGTCTCCCACCACCCCCACCCCCCAGCAGTGCAGGGGCAGCCTCCACCAGGCCCCCACTCATGTCCCCTATCACCCCCACCCCCCGCCACCAGGGGCACCCTCCACCAGGCCCCCACTCATGTCTCCCACCACCCCCACCCCCCAGCAGTGCAGGGGCACCCTCCACCAGGCCCCCACTCATGTCTCCCACCACCCCCACCCCCCAGCCACCAGGGGCACCCTCCACCAGGCCCCCACTCATGTCTCCCACCACCCCCACCCCCCAGCAGTGCAGGGGCACCCTCCACCAGGCCCCCACTCATGTCTCCCACCACCCCCACCCCCCAGCAGTGCAGGGGCAGCCTCCACCAGGCCCCCACTCATGTCCCCTATCACCCCCACCCCCCGCCACCAGGGGCACCCTCCACCAGGCCCCCACTCATGTCTCCCACCACCCCCACCCCCCAGCAGTGCAGGGGCAGCCTCCACCAGGCCCCCACTCATGTCTCCCACCACCCCCACCCCCCAGCAGTGCAGGGGCAGCCTCCACCAGGCCCCCACTCATGTCTCCCACCACCCCCACCCCCCAGCACTGTGGGGCACCTGCCAGCAGGCCCCCACCCATGTCCAACTCATGTCTCCCACCACCCCCAACCCCCAGCACTGTGGGGCACCTGCCAGTAGGCCCCCACCCATGTCCAACTCATGTCTCCCACCACCCCCACCCCCCAGCCACCAGGGTCACCCTCCACCAGGCCCCCACTCATGTCCCCTATCACCCCCACCCCCCTGCCACCATGTGCAGCCCCCACCAGGTCCTCACAATCCCCAATCATGTGCGTAATGGTCATCCTCCACAGCCAAAAAGACCTACCAAGTAACCCATTCACCCACATGGAAATGGAAATCACATGTTACACCCCCAATGTACATGAAGCAAATGAACCCATGTCCGTCACACACATATTTTCAAATTGAATGGGAAAACACACAACATGACATGCATGAAACCAATGAGATGAAACCACACAGTGAACAATGGAAAAAAAAATGTATTGAAAAAAATACAAATGCCAAAGAAAGAAAACTAACTACAATGTAAATGTGAAAAAATAAGCTGCATGTCCGCATAAAAACACAAAACTAGAAAATCAAATCCAAAAAATAATGTCCAAAGTGAAATGTAAAAACTCTCCATGCAACAAAGAACTATGTACAAAAATAACAAGGGTCCATCATCACAACTGAACTAAGGAAACCTCCTAAAAAACCTACCTAAATATCAACTATATACAAAAAGTGGAGCAGTGTCCGTCGACTCCAAATAATAATAAGAACGAAAGGAAACCTAAAACTAAAGAACTATATACAAAGGCGGCGGGCAAGTCCAGCGGCTCACTCTGTGGTGTTCCGGGCCAGGGCATCATCGAACTCCTGTTCGATGTCCCGGAGGCGGTCCAGTTCCATGGCCCCGAGGGTCCGCAGGGACGACGCCGTGTCCTCCTCCAACCCCCTGCGGATTGCCTCGAGGCACTCGGCCCGCCTCAGGGCCCTCCGCATGGAGTTCTCCGCCCTGACCATTGTGAGCCGCGCCTCTTCCGCCCGCCGCCGCTCCGCACCTATGGCGTGGCCCAACCGCTGCCACACGGAAGACACTCTCTGTCCTGGGTCCTCCTGCCCTCCGGCCGATGCCTGCCCCTCCGATGTCGAAGGCCCCGAGCCTTCATGGCTCCCACCATCTTGCTGCTGCTGCTGCTCTGCCTCTGCCCGTGCACTGCCTCCTGCTGCCTGCACATCCTCCGCCGGCTGGGGTGCAGTTGTTGATGTGGCCACCCCTGCTGGACGTCCGACTCCCGACTGTGGCAGGGATGCCTCCTCCACCAGCCTGGCCGCACTGTCAGAGGCAGCTCCACAGGGCACCCAGGTGACTGATGGGTGGGAAGATGGCACAGAGGACGACTGGCGCGTAGGGGGTCCAGTTGAGGAGGGGGTCGGAACAAGCCCCATCAGACGGAGGAATCCGGTCTGGGTGACCTGTCCCAGCAGGCTGACGTGGTCAACGAGCCATTCGAGATGACGTGCAGTCTCTCCATGAAAAGACTGCAGGTCACCTCGCATGGCCCGTTGACGCAACGCCACACCAGCCAGGACAGGCTCAACCCGGACCTGGATAGCCACGTCCGCAGGCAGAGGAAGGCCAGTTGACGTCAGCTCATCCCCTGCCTGAAAACGGGTCTGGACGTAGGCATCCCTGCTGGTGCAAGATGATGCAGGGACAGGATCGGGGACAGGATTGCACACAGGCACCTCCGCGGCCGCCTGTGCTGCCTCCTGTCCCTGGTCCTGGACTGCACCACTAGCACCAGTGGGATCCCCACCTCCAGACCCCGTCTCTGGTGCTTGCGCGGCCCCCTCCTCCACCAAACCCCCCACCAACCTGGATGACTCTGTGCCATCTTCCCCTGTTGGGCCCTGTGGGGTCCCAGCTGCCCCTTCTGCTGCCGAG
Source organism: Ambystoma mexicanum (assembly GCF_040938575.1). NCBI lineage: Eukaryota > Metazoa > Chordata > Amphibia > Caudata > Ambystomatidae > Ambystoma > Ambystoma mexicanum. Next base: position 387,137,420 of record NC_090930.1, on the reverse strand, counting down.
GAGTCCAACTGCAACCTCCGCCTCTTGGACCTCCCCCCGGCAGCTGCGGCCTGGGACGCGGCACCGGACTCCTCACTCCCCGACGAGATGACAACACGGGAGGGGAGCCGGGCCTTGCGTCTCCGGCTGGCGGTCGGATCCCCGCCGCTGTGCTCCACAGCACCTTCTCCGCCCTCTTCATCAGTTGACGCTGCAGACAGGGAGAAACAAAACACAGGCATCAGGGCACTGTACAATGGACACATACACGCATGACAGTTGCACATGAGTGGCATTGGCAAACCTCAGACATGTCATCACAATCCCCAACACACATGTCATTGCAACTGGCACACATGAGCCATACCACAGCCATATCGCAACTGCCACCACCATCCCTACACATACAACAGCATCAGCAGCCAAAGGGGAGCCATACATCACATGCAACACAGGAAGTGCACCACACATGTACACACACCACCACACTTGCATGCATGTCTACACCTCTGCCAAGTGTCGCACTGTTCAGACGGGCATCCATGTCACATCTGCCAATCAGGCTTCCACATACCGCTGTCACATGCATCCATGTAGCATCACTGTTGCACCTTTGACAAATACACACACATGCACATGTACACAGTGCTCATACATGCAGCCGAAAACAACATACATGCCTGACATCACGGACATGTCTACTTACATACACATTCATCCAAACATGTGTGCACGCACAACTGCATTTGCCATGCAAGCCCACACACACAAGCACCATCCATGTCTCACACATTACAGCCCTCGCATGTGTCAGCCCCACGGCCCTGTACACCCCCACCCATACTCCACCCCATACAAACAGATGTGCAACCGGCACAATGGGGAATGATCACCACACGCCCTGCTCACAACCAGGATGCATGTACACTCACCGCTCGACTCCAGACGGCTCTGCTTCTCTAGGACCTGGACGTGGAGCGCTGGGGATATGCGTTCCAGGACCCCCATCTGTTCTTCCGACAAGTGGCCCCGGCGCCCCTTGGCATCCGCTGCCTTCAAGAGGCGCCGGGCCTTGTTCAGGGTCCTGGACCTGAAGTCCTCCCAGCGCTTCCTGACATGTTGTAAGTCCCGGACTGCCACCCCCTCCGCGTTGATGGCAGTCACGATGTCTGTCCAGATCCGAGTCCGTCCTTCCTTGTCGGCGCGGGAACTTCCAAAGAGGGCATCATACTGCCCCAGGACTTGCTCCACCAGGACACCAACTTCGGTGGCACTGAAGCTGGTGCCCCTCTGCCTCTCTGGCCGGGGGTTGTCAGTGGTCACAGATGGTGTTAGCCCCGACATGACAACCCCAGAGGCAGGAGTGGGTGGGCAACTGGGTCCTGGGGCTGGGCTGTGGAGCGATGGAATTCCAGTCGGGAGTCTTCTGTTCCAGCAGGGGTGGTCACAGCAACAGCACCCCTGGCTGATGTGCAGGCAGCAAATGGCAGTGCACGTGGGCAGCAGGCAGTCAGGCAGCAGCAGATAGCAGGTGGGAGCGTGCTCGGGGCTCTGGGGGGCAGTAATTCGGCCTTCTGGGCAGGAGCGTGGTCTCCCGTGTGCTCACGCGTGGCCAGCTTGGTACGGAGTGAATTGGCACGTGAAAATCCTGCACGTCAGCGTGAAAACCGAGGAAAGGCCCTTAGCGCGTAAGCGCGTCAGCACGCATACGCGATTCCATTGGACCAAAGGCCCTCAGCGCGTAAGCGCGTCTGTGACGTGACCCGCACGGGTGTTTCCCACACAGCACGTGATGACAGAGCACACGTGGAAAGACTGCACGTCAGAGTCTCATCGCGTGTAATTGGACAAAAGTGCGTGTACACGCGATTGGCCTATGTACGTGTATATGAGGTGTGCGCGGACACTTACACACGCAAGTACGTCAGCGCACCTGTATCCCGGTGTACGGCCATTTCCACCAATCACACGCAATGAGACTCTGACGTGCAGTCTTTCCACGTGTGCTCTGTCATCACGTGCTGTGTGGGAAACACCCGTGCGGGTCACGTCACAGACGCGCTTACGCGCTGAGGGCCTTTGGTCCAATGGAATCGCGTATGCGTGCTGACGCGCTTACGCGCTAAAGGCCTTTCCTCGGTTTTCACGCTGACGTGCAGGATTTTCACGTGCCAATTCACTCCGTACCAAGCTGGCCACGCGTGAGCACACGGGAGACCACGCTCCTGCCCAGAAGGCCGAATTACTGCCCCCCAGAGCCCCGAGCACGCTCCCACCTGCTATCTGCTGCTGCCTGACTGCCTGCTGCCCACGTGCACTGCCATTTGCTGCCTGCACATCAGCCAGGGGTGCTGTTGCTGTGACCACCCCTGCTGGAACAGAAGACTCCCGACTGGAATTCCATCGCTCCACAGCCCAGCCCCAGGACCCAGTTGCCCACCCACTCCTGCCTCTGGGGTTGTCATGTCGGGGCTAACACTATCTGTGACCACTGACAACCCCCGGCCAGAGAGGCAGAGGGGCACCAGCTTCAGTGCCACCGAAGTTGGTGTCCTGGTGGAGCAAGTCCTGGGGCAGTATGATGCCCTCTTTGGAAGTTCCCGCGCCGACAAGGAAGGACGGACTCGGATCTGGACAGACATCGTGACTGCCATCAACGCGGAGGGGGTGGCAGTCCGGGACTTACAACATGTCAGGAAGCGCTGGGAGGACTTCAGGTCCAGGACCCTGAACAAGGCCCGGCGCCTCTTGAAGGCAGCGGATGCCAAGGGGCGCCGGGGCCACTTGTCGGAAGAACAGATGGGGGTCCTGGAACGCATATCCCCAGCGCTCCACGTCCAGGTCCTAGAGAAGCAGAGCCGTCTGGAGTCGAGCGGTGAGTGTACATGCATCCTGGTTGTGAGCAGGGCGTGTGGTGATCATTCCCCATTGTGCCGGTTGCACATCTGTTTGTATGGGGTGGAGTATGGGTGGGGGTGTACAGGGCCGTGGGGCTGACACATGCGAGGGCTGTAATGTGTGAGACATGGATGGTGCTTGTGTGTGTGGGCTTGCATGGCAAATGCAGTTGTGCGTGCACACATGTTTGGATGAATGTGTATGTAAGTAGACATGTCCGTGATGTCAGGCATGTATGTTGTTTTCGGCTGCATGTATGAGCACTGTGTACATGTGCATGTGTGTGTATTTGTCAAAGGTGCAACAGTGATGCTACATGGATGCATGTGACAGCGGTATGTGGAAGCCTGATTGGCAGATGTGACATGGATGCCCGTCTGAACAGTGCGACACTTGGCAGAGGTGTAGACATGCATGCAAGTGTGGTGGTGTGTGTACATGTGTGGTGCACTTCCTGTGTTGCATGTGATGTATGGCTCCCCTTTGGCTGCTGATGCTGTTGTATGTGTAGGGATGGTGGTGGCAGTTGCGATATGGCTGTGGTATGGCTCATGTGTGCCAGTTGCAATGACATGTGTGTTGGGGATTGTGATGACATGTCTGAGGTTTGCCAATGCCACTCATGTGCAACTGTCATGCGTGTATGTGTCCATTGTACAGTGCCCTGATGCCTGTGTTTTGTTTCTCCCTGTCTGCAGCGTCAACTGATGAAGAGGGCGGAGAAGGTGCTGTGGAGCACAGCGGCGGGGATCCGACCGCCAGCCGGAGACGCAAGGCCCGGCTCCCCTCCCGTGTTGTCATCTCGTCGGGGAGTGAGGAGTCCGGTGCCGCGTCCCAGGCCGCAGCTGCCGGGGGGAGGTCCAAGAGGCGGAGGTTGCAGTTGGACTCCTCGGCAGCAGAAGGGGCAGCTGGGACCCCACAGGGCCCAACAGGGGAAGATGGCACAGAGTCATCCAGGTTGGTGGGGGGTTTGGTGGAGGAGGGGGCCGCGCAAGCACCAGAGACAGGGTCTGGAGGTGGGGATCCCACTGGTGCTAGTGGTGCAGTGCAGGACCAGGGACAGGAGGCAGCACAGGCGGCCGCGGAGGTGCCTGTGTGCAATCCTGTCCCCGATCCTGTCCCTGCATCATCTTGCACCAGCAGGGATGCCTACGTCCAGACCCGTTTTCAGGCAGGGGATGAGCTGACGTCAACTGGCCTTCCTCTGCCTGCGGACGTGGCCATCCAGGACCGGGTTGAGCCTGTCCTGGCTGGCGTGGCGTTGCGTCAACGGGCCATGCGAGGTGACCTGCAGTCTTTTCATGGAGAGACTGCACGTCATCTCGAATGGCTCGTTGACCACGTCAGCCTGCTGGGACAGGTCACCCAGGCCGGATTCCGCTGTCTGATGGGGCTTGCTCCGACCCCCTCCTCAACTGGACCCCCTACGCGCCAGTCGTCCTCTGTGCCATCTTCCCACCCATCAGTCACCTGGGTGCCCTGTGGAGCTGCCTCTGACAGTGCGGCCAGGCTGGTGGAGGAGGCATCCCTGCCACAGTCGGGAGTCGGACGTCCAGCAGGGGTGGCCACATCAACAGGTGCACCCCAGCCGGCGGAGGATGTGCAGGCAGCAGGAGGCAGTGCACGGGCAGAGGCAGAGCAGCAGCAGCAGCAAGATGGTGGGAGCCATGAAGGCTCGGGGCCTTCGACATCGGAGGGGCAGGCATCGGCCGGAGGGCAGGAGGACCCAGGACAGAGAGTGTCTTCCGTGTGGCAGCGGTTGGGCCACGCCATAGGTGCGGAGCGGCGGCGGGCGGAAGAGGCGCGGCTCACAATGGTCAGGGCGGAGAACTCCATGCGGAGGGCCCTGAGGCGGGCCGAGTGCCTCGAGGCAATCCGCAGGGGGTTGGAGGAGGACACGGCGTCGTCCCTGCGGACCCTCGGGGCCATGGAACTGGACCGCCTCCGGGACATCGAACAGGAGTTCGATGATGCCCTGGCCCGGAACACCACAGAGTGAGCCGCTGGACTTGCCCGCCGCCTTTGTATATAGTTCTTTAGTTTTAGGTTTCCTTTCGTTCTTATTATTATTTGGAGTCGACGGACACTGCTCCACTTTTTGTATATAGTTGATATTTAGGTAGGTTTTTTAGGAGGTTTCCTTAGTTCAGTTGTGATGATGGACCCTTGTTATTTTTGTACATAGTTCTTTGTTGCATGGAGAGTTTTTACATTTCACTTTGGACATAATTTTTTGGATTTGATTTTCTAGTTTTGTGTTTTTATGCGGACATGCAGCTTATTTTTTCACATTTACATTGTAGTTAGTTTTCTTTCTTTGGCATTTGTATTTTTTTCAATACATTTTTTTTTCCATTGTTCACTGTGTGGTTTCATCTCATTGGTTTCATGCATGTCATGTTGTGTGTTTTCCCATTCAATTTGAAAATATGTGTGTGACGGACATGGGTTCATTTGCTTCATGTACATTGGGGGTGTAACATGTGATTTCCATTTCCATGTGGGTGAATGGGTTACTTGGTAGGTCTTTTTGGCTGTGGAGGATGACCATTACGCACATGATTGGGGATTGTGAGGACCTGGTGGGGGCTGCACATGGTGGCAGGGGGGTGGGGGTGCAGGGGGACATGAGTGGGGGCCTGGTGGAGGGTGACCCTGCACTGCTGGGGGGTGGGGGTGGTGGGAGACATGAGTGGGGGCCTGGTGGAGGGTGACCCTGCACTGCTGGGGTGTGGGGGTGATGGGAGACATGAGTGGGGGCCTGGTGGAGGGTGACCCTGGTGGCTGGGGGGTGGGGGTGATAGGGGACATGAGTGGGGGCCTGGTGGAGGGTGACCCTGGTGGCTGGGGGGTGGGGGTGGTGACAGACATGAGTGGGGGCCTGGTGGAGGGTGACCCTGGTGGCTGGGGGGTGGGGGTGGTGACAGACATGAGTGGGGGCCTGGTGGAGGGTGACCCTGGTGGCTGGGGGGTGGGGGTGATAGGGGACATGAGTGGGGGCCTGGTGGAGGGTGACCCTGGTGGCGGGGGGGTGGGGGTGATAGGGGACATGAGTGGGGCCCTGGTGGAGGGTGACCCTGGTGGCTGGGGGGTGGGGGTGGTGGGAGACATGAGTTGGACATGGGTGGGGGCCTGCTGGCAGGTGCCCCACAGTGCTGGGGTGTGGGGGTGGTGGGAGACATGAGTTGGACATGGGTGGGGGCCTGCTGGCAGGTGCCCCACAGTGCTGGGGGGTGGGGGTGGTGGGAGACATGAGTTGGACATGGGTGGGGGCCTACTGGCAGGTGCCCCACAGTGCTGGGGGTTGGGGGTGGTGGGAGACATGAGTTGGACATGGGTGGGGGCCTGCTGGCAGGTGCCCCACAGTGCTGGGGGGTGGGGGTGGTGGTAGACATGAGTTGGACATGGGTGGGGGCCTACTGGCAGGTGCCCCACAGTGCTGGGGGGTGGGGGTGGTGGGAGACATGAGTGGGGCCCTGGTGGAGGGTGACCCTGGTGGCTGGGGGGTGGGGGTGGTGGGAGACATGAGTTGGACATGGGTGGGGGCCTGCTGGCAGGTGCCCCACAGTGCTGGGGGGTGGGGGTGGTGGGAGACATGAGTTGGACATGGGTGGGGGCCTACTGGCAGGTGCCCCACAGTGCTGGGGGGTGGGGGTGGTGGGAGACATGAGTTGGACATGGGTGGGGGCCTACTGGCAGGTGCCCCACAGTGCTGGGGGGTGGGGGTGGTGGGAGACATGAGTGGGGCCCTGGTGGAGGGTGACCCTGGTGGCTGGGGGGTGGGGGTGGTGGGAGACATGAGTTGGACATGGGTGGGGGCCTGCTGGCAGGTGCCCCACAGTGCTGGGGGGTGGGGGTGGTGGGAGACATGAGTTGGACATGGGTGGGGGCCTACTGGCAGGTGCCCCACAGTGCTGGGGGGTGGGGGTGGTGGGAGACATGAGTTGGACATGGGTGGGGGCCTACTGGCAGGTGCCCCACAGTGCTGGGGGGTGGGGGTGCAAGGGGACATGTGTTGGTGTTCAAGGAGACATGTGCCTTTGCTGGGGGGCATGCCCATGTTGGGTGGGCTGCCTGCGGGACATGACCAGGGATGCAGGGTAGTCCCCTGTGGTGTGGGCTGCCTGCAGGGGCCGTGGAGGGTGTACAGGGTACACCTGGGAGGACCCACACTGTCAAATCACATGTGGGACTCCCCGGCACCCCTGAAATACACGTACCGTGCAGAAATCGCGTGTAAAACTTCCCGCGCACCCCTGAAATACACGCGCCCAGGCTATTCGCGTGTAAAACTTCCCGCGCACCCCTGAAATACACGCGCCCAGGCTATTCGCGTGTAAAACTTCCCGCGCACCCCTGAAATACACGCGCCCAGGCTATTCGCGTGTAAAACTTCCCGCGCACCCCTGAAATACACGCGCCCAGGCTATTCGCGTGTGGAACTTCCCGCGCACCCCTGAAATACACGGGCCCAGGCTATTCGCGTGTGGAACTCCCCGCGCACCCCTGAAATACACGCGCCCAGGCTATTCGCGTGTGGAACTTCCCGCGCACCCCTCAAATTCACGCGCCCAGGCTATTCGCGTGTGGAACTTCCCGCGAACCCCTGAAATACACGCGCCCAGCCTATTCGCGTGTGGAACTTCCCGCGCACCCCTGAAATACACGCGCCCAGCCTATTCGCGTGTGGAACTTCCCGCGCACCCCTGAAATACACGCGCCCAGGCTATTCGCGTGTGGAACTTCCCGCGAACCCCTGAAATACACGCGCCCAGGCTATTCGCGTGTGGAACTTCCCGCGAACCCCTGTAATACACGCGCCCAGGCTATTCGCGTGTGGAACTTCCCGCGAACCCCTGTAATACACGTAGCCCGCTCCCCCAGGCCCGATCGCGTGAGGAACTTCCCGCGCACCCCTCAAATTCACGCGCCCAGGCTATTCGCGTGTGAAACTTCACGCGAACCCCTGAAATACACGTAGCCCGCTCCCCCAGGCCCGATCGCGTGAGGAACTTCACGCGAACCCCTGTAATACACGTAGCCCGCTCCCCCAGGCCCGATCGCGTGTAAAACTTCCCGCGCACCCCTGAAATACACGCGCCCAGGCTATTCGCGTGTGGAACTTCCCGCGCACCCCTGAAATACACGGGCCCAGGCTATTCGCGTGTGGAACTCCCCGCGCACCCCTGAAATACACGCGCCCAGGCTATTCGCGTGTGGAACTTCCCGCGCACCCCTCAAATTCACGCGCCCAGGCTATTCGCGTGTGGAACTTCCCGCGAACCCCTGAAATACACGCGCCCAGCCTATTCGCGTGTGGAACTTCCCGCGCACCCCTGAAATACACGCGCCCAGCCTATTCGCGTGTGGAACTTCCCGCGCACCCCTGAAATACACGCGCCCAGGCTATTCGCGTGTGGAACTTCCCGCGAACCCCTGAAATACACGCGCCCAGGCTATTCGCGTGTGGAACTTCCCGCGAACCCCTGTAATACACGCGCCCAGGCTATTCGCGTGTGGAACTTCCCGCGAACCCCTGTAATACACGTAGCCCGCTCCCCCAGGCCCGATCGCGTGAGGAACTTCCCGCGCACCCCTCAAATTCACGCGCCCAGGCTATTCGCGTGTGAAACTTCACGCGAACCCCTGAAATACACGTAGCCCGCTCCCCCAGGCCCGATCGCGTGAGGAACTTCACGCGAACCCCTGTAATACACGTAGCCCGCTCCCCCAGGCCCGATCGCGTGTGGAACTTCCCGCGCACCCCTCAAATTCACGCGCCCAGGCTATTCGCGTGTGAAACTTCACGCGAACCCCTGAAATACACGTAGCACGCTCCCCCAGGCCCGATCGCGTGAGGAACTTCACGCGAACCCCTGTAATACACGTAGCCCACTCCCCCAGGCCCGATCGCGTGTGGAACTTCACGCGAACCCCTGTAATACACGTAGCCCGCTCCCCCAGGCCCGATCGCGTGTGGAACTTCACGCGAACCCCTGAAATACACGTAGCCCGCTCCCCCAGGCCCGATCGCGTGAGGAACTTCACGCGAACCCCTGTAATACACGTAGCCCGCTCCCCCAGGCCCGATCGCGTGAGGAACTTCACGCGAACCCCTGTAATACACGTAGCCCGCTCCCCCAGGCCCGATCGCGTGAGGAACTTCACGCGAACCCCTGTAATACACGTAGCCCGCTCCCCCAGGCCCGATCGTGTGAATAACTTCACGCGAACCCCTGTGATGCACGTACCCTGCAAATCGCGTGTGACACTTCCCGCGCACCCCGGTATACATGCACACGTATTTTTTGTCAGCGGGTGTCCGTGTTTGTGGGTACCCCTTTGCACGTCATTTTTCCTGGAGGGCCACAGTATGGGAAATTCATCATGGCAGTATATAGGTGCTATTTGTTGGCGCACCTTTTGGCGCACATTTCTTACAGCCGCAGAGACGCTACCGCCTCCTTTCTTGTGGCGGTCGTGTTTGTGCCTGTGCGCTGGTTTGAGCGTGCGCTTTTTTCCCCTATTCTATTCCATGAATACGTGTTGTAGGCGAGCGTGTGGGCGTTCCGCGCACTTGTGCCCTGTACTTCCCCCGTGACGCCCACGTTTTGGCAAGTTGTTCCCCATTCCGAGTGTTACGCCCGTGTTCCGCCTACTTTTATTGCGTGCGCCGCGCTATGTGCGAATTTCGCTGTGGCCTGTGCGATTTTCGCTGTGACCTGGCGCACGCTGTTAGATGGCCTGTGCGCCAACGTGCGCCAACGTGCGCCGCGCACTTTTTTTTCGCACATCCGCTGGTTTTCTCGCGCACGGCCTTCCATGAATCGACGTGCGCTGCTTTTCGTGCGATTTTCGCACGTTCACTGCGATTTTCGCTATTCCACTGCGATTCGCACGTTTTTGCCCACTTGCGCCGCGCTAATTATTCCATGAATCGGCCTGAAAATGTTTATGTTTATTGAATTTATATAGCGCTTTAAGCCAAAACGCTTTACAATATAACAACAGGTACAAAAGTGAGAGAAGCATATTTACAAACAAGAACAGGAACAGGTAATTAAAACAATAAGTAGAACTATTTACAAGGGGGGGAGAAGGTGGGGGGAGGGCACAGGAGGGGGTAGGTGAAGGGAGTAACAGTGTACAATTTGAGGCAGGAGGAGGGGAAAGGGAAAGGGGGGAGTGATCTGGTGTCCTCATTGCCCTTAAGTAGTATATGTTACCAATTTAAGGCCAGAGGGGAAGGAGATAGGATGGGGGAAAGGAGGGGGCAAGGGAAGGGGAGGAGGGGTAGGGAAGGGATGTCAGGGGGGAGTGTAGCAGATGAGCTTTCAGGGAGTGGCGGAAGGATGAGTAGGTAGCGGTGGAGTGGATGGAGAGCGGGAGGGAGTTCCAGTGTAGGGGGGCAAGAGTTGGAAGGAGCGGAAGCGTGAGGAGGCACATGGGGCTGGGGGTACAATGAGGAGGTAGAGATTTGCTGAGCGGAGAGAGCGGGAGGTGGAGTAAGATGAGAGGAGGAAGGAAAGGTAGGGGAGCGCCAGGTCATGGAGAGTTTTGTAGACAAGACAGAGGAATTGAAATTTCAGTTGTGAGAGGAAAGGAAGCCAATCAAGTTGAGAGAGAGGAAGAGATAGCGTCACAAGGGCAGAGGAGACACAGAGTACGGATAGAGGAGTGATAGATTGATTTTAGGGGAGTTAGGGGAGAGAGAGAGAGTCCAAACAAGAGAGAGGAGCAGTAGAAGAGGCGGGAGAAAATAAGGGAGGAGATTAGGATTTTGGAAGCATGGAATGTGAGAGAGGAGCATATCTTGCAGATGTTACAGAGGTGGTGGCGAGAGGTTCGAGAGGTTAGAGAGGTGTGGTTGGAGAAGGAGAGAGAGGAGTCAAGGTGGAGGCCGAGATTGTTGGCATGGGAAGATATGGGGAGGTTGGAAGGAGGAAAGTGGATGAAGGGAGGGGGATAAGGGGAGGGAGTGTTAGGAGGGAAGAAAAGCACATCAGTCTTGTCAGTATTGAGGGACAGAAAGTGGTATGACATCCAATCTTTTATGGCCATGAGGCAGGAAGAAAGAGTGAGGTGGAGGTCAGATGTGAAGGAAGAGAAGGAAAGAAAGAGTTGGGTGTCATCAGCGTAGAAGTGGTGGGGAATTCCGAAAGAAGAAATGACTGGGGAGAGAAGGGAGGTATAGAGAGAGAATAGAAGGGTCCCAGCACAGAACCCTGAGGGACGCCATAATTCAGGGGGAGGCTGGTGGAGGTGCGGCCACCCCAGGAGACAGTGAAGGATCGATTGGAGAGGTAAGAGGTGAGCCAGGAGAGGACAGAGTCTTTGAAGCCAAAGGAGGACAGAGTGCTAAGAAGTAAGGGGTGATCTACGGGATCAAAAGCTGCAGAAAGATCTAGGATGATAAGGATTGAAGATTGCTTAGGGTAGCGAGCAGTGAGGAGAGAGTTGAGGACATAGGTGAGGGCAGTCTCATGGAGTGTTTAGGGTGGAAACCGTATTGAGAGGTGGGGAGGAGGGAGTGGGATGAGACGAAAGAAGAAAATTGAGAGTAGGCAAGGCTCTCGAGGAGCTTAGAAATAAAGGGGAGAAGGGAGATTGGCCAGAAGTTGGAGGCAAGAAGAGGGTTGGCAGACGGTTTCTTCAGGATAGGGATTATGGTAGCATGTTTGAAGGCTGAAGGAAAGGTGGCGGAGGAGAGACAGATGTTGAAGAAGGTGGTTAGGTAGGGAATAAGCAGGGGGTACATTTTGGGGATGAGGGAGGTGGGGATGGGATCAGAGGGGGCAGCAGTAGGGTGAAGTTTGCACAGAAGGTGGGAGACACATGCAGGGGTGATAGGAGAAAAGGTGGACAAGTTGGCGGAGCTGGAAGAGGGGGAGGGGAGAGAGAGGGGGGAGAAGGAAGAAGAGGAGAGGATGTTCTGGTGAAGAGAGAGGATTTTGGATGAGAAGAAGTTGGCGAAGTCAGAGGGAGAGAGGGGAGAGTTCGTGGAAGGGTCAGAAGTGGGAGGGGAGAGACGCCGAGAGAGGGTCTGGAAGATACGGCGAGGATGAGAGGCTTGTGAGTGGAGGAGATTAGAGTAGTAGGAGCCTTTGGCAGATGAGAGGCAAGAGTCGTAGAGAGAGTGATATGAGAAATAAGAGGATTGATTAGTCAGAGAAGGGGATTTGATCCATTGTCGTTCGAGGCATCTGAGGAGGCGGCGCATGGACAGAAGGTGTGAAGAGAGCCAGGGTTGGGAAGGTTTGTGAGAAGGGGAGAAGGGAGTGAGAGGATAGAGTTGGTCAAGAATGGAGGTTATAGAGGAGGACAGTGAGGAGAGGGCATCGTCTGCTGAGAGGGAAGCAAAATCAGAGAGGGGGGAATGGAGGAAGAACATGAGTTGTGGAAGAGAGTAGGTTTAAAGTTGCAGAGGTTTCGATGAGAGAAGGAGGGAGAGGAGGGAGAGGTGGGGGAAGATAAGGGAGGAGGAGTGAGGGAGAAGGAGAGCAAGGCGTGATCGGAGAGAAAGTTGGGAAGAGACGATACAGAGGAGGAAGAGTAAGAAGAGAAAGATGAGATCAAGTGTGGAGCCAGAGGAGTGGGTAGGGGGTAGGGAGGGGAGAGAGGAGGTAGGATTCAAGTAATGAAAGAAGAGGAGAAGAATGAGATGGGGATGAGAGAGGGAGGTTGAAGTCGCCAAGGACAGAGAGGAGTAGGGGAAGGAGAGATGAGAGAGAGAAGATGGTCAAGGTCTTTATAGAAGGAAGAGAGGGGGCCAGGAGGTCTGTAAATAATTAAGAAGGAGATCGCGTGAGGATAGGTGAAGGATTTAAAAAGAAATTCAAAGGAGACGAAGGTGGGGAGGGTGAGGGTAGGGGATGAGGAAATACATTTAGGGTGAAAAATGAGGCCGACACCGCCTCTGCGACCAGAGGGGCGTGAGACATGGGAGGAGGAGGAGGTGGAGAGAGACGCAGGGACTGTGGAATTGAAGAGAGGGATCTAAGTCTCGGTGATGCAGAGGAAGTGAAGATTGAGTCGGAAGAACAGGTCAAGGGTCGCAGTGGCTTTATTGCAGATGGAACGGGCATTCCAGAGGGCAATGTTGATGATGCTGGAGGGGCTAGCAGTGGGGAGGTGAATAACATTGGGGTGATAAGGGATAGTACGGGGAGGGGGGCAATGGGGGAGGTCAGAGGAGGGTGTGGATATTAGGATGAGGGGAAGGTAGAGGAGGAGGGAGAGGGGGAGGGAGAAAGAGGGAAGGTGACGTAAGGAGAGAAAGATGGGGTGCATGGCAGGAAGGGGAAGAAGTGCTGGTGAATATGGGAGAAGTGAGGACAGCAGGGGTCAGGAATAGGGGATGTAGCAGAAAGTGAACAAGGTGGGCTGCGACCAGGGCAGGGGTCGGCAGAGCGTCCAGGGCAATGGGGTGGGTAGCAGAGGCTAGGAGGAGTCCCAAGGGGTAGGGGCAAGAACGCCAACAGCAAGAGCCTGGGGTAAGGGTTGCGACAGGGTGCAATCAAGGGCAGCTGGAGGGATCAGTAAGGCAGCAGAGCGTCCAGGGCAGAGAGCAGCAGAGCGTCCATAAAAGAGAGGTCAGTGGCAGAGCCAGGAGGGGGCAGTGAGGCAAAAGTTCCTGCAGGTGGTGGACTCGGGAGAGATTGCCAGGTTCAAGCAGCTCAGCAGGTGGGGAATGAAGACCAGTGACAGCACCCAAACACTGGTGGTTCCGGCGAGGGGTACAGCAATGTCCGGGGAAGTGCAAAGCGCCCCAGGAGGTGGAAGTGAGGCAAGGTTCCTGTGGTTGGTGGGGTCAGGAGAGCATTGGTGGGGGCGATGGGCGAGTGAGGGCCAGAAAGTGGTCCGGAGACGGAGCTCGAGGGTGTCAACCTCACCATGCTGCTGGTGATGGTTCTGGTGAGGGGCTTTGCAGGCACAGTCCTGGGCGGGGTGAGGTGATCTCGCTGGTGGTCGTGGATCTGGATCTGGATGATCTGGAAGTTCGACAGATAGAGATTCAGTATGAAAATGGGTCTGCCACAAGCAGTGCATGGGTCGTCGTCTCCCTAGGGTTGAGTCATCAGATGTGCCCTCTGAGTCGGTGTGTCATTCGCTGTCAGTCTTACCCCACAGTACTCAGTGAGGGCGCGCACAGTGCCACAGCAGGTGGGGCAGCCACGGCCAGAGCACACAACCACGGGGGTCCCTGGCATGCCGCGGGGACCCACGCCGTCCCAATAGGGGTCGGTGCACGAGAGCGCCTCCTCTCCACTGGGGCAGTGGGAGCAAACCGACTTAGCAGCAGGCTGCGCCGAGAAACTCAAGACCAAGATGCGGCACACTGCGGGCCCAACGTGTCTTCTGGGCTGGGCAACACACCACTTCCAAGGTACGATCCGCGGCATAGGCTCTGCAATAAGGAAAAGGGCCACGCGTATCACACGGGCCTGTTGGACCCAGGCACTATGGTCCTGGGGTCTTGTAGAGGGGTCGCTTCACTCGCCCTGTGTAGCCTTAGTGTCTTGGGGGCTCTTCCGGGCTACAGCCTTTGTAACAAAGATAAGGGCCACACGTGTCACATGGACCTGTCAGACCCGGGCTCTGTCATCGAGGGTCTTGTAGTGGGGTCACTTCACTCACCGTGTATAGCCTGTTAATGTCTTGGGGCTCGCTGTCTCTTCTAGGCTCCACACTGTGCTGCTTGCGAATGATGGGCCAGCGCCACAGGCCCTAGGGCTCAGATCTTCACAACTGACAACGTCTCCCGCCTAGGCTGTCTGATGTTGATGTTCGCGCTTCTCGTGGCGCAGCAGTCAGGCACTCCGAAAATGGCAGGTTTCTCGGCCAAAACGACTCCGATTTGTGTCAGATTTTTTCTTAAATGAGGGGGGGTGCCTTCTGATTGCAGGATCACTGACTTTCATGGGTGGGGGGGGTCCATCAGCAGGGGCTCTTGCCGCTTATTTTGACACGAGGAATGGAGCTCGCTCGGGAGGGACACTCGTCCGTGCGCCCCCTGGTGGTATGATAGTATATGGTGTTAAAATGAACAATTCTGTGTACTGCTGAAGTAAGACATCAGTGAGATGAGTCAGGCCTTGCAAATTCTTTAAAATTGCGATAGACCTGCAGGTTGAGTAACCTAGTTTACGGACTTGACCTAAGGGAAATTACCTCCGCCCATGCCAATGGATGACTAAATATGCAAATGTGCTTTCTGTAAAATGGTGCAGGTCACCTCAAATCCACTTTGTTTGGCACACTGCTGCCACGGTGAAGCCACTCATGCACATTGAAACGTTTGACAGTTATTGAAAACAAAGTAAATGTTAAATAAAAGTTTCAAACAACCACTGCAAATGGTACTTACCCTTCATAAAACTCAATTGACTATGCAAGTGAGTGAAAGGACTTTGTGCCCTAAATGAGTGTCTGTAAAATGTAAATGGTTAGCTGCATGATTGGACAAACATAAATACATAGATATGATGAAAAGCGTTTCGTTAGCTCTATCCCACAGGAGCAAGTATATAATGCAACAATAATCATAGAGTAAAGCAAGCTCTGTGGGGCTTCCTACAGTGTATGGTATTGCAGTAGATCTGTAGATGTATAGACCTGATGTAACTATTGATCACTATTTTGTCAAAACATCAAGTTAGGTTTATATATTCATCATGTAACAGAAAAGAAAGTAAGAGAATAAGGAGAGTGGATGGTGTAGCAAGCAGAGAAACTAGGTGGAAGAATGTAGTTTTTGGCCAACTCACTTTTAAAGCAGCTGCTATAAAGCAACAAGGTGAAATAGATAGACTGTCAAGGAGTATGGATCAGCTCATGGGTTGAGCACCAGTTGCACAGGTATATGCAACCAGAAGGTCAAAGAACTAGGCTTGCCGTCAAAAGCATTTGGCTCTGTGATGATGTATTTTTCAAAAGTGTTCACTTGTCAATATGATGCACCTTCCCCAACACAATGAAATATAATTGAAACTATGAGATTTAGATTCACTAACCCAAACATTACTGTAAAGAATGAAGACAATGCAATGTTTTACAGTAGCAATACTGTAATTATGGATTATGTAACAACCAACATCATCACATCACAACATCGTTAGGAATGGTATTGCATGACGGGTCTTTGACAAGCAGGATATAGTTAGCTTAATAAAAGTGTCATCCTGATTACTTCTAGTTTGCACTTATTTGAGAGAAAAAACAAAACTTGCTTAGCACTCCCCCACAGGAACATGGCACTTAAAAGTGGATATGATGGTTACTCATACTCTCTCTCTCTAGATTACCCACTTAGAGCTTTCAGTAAATAGAGAAAAGAGGGCGGACAGAACCCTGGGAGCAAGAGTGGAATGCAGAGCGGGCTCTGCTTTCATGGGACAGGGTAACTTGAATAGCTAGCTTTGCTACACACAAGTCAATTTAATTATCAAACCTATAGAATTGCATAACTGTTTATTTTATGCCTAGCATGTTTACATGCCGGCAATGATACAAACTTTCAATCAGATAGAATCTCTTCAGCAACTCTCACTGAGAGCACTGAGATCAAATAACTCTAACCTCTTACATTGACCTAGAGCTAAACTGAATATAATGGACAAATGTGCATTTGATAATGCAGCGCCCAGACAGAGGAACACTTTCCAAACTGACCTAAGGAGCAGCTCCACACTGGCCTCCTTTGAAAATAGTTTAAAGACACATTTGTTCAGCTGAATAGCTCAAGGTAATAACCATACATTATCGATTGCATAGCATTACTTAGTCTGTTATTTATTTAACAATATAGAGCAACTACAGTGGACTTCAGAGCACTGTAACCAGCACACCAGCATTAGGGCTTCTTGATTACAAGAAAGGGTTTGTCCTACACTGCCACAAGAAGAATGGGGTTGCCTTAGCAGTTTATACTGAGACACATGGCTTTCAACATAAGCCAGTGGCTTTTTATTGCAAGGAATTAGACCTGTTGCTGTGTGAATGGCGAACAGTGTGAACATATTGTGTTGGGAAGTTGCAGTGTCACTCTTCAGTGTTCAATGCCTTCAGGGTAATTTTAAATAGGTGCCCAATACAGAAGTCAGCATCTCTGCTCCTCACTCATCATGATGGTGAATGTGCATGATACTAATCCCATGATTCTCTAGTTATTACAGATTTCCTACTGACCCCCCGTATTGACTTAACAAATGTTCCTCTCACTGATGCCGATCTATTCTACTTCATGAACGGGAATTGTCACTGAGATCAAAATGAGAAATTGGTCTGCGTGGTACACGGTGTTTGAGCCTGTGGAGATGGTGGGAAGTTACCTCAAGTCACATCTGCACAGGTTTCAGAGATGGTGACATTTGAAAGGGTATACAGATTAGCTGTCCAGCACTCCATTAACAATTGTACTGATTCAAAATATGCCTTTGGTGTACCCATGTACATTAGTATCGATTAGTATGGATTAGGATCCACTTATAGAGATAGGCAATGTGTAAAGGCCTTCTTAGATGCCATCATGTTACCTGAAAATATAGTCATCATAATGTGCTGCTCATCAGTACCTCTATAAGGAAATTAATTGCGGCAATGATTTTGCACACATAACAGCAATATTGTCTGCTGTATCTGAATCGTATGACAAATACATTTTCCCTGTGCAGACCAGTCCTGATGCCTCCCTATACAAGACCAAGGAGGATTTAACTCAAAATGCAAGAAATACACCTTCCAGTGAAAAATATAATTGGATACAGGAGGGTTGTCAGTTGTATGACAACCCTCTGAGGCGAGATGACCAATATCGATTAGTGGTACCAAAAATATTATTGTCACATCTCGTTAGGATGTACCATGGACAAGCACTTGTGAGAAATTAAGGGATGATTATGTCACTGAATAAGTCCAGGTTTGCTCCCCAAATGATCAAGAATACCTCAAGAGTACAGTAGGTGCTGCAAAATCTGGCAGAATAATATGAGGAAAACTGTACCTGCCACTTCCTCCTTATGGCCCTTTTGTGGTCCTTCAGATTGACTTTCTCAAGCTTCATTACAAAAACTGGCAATTGCTCCTTGTTATTCTGGATGTGTTATCAGGCTGAGTAGAGACATACCCCCGTCAGAGGGCAGATGATTTAGCAGTAGTTAACATACTTGTCAGAGATTTTGCACCCAGGACCAGAGTGTCAACAGTGTATGGTTTCTGCAGAATTTTAGTGTTTTTCTCTAAGGTTGAATCAAGGTGTGCATTCAACCTGTGCAGCGTATTTATTCTGTGCATTTTAGTGCTTGGCTGTAAAGTTCAATATAGGTGTGCCTTTGAACCTGTGCAGTGTATGTTTTCTGCTGCATTTTAGTGCTTTGCTGTAAAGATGAATCTAGGCGTGCCTTTGAACCTGCACAGTGTATGCTTTCTGTTGCATTTTAGTGCTTTTCTGTAACGTTGAAGCTGGGTGTGCCTTTGAACCTGCTCATGGATTGTTTCTTCTGCTGCATTTTAGTACTCACACAGTCTGATTTGCTTAAAACCTCTGCTATCCTGTGCATATCTTTTTTACAGCACCTCCTCCATCTGGGCCTGCTTGGTTGCTAAGCTGCTTAGTGAGTTTATGTGTGTACAGTGCAGCACCTCTCTGTCTCTATCCCTCTCCCTCCCCCCTCTGCATGGCTCTCTCCATCTCCCCGATCTATGCTCTACTCTATCACATATCCTATCTCACAAAGTCTGGAAGAAAAAAGCTTAAAAAAGCTCTCCTGGACTCTAATCCAAGCCTACCTATTGCTGACACCCATGTCAATGCTTCTTACAGGCAGACTATTACCAACATCCTGTTTTCTGTTCCCTCCCCAGAACTATGGACTCCCCACTTGGTCTCCACTCTCTCCCCTTAATCCTCTTCACCCATTAACGGTGGCACTAGATGGGAAGTACTCTTGGCATAATTCGCATTCTCTAGGTGCATCATTAATGTCTACCACAATGGTAGTATCATGGACCAATGTTCTCAACCTACTTCTCCCGTCCTTCAGCGGCGCCTGCCCTCTCTCATTAACTTCCTCCCTTCTCCTGCTAGCCCTCCTTCCTCCTCTCCCCTAACCTCTCCACCACCACTGACGAGAGTACCAAACCCCTGTAACCACCTCAGAAAACCTTCAAAGGAGGTAATCAGCTTCACTTAGCTACTCTGAATACTTGTTTTGCTGTAAAACACTCTTCTGACATCTGCATCCTTCTTGAAGACTTTGACCTTGATGTCCTCGACCTTACCGAGATGTGGTAAAATGCCAACTTTGTCAATACTCTTGACGCTCTCTTCCTGAGGGCTACAAAATCCTCTCCAAACCTAGACCCAACAGGCCTAGTGGTGGAGTGGCCCTGATTTTCCCTGAGTGGATCACTGGTTCCATCATACCTACTCAATCCTTCTCCTCTTTTGAATGTCGTGTTTGTAGGCTCAGGGTCTTGATTACTCACTCTCTCTCTCACTGTTGCTACCATCCACAGGCCCCCTGTCTCACCACTCTCTCCTCTCCTCCTGCTTGGGGCCCCTCCGCCCTCTATCTGAGCCATTCACAGCACTGCCAGACTCCTTTGCCGTCATTCAACCGATGAAGCGAGTGTCAGTCACTGCTTTTCCTACCACCTTCAATCCCCCTCCCACCTCTGCATCTGACTCTCACTCCAACTCTGTCCTTGCTAATCTGCACCTCTCCATCTCTAACACCCTGAACATCCTTGCCTCTGTTATGAGGAGCCACCTAAAAACTGCCTCCAAGTGTAATGGCTAGTATGACTCCGATATAGCATCTCTGAAACTTAAGTGCAGATTTGCTGAATGGCAGTGGCAGACCTCAGGTTCATCCTCTTAAAAAACTGCCCTGCCACCTGCTCCAAAGGCAATAACATGGGTCTATCCATTCTAAGAATAGGGCCCACACCCAAGTCTGCATCTCTGGAGCCACCAACAACATGGCTGAACTTTTCAAAATCTGCAAGCAATTTGCCAAATCAACTGCAGTCTCCACCTCTCTCCTTCATTCCCAGGCAATCTGCATCGCTCTGGCCTCCCATTTCACATCTAAAACCCAGGACATCCTGTCCTCACTCTCCTCCACCCCATTTCCCAACCCACTCTTGTTTCCCTGCCTCCCTTATCACCACTCCCTCCACCCCCCCACATCCTCCACCCTTCTGCCCATTGCACCGGATGAGGTCTCTAAAGTTGTCCACTCTATAAAGGTGTCCTCCAAAAAGGTGCTCCTGTGCTCTTATAGAACCATTAAGAACAACATCTCCTTACTTGCCCAGTTCTTGCCGACCTCTGTAACACCTTCGCCTCTGGCTCTTTCCCTTAAGCACTCCCTTATGCCCCCTCCCTTAAAAAGCTGTCTGCTGACCCCTCCTGCCCAACTAACTATTGTCCTATCTCACTGCCCTTCTTCCTGGGTAAACCCCTGGAGAAGATGGTCCTCCCCCAACTGACCACCCACACAACTTGTTAGTTGCCTCCACGACCATCAGTCTGGATTCTGGGCATCCAGAGGCACGGAAACTGCTCTCTTGAACACCCATGAAGACATGCTGGCAAATCTGGACTCTCCTGCTGGTCTCATTCTCCTCGATCTCTCCGCAGCCCTTGACACAAACAACCATGCTATCCTCATGAAACAACTCTGTGATACCCTTGGCATCACAGTCCAGGCACCGGAATGGCTGACCTCTTTCCTCACTAACCACCCTTCCCAGTTGTAACTGGGCCCTTTCTCCTTCACCACCCACTCTCTACCTGCAAAATTCCCCATGCCTCGGTCCTATCACAGCGACTCTTCAATATCTATCTTGCTCCTCCTCCTTCTCTTCTGATTTCCAATGTTATGCTGATAACAAATAGATTTCCTTCAAACTTCCCTCTACTACCTCCACTTCCCCGAATATCTGGCCACCACCCAGGTATGGGGTGCAACCAACAATCTCTGTCTTAATGCAAGTAAGATGGAGATCCTTCTCATTGGGACGCCAGTGCAATGCTTTCCTCCTACCATCGGGCTGCTCTCGTTGGGCCCTCTACCCTCACCATTACATGAGGCCAAAAACCTCAGGGTCTTCTTCGACTCTGCTCTCTCCTTCACCCCTCACATCTTGGACCTTGCCAAGAAGAGAAGGCCCACTATTAGCTTCACCTCCTTAGAGGCATTCTCCCTTTCCTCACCTTCCCCCAGAAGCTCAATGTCTCCAGAGCTCTGGTCCACTATAGGCTGGACTACTGCAACAACCTCTTCCTCAATCTCTCTCTTTCCTCTCTATGCCCCCATCAGCTAATCCAGCATAGAGCTGCAAGACTTATCCTTGGCCTCAAGCCCAGGGACAGTATCTCTCCAGCCCTAAAGTCTCTCCACTGACTCCTGATGGCCACGAGGATCAAGAACCCCTGCATCATCCACAAGTCTTTCTGGGGACTGGGACCATAGTTTCTCCAACTTTCCCTGCCTAAATACTCTCCTGCTAGAGCCTGTAACTCCTCTAAACTCCAACTCTCTGCTTGTCAAATGCTTCTCAAAGCTGAGTGTGGGGGGCAGGTCTCTCTCTTCGACTGGTGACTCCATTTGGAACAGCCACACTGCCCCGCTCAACTTGAACCAGACTCCCTTAAATTCCAGAAACTTCTCTACCTCTTTCCCTCTTTCCCTTTCTTGGTAATAACCCTACTGCCGCTGAGACTGGTACATGGTCCTCATGAATCTCACAGGATACCTGACCATCTACACAGTCGACACAAACACCCACCCATCAGCACTGCCTGGCACTGTGCATCCCACCCTTGGGTTTCGGCCGCCATATTACTTAGCCTGCTGCCTCCTCACTTGGTTACCCTTATGCACCTCCCTCTCTGGGCCCCACCAGCACTTGTCCATTCCTTGCTCCCACCACCACTGATCCCTATCCCCTGCACTTCTCTTCACTGCACTTGCACGTGCAAATGTCACAAGGCCTAGTAGGACCATGATTGTATATTTACTATTTTTGTCAACGTTATTTACACCCCTTGTTCCCTCCCCACATTGCCTTGGTGTGCCTGAAAACACCAGTCAGTTATATAGGTAAATAACACGTGCTAAATAAATAAATAAATAAATAAATAAATAAATAAATAAATAAATAAATAAATAAATACATAAATACACTCCTGAGTATCTAAGAAGCTGTGAGGCACAACAGCTTGCCAAGAATCCTGGGAAATGATTCAGGAATACCAGAGGACCTGTGGCCCTGGAAAGACTTCTGGCGATACTGCGACTTAACCTGTGGATGGCAAGAGTGCTCCTTCACAGCAAAGGGGGCAGTGAAAGGTATCCGGGACTCCACCAGAACTATTGTGCCTGACTCATGGGCTGGATTAAACTGGCACTGGATGACAGACTAAGAAGTGTGGGAAGTGTGACTGCCTGGCAGACCGATATCTCACAACTGCTATATGGATAATCCCCAATTCATGATTATGAATAGGATCAACCTTGAAACTATGGCCCCATCAGCCACCCAAGCTGCAGTGACCTAATAAGATAGGAAAAGGTCAGGTGTTATTAGTAGGTAACCTCATTTGTTGGGATGGAAAGGCAACTGCAATATCGTTAACTGATAGGTTATTGTTCAGTGGTGAAGAGAAGTGTGTAGAGTTGGTTTCAGTTTCTACGTTAGAGATACATTTTGTTTTGGAGACTGGAGATTGACAATTTTGTGTTAATTGGCCAGCATTAGACTCTATGCAGAGTTTCAAAAGGGATGGCTCAAGGTAGTTACCAAGTGCTTCGAGAACATAGAGAGTTTGATCCCAGAAGTCAAGAAAATTCAGCTATCCATAAGTCTGTGCAGATATTAGAAGTAGTGTTTAATAAACTGAAAACGTCACTTGATTTAGCTACTCATACAGCCACCATGTGCACTCATGGTGGCATTATCCATGGTATCAGTAATGAAGTGTCTGAACAAAGCTATATCACCAGAACTGTGTGTATAAACATGCTATTCCTTTAACTGACAGGTATTGTTTCATGTTGACGAAGATGTAGGAGTACGTGATGCATTGTCGTTAATAGAGCCCCTTTCAAATGCACTCTCTACAGCTCTGACATGTACCAGTTCTTTGTCCTCTATGAAATGAGTGAGGAATGGCATGCTTTACTCCAGGAACTGCACCAGGTTAGGAGTGCTTGAGATGTGATCTAATAACATTTTATACATGCTTATACTGTAGAAGAGAGGATCGTTAAAGGCCAACACTTGATGGCCCTTTTTCCTACAAATCTCAAGTCCTTGTAATGCGCATGAAAAGAAGAAAAACATACCTTACTGCGGCTATGACAGTTTCACTAGGAGCACTAAAGGGGGATCTGTGGAAGAACAAATCCCTCAGTCAATGAAATAAAATAAATAATAAATGATGTGCCAATTACAGAGGCAGGAAAACACTGCAATAAAGTGGTGGCACTGAATTTGTTTTCGTTCCAGGATATAAGAGAAAGAAAACCATTGTTTTCATAGCATCATGATGTTATCTCGTGCCCCTAAGCCTAGTGTTTATAATTTTCCTTTTAATTTCTAGCCGGCTTTGATTAGGGGGTCTTTTGATCCCTATTTACCTATGGCAATGCATGCCGGTCTTAAACTGAATGGTGCACATGTGCCTAATCTGCTGAGTACAGACTTTATGGCTAGTCCTGGTTAGTGGGACAAGGCCATTCACTGAAGTCAATGGACTGTGTTGCTTCAAACCAGCAAAAACAATGGACCTCTCATCAATGCCAGTAGCCGTCATAGTGGCAATGGCCTATTCCCCTTGCCGGAGGAAGACGAGACCAGAACGGCGAGTGAGCAGCCACCTTTCCCCAGAACTACTTCATTGCATGGTATTTCTCACCACAAATACAAATGATGGACCAAAGTTTCTTAACAAAGAGAGATTTTGTTTAAGGAAGTTGTCGAGAATAGCGTGCCAGAAGGACCAGTAAGTGTCATTGAAAGGTTTGGTGGTCAGGTGCCCCAAACAGGATAAAAGTAGAGGACCAGGAGGGTGGGAAGGATAGTTGTTAATTGAATGGGTTAAGGCTGGGATGGCTATCCATTTGTCTTTCATGTGAATAAATAAACTCTTTTGCTGAAGTCATTATCCGGAAGGTATGACAATTCCTTTCGATGTTGACAGTATCCATGAGAAAACATAGGAATTATAGCAGCATCAACAGAATAGTCTAATGCAGAGTCATTTGTCTGTAGAGTGAAGTGGGAAAATAGGAAAGCGCCTTTCCCCCATTCTCATCCAGACCCTGGCCTAGAGGATCATGGGCCAAGTAACCCCCGCAAGAGGAGTTTGACCCATTCACTTCTTTACCTGATGACACGGTACCATGTGTCCACGGACCACACCCACGAGGAACATGCCCAATAGCACGCCCTGGCCAAGCTGACGTCTGCGGCATGCACCAGCTCAACTAAAAGTAACGACCACAAAACATCAACATCGTTAGAGATGCCATGACGACATAGCCAACTGACAAGAACACATGTGCCACCATGCACACTGGTCACTCACGCACCAACCTACGCGAAGAACATACTCAGTGCTATGACGTAGCGGACTGACACACCCATGGACATGCATCATTGTTATTTTTCACATAGGCCTCCTATAGCACCGCAGAAACGCAAGACGTCTGAAGAGCATGTGCATACCTGCTTGCAGATGCTTTTTCGCTACCTATCCCCATAGAGACACCATCCTATATATATCCACTGCCGCTTGTGACACTCTGTCGCCTCGTGACTCCATATAATGGACCATATACCGCCACCCAGTACTAGGCCCGAGTAGGCCGCCAGCAAGAGTCCCCAGGCAGGAGCCTCTTAGAAGAAATACCCCTAAAACGAAGAAGCAAAGTGCTGACCACGCAGAACGAGCCTAACGTGAGCCTACAGCCAAGGCCGCAATGTTGCAACCCACATGCCGCGCTCACAGAGCCAAGGTTACACCTGCCGCCGCCAAGCACCCCGCACAGCCGAAACCCAAATTAAATGCTCATAATTCTGCTCCAGCTACGGTCTCTCCACACGTGACCAAACCAAACTGACAAAGTGCTAAGCCCATGAGACTGAAAGCCGCCGGGGTTCCACGTCTGAGACACAGGTTGCAACAACGAAGCAACAAGATGGACACCTACACCGATGGGAAAGGCGTGATCATCAGCCAAGAGCAAGACCTGTCCATTGTCCACTGGTAAGACATAGTTACATATTGTTGCAAGCAAAACGTACATCGCGAGCTGGGAACAGCTATGGTCCCAGGCTTGGTGGCTTGCAAAGGAACCAATCAGAATATGAGGGGCTCCTCACTGATACCATTTCTGCTAGCCAATCACCAAGTGTCCCCTTGTAACCAATTTGTTGTAGCAAATGTTAGGGACAACCCAGTGTGCCACCTGACCCGTCGTTATCCACTAATATTCCTTCATATAGGTAGCTATACTAACCCTACCACTCGGGGAGCCAAACCGAAGTGGCGATAGGTTTTGTGACGATTTTTCCCAGGTGACGCGAGTAGCGCATCATACTACGGTAAAAAGGGCCTGCGAGCCCACTAACAGTGAGAGCGTCTCCCCGGATGCATACAGGCCGAGAAAAATCCCTGCCGATATTCTAATAAACAGCAGTAATGACTAAGTAGGTGTGTTGAGTACAGGAGGAACAGGAAGGTGGGGCAGCCCAGAGGCGCAGCGCACAGGGCACATAGCCACAGGGGGCTTTGTGCACCACGGCCAAAAGGGGCCATAGTGGTAACATCGGAAAGAAAGGAATAACAAAATAATACTAATGTAACATTGGAAATTGCTTTCCCTTTCAGCGGACAGTTGAAAGTCCCCAGTTTATGGGGGCAGGTAAACAGTTGAAACTGACAAAAGTAAAGTGTAACATGGCAATGTATTATGGGTCGGGTGCAGTAGCAGGATTGGGGTTCAGAGCAAACGCTTTACCTGCACCACTCCAACACATCTGCGCGACATTGTCACCACATAGACAAAAGATCATAGAGTATAGCATTGAATGGACACAAGGAAGTGACAACAAAATAGGGGTGCCGTGGCCGCCCAATGGCAGCTTAGACACATACGCCCAACATCACCTACTGACGTACTTGCATAACACTTATAAAGGGAAAAAATTAGCAAACCACTTAGCGGTTTTCGATATGTGGAAGATGTTTCAGGGATGCGCACCGGGAACCCCAGGAGTGTACGCGGTACAGGAGGTAAAAGAAGATAAGGTGAAAGGTAGGGGTGGGGGTGTGACATGCGGAAAATTACCCAGCACTGAAGAAAGTGAAGAGGAGGTAGAAGGATCATTTGCGGTAGCAGAGGCAAAGGTTAAAAAGGAAATGGGAGAGGAAATGCCAATGGCTAAAGTAGTGAAGAAGGAGGAAGGGGGGTTGTACCCAATAACAGAACTTAGAGAAGCTGCCAGACAACAAGTAACGGCCGCTGAATGATACTCCAACCCCGCATACAGCCCCCACCATACACACCCCCTGACGATTGCAAAAAAAGGATGGGGGCGGTGGGTACGGTAGATTCAACCACAACACCGGCAGGAGTGGGGGTGAGAGGAAGGCCCTAGGGAATTTTGCAGATGTAGGGCCAGATGAGTGGGTAGCTGCACAGGTGCTTCTGAAGCTCTGGGGAACACTAACAAAGGAAGAGGAGGATGCAGTGAAAAAGGTAAATAAGGAAGAGGAGGATGACACAACAGGGCACGGGGTAAGTAAAGGGGGAGAAGGGCAACTTTTGCAAGAGGAGGAAGAGATATTGGAGGAAAGGTTGGCAGAATTGACGAACATACGAAGAGCGCTGATTAGGCAGTTCGAGAAGGAAACACGGAAGAGACAGGAGGAAAAGAAGGTAAATAATGCAGAGATGGGGAGAACGAAGGCACAGGCGGAAGAAAGGAAGAAGAGCACATAAGGACAATAGCAGAAAGAATGGCACGCACAGAAAACAGGGAGAAGAGAAGGAAGGAGGAGGAGAGGGAAGAGAATGATAGGGAAATGGGACTGTGGAAAAAGAAGATTATATCTGAAAGTGCACGGAAGAACGAAGAAGGGAAGGTAATAGAAAGCATATTAAAAAGAGAAGGAGGAATATGGGGGAGAAAAGAAGAGGAGGAAAGGATATTAGCAAAGGTAAGTGCAGAGGTATTGGAAGAATGACATAGGAAACAAGCGAAAATAGGTGGCGAAGTAGTGGAAAGGAGGAAAGAGAAGAGAGGAGATAGAAGGGTGGAACATGGAGCAAGGAAGTACACACGCCAGGACAAGGAGGTGGCATTAACATCAACACAGGAAGCTGAGACTGAAGAAGGTGAGTGCGCAGATGAAGATTTAATAGATTTAAGGACAGTGCCCGTGGGAGGGAAATGCACAGAGTGGGGTTTGACATTTCCAGATGGATTTTGCAGCGAGGAAGAGGACGGTTCAAGCACAAGTGGAAGAGATGGCAATAGGGAGAGTTTACACAAACTGTAAACAATGCGCACTAACTGTGAGTCACCATGGGCATGCCAGAGGCGGGGACAACAAAGTGCAGGAGAAACAAGGGTAAGGGAGGCAACTAGTATAACACCACACCCACTAACACCCACACCTGCACCAACACCAAGCCCGTTGACACCAAACCCTGTACACACACCATATGTTGGCAGACTTAGGGACCTTCCAGGACGCAGGCAGGAAGAATGAGCAAGCACATCAATGATAGGACACGAAGGTAACAAAAGGGGGAGGAAGGATGCAGGAGGTGAGAGGGTAAACATCTGTAACATTGACAGCATTGAAGAGCTACCAGATATGGAGGAAGATGAACAATATACTAACATAACCTTACACAGGAGGATAAGAGGGGAGGAGAGGGAGTACAATTTGATGCCACTACTAGAGAGTGGAGGAGCCAGACCACAATATATCCCCTGGAAACATGCCGATAAGGAAAATATAAAATGCAGGCTTCCGTCACTGAGTGCTGGAGCTGGGAAGTGGATATATCAAATGGAAAAACAAACTGCGGGGAAAACATTAGCGGTGACATCTGGAAAAGGGCGGGGTTCCCAGGGGTAACGATAAACAATACAGCGCATGATGGGGCTCCATTTGCCAACTGCTGGCATACGCTCTGGCAGGCATTGAGGGTCCAATACCCAGACACATCAGATATAGGAGCAATTACCTCAAGCAATATGCGTGAGAATGAAGATCCTGTTGATTACATCCAGGAGATTCAGGAGAAGTGGTGCTTGAAAACGCGGGAACCGTGGGACAAAACACTAGCAATTTTTTACCACATATTAGTACAAGGACTCCCAGAGCAAGTACAAAGACAGTTGAAGAAGTTAGTGGGGATGGAAGCTAAAGCATGGCCAGAAAATACAACTGACAATAGTGCACTACTTCAGGATGTGGCAGGAAAAGATGAAAAGAAAGGAGGAAGATAGAAAGGTAGAGGAAGCAAAATTGGTTCAAAATAAGTTATCCAAATATGCAATGGAGGGAGCACTGATAACAGCACCCGCCCCCACATAGACCACAGTGACGCAAAGTCCAACACAACAACAGGTATTGCCAATGCAGCAAGCACAGGTAATGACACAACAATTACCCCCACCAGCGTATGTGCAAATGGGAAATGGGTACTCAAACAAACTCAAACACATACAGAGGGAGGGGCGGAAAAATGAGAGGGAGAGGATATGGCCCACCCTCCCAACAACAGGGGTGAGGGTTCCGGGGTTATAGCCAACCAGGACAACAGGGATAACAGGACAACATGGGGGACTCCAATGGCAAGCACAGGAACTACCAACATGCTGGTCATGTGGGACGGTGGGATACATGTCACACACATGCTTAATGAGACAAACACAGGCAGCATGGGTGGAGCAGGGACAGCGAGGACAAAAATGGGGGAACAACAAGTTTACCAACAGCAGGGGACACCGCAGCAGCCACAACTACAACAACAACAGGCACTGCAGACACAACCACACATACAAACATACATGCAAACGCAGCCGCAGACAATTGCAAAACAACAACAGCAGGTCCAAGCGGTGCAGCAGCTCACACAAATACAGGACAATGCAACAACATCCACTGACACACTTGTAGCACAGACACAGTTATGGAAGGTGACAATACTGGGCCACAACCCCTACACCGGAAATGGGCAGTCACTGTACCCACAATAGGACAGCACACAGACGTCCTTGATGTGTCCCATCCTATCAGTAACACCTAACCCTGCGGAGGAACCACGCATACAGGTGACGATAGTTGACAAAAAATGTTCTTTCTTAGTTAATACAGGGGCCACTAGGTCATGCATAAGGGAGGGGAAGTTTCAACTGACAGGCGAAGCTATGAACACTCAAGGATTCTCTGGGGCTCGAGGGTTGGTTCCCTTCACTGATAACATCTCCTTATCTGTAGGTGATCACGATATGTCCCTCCCATTGCTATACTCAAAACAGTCACCAGTAAAAATCCTAGGTAGGGACATCATGAGCAGGTTGAATATATTTACTGACAAGGGAATAATATTCTCTACACCAGGCATAAACATGCTCACAGCACAACAAATAATACAGGCTTATTGCGATAAAACAGTAGCCACAGCTGAACCAGTAGATGGAGACCTCTTCCAATATGGGACAGACATGGCAATAGCATGGCTACCAGGGATTGAAGGGAAAATTTGGAGGAGACCGGCAGCTTACCTTTTTAGACCCGAAACGCCAGCCAACGAGAAAGAAGGAGCAAGGATATCGCTGAGCATTGAGAGCATTGTGGCAACACAAGACTACATTGCAGTACACGCCAACGACAGGGAGGGGAGAGCCTGGAGAGTAGTAATAGCACTAGCAGAGGTATGCCGACTAACCCAGGTATCTGATGAGGAATTTTTCTCGGACGATAATGGTGAGGGGGTTATGGTATTTGAAGTGAGTGTAGAGATCTGGGTGACAGTGACATACAGAGACGTAGCACAGAGGATAGCACTGTCGCTAGAGGCACCAGCCACCACCGCTATACCATTTTACGAGGAGGATCTGGCAGCAGTACCTACATCTCTATGGACTACCAGCCCATATGACGTGGGCTGCATCAAAAGCATTGGAGGGGTAAAAATAAAGTTGAAAAAAGAGTAAAGCAATACCCACTATCAAAAGAGGCAGATGAGGGAATATATGAGACAATAACAGCCTTAATAGACAGAGTTATATTACTACCATCAGAGTCTCCATGTAACACTTCTGTGTGCCCTGTGCGCAAGGCTAAGGGAGGGTCTTGGTGTTTCATTCAGGATGTAAGACCACTCAACCACATTGTGGAAGCAGAATATCCCATATCGGCTAACCCCGCCACCATACTATGTGGGATACCAGCAGACGCATGACGGTTTACAGTGATTGACCTCAAAAACACATTCTTCTCAATACCTTTACACTCTGACTCACAAGACTTGACACATTTCACATACCGCAACCCAAAATGGAAACACACCTGGTTTCCCCAGGGGGTACTGCGAGTCACCATTGATCTTTAACAGGGTGATACAAATGGATTTGGTTAACATTTAGATGGAAAGCACGGTGCTGAAATATGTAGACAACATAATAATTTGCAGCACAACAGAAGAGAAGTGCAGGAGGGACTCTGTCAAAATGCTAACAGTATTAGCAGAAAAAGGGTACAAAGTAGACAAGGAAAAGCTGCAATACTGTCAAGAACAAGTGCTCTACATAGGCCAGCTCATTTCGCAAAATTGAAGGCACATTGCACCACAGAGGCCATAACCAACACACCACAGCCACAGACAGTAAGAGAGCTACACCCGTTCTTGCGCCTATGCAACTACTGCAGGGCCTGGGTTTTCGATTACAGCTCATACATAGGACCACTGCTTGAGGCCCTCAAAGAAGCACAGAGGGGGGAGAAGAAGTTGAGGTGGACAACAGAAATGACAGAGGCATGCCTGGAGCTAAAACATGCCATATCCACAGCACCAGTACTAGCCACCCCAAATTACAAAGCACAATTTTTCATCTTTTTCACATTGCAGCTCAGCAGTAATGAGGGCAGTCCTAACACAGAAAACTAGCATGCAACATAAACCAGTTGCATTCTACAGTGGGCACCTGGATCCTGTAATGCTAGGCCACTTCCCATGCGAACAGAGTTTGGCTGCTGCAGCTTTTGCAGTAGAATAATCATCCTCCATAACAATGGGATGACCAACCACACTGTACGTGGAGCATGCCCTTTTTGCAATACTGAACAAACCAAAATCAAATTTGACCACTCAAAGGGCGTCAGGGTACGAAGTAATTTTTCCAGGCCAGAATTAACAATTGTAAGGTGCAACAACATGAACCAGCGAGGTTCATAGCAGAGGTAGTGGAAGATGGCAGCTACACTCATGATTACACAAAGGTCATTGACATGTACTCCAGCACAAGGAAGGTTGAGGAAAATGCCTTAGAGGGGGGAGAGATAATGTTCATTGATGGGTCTTCAACAATTGATCAAAGTAATGGGGTGCGCAGAACAGGAGCAGCAGTCGTGAGAATGACAAGAGGATTTGACATATACCCCAGTGAAATGCGTCCAGTTACTGCAACACTACTCTGCCCAAGCAGCAGAAATAGTGGCCCTAATTTTAGCATCGAAAGAAAGCATTGGAAAAAGAGTAACCATATATTCCGACAGTGCATACGTCACGTCAACTGTACATTCAGGATTAATTACGTGGCAGCAAAGAGGGTTTAGAAGAGCTGATGGTACCCCAGTGCAACATGCCCTACTACTTGCTGAATTAATTGAAGTAATTGAATGTCCCGAAGAAATAGCCTTGGTGAAGTGTCAGGCCCATACAAAAGGGGATGATCCCATTTCTAAAGGTAACGAAACAGCAGACGCACATGCCAAACATGCTGCGTATTTTGGTGAAACATGGACCTCCCCCAGAAAAAGGAAAAGATAAGGGGAGGGATGGGGCAAGACAGATGCTGTTGAAGGATGGGTATACACACATCCCTGAAAACCAAATAATGGAATTACAAGCATCAGCAGCCATGGCAGAGAAGGAGCTGTGGGTCAAGAGAGGATGCACAATGTCCCCCACAGATGCATTATGGCGACAGAATAATACATGCAAAATAGTGATGCCCCTGGCCCTATTGAAAACCGCTGTGGCCCAACTACATCATCCCGCACACACAGGAAAAGAGGTGATTGCAGAAAGAATAAAAGAGGGGTGGTTCTGTCCCGAAATGAATTCACATGTTGCAAACTTCATTAGCAATTGTCTTACTGATCAACAATTTATGGCTGGTCACACGCTGCAAGTGATCAAAGGTGTTATACCCCGGCCGGAAGTACCCTTCATGCACCTCCATATTGACTACGTTGACATGATCAATGTATGTCAAGAATACAGATACATGATTGTAGTAGTATGTCCATTTTCAAAGTGGATCAAGTCTGGTCCATGCTCTCATGCTGATGCATTCAGGGCAGCTAAATTCCTGGTGAGGGAGGTTTTCCCAAGGTGGGGGGTGTGTGAAGTGTTGTGGTCTGATAATGGCCCATGCTAATGAAATGTTCCAACACATAACTGCACTACTTGGTATCAACCACAAGTTTGCATGCGCGTACCACCCACAGGCGAATGGCGTTTGTGAATGCCTCAACAGCCTCTTAAAAGAAGAGATAGCAACGATACAGCAATCAACCAAGAAAAGCTGGCTCTACTGCCTTCCCTTAGCCTTATTTGAGTTAAGAAACAGGCCAGAGTCGGATCACCACCTCACACCCCACGAGGTGGTGACCGGAGGCCAAATGCATCTCCCATTGTCATCTCCCTCAAGGGCTATAACAGATTGTGACCCATTTCAGACTGTCTTTGGTGAAGAGATGTACAAACATGTATCTTCCTTGGTTACTAGTGTTGCTTTTATCTCTCAACAGCTCGAGCGAACACGGGGCGGGTCGAAGAACACCCAACAAGAAGAAAGAGGAGAAGAAGAGCAGGAACAAGCAACACAGTGGACTGTAAAGGAGGGGGACAGTATCCTCCTGCGAAAATCTAATCGCCGGTGGAATAGCCCCAGGTTTACTGGGCCCCACCTGGTGGAAAAAACGGCTCCTAGAGCCGTAAAGCTCCAAGATAAGAACGTGTGGATGCATTTGCACGACATCAAGTCGTACAAAGACCAGACCCGCCCTTGCATCAACGACAGGCCCAATGCAGCAGCAACAACAACAAACGACAACGACAGCACAGCCCCTGACCCCTCCCAAACCCCAAACACCCCCAAGGACTCAAGTGAACAATTGCCCATAGCTCACCCCATGGTCACAAGATCCCAGAGTAAGAAAAATAAGACCCCAAAAAGCCCCAACCAGACAAGCCCCGCCCGGCCACTACCCAAATAAAGGACATTGCCTAACAAACTGCCAAGTTGCACCACACTATGTAGACACATGCATGTTCTCCTTCTTTTTGTCTTGCACACGCGGGTATCGCACTGTACTGTTTAATGTTGAATAATTGAATATAGGTACTAACGAATATGTTTTGCCCAGAGGTAAATGCTGCCCACAGATGACAACACCCAGAAGCACTATCACAACAATTCGTATACGCTATAAAAAGACCAAAATATCTAAAGAAAAGGAAAATATGTGTGTACTACAACATGTTCTTTTTGGCCATAGAGCAACCATTCCCACATCTCCACGAGCACTTACCAGCTCTGAGAGATAGGACGCTAAGGTATGCATGGGAACAGCGTTTCGCCTGGGCATTAAACGATTACTTGATAGGGAGAGCTTTAATAATAAAAACAAACACAATTAATGCTTATTTTTAGACATTTTCAGGCGGGCATCTATATCATTAAAAGTAAAAAGTTGCAAGATCGCAGCACAGGTAAGAGGAGAATGCCGGTGATATTAGCTATTGTAATAAAAATTATAGGCTTGTTGTTTATCACCGGTCTACTTGCTGTCACTGTCTGGCAGGCACACTATGCTTCCGATGTTATGGCCGCACCTCCCACTAACAAACCCCTCACCATGGCTGCAACAGGCACGGTATCAAGTGGTACAAGTAATACAAGAGTAAAGGGTAAGAGGATTAAACGTGGCACATCTATTGATAATAATGGGGTAGACACATATTTTACAGAGTCCGCACACGTCTCAAATAACATGTGTTATCAGCACATGTCCAAAATTGGTAAGGGGACAACCAAGGACAACTGCTTTGCATGCTCATTGATGCCATACGCCATGAGCGCATCCAGAACATTTGTGGCTACTGAGGTACCAGCAACATCAGTGGAGTGCCTGGTATACTTGGCCCTGTTCCAAACACAAGGACGGTTTCAAGGGAGAATGGCAATAATGCAGTGGAAGACGAGGGACACATACCCGTATGACAATAACTTCATCAAGACACTTCCCATGCACAACCACTACTGGCAACTAACACAAGGGCTCCAATATGTGACGGATGGAACAGACAAGGGGGAAACAAAGGAAATGACATTGAATTATTTACCATGTGAATGGCGTGCAAAAGAAGTTCCTGGAGTACTAGGGTGCTGGGAGAGACCATTGTTAGTAATATTTGGGAAGGTGTACATGAAAGAAGGATGGACAGATGGGGATGTGGGGACAAATATGGTAACATTAACAAAAGCAACTGTGGCGAAAATGGATGAAGTAAATAACAAGTGTTACAACGAATGGATAAGGAGCGCAGGACTGGTAACATGGCTAGAGAAGGACGAGGATTCAGTAACAATACTCCCACTAACTGCACCTACACTTTGTACCAACATAATGGAGAAGTTCATTTTGGAAGAAACAGCAATTGCAAATTAATAGTTATGATAACTGAGGAGAGTACCAGTACAGCAGTTCTAATGGACCACTATTGGGCCTGTGGAGAAAAAGCATACCATAGCTTGCCACCATCTTGGAATGGAATATGCACTATAGTACCCATAAACGTACCATCCCTAGTAGTACCACAGAAACATGTCAACTTGGGAAACTTCCCTAAGATGGACGAAGGGAATAAAAGGAAGAAAAGGTCAGTGACGCTCGGAGGAGGATGGGACAAGAACGCCACAACAGTATTGTCAAGAGTGAAAAGACCAGGAGAACCACTGACGGGGAACTACCTGTGGGGTAGATCAGAAACAGCTCTCAGTGACATTCCACCAGGACACAGATTATTCAGCAGAGCGGCGATGTTCTTCTCCTCTATAATCCATCTAGGATTGCAGGCGTATGCAAATGCAAAGTGGCTCCAGATAACCAGATGGGAACCAATGATGACAATAAACTCCACCGTCAATGGATTTAACGCGATAAAAGAAGAATTCAGGGCAGTGCAGATGGTAGCACTCCAGAATAGATATGTGCTGTATCTCCTTACAGCAATGGAAGGGGGAGTTTGTGCAAAAATTGGAAGATCGTGTTGCACATTACCCTGCCAACGACGCAGACAATGGCCCGCTTTCTGAGGCAGTATCACAACTTGCCAAGATGCACGCCAAGATGGAAGAAAAAGCAAAGGGAGTGAAGAGAGATGGTAGCTGGTTTTCATACCTATGGTCTTGGATGCCATCATGGCTATCAGATGGACTTAAGATAATAGCTGGATGCATAATATTGGGAATGGCCACCCATTAGGTCTGAGATTGTGGAAGGCAAGCACAGCACGCACAACTGAAGAAATGATGGAAATGATCGGCATTCACGACCTGATGCCAGCAGAAGATGACAAAAACACAGATATAATAATTAAGGAAAGAGAGAGATTGTGTAAGCAAATATTAGAAGCAGATTTGCACCCGCCATCAGTGAAGGTGGAGAACCCGAGGAACCTGAAGAATTATGTTGGGAAGTGGGTCTACTGCAAACCCTGCAAATGTACTGGTTGTTTGAAGACCATGTGAACCAGTATGGACACCTAGCTGGAATAACAAAGGTTTGGAGAGTACGCGGAGACAAGAGAGCAGATAATTTTGTGGTCGACAAGTCGACCAGAGGGGGGACTGAAGTGGTAAAATGGGAAAGCGCCTTAACCCCATTCTCATCCAGACCCTGGCCTAGAGGATCACGGCCCAAGCACCACCCACGAGAGGAGTTTGACCCATTCACTTCTTGACCTGACAACACAGTACCATGTGTCCACGGACCACACCCACGAGGAACATGCCCAATAGCACGCCCTGGCTAAGCCGACGTCTGCGGCATGGATCAGCTTGACTAAAAGTAACGACCACAAAACATCAATATTGTTAGAGATGCCATGACACATAGCCAACTGACAAGAACACACGTGCCACCATGCACACTGGTCACTCACGCACCA
The DNA here is from genome assembly GCF_040938575.1 of Ambystoma mexicanum. NCBI lineage: Eukaryota > Metazoa > Chordata > Amphibia > Caudata > Ambystomatidae > Ambystoma > Ambystoma mexicanum. The sequence continues at coordinate 387,101,046 of NC_090930.1, read as the reverse complement.
ACCTCCATGAAGAACATACTCAGTGCTATGACGTAGCGGACTGACACACCCATGGACATGCATCGTTGTTATTTTTCACATAGGCCTCCTATAGCACCGCAGAAACGCAAGACACCTGAAGAGCTCATGCATACCTGCTTGCAGATGCTTTTTCGCTAGCTATCCCCATAGAGACACCATCCTATATATATCCACTGTCGCTTGTGACACTCTGTCGCCTCGTGACTTCATATAATGGACAATATACTGCCACCCAGTACTAGGCCCGAGTAGGCCGCAAGCAAGGTCCCCAGGCAGGAGCCTCTCAGATGAAATCCCCCTAAAACGAAGAAGCAAAGCGCTGACCACGCAGAACGAGCCTAACGTGAGCCTACAGCCAAGGCTGCAATGTTGCAACCCACATGCTGCGCTCTCAGAGCCAAGGTTACACCTGCCGCTGCCAAGCGCCCCTCACAGCCGAAACCCAAATTAAATGCTCATAATTCTGCTCCAGCTACGGTCTCTCCACACGTGACGAAGCCGAACTGACAAAGTGCCAAGCCCATGAGACCGAAAGCCGCTGGGGTTCCACGTCTGAGACACAGGTTGCAACAACGACGCGACAAGATGGACACCTACACTGATGGGAAAGGTGTGATCATCAGCCACTAGCAAGACCTGTCCATTTTCGACCAGTAACACATAGTTACACATTGTTGCAAGCACCAAGTACATTGCGAGCTGGGAACAGCCTTGGTCCCAGGCTTGGGGGCTTGCAAAGGAACCAATCAGAATACGAGGGGCTCCTCACTGACGCTATTTCTGCTAGCCAATCACCAAGTGTCCCCTTGTAAACAATTAGTTGTAGCAAATGTTAGGGACAACCCAAGTGTGCCACCTGACCCGTCCTTATCCACTAATGTTCCTTCATGTAGGTAGCTATACTAACCCTACCACTCGGGGAGCCAACCCAAAGTGGCGATAGGTTTTGTGATGATTTTTCCCAGGTGATGCGAGTAGCGTGTCATACTATGGTAAAAAGGGCATGAGAGCCCACTAACAGTGAGAGCGTCTCCCCGGATGCATACGGGCCGAGAACAATCCCTGCCATTATTCTATTATACAGCAGTAATTACTTTGCTCTTGTGTCTGCCTCATACTCCTTTTGGGACGCGGGAGGAGTTGGGGCCTCTCCAGCCCCGGAGGTCCACAGACGGCTCTGCGGACCCCCGGGAAATCACCCCGACAAGAGTCTGCTGCTTCGTCAGTTTAGTATTTGAAGGTGGTTGAGACTTGGAATGAGATTATTCATAAGGGACATGACCACATCTCAATTTGATGACGGTAATAGTGACTACTCAGTGATTTCAAGAGCCAAATGTCACTGCCTGAGACCATCCATATTCTGCAGCGGTGTGACAAAAAATAGTCTCTGACAGCAGTTTCTCTGCATGAAAGTGTGTTCTGCAAAAAAGGATACCGTTAACATATGCTCTGAGTTACAATGTTCTGTTATTATTTACACATTCGCTTAGTTGAGGCTCAGTGCCATTATATAATCACTGTTATACAGATGGGAAAGGTTTAACACCATTCAAATGTGCAGTCCTAGTACCAAACCAGAACAGTGGACAAATATATACTTCTGCTGTGCACAGCCCAAAGACCAACCAGCAGCTATCTAGTAGCTATGCTTATTTCTGTTCCAAAAGTTACATGCTCAGCTGCAAATGTGCATATGAAGAAACTGCGTATCAGCTTCTCATAATGTCTTTCTTTGAAAGCCCATTTGGCAATATGGACAGACACATTTCATGGTTTAAATCATACCATTTATGCATAGGCCTAACCTCCACTCCAAAGGAAGTCTAAATGTCCACCTGGGACTGTGGCAAGGTTAATGGCAGAGCATAGTATTGTGCACGGAACAAAGTTGGGTCTTTTCACTTTTGTGAAAGAGAAACTACTACCCCTGAGCTCCTGACAGTCTAATAATTGGACAGCAACATTGTCGAGCACCCATCCTGTGAGGAATTCTACCACCTGCATGGAGGGTGTGCGCTCACCTGGGTTTTTGGGAAATTTGATATGAAATTGAATGATGGTAGATCAGCCGCTAGAAACTGTGTAGGGCTAATCTGCACACATTTTCCGATGCTCACTGCACGACATACAGATAGACCGTGTGCTCTGGGTGGACACAGCCTACAGGCGCAGGGCTCCCTGTCATATTTAGTTGGGATCTGACAGGTTTAGTACATGATGCATCTCAGAAGGGGGCGGGCCAAAACCTTCCTCCTGGCATGGCCAGCATAATTTACTATGAAAGGCTCCATTGATCCACCCTGTCAATTTTTTTACCCTCTGCAGATTGTGGCAGCAATTAACATAATTAAAATGCTAACAGAGTATACTTGAAAGAGGCCCACATGGGGCCTGGCTGCAGAGGTTTAACAAAGGATACAGGAAACCCCCAACCACCTTTGATATGCACTGTGTCAACCCAAAGCCAGCTCCCACCCCCAAGTATCAAGGGCGGTGACCTGTCATGTCTGCAACTATGTATTTACAGTAGTCATCCCCACAGGAGGACCCCGTTCAGAAGGTACACGTATGTGCATTGATGGCACCAGGAGGTCTGTTTCCGCCGCAGCTTCAAGGGAGAACTGCTGCTTCAATCAGGAACCATAGAGCGCTCCATTAACTAGAACAAACTGCTGATCCACAAAGGACAGTAAGATGTGTGTGACTTATTAGTGCATGTTTTCACACCATTACCTTTTCTGTTGCAAAGCATTCTGGTTGTGATCTCATGCATTGATGAGATTGTTGGTGGGGACCCAGATTGGTTCATTTAGGAAGGCTTAGCCTACACCAAGCACTGTGGCTCATTTGGCATTAAAAGAGGGCGCACACCTTGTTTTGTGGAGATCATTTGAAGACTTTACAAGGAGCAACAAGACAAACTCATTTGGAACCTGGCTGAAGGTAGATTCTGCCTTATAGCTTCCGCAAGTGAAGGAAGGCCAGGATTTCCAAAGAGGGAAGCAAGATCCCGCCCCTAAACATCTCCCAGGGAACAGAGGGAGATACTGAATCCAGAGGACCCTCCAGGAGCTACAGAACCGGTACCCGGCCAGCACACAGCGTGCCCTGCTAGGCTCTGCAGCAAGGTTCCAAGGTGGGAAGTGCCAGAGAGTCTCTGACCAAAACCAAGGCAAAGACCATTGCCTGCAACACTTGCCTCAGCTTTGGGCCATCTGCCTTAAAAGATGACAAGATCCCAGCGAAGGATCTAGGAGGAGTGCATCGACAAGCATCAACCAGCATCTGCCTCAAAGGACATTTTCGAGCCAGTCGAGCCCCTGGCGCTGCAACCAACTGCACCACTGACTGTTGTGATGCTGCATCATGCACTCCATCCGAGACCCCCGGACAGTGCCTCAGACCAGCCAATCAGCACTGAGACAACGATTCCTGACCTGACCTGCCGTGTAGGCCAGCCTGAAGCTGTCTGTCCAGTCCCAAACCGCCTTCTGCCTGATATCCACAGCTTTCTCTCATCTTGAACTCTGTCACAGAAGCTGGAAAGTGCCCTGAAACCAACTCGATCCTGTCGAACACAAAGAATTTCAACAGCACAAGGTACATTGTGGTTCTGTCCCCCTGGTCCTTCGCCGAAGGCCCCTAGTGACATTTCTTTTTGAGCCATTGCTCCCTTTGTGCTGAAACCAAGTATCCTTGAACTATAGTGATTAATTACTTTACCGACTACCCTCCAGTCGGTATCCAGAGTTCATACCCTTTCCTTCTTGAAACTGTCTGTCCTCTGCATTCCTTCATAGGATAGGTTGCATTTTGTAGTGTGCTAGAACTGTCTGTTATGCTAATAATAAAGTAGATATTTTTATACCACCTTGACTGTACAGTCCTTTTTATCATTGGGTAATAGTTGAATGTTCACTGTTTTTCAGTTAACCAACGATCCATGACCTTGTGGAAATAAGCCTGCCGTTCCATCCTCGTTACAAAAAATGGACAAGGAGGTTTATAATTTGCTTGTGTTTCCAATATGTTTTGATCCATTCTGGTGCACTTGAGGTGTGGGGCTGATTGATGGTTTAGATACGGATATTCCTCCCTAGACCACGGGTGCCCCGGAAGTTTATTCATCACACATCTTCTGGGTAGATCAATGATTATGATCATTGTGTGCATGATAAACTTTAGATGTTAATATCTGATCTACCCAATTTCATCACTAAACCAACACGTTTCTACAGTTGCAATATTGTGTGTTTCATACTCCTGAATAGAAACACATTATTATTTTTTGCATTATTATTATATGTATTATTATTTATGTGTATTTGGTTTGATTAAAACTTTTACAACATTGCACATCACCATACCATCATAAACCAAATTATCACAAATTGGTAAATTTACCCTGAATTAAAACACAATATTAATGCTCTCACTCTCTTGTTTATTTATGTATATGTATTGTATTTTAGAGATAATGTCTGAGCTAAAAATAGAACAGAAAAGCAATATACAGTTCCTAACATTAGCATTACCACCTGGGGCGGGGCAGCCAACCAATCAGGTTGCTCAGATATAGGGACAAATACCAAAATCTCAGCCTGCATTCCAAGCAGCCTGACGGCTCCTTCCCTCACCCCACCCTTCCTTTCCCTTCCCCGGTCACTGTTTCTTCCCCTCCTACCCCACTCACTTTATTGTTTTGGCTACAGCAAATGCCGCCGCTGCTCCAATCTCCGTCCTGGCCTGCCGACCACTGTGGAAATGTAAGAGGGGCTCTGCATGGAGCCCCACCTTCAATTTCCACGGCAGGCATCTGAAGTCAGTATTTTCTTTAAATTGTCACGCACTGCACACCCTGGTGCTTATGGGACCCTGATCTCTCTGCCATTGAAACTGCAAGTCAAGTTATTCTTAAACATGATGTGGCGGTCTAGTTGTTTTCAGCATGACGGCCACTGCACCAGAGAAAAGACACATTGATCCACGTTGGCGGCGCATTGCAACCCCTACTGTTTGCCTCTCGGGTGAAATGCTTCTAGTTCCTTTGATCCTTCCTTGTGTGTCCTTACTTCGCCTTTAGTCTTCCGCTCTCTTTGCTTCCGATGCTTCCCTTTGCTGCTTGCCTCCATCTGCGGCAAAGGCGTAGCTCTCCCTCTTCTCCTCCACTCGCCCCTCCTCTCCCAAACGCAGGACGCCGAGCAGCTTGTTCCCTTCACTGGTACATGGTTGGTGTTCAATCAGCTGTTCTCTCTTTGCTTGGCTTCCCCTTCCCTGGGCTCCCCTTTCATTTCTGTGGCTTTCCTGTTGCCTCGCTCCTCCTCCTCCCTGCTGAGGTCTACCAGTGGATTCATCCTGCCTGAAGAATTCATTCAAGCGTCCAGGCTTCTACGTGATATCAGATTGGACTCTACACATCTCCAATACTCCAAGGGGTGTTAATGCCTTCACAGGCTTTTCTCTTACATGGCTGCCTCAGGGAAGGTGCCACTAGCCCGCCAATTGACTAGGCAGGCATAGTGGCTTCCCTGCTGTATCTCTTCAAAAAGAAAAGATCCATGGGAAAAAAGAAGAAATGAAGGCATAAGGAGTCTTCCACAAGTCAAGAAGAATCAGTTGAGGAGAGACGATTCCTGTCTGATTTGAGTGAAGATTCTGACAGTGTTGACATAAACAAATGGGATGCCTTGTGGCGTTCCGTTCGTTCAAAGAAAAATTTCCTGTCAGCACTCCGGGTTTCCGGAAACCCAGGGTGATGATGGCAATAATAATGGGTTTGGTGGGCTTCAGCAGCCTTTCAATGACAGTGGGGCATGGTGTTAATGCCCTCGCTTTGTTTGGGCTTATAACCTTGGCATCAGGTCATTACCAAATCATGAAGCCAACCAAACCCATTATTATTAATGATATAATAAAGTAGGGGAGAAGACACCCAGTATCCTACTCTTATAAAATGTTAAAACGACCTACTACCAATTAAAGCAGTGTATATAGCCATTGTACCCCAATATAACCTACTTCACAATTGTGATGCTGTGGATTGCCAAAGGTCCACAGCTTCTATGGGCAATTAATAGAAAATAACCTAAAGACAGTCTACACCCATGGACCAAAAATACATGTTGAAAGAAATGGGTAATATGGCTTATTCCAGCCTCAAAAATATTGAAACATTCAAACAATTAGAATTTGGAAACTATTTATATAGTGCCAGTTTGTAGCCTTGTGATCAGTTTATTGTCTCTGGTTGAAGACATCTGAAATTTGTTTGATGCTTGCTTCCAAGGCAGTTCAGGTTTCTAAATTAGTTTTGCCTTCAAATTATTGAAGCAAGCATTAAACATCAAAATTTGAGATAAGTGCCAATTCTAAGTCCAAACATTAGAATTACAGCCTTGGCTCAGTCTTTAAATCTGCTCTTTTTTACCCAGGAAGGTCAAGATCTTGTGGGCCAGAATAATCCTCCAGGCCGTTTCCCCTTCATGTTTGATAGTGTCAAAGCCCCTACAATGTGACGAGGACGAGGGATGAAGTGGCAATACTATTTACTCAGATCCACTGCGAAGAACCTGCCAGGTATGGGTGTGCATCACACATTGAGATACCTCCTATAAAGGGAAGAAGAGAAAGCAAGGAAATCTGGGGTGAACAGGAGAGGCTGTATCCTAAGCAATTTTAGGGGTAGGATTGACCAAAACAAGGGAGACGTAGCATGCACTTGACCAAGGAGGCCATCAAGGAAGATCTCAGGCTTCCTGGAGGATGATGGTGGTAGCTGGGGTAAAATCCCATCTGGAAAAGATGAAGGACCATACCTTCCAGAAAGAGTTCCCATTTAAGTGGATCCAGTCAGCCAGGAAGTTGGGTCATAGCAGGGCAAGGGAGCAGGGCAAGGGTGAGGAAATGAACAGAAAGCAACCAAATGAGCAACCATGTTAGATCATTTTCCAACCCCCCAAACACTCACCCAGGCTGGACACCTTGGCTGAGAGACTGACAGTAGAACTCACAGGAAAGTGTGAGCAGACAAACATGTTAATTTATTTTTTGAGTATTTATAATGCACATATAAACAAGTGTTTTGAGATGAAACAAGACAAGAGGGTGGGGGTACAAGGTGGACAAAACAAAAATGATCCTACTAGGCCTTGTGACATTCGGATCATGCAAGTGCAGTAAAAGAAGTGCAGGGGAGGAAAAAGTGCCTCCAGGGCAGAAGAGCCCATGAGAAAGCAAGTGCCATGGGTGGCCAGGTGGACAGAGCCATGGCAAAGCAGAGGAGAGTGCAGGAACAGGAAGGCCCATGAGCTAGGTGCAATGTAAAGGACTAGAAGGGTTGCCAGGGTGCCTGCCCAGCCAGGCTAGTGCAGGGGCAGGGGCCTGGAGGGGCGGGGCAGTGCAGGTTGGGAGGCAGGGGAGACCAGGTGCAGAGCTGCACTGGAATGGGGGGACTGGTGCCCTGTTAGACTCTGAAGGAACCAGGTAGCCAGTAAGGAGGAAAACAGGAACATTAGAGGAGGGGGAGAGGGAAAAAAAGAAAAGAAAAGGAAAGTCTTGAAAAGTTTCTGGAACCTAAGGAGATCCGACTCAAGTCTGAGAGTGGCAGGCAGGCCATTCCAGAGGGAAGCACCCGCAGAGGAGCGAAATCCTCTTTGCTTGGCAAAGTGTCTGATCTGCAGAGAGTTGGAGCTAGATGATCGAGGGGCTTTAGCAGGGTGGTATTTAGGGAGAGAGAGTTATATGTAGAGGGATCCCAGGCCCCAAAAAGCCTTGTGGATGATGCAGAGGGTCTTGAACTTGATCCTCACACCATCTGGGAGCCAGTGGAGAGATTGTAGGGTTGGAAAGATGCCGTCCTTGGGCTTGAGGCCAAGGATAAGTCTTGCAGACCTATCCTGTATTAGTTGAAGGACACGAAGGGAGGAGTTAGGCAGTTTGAGAAAGAAGCTTTTGAAATAGTCCACCCTGGAGAGGACCATAGCTCTGGAGATATTGAATATCTGGGGGAAGTTGAGGAATGAGAGAATGCCTCTGAGGAGATGCAATTGAAAGTGTGCCTTCTTGGCAAGGTCTGTGATGTGAGGAGAGAAGGGGAGAGAGGATTCAAAGATGACACCAAGGGTTTTTGTCTCACAGGAGGGTGGCAGGAGGGTCCCCATGGAGGGCAGCCAGAGCGTGGGAGGGAAAGAGGGAGCAGGGTCCTAATGAGAAGTATCTTGGTCTTACTGGTATTGAGACAGAGATCATTAGCAGTGCGCCATGCCTGAATAGCAGACAGGCAGTGAGGAATGAGAGAGAAAGAGGGTGAGGCAGAGGAGGGAAGATTGAAGGAGAGTTGTGTGTCATCCGCATAACACTGGACGTTAGGATAGAAGGTGGAGATCATATGGGCTAGAGGTACCAGGTAGATGTTGAAAAGCCAAGGGGGAGAGGATAGAGCCCTGAGGCACTCTGCAGGTAGGGAGAGTGAGATGCTGGAGAGAAAAGGGCCCAGTAGAACCTGGGAAGGCTGGTCCCAGAGGAAGGAAGTCAACCAGTCCACAACCTTGTCCAAGGGTATTACAGAGTTGATTTATCAGGAATGTATGATTGACCATATCAAAAGGCAGCAGAAAGGACAAGAAGTACAAGAACGGAAGGAGAGCTGGAATCAAGATTAGAGAGCAAGTCCTCCTGGGTTTTCAGAAGAGCAGTTTTCGTGCCTATGTCAGCTCTGAAGCCAAACTGGTGGTCGTGGAGACAACCAACAGATTCAGTGTGGTGGATAAGCTGGGAGATGGCCAACTTCTCCATGAGCTTTCCCAGGAAGAAGGTAATGGAGATAGGGTTGATAGTTTGCCCAATAGGAAGGGTTGGCAGAAGGACTTTTGAGGAGAGGGTGCAAACAGGAGTGCTTGAGGAGTTAATAGAAGAATTCAGTAGCAAAGGGTTGATTGCAGAAATCGGCCACGCCTGGAGCAAGGGAGACAATGTTGCCCTTGATAATTCTGGATGAGCAGGGGATGTGGTTTGGATGAGGCTTTCAACGAGCAGACTTGTCTAGAAACCTCATCCGGTGTTACAAGAGAAAAAGAGGAGAGTAGGAGGTGAGGGCAGAGGGGTGCTAATGCAGGCCAGACAGCGGGCGAGGGAGAAGGGTGAAGAGTAGAGGAGAGTGAGGACAAGATGTCTTGAGTTTAGATATGAAGTGAGAGGCCAGAAAGGTGCAGAGTTTCAAGGAAGGCAAGGGAGAAGTGGAGACTGCAGTAGGGTTGGCAAATTCCTTGCAGATTCTGAAAAGTTCAGCCGTGTTGTAAGTGGCCGCAGAGATACAGGCTTGGATATAGGCTCTCTTCTTTGAGCAGATGGAGTGTGTCTATTGCCTTTGGAGCAGGCAGCAGCCAGTTTGTCAGAGGATGTGCTCAAAGCCTGCCAGTTCTGTTCAGCTACTCTGCACTTGCGTTTCAGAGCGGCCAGGTCAGAGTCATACAAGGAGTTGCACTTGAAGGCAGGTTTCATGCAGATCCTCATGACAGTGGCAAGGATGTCCAGAGTGTTGGAGATGGAGAGGTGAAGGTTAGTAAGGGCTGTGTCAGAGTGACAGTGAGTGGCAGGAGTAGGAAGGTGAGTGAAGGTGGCAGCAAAAGCGACAATTGACACTCGCTTCATAGGTAGAATGACATAGAAGGAGGTTGGCAGTGCGGGTGGCAGCTTAGCCGGGGGACGCAGGAGATCCAGGTGAGAGGACAGCAGATCATGATCAGACCAGGAGAGAGGTGTAATGAAATGGTTGGAGGTGATAATGTCTGAAGAGATGAGAGCATCAGATCAGAGGGAGGAATGGAGAGGGAAAGAGTCACAGAGGTTGCGGAAGAGCCCAGAGGCTGCATCAGGGGAGTCGAGGTGAATACTGACATCTCTGAGGAGGATAAGCTTGATGGAGGGGGGCCAAGAGAAGAGGTGAGGTATTAGCATACAGAGTATTGTTGGTAAAAACTGTGGTTATGTTAAGCTAATGGAAAAATAGAAACTTAACAGCAATATTGTCTTAAATTATGACATGCAATTAATGTAGACTATGCAATGCACATTCACTCCGAAGCACTAATCACATGTTGCTCCTACATGGGCAAGAAAATAAGCAACTACGTGTAATTAAACATATTTGCTGTATACAGAGTAAGAGAAGAATTAGCTATGATATATAACTTTATATAGGACTTAACGAGTACAAACAATTGTGCAGGATAATACTTTTTGTGCTTGGTTATTTGCAGGTCAGTTAAACTAATTGTTAACTAGTATTGGAGAACATATCTTTCACTTACCATATATGAAACAGATGATTGCAAGATTGCTTATTGACGAAACACCTTTCTTCCGTTTCTATCAGTTTTATATAATCAATGCATTGTTGCACAAAAGAAATAGCTGTCTGTACCACTGCCAAATTTGTCATTTCAAAATGTTTCAAACATACTTACTTAATCGCCATGTAGCTGTAAAGAAACACATTTCCTGCACATTAACGGGCGCTTATGAATAAGATTCTTGGTTTCTACGAACATTCCCCAAGGAAAAGCGAATTCCTCAGAATGTAATATACTAGTGTTACGTGGCTTTATTATAAAAATGCATCTGATTTACAAAATGCGCGGATGTTTCTGATGAACGCCACTGTAAAGATAATGTGATGATTAAAAAATTAATGAGTGAACAGTTTCCACTGATACAGAAACGCTTGCGGGCAGAAAGAAAGATACCTATCAAATATGTTTACTTTTGCAGTTACAGGGAAAAGGAAATACAAGCCGAAGGGGAATAATTATATCAGTGTTAAAGCATGTACGTCTTCCCATCTCCCCTTGCAGGTCTCTCGAGTACATGCATTGACGTTATTCAGACTGTATGAGATTCCCACAGTAGAAAATCTAAAGAGAAGTAGACCACTAATTCATCATGGAAAACAAACACTGATGCTAGCCAGACCAGAAATTTATCATCGGATAAAATCAATACCATTCACACCAATTCTGATTAGTGAGGTCAATAACCTTTGTTGCTAGATTTGAAGAGTGGTCGCCTTTCATTACCATAGTCACTATAGATTCCAATTCTGTCGATGACATATATTGCAACCGATCAAATTTCTTGAATTTTGACACATAAATCCGGTATTGATCCCCGATTCCTATAAAAATGGAGTCTAGTAGTGTATATGTTCCAGATTCCGAAAAAGATATCTAAAAACAATTAACCAAGTTCCAATGAACAGGAGAATGACACACTAATGAAAGGGCATAGCAGACAGAAACTGTTATCGGTGAAGTATATTCATTGTGGAGTTACCTTAAAAGAATAATTGGTATCAAGGGATTTTACCAATGAGTTTGTATTCAAGGTTCTTTTTACTGAAATATTTTTACCCGAAGAAATACTGTTTTCAAAAAATATATATGTGAGGGTAAGGGGTTAAAACAGGTGGGGAAGGGCGTGGGGGTGAAAAACATGGGAAGTGAGTTGTGGGGGGGTTGAGCACCCCCAATAAAAAAAGTAAAAGAATACAAAAAACAGTATTATTTCAGTAAAAATGTTTTGGTAAAAAATACCTCAAATAAAAATTCTTTGGTAAAATCACAATAAACTGAATAATGTACTAAATTACATTAAATTGACAATCTACATATAAATATATATATATAGTTAAAGGGACGTTATGGTTTCAAGTAAAATCGAAAACCCTCAGAAATTCACCAGTTATGGTAGCTAAACAACCATAACTCGCACCACCACCGTGCACTGCTAAGACTAACACCCAGGACATCAAAGATGACATCACAAATGTCATTGATGACATCACTGATGACATCACATGTGAAATACATTTTGATGTAAAGTCCCTACAAGGAGATGTGTTTATATTGTTGGTAAAAAGATGTCAGGGGTGATCGGGATACCTATCACGAACTACTTAATCTATTAACGAATGTACTCCTCTAATATCATTGTATTGGAGTGTTGTTGTTAATACAGAAACCTGATCATATATAAACATAGGCGTGGGTGTTAGTCTTAGCAGTGCACGGTGGTGGCGCGAGTTATGGTTGCTTAGCTTACCATAACTGGCAAATTTCTGGGGGTTTTCGAATTTACTTGAAACCATAACGTCCCTTTAACAAAGATTTTTCTTTGAATTTCATAGGTTTTTATTAGTCCAACATAACCATATCGTCCCTTTAACAAAGTTTTCTCAGTGAATTTCAAAGGTTTTTATTGGTGCAACTTAACCATAACGTCCCCTTAAAAAAGTTGTTTCATTGAATTTCATAGGTTTTTATTGGTGCAACTTAACCATAACGTCCCTTTAACAAAGTTTTTCAGTGACTTTAATAGGTTTTTACCAGTCCATGCTATTTTCCTACAACTTACTAATATCATACCTACCCAATATAGCAATTCTTGTGTCCAATTTACAACGTGTCACCTTAAAACTCTACCATTTCCCACCTTCTGGAATCATTTTTAACACTTCCATACACTTTTTGCAACTATTTCAACTAGTTTTGCATCCGTAGATGTCTACTAACATCTGACTTCATAACGGATCTTCCGGACAGTGCCACATGACCATACGCTGGCGCGTGGCATGATGACGTGTCCGAGAACCTGTCCGCACTTCACAATAAGATTTCTGCTTCGCGGACAGTTCAGATCTGCATTTTCTACTGATCTAGGAACTTTCAACTTCAAAATTTCCCTTGCACAGCTCCAACACCTCTTCCTACTCATTATCCATTAACAATCTAGTACACAGTACATACGTTTAGCAAAACTGCTATTTATCTTAAAATGGCATCAGCTAATGCCATCTCTCCTCTCCAAGAGCCACCACCACTGCTGTAATCAAGGAGCATGAGAAACACTGCACCCTACGTTAGATATAACACACGCGCAACATTTTCACTTGTCCACCTATCCCTCCATATTAGTGTTTGGTTCATCTTCCATCATTTCCCTCCCCACCTTTCGTTCTGAGCTCTCCTGCCAAAAAAAAAAAAATACATCCAAAAACAGCAAATGACATATTCCTTTAGGAACCACCTTTCACAGTTAAAAAATAGAAAAAAAAAACATGTATAGACTCCATCTACTTTATATTTCTCAGTAAAGTACATAGACTCAATAAGATTTTCCAACATTTACATTTACATTTTGTGTTATGCTAATGGGAATATTGTGGCGTTCATCCTGCATTCCCGGGACTGGAATGGTGGATACTGGCCCAGCAGCCCAAGTTATCAGCCGAAGCGAAGCAAGGGTGGATGACGAGGTCTCTGGACCATTATCCCCCCATTCCAGCCCCTGAAATGGGGGATCAAGGCCATTAGCACCCTAGCTTCCCAAAGTGGGATCCTGGGGTGCTAAAAAAGAGGATTTTTCTTCCTACACCAGGACGCCTAGAGCGTCCCAGTGTAGGAGGGAAAATCCTTTTCCAAGATGGCCACCATGGAAAGGGAAGGCGAGGGTTCCATACAGGGCCCCTCTTAGCTTTCCATGGCAGCCTGCAGAAGGCAAAAATAGAACCCTATGACCATATTACCACAAGCATATTTTTCTTCCCTTTCAGATCTATCTCGAATAACTTTACCATAAAGCCAGTCCCAGGTGGACATGGCCACTTTAATCCTATGTTTTGTCACTTATGGTCATGGCCAGTAGGCAGATTGTCTGGATCATGACCCAGACAATCGGACCATATTTGTCAAATGGCACCACATTTATAAACCTTTACAATATTTTGGGACCCCCCTCTAATTTTGCTGCCTCATGCGAGAATCCCACCAAACTTCGCAAATACATGTATATCTAGACCTATTATCAGTTTGCCAAATGAAGTGTAGATTCATCAAATGGCACCTCATTTATAAGCCTTTACATTATTTTGGTACCCTCCCCTCTAATTTTGCCCCCTCTTCACAAAATCCCACCAAACTTTGCAAAAACATTCATATTTAAATGTATTATCGGTTTCCCAAATTAAGTGTAGATTCGTCAAATGGCAACTCTTTTATAAGCATTTACATTTTCTGGGACCCCCTCTAAGTTTGCCCCCTCTTAACAGAATCCCACCAAACCTTGCATACTCACTCAGAATCAGGTCAGAAAAATGCATGCACAATTTCATGCAGTTCCATTAAATGGTGCCAAAGTTATAAGCCATCCAAAAACTGCATTTCACCGACCCTATAATGCTGAGGTGTCCGTGAACTTTTCAGGACTGTTCGCGGACATCCGAACTGTTCGCGGATTTTCACGGCAAAAAACAACTGTTTTTTTAACTTCTTGCAGCCATATCCCATCCCATCCATATCACCCCTCACCGCCCCAGAGATTATTTGATAAATTTGACAAGTGATATGCTGTGTTTAATATGTTTTTACCACAATGTCTGTGGACACCGGCTGCTGTCCGCAAATCCAAGATGACAGGCATTTCCAAAAAGCGGACACACTTCACGCTCTTCTCCATCCAATCGGCGAACACATCGGTGTCCTGTCCGCGGAGCTAACAGGGAACTGTGTCCGCGGAACGGACATAGATATCACTCATTTTTTGTGACCTACTTTTTGGTCGTTTTAAAAAAAAAACTACTGGACGGATTTTCACCAAATTTACAAAAGCACGCTTTCAGAACCAAACCGCTGCTCCTGCCACAAATTTGTTGAAAATCCATCCAGCGGTTTGGGCTGTGGGTGTGAGCAATTTTTTTCCCCAATTCAGTCTATGGGAAAAAAATAAATTTTGTGACCCCCCTATAACTTTGCCCCCCCTGGACCAAACCTCACCAAACTTTGCAAAACAATTCAGAGTGGGCCATATACTTTTTTTGGTGTGGAATCGTCAAGGGGGAGCGAAGTTATAAACCACCCAAAAAGTGCTCTTCCTATGGTTTAGCAACTTAACCATAGGCCACTAATGTGGCTGTGTAATATACATATAATACATATATATATATATATATATTAGTGGAGACTTTTTAATTTTAAAAAGTTAAGGTTGAACCAGCTAACAAATGAGTCAACAAACATTAGCAATAACTATCTTAAGGATTCAGCAGAATTTACTTTTGAAGGTACCATGGCCCGAAGAGGGCTCAAATAACAGTGATGTCTTGAGACATGTGTATACGAATATGTTTGCAAAGTATAAAGGGAAAAACTTAAGGAATAGGCAGGTTACCCTTGAACTCTGCAGAATGGTTGAGGATATGGGTGTTTTCCCTTGCAACCCGCAGCAGGATATACCAACCCCCAGTATGTACCCCAGTATGTATCCAACTCTCACTAAGGCAGGGAGCTCCCATGGCTAGTGTGAATGCTACACGAGACCCATTGATAATCGAAAACAGGGTTCAGGGATATAGACAGCACTCCACAGAACAGAGACAGAGCTGGCGCAAGCAGTGCTGGGGTAGGGATGGAGGGGGATGGTAGGTGCAGATGAATGGAAAGCAGGTGACATTCTGTTTCAAATTGATAGTAGAGTGATCAGGGATGTGCATACAGCTGCAAGCATAGATAACACCAATGCTGGGGGGTATCCAGAGGGTCCATTGTGTGCCGCCAGTCAATATTATGATTCGAATTGAATGGCCAGAGATGCAGAGGTCACAGAGGAGGAAGATCAGTGGTGCCCGATGAGGAGCAGGGGGGGAGAATGAGGAGTATGAGATACTGCCAGTACAAACACAGAGGTTAGAGAGTCGAGATGGGCAGAGGCTAAGGACCCAATCAGGTCAAATGGCTGTAGCAAAAGGTATGGGAGAAGGGAGAACCAGTCCCGTTAAACAGTCAGGAACACAGCCTCTGTTACTGCACAAGGGACATGAGGGGAGCAAAATATGTGCCCTGGCCACACATGGATAGAAAACATTGAATGAAGGCCTTGCTCTCACTTACAGCGGGTGGGGGGCAGGTAAATGGATATACGATTTAGGAAAACAGACTGCACGGATTAGATTGGCAATGGGGGACATGAAAAGTGTATTTAAAATGCTGCTATGAGAACAGGAGATTACATATAGTGGAAGGCAGGGTAGCCAGGGATACAGCTGAAGAATGACAATCATTACAGAGTGCCGTTTAATGACTGTCGAGGGCGAGTATGGAATTCATTCAGGTCAGCAGACCTAGACACATCATATATCAATTTGATTATGACCCGTACCATGTAGTTAGATGAAGACCCTGCATTCTATATAAACCAGATTCAAGAAATGTGGAGGGCAGAGACAGGAAAACACTGGACCAAGAATATAGTCATATTTTATCATATGCTTATGGAAGGGACTTCCAAGGATGTGCAAAATGATTTAGAAAAGGTAGTCAGGATTTAAGCGAAGGGATGGCCTGAGAAATGGGGCCTGATGGATGGCCATAGGTGTTGTCCACATAAAGCTGAAGCAGGGGGCGGTATTACCTAGAGTATGACGATAACCATTATCCAAAGAGGCAGATGAAGGGATTTTATGACACCATCATGGCATTATGACTGTAGGGCATAATAGTATCACCAAAATCCCATTACAATATGACTATATATCCTGTCAACAAAGCGAAGGGTTCAAGTTGGAGAATGATACAGGATGACCACCCTTCGAATAACATTGTAGAGGCAGAATTTCTGGTAGCAGTGAATCCTGCCACAATCCTTTGTAATGTACCCCCTGAAGCCACATCCTTTCCAGTAATTAATTAATTTGAACAATGTTTTTTTTCTCCATCCCATGTCACCCTGATTCTTAGTATCTCACTGTGCTGACGCATCGCTGGTAGAAACTTCAGCACACAAGGCTTCCCCAGGGCTACTGTGAGTCTCCCAGTATCTTAACAGAGTGTTGCATATGGATTTAGATAACATACACCTCCGGAGCATCATCATTCAATATGAAGATGACCCCCTAGTGTGTAGCAACACTGAAGAGCAGTGTAGAGAGGACTCAGTGAAACTGTTGGCATTACATGCAAATAAGGGGTACAAAGTAGACGAAGACAAAATGCAGTATTGTCCGAAGGAAGTTGTATTCTTAGGGCAAATGACATACTCAGCAGGAAAAAGGGTGACCCCAGAGAGAGCAACTACAGTACAAAACACAACACAGCCTGCTTCTGCGAAATAGATGCAACAGTTTCTAGAATTGTGTAACTATTGTAGAGCGTGGATTTTCAACTACTCTAGCTACACAAATCCCTTGTTGCAAGGACTTAAAGAAGTACAGAAGGTTAAAGGGTCACTCAAATGGACAGGAGAAATGATCACATGTTTTCAAGAACTTAAGAATGCTATAAGTAACGCTCCAGTGTTAGTAACCCCTGATTACCCAAAGAAATTCTATTTGTTCTGACATTCCGATGGGGAATTAATGACACCAGTGTTGACCCAGACAACATCTATGGGATCCAAGTCCTTAGTCTATTACAGTGGGATCAGGGTAATTTCCCTTGTTAACAGCAACTGCAGCTTTCACGATTGAAAAATCATCTGCAAAACCAAGCTGTTTTTGCCATTCTGGAAAGGTCCAAATCAACCTTCACAACACAGACAGCATCAGGTTATGAGGTAATCCTATCCATTCTTTCCATTCACATTGTAAGGTGTTGCACAGTGA
The DNA here is from genome assembly GCF_040938575.1 of Ambystoma mexicanum. Classification (NCBI taxonomy): domain Eukaryota; kingdom Metazoa; phylum Chordata; class Amphibia; order Caudata; family Ambystomatidae; genus Ambystoma; species Ambystoma mexicanum. The sequence continues at coordinate 387,083,375 of NC_090930.1, read as the reverse complement.
ACACTGCTACATGTATTGTAATGCCCGTTCAACCAGGGGAGGAGGTGCAGAACCTTGTTATATACTAAGGTCCCATAGATGATCTTATTCACTCAAAGGGGGTTGCTCTTCATTGATGGGTCATCCACAATTGATCAGGAGATGGGATAAGGGTATACAGGTGCTGCACCTCATAGACCTGGAGTATGAAGTAGAAATAAAAAAGGTGTTACCAACGCATTATTCTGCACAAGCAGCAGAACTACTCATTGCACTGAGTGAAGCACTAGAAGCATCACAAGGGTCTCAAGTAACAATATATTCTGATTCGACTTATCTCACATCTACATTACATTCAGGGTTGTACAGATGGCAAAGGAGAGTTGTTCAAGAGGTCCAATGGTACACCCGTGCAGCATGTAGCATTGGTAGAAAGATTAATGTATGCCTTATCTCACTCATCAGTAGTAGCTGGGGTAAAATGCACCACACAGACCTGGTCTCACTCGGCAACGATGCCGCAGATAGGGCTGCCCAAGAAGCAGTGTATTTAGGTGTACCAGAAGTTACAGCATATCCTGGGGTAGCCACACACCAATTGCATCTAGCAGTGCTTTACACAGCAGTCCCACGCTCTCAGATAACTGAATTTGCAAGATCAGGCATCCCAAGAGTAGAAGGATTTGTGGGTTGAACGTGGGTGTTCACTGTCATGATGGATTTTATATGGAGACAAAACATTACAGGTAAAGTAGAAATGCTGCAGAAATTGCGCTTATGGATGCTCTTGAACAACTTCATTACCCAATGGATATGTATAAACAGTATTTTGCAGCTGACATTAGGGAGGACTGGTTTGTCCCCAACCTGCAGTAGCATGTTGATATATTCATGGCAAATGCACTACCTGCCACCTCCACAGCACCAGGCACAACCTCAGGACATTGCATGGCACATTGCCAAGTCCAACATGAACTTTTCGAGAGCTCCACATAGACTATGTGGACATGGTAAACAGGAGAAGTAACTATCCTTATCTTATTGTTGCTGTGTGCCCATTTTATTGTTGGATTGACATGGTCCCACAACCAGATGCTAAATTGATTGCCACATTTTTAGTATGCAAGGTCTTTCCTCGCTGGAGGAAATGTGATGTGCTAAAGTCAGACAATGGGACTCACATTTTTTAATAATTGTTTAAAGAGATTACATCCCTAATAGGGATTAAACATAAATTGTGCTCAATTTACCCACCTAAAACCAACAGGGTCACATAATGTCTCAATGGATTATTGAAACAAAAACTGTTTAAGTTGCGTCATACGCTAGGGAGGATCTGGTTGCACGGTCTGCCTCTGGTTCTGCTCAGCCTTAGGAACCAGCCAGGTAGGGACACTACTTGTCCCCGCACTAGATATTGATGGGGAAAAGGTTACACACCACTCACACCTGCACACAAACTGCATCAAATGCAAACAGGGCAGCTGAGACTTTAGGGGAGGGGATTTACCAAAATGTATGAAGATCATATTCCAACAAATCTATCCTAGGAGAGAAGAAACAGCTGTCAGCTGGGTTCCTTCATGAGAAAATGAAACGCGTGTTGATACCAAGGCCCGTTCAAGGTAGTGCATGCCACTCAGTCTGCTGTAAGAGCGAAATAACTGCATTATTGGGTCTACTTAAACAATGAATGTGGTGACATTTATAGTGATAATCTTGCAACAGATGCACCACTGCGGGCAGCATGACACAAAGTTTTCTTCTTTCTCACAGATTCCAGAATTAATAAGCACTGCAATGTATATACTGTTATATATAAGATGCTTCTGTTTCTGTCTTCTTCTTTCCTTTATTGTAGTTAATTTTAGGGATGGCAAGAAATAAAAGGGAAACAGAAAATTAAATGAAATATAATGAATATAAGGAGTTGTTTTGGATACCGTTGATGATGAGCACCACCCCGACAACTAATATGTGGTACCACCACATGAGGGAGGTGGGAAGAGCAAAGTCAAATGCGAGCTGCTACATTTACATCCTTATACACAATGCAACAGGCATGCCCACACTGTTTATCCCACAAGAAATGCCACCTCTTATAGCCCAGTGTTTAGTGCACCTGGTCCTTTACAGAATACATGCCTGTTTCAAGGACTCACAGTCCAGGCAGTCAAAATGGACAGAGATGAATGTGATGTGCCAGGAACAAAGGGCAAGCACACAGTCAAATAAGACCATTACTGAAATGGGAAGGTGTGCCTTTCTCTAATGACAGATGGGTAAAAGGCCTATTAAGTTGTAAATCAGGGTGTCTACTTGGGTTCTCCGAGGATATAGTCACACATGTCAACTAGAGATGTTCTAAAACTTGGAGCACCTATGTGTCAAAACTCCCATGGATTGAACTTAATGCAAAGCCCACCAGGGTGCAGATACCAACACACTTCTTCAGCTTCAGAGGAATTGGCAATGTACTCATAGGCACAAATGACACAAATGAAAGGTACAATACGACTTTGTTTATTCCCGACCTGACTAGTGGCACATTTGCGTTGATGGATTTGTACTGGGTTTGTGGACAATATGTTTATCTGCTCTGTAAGGGATCAAGAGTAGGTGTCGGGCACAGTATTAGGTTCAGTTTTTGTTTGTAAAGTTTTATTGTTTGTTTGTTTATTTGATAATGCGCTCCAAGCCCTTGGGCAGCTGTCAAAATAATAAGAGTGGCTCGGGAACTCCTACCTATCCCTATTTCTATGAGGGGTTTCCCTGCCTCAACAAAGTCTGTGCCAGGATGTTCAACAAATAAAGCATCCTCTGTCCTGTGTTAAAAGCTCTAAACTGACTCTTACATGCTAAAAAGAATACAAAGTGAAAATAGGGATTTCACTAACTTATAAATGTATAGCTTATTGAAGCTCCAAACATAAAATTCTAAGGTGCATGAAAGAAAAGTAAAGATTGTTCCACCAAGAAACAGAGTTTCTCCCTTCCCCTATGTTTCTTCTGGTTTCTCCAAATCAGTCCTGTGGTTCTGGCACAGCTAATAAGGTTCCAATATCTCTTAAGAAGATTACTTTCCTTGAGTTCTCCTTTTCATCCACGTCATCTCACAGTTTAAAAGGCAGCAGGTGGATGGTTCAACCCTTGAACCCTTTTTGTCTTAACTGGTGTGATAGTTTTCACAATTGTTTATGACATTCACTTTCTCCTTCTTTCTTTCGTGCTCTTGGTCCTCTTTCAGGGGGTATGGTTACCTCCTGTGTCACTATTTTACAACTTGTTCATTCACTCGTTCTACTTGTCCTTTTTTACTTCCCTGCCAGTGTTCCACTATTTTGTTTCTTCGCTTGATACTTACGTTCCATTCAGGGATAAGGTTTTTCCCTTTTTGCATGAATAATTATCCAACACACTTCTCTTGAATCCTTAAAGGTGAGGGAGTCTTTTTTTTATCAATTTTCACATAAAGGGGCTCCAAACGCTGCACTTGCTCAGCTTTCTCAATCCCATTCCCATGTATACTCTCCTGCCCTGGCATTGTTCCTTTTTCTTATTCCTCAAAAGTGGTATTAGTCTTCCCTTGTCTGTTCCACCTCCCCCGGGTATACTTGCCTGCCCGGGGATCTTCACTTTCTTGCTTGGGTGGGAGTCCCAGACTCACGGTTTGCCTGGTTCATGAACCTGCCAGTGCTTTTCCACTCTTTGTTCACTTTCTTTTCTATCCCGCTCACAACAATTCTCCAGTATCAGGTCAGCAACCCTTTCTTTCTTCCATTCCTCCATTGCTCTTAGCACTGTTCCCATTTGTAATAACTTTGTTGTCTTTGCTTAGGCTCTTTCTCTTGACAATGTTCATAATAATTGTACTGCCTATATTTTGTCTTTTCCTTCCACAATGTTTGTAATGGTATAGTTTTATTTAGGCTTGCTTCTTGAACAATACTCATATTGGTAATAATTTCCCCACCTTTGCAAAAGCTTGCTCTTTTATCAATAACTGGATCAATAAGAATTGCCCGAACTTCACTTAGGCCTGCTCTTTCAATAATGTGTGTATCAGTGAGAATTGCTCTGCCTTCACTTAGGCCTGCTCTTTCAACAATGTATGAATCAGTAGGAATTGCTCTCCCTTCACTTGGGCTGGCTTGCCTAGTTCGCATTACACAGCATTCACTCTGAAGCACCCCAGCAACCCGTTCTCTCTCTGAGCTTACCGGTTATGGCTGGTGTCTTCAGTGCACTTCGTGTCTCCCCAGCGTCTGCGCACCCGGTCAATCTACTGGTAAGGCACCTGGTGAGTTGTTCAATTTCTGTCTTGATTTCTTCTGTCCTTGGAAGCTCCGGTGCCCGTAGTCAGCAAACTATGAACTTCTCCTGACCTGGCAATTGCTCGCACAAGATAGGTGCCTCTCCAGTCTCTGGGTCTCGTTCTGCTTCTCCTGCTCCCCAATTTGGTTCACCTGTGTTACTTTTAAACGTCCCAGTATTTCTGCAGTATCCACAGACTAGAACGCAGCATTGGTTTGCTGTGTAGTTATCCTCATTACTCTATCCCTCTTCCTCGTCTCAGTACTACAAAAGGGGGAGGGTAGAGGCACGTGGGAAATCCGTATCTATGTTACAAAATGCCATGTATGACTGTTGCAAAGGCCCTTGGTGATCATTAAAAGGTATAACTGAATGAGTTATCTTGATATAGTTTCTTTCTGTCTCCCTGGAGCTTGTCCTCTCTCATGTGACCCTCCTACAGATAGCAACCCCCAGGGTCAGTGAGGTAGCTTTTGACTTTCCCTGGCCATGTAAGGGAGGCTTCTTCCCAGGGAATCATTTATGAAGCTACCAGATTCATCACATCACCTTTCCCCATCCTTGGTAGGCATCGGTTCGCTAACCACCTTGTATTTGGCTGTTCTCATAGTGCCGGACTTGCATGTGACTGTCATAAATGTGCCAATCCCAGTTGCAACTGAATCCCCCTCCCCCATCAGAGTGTTCACTACTCACTAAGACCCCACTGACAAAAGAGGTTTAAATTGGTCCCTAGACTCCTTGGACAAGCTGAAAGTGATCCCAGAGCAATTCCATATGTTTAGAAAGATGGAAAAATGTCACTTATCTCGTGTGCCTGCCATCCAAACTGCAGCCAATGCAAAGTGGTTGCAATTCACAAGGTGGGAGATGATCCAGATAGTGAACCAGACAGAGCAGGGTCTCAAATCAATGAAAGCAGAATCGGGGGCTATTCATCTCATGAGCCTCCAGAATTGCCATGTTCTGGATTTACCACAATGGAAGGGTGTGTGTGCAAAAGGATTGAATATTATTTCTGCACATACAGACCCCATAATGATGTGGACAATGGATCTCTAATCCATGCCACATGGGTCCTCCACAACCTGCAGACTGACAAGGAAAGTGAAACTAGTTGGATTCCAAGTTTCATGGGCCACGTCTTGGTTGGGTTTAGCTTTAAAGGTGCTGGCTCGTATCATAATATTTGTTCTCATAATTATGTGTTTGTGTCAAATGATCCTACAGTGCTGATTCAAGACATTGCCTAAGAGTAGAATGATGGTGGTGGTGGTGTCAATAACAAAAGGTAAAGCTGCTCACCTCACAAATCACGTGTACACACAGACTGAGGAGTGAAAGGGTGTAATAGAGCACATGCTGTTTAGAGTAGAAGAACCAGTTGGTCCCCCGGGGACACTGTCTCACCCCCCACTTAATTCAGAACATTAAAATAATAATAATAAACAAAAGCATAATAAATAAATTATGTGGAGCATTGGGTAGATTTGGCAGGAGATGGGGGATGTTGCTTTAGGATGTATACAAAAAAAGAATATGCCCGGATGGGGGAAAGTTTACACCAGGTGTGCAAAGTGGGGTGGCCAAAGCTGACAATTATAGAAGAAGGGAAGCTGGGTTAGTTAATGGAGTATTAACTAAAGGGGGGAGTGTTGAGATGCAAGTGCAAAGTCCCAATCAGGTGAAGAGATTTAGATTGAGAAAGATATATAAGCAGGTATCCTAAAGCTAGAAGTTCTCGTTGAGCACGGCATAATGTGCATGTGTCCATTGTAGTTAGCTTTGACACATATTAGAAACACCATATAGCAATACAGAAAGAACAATGATTTATTCATGTTGCAGTTGCATAGGTTAAAGATAGGGTGATGTATCTTGAATGTATCTATAGTTTTAAGGCAGGGGTCTGCAACCTGTGGCTCTCGAGATGTTTTCGACTACAACTCCCATGAATCTCACCATTGTTTGTTTGTTTGTTTGTTTTATTATTTGTAATGCACACCAGACCCAAGGGTAACATGGCGCAGCAGATACAGGCCTATTCAAAGCTTAGTTACAGGGAGTCACAAGGTTACAGGGAATCATACAAAGCAATACAATACTATACATTATACAACAGGATATACAGATATTTACAGTTATTACATGCATTGTACATAGAGGTGAGGTTAGCGCCATGGTATTAGCAGGCAGTTTGCAATTTGGTCACACAGTCATGCAGTTAGTGGTCAGTGGAGTTTAGCCATAGGATAGTATTGGTTCTGAAATTCTGGTAAGGCTGGTCTGCTCTTAGGGAGGGAGGCAGGGAGTTCCATAGTTTGGCCGCTTTAACAGGGAAGCTGTTGCCACCAATCGTTGATCGTTTGAATTTGGGGATGGACAAACAGCCCTGGTTTATAGATCTAGTTGGTCTTGAGGGTGTCCGTTTGTGAAATCTCTCAGAGAGGTAGATGGGTGCAGCATTGTTGAGAGAATTGTGAGTGAGTGACGTGGTTTTTAACAGGATTTTGTAATTTGTCCAGAGCCAGTTGATCTGTCGTCTACTCTCGGAGATGTGCTCTCTTCTGGTGATACCTAGGGCTGCTCTAAGGGCATTGTTTTGTAGGGTTTGGATTCTGGTAATGATGGATTTGTTGGAGCCTATGTATAGGGCGTTGCAATAGTCCAGACGGGACAGGATGAGGGCTCTGGCCAGGATTGTGCAGCTATTATTCCAAAGAAATTGCTTGCTGGTTCTAATGAGTTTGCACGTGTACGCCGTGGAGGACGCTACCGTGTTGACCTGTTTAGAGAAGGATAAGGTGGAGTCGAGGTAAAAACCTAATGTTTTTACCTCTTGTGCTACCTTACTGAGGTTGCCGTCAATTAAGAAGGAGGTGTAGTTGGGTCCTAGTTTTTTTAGGTTGGTGGGGGTGCCCAAAATGATGAGTTCTGTTTTATCATCATTCAGGCATAGACCATCCATGACCATCCATGCCTGGATGATGATGTACACTCCATTTACCAAGGCCAAATCCTTTTCGTAATCCCCTGTAAGTGGGAGGAGGATCTGAGTATCATCTGCATAGTTAGTGTAGGTGATACCGAGATGGTCCAAATCTTCGAAGAAGGGCTTGGTAAAGATATTGTACAGTGTGGGAGAGACGCAGGACCCCTGTGGTACCCCGGAGGTGATAGGTCTGGGATCTGCCGCTGCTGAGGGCGAGAAGACCCTCATTGTTCTGCCACTTAGGAAGGATCTAATCAAGGTTATGGGATCTTTGGAGAAGTGAGCTGCTGTGTCGAGATGGTTGCATAGGATCGTGTGATCTCCCAAATTGAAGGCAGCTGAGAGGTCTAGGAGTAGCAGTATAGCTGATTTGCCGATGTCTCTAAGCTCATCAACTTGGGTTTTTAGGTCGATGAGGGTGGTCTCAGTTCCATGTTGAGGGCGGAAGCCTGACTGTCTGGCTCCTAGCAGGTTGTGTAGTTCCAGGTATTTTTAAATTTGCATGTAGGCCACTTTATCTAGTATTTTTAGAAGGAACGGGACTGTTGTGATTGGCCTGTAGTTGGTGGGAGTTAATGGATCAAGGGTGGGTTTTTATAGTAGTGGGAGTACCCATGATTCTTTGAGGTTAGTAGGGATGGTGCCGGTGGCAAAGGACACGTTGATGAGCTTGGATATGAACGGTGACATGTTTCGAGCCGCATTCTTGATGAGTTGTGCTGGGCAGAGGTCGTCCTAACAGTTGGTTGGTTTGAGTGATAGAATAATTCTTTCCACCTCAATGATGGATACTTTAGAGAATTTAAAGCAGATGGGAAGGTTTTCAACGGTGTTCACGGATAGTTTAGGTGTGGGTGGAAGATTTAGAGATGCTTTATTTTGGGATATTTTATTTTGTAGTGTGGATACTTTCTTAGCTGGTGTGTGTTGGATATCTGAGCACCATTTTTTTATCTTTGGTGCAAATGTCTGGTATTGAAATGGGAGACTCTAGTTCTTTAAGAATGGTAAATAGTTCTTTCACTTTGGAGTTGGCTTGGGAGATGCAGGTGTCATAGGATTCCCGTTTAGCTAGGCAAATTTCTTTTTTGTAGAGTGATGAGAGTTTTGTAATCTTTAGTTTGTTGGCTTCTGATGGTAGTAGTTTCCATGCAGCCTCATAATTTCTTTTTTGTTGCCTTAAGGTTTTTAGGAAAGGTGTAAACCATTTGTTTAAGTGGCTTTTTGGCTTACTTGGTCTCAATTTGAAAGGGGCAATCTGATCTATGGAGGAAGCCATAATTGTGTTGCATTCATTAACCATACTGTCCGGGTCATTATTGTTGGGGAGTGAGTTAAGGGTGGGGAGAATGGCAGGTATGAGCCTATCCGCTGTGATGTTCTTTTTATTTCTGGTTAGGGTGGGTGGAGCCCTAGGGGCAGGTGTGGCGGGGGTCTGTTATTGGATAGCGTAAATGAGAGTAGGTAGTGGTCGGTCCATGGTTGTGGTGAAGTGGAGAGGATGTTGGCGTGGCAGTTGTAGTCTGCTATCCAATCTAGCATTCTCCCTTTGTTATGGGTGGGAGTTTTGCTTCTTGGGGCAAGGCCATATTCTGATAGGATGTTTGCCGTTGCTAAGGCAGATTGATCCGAGGGGTCATTGAATCCCAAGTTAAGGTCCCCAAGTAGTAGTGCTTGCGTGGAGCTTTTGAGGTTGCTGTAGAGTATAGTGTGGATGTCTTCCCCAAAAGTGCCGGTTGGCCCTGGGGGGCGGTAGATCAAGTGGATATTGAGGGTCTGGGAGTTGATCAATGGTAATTTGACAAAGAGAGTTTTGCAAGAATGGGTGGCGCATTTGCAGATAATGGCAATGCCTCCACCTCGGGTTCCTTGTCTATCTTGTCTTAAGATTGTATACACCTCAGGGACTGCTAGCATGAGCATAGGGCCTGCTGCAGTGTGCAACCATGTCTCAGTGATTGTGAGGAAGTCTAAATTATCGCTCAGCATTGACTATGCTGGTTAGAACTGATGGTACTTGTAGTCCAAAACACAGCTGCACACGATTTTCAAACTTCGACTGCTGCAAAACCTGGTAAATGGCATACTATCAGTCAGCATTAGTGAAGTCCCGCATTACGGGCGCCATTTTGTGAGAACGTGAAACAAATCCTTATCACAGACCCAGGTTTGAAAGGATGTGCAATTAGGTAGCTGACATAGGTAGGAGTTTGAGATGTAGTCCGGTTATGGTCTACGCTGATGACACAGTGCCAATAGCCAGAACACCAAGGGCCTTACAGATTCTGATAGATGCCTATGCTCTGCTTATGGACAATATGGGGTTAAAACTTGATACCTCCAAGTCTGCGGTAATGGGGTGCGTAGGGAGAAAGAGGCCCGCAAAGATGCGCCCCATGGTGTGAAATGGGGAATCCCTTCCTAGAGTGAAGGAATTTGATTATCTGGGCATCAGATTCTCTGAGTCAGTTACAGGTAATACCCACATAAACAATCCTTGAAGATGACCCAGCATTCGGGTGGTGTTTCCCACTTTTGCGATGCTGCCAGGGCCAACCTTTGGACTTGGTATTAAAGATTTATGCAACCCGGACTAATGTGCCTATTTTGTATGGAGCACCACCATGGGGATACAGGAACACAGTGGAGCTTCAGGTGAAGGAAAAACAGTTTTTACGACAGCTCTTGGGACTCCCGGACTCCTCCTAATGTGTCTCAGTGCACAGGGAACTGAAGATGGAGCTTTGGGAAGATCAATGGGCCCTATCCCCAAATACATTTTGCTCCGTCTGTGGGCAAATGAATCCCATTTTATTATTAAGAGCCTTTTTGGGAAGGGAAAGTGGCACAGAATCCCTTGGCTAGCCCTTGTTACAGAGTCTCTGTAAGAAACATTGCAAAGTGGTCTGGCCACCTCAATAACTCCAGCTGTCCAGTATGTGGGGCAGCAGGTGAAGACCTGAATCACTTAGTACTGTTCTGTCTGGCATATGAGGAAGTGAGAAGGTCCACAATCTTGCCAGTTGTTAAGCGTTTTGACATTCGCCTACATAGGACGGCTTTACTCTTACTTCTGGCCGCCAACACAGTCCCAACCGTTCGGGCTTTCCTGTGCTATTTGAAAAGGGCCATGCACCTGAGAAAGGACTTTGTAGGCGAACAGTGAAGCTTTAACTATGTTATGGTAAAAAAATGTATATCTGCGATGTACTGATTTTATTGTGAATAAAGGGCACTCTCAAGATGGACTTTTATTTTATTTTTTTATTTTTTATTTTAATGATTTTTATTGTTCAAAATACAGATATTGTTACATGTGTTAGCACGTTACAGACTTTGAGTATATTTGATAACCATAAAGAATGAACATAGATAACAATCTTTAACGAATAAGGAGATCAGCTGTATCCAAGATATATATAAATTGAAATTGTTTGATGTGTTAAGTTGGATACAAATGGAGTTAACATTGGAGATAGTGCAGAATATACCTGGATTCACATAATACATATCTGTAAAGAGTAACTGATATGGAGATATGAGTAAAGAAATGGGGAGACAAAACAGGAAAACATACAGCAAACATACAGACACAGAAGGGAACAAGGTAAAGGGGGGGGGGTGGGTATAACAGATCATTTCATAAAACTGATTTTTCCATTGCTGTAATAATTAAAAACAAGCATTTGTATATAAATACAGTCATTCGGTTAGTAGAGTAAGCATAGGAAAGTATATTCAGGAGCCATGAGCAGTTGCATTGAAACAATTGAGATAACATGTGAAATAATACCATTTAGCGTTGTATTTAGGAATTGTATTAAGATTATTAGCCATGCACATTTCCAATTTATGAGTTTGACATACAGCGTTCCACCATGCTCTGGCAGAGAGCGATCGAAAGTCTTTCCAGTTTGCTGTAATACAAGGCTATGCAGATGAGTAGGTCGTATAATCTGGCAGAGTCAGGTGGAATATATGTTGTAATGGCCTCGCTTCCCAAAAATATACTTACAGGAGAAAACGAAACATCTACAGAAAAGATGTGCCGAATGCATTTCCAAATATCGTACCAAAATTTTACAATATATGAACATTCAAAGAACATATGCATATAAGTAGCAGGAGATAGGCCACATGACCAACATTTAGCGTCATTATTCGGGTTGGCTTTGGCTAGTTTGGTCGGAGTCATGAATGCTCTGTGAATAAAGAAGTAGTAGTGTTGTGTAATGTTAGCTGAGACCGATAATTGTTTGGTTTTAGAAAACAGGCGGAGCCATATGTGATCACAAGATGGACTTTTAAATATGTGTTATAATGTCTAAAACTAACATTTATTTTTTAATTGTGTATGCTTGTGAGTTTAATAGATCTAGCTATTCAAATAAACGTATTTGACTAATTGATAGTTTATTGGGCATCTAACAGGATGTGTTTTTGAAATCATGAGAAATAGACTCTACGTGGAGCTGTGTCTAAGCCCAGTTAATCCTGAGACAAGTCCCCTTCCTTCCCTCCAGAGAGAAGCTATGATGTTAGGGCCACAGGCAGCCGCACTGTGTCGATAAGTCAATCCAGCTGCAGAGCTCGGAGGAGCAGTGAAAGGAATTTTGGGTCCAGGGAAGAAGGATAGGGAAGCACCTTATGTAGGTTAAATTCATGTCACCACGGCATGGGTTTCTGTGATGCCTAGAAGCCCTGTGAGGATTTAGAGCACTACTGCCCTCACCCGTAGAGTGGTCATCCTATTTGAACTGCAGACACCACACTCTAGGGATGAACAAACGAGCAACATTCAGGCAAAAGTGATGCCACAATTTTATCATTCATGGGCACCTGAATGATATACATTTATTAAAGAAATGTATTATGGTAACAATGTGCCTGATAGTTAATCAACTCCTAAGTTTCATAGTGACGATGTAATAGATCATTTGTTTAGGGGATATGTTTAGATTATGTGTGACCAATAGGGCAATCGACTATAGGCGATAATGCATTGATTATTTGGCCCATTCAGGATTGTTTTTACCATCAGGTTTTGGCTTAATCATCCTCCAAGTGTGGGGCATATGATGTTTGGTGTGAACGTGTCTTGCATGTTTTATTTAATTAATTATTTATTTTGCATTTGTAAAGCGCCTCAACCCTTGAGCATCAGTGCCCTGTTGCGAAACCAGTTACATGCAGGGGGAACATAGACAAGGCACACAATTGGACAGTCAAATATGGGTGAATGTTAGGTGAAGAGCCACGTTTTAGTGCCTTCCTGAAGGATGGCGAGTTTTCATATGTGTAGGGGATGTTTAAGAGATATTTCATATGTACATGTAGGGCATGTACATCCCCTAGAGGCATGAAAACTCATCAAAAATCATGTACAATTCATGCATGTACATTTCATATATGATATGTACATTCATTCTACGCAGGTCTGAGATACAGGTACATCTTAAATCTTGAATATCTCAGAATTGGCCAGCTGAATTTTTTAAATGTACATGTACGTTTCATACATGTGTCACAGCCAACCTGTTCAAGGTTTTTTATTATAATTTCTAAGGGAGTCCAACTAAGGTCCGCCCCTCTGTCTCATGTCCCTGTGGACTTCCTCCATCCCAGCCAAGACTTTGGTTATCCCCAAGATGGTCACTTGAAATTTGGAACGCGCACAACGTACAAATTCAGTGGGTAGAGGCAAGGGCCTAAAGGTGGCCGCCTTTTCTTTCTCAGTCCCTTCAGGAATTTGAAGGTGGAGCCTAAGCCGTGTGCCACAAGAATTTACATCGTCTCAACAATAGGATATGTGCCTTCCAGTCATCCAGATCTCACTGTTCTTATCCTGCTCACTCTCTCGTGTTTCTCACCCGCAGGTTCCTTCCTTCCTTTCCTTCCTTCTACTTCCCCCTTCTCCTCCTCCCACTTTCCATGTCCTCTCCCTCTCTCTATAATCTGTCTCTCCAAGGTTACTCTACTCCTTACTCCTGTCCTCCGCTCTATTTCCATCTGCCCGATCAAGGCTATGCAATCTTATGATTTGCCATGTAATAAAGCATGTCAAAACTATACCCATGATGGTATTGTATCAAGCTTGCCCATGTATGTATCTGGAACTACTTTCAATTCATTGAATTGCTTAATTTAAAGCCACCCCAATGAGCACATTTACCCTGGTCATAGCATTGGTCCAGTGAAAAGGATTTGCACAAGTGCTCAGCCTGGTGGAAATAACACATTTGTGCTGAAGTTAATTCCAGCGGCTCGATGCCTTTGGGTTTTTATGCGCTTTATAAATGAAAAAATAAATAAATGAAATATCTGATGTAAAAGTGCATTAAGGCAAAGTCCGGACATATTTTGGTCACTGTTCTGGGGGTACAGTTAGCAGCTCAGGTGTACAATGACCCCAATGTCTTACATCCGTAGAATTCCTGACATTGAACCAGTGTAAAACAAAAACGTGTACTGTCATTTTGCAGGCACTATATGCAGGAAAAGCTCGACCCTGTGCAGCATTGAGACCACAGAAAATTAGGCCTCAACCAGCCTGCAAGCCAAAAGTAGACACTACTTGGGGGCAGAGTGTTTACTGCTGCACACACTTCAGGTTTCAGCCTTGCACTGACAGCACCGGTATCAGCAAGAGACGATAACACGTGCTTTGAGTGGGCAGTTAAGGCCGGACATGACCTTACTCAAGATAATGCAAACCAATCAAGACGTAGGGCCTTTCAGAAACAATGTAAACTTGCAATGAAGTGCTAAGTGGGTATAATGGAATTCTCTCTTCATGCACCAACTGGGCATAATGGAATCCGTAAACGATCCGCTGAGTGGACAGGGTGTGATTCAGTGGCCGCTCTCATGTGCATTCTTAATTTTGCGTAAGACGGTTTGTTGGAAATGAAAAATAAATAATGTGGTAACTAGTACTAATGTAAAGTGCCAATGATGTGATAGGTAGGTTCAATAAACAAACATGAACAGGGAGACTGATGAATGATATTCATTCTTAAAAATATTTGGCAATTTATAGTAACATCGTTATTTTGATTTTACTCTTGTTCTGTCGCACGCAACATAATTTCCTCTGATATGGTGTAGCCTGCTAATCTTTCTTTTCAGTTTCCAGTTGCTAGCACCTAGATGCATCTGGGTTAAGCACGCTTTACACATGCAACAACAAAAACAAACAAAAAATACTTAAAATGCAAAGGAAATGTCCCCAGGGCAGTGGTGTGTTATGATAAAGAATGCACATTTGTCCATTATTATCCTTTGTTGTGTGCTCCAATTTTAGGGTGACTTTCTGTGCAAACTTAGATAATGTATCAATCGTCATAGTTCTCTCGGGAGCTCTATACCTCAAAGAGGCAGCCTTGGGCTGATTTTCACTGGATTTGTGAAGTCAGTAGAAGCGGTGAGAATTCTGGCAGTGCATGTAAGAGGATCCTTTTCCACTGAATCCAAGAGGGGCAAACACTCGCACAGTCATATGCATTGAGTTCTTATGCACAAAAGACACATCTTTCCATATGTACAATCAATTGGTCGGGTTATTCACTTCATCTGAAAGGTTCTTAATATGCATGGAGAGACTGGTTTCTTTAGAACAGGAAGCCAACTTTCATACACGGTTTATCCATGATTTCGGGAGGATAGCTTAGGGGCAACGTGATCGCCTTGGAAGCAAGACAACACAGAGCAACACAGGTTCCATTCCCAGGTCCACGCTTAGAAACCTTTGGATATTAAGCGCTTTATAAATAACCTATCATATCATGAGCTTCCACAGATAAAATGGTAATATATTTTATCCTTTTAATATTGTTAGCCTTTTGGTAGATATATGGTATGAAATGCTTTAAAAGAATAAAGTAAGGACCGTATTGTACATGATCAGCATTTAAAATGGGTCTTAAACAATGCCAATAGTATACTGTGTTCCTTCCAAAATGGGCAACGTAGCGTTAAGAGGTCATCAACCTAATACGTATGACATTATCACGCTTCAATAGATGATTAGACACACTTTAGGTATTGGCGTGCTAGTGCGTATGTGGTTGATGATTATTGCAACAGACTAGCGGGAGTACGTACGCCCTACGAAACTATTGGTAAGACCACCATAAATGTAATGCTATGTACTGGTACCATGTTGAAAACTAAGAGAGAGTAAAAGGAGTCTTGTTTTTGTTTTCAAGGATTGAGTACTTAATTGTCTTAGGAAGAAACCAAGAATGTCACCTATGCAGTAGTAAGTAGAGGACGGAGTATTCCTAGAAGCGCAAGGTGTACACCGGGCGAGCCTGGCCATATGTGGATATGCTCTTCTACAAGAGACTGCACACCTGTAAAAAATAGAAGATCGATTTGCCAGTAATTTGAATATCATTACTCAAGATGTTGCCCTGAGAGTTAGTGACTTCAGCAATATACTTCCCTTTTTAGTTAACAAACCCATTCTATACGCTTTATCAATTTCCTTAATCCAGTTATATGTATTGTGATATAGAAGAATAACTTTCAGGTAATAGAAACATAAAGCTATTTTATAATTATTCACACAATACGTTGTTAAGGCATGGTTATGACTGATGCACTGTTATGTGATTTGCAGATGTGAAAGGCCCTGTGTTTTACATCAAGAGGACAGTGCACTGGTCCCTAAGAAAGTTCCATAATGTTTATAGAGGAATAGACACACATGTTGAGCGTGAATGTAAACAATGCATGTAAGTATTTGCTCTCTATAACAACATGATAGGTTGTTCAAATGTTTAGGCTAAAAATAAAAGTATTTAAAGATTGATAGATCATTGTACGCAGATGTCATTATTAGTAAAGACCACACATTTTTGTACTGATCCGTTGAAGTACATGACATGTTTCGCCTAATTATATATATTTTTAATGAAGTGAATTTAATATCTATATACGAATACAATTGTTTAAGATTTTCAAATACATTTTTGATTAGAGTCGAATTTCAGTCTGTAAATTATGGTCTTAGCCAGGCTCGTTAGAAAAAGATGTGGACAATTAAGTCTAGCAGAGGTGCAGAACAAATCTTCACTGGGTGTCACCACAAGCATCAGTAGCAGCAGATATACATAACGACATTACTCCCTAAACTAATACATGTGTAGGGAACCAAGAAACCATTTCAAGACACACTCTTGAAAGAGGTAGCAATGCAGCATGTGCTCTGTGACCATCTTAAATGAGCAGGAGATGGCCAGGTATCTCCCAGTGGTGGCAATGCATGCATTGGTTTCATGTGCATGTCCGTTGCACACACTGAGCATGTTTGGACGATTTTAAGAGAAGCACTTGTAGCTTTTCAATCCTTGCTAGAAACAGGTTTTAGGCAAAGAGGAAAAAGTAGCGAACAGTCTCAACAGCCCTCCGGAACTCCTCTGCCATCAGCGCGGTCAACGACCGGACTACAGTTTGCAGAGGAAGCTGGGAAAATCTCAATTTTCTAAAAGCCATATATCTACTGCTGGGGGGATCTTGCCACAGTTACACATTGGCTCTGGGATGCCTTGCCAACAATCCTCCACTCACAGCTCCCTTTTGGGTTACGCATGCTGAGAAGGTCCATACATTGATAAAGGCTCATTAGTAGAGAGCTGGGGAAGAATAACAAATTGCATGAATGATGGGTATGATGGACTGAGTGCGGGCAATGTATCACCTGTATTTTCTCAGACCAAACATTGCCAAATGAGGTTCTTGGACTCAGTCAGAGCAGATACAATTTCTTCAATGGTCACTCTGTTCCACGCCATTTTTGCAATGGAAAGATGATGAAGCTATTAGTGAATAATTGCCTATCATCTAGGAAATGATATGGCATTTATAACGAACCTGTACACAAGTGTTTCTAGGTGCCATAAGACAAGGGAGGGAAGACAGAGGGAGGACAAGACAAACAATCCTACTAGTCCTTGTGTTATTCGGATCATGAAAATGTGACAACGAGAAGAGCAAGGGGAGGGAAGAGGGGGAAGTGCAAGGGGCAGCTTGACTCAGTAAGTGCAGCCAGGGCAGTGCAGCTCTAAAAACGTGCTAGGAAGCAGGGGGTGTGTGGGCTGTAGGGGTTACAGCTTACAGCCCCTATGTCCATGGTAGGCCTGGAGGCAGAGCAAGGAAGACTGGTCTATGAGGGGCCTGGTACCCAGTGAGAATCTGAGGGTACCAGGCAACCAGTTGGCGCAGCAGACAGGTAAGTTAGCATGGAAATGAGGGAGAGAAGGCAGAGGCAAAAAGGAGGGGTTTAAGCTGCTCCAGGAATTTCAGGTGATCTGGCTCAAGTCTGAGAGAGTCAGGGAGCTCATTTCCAAGAGAGGTACCTGTAGAGCAAAGAGATCTACCCCCACTTTCTGTCTAGAGAAGCGTCTGACCCTCAGAGAGTTAGAGGTTCCAGAGCAAAGGGCTCTAGAAGCTAGGCATTTCTGCAGAGAGTTGGCTGCAGTGCGGACCCCGGCCCCAGAAAGCCTTGTTGACAATGCAAAGGGTCTTGAACTTGATCCTTGCAGCCACTGGGAGCCAGTGGAAAGATTTCAGGGCTGGAGAGGTGAGGTCCCTGGGCTTGAGGCAAAGGATAAGTCTTGCAGTCCTATTCTGAATTAGTTGCAGAGGGCGGAATGTAGTGGCAGGCAGATTGAGAAAGAGGTTGTTGCAGCAGTCAAGCCTGGAGAGAACCATGGTTTTGGAAACAGAGAGCTTCTTGAGGAAAGTGAGAAAAGGTAGAATACCTTAGAGGAGGTGCAGTTGGAAGTGGGCCTTTTTGGCAAGGTCTATGATGTGGGGAGAGAAGGAGAGAGTGGAGTCGAAGATGACCTCAAGGTTTTATTTCCTCACAGGAAGGCAAGGGTACAGGGCCCAAGGAGGGTGGCCAGAGTGAGAGGGGGAATGCAGGAGCCTGGATTGTGGATAGACAGTCAGGAATGAGCGAGTGAGATTAAGTGGCTGAAGGAAGCCTGATTGAGAGCAGAGTGTCATCCGAATAAAAATGCAAGTTGGAAGAGAAGGTGGAGATCAAATAGGTGAAATGGGCAGATAGACATTGAAGAGCTAGGGTGAGAGGATAGAGCCATGGAGGACACCGCATGTGGAGAGAGAGGTGGTGGAGAGAAAGAACCCAAGTTGGACCTGGGAGGGTCAATCCAGGTTCTCACAGAGTCGATTGATCATGGTGGCATGATTGACCATGTTAAAAGCAGAGGGAAGGTCAAGAAGGATGAGAACAGAGGGAGAGCAGGAATCAATGTAATAAAGCAGATCTTCACAGGTGCTCAGGAGAGCAGTTTCCTTGCCTCTGGGTGCTCTGAAGTCAGACTGATGGTCATGGAGACAACCAACTGATCCAGTTTGGAGAGTAAGCTGGGAGATGACCAGATTTTCCAGGAGTTTGCCCTGGAAAGGAGTAATAGAAGTCGGGTGACAGACATGTACGAGTGGCAGAAGGCTTTTTAAGAAGGGGTTGCAAAAGGGAGTCCTTGAGGAGAGAGGGGAAAGACCTAGTGGCAAAACAGTGATTGCAGAAATCTGCCAAGCCTGGAGCAAGGGTGGAAATGTGGTTCTTGATAGTTCTTGAATACCAGGGAAGCACCAGTTTGGATGACACTTTCATAGATCGGACTTGTCTAGAAACATTGTCAGGTGTTAGACAGAAGGAGGAAAAAGCAATAGGAGAGCGAGAGGTGGCGAGAAGGGGCACGAGGGAGGTAGAGGATAAGGAAGAGGAAAGTGAGGACAGGTTGTCCTGAGATTTAGTGGTGAAATCAGAAGCCAGCACTGTGCAGAGGGCCTGGGAGAGAACAGGAGAGGGAGGTGGAGACTGCAGTAGGATTGGCCAGTTTCCTGCAGATTTTAAATAGTTTGTCCATGGTGTTAGATGCCACAGAGACGCAGGCTTGGATATGGATCCTCTTCTTGGAGAGGACAGAGAGTCTGTATTGCCTTTGGAGCAGGCAGCAGTCCAGTTTGTCAGATAACGCAACCAAAGCCCTCCTCTTCCTCTCAGCCACCCCGCACTTGTGTTTCAGGGTTGCAAGGTTGAAGTACCAAGATTTGCACTTGCAGGTAGGCATCAGAGTGTTGGAGATAGAAAGAAGCAGGTTAGAAAGGGCTCTCTTAGAGTGCAAGTCAGCCACAGGAGTAGGAGGGGCAGAGAAAGTAGAGGCAAAGGATTCCACTGACACTCGCTTCATGGGCCGAATGACCGAGAAGGAAGGTGGCAGTGCTGGGGTAGGTTTTGTCTGTGGGACAAGAAGTTTAAATTGGGAGGAGAGCGGAAATAGGTCAATCCAACAGAAAGCAGTGGTGAGAGGGTTAGAGTGAGGGATGTCTGTGGAGATGATATCATCCAAGGTGTGTCCGACAGAGTGTATCGGGGTAGAGGGTAGAATGAAAAGGGAGAGAGAGTGACAGAGGTTACAGAAGAGCACAGATGAGGGAATAGAGACATCCAAGTGGATGTTGAGGTGTCCGAGGAGGAGAAGTTGGGAGATAGAGGCAAGGAGGGAAGAGGAGAGGTCAGCCCATTCAGAGAGGGAGAGGGTAACCTGGCCAGGTGGCCTGTAGATGGTGGCCACAGTCAAAGAAAGGCCAGGAGCGATTGCTAGCCTGCATACCAGGCAGTCAAAGGAGGAGAAGGCCTTTGTAGGACTGATAGAAGCCAGGACTGACTCCAGAATGATCAGGAGCCATTCGACTGCCGGGCAGGTTGGTTCTGGGTTCAGAGAGGATCTTGTAGCCCTCAGGGAGGCGAGTGTCAAAACCTGTGATAGAGCTGACTGTGATCCATGTCTCATGAGAGTGATGACATCCAGGTTAAGGTCTTCGAGGAGGTGGCAGATGTCAGAGAAGTGTTTGACAGCAGAGCGAGAGTTTAGAGTGGCGATGGTGAGCAGGTTACCACATTTGAAGCACTTCCGGATGGCGTACCAGAGTATGGTACCCAGCAGAAGCGATTGAGAGGCCCGAGAGTTGCCAGAGGCAGTAGTCGGAGGTGGCATGAGGGCCAGTGAGGAGGAGAAGGTAGGTGCCAGAGAGGCCGTGGAGAAAGGAGGGGGAAGAGAAGCCAGAGAAGTGTTAGAGGGAGTAGCAGGAGATGGGAGAAAGTTGATAAATAACAGGAAACACCTATTGAACAGGAGGAGATTGGGCTGAGAGCCCTAGACCAAGACGGTACCATTTAGATAGACATTGATGATGGTTTTGGAGGAAAGGAAGGAGGCCAAGAGGACCTCCCCCTGGATGCTATCATTATTGGGAGAGGAGGAGAGAGGAGAGAGAATAGAGACCATATGAGAGGTAGATAGGTCTGGAGAGGGAACGAAGAAGAGGATGTCGGTGAGAGTCTGTCTAGAGGAAGCGCAGGTGTGGGTATCAGCAATAGGGAGGCCTGGGTCTGAGAGCAGGTTATATCTCTTGAACTTTTTCCGTCCAGCCTTAGTGAGAGGGATATGATAGGAGATAGAGTAGCAGTTTGAGAAGATGGGAGAAATGGAGAGCAACAAAGAGGGAGCAAGGAGGCAAGAAGGGCGAGTGAGGGAGGGAGAAACAAAGCCCAAAGCTGTGCACCACAGGAAGCACCAGAGAGGGAGGTTTTATATAGAATGAGGTAGACAACAGGCAGCAAGCAGGTAACACACCAAGGGGAATAGAGGAGTAGTGGAGGATGGGGGCGGGGGGAACAGCATACTGCAAACACCCAGCTTCAACTTTCCTAAAATGTTGGACCAAAGGCTTAGTTTTAACACAACAGCAATGTAAAACCACCCAGCTTCGACTTTCCTAAAAGCAGGGAAAAGGCTTAGTCTTAACAAAAAGCAGTGCAGGAATGCAACTTCCCTTTAGAGAAGGGGAGATGGCTACAATACAGTTCGCAGAGATGCTAGTGTGTGGTGAATATAAGGAAAGAGGGAAAATGGGGTGGTGGGTCAGTTTAGATGGGCACAGTGTTTCTGCCCCTATCGGAACGGCAACTACCTTGTTGGTTGCAGCAAGCCCATTGCTGCAGGCATCATGCTTCCCTGGCTGACACTAGCAGTCACCATCAGGAGCCGTCCTTCGCCTCTTGGTCCTGTGACAAGTGGGGCTGACACAGCAGGAGATGCCTAGGGTGGAAGTCTGTTAGGGCCAGATGGGTGGGAGGGAGGAGTGGAAGGAGAGAACCAGGAAGCGGGTACAAGGGGAGGGGGAGTGGGTGCACATGCGCTGCAGCACAACAAAATTACATTTTGCTAGGGGCCGAGAGCGACGGAGACCCTCGCAAGAAAGTCAGACCAGATGGCCAATGGGAGCGCAATGGGTGGGAGGGACGAGGGGGAAGGATAGAACCAGGAAGCGGGTACAAGGGGGTGGAGCGGGTGCAAACACTAAACAGAAAACGCCCATAAACAGGGCTTAATTGACTGTTGCACTTTTTGTGATCCACGCGTTGCTCAGACCTATGAAAGAAGAAAGAGGGTACATGAAATGACCTCCCCTGGCACCATTATAATTCATTTGTGGCAGCACAAAGGAATTGTGCATAAGCACAAATGTTTTATACACTAGCATCAGTAAAATGAACTGCAAAAACATTTTCACAGCACTGGTGCAAAAAATTTGCAAATGCACAAAAGACACCTATGCCTCTGAAAATGTATAGTAATGAGACTCCTATTACAACTCATTTGGTTATACATAACGCATCCCGAAGAACAAGGGGTGTTTGATTAGAATATTGTTGCAAATATACTGATCTCTTCTTGTATTATAGGAAGAAAGCTGCAATGGCAATCCATAATGGCTGCCAAGGGAATCCATTCTTCACTATTTTGTTTATTTTTTATTTAATGTGTTTAGCCAAAAATACAACTTCACAATAATACATGTAAAAGATCAAAGAACATCACAAATATAAATTAAAAAAGTAAACATAGCAAAAAGAAAATCAGTACTTAAGGTTAAAATGGAAAGAAAGAATAATGAATAATAACATTTAAAAAAGAAAACGATGATGTCATCTTATCCAATGTACACTTTTACAAAATGTTATTCATTCAACAATCTTAAAAGTTCGAAAGACAAAAAAGTTGTTACCAGCAAGTAATCTAAACCAAAAATCGTCAGAGCTCAAACAATCGATATTATGTACAAACCGTGCAAAATATCTATACATAAGAACCTTTCTTGCTCTACAGCCAATTAGCAGGTGTTTCAGATCTTGTGTCACCCCCTCCCCATAGAGATCACAAACGCCCTCCCGATGTTTCTCGTTCTTCCAAATTCTCCTTACTTCTTTAGTGAGAGTTAAGTAAACACAGAGTCTCAGAAATTCCGATCTCCCCCTTGGATTAGGAAAGTGGTATAGGTAAGGTAATACAAAGCCTCTTGGTTTGTTAATAATGGTAAAAGCCTATAAATACTCAATTTCACTAAACTTACTTTTCGACATGATCCAATCAATTCTACACTATGTATGTGAGGAGAACTGGCTTGATGACTTCACTCTCATCAGCATAGTCAATGCACGTCACCACCTTTAACAGATAAACATTGATTCCATTGCACAGCCCATTGCCAATAAATAGGTATTGGTTAAGCAGAGACCCAGGTAGACTCATTCGAATCATGATTTTCTTTCCCATATAACCTCCTACACTTATTTCATATTTGACCAAGACCCAAGGAACATCACAATTTATTTGTGTTGGTCTGCATTGATTTTCAGCTGCTTTTTTTAACAAAGCTCATCACGGCTGAGAACAAAGCTGGCATTATCCTTAATATCATGACCAAGACAACTACATTGTCCTCCATAAGCAATCTCAGTGTTCTATCCTCTTTAATATATTGGGTATCCGTCTTTACAGCCTACAAACAACCACATTGTATTATAATGTAGCATGAGCAGCAATTGTCCAGGTGGGATAGAACCCTGCATTTCTGCAGTTTGGATTTAGTTGGTACTTTGCCTTTGCACCTTGGACCAAACCTTAATGAGGACATGAAAGCACAACAAGAGTAAGCAATTGGATTTCTTATTCTATGCCTCTACTCAAAAAGGGATCTCAGAGGTATGTAAATTGACTGAATTAAACATGTGCCTCAATTTAACAAAGGCTAGGTATTGCAGACATCTACAATTGCCTTATCACGATAGCATTTGCCCGCCATGCCATAGCATTGTAATGTTAGTTGGCAGTTCCATGAGAGGCAGCAGAGAGTCCAAATTTATAACAAATACGGTGGAAGCTTAAGATAAGTTACAATTTTCATAATGACAATGGATTGGAGACACCAGTCGGACATTGACAGAGGAAGGCCATATTGCTACTACACCGGAAAAACCGAAATCTAAATCCAATATACTAATTGCAAACATTGGCATCTTATTTGGGTTTGGAGTACAAAAGGGTAAAAGTCAGACATTCTGAATATAATATAAGACAGACCCAAATTGGCAGTAATAGCTTATCATTCAAAAGCATAGCAAGAAGTACTTTGGTTCAGGTGCAGACATATACAAAATAAAACTAAGTGTCAAGCTGGCTTCAGGAATACAATTATAGGTTTAGCAGCAAATGATTCAGGAAAACGTAAGAACTAAAAAAAAGGTTGAATTTGTCAATAAATAGTGCTAGCAAAGGCTTTCACATTGGTTAAGAATATTAGCATGGTTATCATACCAAATGTTACATCCATAGATCATTGTTGCAATATCCTTAGTATGGCACACTTGAAAATATGGAGAAATGTAGAGATGCCACCGACAGATGCTTGGAGTGTTACTAGCCCGATCATGGTTGTTCTGAC
The DNA here is from genome assembly GCF_040938575.1 of Ambystoma mexicanum. Classification (NCBI taxonomy): domain Eukaryota; kingdom Metazoa; phylum Chordata; class Amphibia; order Caudata; family Ambystomatidae; genus Ambystoma; species Ambystoma mexicanum. Next base: position 387,059,269 of record NC_090930.1, on the reverse strand, counting down.
TGGGCGCATTTGATGAAATGACTACTGCTCTGCAGGGGTCCATTGATTAGTATTGCTAATTTCACCTTCTCAACCTTACGCTACTTCACAAGAACAGTGATTTCAATCATTAAAGTGAAACAAGAACAGTCAAGTGACATACCTCCCGCCATCTGTGGTAAGGTAGGCTGTGGGCAGACTATACTCTTAGGAGGGATGTTAATATGGCAACAGTACCAACACGAACATAAATATAGTACAAAGACGCCAAACTGGTATTTAAACATACCAATGTGCAATTCACTATCTAGAAAGACACCACAAACACCAAATCCAGTGAAGAGAATACAGAAAATGCAGAACGTAAATGTATTAGCACTTTGCTATTGTTTCTAGCCTCTTCACCCCCGCTACAGTATTCAATGTCACTCAGAAATGATATGATTCCGTAAAAATAGATGCAAAAAGGGGGCTTATTAGTCACTATGGTTTCAAATGTGGACAGGTCAGCTGGGCCTCTCAAAAGTACTTTATTCTGGTTCTTGGACAGAATCAAACCAGGCTTCTAGGCATGGACCATGCAGGCCAAGCCGGGTTAGAGTGTAGCGAATAGTGTTGATACAGGCAGTGAGTTGGGTTAAAAAGGAGCTCTCTGCAGTTCAACATGGTGTTCAAGTGATGCAGTGCGATGAGTCAGCCCGGGTCGGTTCAACAGTCCTTCTGGTTTGAGACGATGGGTAATGCTGGCTTGATTTGACCCTTGACACTGTGCTTCTAGCCATTTGAATTGGGGTTTGGGTTGGGTCTATACAAAGTTCCATTGCTAGAAGATGCAGCAGTTTGAAAACTTCTGCAGCAGTGAACTGTTGAGCGAAACAGCAAAGAGCGCTGCTTGTGCGATGCTGCATCAACCTGGTCTGGAGGATGTAAGAAGCAATAAAGAGTTTGACAAGAGTGCCAAAGGAAGCAATGTGGGTCCTATGTGGTTCAAAGGCTCTGGACACAGCTGCTTTGGGCTTCTCAGATTACTGCAAGTCCAACTGTAGGGGCTCAAGGACAAGGTGAGTCATCCCTACTTTTCACTCCCAGCCCAGGAAGTTTGTCTGGCACCTGCCGCAGCTCAGTCACCTCCAGTGAGGAACCTGGTTCCAGTGCAGCAAGCAGAGTGCAGGCCTTGATCCACAGCAGCCCCCCCCACCAATGTCTTCTATGCATGTTATCCTGTTCTCAATGTTGAAGGTTTTTGGATTGGACTGCACTCCAAAGGAGGTCCAATTAATTTGTCATGTCTTTCCAGGAGTTCAAAATGAAAGAAAGGAGAAGTTGGAGACTTGCACCCTATTCAGGAAAAATGCCACATGGGATTGGACAAAAATTAAGCCTTTTATAAGGGATCCAATTTTTTTTGTTGTGACAAGTGACCTTTACCTTCTTCCATCATAGCCATAGTGCATTTCTCCACAGAAAGTGGAAAGGGCAGAAAAGAAAGCAGGCACCACTGAAAAAAAGGATGCCAAAACTCTTCCCAGTTCTGCTGCTGCCCACTCTGTCTAATTTAATCCATCACTTTCGAACCCTGCACCTTTGTGGGCAACACCATAGTGTGAGGCTGGCCTTAGTTATGCATGTGCCTCTTTGAAGTATGCTTCCCAAGAGATTTCCTGATGAGATCTACTGGGCTTGAGGGGAGGCGTTACCCATCCTCCTTAAGAATCAACAGAGGACAGCTTTCTAACTTTTGTCTCACTTAACAAAGTGGAGACAGGCAGGTTATACATGGTTTCCAGGATCGACACTTGTATGATTACAATGTAGTATGGCATTATTAACTGTGGGCTCTTATTCATGATACCAAAACCAGGTCTGGTTTATCATTATATATTAAAGTTTACCCTGCCGCTGAACTGATAGGGCCACATTTATTTTGATTTGGATCAGAGTTGCAGTTGTTAAATGCAGCCCCTATCAGCAGTGACTTTAGGCCAACTCAATTGTCAGAATATACATGTGACCTCTGAACCTGCACTGTCCAACTGAGGAGCAGATGCTGCAGATGTCAAAAGACTGACGCAGCAGGGCATATGTATACTCTATGCTTTTGGCATAGACCTTTGTGAAAAGGGGATCTGATCAGATCACCCATTCTGAGATGGATTACCTGCATCATTTTTTAATATACCAATTAAAATAGCCTTGGTTTTCTCAGCCTCACCAGATGGCAATCCGCCATAGTGCACTACCTACAGCAAATGGGGCAAGAAGTTTCCAGTAGCACTTTCCAGCTTGGTTGAGTTGAAATGCTAACAGAATGCATTTCTGTAGCAGAAAAAACAAGTATGTTGGTCTTCTCCATGTGTTTTCCAAAGCAATTCTTCTGGTAGGAACCCCCAAGGTTGAAATGTGGGTGAGTCAGGTGCAGCTTAATTCATGATCTCTGTCAAGAGTTGTACCATTAGGGCCCCTTGATCACTATGGAGATGTTGGTCTCTCCATGCTGGCCATTACAAGACTGCTGCTTTTCGTTTTGATGGATGGCCAGATGCCAGATTTATTCTGCCACCTTCAAGATGGCACCTGCAACTACAAAATCTCACTTCTGGCATTTAGATTTATCTAAAAGCCGGAACAATCTCCTTCTACCAATTTCCTCCTTTCATGATTCCAGTTATTGCCTTTTTAGCACTCTTCCTGGCTCAAACGTCCACCTTGCAGTCCTTTGCTATGGCCTTTGCGGCTGCCTTCTCTCCTTAGAACCAGGCTCTTATTTCTCCTGAACTATGTTGAAGTTTTGCTCACTGACCATTTGTGCCATGCATCTTCACTATGAAGCACCTGAGATATTTCTTCCCCTAAAGCGTTTTCCTCCATGGCTATCTCTTCTAGGTGTCGCCTGCAATGGCCTCTTGGCGCTGCAGTCAGGGTGGCTTCTAGAAAAAAGAGCCTTTTCTTAACAAACCCTGCTCCAGGATACGCACCCAGGTAAGGTCAGTCACTGGCAGCTTGAGTTAAGCCAGTCGCTCTATGTAAATTTTAACTTTTACCATACAGTGCCTTAAGATTCGATTTGACCCTCCAAGCTCCCACCATCTCATGCCATTAAGAAAAATAATTTTGGCTAGCTCACTAACACTTTTACCTATCGCAGTCACAGTTTATAAAGGGTAGGATGTCATTGATCTAATGTCCTTGACACTGCTAATCAAGCACCGAAGCAGGGCCTGGCAGTGAGGCTTGAAGAAGTTTGGGAAAGAATTTAAATAAAATATATATAAGTATCCTTTTTGTGTGAATTGTGATATTAGTTGTCGTAATTTTATGAATGTGGAAGATTTAACTGATTCTTTACAAAATCATCCTAAAAATGTACTATGCTTATTACAATGCAGTAAGGAACATTAAAAAATATTTAAAAGTTTAAAAACATCATTTATTTAAAGAAAATCTTATAAATTTAAAAATAACAAATCACTGACAGATCTATGACAAGAATAGGGTGTGGTACTCGGCATAGATTTAAGGTTCTTTCAATTAGATTGTTGTATTCCATTGGATTAAATTGCAGCATTGAATGCAAAGGGCAAACTTATTAAGTGAAATAGAGAAAAAGCATGGTGCTTGATGCTCAAATCTGTGTTCTCATTTGCGGATATTGTATTTTTCTTTTGAATTTTTATTACTTTTCTATATCCCTTGACACCTAAGTGCTGTACAAAAGAACCAAGGGTACAATAATACACACAGAAAAAAATGAAAGGGAACCAGCAGATCACAGAGTAAGAAGATTTTACGTTGAGTCTTAAAAAGAGAAAAAGAAGACATAGAACACAAAGAAATAGGGAGAGAATTTGAATTTTAGGGCCAAAAGGGCAAAAGAACAGAAACGAGAAGAGGCCCAATGAGCATGAGGGACAACAAGAAGAAAAAGAGATTCAGAACAAAGAGAATGAGTAGGAATATAAAAGGATATTAAGGAAGGCACATGGAGGTAAAACAAAATAGAGACACATGCAAACAATACAAAGAAAATTACAACGTAGCCCATTTTCAAAAGAAAGCCAGTAAAAAGAAAGTAGAGCAGACAAAATAGAACCCCGAGGAGCAACAGGACAAAGAACCCGAACTGAAGACCTATCAATTGAACAAAGAGGGTCAAGGTGAGATACAGTAGCAGCAGTAAGGCCAAAGAGGAGAGAACAACAATAAAACAAGCGAGACAAAATCAAAGAGGAAGTAAGAAGTTTAGCAGAGGAAAAAGTAAGAAAACAACACGTTATTTGAATATTAAAATGTTGATAGTGACAGGAGCAAGAAATATAGGAAATAGAGGAATAGAAAAAGATAAAGAATATTGAATAGCACTAAGATTGTGAGCAGAAGAAGAAATAGTGGAAAAGAGAAGGTGGAAAAGAACAAAAAGGGGGTGGAAGAGGTTGAGGAAAAGTAAAACCTGGAAAAAAACAGAACCTCATTCTTAGAGGGTTTAAGATGTAAACAGTGGGACGACATCCAAGATTGTATTGCCAGCAAACATGCAGAAAGAGAGGAGTGATTAAAATCAGTAAAAGAAGGAAATGATAGAAACATTGGTGAATCATCTGCATATAGATGGTAGGCAAATCCAAAAGATGAAATAATAGAACCAAGAGAAGATTTACAAAGAGAACAGAGAAGAGGACCAAGGACCAATCCTTGAGGGACACCATGAAGAAGCAAGAAAGTAGAAGTAGAGAGACCAGTCCAACAGACAGAAAAAGTATGGCCTGTGAGATAAGAAGGAAACCAATTTCATACTGAACGCTGAAAACCTAGGTTAGAAAGAAAGGAGAGAAGAATAGTGTGATGGACCATATCAAAAGTGGGCGAGAGATCAAGGAGGACAGGAAGAGATTCAAGTTTAGAGTGTTGAGCAGACAGAAGAGAATTAGTAACTCATAGAAGGGCAGTTTGCGTAGAGTGGTGGGGCCGGAAACAGACTGAAAGGAGGGTAACAAAGAATGTGTGTAAATAAAGGAAGAAACTTGGAGATAAACAATACGCTCAAGGAGCATAGAAAGAAAGAGAAGGAGAGAAATAGCTGATTTGAGATTAGAGGGCGGAGAGAGATCAAGTGTTGTTCTTTTCAGAATAGGAAGTATAGAAGCATGCTTACATGGAAAAGGAACAGTAGAAGTAGAAAGAGATATTAAAAAGAACAGAAAGATAAGGTAAACGTGGAGAATAAACCAGGAGAATTAAAGAAAGGGAAGAAAATCATCAGGAGAAGAGGTCAGATATGCCCTTGTTAAGGAAATATTGACATCCATAAGAGGCTGGAATGTCGATAATACAAGAACAGAAGAATCAGACATAGTAGAAAGTGAAGGAGGTACAAACGAAGAAGAAGAAATAGAGGAAAGAAGTTAAGATTTTTTTGATGTAAAGTAATTAGCAAACTCAGATGCAAAAAGAGGAGAGGGTGAAGGATCAGAAGGTGGAGGAGAAAGAATATGATTTAAGTTTTGAACAAGACGTTGAGGCTGCAAAGCAAGTGAAGCAAAAAACTGAAAATACTGTTGCTTGGCAGTGAGCAAAAGATAATCGTAAATCAAATGAAGTGTAGATAAAGAAGATACATTGGTTGCTGAGACAGACTTATGGCAACGCTTTTCAGCCTGACAAGGGGGATGAGCAGCTCAAAGAGAAATTGACATCCAAGGATTAGAAGGCCTATGAAATAGAATAAATGCAACAGAAGGGTAAAGAAGATACAAAGAGTCAAATAAAGTGTCTGATTGAATGGGAGAGGCAGAATCGCCAGAGAGTGAAGACAAATTTGAACTAGAAGGAAGAGTTCAATAATAGTAGAAGTGAAAAAGCTAAGATCTAAGATCACGACGATGGAAACTAGTAGAAGATTGGAAAAAAGGAGGAGAAGACGGGGAGACGAAGAAAATGATCCAATGAATAAATAGGAAGAGCATTGATTGAGGTAGAAGTAAGAATGGAAGAAAAGCTAAGATCAAGAGAGGATCCTGAAGTATGAGAGGGGGGGTGTAGTGATTTGTGACAGATTATAAAACTGAAGATTAGACAGTAGCAGAACAGAGCATGGGCAGAAGAGAGATGGAGATTGAACTCTCCCAGAACAAAGAAGGGAGCAGAGGAAGGCAGAGGAGCACTGAGAAGAGTATCAAGATCAACACAGAAAGATGAGACAGGACCAGGAGGGCAATGAATAAACTGAAGCACTGTATGAGAAAACCAACAATAGTGATAATCAAATGACAAAAAGAGAAGATGATCCAACTGAGAATGGGATGAAACAAGAGGAACTGATGATAAAATACCAACACCACCACCGCGTCCAGAAGGGCAAGGGTGTGGCAGAAAACCGACTGAGAAGAAGAAAGCAAAGCAGGTGTTACAGTGTTGAATAAAGTCAGCCAAGTTTCAGTCAGGCAGAGAAAGTGAAGATGAAGATGAGGAAAAAGATTACGAACAGAAAGAGCTTCATTAGTTCCCTGAAGCCACTTTAAAGCCACGTTACAAGTACAAGAGAGATCAATCAGGGGTAATGGGAAGAATACGATTAGAAGGATTATGGGGTGAATTATTGGTATACGGCGTATGAGGAGTGTGGTTATGCCAAAAATAGTACAGTGAGCAAGTCTCCCAGTCAGCAGCAATAGAAGGGCGTATGCACATATGTATGTCCAGAGGGTCAGGTAACACAGGTTGTTAGTAAGAATAAAGAAGAAAAATAGAGGATAACAAAACAAGCAGGAAATGCACAGCGACAGAAAGCTGCTACCAGCTGCGACAGCAGCTTGCAGCACAAACCTTCCCAGGATTTTGACCTGGGCTTTGCCCCCGGCTTGATGTTTTAATCTTCTAGGGGTTGGTGGGCAGAGGCGGGGGGCGGTGCCAACAGCCAAGGGACTGCAGAGGAAAAAGGCAGCAGAAAGCCGGGCTACACCGCAGCAGTGATCTTGCAGGCAAACAGTTCACTAATCTGCTCCTGAAAGCAGTCAGCACTCCCAGGTAGGAGGTGGGAGCCAAAGCACACAGGGGCCAGGGCAAGCAAACCCAAGTGCAACACCACAGTTTGCAGCTAACAGCACAGTTATTGCCTGGTACTCTCCCGAGGCTTTGCCCCCAACTTGATATTTTTACATATAGGGGATGGTGGGCAGGTTGCGGGGTTGTGGCCAATAGCTGAGGGATGGCAGCTGAAAAAGGGCCACAAAAAGCCAGACTGTGCTGCGGCAGTGGTCGTGAAGGCACACAATTCACCCAACGGCTCCAGAAAGCAGTCAACTCTCGTAATTAGGAGGCAGGATCCAAAGCATACTGGGGCCAGGGTACACACACCCCCAGGACACACCGCAGTCTGCAGCTGACAGTGCATACTTTGCCAGGCCTCCGCCCGTGTTTATGTTTTAACTTCTGGGCGTTGGTGGGCAGGTCCGGGCGGGGGTGTGGGGGCATATCCATCAGCCAAACGACAGCAGATGAAAAAGATCCATAGAAATGTGGGTGGCACTGTGGTGGTGATCTTGCAGGCAAGCTGTTCACCAAACTGCTCCAGGAGGCAGTCAGCACTCCCAGGTAGGAGGCGAGGGCCAAAGCACACAGGGGCCAGGGCAAGAAAACCCCCAGGCCACACCACAGTCTGTAGCTGACAGCTCAGACTTTGCCAGGACTACGCCTGGGGATTACATGCGTATATCCTAGCATGGGTGACAGAACCACCTTATAGACAGCTAACAAATTTCAACATTATATAATGTAATAGAAAAGTGGATGGAGGGCAACTGGATGTGCCTAAACAGTAAAAAGACGGAGATGATGATCTTTGGCAGCTGTCAAGCGAGAGCTAAACTAGGGCGAGATTATGAGTCTTTCTGTATTAAAGACACATGTATACAAGTGTCAGAGCAGGCCAAAACACTCAGGATGGTTATGGAGGCATGTCTCGGTGTAGAGGCACAGGTGAATTACTTACACAAGAACAACTCATATTATCTGTGCCCGTTTCTGAACAAGAAGAATACTGCCACCATTGCTAGGGCTACCATTCTGTCCCGATTGGACTATGGCAATTCCCTTATGTTAGAGGCTACCAAGAAATGCCTAGAGAGATGCAGGATCATGGAAAACAATGCTGTATGCATTATTAAAGGTATTAAGAAAAAAGATCAAGGAAATCACTGCACTGGCTCAATATCAAAGATAGGATCCATTTTAAATCCCTGACTTTGGTACACTGAGGTCAGAGGCACAAGGTAGGATTTCAGTGTCCATTTACAGTCGAGTTACTGGATCTGGCAGAGCTATTCCTGTGTTGGTGGCTAAGCATTGGAACAAGCTGCCCTTAACCCTCCGACTCTAACCCAGCTACAGGGCTTTCAGAAAGCATCTTAAAACCTACTTGTTTACATAACTAATTCCAGACTACCGGATGGTCTGCTAATTTCAGTCAGATTGTCTTAGTCTTGTCTGCAATTAATTCATAGGTCTGTGAGAATATTTGTCCCCACACAAATAGAGTAGCAGTTAACATTCACTCTGTTACTATGCTGGACAGAAGGGGAACCTGTAAGGGGAAAGGAGAATAGTAGGAGGGATCAATATTATAGAACTAGTGGACTGGCTGGGGTGGTATGGCAGAAATCATAATATGAAATGTAACCGAAAAATACACCTCCTGTGCATATCTTACTAATAATACGAATACCCTTTTTAATGTCTGGAAAAAATGTGCACCCAACTAATAGTCTAATAGGGGAACGTCACACTTTTTTGACCTTAGTTACCCTGGCCATTATAACCAATGCATGTTTGTGAAACGAATCGAGTAGAATGGTCTGAAACAATTTCTTTTGGGTCATACTGCCATCTAGTGGAAATCAGTTATGCTCATATGACAGAACATTGCAGGCACTCTGATGCCTGCTGCATATGAATCAAGCGTGGAAGATAACATCTAATAGGGATTTCTCTGCATTGGGTCTGACAACCGTTTTATTGTGCCTATGAATTTATGACATCGATTCATTATTTTCTTCCAAGATGTGTTTTTTTTTCTATTGTATCCGTTTTAAAGCTGCATTGAAGTGTTAAAAACGCTAAACATATTGTAGTTTCGAGGTCTTTACTTGCCTATTTTATTTATTAGTGACAGCTACATAATATTTAAAGAGCTACATTACCATTACACATGTTTCCCAATTAACAATAGCTCAAAGAACGATATTTGGATGTTAAAGTACAAAAAGTAAGGCAGAAAGTGATACTTTTTTTTCAACTATCTGTTTGAAAAGAGATTCATTCAGTAAATGTTTTTTATTTGGAACTGTACAGATTAGCAACTCAAATGCAGGTATAACATCGTTGGCTGATGATGATTTATATTTTAGTTGGAGGGGGGATATTTCCCCCAAATATGCCTGAGCGACTGAGTCCCCGTCTCCCCCCGAATATATTTTGAGTAATGAGTTGAAATGGTGCATTATACAGCACACATATTGTAGGATAACTGCAATCCAAACATCAAATAGTTGCAAATTACCAACTGTGCGCATGAGCATCATTTTCCAACGCATTTTCATGATGCCCCTGCCCACAATGTATGCCAGTATAAACAATGGCCACACTGGCTTGGGCGATACATTTCCACCAGTGTATGTCATGTTTGCTTTGTGCACTATACCAGGAATGATACTAGAAGAAAACTGAGCCACGCTTGCTCTGCCAATACATGGCCGTACACCTATGAAAGAACATGCTCCTGTTGGCTTTGCCCTTATATAGGTGATTGAACAATAAGAAAACATATCCAAACTAGATGCACATTGTAGGCCAGTCTATACACATATTACAAATGATTGTGTTTTCTTTACCCTTGCTGCCCAGTAAAACATGCCATGCTATGATAAGAAACAGCTGGACCGGCTGCAGCAAAATGACAATCGTCGTCATTCACTTTATTCAGATAATAAAAATCCATTAAAGTGCAATATTCAAAATACAAAGCATTAAATACAAAAATCCACATAAGTAACCAGAGCAATAAGCCAAACTAAGCAACATAATAACACGTATGATTGCTTTATTATATATGTCCAGTAAAAAATGTCAAATGGCTAGACTGGCTGCAAAAAAATGGCTGTTCTAGAGGCAATGACATTAATCATGCTAAACTTACCATAGATACCCAGGAAACATTGCCATGCTACAGTAACAATGGATGGACTGGGTACACGAAATGCCAGTCTTGCCAACACTTATCATGCTTACTTTAAAATAGATGCCCAGAATAATATACAATGCCGCAGTAAGAAAAGACAAGACTGGCTGCATCAAAATACCAGTCAAGCCACATAACACTACTCGTCATGTTTGCTTTATCATAGATGCCCATTAAAGAAATGGCATGCCACAGTATGACATGGGTAGACTGGCTGCACCAAAACACCAGTCTAGCCACATAATAACACGTATCCTTGCTTTACAAATACACCTTTTTTTACTGGGCATCTATCATAGATGCCTAGTAAAAAACGCAAATACAGCTGCCCCTCTGCCCTCACCATCAGGTATACGGACCAAAAAAAACACACACACACATTCACATATCATTGACACACAGCATTCATTCCATGCACACTCGTACATTATAATCTCACTCATATGTTACATAATAATACATAATAAAATGCATCTTACCTGCAGCCCTTGTTGGGGCTGTGCTGCTTTCTGCTGGCACCGCCATAAAAGCCCTCTGGCACCTGCACAGCATGAACAAAACACAGGAGCAAAGATTGTTTCCTGGTTCCTGAATATACATGCAGGATTCGGAGCATGCCCACATCACTGCCCCAATCTGCTTGAATGTGCATGTGCAGGGAGGCGGAGGAACGCCCCTTATGCATTCAGTTTAGCAGCTCCCCAGGATACATCACCAATGGGCCATACAAGGCTGGGGAAGCAAAACGCCCCCAAACTTGCACGATCCATTGGACATTTGATCTGGTGAACTATTAAGCTGTCAAACAGAAGCCAATTCAAGCAAGCCCAGTCAGGTGCAATAAGCAGCGGAGGCACTACTCAGTGTTTCCAGAGGCAAGAGTACAGGCAGGTCGGCACCCCCAAAAATCATTATGCAGAAGTGGCCCATGTTGAAAATGAAGAAGGAGCAGACCACAGAAGAACCTCAACCATGTCAGGAGTATGAAATGGGTGGAGTCCCATTTCCGTATATCTATGCCCCATGCATATACCGCCCCGGCCCACAGATGCACAGGCTTTAAACACAAAACCATTTTAACAGAACCGGTGAAGCTTAGGAAAACAGACAGAGAAATAGGCCATACTTTTGCTTGTCTAAAAATGTATATTTTTTGTGTATGTGGCAGAGGGAAGCAGGCACTCAGATCTACCATATGCTAGTCATATGTAAGAGGTTCTCCATCAAGTGAGGACAATTTGGATAGGAATGGCCACAAAGCAAAGATACAATGAGTAGCCTTCTTTTGCGCTTCCCTGGGGACTGGTATTCCTCTTCGAATTCCATTTAGCCCTGTTTTTTGCCATCCAGTGGGAATATTGTTCACCCGCCTCGTGGGCAGTAATTGTTTGTTAATGCGGAACTGTGTATATATACATGCTTTTTTCTTGGCATAGCAATGTTGGCTTATCGATTTCATTGTCAAGGAAAAAGAATATACAAATATAATTTAATCTGTATCCATGTTTAAGTATTTACTTTGCTACCATTCGGTAGTTTCAATTCTCTGATTGTTCAAAAAGGAAAACATGGACATATATATATATATATAGTACAAAAACAGCTGGCCGTAGCCCACCTAAGAAAGAGGGCACCATACCAGGCATATTTGAAAGCAGAGAGCTCACTTCTAATCCTCCAGAAAATGTTTCTGCGCAAAAATGTCTTCTGTGATACTAGGTGCCAAATTATCCAACACTTGCACCAGGGCAAACAACGTCACTCATTTACGTTCACCAGTTTTGCTACTTAGGTCAAACAGTGACTGTATAAACAGGTGTTGGCCCAATCCGAATTATCTATAAACATTTGCACTAGGTCAAAAAAGTCACTGCTGTTTTACATTGTATGTTCAGGGACGTCATTTCACCAAAATGCCAGGGGTAGCGGAAGTGACATCACATGACCCTTCACCTCTGATGACACCACATGAAGTGATATCATTTTACTCCCCCCTAGAGTGACATCACAGGAAGCAATGGAACATGACCTTATAGCCCTTGACAAAAGAGTAAGTGAAATCACATTGTGGAATATTTTTATCCATGCCAATGCACCCCACTGCACCCCTTTGCCAATGGGGAAAGAAAACTGCCAAAAATGGAGGAACTAATCCCCGTGCGTGCCAAATCTGCAAAACTGCGCAGGGTTCATAAACCACAAAAGAGCTGTACACCCTGACACATACAGGCAAAGTTGGTGCAAAAACAGGAATCACTGCTGTCACCTGAAGCAAGGACACAGAAGGGATGAAATCCAAAAATGCCCTTATAAATGCAGTCATTTTCCCAGTGAATTATTGAAAGGAAAATTGTGCTGAAATCATAGATTCTCCAGGCAGTTAGAGGAATCCAGGCCTCCCTACCGCACAGCTGCTTAAGGAAATTAGCTGTCAAACCGAGTGGAAGTAACTGCTTAATTCTGATAGGGCGGTGCCTGGTCTGGGAAAGTTGATATCTCAGCTTGACACTCCCTTGAAAACAGGAAGCCTAATGGTTCCCGCATATTGACAACAAAGAGAACATCAGACATTTGTCTCTGGCTGAGCCAATAATAAAGGACAGTCTGAGCATTGACCTCTACTGGGAGGGGCAGGATGCTTCCCTCTCCAGGAAGGGGACACACCTCCCTGATCAAAGGACTGGGCCGCTGTTGCCTTGAAGGGGAGGTACAAAGAAAAGAAAACTGCTGGGACTTTTAAAATCCTTATTAGTGATTAAAATTGAAACTCTTTAACTGAGCAACATAAAGAGGGATACATTTGAAACATGGTAGACATTAACCTAATTTCAGGTTTTTATTTTGAAGACATTGATTCTTGCACCATTTAAGGAACCAAAGTTATGAAACAATTCTCATTGTAGCAGAACGATTAATGTTGCAAACCTAAGATTGTATGTACATGATCCACTGATAAGCGCCCAGAGATGTACCGAATTAGAAATGATTAATCCAAACTGTTATGGTTAAAATTGATAAAAATCCTTAGAATGACAAAGACAGCTCTCATAAAGATTGGGATTGAATGTGAATATAGACGATCAAATAGGAAATGCATGTGTCCGATTTTATTAGGGTACATAAGCTTAGAAATGTACATTTGTGCAAAAGTTATGTTTTTGTCAACATAAATGTGGGAGTTCCTAAATCCCATTGTAAAGATGACGGCTCTGTTCTGACTGCCAACCAAAACAAAGCATGTGCCTGCAGCCACTCTTAGCCGTGGGGTTTGTTTTGAAATTCTGCGGACATCATAAACTGGGGGATGTTATCTGACAGTATAAATATAGGAACTTCACAACACATAGGACACTGCTTCCAAGACCCCTCCAGATCTATGCACAGCACCTTGTTCCAGAACCCTTCCTCTAGTAGCTGACTCCAGACTTCTCTGAAGATCCAGATTTTTTTGCAGAATCCAGACTTTAGCATTGCTGAACTCTTGCTAGCTAGACCCACTTTCAAACATCCAAAACTTAAAAGAATAATTCTGATTCAGCTTGGCCTGCTACCATTAAGGCTTGCCTGCTGAAACTTGCATCCTGTAATCTGCCGTGTCCAGTGTCCAGAAGGGCCCATCCAAATCCAGTCTGAGGTGCAGTCCAAAATTGACCAGAACTGCGCCGCTGATCCAATCCCTCCAGAGGTGCCCTGCTGCCGGTAGACCTGACCAAATCCAATGACCAGAACTGTGACTGTCCAATTTAATTACAAAGGACTAAGTATTAATAGGAAGAACAGTGACCCATAGTATATCTGCAATGTATCATCCCAATCTCAACCCATCCCATCTTTAAATTTAGAACCCTAGTATTTTTAGAATTCTTCTTGCGCTGATTTTTCTCATCTATGTTACAAAACCATAACTCCTTAGTGATTTTGAGTAACTAAAGTAAATCCCAGAAAGAAATTGAGGATCCCCCACGTGAATGGTTCCGCTGCCACGTAACTGTGAAGATTCATGTGTGGCCTCCTTTTTTTCATAGTCATTAATGTAGGGTAATAAAACTGATCTGTCATTTTTAAAACCAAATTCCTGTTCCATTTTCATGCCTATTTTACAAAAACGCCTCTCACTAAAACCTCTATAACTTATTCAATTTTAAAGATAGAAAAGAAATTTCAACTCTCACTGACACCCAAGACCAGCAGCTACATCCACAACTAAAACATGTGGAATAGTGTATTTGACCAGTTTTCCTCCAATATTGCATAGTAAAAGTTTGCCACAAATTTGCAGTTTTCAAAAGTTTACACGTGTCTTTTTCCCATTTCAAAGTGCTTCTTCCATCCCATCCTGATCTAAAGTGTGTACTGTTGTTTATATTGTAGCTCATGTGTGTTAGGACCTGTTCATTGTGGATTTCCTCAGACTATTTCTCCATTTAAGCATGTTGCACTCTTTTGCATTATTTTACAAAGCAATTTTCACCTGTCCATTTAAAAGTGTCTTTTTTCAAAAACGGTTTTCTCTCTTGTTTGGGGATGGAAGATTGCATCTAAACTCTAGCCATTGTCGTTCATTTCTGAATACCTGTTGATTACTCACATTTGTGTAGGATTGCTCATTTGTACTTCAGTACTTTACAGGGGGAACTACTAACCTAAACGCTATCTGTTCACAAACCAAAACTGTTCTTTTTCCTGTGTTTTCTATTTTTCATCATTATAAGTGAATTCAATTGCTTTGCTTATTTTCAGAATTTTATTGTCACCCTTAGGTGATTGCTTTTGCATATATATATAAAACTTATGTGTCATTGGAATATTAAATAAAGAAATAAATATTTACCTTTACAAACTAGCCTGATTCCTGGTTCAGTGTGGCCTGGGGGTATTTTGAGAAGGGTGTGATATGAGTAGTTTATCATTCAGAATATTGAACTTATAGACACAAATAAAATAAGGGTATCATTACACACTACATGCTCAGCGAGACCTGGGTGTGTGCCTGATTGAAATTCTTAACAACATACCATTGTTCCTCAGGACACTATAAAAAAATATGGTTACAATTTTGCTGTAACGTGATAAGCATTTCATACAAGAATGAATCACTTTATGTATTGACAGAAAAAAACATGCTATAACTGCAACTTCCAAAAAGCAAAATACATAGTTGGAAATTGATGCATATTCTACTCTAAATGGTTTTTGGAGAAGTATGTCTGCATTGTGAATTTGAGGTGTTTGGCAACAGACTAAATCAGTGACTCACCCACTGAAGTGTACCTGAAATAAACCTTTAATGAGTCTAGCAAATATTGTATAGAATTCCAGAAAGACAAATTATCTGTTCTTCCTATTCTTTCTTATTTAGGGTCACTGCCCAAAGTGTTACACTTGTGGAACCTGCTGTTTTATTATGAAGCCTGAACAAGAAAGCCAGCCACTCTAGAAACAAAAAGCCACATGGCGTTGGCCACAGCGCAGGATCTTCAGTTTCTAAAAAAAAATGTGTTTTTTCCAAAGATGTTTATGGGTGGCAAGGGAGACCACAAGGTTAGCAAGTGGGACATCAGGGGTCACAAGTGCAACCCCTGCCGACCCCTTAATGACTTCTCTGTGTATGTTGTGTAAAAGTAAAACAAGTCATTTTACTACATTTCTTTGTATGTGAGGCAGGAGCCATAGTACAAAAAGAAATCCACTTCATTCTTGCCTTAATTAAAACATTTGATAAAACGGACTTGGGCAAAACTGTATTCTCAAGTGTACACTATCTATGCAGCAAAACTGGTTATGAACACATATGCTCAATGTTTTTACAAAGAGACAAAGTTTAGACAATTTGTCCCCAGGGGCGGTTGTACTGACATTTTCCACTGGAGAAAGTGCAATTGGCATGAGGGAAAACACTGTCGCAGTGAAGAAAACATTATTTCAATTAATTCTTGCCAGAGGCAATTGTTGTCTAGTATGAGAACTGGTGTAAAATTGGTCATGGTGCAAATTTGGATTGAAATAATGTTTGTTGACCCAGAACTAATTGCACTTGTGCCAGCGGTGTGACGTTTCTGCAATATGACTGTAAAGACCAGAGGGGGGTGTCTGTACTTCTGCTCTCTATATGGTAGAGGAGAGGCACAGAAGACCCCAGCCAAGATTCTCTATTATTGGTACGTGGTCGAGCAATCAAGGCCTAGCTTCTCAGGAGGTGATGGAGGCTGGTTCTTAAGTACAGTGTAGTCCCCAAGCACCCACAAAGGAATGTCCACACACTTTACTAGTTAAAACACAGTCTTTATATAATTAATATTCAAGGTTATGTACAATATCAAGATAACTCACTTTGTACTCGGTTATCTATAATGGCAAATATACAGTTCCATGTGGTGCCACAATTACTATTAGATCTCTTTAAAGTGCATCAATTGTACGGTTAAATGTCACACAAATCAGCTTGTAAAGGAAACCAACAATAGATATAAGAGGAAAGTAGTTGGTTAGAGCAATTGGCAGAATACTGGCCCGATACCGAGACACAGTTCTGTGTGGAGATCCCCCCGCCTCGACAACCTGTGGAATAAAGATATATCATGAGCCCAGTCCATATATTGTTCACAAGAGAATTTCCAATAGTTCAGCAACCCAAAAGTATCTGTCGTTGTAGCGTTCCTCATCGGGAAATCAACGTGCCCTACCTTTAAGGCAGGAGTCATGGGTCATTAAATGTTCGATGGAGAACAGGGTGAAATACGACAGTGAAATGGCAGCTTTGTTCCTAGCTGTGCTCATCGAAGGGGAAGTGTAAACGTCCTGCAAGGAGGAGGCGTGCAGGGCACCTCAATGTCCATAGTTCTGTACCGCAAGAGTTTAAATAACTGTGGTCTTTGGGTGACAGGAAACCCACCTGTGGATGCTCCTCGGCATGTTGACGGCCTGGCCTTCTCCAACAGTCTAAGGCGAGCAGCGATGCAGGCAAGAGCATCCTTGGATCAAATGAAGATCTTAGGCAACGGGAGCACGGCGGAACCAGTCGACGATGGTGATCATCGACAGTGGCGGACAACAGTCTGGGCACTTCTCTTTGGGATTCCGCAGTCCCCATCTCTGGTCGGCAGCCTGTCATAGGACTGTCTACCAGGGAGCTTTCACAAAGATCAGCTGGTGCACGATGGTCCCTCGTAGCTCGGGAAGAGGGCACCTTTCCAGGTCCTCTCTGGGTCGGTCCTTGGAGACACAGCAGCTTTTAGATTGATGATGTAAAGCAACAGCAATTCTTCTCTTCCAGCAGGGCTTCAAGGTCAAGCTTCAGTTTTACTCCAGTTACTCTTCGTAGTGGACTTCAACTTCTGAACACAAATTCTAGCAGTGAGAGGTCCCCAGATATACTTGTTGATCTCCCATTCATTCTGCCAGGTCACACTCAGGCAACCAATCGGTCAGAAGGGCATTCATGCAGGCAGGCAGCCAATCAGGTGCATAGTGCATTCAGGCCATTCACTTCTCTCCAGACATTAACAACAAGTTATGTGTATTGGGACAAGTACCCAGCCATTCAACACTCCATACTGCTTTCATACCAGTTTCGGGCAGGGCTGTCTCAGTCATTGTGTCAAACACCAGATACTAGACATTCACAACACTGAATGCGTATTCGTCACACACTCCATTCACCCAGGTCCCACCCACAGGGCATAGACACAACATACAGTCATTGAGAAGGCTCCAGCCAGTCAGGTCGGCACTTAACAACACCACCATATATGGAACTTCCACCCAACAGCCAGTCAGGGGGAAGGGAAAGAGTCAGGACTTCCCAGGACTTCGGGGAGATCAAGGTAACAGGCGATGGATGGCAAGAGGCCATGGGGCCATCTTGTCTCCATCAGGAATCTATCGATTCCCATGACAGGGCCTGGTCATCCCAAAATGGAGGACGCTCAGGGCACCAGTCAAGTCAGCACAGAGCGGCCACCAACCCGTACCCTGCTCTCTGTGCCACACACAGGTACCCGAAAACATACACTAGGGGCACAGGGTTGCGCCCCCACCCATGGGTGCCATAAGGGACTCCCATGGGACTGTTCACCAAAAAAAAGGAGAGAGCTGAACTGCCAGGAGTCCCACATGAAATCCTGCACGGAAAACATGACAGAACACACGATAAAAGGCAGTAAAGGACAAGGATACAAAAGCCCTGTCCCTCCAATGCATTTACAGCATCACAGTCACCCCCGACCCGCACTGAGGTTAGGGTGTCTAATCTCCCACGAGATAGACACCCTCATCCAGAACGTGAACATACCTTTTGGAAAGGCCATCTGCATTATCGTGACTCTTCCCTGGTCTATGCTCTATGATGAAGTCTAGCCCTTGCAGGCTAATGGACCACTTGAGAAGTTTCGGGTTCTCACCCTTCATCTGCATAAGCCACTATAGGGCTTATGATCTATTTGGACCTTGAAGGTAGACCTCGTAAGGTAGGGCGTAAAACACCTGAGGCTCCAAACTATACTGAAACATTCCTTTTCAACAGTAGCCCACCTAAATTCTCTACCCTTGAGTTGTCTACTGATGAATATGATTGATGTACCCTTCCTTTGTCATCTAACTGGGACAAGATTGCTCCAATTCCGGTGTCGCAGGTGTCCATTTCAACGACAAAGGGCTTGCTGTAATCAGGTGCACACAACACGGTGCCCATCACAGACTTTCTTTCAAGCCATCAAATGCCCTCTGACAGACTTCAGTCCAATTAACCTTCCTCGGCTGTTTGGGTGAAGTCAGTGCTGTCAGGGGTGCAGCTATGGTTCCATAGTCTGCCATGAAATTGCGATAATACCCAGTGAGACCCAAAAAGGCTCTCACCTGGGCTTGAGGAGTGGGAGTCTCCCAGTCATGTACATCCTGTACTTTACTGGGGAGAGGTTGAATTTGACCCCCTCCTACCCCATGACCAAGATACGTGACTTTCCCCTGAGCAATCTGGCACTTGGTGGCCTTGAT
Organism: Ambystoma mexicanum; assembly: GCF_040938575.1. Taxonomy (NCBI): domain Eukaryota; kingdom Metazoa; phylum Chordata; class Amphibia; order Caudata; family Ambystomatidae; genus Ambystoma; species Ambystoma mexicanum. Next base: position 387,040,071 of record NC_090930.1, on the reverse strand, counting down.
ACTGAGGTTAGCCCTGTTCAAGATGTAAGTGATTTCAATCCGGCACTTCACCTAAGTCAATGCCTAGCGTGTAATGCACAACTGAAACCCTTAACTATTTATTTGTGTCTATAAGTTCTTTTATTCTGAACAATGTACCACTTATATCATGCCCCTCTCTTTTAACCATAACCCCCCCCCCACCCATGTCACATAGCACCAGGAAGCAGACTGGTTTGCAAAGTTAAAACATGTATTTATGGATTACACAATATATATCACACTATTTTTAATGGTTATGCAATAATCACCAATGGGGTGATGTCACACAAAACAATCGCCTTGATCCCAAGGAGTAATGATGGGAAAAATAATGCAGAGAAAAATACTTTTGTGGGCTTGTTCAATCAAATGGCAATGTGGTTAATATTTCCCCCTGCACACCCCTCAATCCCCCAATATGCAATATAAAGAGATAGAAAGAGAGAGAACAGGTTTCAGGAATGCAGAACTCAAGCAAATATATCAATCACAACTTCCCCCCAGCAAACACCAGAGAAAAACAGAATTGATTGGCAAACTTGCCAAAAAGGTTTAAAGTTGGCTTTGAATGAATGAGGTAAAACACTGAATCTGGATTGAATTCACTGAAATTACTTACATTATAATGGGAGCCACTTTGTATGGTTTCAGACAAACACTAGCAATGATTTCAGAGTAATAAGCAAGTTGAAAACTGAATTTTGAGGTCGGGTGAAATGAAAAGCTAGTTTACACGTTATAGATTTTAGCCAAACAAAACATTTGCAGCAAACTATTCCGTGCGCAGTAGCTATAAGGAGTTGGGATGTGGTTTTGGGTTCTTTAGAAAGCTTAGGATGTTAGATTCAAGCAGACACTTAACCTTCGTTTCTAGCAGAAAAATTAAAGAAGTTATGGATGTTTTCATGGAGGTCGTTTTTTTCAGAAAGAGGCAAAATTGGAACACAAGGATGCACTTTTAAAAGTACAAACAAGATTTCTTTACATTAGGGATGGACTATGAAGAAACAACCTATACGACAGCACAACCACCAGACCAGGACGTCTCCGATCAGTTTTTTGCCCACCGAGACGCTTGCCTTCTTCAAGTGAAATATATCACTGCAAAGATAATTTTAACAATATTATTACAGAAGGACCATAGGACAAGAGAGAGTTCAGGCAAGACAAAAATATTTCTAACAATACAGTTCTTGATATAAGATAGATTTGATTTGGATAGGGATGACTATGGACAGGAAATAGGCTAATGACAATCCTATACTATAGATACTCACTACCAATGTTTTGAATGGAACCGTCAGGGATTCTGGTTCTGGTCCGGGATACTTTCTGGGACATACAGCTGGGCACACCGGACTGGTCTGGTTCAGCGATCAGCAAGGCGCTCTGGACACCGCACCGCAGGACTGGACAGCAAGGCGCTCTGGTCTACACTGCACAGCACGACTGGACTGGATTGCAATGGCTCTCTGGTCTGCACAGCACAGCACGGCATGGCACCAGTTTTGGATTTAATCTGCCCTTCTGGTTATGAAGATAATTCTTTGGCAGGCAAGCAGTTACAGCACAGCCTGGCTTCTCTTTGGTTTCCCCTTTAAGTTGAGGGATGGGTTCTGAAAGTTAGGCCCAGCTGAAGGTGGATCAGCCTTTCTGCTTGCAAAGTTTCTGTAGTCAGGAACAAGGAGTATGAATGGATCTCCTTCAGAGTGCTTTGCCAAATTAGGGATGGTAGGTGGATCAGTGTGTTTCTCTAGGTCCTCAGCTGTCTCTATTTATGTTTTTGACAAAGGGGTGGGTATACTGAATTTCCAAGGCACACACCCTAGATAGTCTATTGGCTAAAGTCTGCTCTCTCCCTTGATTAGAGAAGAAAAGCATGTATCACCATGATGATGTAGTTTATAAGGAAAAACATCCTCCCCTTTGCACCTTGCACATAAAATGTATTTTTGATATAATACATCTTTACACGTGTACAATCTTGATACCAATAACATACATAGATCACATATTTTGTGGAGCAAACCCTCTTCCAATCCTTGTTGCGGTGGGATCTTGGGTCTGGATTTGACACATTTTTGCACTTTTTGTCCGGGACACAACATCGGATTTGTCCAGAATTGTGTACATATGTGCTCATGATATCTGGCCATAATCATATGAAGTTTCATGCTTCTGACATAAATACAATTGCTACAAAACCTGAATTTTCACTGTGCCTTCCCTAAACATCGCACAGATTTCTGGCACCTCTTAAAATGTGCACACAAAAAAGAATCACATTAACACTGCTACTAATTTTATAATTTTTACAAATTCGCAGTCCTTTATCAGTCTTTTTAGAAATATACTTTCTGTGCATTGTGAATCAACAAAAATGTCTGGCTGCGCCTCCATCTCCATCTTGTAGCTCAAGAGCAATCTCTGCCTTCTTCCTCTGGAAGAGGCCACTGTTGACACTTTACAATGTGCATATCCTTTTAGCCAAGGAAGGTTCATTGTCTCCCCCAGGAGCAGCCCCAGTGCCCCTCCCCTCTTAATCAACACCTGAATGCGAGTTCCTGAGAGCAGAAGGGAGGTGCCTTGCCCATTGGGGGGAGTTGCTTTGTAGTTTTGGCTTGCATCAGGCTTACTTTAAAAGTCACTTTGTAAAATGTTTCTTTGTTGAAAATAACTTGCAATTTTAAAACAGGCAACCAGTACTCTAATTCCAGTATCTAAACCATGGAGATTAAATAGTTGCTACCTATATTACTTTTGATAACGGGTCACTTAATTTATAGACATTTTATTTCAATTGCACAAGTTTAAGCTTCTGATGCAACTAATGACAGCTGTCATACAGGCGGGTGCTGGTACTGCGTCCATATTTTGACAGATTTTCACAGGCAAGCACACTTTTTACTGTCGATATTTTGATAATAGATTCTGCATTCCATGACAGTGTATGTTCATCTTGATTCCTTAAATGAAGTGACGGGTAACACCCAGCAAAGATATTGGATGTTTTGTGGTGTTTTGGACTGGTCTTTTGTGTTTTCAGCAACCAAGAAAAACGGATTTAAGAGCAATTTCTGGGTTTCTTGCAATAAAGCACTGCCTTTCATGCAGTTTTCATTTTTACTTGGTGGGCAGCCCAGTAACATGTTTCAGCAATGAGGTCTCCATTTCACCACTGACAACAGGCAAAGTAGATTTGGCAGCCATTTTCCGTGTTTCAAAGTGCAATTTTCATAGGTTTTTGGTGCGCATTGGGCTTTTGCTGCCATTTTGCTGATTCTGGTGCCATCAGCACACAGGGATGTCGCAGGGCAGAGCCAAGTGGGTTAAAACATCCCACAAAGGCCTGCAACACCTTATCCAGATGTGTCAAATGCTCTTCCCAGGTGGAACTCTAGACGGCAATGTCGTCTAAGTAGGCCACAGAAAAGGCCTCCAACCCACTGAGCGCATGATTGACCAATCTCTGGAAGGTGGCAGGGGCATTCTTCAACCCAAAAGGCATGACCCTAAACTGGTAGAGTCCCTCAGGTGTTGAGAACGCCGTCTATTCCTTGTCCTGGTCCGTCAGAGCTATTTTCCAATAGCCTGAGCTAAGGTCAAAGGTGCTCACAAATTTGGCAGCACCTATGGTGTCTACAAGCTCATCAGCCCTGGGCAATGGGTGCGCGTCAGTTTTGGTGACAGCATTGACTCCTCGTTAGTCCACACAGATCCTCCAATCCTTGGTACCTGCCTGGGAACTTGCCTTGGGGACAGGACCAGGGACTGGTTGAGGGTTCAATAACACCCAGATCCAACATCTTGGCGACCTCAGCCTGGATGTGGCTCTTAACTGTATCTGACATACAATAGCACCTTCTTTTGACAGGCACACTCTCACCAGTGTCAATCTCATGCCTACACCACGGTGTAAGGCCTGGAGTCAGCGAAAACAGAGACACATACTGCCGGAGCAAAGCCCTGCAGGCCCTCTGCTGCTCTGTCGTCAGATCGGGAGAGAGATGCACTCCCTCCATTGAGCCATCCTGAGGGTTGCTATGCAGCAAATCTGGAAGGGTCTCGCTCCCATCCTCTTCTTGCTCTGAAGCTAGCAAGAGAGATGAGACTTCTGCTTGCCTGTCGAAAGGCTTGAGCAGGTTAACAATGGAATACCGGAGGGGCTGACCGGCTACCCCAGGGACTCCCATGTCAACCAGATAATTGACTTTGCCCATTTTGGAAATGATCCTGAAGGGTCCAGTCCACTTGGTTCCATCACAAGGATTTCCTGTCCCGGAGTCCAATCCACTTGCAAGGATTTAAGGTCATGCCAGTACTTATTAATTTCTTGGCTGGCCTTGAGATTTGCTGTCGCCTGACCTATCATCTGTATCATCCTCTGTCTGAGGCCTAACACATAGTCCCCCACTTGCTTGGTGGGACCTGGAGGGGTGGCTTCCAAACCTTCTCTGATCAAGGCAAGGGGCCCCTTCACGGGATGTCCAAAGAGTAACTCAAAGGGGCTGAAACTAACACCCTCTTGAGGTACCTCCCTGTAAGTGAACAGCAGGCATTGCAGGAGGAGATCCCATTTCCTCCTTAGGGGCTCTTCCAAAGCACCTAGCATGCCCTTGAGAGTTTTATTAAATCTCTCAACCAGACCATTGGTCTGGGGATGGTAAGAGGTGGAGAACTTGTAGGTTACCCCGCACTCTTTCCACATGGGTTTCATGTAACTAGACATGAAGTTGGATCCTATGTCAGAGATAACCTCCTTAGGGAATTCAACACGGGTAAAATGCCCAGGAGAGCCCTGTTAACCACCTTGGCAGTAAAAGTCTGAAGGGGTATAGCCTCAGGGTACCTGGTGGCATGATCAACCAAGACCAGGATGAACTGATGTCCACCAAGTGGGAGGGTCAAGGGGACCGACTATATCGATGCCCACCCTCTCAAACGGTGTGCCAACCACTGGCAATGGCTTCAGAGGGGCAATGCCACTCCCTCCAGTCTTGCCAGACAATTGGCAAGTTGGGCAGGTCCTGCAGTGGGACTCCACTTCTACTCCTATCTGAGGCCAGTAAAAATGGGCAGAGAGCCTCTGCTTAGTCTACTTGGTACCAAGATGACCAGCTAAGGGCACCTCATGCTGCAATTGCAGCAGGAAGGGCCTGTAAACCTGGGGTACCACCAACCTCTTGAGGGCACCAGGTTCAGGCTTAGTGGGCTCACTAACAAGGAGCTCACCCTCCCAATAGATCTGGAATGTCCTAGGCACTTCTCCCTGTGCTTGGGACTGGGCCTGTTTCCTCAGACCCTCGTGCGAGTGGCACTCTCTCTGTCCCTTACAGAAGTCCGCCCGGGAGGGTCCCCCTTCAGCTAAAAAGCATTCAAGGTCAGGGTGCTCCTCCGGGTTGAGTACCTCTCCCACAGGAAAGTCTTTATGGCTCTTCTCCCACAGGAGTTGAGACGAGGTTCACCACTGGACACAGCCCGTCCGGAGCCTGGATCCCAATGGGTGCTGTTGGAACAGCAGGGGGAGCAAGAGCCCCCTCCACACAGGTGGCCTTCTTACTCTTCCGTTTCTTTTGTGCCTTAGGTTTCCCCATTGACAAGGGTACCGGGCTCGCAGCCGGACCCTGTGTGACCTGTGATCGGGTGACCGCCACAGCAGCCATGGGTAGACCATCCGTGATCATCCCCAACTCGACCAAATTGTTTACTAACAAAATATTCGCACGCACGTTGTCTTGAACCAGGACCGGAAGCTTTGCTGTCTTGTCTTCAATCTTAATGTTGACTAAGGCTACAGGTGATAATTTGAGAGGCCCACAAGCTAACCTGGTGGTTCTCAGAGAAGCACCTACATAGTCCTCTGGTTTGAGCAGGGTCCTGTCCACCATGTCATGCTTGCCCCAGTGTCTCTCAAGCCAGTAGAAGGCTGGCCATTTAAGAGGACACTTCTCAAAAGCCTACGAGTGTTCTGTGGGATAGTTGCCAGTAATTCTGCGTACTGGTCCCAGGCCCTAAGGAACAATAAGGAAATCTCTACAGGAGCACCAAAGGTGATCCCAGTAGGGGAGGGGAGGACAGTGGCCTCCACCTCAGGTACGGAGTAGGGGTAGGTCAGGCTGACAGCTTGGAATCCAAGTGCCTTACCCTTACACTTGGGGCCACCCCTTCGGTGATCCAGAGTCCCACAATCCCAACAAGTGCCGGGAGTGCGGGGTATGGTACTGGAACCACTGGGACGCTGCTTTGCAGCAGGCAGACCACTACTCTTACTCCCACCCACAACAGACCTATCCCCACTAGGTTTTTGGGTCTTTGGAGAGGAAGGTTTTGGTTTACCTGACTGCGATTGCTTCGGGTACTCCTCAGCTTTCTGAGAGGTCCCCTTTTCTTTGTCCTTGTCCTTCCCACTGGAGTCCTTAGGGGACACACGATGGGAGACTCACTTGTTAGCCAAACTAGCCAGCTTAAAGGGGTCCTAAATGTTCTGGTCAGCAACATACTGACGCAGCTCTGGTGAACAGGCTTCTGAAACATGCTCAAAAAACAAAAGGTGGGACAATTCAACAAACATTTTCACTTTGTAACCATCAATCCACCCCATCATATTCATGTGCGCAGCACTCACCCAGTCAACCCAAGACGCATTCTCTCGTTTCTTAAAATGCCTGAACCTTTTAAGGTATTGGGTAGGTACTTGGCAATCAAAGCAGACTTCATGTACTCATACTGACCCCTTTCTTCCACACTCAGTTTCAGAATACAGTCATATCCAGTCTGAGGCACTCTGCTTAACAAACACTTAGCCCAATCTCTCTTATCAACATCATGAATTGCACAAGCCATCTCAAACGCTTCAATCCATTGGAGGATATCAGAACCCCCTGCATACACACCAACCAAATCTTTCATAAACGTGGTTGCTGGGGACCTTACACTCTCAACTGGTTTAGCTGAAGTCTCCACTCGAGCTGTCTCTAACTTGATTCGCTGAAATTCAGTGTCCTTCTTTTTGAGTTTAAGATCCCTATTCTTGAGCTCCACTTGCTGTGCCAGCTCCTCTTTCTTAAGCTCAGCTTCTATTTCCATCTTGTGGTATTCAAAGGCCAATTTCATCCTTAATAACTCAAGTTCCACGAAATTGCTGGGGTTTGGAACAGAGGCAGCAGGAATGGTGGCATTCCCAGAAACAGATTCAGCGACAACCCTCGTGGCAGAGTCCTCATTGGTTGCATCCCCCCCTTCAAGAGTTTCACCATCAGTCTGGTAGTCCACCAGAGCAGCAATCAGCTCAGCCCTAGACTTATCCACAAAGTCTAACTCCCTGGCTTCACAAGCATCCTGGAGAGCCTCTAAGCTCATCCGAGTCAATTTACCATTTGCAATAGATCCCATTGCTTGTAATGCAGTTATCATGTACACAACTAAACCTCAATTTAACAAAGTGCAGATATTTTGTAAGTGGCACAGTTATACACTGATTCTTAAAACCATAAGCATCCCACTGCTGCCACCAGTGTAAAGACTGGAGGGGGGTGTCTGTACTTCTGCTCTCTATATGGTAGAGGAGAGGCACAGAGGACCCCAGCCAAGATTCTCTATTATTGGTACGTGGTCGAGCAATCAAGGCCTAGCTTCTCAAGAGGTGATGCAGGCTGGTTCTTAAGTACAATGTAGCCCCCAAGCACCCACAAAGGAATGTCTGCACACTGTATTAGTTAAAACACAGCCTTTATATAATTAATATTCAAGGTTATGTACAATATCACGATAACTCACTGAGTACTCAGTTATCTATAATGGCAAATATACAGTTCTACGTGGTACCACAATTACTATTAGATCTCTTTAAAGTGCATCAACTGTACAGTTAAACAGGGTGAACTACGATGGTGAAGTGGCAGCTTTGTTCCTAGCAGTGCTCATCGACTGGGAAGCATAAATGTCACACAAATCAGTTTGTAAAGGAAACAATAGATATAAGAGGAAAGCAGTTGGTTAGAACAATTGGCAGAATACTGGCCCGATACCGAGACACAGTTCTGTGTGGAGATCCCCCCACCTGGGAAACCTGTGGAATAAAGATATATCACAAGCCCAGTCCATATATTGTTCACAAGAGACTTTCCAATAGTTCTGCAACCACAAAGTACCTGGCGTTGTAGCGTTCCTCGTTGGGAAATCGACGGCCCTTCTTGAGTGCCCTCCCTTTAAGGCAGGAGTCACGGGTCGTAGAACGTCTGACGGATAACAGGGTGAACTACGATGGTGAAGTGGCAGCTTAGTTCCTAGCGGTGCTCATCGACTGGGAAGCATAAATGTCCTGTCAGGAGGAGGCGTGCGGGACACCTCGATGCCGATAGTTCTGGACCGCAAAGAGTTTGAAGAACTGTGGCCCAGCAAGGGTGTCGAGTCGTCAGCGTCTCTGGTTTTTGGGCAGCGGGAAACCCACCGGTGGATGCTCCTTGGCGTGTCGACAGCCTAGCCTTCTTCGGCGGGATAAGGTGGGTGGCGATGCAGGCGAGAGCGTCCTTGGATCAAATGAAGTTCTTAGGCAACAGGAGCATGGCGGCTCCGGTCGGTGACAGCGGTTGTCGATGGTGGCAGACAACAGTCCGGGCGCTTCTCTTTGGGATTCTGCGGCAGTCCCCATCTCCGGTCGGCAGCCTGTCGTAGGTCTGTCTACCAGGGAGCTTTGGCAAAGATCAGCTGGTGCACGATGGTCCCTCGTAGCTCGGGAAGAGGGCGCCTTACCAAGTCCTCTCGGTCAGTCCTCGGAGACACAGCAGATTTCAGATTGACGAAGTAGAGCAACAGCTATTCTTCTCTTCCAGCAGGGCTTCAAGATCAAGCTTCAGTTTTCCTCCAGTTACTCTTCGTAGTGGACTTCAGCTTCTGGACACGAATTCTAGCATTGAGAGGCTCCCAGATATACTAGCTGATCTCCCATACCTTCTGCTGGTTCACAATCAGGAAAACAATCAGTCAGAAGGGCATTCATGCAGGCAGGCAGCCAATCAGGTGCATAGTAAATTCAGGCCATGCTCCTCCCTTTCAGACACTCACAACAAGTTATGTGTATTGGGACAAGTACCCAGCCATTCAGCACTCCGCACTGCATTCATACCAGTTTCGGGCAGGGCTGTCTCAGTCATTGTGTCAAATACCAGATACTAGACATCCACAACACAGAATGTGTATTTGTCACACACTCCATTCACCCAGGTCCCACCCACAGGGCGTACCCACAACATACAGTCGTTGGGAAGGCTTCAGCCAGTCTGATAGGCACTTCACAACAACACCATATATGGAACTTCCACCCAACAGCCAGTCAGGGGGAAGGGACAGAGTCAGGGCTTCCTGGGATTTCGGGAACATCAAGGTAACAGGCGATGGAAGGCAAGAGGACACGGTGGCCATCTTGTCTCCATCAGAAATCTATTGATTCCCATGACAGGGCCTGGGCATCCCAAAATGGAGGACGCTCAGGGCACCAGACAAGTCAGCACGGAGCGGCCACCAGCCCGTACCCTGCTCTGTGGGCCACACACAGGTGCCCATAAAACATACACTAGGGGCCCAGGGTTGCACCCCCACCCATGGGTGCCATAAGGGTATCCCATGGGTCTGTTCTATCAAAACCAAAGGAGAGAGCTGCACCACCAGGAGTCCCACATGAACTCCTGTGCGGCAAGCACAACAGAAAACAAGATAATAGGCAGTAAAGGACAAGGATTCGGAGGTCTTGTCCTTCCAATGCATTTCCAGCATCACAATGACCCTAGGTGCTTCTTCCTCCAACGATGCACAAATAATTAGACAACCTGTTCTCTGAGTGCAAAGCCCAGTTTATTAATAGAAGTATCGATAGCGCCAGTGCCAACATCAGTAATGCAGGTTTATGCCAACCCACAATCTGCCAGGTAAAAGAATAACACAACACACTATTCAAATAGAGTCTTCACGATACGGTGCATGTTCTTGAATTCTCACTTCCAAAAGAAATGTTAGGCAATCACAAACCATCACACCTCCACCAAAACAATGAAGTGGTGTTTGGACACAATTTGAAGAACATTTATTGGAAAAGAGACATACATTTGTATCAAGCATGGCTGATTGCTTGAGAAAAGTTGATTTTATTTTTCAACAAAGGCATCCCTTCCACAAGAACTTTATTTTCTTCTTTCAGACCAGCAACGTGAGATAAATGGAATATTCTATTTATAGCACAGCATTTGGTAGGGCAACTCCAATCATGTCTATTGATATTGCTATTGCTATTTTATTTGTATCACGCTCATACATAAGTGTTTCAGAGCGCAGCAAGGGAGGGGAACAAGGGAGAACAAAACAACAATCTTACTAAGCCTAGTGACATTGAGAACATGCAAGTGCATGGGAGAGGGAAAAGGGAAAGGTGCTCGGATGGGGGAGAAGTGGAAAGTGCTGAGCAAAGGAAAAACAGATACATAATAAATAAATAATAAAAAGCAACAAGCAATGGTAGTGCAGCCAGCAAGTGGCTAGTGCTGGTATTAATGCAACAAACAGGGTGAGTCGGCTAAGTGCAGGGGGGGGGGGGTTACTGGATGGTTACAGATACAGACTCCAGTGCAAGGTATTGCCAAGAGGCAGTGCAGGTGGGTGGCAGAGTGAGCAGGCACCTGGGCCTGGAAGTCAGAGGGTAGGCCATGTGCATAATGCCAAAAGAAAGCAGATCAGCAGGGGAGGGGAGGGAAGAGGAGGGGCGAAGGCAGAAGCGAAGAGGAAGGTCTTGAGGTGCTTCCAGAACCGGAGATGGTCCTTGAGTTTCAGGGTGGCAGGGAGGCTGTTCCAGAGTCTACATACATTATCGTCAAGGGGGCAGGTTTGCGTTGGAGTGAAATTGTCCAATTGATTTTAAGATATCACCACTATTCCATTGATTTTGCATTGGTCAGCACTGTATCCTATTGCAATTATAAATTGCATTTTAATTATTCCCCAATGCACAGCATGTATGAGGGGCTTTACAGCATGAAACTAGTTAGGAAGCAACAAGGCACTGCAGAACAAGGAGATATTATAATAGGATACAGTTATATTAATACAAGCACAGCATCGAATATTGAAGGATATTGTGACAGAGGATATGGGTTAAGGAGAGAAATGGGGATGCGAGGCTCGGTCAGGGATGTGCTGCCACTGAAGCCATATTTGTATACGTTTTTGACATTCTGACCTTCCTTACTGAACTGCTGGGTCCCAGAGCCTCTCATAGTGTCCCTCCCCTGCATGCCTCTGCTACGAGAGAGGAGGATATCCTGACAATACACTAATGTCCCCGATTTCCCACTCCTCTGAAATAGTGGCCCTTATTCGGAGCCTACCAGTCGGTTCGGTTCACTTCACTATTCTGAGCATTCCTATTCCAAGTTTGTGTGAAATTATAAAACAGAACTTGATATTCAAAGAAGATTCAGAGATCCAGCAATAACGGGCCATGGGTCTAGGGAAAAGGATGTAATGTTTCCACATAGAATACAATTTGGGAAACAACTCTTCTATGCATAGTTGCAAGAAAAATAAAATGTCTTTAAACTTTACATTAGTCCGTCAAGAATACATGTTTTAGGGAGTGGTGGCAGGCCCAATTTCGGCAACCACATAGGAGAAAAAAAAAAACTCTGCATTGAGATGAATTTTGTATTTTTACTTCATGAGGGTTGAAGTGGAACCGTTCCCCAACCCAGGGTGCTAATTTTATTAAACTGAGGAGAGCATTCACAACCAAGAGGCCATTCATTTGCTTGCCTCAACACAAGACATGCCAAGAAGTGGAAGAACCTTGTAATAGGACGGTGTCCTATATCTGCTCCTAGCACTGCAGGATTTCAAAGAAAACGATTAGAGAATGCAATGTAGAATATGATTTTCCTTTTTCAAAAAGGATTACAATGAGGCATTCTGTATCTAGGGCACACAGATTGCCCAGGGGGGCATATATCAGTCAATAATACATTTGCAGGTTGTCTGTGATGGCCTCAAACCAGGCTTTTTGCTGCAGATTGATTTGGTTGAAGGATGCAGCAGTCACGGTGAGCTGGGGTCGAGGTTAGGGTAGCTGTGGTTCAAAACATTACTTAAGCTGTACGGATCAGGTCATCACTGGGTTCGATTCAGTGTTTGAGGTTTGACAGTGGCGAGCTGGTACCATAATATACTTGCAGATCAGTTTGATGCAGAGGCTCAAAGGTCACTGTTTGAAGGACACCAAGTTTGATTGATTTACAGGTGCAGCGATGAAGAAGCTTTAGGTTCGAATGGTGGTTTGAGCAAAGCGCAGGCACTGGTACTTCTTGGTACAAGCCAAGGCACTAATGCAGTTCAGCTGGCATGGGGCAGCTGCAAACTGGTTATAAACAGGCAAACTGTGGTTTGATGAACGATGAATGCCAAACGCAGCTCTAGAGTGTCCTGCTGGTGCGAATGGTATCAAACACATTCACTTGACAGCCTGTAGTGGTTTGACGGTAGAAACCCAAGGCTCATTGCTGTTCTGGCTTGCATTTGCTTTGAGGCCCAATTTAGGGTCTCAGGGACAGAATGTGCCCTTACTGTCATGCTCTCAAAATCGAGGAAGGCTGGCAGATAACTGCAGATGTCCTAAAACATGGTGAGGTCCTGGGTACCAGTGTGGCTGGCTGAAAGGCAGGACTTGTTCCAGCAGCAGGTCATCCCCAATGTTCGCTGGGTATTGTTAGAGGACCTATCTGGCCTCTGCTTTGGAACACCCATCTTTACCTCACAACTGGAGGACTCTGGAAATTACTGCACTCCAGCAGGTTCCAACAAAATAATTCTTCTTGAAGGGTTGAAGTTTAAAAGAAGATTAAAAAAAGTGGTGTGAGACACTCTGATTTTAAATGTAAATGTTCACAGGTGATTTGAATAAGGATAGCCTGCCTTAGGGGTTGAATACCTGCTCTTGAAATGAGCACACTTTTCCCTTCTGACATGACACCCAAAGTGCTTTGTACTCAAGGAAGTGGAAGCGACAGGAAGGAGAAAGAGAGGCAGAGAGAAACAAGATGGTGGAACCTTCCCACGTCTATACAGAGCTCACCCTATCTACAGTAACCCTGCCCATTCCCTTCTCAAAGGATCAAAGGCCCCTTTTGTATGCAGCACCCAGGTGTCAGGCTACGTCTTTTGAATGAGTGTGCTTCTTTGATGGCTGTGTCCAGAACAGCTTCCTGTTGAGTGGCTGTCTCAGGGGAAGGGTGTTGCCTACAATTCACAATGAGCTAAAAGGAGAGGCATGGCCATTCAGGTCCCTGTCCTGTCACTTTACAGGAGATGCCTGTCCATCCAGAATACACATCACCTTCCACAGGTGAGCTAGCTCATAGGAACTGGCATGTATGATATCATATTGGGCGTGGCTGCAATGATTATGAACAGTGCCATACACCATGCCCTAATTCAGGCATTACTTATATTTACAGTATTCGCTGCCAACAGCATGAGCTGCTCATAATCATGATATTTTTTTAACAGAGGTGCATAACTTAAATGCCACACCTCTGCTGCAGTGACTTTAGATGTGACCTGATCTTGCTCTATGCCACTGTAGGTGGTATGCTTATGTTAATCATTACAATAAAGGGGCAAGGGTACCATGTATGCATAATCTCATATACATACTCCATTTCAGGCAAAACAATTGATGCTTATTTGGTATAAGAGGTCTGAACAGGAAGGAGACAGCAGTTCGCACAATCAGATGTTATATTTAGACAGATACACCGACTTTTCATTGGTTCATCAGGCCAAAATTATTATATTGAGTTAGGCTACTATTTAACTATTATTATCAGACCTTTTCACTTTGAAATATGATCAATGCAATACTCACATAACAAGTGATCTCACCATGACACATGACAGCCAATTGATGAACAATATCAGACTACATCATGCAAGGATATTATTCAATTCAATTTTGTTTTCAATGGTGAGAAACTGTGCCTGCCATTTCTGGGACCATGCTGAAAGCAGAGATCAAGAGAGCGATCAGTATCTCTGTTAGAGAGACCATGACACATGTTCTTTGACCCATACCAACAGGTTTGTGTAGATCGTGTAGATTGTTACAAGACAAGAACCTTCTTTCAGATATTGCAGATAAACCCCAAGTCCTGATAGACGTATCCCAACTACCTTTCACAACAACAAATATGTTTAAAATCCATCTTTTGTGTAATGTGTGTTGTCAGTCTTCCAAAGCAGGCTCATTAATTGAAAGGTATTTACACCATTTGCCAGGTATGACCAACACATTACCATGAACACACACCATTTGGGAGGTGATATAATTTGCCTTGATATATTGCTCACATCAGATGCCAGGTATTGCTACTATCTGCCAAATATTGGTCTTGTATGTGTGCGTACTGGCATCACGTATTCCTCATTGCCATTAAATGCTTATCATTTGACAGATTTTGTTCTCTTACTCATGCCATTTGCAGGGAGTAGAAACTGTGTGAGACTGAATGGTAGACATCTAAATCATGGTTAGTGCACACCTATGTACATGAATCTAAAGACGTGTACAAATTGTAGAAAATAGTTTCGGTGCGGGGCAGGAAAAATGACCCTGACACAGAATCACTAAATTGACAAGTAGAAAAAGAAAGTCCAATCTATGGACTGTCCCATTCCCTGCACACCTCAGTGCTTAACAACAGCCACATTTATACATAAAATCAATAAAGCACATACAGAATACAGTGAAAAAGGTGTTCAACAAATGATTAAAATAGTAATGAGGATTTAATTGCATCTGTGTCTTGCGGAGGCCGAACAATCAGAATTGTGTTCAACGCATTTTTGGGTAAATCCCCTTCATCAAGAGCAAACAATACTCTGGGGATAGTGCAGTGATTTCTTTCAAACAATTAAGGAAATCTGTAGTATGCCTCAAGTATGTGGGGATTGCCTGTACCAAAGGTTGCAATAGTTGGTCGACCTAGATAGCTAAAAGGATGAATACACTATCGGTACATGCCCCGATAGGTCTGAATTCCTGGTGGTGGTTGAGTTCGATGTATGTGTATTTTAGGTAATCCGTAAAATACGGGATTGATTGGAAACCGATTAAATCAAGTAAATCTTAGTTTTCAGGTTAATCCAATGATATTCCAGTGCTTTTTCCACCATTTTACAAATCAACACTTTAATCTCGTTAATTGGATCTCAATCCAGTCTAATACATGGAGATTCATCATTAAGCAATGATGGGCATCTCGTGTTGTAAAAATATGTATCCATTACAACAATAGCCCCTCCTTTGTCAGCTGGTATTATGGTAAGGAATTCATCCCTCGCTAATGGTTCCACTTGCTCTAGTTGTCTATTCTTAATGTTGTAATGGGTAAACCTATGGTAACAGTGGAACATCCCATATATTTTCATTATTGAAGGTTTTAACCTGTGGTTTTGTTTTTTTCGATTTATCATATGTAGATTGCTTTGGATTTTTGTTTAACATTTCTCATATGATTGGCTGTCCATTGATTTTGAGGCCAGGTAGGTCCCTGCTAATCAGGCTTTCTTTATTATAGCTATGCACAAGATGCATGTTTACAGCATGCTACACAAGAGAGGTGGCACAGATATATATGCTACACAAGAGAGGTGATACAAAACTTACCAAGAATTAATTGATCATGTAAAACCTGTTGTTGACCAAGGTAGAGAGTTGATGTGATAACAGATGTAAATAAGGAGTTAGTCCAATTGATGACACCCTTCTGTTGATAATTGATACACAGCAGGTTGTATATAATAAAAATGTCAACTGGGATGTAATTTCGAGTACTAAAATCGACTATCTCACACTTGCTTCCCACAGTGTATCCGTCAGATGGTTGGACCTTAAGAAAGGATTAATGGGATCCCATTGAAAGTTGATCCCTAGAAGAGATAAAGTCTATAAAAAGACAAATACAACTGTACATTTAATGGAATGTGGTTTTATTGTTACCCCTGAAGAATTTCCTTGTTAGTAGTTTGTAAGTGTGATAGGAATGAAACATGTCGGGTATGGTATGAATGTGGTATGAAAGTAAGCATGGGTTGTATGATTACAAAGTGAAATGTTTTACGGACTGGGATGTACTTCTCTATGAGAGAGGAGAGCAACTTACAGATCCAGATCAAGAGATTAATTCCAAAAAGTACTAAATGATTGAATACTACATGATATTGAATGTGCACAGAAATTATTGAATAATGTATTATGTTCATATAGTTGTTTGTCAAACTATTTAAAGACTCACTAAAAATTGGAGATGTGAAAAAAGAAAAAAAGTTTTTTACTGTTGATATGCTACAAATAAATAACAATTTTTTGATACAATTTGGTGTAGTATATGAGAATGTAATGGTTACTAATCTCATGTATTAAGGTAAAACCACACATGGAGTTGGGGAAGCAAGTGACCGAGTGAACATTGTTTATTGTAAAACAAGTGTTTTTTGTAGAGGGCTGTTCACTGGTGGTCGCAGAAAATATTGCCTCTGGTCTCTCTAAGTTAGTTGTGGCAAAGATATAAGCCATCTTTTGCTAGAAGACTCAGTCACATCATGTTGGTTCTTTGGTACATCATTGAGTTTATGCAACTATTTGCAATACCGAGAATGGATGATGGAAGTGTTGTTTCACAAGGACTTTAAGAAGAATATGTATGTTGAGGGCTCATGAGTGTCTATGATTTGACATTGTGGAAATGTAACAAATGTTAACATTAATTGGTATTCAGACCCTTGAAGAAGGGGATTTACCTTCGAAACGCATCAAGCATAATTCAGATTGTTTGGCCTCTGCAAGAAACAGATGCAATTAAATCATCATTAATATTTTAATAATTTGTTGAGTACCTTTTTGAGTGTATTCTTTATATGCTTCGTTGATTTTTATGTATACATTTTGCTGTTGTTCAGCATTCAAGTATGTAGGGGATGGGAGAGTCCATAGAGTGGACTTTCTTTTTCTACTTGAGACTGAATTGTAGCAATGCCCCCGCCACTCCTGTCGGTCAGGAGTAAGTGGTGGGAGAGGAGCTTTCCATCCCTCTCCTTTTTTCGGTCCTTCCATGCCCCCCTACAAAGATGGAGGAGACAGGGAGATGGAGGTATTGGCAAGTGTAGTTTCTTCCCAAGGACAAAATTAATCTCATTATTAGGGAAAGGCCTCTGATAACCTTTGTTGGAATTCTGACTCCCACATGACACAATATTGTGTAACCTTGGGTATATCCCTTTACCGTCATGCACCACATTTCTCTTTTTGCCCAAATTATGAGCACTTACAAACTGAATATAATCCAAAATCTGAACAAGATAAACAACGTGTAGCAAAATCACGGGTGCAGTCCTATTCCTCTTTGGGAACCTTACAAATCGCTAATATATACATACAATTTAGCATGAAAGCCCATTCACGTGTTTATTCTGTTTTTCAAATTAAAATCTTAGTTCAGAATTCTTGCACCTTGTCATTCTTAAGTAGCCAGATTTTAGTTTCACCATGTGTGCGATCCTGGGCCAATCATTGTATTTCCTTGAAGGCATATAACGCTGTTATATTTTTCAATTTGGAGTACTACGATATAAGCTAAATAACAAAGCTATATTGGAAAAAAGTTAAGAGACATTAGTATACATTCATTCAAAGCAAATGCTAATATAACATGGTGTATATATTTTAATATAAACTAAAAGTAATAGTATCAGTGTTATTTCATGACAGCAATGTGCAACTTCAACGTCCCGCTACAGTGTACATTTGGTATATGATTAAAACACATGAACTCTAGGCTTCATTCGTACTGTATGCTTACATTGTATGCTATTTACAGCACAGTGTGCTAAGCCTTTAACGTTTTTGAAATGGTACTTTGACAATGGAACTTCTGGGAATTATGATTTATTTCTCGAATAATCATAATCTACTAATGTCTTTCAAGACAGCTGGCCTCTTTGATACAAATAGGTGAAGAGTTGACATTCATTATACTGACTTTCAATACTGTGGCATTAATGATGAGATACCCTTTAGCCAAACATTACATACAATGTTTTTATCGAAGGTTAAGGCATCAAATATCTCTGTGCTCTTGTGGTTGGCAGGCAGCAGTATGCAAAGAAAATGACTGAAACAAATCAATGGGCCTCATTTCGAGGTAAGTGGTAGCCATGGTGCTAGTAGCACCATGGCTACCCCCTTACCGCATTTCGTGTCCCGGTTCCCGATATATGGACTTACCGGGTCATTCCGGGTCATTCCAACCTTGGAGGACCCGGTAAGTCCCCATTCCGGGAACCATTCCCCATTCCCATTCGAGCCCCCATAGGGCTCAATGGAAATGGGGATGGAGCTAATGTTATTAGCTCTGAGGTCCCTTAACGAGTCCCTACCATAACGCCTGGTAAAACCAGGCGTTAAGGAAGGGACCCGCTAAGGGACCTCGGAAAAGGGTGGTAAGGGATTACCGGCACCGCTGTCCTTACCGGTGCCGGTAACCCCTTACCACCTACCTCGTAATGAGGCCCATAGTCTTTTTTGTTTTCTTGAGCAGTCGAGATATTGCGATGAAATAAATATAACAAAAGCATTCCATCCAATTTTGATGAAGGAGCCACTGGAAACTAACTGAAAAAAAGTAGTGAACTATAAGTGCACAAAGTCGTAGTACATGTCAAAATCAAGTGTTTTGGCTCCCAAAGGCAACTGCTTCAGTCGTGTGGTTGTCCACAAATCGAGATACCAGGGTGGAAGCCTGCATGGTGGAACGAGTGCTGCCATGAGAAAGTGGTGTAGCATCCTCGTACTATCACATCCCAGATGCTTTTCTGATCACGCACACAACATGATAAATATCAGAAATAACATTCTTGGCTCCATCTGTGTGAGGAATTGCCATCTGTCAAGGGTGTAAATCTCTGGCTTTTTTTCTTCATTTTATTAAATAATTATATGACGCAGGTAATTCCATCTCTGAAAGGGTGATCTGCTTATCAGATTTCACCTTTCATAAGCTCCAGTCCCAAAGCATAGAATGTATTATGTCCTGCTGCATCAGTATCCAGATTTGCAGTACCTGCTGTCCCCATGGCATGGAGCAGGATCAGAGGTCACAGATGCCCATTTGAGTGACAGACAAACCTCTGTTGCATAGGGGCAGAATTTATATACCAAAAGTATGATGATCGTAAGTAACCCATGATCCCCTTAAATTCCAGAAGCTCCTCGAGACTGTCCTTTTCTCGTCCTCCTTCACTCTTTCCCTCCCCTGCTAACACCCTCTTTCTGCATCAGTGACAGGGGGCCTGGTTCCCTCTGAGTACTACAGGGTTCCAGGCATCCCTCTAGCAGTCTTCCCCACCTTCCCTGCAATTATCATGTTGACCCTCACCTCTTCAATCGCTGGCACTTGCCCGCTGTCCTCCCCTTAGCACTTCTACCATGCCTCTTCCCGCTTTTCCCTTCCCACCTTAGTACTTTGCTCTTGCTCATTCCTACACTTCCCCCCAACCCCCAAATCCCCCTCTCCCTCACACATCTTGTTCTGCACTTGCACAATCCAAATGCCACAAGGCCTAGTAGGACTGTTATTGTATCATTCTCTCTTGCTCCACCCCCGTTTTTGTCTCGGGGTGCCTTGAAACAGAATTTGTTGTATAGGCACCTTACAAATTATCAAAAAATAAATAAAGATGGTGGCAAGATAATCGCATAGTACTACTTCTGTTCATAACCACCACATCCTAATTGGCATTGCACATTGCGTCAAGTCCTGTGATTCATCTCTGCTGTGGAATGTTATGTTTATTATGGTCAGAAGAGTGTAGCCCTCCATATTTCAGGAGAGGAACCTGGAGGGCTGCCTCTTTGATCTCTTTGTGAGGGCTGGTAACACCCTCCAACCGAGACATCCACCCAGCATGCAGCTGTCCAGAGCCCGGGCAGCAAGTGAACACATCCATTGAATGACCCAAAACCAGTGTGCTGCATCTCTATGGGCCTTGTTCCTTGTGAGATGGAAGGGGCAGGATTAGGATAGGCAGGATGACTCTGGTCACTGGAAGGAGACTTCCAACAATTTGGTTCTCACTGGCTCTCTCTCTTTCCTGTCCCCCTTCACTTACTCTGGAGCAAAACACTATCGTTGTGACTTCAAAAGGGCCATGTGCACTCCATTCAAGAGCACAGATTGGACCACTAAGGCAGCATACCTTTAGTCAAATCACCTTGAGGATTTTGCCTTTAAAAGAAGGATTCTCTCACCCCTTAAGGAGATTATTTCAGATCCTCTCAATCCTTTAAGGCCACTGATTTGCTCTGGAAAACTCACTGAACATCGTTTGGGAAAGTTTCACTTTCCACAGACCTCAGCCTGAGCTGATGAAGGAATTATCTAAGACAGAAGGACGATATCTTCCCTACCCACTTCAAGGGCACACTGGTAATAATCTCTACTGTAAATCGTGACCTACCACTCTGCACCAGAATCTCCTAGAGCTGTGAGAGAAGACCCTGAATGTAATCATCCTGTCCAGGAGTCCCCCTGAGTGGGCCTCACAGCAACTGGGTGGCCAGACCTGTCGAAGCTCCCTGTTCTGCAGTACCAAACTGGTCACACCATGTTCACAGCACCTGGAAAAAGAGGGAACTAGCCAGCACTGGTTTTTGCACTCCTCTACCTCCACCACTTTGAACTTGCTTGCACTTTCCACCAGCTCAACAGTGCATTGTTTTCTAGCTAAAGCTCACCATTGCTAGGCCCTGAAGTGACGTCTCAATATATATATATTTTATTGGAACCTTGATTGGACAGTCCCTTAATTATGGACTGTGATTCTGGGCCTCATTATAAGTTTGCCGGTCATGTAGTCACAGTACTGGTAAGCTACCAGCACAATTGCATTCGGACCAGTAAACTACGAGTTGTGCTCGCAGGTGCCTTCCCACCTGCCAAGTCTGACCTGGCGGGCGGACTGGCACCCGCAATCGCAGCATGTCGGATGAACTGGCACAATTCACAAATGGTGCCGGTACTTCCGACCTCCCCATTCCCATTGAGCCCCATGGGGCTTAAATGGGAATGGCGAGCATTTCATTCCGGCGCCCACGAATGGGCAATTACTGAGTCCGGCAGGGCTGTAATGACCCGGTAATTGCCAATTCGCAGGTGCCGGAAAAATCACAAGTTTGGCGGCAGTCTGCTGGTTTTACCAGCAAGGGTACCGCCAAACTTGTAATGAGGCCCACTGTGTTGTCTGGGTTTCTTGTATGATCACATTGTGTTTTGGTTTGTAGAAGTGTGAGGGCTGAGTGGACAATTGTACTCATTCTTGTACTCCTGCAGAGCAGAATCCAATTTGTCACGGTCTGGTGCAAAATCACCATGAAAAACAATGCCCAGTAGTGATGCTCAAGCTCTCTTAATTAAAACTATTTCCTGACTAGGCAGTGTTAAAGCATCATCATATGAGCTTAAACTGAGTTCTGAGGGGACGTGATGATCCGCCAGCAAGATGGCTTCTTAATATCTCTGGTCCTTCTGACGAGATGAGATTACTATTTCTTGACCCAATAATTAGACGTATACATTCATTTGATTGAGACACAATGCTCACACACCAGAGTATACTTATGATTATAAATGTAAATGTATTGCTGCAGTTCCTTATCTGAACTGAGCATGCAAAATATTGCATGGCTGATGGCACAGAGTGGACCTCTATTCTCTGTTTTCTTTAGTGCCTGCTGATGCATAGTTTTATGTTGCAGATTCCCAGAAGGTATAGGGTGATCTCCCGCTGTACAGGAGGTATGGAGAGGCTGCTGCTGGATCTCCTGCCGCTGTGTTTAGATTTGCTATAATGACGTGCTACAGGCCAGCCCCTCTGAATTAACTTAATGGCATAGCGTACTATGTGGTCTCGCTGCCTACGTCTAACTCAGTGAGTTCTACTTGCTGCTGACACCTAATGACCCTACTCTTTATAGCAACCTGAAAATCATCTCATCTCTGCTCAGTCTGTTGAACATCACTCTGATTATATGGATTAATTTATACCCAGTCATGACCACCTCCAATTGTCCACATTGAATACAGGTATGGAAAACATGGTAAACAAAGTATCTAATATACAAGCTTCTATATCGATGTTAGTTAAACACTCATTCTTTAACCATTCAAGATGACTTTTGCACATTTAAGAACAAAATTAAAGTTATGTCAGGAAGGTTGAATGAGCCAGAAGAACGCATTTCCTTTGCAAAAGACTTTCTGGAAACGATGGAACACATGTAACAAAAGGTTTTTCAGTTGGAGGATGAAATTATAAACTTGGAAGACAGGGAAAGAAGGGACAATATCTGAATGTCTTGAATTCCTGCAAATATGGAGCAGCATGATGCCATTACATGTCTTTCTGCTTGTATCCCTAAGGCTTTAAGCAGATATTCTACTGTACCCCTTGAATTTCAAAGAACCCACAGAATAAGGCCTCGCTTTTCCAGCAATCTCTCTACCCCTTGGCCTTTAATAGCGTGCCTCTTACGAGATGAACAAGTTTGTCAAATTCTTTTGGCTGCCAAAAAGCAATCTTCTTTATTATTCCATGGTCATCAAGTTTATTATTTCTAAAGTTCACCTTCTCTGTAAAAAGCGCAGTGTTAAATGTTGCTACAAAAGATTAACCATGTTCAATAACTTGCTGTTCACTCGTTAACAACAATGGTATTCTCAATGTACATTTTTATCTTGAACCTGTTGGTCTTTTCCCCTCTTCTGGTCGTCTTTCTGGGTCTATAAAAGAACCTGCGTTGGAGTTGGTGTGGTTGAGATAGTCGGTGGAATGGAGACCGTGTTGATTGATTGTTCTCTCTCACTGTGGAGGGGTTTGTGCCAGAAAGCCCGGTCTGGAAGTGGGACACCCCATTTGAGGAAGAAACTCATTTTCCAAAAGAAACCCTAAATCAAAGCAAAATAAAGGAAACCTTGGGCGGGAAGGCCCGAGCATTAGGGGAAGGTTATTTGATGAATCTGATGATGTCATCAGTCCTTTCCATGTTGAAGCCTCTCCTCATGTGACCAGAGGACAGCACCCGCTACCTGATCCTAACCATGAGGCAGCTACTTGAGGGAGGACCACAGGGCCATTGCAAGTTACTGTTATATGACTGGCATCACAATAGTTGAAGAAGTTACCACCTTATGACAAATGTTTGTGAGCTGTTCTTTCTTTTTTTAGAGAAAATTATACCTTGGTTATTATACCTGAATGAAACACAGGTATCCAGTAAAAATGTTGCCAGCAAAAGTGCAGTCAGTGAAAAAGTTATTGTGAAAATCCCTCTGCATTTAACAAGTTGGCCCTCAAAATGTAGTCAGAAAAAAGCAGCTGGAATTTAGCCAACTATGTAGTGCTGCTAGGGAATTGTTAGGGTTAAGGAGTAAAGAGTTTGGTCAGAAGAGTTAGGGTCAGGGTTTTTGCTGCAGGGTTGGTTGTTAGGCTAGATCAAGTGTCTGGGTAAGTGGTAGGATAGGGGTTATGGTAAGGCTAGGGCTAATAGAGTAATGGTTTGGGTAAATGTTAAATAAAGAGATAGGCAAGTTGAGGAAGGCTGGTGATGTCTGCATGGGATAGGGATTAGGATAAACCTTGTGGTTATAAAAACGTAAGCAATCGGGTACACTTTGCATTGATTGTATTGAATGGCTACATGTTTTGAAACATTTGACTGGCTACATTTTCACATGACTGTATTTTCCTGGGGACATTTTCACATAGAACCAAAACACATTGCTTTTAATGGTGGTACACTGAAATGGTTTAGTTGTTTTAAACTGTGGTTACGTGTGGATCCTTAATTGTTCCACTAAATGTAGATTAACTTTAATGATTGCAATTTTCACCTGTTGCTCCCGTATTATGTGATGATATTGCTTATGTTGATCTCCCAAATTAAATGAAAACGCAAACATTATTACCCTCGAGAGGGGCCAGCCTCTAGAAATGCAGACTTTATTAGCCAGCTCCACGCTCCACGCTGGTTATCTGCACCTCTCTGGCTGCTGCCATTGCCTCTCTTCCGGCCCATGCTGGGACGCCCACGGACTCCTCTCTTTTGCACCTTTCCTCCTTCCGTTCCACCCTTTATCAGTTACCTGTGTTTGCTACTGATGCCATGTTTCATCCTTGCAATGGACCCCACCATAGAAATAGAGGAGAGACTTAGTGGGCTCCCTTCAACATTTCTGTGGTGCTCATGTTGGTTACGCATTGCTTTCCATGCCCAGTGGTTGAAGTGAGCGGGAGCGGTGCTACTCTACTTTTTTAAATTACGTTTTACAGCTCCTATACTTTATTGTAAAAAGAAACCATTCTGGGATGTTTTCTTTTTACAATAAATGTATAGGTGCTGTAAAACGTAATTTAAAAAAGTAAAGTATAGGAAGAAGTTGAAACTTGCACTTTCAGTGCTCTGCACTGAACGTTCCCTTAAACAGCAGGTGCAAGTGTTTGGGGGTTTGTATTGTGTGTGGGAGGGCACGTGGTGATGGGGTTTGTGGGGAGAGGGGGCAAGCCAGCAGGGAACATAGTGCCACTACTTCTTTTCGTACACTTCAACCACTGTTCATGCCAGGATAGAAGTCTCATGCTCTCGGTTTCTTTTTGTACAGAGAACACAGCCCTACGCAATCCTGGCACTTTGCTGTGATGCTAATGGCTTTAACCACTGCCACCACGCCTCGGTCCATACAATGTGGTAACAGCCTTTCGCCCTCCTTAAATGCTCACACTGTGCTCAGGGACATGGCAACTTAGCAGGGGGCAGCTACCTCACGTTACAGGTTGCAGTGGTAGCAGTTGGCAGCTCAGTATTCCCCGCATTTTGCCTCTAGTTGGGAACAGCTCCACTTGAGTTTTATGGTTCTAGAAAGTAGCTATTGTAAAGCAATATTTATTTATGGTACTCCCTCTCTCTGCTGTCAGAATCGTACACGTGCTCCATGAACATTTTTTCCAAATTACTGTATTTTTTTCCTAAGAGTATATAGATATATTTTGAAGTGATACCCCAGAAGATAATTAAAATCGGTGCTTTTTGGATGAGAGTCAAACAGTCAAGCTTTCCATTTTCTAAAATACGTCTGGGCTCGCATTTATGCTTCATCATGTGATGGATAAAACAAGCAAATATCGCCATCATTTAATTTAGTTCACCGGCAGATGGCAGTAGCTAGCTGAACAAAATGGTTGTACCTCTTTCACGACGAAGGAAAATACCAAATCCAACAACAGTGTCAGAGTATTTGACTTTCTGCTGCCAAACCGTTAACTGCAGGTACATGTAACAACACCTGTAGTCTTTTACACGTCCTTATATCCACATGTGAACGTGTCTGATTAATTTACGACATATTACGGAGTGCTGTGTGAGTAGTGGAAAGGGGCCCATATAGCTCTTTATTTGATTGGATTTATTCAACACTCACACCACTGAGCTGCAGAAGGAAAGCTGCTTGTGACTGGCTGCTGCAAGCTGACAGTAGTTTGTAGACAAACTCAAACGTTATCAAATTACAAAGCATCTGCAAATATAAAGTAGTGTTCTTACTTTCTTTTTTGAGTAAAAACTTTTGTAACTAGCCAAGCTTCATTTAGTTATGTTATGTTAGGGGATACCATGTTCTGCTTCCATTTGCATGGTCTCCACCCACTCTGGCGGATCTGAAAATTAGAGAGGGGTTGGATTGTTTAGAAGAAAGGGAGAAGGCAACACTGCTTTTGTTATGGTGTTGAAAAAATCAGTTCAGGAAACAAATGGCCACTGTGTGCGAGTTTCCTCCTGTGTGCCCATGGCATTAGGATGCATTGGTCTTGTTGAGATTGTGTGAGTTATTGGAGGAGGTGTGGAGTTTTGCTGTTTGGAGTCAGTGTGTGCAGGGCTAGGGGGTTTATAGGTGGCATGTTTGTGTGGCATAGATGGTTTGCTTGTGGTATTTCTGCAGGGGAATAGA
Source organism: Ambystoma mexicanum (assembly GCF_040938575.1). Classification (NCBI taxonomy): domain Eukaryota; kingdom Metazoa; phylum Chordata; class Amphibia; order Caudata; family Ambystomatidae; genus Ambystoma; species Ambystoma mexicanum. The sequence continues at coordinate 387,013,963 of NC_090930.1, read as the reverse complement.
GGGTTTTAGTATGGGTTAGTGCATGGGTCTGCAACCTACGGCTCTTCCGATGCTTTGGACTACAACTCCCATCATCCCCAGCACTCATATTCAATAGTAATGCGTCATGAGAATTGTAGTCTGAAAAATCTGGAGAGCCAACAGGTTGCAGATCCCAGGGTTAGTGGGTGAGAAAAAAAAAAGAGTGTGATCCTCAATGCATGAAGCCCAGTGTTCAGTGGTCAGTGGTCAGCTATGTTTTGGTCTCTCTTTGAAATGGCCTATGCATGGCTTGCAGGCAAGCTCACCATGCTTATGCTGATTTCCCTGAACGTTAGGTGTCCTCTATTGTGCGTACTCCATTGGGGAGGGAGTTCCATTGTTTCTTAGAGATGTTTGAAAATGCTGAACAAAATGTTTGTCAATGACTTCAGGATTCTGTTTGGTCGGTAGATTGTGATTTTGTCTTGCAGGGATTCTGCTCTTTGACCAAGAATAGCTCTGTGAACAATGAAGAATATTTTGAAAAAAATCCATTTGTTATCTTTGAACCCGTATATTGATCGTAGTGCCGGTTTGATGTGTTCTCTCTTGTGGAGTCTTAGCAGGAGCTGTACTGATGCATCCTGTGATCCATTCTAGTTTTCTGATGAGGTAGTCAAGCATGCCAAGGTAGATGTTGGCATAGTCTATTCTTGACATACCAAGTGAGACAATGGTGCTTGTTCTGTGTGGAAAAGAGAGGAAGGATAATATCCATCTGACAGATCATAGATTCAAGAGCAATGTCTTTACTATCCTGTTCACTTGAGGTTCTGTGTTAGCTTATTATCCATCGGGATTATGAGATTTTAAACCACATTGGAGAATTCAGGTCTGGTTGGATAGAAGAGTTGTTGGGTGTGATTACGATTTCAGTTTTAGCCGTTTGAGTTTAGTGTTGTTGTTGCTCGTCCTTGCATTGACTTGAGAGGCAATTGACAAGGGTGCAGTCCGTTTCCTTACTGTGCCTATTTTGGAGACAATTGGAGTGTCATCTGTGTAGATGTAGCTTATAAGGGCTTGTTATTAACGACTTTCATGAGATGAGCCATGTAGATGTTGAAGAATAGTGGTTAGATGGATGAGCCTTGTGGAACACATGTGAGTGTGTGGGAGGTCGATTTGAAAGGGGGATGCCAGGTGGTTTCCATTCTTTGTCAGAAAGTATTTAATTGATTGTAGTGCAACATTGCCTAGCCCTGCATCTTCTCTCCTTTTGATGAGAGTTGCTTGGTTGAGTGTATCAAAAGCCACTGAAAGGGCGAATAGTACCTAACGGAAGTGGCAAAACCTCAGGCTCATCCTCTGACAAACTGGCCTGCCACCTGCTCCAAAGGCAATACAGACTTGCCATCAAGTCTATGGTGCAGCCAATAACATGGCTGAACTCTTCAAAATCTACAGGGAACTAGCCAACCTCTCTGCAGTCTCTTCCTCCCCTTCTCCTTCCCTGGCCCTCTGCAATGCACTGGCTTGACAATTTGCCACCAACACATAGGACATCCTGACCAAACTTTCTACACTCCCTTGCAACCCATCTCAGTCCCACCACCCGCCCTCCTCCTTCCTCTTTTTCCTCCTTCTCTCCTGTCACACCTGAAGAAGTTACCAGAGTTTTCCGCTCCATGTAGGTCTCTTCTAAACAGGTCTCTGCTTGCTCATCCAGGACCACCAAGGATAACACTGGCTCCATTGCCCCCGCTCTCGCTGATTTCTGAAATCACTCCTTTATCACTGGATCTTTCCCCTCCTCCCTTTAGCACTCCTTTGTGCAACAACCTCTGAAAAAACCATCCTCTGATCCTAACTGCCGCCCAGCCATCGTCCTATCTCCATCACACTCTTTCTGGGGAAGCTACTTGAGAAGCTGGCTTTGCCCCAAATTAACTCTCACACTGAACTTGTTAGAGGCGTCCACAGCCATCAATCTGAATTCAGAGCATCGAGAGGCACAGAAACTGCTCTTGTGAACACCTGTGAAGAAATACTTGCTTTTCTGGACTCCAACTCCCCAGCTGTCCTTATCCTTCTTGATCTCTTCTCTGCGTTTAAGACAGTTAAGGCTCTAGGTATCTCGGAATGGGAACTGGATTGGCTGTCCTCTTTCCACACTAACCACTCTTCCCAAGTCATCCTGGGCCCCTTCTCCTCCCCTCCCTCCATCTTCACCTGTGCTGTCCCTCAGGGCTCTATACTTTCCCCTGGCTCTTCAACATCTACCTTGCACTCCTTGAAAGCCCCATCTCCTCTTTCTCTTCCAACTTCCAGTGTTACGCAGATGACACACATCTCTTCTTCAGACTCCACGTTGACCCTCATGAACCCTCCATCATCTCTGTCTGCCTATCTGCCATCCAGTCCTGGTTCACCTCCAATGATCTCTGCCTCAACACCTGTACAACTGAGATCCTTCTCATTGGGACTCCTGCTGACTCCTCCTTCCCTTCACACAGGCCTTCCTCCTTGGGCTCTCCCCCTGGGCCTGTAACTGAAGCCAGAAACCTTGGAGTCATCTTCGACTCCTCTCTTTCCTTCCTCCCTCATACTCAGGACATTGGCAAGAAGTCCAACTATCAGCTCTTCCTTCTCAAAGGAATTCTACCTTTTCTCACTTTCCCTCAGAGGCTTATTGTGACTCAAGCCCTAGTTCTGTCTAGACTTGATTACTGTTACAGCCTCCTCCTGAACCTTCCTTCATCCTCTCTGCGACTCCTCCAGCTTATCCAGAACAGGGCAGCGAGACTTATCCTTGGCCTTAAGCCCAGGGACCGCATCTCTCCTGCACTAAACGTCTTCACTGGCTCTCGGTTGCTGTATGGATTCAATTCAAATCCCTCTGCATCATCTACAGGGCTGTCTGGGCCTGGGGATCAAACTATCTAGCACGCTATCTCTCTAAATACCCTCCCTCTAGACCACTTCGCTCCTCTGGCACCAACTCATTGTGTGGAAAGCATTGTACTATGCAGAAGGCAGGGGGGTTGCTCACTTTACTCTGTGGGCTCCCTCCTTTGGAATAGCCTTCCCCTCCCCCTGTGACTTGAACAGGATCTTCTTAAATGTCGGAAGCTCCTTAAGACTTTCCTCTTTCCCTCATCCTTCCCTCCTAATCTCACAGTTGCTTAATCAGTGTCCTTGGCACTTATGCATCTTCGGGGCCTTGACCTCCCACACCAATTCTTCCCATTCCTGTCTTACCACATCACTTTGCATCTGCATACCCTCCGCTCTGGAGATTCGGACTTACACCTCTCATGGCCCAGGCCGTGTAGCACTCAAGATTCTAGCACTTTGTCCATGGCTCACCCACAGGCTCGGAATACCCAGCCCTTCCCTCTCTTCGCTCTTCCTTTCTGCACTTGCATGTTCTGAATACTCCCAAGGCATATTAGGTTTGTCCCCCTCCAACTTTTCTTAAATATTGTGTTGTCATGTTTTAATGTACTTCCCACTCTCCCTCCATCGCTGTCTTGTGGGCACTTTGAAACAGTATATCCTTATTGTATAAGTGCCTAACAAGCAAACAATAAATAAATACAAGCGAGGAGGAGACGTTGGAGTCTGAATTCATTTTGTCTTCATCCCAGATGGAAAGTAGTGCTGATTCAGCCCTCTGATAGGTCTGAAACAGACTTGTACCTGGTATAGTAAGTCATGGTTTTCACATGTGTTAGGATTTCTCCATATACACAAGTTTCTAGGAGTTTGGCCGGGTCAAGGATTGTTGATATTGGCCGGTAGTTGGATAGGTTGTTTGTGTTTCCTATGGGATCTTTGGGAAGGGGTTTAATGTACGTGGATTTGAAGGTTCTGAGGAAGGTCTGTGTTGCCAGTGAGTGGTTAATGACCTTGCAGAAATATTGTGAAAGTGTTCTTTTGCTAAGGATGCTCTTGCAGTATTTGGTGGGCAAGGGACTCGTGTTGCTTCACTTCACCCATTTAGTAACGCCTTCTGTGGAAATATGTGGAAAGCAGATCAGCATTGTTGTTGCTTCTGGGGATGTGTCAGTGGTGATATTGTTGCTTGTTTCTTTAAGCATAGTACTAATGACTTAAAAGATGTTTATGGGTTGCACGGTCATCACATTGTTTCTTTGAGCAACTAAGTACATTTATTTTAATCTCAATGATTTTGAACATCTCGTTCTCTATATTGCTGGCTTTTGAGATTTGTTGCGTAGTACATTCACTTGTTTTTAGAATTTCTGATGCATAGATCTGTATCTGATTTTATTATGCAATTGTATCCTGTTTGTTATAATGATTTCTCCATATTTATTCTAATTTTCGGTTCAGTTTCTTCTAAGCTCAGAGGTGGGAGGTAAACCACCATGTGGCCAATGTCTTTATTTGAGATCCATCATTGCAGTATCTCCATTGTTTCCTCCGGCACGAGAGAGTTGTGTGATTTTGTGAATTCCAATATGGTTTCTGCTGCGTTGAGGAAGATTTTGAGTTTTTCTCATTAAGGGCTAGTTTATTGTGGGTGGCACATACTCATTTTGAGTTTTTGTTATGGACATAATGTTGTAACTTCCTAAATAAATATATCCAGTAGGTTGGAAATCCCATGGATTTGTAACACACACACCGGAGGCCTACCCTCATAGAAAGGTCTTGTTATATTTATTTATCGGTTATGTATTTATTTTAACAGTGATTGCGTAAAGGAGCCTGTATGCATGACGTTCATGCTGGGATGGAAGCTAAGGCTGTATTCATGCCCTTGCAATAACCAGTATCCCTATAGACCTGTGCACAGAGTTTAGATGCATTTGTGCTTGCAATTTGCCTTGACAGAAGGTGTGGACTGGGAGGGGTGCAACTTTCCTCGAACCGACCTCAGGCCTTCCATCGAGTTCACAAACATATCGAACATCTGCAAACCATGGAAAGGGATCAATTAGCCCAGTTCGCGGTCACTGGCTGAGCACGAGACTTGAGATTACAAGAGATTGCCATCGCTTATAGATGCAATAGAAATTGAAACAGTATTAAAATGATGGAGAGCAGACATCGTGATCTAATGTACACACCGCCTGATTTGTGATATTTAAAACCTAAAATTACAAAATAATATCAATCTGACAACTTGACTTAGGTCTAGATTCGGAAGCGACCTCTGGGACAAATACAGCATACATTAAAAAGCCCATCTAAAGTGAACGTATAAAGGGGACTGTGTATTCCATTTATGACATTCATAATATGATTCCATTCATGGGTTGAGCTGAAGCATGGCAATGCATAAGGAAAAGGGAGGACACACTATGGCTGAGGAGGCATCAGAGTGAGGAAGGGGTGGTATTATACCGAGATCCAACTCTGGGCAGCTGAGGAGTGTTCTTTGAAAATTCAGATATTCAATTCTTTCTTGGGGTACAGAAGGGAGCGATTCTTTCTGATGTGCACTGCGACGTAGTCTCAGCGATGCTGCATAACAGAACATCATCCCAGAGCAATGTTGTAAAATGGGACGTCATCACAGAGCGATGCTGCATAACACAACATCATCCCAGAGTGATGCCGCATAATGGGATAGCATCCCCGAGTGATGCTGCATAACGAGAACTCATCCCAGAGCGATGCTGCAAAATGGGACGTCATCCCAGAGTGATGCTGCATAACGTAACATCATCCCAGAGTGATGCTGCATAATGAGATGTCATCCCCATGTGATGCTGCGTAATGAGAACTCATCCCAGAGCGATGATGCAAAATGTGATGTTATCCCAGAGCGATGCTGCATAATGGGATAGCATTCCAGAGTGATGCTGCATAACGAAACATCATCCCAGAGTGATCCTGCATAATGGTGTCATCCCTGTGTGATGCTGCATAACGAGAACTCATCCCAGAGTGATGCTGCGTAATGAGATGTCATCCCCGTGTGATGCTGCGTAACGAGAACTCATCCCAGAGCGATGATGCAAAATGTGATGTTATCCCAGAGTGATGCTGCATAATGCAACATCATCCCAGAGTGATGCTGCATAATGGGATAGCATCCCTGTGTGATGCTGCATAACGAGAACTCATCCCAGAGCGATGCTGCATAATGGGACGTCATCCCAGAGTGATGCTGCATAACGGAACATCATCCCAGAGTGATCCTGCATAATGGTGTCAGCCCTGTGCGATGCTGCATAACGAGAACTCATCCCAGAGTGATGCTGCATAATGGGACGTCATTCCAGAGTGACGCTGCAAAATGGGACATCATCCCAAATTCATGCTGCATAATGGGACATCATCAAGAGTGATGCTGCATAATGGGATGTCATCCCAATGTGATTCTGCATAACGAGAACTCATCCCAGAGTGACTATGCATCACTGAGCTGACTTGCTTCCGTTCTTAGAGCCATCTTGATGCGTCAAGAATATATTCCATTTCTCGGTAATGGCAAGGTTTCTTGTGTTCCACTGGTCGTCGGAGATGGCGAGCATCGTGGCCCAGTAAATGATTGAAATATTCCTCACCATGCCCCAACAATCTACCCGAGTTCTTGACTTCTCAGAAGTTGCCAGCACGTTGTGTCCTAAGAAATAATGAACCTCACCCAGACCAAGGCAATAAAGTATGACCTTATTATTGCCATGTATTTGTGTTGCCTAGCGCACACCTAGGTTTAAGGTTTTTTTACAAAATTAGTTGAATATTTACGGGGTGCCGGGGAGAATAACAACCTTGACACTGGGTTGTTTTAACCTATGTAAATCCAACAGATTGTCCACAAGATTGTGGAACTCTCCCGTCCCCTGCACACCCTTTATACTGTAGAAACAGTCAATATTTCTATACAATGGTAATATTCAGTTTCTTTCAGAAAAAAGAAGAAATTAATGAGAGAAGCTAATTCATGACACTATTATAATAAAACAGAATGATGGGGACCATCGGTTTTAATTGAATTTTAAATTAATTGTTACAGATATGAATTTCAATTCATTCATCATCCAGTCTTTGTAAACATAATAACATAAATGTATTCATTTTGAGGTTACATTCAATATTATAATACAAGGGCATACAAGGTACTCATCACACTTTCTATGTAATAGGCTTTTCACATGATATATCCAAAGAAAGTAATGATGAATATTTTCTCGACGCGTTTCGGGGTGTCCCCTTCTTCAGGAATTGATAGCCCTCTTCATTGCCGTTAATCTTTGTTTCGTCTATAATGTATGATACAATGATCAGATTTTAGATTCTCACTGATAACTGTCATTTAACTCTTGGGAGAAATTTTTAATAATAATCACCTGGATGTTCAATGTGGAATATCCTAACTGGATTTATTATCAATAGCAATATCAGCCCAATAATGGTTATACAACCTGTAGATGTGATAAAAAGACAATAGGGAAAGCTCAATTAAAAACGGGATCTTAATTCATGAAGGAAAATCTAGTCATGTAATATCTAAGAAACAATATTACCTTTCGGTATTTCTGTAAGAAGCTACTACATCCATGGAATGGGTCGCTGTGGTATGTCGAGAGTCCTCAGGTACGGAGGTAGTGCACTAATGGGCGATTCCTCCACTCGTGTCTGTAAAGACGCGATCTTGTATACTATATAAGATATAAGAAAACAATTGGATGGGATAATTCTGTAGAGAGTATTCTGTGAAGGCCTTTAGGCTCATGGTGTGCAATTGGGGAGCTGTTTACAAAGGATTCTCTTACCTCCTTCCTGAGAAGATGGCCGGTGCTGTAGCTCGAACCGTTCTACACGGTTTTTCACTAAAGATGGCCACTATTTACATTATGACGTCATCACGTCGAAGCGTGACGACGTCACAATGTTTAGAACGTCAACGTGTGACGGGAAAACAGACGTCATACGGGCATATTTTAGAAAACAATGTGTGAATAACCAATAGTATATAGGTGTATATCTATACCGGTGCAGGGAGTTTGAGTCAAATGAAATAAAGATGAAAAGAGTCGGAAGATAAATGTGAGGAGTGTCTCATGTAACTTCTGGGATATCTATTGTTTACCACGGACAAAAATTAATCGAATATTGGACATCCGTGTGTTTACTATTTCAAGAGAAGCATGCTCACATTCTATGGTCTGTAACTTAATACATCCTATGTCAGTAAAAAATCATCCTAAGTGAACTGAACAAATTCAAAAATGTATTTAACAGCAATTGATATTGTATCCACACTGGGTTTCTGATTGGGTCAGGGGAAACAGTATTTAGTTACAAAAATGAGGCTAAACTGTAATCTTCGTTCATCCCATTGGGAGCTAGACTGTTTAGTCTCTCTATCCAGAAGATTTCCCTCTGGTTCATACGTCTGGCATGATTGCCACCTCTTGGGGCTCTGTTCACAATTTCCAAAATCACAACCTTTAGTTGAGAAATATTATGTTTCTTTATGGAAAAATGTCTTGCTACAGGTGAGTTAACACTGTTGGTACGTATGTTACTTTTGTGTTCATTCCAGCGCTCCTTGGCTTTCCTTTGTGTCTGTCCAACATAGTAAATGCCGCATGGGCAGCTTAAACCATAAATGATTGATTTCGTGTCACAAGTGGCAAAATCCTTAAGTGGGATTTTTTGGCCATTTGATGGGTGTCTTACATAGCTTCCCTTCATTATGTTGTTACAATTGCCACAACTGAGACAAGCAAACGTACCTATTTTCCTCTTGGTGAGGGTTCTTTGATTGTCCACTCTCGGTCTTTCTGCTTTAACTAGGCTATCCCTGAAGTTCCGACCCCTCTTGTAGGCGATTATGGGTGGTTCAGGAAATAGTCTCTTTAGTTGTGGATCCAATTTGATTATACCCCAGTTCTTCTTGATCATCCTTGTTATGTGATGACTCTGTGCTGAATATCTTAAAGCGTAGAGAAATGGGATCTCCTTAGATCTATTTCTTGATATACGGAGGTCTTTCCTCTCCAATGTGAGTGTTTTTTCTTCTGGATAACCTCTTTCCTTGTATCTTTGTGTCATCAATAGGTTTTCATTCCTCAGGGTGTCAGTTGTTGAGATAATTCTCTTTAGTCTAAGGAATTGACTGTAGGGTAAATTATTCTTTAAATGCGTCGGATGATGGCTCCTGAAGTGTAACGTGTTGTTAACATCGGTGGGTTTGTGATAAATATTGGTGATTATCCCATCTTCCCCAATCTCTAGTTCAACGTCCAAAAAATGTAGTTTAGGGGTTCCAATTTCCATTGTGAATTTGATTCTGTCGTAGTTTTTGCGATATCTCCCTTCTGATGACCCTCTCCAATTGTGTAATAAGTTTCTCTGGACTAGTCGTTGTTGGTGTGGTTGTTTCAATTTCCTTCAAAAGCCCTAAAATTCGTGTGGCTTCCTCTTCATTAAATGCCAATGCCAATCTATTCATGTACCATTTGGAGATGAAATGGATTTTGATACCAACAAAATTTAGCAAAAAAATCATCACCTGGAAAAGGTACATTGACGATGTTTTCGTCATCTGGAGAGGACAACATCACGAACTAGAGGAATTCCTAAAATACATCAATTTAGGCCACGACAGAATCAAATTCACAATGGAAATTGGAACCCCTAAACTACATTTTTTGGACGTTGAACTAGAGATTGGGGAAGATGGGATAATCACCAATATTTATCACAAACCCACCGATGTTAACAACACGTTACACTTCAGGAGCCATCATCCGACGCATTTAAAGAATAATTTACCCTACAGTCAATTCCTTAGACTAAAGAGAATTATCTCAACAACTGACACCCTGAGGAATGAAAACCTATTGATGACACAAAGATACAAGGAAAGAGGTTATCCAGAGTCTATCATCAAGAAAGCAGAAGAAAAAACACTCACATTGGAGAGGAAAGACCTCCGTATATCAAGAAATAGATCTAAGGAGATCCCATTTCTCTACGCTTTAAGATATTCAGCACAGAGTCATCACATAACAAGGATGATCAAGAAGAACTGGGGTATAATCAAATTGGATCCACAACTAAAGAGACTATTTCCTGAACCACCCATAATCGCCTACAAGAGGGGTCGGAACTTCAGGGATAGCCTAGTTAAAGCAGAAAGACCGAGAGTGGACAATCAAAGAACCCTCACCAAGAGGAAAATAGGTACGTTTGCTTGTCTCAGTTGTGGCAATTGTAACAACATAATGAAGGGAAGCTATGTAAGACACCCATCAAATGGCCAAAAAATCCCACTTAAGGATTTTGCCACTTGTGACACGAAATCAATCATTTATGGTTTAAGCTGCCCATGCGGCATTTACTATGTTGGACAGACACAAAGGAAAGCCAAGGAGCGCTGGAATGAACACAAAAGTAACATACGTACCAACAGTGTTAACTCACCTGTAGCAAGACATTTTTCCATAAAGAAACATAATATTTCTCAACTAAAGGTTGTGATTTTGGAAATTGTGAACAGAGCCCCAAGAGGTGGCAATCATGCCAGACGTATGAACCAGAGGGAAATCTTCTGGATAGAGAGACTAAACAGTCTAGCTCCCAATGGGATGAACGAAGATTACAGTTTAGCCTCATTTTTGTAACTAAATACTGTTTCCCCTGACCCAATCAGAAACCCAGTGTGGATACAATATCAATTGCTGTTAAATACATTTTTGAATTTGTTCAGTTCACTTAGGATGATTTTTTACTGACATAGGATGTATTAAGTTACAGACCATAGAATGTGAGCATGCTTCTCTTGAAATAGTAAACACACGGATGTCCAATATTCGATTAATTTTTGTCCGTGGTAAACAATAGATATCCCAGAAGTTACATGAGACACTCCTCACATTTATCTTCCGACTCTTTTCATCTTTATTTCATTTGACTCAAACTCCCTGCACCGGTATAGATATACACCTATATACTATTGGTTAATCACACATTGTTTTCTAAAATATGCCCGTATGACGTCTGTTTTCCCGTCACACGTTGACGTTCTAAACATTGTGACGTCGTCACGCTTCGACGTGATGACGTCATAATGTAAATAGTGGCCATCTTTAGTGAAAAACCGTGTAGAACGGTTCGAGCTACAGCACCGGCCATCTTCTCAGGAAGGAGGTAAGAGAATCCTTTGTAAACAGCTCCCCAATTGCACACCATGAGCCTAAAGGCCTTCACAGAATACTCTCTACAGAATTATCCCATCCAATTGTTTTCTTATATCTTATATAGTATACAAGATCGCGTCTTTACAGACACGAGTGGAGGAATCGCCCATTAGTGCACTACCTCCGTACCTGAGGACTCTCGACATACCACAGCGACCCATTCCATGGATGTAGTAGCTTCTTACAGAAATACCGAAAGGTAATATTGTTTCTTAGATATTACATGACTAGATTTTCCTTCATGAATTAAGATCCCGTTTTTAATTGAGCTTTCCCTATTGTCTTTTTATCACATCTACAGGTTGTATAACCATTATTGGGCTGATATTGCTATTGATAATAAATCCAGTTAGGATATTCCACATTGAACATCCAGGTGATTATTATTAAAAATTTCTCCCAAGAGTTAAATGACAGTTATCAGTGAGAATCTAAAATCTGATCATTGTATCATACATTATAGACGAAACAAAGATTAACGGCAATGAAGAGGGCTATCAATTCCTGAAGAAGGGGACACCCCGAAACGCGTCGAGAAAATATTCATCATTACTTTCTTTGGATATATCATGTGAAAAGCCTATTACATAGAAAGTGTGATGAGTACCTTGTATGCCCTTGTATTATAATATTGAATGTAACCTCAAAATGAATACATTTATGTTATTATGTTTACAAAGACTGGATGATGAATGAATTGAAATTCATATCTGTAACAATTAATTTAAAATTCAATTAAAACCGATGGTCCCCATCATTCTGTTTTATTATAATAGTGTCATGAATTAGCTTCTCTCATTAATTTCTTCTTTTTTCTGAAAGAAACTGAATATTACCATTGTATAGAAATATTGACTGTTTCTACAGTATAAAGGGTGTGCAGGGGACGGGAGAGTTCCACAATCTTGTGGACAATCTGTTGGATTTACACTTATTATTGCCATGCCCATGACAAAAATAGATTAATGTGTGCAACCTTTACCTAAACTATCAACCACAAAGCTGGAGAGGTTATAATTTCAAAATTATAAGAATACAGATGATATGTACTGGCATTATTTAACAGCCAACAATTATCAGAAAAAGCAACGAATTCCACACATATATATACCAAAACTTCCTTCATAATTACTGAAACTTTAAACATGTATTTTTACTATGTGAAACTAGGTTTCAAATGAAAAAAAAAATCTTTAGGTACTACAAACTATTTCCATACCAAATACTGTACTATTGTTTTCATTTTTGTTTAGTGTTTATGGTCACAGGTGACCGTTACACTGTACTCTTCAATTCTTTTTTTTTTTACATATTACAGTTTTATACACATTTATACAATTTGACTTAAAAACCAAATCACATCATTATGACAATGAAAACAATCGATTTCATCTGTATATGCCAGTCTTTAGCACATGCGAGCAGAGAGATTTCATGATCAGGAAGCAAGTGTCCAATAAGTCCAGTTTTTCTCCACATGTGCAAAAAACACTATATACAAAAGGCCTCACAATGCAGACAGGCATGTTTTCCACCTTCTGCTATATGTGTAACACAGCCACAGTCATGACCAGCGCTTTTGCTCCATGAATAAGACTCAAAAATTGGCCTTTAGTATAGTGCACAAACTTGTGAAAGCCCTTCTCACAGAGAGGTGCTGGCATGCTGCATTGTGTAAGCAAGTGTCTAGCTGATTCCACTGTTACCCTGCGCATAAGACAAAGACGGCCACTTCTTTCCAGCCCAATCCATGCCCCTGTATTCTCGTAAACTGGTAAGGTTTCAAGGCGCAGGCAAAGGATGAAGTGCACCAGTTGTGGGGAGTCGAGTTTTACCAGGTCATCACACGGGGCACTGACATTCATCCCATGTGTGGGGTACAGATTGTATTTACGTTTATTAGCAAGATAATCAAGGCACATCATGCGGTCATGGTCCTTCGACTTTCTTTCGAAGTCCAACGCATATACCTCCCCTAGTGAACCTGATAAGCCCTACATACCAATTGCCACACAATGGTTTAAGACACGTTTTCGCATGTTGGAAAACCAAACACTGCATCTGCAGTTGGTCATGGGACTTGATTATGTTTGAGGGTCTACCATTTTCACTGAAATACATAGTGACCCACCACTTACTAACAGCCAGCTGCCAAAGAACATGTAAGGATGCAAATCCTAGTTATAGACGCATAACTTCAACAGGTACTGATTTTGGAAAGCCTAAAATCGATTTCAATAACTTCCAGTTTGGTCAGCCAGGAATCTGTACCCACAGGCACATTTTCCAGAACATATAGTATCCCTGACACTACGCAAAACTAATAAGCAGAGAGTTTTGCCTCCATGGATTTGCCCCCTTGCCTATCGAACACATTTCTTAATGACAACCATTTGGTCCAGGCTGAGGAGGAGACCACCTTCACTTGGTAAGTACTATTTAAGCCATCTGCAATATGCATGCCTAGGTATTTATAGGTCTCAACCTGTTCTACTCTTTGCCCTCCCAGTTGCCATGTAAACCTCTTTCACCGGTAAGCTCCCTTACCTATGGACATGATCTTTGTCTTCCCTATGTTTACTTGAAGACCATTTGACTCAGCATATTTCGATTGGACATCGAGCTAACCCATGGATGTGCGGTCAAGTATCACAGTATCATCTGCATAGGTAATGCTGCTTATCTTTTTGTCCCCATAAATCGGTGGATGGTTATGTGCAGCTTCTGGGGTTGGGTCAAAGTCTGCCAATTAAAGGTTGTGTAGCAGTGGGCCAAGGACGCAACCCTGCTTAAGGCCAACATTAGCATGTGGTGGTCTGGTGAGGGAGCCATCTTGTGCTAAGCTCACCCTTACCACTGTGTCATCATGCAGGAGTCTAATGAAATAGAGCAATAAGGCATTCAATCCCCAGCCTGACAGTCTGTTTCAAAGTCGACCCCTGTCTAAGTTATCGAATGCTGAGCTGTAGTCCACAAAGCACATGTAAAGACTTGTGCCTGGGTTTTGTAGCGTGTCTGATATCAGTGTAAGGAGAATCCATATGGCATGTTTAGTGCTGTACCCTTTCCTGAAGTCCATCTGTGTAGGGTTCAGTCTGGAATTAGCACATGCCCATGAGGAGAGTAGTTCCAACAACAATCGGGAAAAGATCTTGGCTCTGTAGTCCAGCATGGCTAGTGGGCGGTAATTATTAGGGTCTATTCACTGACCCTTTTGTACACTGGTATCAAAATTGATTCCAGCCATGTAGGAGGGTAAAGGCCAGTATCGCAGACATGGAGGAATAAAGACCGCAATAAGTCTGCCCAGTACTCATGGTCGTTTTTCAGGACCGTATTACAGAGCCCGTCGGGTCCCACAGCTCTTGATGATTTAGACCTCACAATTATTGTGGTTATGTCTGCCTCCTTCACATGTTGCCAAACCATTGAGCCCATTTTAGGGCCTTTTAATACGGGTGTCTTGGGCTCCAGTGCAATTCAGTAATGTTTATTAATGTGCATGGCCAAGGTGTTTTCGGAGATACCACATAACATTTGTTCAATTTTTGGAAGGCTAAACCTTCGCAGCAAGAACCAGAATTTCTTGGTTTCATTAGTCTTAATGATACTGCCTACACCAGTTGCAAGCATTGTTGTTGTATTTATGTGCTCGCAGACAGCACTTGTACTTCAGCCTTGCTGGCCCCTTAAACCAACATTTGTCGCTGGCCTGTGATTGTTCATTCTTTATTATTTCTCGGAGAGTGGCTTTTAGTAGTCTCGTTCTAATTTCTAAGACTAACTTCCTTGCATGGAGATTATACCTGTCCAGCAAGCATTACAAATCCCAATAATGTCTTCTAAGTAGAACCCTGTGAGTCTCCATATGCTTGTTCTTAAGTTAATATTGAAATGGCTTATATTGAGAGTTGACAAACATAACCTATTCCTGTGAATTTAAAATTGGATTCATGTTGTTTAATTGTCGATTGGCATTTTATACTCAATACGCCATGGTCACTTTTGTCTATGGAACCAGCTTGCAGCTGTGATGAGTACTTAGAAATGACTGAATTTACAAAAATTAAATCTATGCAGCTATTGTAAGTTCCCTTCGACCAGGTCACCATTGAATTCTCCAAATTATCGACGAGCATCTGCAGGTCATATTCTAAAAGAGCTGCTCACCAAAGCAAGGCCCTTGTCTGCGCCATACAACCTTTCTTGACCCTTTTACTTCCAATCACAGAACCTGATCAATCCCATTAAAGTCACTGGTTAGCAGGATGCCCGCTCTAGGGTATCTCTCACACTGTGGTGTCTCAGTGACTGAGGTCATGATACATTTGGTAAGGTCCCCACCTGGTGGGTCATACAGTGTTAACTAGTGGTTCGGGGCTCCATGGAGAATTAGCAAGGGTGACTGGCAAGAGATTTTTGTGTGTAGGCCTGTCCACAAACCCAATTATATCATATCCTGATTTATCACCTATACAGAGCCCCCCTTTCGGGTGACCTGTCTTGACCAGAGTTGCAAGGCTATGAGCCATGATGAAGCCATCAGG
The DNA here is from genome assembly GCF_040938575.1 of Ambystoma mexicanum. Taxonomy (NCBI): domain Eukaryota; kingdom Metazoa; phylum Chordata; class Amphibia; order Caudata; family Ambystomatidae; genus Ambystoma; species Ambystoma mexicanum. Next base: position 386,998,266 of record NC_090930.1, on the reverse strand, counting down.
TTCAAATGGGGAGGTCATGCAAGTTTCCTGCATGACCTCCCCATTTGCAGTGTAAACTTCTGCTGCAGTCAAGTGGGCTAGCCCGACTTGATTGCTGAGGAAGGAGTTATAGCCTCTTGGATTCCAGGACCCAACCTTCACTAAGAGCTCGTCCTGTCGAGGATTCAACAGGTAGCATGCACTTTGGAGCAACACCCCTCAAGTCTCTTAGGCATTTCCCTATTTGCCCAACAGTATGACCCCAGAAATGTGGATACCTGCAAGGTTGTGTTGGATCAGCATCAGTCAAGAACATGTGCTCCTCAAGCAGTGTTTTTTGTTTCACCAAAGGCAATTTTCCCCTGGATTCGGATTTAGATTCCAGTAGTTTTGCAGAGTCTGAAGGCGATGGTGAATTCAGCATGGACTGTTCAATGCGCAGAGCTAATAGTGCATGTTCCTCGCAGTCAGCGGTTACTCTAACGGAGTCTTTCACTACCACAGCATGGTCCCTAGCCTTAGAAGGACCTGGATTTAGCACAAGGTTTGCAGAGATTAAGCTGTGTGGTCCACCCACCCCTGAGGCAATAGTGATAACATCAGGTGGAAGCGTTACTGATTGATGAGATATCGCTGTTTTGCCAAGGGGCTTGTTTTTCTCCACATTCCACAGGCTGTTGTGACCAGTTTTGAACATGTAACAGTGCTTCAGACTAGCAGCGTGTATTTTGCCCAATAGCTTTTTCAGAACTCGCTGTTCTTCTGCTATCCTGGAGCAGAGTCAGAATAGGGCCTCCATTTTGGATTCCAGGTTGTCCAGTTTACTTGCTTTTTCCAGCACATCTTGCTTCACTGGGGTAGATTTCCCCTCATTTGCAGACTGATAGTTGTCCCCTTCACCCTCCATTTCACTGTCACTTGAAGAGAAGCCTGATGTAGAAAGAAAATGTTCCATTACTGGAATGTTGGACAGTGTGGAGCCAATCACATTATTATAGTCCGGTTTTGAGGGACCCAGAGAGTTGCACCGTAAATTCAGACAATGTTTTAGTAATGAATTGTTGTTGTCAATATTAGAGAACCCGGGGGAGAGATCAATTGCAGTGTTTGTGGGTTCCAGCACAAACTCCTGGTGGCTACACGATGGTGCAGGGATGACCACAGGACTTTCACCTTGCTCAGTAAGAGCTGCACCCATGCAGATTGTGATTTTGGGCTGTGATGAGCCGTGTGTACCTGTACAGTGCATCTTATCTTTTTATTCGGTAAAGGGGGCCTCCCGAGACCCGCTTCCCTGCAACTTTATTTCTTAGCCCTTTGCCCTTGCGCTGCAGTGATACGTAAACCATATGTATGGAGGTTAGGTTTTGGCATTGTTAAAATGAATAAAACGAGGATTATGATTTGTAGCCTCGATAGACTGCTAGTAAAGCAAAGTTTGGTACTCCCAGGGTCGATACTAGAGTCCACGAAGCCACGGAACTGCGAAACTGCATCCACCAACACTTGCTGACTTCACTTCCTGATTTTGCAGGCGTTTGCGCGCTGGGAGTGTCATTTTGAAGGCTAGGACTGAGGGAGTCAGGGGATGAGGCAGAGTGGCGAGCTCCCAGGCCATTGCAATTGAAACAGGTCAGGTTGCACAGCGAGCTCCCAGGCCATTGCAATTGAAACAGGTCAGGTTGCACAATGATCCGTGATCTGAGCGTTTCACAGCGAAACTGCGTCCACCAACACTTGCCGCCTTCACTTCCTGCTTTTGCAGGCGTTTGCACGCTGGGAGTGTCATTTTGAAGGCTAGGACTGAGGGAGTCAGGGGATGAGGCACAGTGGCGAGCTCCCAGGCCATTGCAATTGAAACAGGTCAGGTTCCACAATGATCCGTGATCTGAGCGTTTCACAGCGAAACTGCGTCCACCAACACTTGCCGCCTTAACTTCATGCTTTCGCCTTGTGCATGCGCTGTGAGATTTGACACAGAAGCACTACATTGTGAAAAAATTGAGAGGACCTTTAAGTGAGTAAAAAGTATGACGTGTCCGTAATTTGACAATCTTAACGGTCCTTGCATATGTCACAAAGCAGGATCGGTTACAGACTTGGATAGCTCTCATAGCACAGTTAATTCCTCCACTTGTCCCCCAGAGGTTTTAACATGGACGCTGCGGCTGCAATCCTCCACTTTAGTTTGCAGCTTTCCACAGCTGTTTCAAGTTGGGCTGAAAATCTGCTAGTTGTTTCTACATTTCTACTCGTTTCACTGCAGCGCAGTTCTCGCCACCTCTGGTGCGATTCGAGGGTATTGAGGCATCGGATTGTGCATACCCAGGGAGACTACCGTGGGCACATGGGGCCTTAGTTCCCACAAGATACGCTGGAGAAGCCACAGCTGGGCCAGCTGCCAGGCCTAGCAGATCTGCTGCCCTGCCTTCGTTTCCAGTGGGAGTTTGGCGCTTCGCCTGCTTCCAGATTCTGAAGCGCTTTGCTTGGCTCCTTGTGGTGGCACCTTCCAGGCCAGTAGCACCAGAAAGGAGAGGTAAGCACGTGTGTATTCCTCACATAAAGCAGCCTATTCCACCATGTTCATGTAGCATTGTTTTGTGATGTGTTACTCTGCAGAATATGAAGGGTTGCTTGCATCCTGCCTGGCAGAAGCCACTTAATCATGCACAGAACTGGTTGGCATCAGTGCCCACAAACCACTGCGGAAAAGAAGTTGCAGGGAGTACTCCTTTTCTAGTGATTCTAGCTCTTCCCCTCGTTCATCTGACAGAAAAGGGCATATGTTTTCCATTAAGTTAAAGGATCTAATTATGGTGAATGGAGTACACAAGAAGCAGGAACCCTCAGAATGGAGCATAACATCTTAGACATTATTTTTCAAGCTATTCTAGGTTTCATCAGTCAGCAGGCAAGAGCAACACTTGAATCAGAGGCAAGCCACATGGTTCAGCTCAAAGGATCGGAGCAGAATCGCCTCCTGAAATGTGATGTTCATGACTAGCAGAGTTCCCTCTCAGCTGACCCCGTGGGAGAAGGCTAATTCTCTTCAGGGGGACATGGCTCTCTTCTGTCCAAGATCCATGGGTTTTGATCACCTTGCTGGAAGGGAACCAAATAAAATTCACTTCAGTCTCTCCGCACACAGGCATCTTGGAATTATCCTGGCCTTGGGACCCACAGAAGCCGGCAAGAATGAGGCAAGAAATGCAGGTTTTGGATCTGAAGAGGACCATCTGTCTGGTACCCCCTCCTGTCTGGTGTCAGGAGTGCCACTCTCGGATATGTCTTGACCCCAAGTAATCTGGAGAGTACAGGCTTGTACTAGATCTAAAAGAGGTAAATATCTATGTGAACAACATAGTCAAGGAGAGATACTCCAGCATCCCTCTGGTCATGTCCAGATTTTCTATTCTTTGGAGCACACTTTCAGAACAACCTCAGGCACATGCGCCTCCCAAAGAGCAGAGCTCTCCAGATCATGCAGGAGGTGAAGTAATTGTGCCAGCTGGAGTAGGTCTCAACCAGCGCATGGCTGCAGGTCCAGGGGTTGATCACAGCAACAGTCGGTGTTACTCCTTGGGCAAGACTCAATCCTTTGCAACTCCTGGGACATCTTCACTGACATTGCTCTCCCATATCAAAATACTTACTAGCTTAACTTATTCTCATCTCAGATGATGGTATCCCTTTCAATGGTGGCTTAAACAGCACAACCTTCTCAGGGGGTTACTCTTCCTTAACAGCAGTGATCACCACTGATGCCAGTGTCAATGGATGGGCACCTTCCGAGAGACCATGAAGATGCAAGAACTGTGTCACCCCAAAAAATATCAGTATTCCAACAATTGGAGGGAGATGGAAGCACTCTGCGTGCATCTCCTGGGTTTCACACCCCGAATCGGATACCTTCCAGTGGGGGTCCTCTGAGATCACAACAACTGTCTCATATCTCAATCCAGAGGTGGGAATACACTCACCCCCTTTGCATTTGTGGCACCGTGCAAAAGGCAGTGACCTCATGGGAACCCTACCAGGCAGTAATTTAGTAGCAGTCGTACCCCACAACTGAATAGGGTAGTTGAGAGGGCCCCAAATCCTACCCCCTGACCCCCAGTGTCAGTTTACATCTGGGCAGTATTCATTTGCACCACACCATGCCGCTTAAGAAAAATGCTTGCTATATTTGCTCTTTTGCTCTTAGACCTAATGTGCAAGACTCATGGGAGAAGGTGAAATCTAGGCATTTGATGCTGAGAAACACACCACAAACCACCCCCCATTGTGTTCAGAGGTGCCCACAGGGCCTCTGATGCATTCCTAGACCACCACTGCCTGACATGAGTTTCGTAGACCAACAGCCAGGCTGTGCTCACATTTGGGGGAGGGCAGGACCAAAGCCCCCTAACACGAACATGGACATCTTTCTGTTCTACATGGCGAAAGAGGTGGCCCTAACCAGGTAGTTACATGCTTTTCTGTATAGAACACCAGTCCAGAAGGGAAGACATGGCCATATTGGTCAGTGCAAAATAACTAACCGGAAGACAGGGAGGGGGAGTTTAAACAGACCCCAGGAAACAGAAAGTTGTGCATTGCTCATGTGTGGTATGAGGAAGAGGTGACAGACCAAGGGACCAGCAGGAGGAAGGAAGGAAAAGTGCAGTGTGAAGGCAATTCTTGGGCAGGTATGGTATTGGTTAGTGAGTGCAAGTGATACTGTTGTGTGAGTAGCAAGTGTGTTAAGGAGAGGGAAAGAATGTGAATGGCTTGAGTTAAAGAAAGGAGGGTGCTGGAGTAGTATTTGTATTTAGTTTGACCTGAGTTTATTTGTATTGCGCGCCTGGCCCTGGGGCATCTGGGCGCATTTCTTACAAAGGTACAGATAACATCACAAAACACATCATAATACAGTAATGGCAGTACATAATGGAACATAAATTACATTACATATATTATGAAGACCCATTTGTCTGTAGTGTTTACAGAAAGAAATTTCAGCATGTATGGTATTTACAAAGAATAAGTTGCCAAAATAGAGATGAGATTATAACATCGGTTCCCAATTTTGCAGAAGTATTTACAGAGATTTAAAGTAACTTTACGTTAAGCGGTGGAGGAGGCCAAATCCTGCTCAGTGAGCCATAGTTTGGCTTTGTTCCTAAAAGCAAGGTAAGAGAGTTCAGTTCTGAATGTGTTAGGAATTGTGTTCCATAGTTTTGAGGAGATGACTGGGAAGCAGGACCCCCAGCTTTCTATAGATTAAATCTGGGAATGGCGAGTGAATGGGCTTGTGCAGATCTGAGTGGTCGGGTGGCAATGTGTGATGCAATGCGGTTGGCCAGGTAATCAGGTGCTTGGTTGGCTAAACACTGATGAGTAAGTGCGAGAGTTTTGAGTGAGATTCTGGATGCAACCGAGAGCCAGTGAAGACTCTTAGCCTCATTACACGGACGGCGGTGGACCAGTAAACCGCCTTGGTGGAAAGGGGAATTATCGCCCTATTCCAAGGTTGGTGGGGCGGTTTTTCCCCCTTCCCCCATTGCCCTTCCCCATTCCCATTTTTGCCCCATAGGGCATAATGGGAATGGGGAAGGTGCTAATTACGGCACTGCAAATTGCGGTACCGTAATTAGCTCCCTGGTCCCTTTGTGGGTTGGTTTTTAACGCCTGCAAAAAGCAGGCGTTAAATTCACCAACCCGCAAAGGGACCTCGTAGTAAGGCGGTAAGGGTTTACCGGTACCGGTAAAATACCGGTACCAGTAAACCCTTACGGCCTACCGTGTAATGAGGCCCTCTGTCTTGTATCAGAGATATGAGAGTTTCTAGGAATATTGAGGGCTGCTCTGATAGGTGTTGTTCTGAGTTACTTGTAGTTTATTGATGTTTTTAAGACTGGTCCCCAGGTAGAGGGCATTGCAGTAGTCAACTTTAGCCATAATGAGCGTTCTTGCAAGGATGATGCAGTTCTATGCAGTGAGGAACGGTCTGCAAGCTGTTAGGTGTTTGCATGTGTATGCAGATGCTGAGACCACCGCATTGACTTGTCAGCGAGAGGGCTGAGGCCAGATAGAAGCCAAGGGTGTTGGTATCATTAGAGACCTTAATGGTATTCCCGTCAATGCTAAAAGTTTTAAAGGCGGGCTCCAGTTTGTTGAGCTTAAGGTGGGAACCTAAGATAAGTAGCTCAGTCTTATCATCGTTTAAGCCTAGTCTGTGATGTCCCATTTAGGCCTGAATGACTGAGTAGACGTTGTTAAGAGCTATAGAGTCAGTTGTGTGGTCTCCAGTGATGGGAATGAGTATCTAGGTGTCATCTGCGTAGTTTGTGTAGCTGACACCCAGATAGTCAGGAATATCGAATAGTGGTTTTGTGAACACATTATGCAATGTGGGTGAAACACAAGATCCTTGCGGGACCCTACATGCGACTTGTGACGGATCGGCAGATGCAGATTGGGAGAATACCCGCATGTTTCCGTTTGGGAAGAAGGAACTGATCCACGATGTGGCTTTGTCTGAGAAGTGGGCAGCAGTTTTTTAGGTGATGGCAAAGAATGTGATGGTTAACCAGGTCAAAGGCTGCAGAGAGATCCAGTAAGAGTAGTCGGGCTAGCTTGCACTTGTCTTTTACGTACTCAATTTGTGTTTTTAGGTCGATGAGGGCAATCTCTGTTCCATGTCTGGAGTGGATGCCTGATTGCTGGAGGCCGAGGAGTTTGTTAGATTCGAGGTAGTCCTGGATTTGTAAATAAGCTGCTCGGTCTAAGATTTTCAAGAGAAATGGCACAGTGGTAATGGACCTGTAGTTTGATGGGTTGCTTGGGGCAAGGGTAGGTTTTTGACCCACGCATCTTTGAGATTATCTGGGACAATGCCTGATGTGAATGAGGCATTAATGATGGTGGTAACGAATGGGGCTAGATCATGGACAGCTTCCTTGATGACCGTCGCATGGCAAGAATCACCTTGACAATTGGTAGGTTTGAGTTTTTTAATGATGTTTTCCACTTCCCAAATAGACAAAGGGGAGAAGCTGAACGGTTTGCCAGGGTGGGTGGATGGGTGCAGGGTGGCTGAGATTGGGTGTGTTAGAAGGTGGGTCTGCAAGCAAGCTGCATTTTTTGTTATTGATTTTAGTCTTTAGTGTGGTTATTTTGTCGAGAAGCACCTCGACAAAAGGTGCTTCTCGACAAAATATAAGTACACTACAGGGTGTCTGTAGTGCACTTGTCAATGGGGGTTATGGGCGATTCAAGTTCTTAGAGAATCTTGAAGAGCTTTTTAGTATTAGATTCTGCCTGCAGGGTGCGTTTATTGTAGACGATCTTTTTTGCTGTGAGCATTGCTTCCTTGTAGTTGGCAGAGGCGTTAGCGTACTTTTGTTGGCGTCTGATGACTTTTCCAGTGTGATTTTGCATTTCTTTTTACTTTGCGTAAATCTCTCAGCTGTGGTGTGAACCACGAATTAAGGTGGGCACGTGGTATAACGCTCACCTGATTCCCGCAGAGGCGCCGGTCTTGACTGGGTGAATGCCGTATCTTCAAAGGTGATGTGTAACACACGGTTGGCTCTTTGGGCTGGACCTCTGTGCACTGTATGTCTGACTTGAAGAGTAAGATGTCTTGGGTAAGTGAACGCCGAGCTCTCCATCTGCCTCGGGCCAGGGTGCCGTAACCAGTTTCTTCACTGGATAAGGGTGCAGGCCTCTTGACCTCAGAGGACTGCTGTCCGTCGTTAACTGCACGAACGGTAAGTTCTGGGCACTTCAAATGTCTTAAAAGTCTTTTGTAATGATATCTCTTGTTTTGCAGGGTTCCGGCGATGGCGGATGGCGGGCTGATGAGAGTTGAGGATCGAACCCGCGTGAGGAATAGAAGCGCCTGGAAGCACGTAAGTAAGCGCTTGTAGCCTGCTTCACGATGCGCACTAACTGTCCCTTTTATCTTGCAGGTACAAGTTCGGAGCTTTAGAGAAGCTGAAGGGTGCTGGAATACCCACTGGATTCGGCGTGGGAAGGAGTAATGGCACGTGAGTAATAAAGTTGCCCAATGTCTTTAAACGTACCTTCTTTTGTCTTTCAGATGCGGGTTGCAGCGCCGAAGGCCTCCGGAGCGTGCGAAGAGCTGGTAGCGGAGCATGCGAAGAGTAGGTAAGCCTTTGTCTTTCAGATGCCGGAATGCAGCGCGAGGCGTTGGTGACAGCCGATGGACCAGGTAAGAGATGCGCTGCCACTGAAGACCGTAGTGCTAACCTGTTCTTTCTTTGTCCTTACAGGTGCTGCTGAAGACTGGATTCCAGGATGGTAAGCCTTTGTTCCCTTAGGCCCAGGATCAGAAGCAGAAGACACAATGAGCGTTCTGCTGCAGAGAATGCAGAATAACGCAAAGCAAGATTCATCCATCGGGTGTGGTTTAAATAGCCTCCTGTAGTGCTTAGGTGTCTCCTTCCACAGCCTCGCCTAGGTAAGAAAAGAGTTCCTGCTTTCCAGAAGAGTTCCAGTGTTCTGAACCTAGGGAGTGGCTCCTGCCCCACCCAACAGGAAAAGTAGTCCCAAACAGAAGAGGATCAGGGGCTCAACTGGCAGGTAAGTAAGCAGCATGGTCTGCTGCAGGTAAGTCCACCCAAGCATTATGAGCCCGGCGCTTCCAGCGCTGGGACTGGGCATCTTTATGAGCCTGGTGCCACTGGCGCCAGGACAGGGTCCAAAAGGTCCCAATTGGGACTGGCTGGCACTCGGAACCGGGGTTATGGGTCTGCTTCCAAGGGAGTCGGGCAAGTCCTGATCTTTTGGAAGCAGAGATCATGACAGCACCCCCCCTCAAGGCCCCTCCCAAACCGGGCTTCTCCGGGGGTTTGGGCTTGTTAGGAAATGTTCGATGAAATCTTTTGATTAGACGAGGCGCGTGGACATATTCTGCAGGTTCCCAGGATCTTTCTTGGGGACCGTAGCCTTTCCAGTCAATCAGGTAAAATAGTTTAGATTTGGAGATCTTGGAATCCAGGATGCTTTTGACTTCAAACTCGAGTTCTCCATCAACTAGAATAGGTTTTGGAGATTTAGTTAGTCGGATTTGAGGTTGCACGGGTTTTAATAGAGAGACGTGGAAGACCGGATGTATCTTCATGTGAGGGGGCAAGTCCAACTTGACCGCTACTGGATTTACTATGGTAGTGATGGAATAGGGACCAAGGTATCTTGGGTTGAATGTGCGTGGTCCTTTTAGAGGTAGATATTTGGTGGATAACCAGACTTGATCTCCTACTTGATATTGGGGGGCTTCCTTCCGATGTTGGTCTGCTCCTTTCCTGTATTGTTCTTTAGCCCTTTGAAGGTGAGAAACGGCTTCCTTAAAGGCTTGGGTGGTTGTAGAATGCAGGTGGTCTACTGCTGGTGTTCCAAGATCTTGGAGTGGATCCAACTCCGAGGTTCGAGGGTGACTACCATATAAAAGAAAAAACGGGGTCTTCCCAGTTCCCGAGTGGACAGAGTTATTGTAGGCATATTCGGCTATCCAAAGGATATCTTTCCAAGTTTTTTCAGTTTGTTGTAGGATGCAGCGCAAATACTGTTCCAGAGTTTGATTGGTCCTCTCGGTTTGTCCGTCGGTTTGAGGGTGGTGGCTGGTCGAAAGTCTCACATCAATTTGAGCCGACCGACAGCAACTTCGCCAAAAATGAGAAATAAATTGACTACCTCGATCCGAAATTAGAACTGAAGGAAAACCGTGCAGTCGGACGATGTTTTCGAGAAATTCTCGGGCCAGAGTTGCTGCTGTTGGTAAGCCTTTGAGTGGAATGAAATGCGCCATCTTGGAGAATAGGTCCACGATTACTAGGATCGTATTGTATCCGGAGCATGGAGGTAGATCGGTGATGAAGTCCATAGAAAGCGTATGCCAAGGGCGAGGTGGGATGTCAATAGGGCGTAAGAGGCCGGCTGGTTTTTCTTTTTGACTCTTGTTTTGGGCGCATACTCCACAGGACATTATAAAGTCTCTGATATCTTTTTTCCAAGACGGCCACCAGAAGTAGCGCTTGATCTTTTCCGAGGTCTTGGTCATACCGGGATGTCCTTCCATTAAAGAATCATGATAACAAGAGATTACCTTTTTCTGTAAATCTGTGCTGGGCAGGTATAACCGTTCTTGGAAATATAATAGGTTGTCCTTCACCGTAAAGTCCTTTCCCTGCAGATGCCAATTCTGTATGTCTGCTGGAGTTACCAGTAGCCTGGCTTTATCCTTAACTTCCTCTATGGATTGTGTGGCGATTACACCTAGAATTCTTTGTTCGGGAATGATAGGTACAGGTTTAGGATTGATCAAATGTTCTTCCACTCCCATCCGAGAAAGGGCATCAGCTTTACCGTTTTTTGTACCAGGTCGATAGGTAATTATGAAGTCAAACTCGGCAAAGAATAGTGCCCAACGGAGTTGCCTAGAGGATTGAGCTTTTGCGGTTTTCAAATATTGCAGGTTTCGGTGATCTGTAATCACAGTAACGGTGTGTCGGGCCCCCAGAAGATAATGCCGCCAAGCCTTAAAGGCGGACTTGATAGCTAGAAGTTCCTTATCAGTAATAGTGTAATTGATTTCAGGAGGCGAGAATTTGCGGGACCAAAATGCCACGGGATGCAACTGATTGGTTACTGGGTCCTTTTGTGATAGAACTGCCCCCATGGCAAGGCTCGAAGCATCAGTTTCAACGATGTAGGGGAGTTCTGGGCGAGGATGTTTTAAGATCGGTGCAGAGATAAATCTAGTCTTCAAATTCTGGAAAGCTTGTTCCGCCTCGGTAGACCATTCAAAACGATTGTTTTTCTTTAACAAGGCGGTGATGGGCTGGACTATTCGAGAGAATTCGGGGATAAACCTGCGGTAAAAGTTAGCGAAGCCTAACATGCTTTGGACACCTTTTACGGAGGATGGCGATGGCCATTTGAGAATTGCATCGACCTTCTTTGAATCCATACGCACTCTGCTAGGTGATAATATGAATACCAAGAATTCAACTTCAGTCACGTTGAAAACACATTTTTCCAACTTAGCGAAAAGTTTGTGTTGACCCAATCTCTCGAGGACCATTTTCACGTGTTTCCGATGTTCAGTTTCCGATGAAGAATAAACGAGGATGTCGTCAATGTAAACAACAACACACACATCTATGAGCTCTCTGAGGACATCGTTCATAAAATATTGAAAGGCGGCCGGGGCATTGCAAAGTCCGAAGGGCATGACCTGATATTCAAATAGCCCATACTTGGTGCGGAAGGCCGTCTTCCATTCATCGCCCTCTTTTACTCGTACCAAGTGGTAGGCTACTCTAAGATCCAGCTTTGTATATATGCATGCTTTTCTGACTTGGTCCAGGAGTTCAGGGATCAAAGGTAACGGATATCTATTCTTAACGGTGATCTGGTTCAGGGCGCGATAATCTATACAAGTTCTAAGGTCCCCTTCTTTTTTTGGAAGGAAGAACAAAGCTGAGGAAGCAGGGGACTTGGAAGGACGAATAAACCCATTCGCTAGGTATTGTTCCAGGTATTGTCGGAGGTGAAGATTCTCAGGCTCGGTGAGGGCATAAATTCTACTACAAGGAGGAGTAGATCCAGGTATCAGGTCTATCTGGCAGTCATAAGACCTATGAGGAGGTAGAGAGTTAGCCTGATCCTTCCGGAAAACATCTTGGAATTCTAGGTATTCAGGAGGTAACTGGGGAGCCTCCGAGGAAATTGCTGCCAGTGCAACACCAGGTCGAGGGTGACAAGTAGAGACACATTCTGGAAACTGAACCGTTCTTGCTCGCCAATCGATCTGAGGATTGTGCTTCTCTAACCAAGGAATTTCTAGAATAATCTGGAACTGAGGGGCCTTGATCACATCGAACACGATCTTCTCATGGTGTCCATCTTGACTTACTAGCGTCACTTCTTGGGTGGTATGCGTTACTGGTCCGGAGGCTATCTCCGTACCATCCACCGTAGTAATGACGTCCTTTACAGCCTTTGGACAAAGAGTCAGATTCATCCTCAAAACCATTTCATGATCCACATAATTGCCGATGGCACCGCTGTCGACATAAGCTTCAATCGCATGTAATCGATCCGGATGTTCAGGGCTAATGATGACCATAGGTATCACGAAATGCGAGGTCACGGAACTGGTTTTAACGCTCGGCAAGAGGACCTCTATTCTTGTCGGGCGAGGTTGTTTCCCTGCTCAGAGTTTGTGACCCTGGTAACTGCAGCTCCTACTGCCTTCTTGGCTGGTTTCACAGGACAGTCTCGAAGAAAGTGCCCCGAGTTTCCGCAATAGAGGCATAATTGCAGCTGTTTTCTCCTTTCCCGCTCCTTTTGTGTTAGTGATCCTTTCAGGCCCCCTATTTGCATGGGTTCCCCGGAGTCTACTCCTTTGGTAGGAGTTGGTGGTTTGGAAAATACTCGAGCATCAAACTTGGAACGATCGGCCTTCCTGTTCTGCAGTCTGTGGTCAATTTGAACGACTAAGTCAATATAGTCCAAACAGTCTTGCGGGGGATTCACTACTTGGGCTAACACATCTTTGAGCTCTCCACGTAGACCTCTATAAAACAGCATAATCCTTTTGTCCTCAGGCCATCGAGTTTCCACTATCAGTCTGTTGAAAGACGCAATATAAGCCAAAAGGTCTTGATTACCCTGTCGCAATGAAAGGAGCTCATTGTCCAAGGCCTGCCCCTGTGAATGTCTTGCAAACAGTTTTTCCATACTGAGCTGAAAAGCTTGAAAATCATGGAGAACCGGATCATCTTGATTAACTAGAGGGATCGACCAGTCTGCCGCATTGAAACTAAGGTACGAAAGCACGAAAGCTACCTTAGCTTGATCAGTTGGAAAGGCTGCTGGCCGGCATAAGAAGTGCAACCGGCACTGATTAATAAATACTGCAAACCTCTTTGGGTCACCAGAAAATCGTTCGGGCGGAGCCAGAGGTACATTCCCAGGTAGGTTGATCTGCACTGGGTTCGTAGAGGATGTTGAAGGAAGATTTGCCCCTGATGAGGGTAACGGAGTTTGTCCGGCTTGTGACTGTAGCAATTGTCTAGCGAGATCGTCTGTTCGCTCCTTGGAAATAATCAGTTCCCTTCTTAGAGCATTCGTTTCCTGACGGGCTGCATGCACTTCTGCTCTTAGTTCCCCAAGTAACTGGGCTAGCTGGTCGGTATCCGAGGTTTCCATAGCGCCTGGGTGGGAGTTTTGCGGTAGGCTTTGCGTTCTGTAACGCTCACCTGATTCCCGCAGAGGCGCCGGTCTTGACTGGGTGAATGCTGTATCTTCAAAGGTGATGTGTAACACACGGTTGGCTCTTTGGGCTGGACCTCTGTGCACTGTATGTCTGACTTGAAGAGTAAGATGTCTTAGGTAAGTGAACGCCGAGCTCTCCATCTGCCTCGGGGCAGGGTGCCGTAACCAGTTTCTTCACTGGATAAGGGTGCCGGCCTCTTGACCTCAGAGGACTGCTGTCCGTCGTTAACTGCACGAACGGTAAGTTCTGGGCACTTCAAATGTCTTAAAAGTCTTTTGTAATAATATCTCTTGTTTTGCAGGGTTCCGGCGATGGCGGATGGCGGGCTGATGAGATTTGAGGATCGAACCCGCGTGAGGAATAGAAGCGCCTGGAAGCACACAAGTAAGCGCTTGTAGTCTGCTTCACGATGCGCACTAACTGTCCCTTTTATCTTGCAGGTACAAGTTCAGAGCTTTAGAGAAGCTGAAGGGTGCTGGAATACCCACTGGATTCGGCGTGGGAAGGAGTAATGGCACGTGAGTAATAAAGTTGCCCAATGTCTTTAAACGCACCTTCTTTTGTCTTTCAGATGCGGGTTGCAGCGCCGAAGGCCTCCGGAGCGTGCGAAGAGCTGGTAGCGGAGCATGCGAAGAGTAGGTAAGCCTTTGTCTTTCAGATGCCGGAATGCAGCGCGAGGCGTTGGTGACAGCCGATGGACCAGGTAAGAGATGCGCTGCCACTGAAGACCGTAGTGCTAACCTGTTCTTTCTTTGTCCTTACAGGTGCTGCTGAAGACTGGATTCCAGGATGGTAAGCCTTTGTTCCCTTAGGCCCAGGATCAGAAGCAGAAGACACGATGGGCAGAGAATGCAGAATAACGCAAAGCAAGATTCATCCATCGGGTGTGGTTTAAATAGCCTCCTGTAGTGCTTAGGTGTCTCCTTCCACAGCCTCGCCTAGGTAAGAAAAGAGTTCCTGCTTTCCAGAAGAGTTCCAGTGTTCTGAACCTAGTGAGTGGCTCCTGCCCCACCCAACAGGAAAAGTAGTCCCAAACAGAAGAGGATCAGGGGCTCAACTGGCAGGTAAGTAAGCAGCATGGTCTGCTGCAGGTAAGTCCACCCAAGCATTATGAGCCCGGCGCTTCCAGCGCTGGGACTGGGCATCTTTATGAGCCTGGTGCCACTGGCGCCAGGACAGGGTCCAAAAGGTCCCAATTGGGACTGGCTGGCACTCGGAACCGGGGTTATGGGTCTGCTTCCAAGGGAGTCGGGCAAGTCCTGATCTTTGGGAAGTAGAGATCATGACACGTGGTTTCAGTTTACACAGTTTTAGAGGGGCTGTAGAGTTTAATGCTTTTTGGATCATTTGGTTGTAGATATCAATTAATGCTGTCGGATCAGAGCTGGATGGAGTGGCATTGTTGAGAAGGGGAAGAATTAGTGGTAGTGTTGAGCCTCACTGATGAGGCCCAACAAGGCTGAAATATGTGTATGGGGTTGCTGTTGGTACTCTTGTTCAGAGAGGAATTGCCATAGCATTTCGGTGCTGTACTGACCATGTGGGCGGGACAAAGACTGATATGCAAATGGATATTTCCCATCTGTGAAAGGTACAGTGAGCAAAAAGCAGATGGCTGCAAACTCTCAATGTGGTTAACCACCACTGAACAGGTTATCATGGCTTGTTCTTCCGAGAGAGGGGCGCCCGCTACCTTTGTTGAATTAGTGATAATAGTTTCTCCTTCGTAATATCCTTCTTATTGCGGGTTTGGATGGAGGGTGCAATACTGGGTTTAGGATTAGGAGGTGACGCTTTGACTATGAAGGTTATTTTATGGTGATCGGACCATATGAAAGGTGTGACAGACATCAGTTTGACGCTGCAGTTGAGATCATTAAGCCAATCAAGGATTTTCCCTTTGATGTGTGCAGGCTCATGGATGTGGTGATTAAATCCTAAATCACTTAGAGAGTTAACAAGGTCTAGAGCTTTAAGGTCATTCGGGTCTTGGAAACCAAGGTTGAGGTCCCCAAGAAGTATGATTTTAGAATTAGGTTTGGTGTTAACTGTGAGGAGGGTAGATACATCTTCAGCAAAGGAGGAGATAGGTCCTGGTGAACAATAAATGAGATGCACCGTGGCGGTTTGAATAATAACAGCAGTGTGGAGGAGGGAGCAGTAGTGTGGAAGAGCGAGCAGTCATGTGGAGGTGGGAACAGTAGTGTAGAGAAGGGAACAGTAGTGTAGATGAGAAAACACTAGTCTGGAGGAGAGCACAGTAGTGTGGAGGAGAGAGTAGTAGTGTGGAGGAGAGAGCAGTAGAGCAACATTGGGAGCACTAGAGCAAAGAATGTTGCAGTAGCGTGGAATAGGGAGCAGTACAGTGGAGGAAGGAGCAGCAGGATGGGGAAGGAAGTAGTATTGATATTGACAAAGTAGTAACAGCAAAGGATGGGGGTGGGGCCTAGAAGGAGTGAGAGACATTAGGGGGAAAGAGGAGGAAGACAAACAGAGTAGAAAGAGTGGGAGATGGTTGGAGTTAGAAGTAGGAGAGCAGTGAGAGAAGAACATCTGGTTATGAAAGGGAGTGGAATGCTTGAGCGTAATAGAAAGTAGATTGATTCTGTCAGTGCATGTGTAAGGCACATTTTAATGCCACGTTTAGATTACTAACCTTTGGCTTGTCTAGGGTGAGTTTGGGAAGGCCCAGAGGGAGCTAAGCTAGGGGATGCATCTTGCCTTTAGGTATTCAGTGGGAACACTGATGACCCCTAGGGAGGGGGGCATGTGATTAATGTGATAATTATGCCATAACGGCAATAAGAGAACTGTGATTTTGGGCGGTGATGATAAACACAAAAGGTGAGGTAGGGTCTGGGAAAAGTGTTGGATAGTGTAGTGTTATCTTGATTACATATGTGCCCAAGAGTTTGTTATTTTTCTTTTTATTGTGGCAGATACTGGATAGGGAAAGCCTCCTCCAACTGGCTTTGGGTAGTGCTTTCCCTGGAAGCTTCCCTAAAACAGACATGTGCTGAAAGACTGCCGAAACAGAACTTTGGAAGCACTCGGGTGCACTGGGTGAAGGCCACCTGAGCCTCCATCTTGGATTTTACCAGCCTAAACAGCTATAACAACGGACCCTTGTTCTCAACTGGGTGTGCACAGGGGGCATTGGCCTCACACCCCTCACGGGAGGAAGACTAAACCAGAAATCACCAGTACAAAGCAACTGAGCCAGAAGAGGAAGATCAAGTGATGACAGGGAAACAGAAGATAGACTGCAGAAGTAAACAATGAATTATTTTGTATGCCCTGGGGTACAGGGGAAGGTTAACTAGTTGTGACAGGTATTATGACAGGCCAGACCATGAGGTAATCTAATGGGAAGGCGACTTGGAGGCAGGTTGGGTTGATTTGGTTGGTGGTCTGATAGGGTGTTATTTGTGTATACAGATTGCAACCCTGTACTAAAAGTTATCCTGCTTTGTCCATTACCCATACGACTCCTGACTCCTTTTGTTTGATTTCACTTTCATTTTACTTTCAGCATAAGGCAGAGCCTAGACAGCATGGGTTATTAACGAATATATACTAATTTGGGGTTGGAGGTGTCTGGTTTAGGGAAGAGGTGTTTTTCTAAATGAGAGCATGATGGATGGCCATAGGGCCTATTGAATTCTTAATAGAAACCTGTGAAGAGTCTGAGTATTTTGTGATCCATTTGTGACACATGATTTCACAAGTGGGGGATTCCTACGGCCCTGAAATGGAGGCCACCTACGCCAGGATGATGGAAGAAGAATCTGAGGACAGAGAATCCTGGGTGATGGACAACACTGAGTTTGTAGATCAAGAAGTTTGGGAAATTTGGGGAGAGCTATGTGAGAAACCTGAAGGTGTCTAACTTACTAGTCCCCGGGGATCTGTCATCCAGGTGGCCAGGATACGGCCATGGCTATTGCATCCAGTTCCTGGGGGTGGACTAGTGTGGGAGGATCACATGGATGGGGGGGGGGGGGTTTGGTGAGTGGAAGTGGTACACCAATTGTTGCGACACGGTAGCCCCTTCCTTATCACATCTTTTCCACATCCTACCCCATCGGATAAGTAAAAACGTTACCACGCCCTTTTCCTACACAAACACTTTCTCATACTGCAAAAGCAAACAGACTAACACCAGAGCCATTTACCTGACATGTACCAACACAAGGGTCAGGCAGAGTCAGGCAATTGCCAATAACTGCACACACTTGACAGCATTTTCCCTACCCCACAGGGACAAAAGGCAGAGCACGAGAGAACACTTTTAGCAAGGCCGAAAGCATGAGGATTCAGCAATTCCTGGACGGCAGTTCAAATGAAGGAGAAAGGCCGAAGGAATTGAAAGGATAACAAGAAGGAAATTACTCTTGCCCTTTTCAACCTAGACCCACTAAACCTTCAATAAAGGAACAGTAAGACCAGTAATTGCAGCTGGCAATTGGTGTGGCAGATGTCAACACTGCGTGTAATCTATGAACTATAAAAATATCCGCAGCGGCACGCATATGAATAGTGCTTGTCTTTTTCACTAGAATCGGACCGCGGGATCCGTGACTTCGAGCCACACTACAGTGTCAGCTCACCTTGTAGTCAGCACCTCCTTAACTATTGAGCAACCATTTATCCTCTAGGTACTTCTTCGTTTTTTACGTAGACTCTTTGGCCAGTCTGATTTTATTTCTATTGTCTCTTATAGTTCTGAGCAACTCTGTGCACATCCCTACAGAACATATTCCCTCCTCTCCGATTTACAGTCGGGTAAGTGCTATTCAAACTATGAAGTTCTCTTTTACCTATGTAACTAGAGGACACTTTCCTCTGAATGTTAAGAGGAATGTCTTCCTCTAATTTAGCTACTTTCGATATTTTGCAGGTCCAGTGTGGGACCTGGAGTCACTAGGAAATGGCAAGAAGGTCAGTTCCATCTCTAGTATTACATTTACTGATATTGACCAGAAAGCTATGGTTTTGGAGACACACACTGATGTGCATTACTTTATATTATCTTATAGACACATTGCTGAAACAAGCTGTGCTAAGCTTAGAAAGTTGAATGTGCTAAAGCCCTGAAGAAGGATTCTGTTATAATCTGAAACGTATCGGCAAACTCTGTTTACCATCATTGGAGCGCTTTATGGGATACAACCCATGAGATTAAATTTGTGTATCAACTATTTCCTGCAATATATTGTTGTATATGTGAATACAACATTACTGTTCTCTCACTTTATTGGTATAGGACCATTTATTGTGATGCAAAAGACTTTATTTTGAATATGTCTCTTACTTCATCTGTATAGGACCATTTATTGTGATGCAACATACTTCATTTTGAATATTTTTCTTTGAATGTATAAATTCTACTTTTGAATTCTGAGGGCACTATGCCTCTGTAATTATATGTAAATAGATTTTATTTTTGCAATACAGACTGTTATGCATGTTTTTGTCTAGCTTTTGGTGTCAAAACACATACACAAATGTTACTCACCGATTGTATGCAATCAATCGCCTGAGAATTACCAGTGAATTTATGTTCAATTTACTAGTCCTTCTCTTGGAATTCAGTTACAGCTTGAGTTAAAGTGGGGTATTTACCCCTTAGGAGTGCACCAGAGGGGATGCCAGTTAGCAATAACTGACTTATGGTTCATTAGATGTCAACAGTACACAGGGCCATCCCGCACTGATAGTCAAGGTGGGGAAAAGAGCTTGCCACTGTGGTGTCATCCTTGACTCCAGCGGAAGAAAAGCCAACAAGTTCAACACAGCCAGTGAGTCAGAGTAAATCGGACTGTGTTAAGCTCATGGCTGCAGCGGCAACATTTGCCTGAAGAAAAGAAAATAATAGACAAAGGTCTTTTGTGAACAACCAAGGTATTAGGGTTACAGTTCAAGACTCGTGTAGTGTCATGATCGATTGTGCTCGCAAGGGAAACATGTGGAGATGTCCGGCAGCAGATGAATAAAGTTCTGCTGGTCATCTGAAATGTCTCAATGTTTTGGCACCAAGATTTGGAAACCATGGGTTGGACCCTGACGTCTCAGCGGGGGTCGAGGGTGGTGTGATAAGATTTGCAGGATCCCTATCATCTCTGGATAATGCATGTCCCGCTATAGTGGAATAACATAGCTCTGCCTATTAACTTCATTTGGGGGACTGACTTAATGATGCATTGTGTTTTGATGCTAATTAGTTTGTACCATTATAAAAGTTTCTTCTTCAGGATGCAACTTCAACAGTGCTTTTCCTGCAGTTCTGTTCCGCATTCTGTTTGAATTTCGTTTTCCAGCTGTAAATGAGCCCAGAATAAATTCTGTTACTTTTTACCTGGTGTACTCTCCTTTTTTAGACTTCTTTTGTAATTTATTTTGCTGGTGTGTTCCGAGGCAACCCCCAGCACACCCTAATGAGGGAAAGAAAAGGTTAATTAGGATATTTTTATTGTTCTAAAAGGGTCTGGGGGTTAAGGCGGACATCCCTCATATAGCCAGGACTGTGACAAGGAAGAGTAGGAACATGAGTAATGCAAATTACTTTCAAGTAATCTGATAATTACGAGCTCAAATCTGATCATTACAAGCTCAAAATAGCATTGCTCTAAGAACATAGCGAAATGTATATTTGTTCAGCATGATTTTCTCATATTTGTGTTTATATACGTATACATTATGTTTAACAGCGTTTTGGTGTTGTATTTGTCTCCATGACCCATGAAAGTCATATGACTGCTGAGGTGATATAGAGCAGCTGTGTGTTTCTAAGGCTGCCTTGGCAACACACTTTATTTGAAACTCTGAAGTTGTGCATAGAATATCATTTATTAACCCAAAAAACGATTATATTTTAAAAAACCTAGTGCTCGTGGATACTCGTCTGCATGGAGTGCAAACACCTTTCTTAGTAAATGGATGCAAAACCAATATGTATGTATTCAAAGCTTTAAGCTGGAAAGTTGAATTCTGCATCATTGCATTTAATGTATGCCTAATGCTGTTGGAAAGGATGAAAGGCAAATCTTTGTTTACCCTTAACATAGAGAGGGAGTAGGAGTCTTATATCGCACAGGCCAAACAAAATGTCAAGATACTTCATGCTCTAGAAGGACCGGCCCCCTCAACAAGCAATAGTGCTACTTCTGTGGTCGGCACTAAGAAATCTGATTTTGTATTGGTCGACAGTGTCTGCTGCAGTTTCCGTACAGGAAATATTGTTTCTCTCACAACAATCAACAGGTTGATGTGGAGTTATATGCACTATGTACTGCATTTATTAAATCACTAGGAAACATGTGTCCTACACTCTGATAAAATGCATGAAGGGGGTGTACCAGAAAATGAAAAACAACGCAAAATGTGTTAATTTCATTGACTAGTGGCTAATCATGGATTTTGCTTGGAAACCTATGTGTCTTCATATTCAACAGATTTTGAAGGGATTTTTGGGTTGATATCACTTAGAACCCCCGCGACCTGATTAAATGCAAAAATTTGCACTGTCACATTGGTGTGCCATAGAACGGAGACTTCGAGTTCCTCAACTCCGTTTGTTTAATTAGGAAACCAGGCTGCTGTGGTCACACCTTATTACTGCGCAAGCAACACTTTGCTTGAACGCGGGACGCAGCAATGATATTTGCAGTTGGGATTGATCCCCGTTATTACACTTCCAGTAATGATCAAGAGAAATAAAGTTGGATAAGCCCTGATTTGAGAAAGGCACCTTGCCGAAACATGTGTAATCCATAGGGCAGATCAATTAAACTTTCTTATCACACAACAGAAATTGGACTTAGTCTCCAGCATAATTTCTTTTCTGGCGCAGTAATAAGGTGTGACCAAAGCAGCCTGGTTTCCTGTCTTCATATTCATCTAACTGCTCATTGTTTTGCTATGTGATATGTCATGATTGTAGGATAGTTCATAGTGCTCTGGTAATTAATTATGTGTGGGCAGTTCATGCAGCACACTGTGGATTTCAGGCAAGATTCGAAATGTAAAATGTGTATGCCTTTTAGGCTGATCATAGATATTCCATGTTTCAGAAGTGTAGGAACTTGCTCAATTTCCTGGTGTGTTTCTGACAAGAAATGAAAAACCGAACCAGCAGGTAGGAACATTAGGTGCTTCTGGCATGAGGGGCCGGAATATGAACAACCCCACACGGGGAAATGTATCAGCATTGTTTACAATGAAAAAGCACAGGGGGTTTGCTACTTGGTACAATCCATGGGATGACATGTCGAACTTCCCCAACTGGAAGGAAGAACTGAGAGTGATTTAAAGACAGTAAGAGATGTAATCTAAAGTAGAGAACCACACTACTCTTACGTGCCGAACTTCCTGGTCCACACTAGCACCACCTGCCCCTGCCAGAGATCCCGAAGCTGCAATGTATAGTCCAAGTTTGTCTTGATATTGTGCAGCAGCTGCTCTTTTTCTATGGGCGGGACAGAGAGCCCAAGGTCTATACGCTGACAGTGAACATCATTGCCACCCTATAGGTTGCCCATCACTGGGCTACGTCTATGGTTTTGCTTCTTCCACGGCTCCTTGGACTTGCATATGTACATGTGTCAATCCCAGATGTTCATCCAGGTATGTCTCGGTTACATGCTCTAGCACTCCCTTTTCTAGCAGTTCCCTGCTCTAGCGCTCACTCTAGTCTGTTAGTGATGCCGCTTCACCGGCTCGTGACAGCAACCACCCAGGTAAGTCATTTCTCTGTTGCTCTCCTTCATAAGGTGCCTGCTGCAATATACATTAAACCGCTGAGATGATAGAAAGAGAAACAGGGAGGAGTGTTGGGCGGGGATAGGCAGGAATGGGTATCAGGTAATATTATCCCCATATATATGGTCGCCGTAAATAATATCGCCGGGAAAAGGTCATGGTGATATTATATGGGTGACCATATATATGGGGACAGGGGCAAAAAAAAAAAATTGGGGATTGCAGGGGTGTCCCCTGCATGTTCCATGGAATAATGTCGCCACAGAAAACGGCCATTTTTCGGCGATATTTTTGCATGGCGAGATTTTTGTGGCGACATTATTACATGGAACCCAGGAATGGGTGGGAACTTCATCTAACATGGCTGTCAGCATGGACTAGACAAAGCCTAGTACCAGTAGCAAAAGAAAGCGAGCAAGCTCAAAGACTTCTCACGAGGAGGAGTTTTGGGCGGGGAGAGGCAGGAATGGGTGGGAATAGCCATAGGGATTAGCATGGCCATGGGCAGGGAATGGGTAGGCTCATAACCAAACAACAATTATGCACTGTGTCCCACCTCATAGGTAATTCCTGTGTGTCCCTCCTCATATGCTCTTCCTCTCTTTCTGTACGGATCTGTACTCAAATGCAAGTGACACCTAATAGCCCAAATAAAAAATGTTTTCAACAGGACAAAATTGAAGCAGGCTGCTTTATTGATTATGTTTGCTGCAAAACATGGAAATAAATGAAATAAACACCTTCTGTATATGTTATGCAGCAAAGATAGAAAAACAAAATCTGATTCATGTTTGGTCTAGAGGAAACATTTTTAGATAACATAGATTGCACAAAAAAAGGATTTGCTCAATGTTTTTGCAGTAGTATAGTGTTAAATAATGTGGCTGTCTCGAGAAAGCCAGTTGAACTGCAGGTCCGCAGCTCTCATGTGCAACGTCTACAGTATGTGTAGCTAAAAAGAAAGAAGCAACCAAAAGCTATGTGCCATTTATTTTGATGTTTTATATAACGCTCTTCAAAGCCTACAGATCAAAGCCCCTAGGCTCATAATGTGATTAAAACCACACAACCACATATTAGAAAGCCTGAAAATCCTTAAATAGCTACCAACTAGTCACCAAATACAAATCATAACCATCATCATTACATGCTCTCTACTGCATATCAATGAACCACACTGCCTAAAAAACTTCATTTACAAAACACCCACTCCTCTCACTCTTTCCGTTCCTCCGCCAACTACAAACCCACAAATACCACAGAAATTGTCACAGAGGAAGAACCCTCTCCCCATGGAATGCCTGCCAGAACATCCAACTCTGGAACCCAAAATTCACACTTTCAAAAAGCATTTAATACAATGTTCTCAATAATTGGCTACAAGAATAACAAACTCCTCCTGAAACTATCATCAGCTTCCCTCCACCACCTTCAATTCCCTCATCACCCTCTCCCTCACAATCCCCTCTTAACACATACCTACCCTCATGCCCCCAAGCCCACTCTACCCTACCCCCTACCCTTCTTGCGCTTAATCCTCTACAACCTCTATTCTTTCCATGTATTGCTGGATTGCACCTCTCCCTACCTAAAAGTGTTTTCACCCTTGCCCCTTTTGTCTATTTTCTGCCTCCTTAATCTTGTTCAAACTTTCTGACCTATGCCCTCTGATAACAAACTCATCTGATCACCCCTACCTGTCCTACCCCCGCAAACTACCTCTCTGCAAAATCCTTGGCTGTTGCACTTATTCTCCAATTGACATTTCTCTCCATTTGAATTGTCATCTTCCTGGCTGAGCCAATGCTTGGAAGCAGCACTTTAGAGCCAATTGGCGAGCGAGCACTTGTAAATAAAACACCAAATAAATAAAAATATAAAACTTTTTATAAAGCACAAACCTAACTGAAATGTGTCTGGGTGCTGTAGAATCAGATCAAAAAGTATAGAAGACTCAAAAATCAATCATAAGGAATACTCAGAGAGAACCCCAAACAATGGCCAAAACTTGTAAGTGGCAACTTCAGCTATTTCCCAATACTCAGAAGAGTAGCAGCACGATGTACTTCAAAGTAAGCCACTCGACATGCTTGACACATGTGCCTAATCTGGTCACTTCAGAACTTCAATTTGTACACTTCACACAATTAGCCAGGTATAGTAGTTTCTTCATTATAGCAGTCTTATAAATCCAGCAGCAGATTGTAAATTGGACATCAACCTTTAATGGGGTCCAACAAAGAGAGAAAAATGAGGGAGTAATATGATCATATTGTCGTTTCTCTGCAGCCGGTTGGACAAATGCATGCAAGTCTGATTTAATTGGTTGCAGGGAAAATCCACCAAGCGTGTGCGCATCATCCTCATATAAATGAGAGCTCCTACATTGGCACTGGTAAACAATACACACCTGCCAACCAAAAGACCTCACAGCCGCTCCATATTGATGTACACATTCATGGGTGGCAGATCTGACCTATTCCAGAGGTTTTCATCTGGATAAAGGGAAAGATGGAAATCTCTACAAGACCCACATGCTCCAGTCCGCTGAAGAGCAGAAGACAGAATGCCACATGTTCGACCAAGTCACATGCACTAAGCGGTCCAGTAGCACAACCAGGCCGTGCTGCAGTCCCGCCTCCCATAAAGGAAGAGGATCATCTACCTCCTGAACAGGAGCCCTGAAAGTCCTTCCTACAACATCTCTTGAAGTCCTATTGATGAACCTGTAAAGAATTACGACTCTACCCATGTTCCAGAATGTGATGTGCCTGTTTACTAATTCCCGAAAATGGTATATGGGTCATTGTTTGGTAATTGGTTAATTCATGTATCGCAGAAGGGGCTTTTTCTCTTTTTTTTTTAAATCAGGGCAGAATTTGACCAGTTTTTTAAACTATGTCCATCCCCCCTACCGAGCCAAAGGTGTATTCATATTTAGGAAAGTAAACAAAAAAGACCCATTCAAGTGTTTAATCAAAGCAACTGGTAACAGATAGTCTTCAGAGGATGTTGATTGTAAGGATGAAAGCATGAGGTAAAACCACCACCTGCAGCCAATTCGTAAGTTGTCATTACAATCTCCTCAATAACCAGTGTATGAACACATTTCTGTTTCAGCACAAAGACCATTATGTCTACAATTGTTTGGATAAAAGATAACTTAATTATTGACACTTTTCTGATTTACTGTGTTTTATTTGCTACTAGTCGTGGCTAACACACTGTCTGGCAGCTTTGGACTAGTTTTTTTCCCTGCTTGTCAGCCTGATTACTGACTTTAAAATGGCAGTTATTTTGGCCAGCATGATATATATTTGCAAAGATGATGGAATTGGTACCTGCCCTGCACCAGTGCCTAATCAAGTCTTTTGAGCTCTTAAGGTTCCATAGTCTGCCACACCGAAACCTAACCCATTGTGGCACAATGTCACTAGGGGTGAGGGTATCTTTCAGATGGATGCACTGCTGCCGCACCAAAACCTGAAGCAGTTGCTCTCTAAATCACCTCTCAGTTAGAAAGGAAAACAAATATTAACACAGCAGGCTATTGAGAGTTATGACTTTAACAAACGTGCTATGGTAGAAATATACACCCAATGTTTTATTAAAAAAAGATTATCAACATTCACTAATATTAAATATTAAACATTTGCTCGCCCACCAATGTGTTATCCTAACTGAGGGGGCCATTCAGAGAGAAACAGTTTCAAACTTTGGTGTGGCAGGTGCATTATCCATCTGCACTTACTGTGAGGTGGTAGGAGTAAGAGACAGGCACAAAGAAGGCATGTTGATTATCAAAGACTTTTATTCTACTTCTAAGAGGGGTTTCCCTGCCTAAACAAAACCAACTAATGAAGTGGTCGGTGTCAGACTGTCCAAAATAGAGTTCACCGTCCTGTGTCCGAATCCTAACCTACCCCTCACAGTTTGACTTGAGAAAAGGAGACAAAGGGAAAATGTCTCTTGACTACTGACCCGCAGCCCGACCTTGTAGACAAAACATACAAGTTCCAAAAAGGTGCAGAAAGTAAATAAAAGTGCCACTGGACACAAGGGGTTCACTCCCTTTCCCCAAGGTCTTTCCAAGGTTATTCAAGTTTGTTTCCTAGGGCAGAGCCACCCTCCTAGGCACTACCACAATGTTAAATAGCCTGTGTTCTCCCAAGCTGCACTGTATTTTCTGTTACCCAGTTACTGCAGGCCTCCGACCCTGTTCTCAGTACCCATCCTCTTGGTGCACTCCCCTGCCAAGTAGGGAACACCACACTCATTATTTCTGGTTTCACACCGTCAGCCTTGGTTTACTCTCTGGCCAAGGTCTCAGAGTGTCAGTCACATATGCAAACTTTGCATTCCTCTTTGCAAGCACTTCAGGAGCACTTCCCCACTCAGGGTTCCAGGCACCCGTCTCTGGTCTGCTCACAATGTTTTTACCATCCAATGCCTCTCTGTTCCACAGCCCTGGTTTACTCTACTGCCAAGATCTGTGAAAGTTGTGTGTTTCCCCAAAGTTCATGCTCCCCCCTATTTTTAGTAGGGGTATGCTGTTCTAATTTGTGTCCCAGACCTCTTTTTCTAAGTTATTCCCAATGTTCTCTTGCTTTTGCTTCACTTCTGCCCAAAGCCTAGGTTTACTCTCCTACAAAGGTCTGTGTGTATCCCTTATGCCTGCCAGTGGGGATATGTCCTTCTGATGTGTGTCCCAGGCCTGCTTTTCCTTGTCACCCTTTCCCGGTGAGTATTTCTCCTTTACTTTGTTTCCTGTCCCACATGCTCTCTTGGTCTCCCCAACCACCAGACCATAATTATAAGGCTAGAGGGTATGCCGGCGTTCAGGTTGGTGATCCTTCTTACCCGTTGCCACTTCCTCATCTCAGTGATTTCTATCTGAGAGGTCTTGCCAAAGCACATGGGGACATAAGGTATTGGGGAATGGAAGGTGAGCGTGTTAAGGGGATACTGTGTTCTCCCAGGTTCAACACTGCTCTCAGTGG
The DNA here is from genome assembly GCF_040938575.1 of Ambystoma mexicanum. Lineage (NCBI taxonomy): Eukaryota > Metazoa > Chordata > Amphibia > Caudata > Ambystomatidae > Ambystoma > Ambystoma mexicanum. Next base: position 386,971,239 of record NC_090930.1, on the reverse strand, counting down.
GTCCCTCCTCCACATGAGGTCCTCCCACTGAGCCCCACCCCCAGAGGGAATCTCAGGTAGCAGCCTCACCTCTCGAGACCCTGGGATTCGCCACTTACCTAAAGTAATGTCTAATATATATTTTCCTTTGCTCCTTATGAAGTACCAATTGACTTACAATGGGGTTTAATGTCTACCACCGTTTTACAATCTGCTTAGCTTCTGCTTTTCAGTAACAAAATAATACTACATGTATGTATATATGTAGCAAGGAGATGACCAAGTACTTCCCATTCTTTTTGTTTTAATGGCCTTGTGAATATCCACATTTAGTAAATGTTGTTAGAAGTAGTGACTAGACATGTATTTTCTTCATTCAAATTAGCTCTCTGTAAACCTGTAAGCAAATTATATCAGGGATGCAGAAGACCTATCCAGGAACACGAAAGGTGCCCCATCTGTCTGAAATGTGTTTTCTTGGATTGTGGAATGCTGGTAAAACTAAGTTTAAAGACAATCAACGAACATCAAACGTTTTCATTATCTGAAAGATCAACAGCAATGTTCAGATAGTTTGCTTCTCACAGAAGGTCACAAGTGAGGTCAAATTACTGCACTTGTGTGTGAATTATTTGAAAAGAAAAATGTGTTTCTTGGGCAGAATAATCTAATCCTGTCCTTCCTCTTCAATACAGTGTCCCACCAGGATCAATGTTGGGCACACTTCTCTTTCCACTGTATTATTCCTCTTGCTCTCACTAGTTCTTCCTTCCGCCTTTCTCTCCATTCCTATGCTGATAAGTCTCACATCTTTCACTCCCTCTCCTCATTTTCTGACACTATTCACTGAACGCTATTGGCCTGCTTGCTGGCAAGGCAATCTGGGATGTCCCACCATCATTTACACCTTAATCCATACAAGACTGAGGTTCTCTTTTTCCCTGCATGAACTACTCTCTCACCTCAAGCACCCATTTCCTTCCACTTTCTTCTCTTCCAGGCTACTCTTCTGCCTGTAATCTTGAAGTTATCTTCGACTCTATTCTCACATTTTCTTCTCATATCTCCACCACTCCCCTCTGCCATTGTCGTCTGTTTAACATTCAGAGGACTAGCCCATTTCTTTCTTTTCACGCTACCAAAACCCAGCCCTTATCTTTTCTCAACTCTTCCATTGTTCCATTCGTCTTCTTGGTCTCCCAGTCTATTAGCCTGCTTCCCTTACATCTACCTATAACTCTTCTATCTATTTGACTTCACTCCTGTCTATTCCCTTGTGATTCTATGTGCACTGTGCAGACTTCTATCCGCAAGTTCTCTTTTGAATATTTGTTTTGCGTTTAAATGTCTTTATAGTGTGCCTCCTTTCTGGCCATTTTCTCTGATTCCATTTTACTGCCCTCACCATTCCCTTTGCTCACATTCTGAATTCCATCCATATATCTGTTATCCTTCCTGTGCTCAATCTCATGTCCGCTCTTCTGTCTCCTTTCACCCATACACTGGCGTGCACTTCTTCTTCAAAGCCTCGTCTTCTTATGCTCATTTTTCTCTTGCCATTAGGATCACTTGCTCTCAATTTGAATGTTTATTTAATTAATTTGCATAACCTCTGTACCATTGTTTATTCTTTAAGTGCTTTGTAGTATAGTGTTCTAAAAATGGGGGAAAAAAATAAAAATCTACTTGTCCAAAATGTACACATGTATTTGATTTCAGCATTAGTATTGTATAGATGGGTTTTGGTTCAATCCAACAGGGGTCTGCAACCTTTGGCTCTTCAGATGTTTTGGACTCCATCTACCATTATCACTAGCCAGCAATGATGAGGGGTCATGGGAGTCATAGTCAAAAAACATCTGGACAGCCACAGGTTGCAGACCCCTGCCATACACAGCATTCTATAAACTAAGGACACATACACACTCATTCATAAACCAGAGACTACATAAAAGTGATGCTATGCATGGAAGAATGTTTCGTTTTTAATCATCAACTGTGCCCGTTTTGGAACGCACTGAACATAATTAAAAATGTGAAGCGCATGCTAGAAATGAATTGACTAGCTACTTGTTACTTTCGTGAGAGCGGACCCATATAGCATGCAACTGAAAACAAGTTGTATTGTATGTCCAAAGTGGTTCAAACCTCGACAAATAATATTAAAAGGGAAGCATGTCTTCTCAGTCTCACGTTCTTTCAGCGAAGTAAATTACTACCTGGTAATTGCATCGACAGTTTACTTGGAAATGTGTTTGTCGGTTAAGGGGATAAAAGCGGCAAAAGGGGGGTGGTCAGGGGTTTTTGTTAACGGTTATTGTGAAGGGGGAACGGGTGTTTGGTTGGGTATAACAAATACAGCTCGAAGTAAACTGTCTAAGTAATTCGCCATGAAGTAATTTACTTTGTGGAAATGACAGGGAACCGTGTTGTCAATATGACCAGAAAGTCTGTCCGACTCTTCAGTGCATAACAGTTATGCAGAATCTTACACCTGGAGTAGCAGACCCAGGAAGTACACATGTAACAGGTGTGAACGTATATAGGCAAATCAAACACAGTAGTTTCAAAAACATATAAGATAAGGGGCTAGTTAAGTGATGTAGTTCTTGAATCAAGGTTCCACATGGATTCAATGGTGAAAGCCGCAGTGTAATGACACTGTAATAAGAATGATTGTTTTGATTGTATTCTGTCTTTATGTTATTCTGCGCATATTAATGCAATGTGATGTGCTACTGCATGCGACGGGTAACATATCGAAAATGCCTCACCATTACACCACAGTAGTCGAGATGTCCTCCTTCTAAAACCGTCATTACCATGTCCTCTTTAAACTGGGAAATAGAAGCTAAACAGGTGCAAACAACCTCCTCCCCCCCGCCCCATTTCATAATGTTCAAATAATATTCAACCTTCCATACAGTGCCCCTTTCCAGACAGCAGCTATGCACGAGCACCGCCACAAGCACACGGCGGAAATGCAGCTGTCTTTCACCGCACTACATGCCTGAAATCACATTGGACACTCGAATGAATCATTAACTTCCATCTGATCTGCGCAGTTTCCGCGATTACTCCAACTCCTGTGCACTCCTGAAAGCATATCACAGTGGTTGAACCATGCTAGTCACACGCCAATTCAAGTTAAGAGGATACCATATAGAACACAAACTGCAATGTGCCTGTCAAACTAATATTAGGCAATTTTTGGGATTATGCAAATGATGGGAGATGTTCAGTGCTGTGCGTGCAATGTAAATACTCACGTTTTATATGCTGCCCTTTTTGCCAGGGTAGTACACCTGTAGCGGTGAGTCTCATGACCTCCGTGGATCCAGCCTTGAAGCTTAACATCACTAAGCCCCAGCCCTTGGTATTGGGTGGTGAGCGGAGGTCTACCGGGGTCCTCACTGAGCAGTGGCAGCACAGTTCCCAGGCATCAGCAGGCTGTGCCACCGCGTGCAGCCATCTGACACAGAGCAGACACCCTCTTGCAATTCACAGCCATGTCATTTTGCATAAGTTGCTGACAGCCACTCTGGCCGCACCAAGGGGAGATGCTAAAACGGTCACTTGATTAGCAGGCGTCCAAAACCAGCGCAACACCTAACAGTACGGCATCAAAACAGGAAGCGGAGAGTCAGTTTCCATCAGGGTGACTGACCTTCACGTGCACGCCTTAATCATATTGGACCCCTTTTCATTATTCTACTCAATCCAATACAAGTGCCCGAGCAGTTTTAATCATAAGTGGGTGTGATCCAATTGCATGACCAAGATTCTACTTTTCTTGAAAGTCAGTTTTATTCGTTGTGCCTTTTCCAATATTACAATGGTACTGGCATCTGCTCGATGTCGGTGATCATGCCAGCTTGGGGCCCCTTTGTCAGAAGTAGAACCCATCACTGTTGGTAACAGTGATAGGCATCACCTTTATGCACCTTCAAATCCGCACTCATCAAATCATGGTTTAATGATGTTTTAACTATTTAGTTAAATCTGTGCGACTTAATTATTTTAAGACGTTTATTCAGTTTTTCTTACAACGTGACTCTGCACAGTCTTAAATAAATTAAAGCAATTGCAAACTCATAAAGGAGCAAGGAGGCCTATCATACAACAGAGAAACGGAAAAGGAAAGGGGACGCTAGACCCGGGAGTGCGGCACGCACGTAGGGTTCAGGTAGAGGGTGGCGGTGAAGGACTATGTTAATGGGTCATTGGCAAGAACACACAATGTTGTACTATTTTATCATCTGATGATTCACTGTGCATCTAAGTCCATGAAGTGGAAACAGATGTGCAGAAAAAAACTTGGACCAACTACAAACCATTCAGAATAACGCCCTCCGCTCAGCATTGAGCATCTCCAAAAGGGAACCCATTTCGGCAGCACGACAACAAGCACACTGACTGCCGGTCCGCCAACGCATCCTGTTCAAGACACTTGCCATCACACATAGATGCATCCACCACACCGCACCGCCTACCTTTGCTAAAGAGTCCTCTTGCCCCCGGCTGCAAGACCCACCAGAATCCCATATGCCAATCTACTGCCGGTTCCACGAATCAAACATGCAAGAGGCGGTGGCGCTAGCTTTCCATTCATTGCCCCTATACACTGGAACTCACTGCCCCACTCCATCAGAAGTGAGCCTTCTCATCTCAACTTCTGCAAGGCTTTCAAAATTAGACTTTTTGTCTAATATTCTGATTCTGTGGTAAAACCACAGCTCTAATGTATCCCCACTGCTCTAAAGATGTAACCAAGCCCTCACAGTTTAATTAGAGAACCTGCCAAGCTTATCTAACCTATGAAGGGCAACTGTACTCAACTTATCTAACCTTACCGAAATATTGTGGGCCAATGTAACCTTTCGCCCACATATGTGCTACAACTAAGACAACTTCCTGTAACAGCGTCTCGATGCCCCTGGGCTGTGTGAGCGCCCTACAAATGCAAATAAATACATAAATAAATACATAAATAAATAAATAAATAAATAAATAAATAAATAAAGTGGTCATGCCTTCCCTGGATTCCATCTTGGATAGCTGATCTTCTTTCTGTGATTCAGAGTTTTATATGAACATATTCAACATTAGGGCACTGTATTTGTTTATGGGCCATTGTTTAGATATATGTATGCTCCTCACTGATGGCTAGAGAAATTTTACAGTGTAGGGACATACATATTTGGTTCAAATTGATGCAAGCAACATCCGAAGTGAGGGAGTGCAAGGGTTTGGGAAGGCAGGTTCCTGCCTTAAGATTTTTAAATTGCTCGGTTGAAAAGGGACTCTTTCACAGCAAATTATTTTTCTAACATTTGGGTTAAATGGCTACAAAATTACAGCAGCACTGAAGCATCACACATAAGAAAATAAAAAAAAATGTCTGGGTCTCCAGCAGTACATATGAACATCTTACAACACACTTCCATGAGGTCTCTCCCCACAATATATGCCAGCATTAAAACTCTGAATCACATGATTCTGCTGTATGAGACGGTCGTGGGCTTGACCCTGTCGGAGGGGTTAGAGGAGCTGGGTGATGGAGGGTCCTCTACTTCCTCTGAGTTAGGGGGCCAACCAGGGCATATTCCAGACCCAATCCTACTCCAGAGGTGGGCTGAGGGAGCTGGGAGGGTCCCAGTACTTGAACTCCCCTATGTTCTTTGATTGTCAAAACAGCTACCACTGTTGATCACCAACTGCAGTGCCCCTGTCAATTCTGTTCTCTTTTGTCTTTCAGGACTACACAAAACCACAATGCAATGCATGGATGAGTCCAACGGACCGCTGGGGAATGCTAATCACCCAGAGGCAGGCTTTGACACTCTGGCACCGGTCAAACACAGAAAGTAACAATATAACCGTGGGTGAGTGCGAGGGGAACGGAGAAACAACACTGAACAATACAAGACCCTCATCTGCATTGTAATTTATGTACATAGAACGTGCTCGTTTATTATCCTATGTACAATTCCTTGTATGTAGCTATGCTTTGTATGTGACTTTGTACAATTTTCATCCATATCTACATTGTAACTTATGTATATAGAACTGGCTCTGTGTATTATCCTGTGCACAATTCCCTGTATGTATATATGCTCTGTATGTAACCTGCACAATTTGCGCCCTGATGCCTTCGGGCCTGATGGTTTGCACGTTACAAATAAACAAATACAAATACAAGACAGACAGAGACTGCTCAAACTACAATAAATAGAAAAGGGCAGGGCTAAGTGAGGTTACCTTGCATTGTAATGCTCCAACTCTGGGTAAATAACAGGTAGAGTCTGGGCCCTATAGTCAGGTGGGATTTGGATCCAATGGGCAGGGGGGAAGAAAGGAGAGAAATAGGAAAGAAAGGGTATAAAAGGCCCAGAGATGCAAGTCCAAGCAAATGTGTTTGGGTGAGGTGGCCTGAAAGATGAGACCGAGGACGGATTGTGGAACAGATTGCTTACAAGTCTGCGGAGGGGTTGGAGAAAGGTGAAGTATTGTGTGCGTAAAAGAGTGCTGCTACTCAGTGACATAAGTGAAGCTGTGGTTAGGAAGGTGTGTTTAAGAGTAATTTCTAGTGGAGAACCGGGCACATGCAGCAATGGGGGTAGAGTGAGAGTGTAGAGGGTGAAGTAGAGTAGAGAGAGGGGAGCGAGGAGTGAGGGAGAATAGAGGGATTAGGGGAAGAGAAAGGTGGAGGAGCTGTAGAGAAGGGATGGTTGGAGGTAGGCTAGAGTAGTTGGTGGAGAAGGGAACTCATAGAGGGGTGTAGTGTGAGAATATCAGAGGGACAGAGGAAGAACGTGGTGGAAGGAAAGAGAGAAGAGGAGAGAGGGCGGAAGAAAGGGGGAGGGAGTGAGAGGACTGGAGGAAGTACGAGGTGAGCCGAGAAGGTGGGTGGGGAGGAGGAGAAGACTGGTATGACAAATCAACTTCTGAGGATGGATATCAGTTTCTAAACCATCAAACAGCCGCACAGTTCTAGTACACCAGAAGGGATTTGAACAGATTGAAAACACAAGCAAATTATAAACCTCCCTGTCCAATTTGGTAAAGTAGACAGAACGACAGGCATAACTACGAAAAGGTTGTGGATCATTGGTTAGTTGCAACAAAGTGTAAATACATGATTACCCAATGGGTAAAAGGGACTGTCCAGTCAAGGTTTTATACACATATCTACTTTATGATTATCAAAACAGACAGTTCAAGAACACTACAAAATACAACCCACCCTGCAAAGGAATGCAGAGGACCAACAGTTTGAAAGAAGGACAAGGGATGCACTCTGCTATTGACAGGAGGGTAGCCAGTATAGTAATTGATTGCAATAGTTCAAGGAAACTTGATTTCAACACAAAGGGAGAAATTGGTCATAAAACATATCTAGGGACCTTCAGAGATGTACCAAGGGGACAGAACCGCAATGTACCTTGTGCTGTAGTCTTGGTGCTCGACATGGTTGAGTGAGTTTCACAGCATTTTTCAGCTTCTGCAATAGAGTTCAAGAAGGGAGACAGCTGCGGGTATCAGGCGACAACCTGTTCGGAAAGCGAGGCAGGAGAGATAGCTGCAGGCTGGCCTGCATGGCAGCTTGGGGCCAGGAATGGTTCTCTCAGTGCTGCTCAGCAGTTCTGAAGCACTGGTTGAGGCATCTCAGATGATGTAAGGCAGACTGTACCTTCAGCCAGGAACCAATGATGAGTTCTTCTTTCACATTCTGGTGACGTATTCAGATTATCTGCCAAAAGACGGCCCTGGCCCACTTTTAAAGCCAAATGGACCACAGGGATTGGTGTAAGCTAAGCCTACCTTAATGAACTAATCCTGGGTCCCCACCAACAATATCCTGTATGCGTGAGGGCATAACCAGAGTGCATTACAACAGAAAAGGTAAAGGGGGTAAAACATGTAATACTAAGTCCTACCCATCTTCCTATCTGTTGTGGATCAAAGGTTCTGGTAAATGGAGCTCTCTGTGGTTCCTGATTGAAGCGGCAGGTCTCCCTTGAAGGTGTGGCAAGACCATACTTTCTGTCTATGTCAAACCACATACTCTTACCTTATGAATGGGGTCTCCCTGTGGGGATGTCTACTGTAAACATGCAGTTCCAGACATGACATTTCCGTGTCAATCGATACTGAAGGCAGGAGCTGGCATCAGGGTGAAACAGTGCATATGAAAGGGTGCTGGGGGTTTCCTGTCTCCTTTGTTATCCTCTGTAGCCAGGACCCATAAGGGCCTGTTTGAAGTAAACTCTGATTAGTATGCAAATGCTGTCACCAGCTACATGGCTATAAAATAGGACCTGGTGGATACATGGAACCGTTGTTAGGTAATTAGGCTGGCCATGACAGGGGGAAGGTTTGGCCCGCCATCTTCTGAGATGACGTGGTGTACCCCCGGCTATCATATCCCCACTAAATATGACAGGGTGGACTGCGCCTCTAGTCTGTGTCCACCCAGAGTACCAAGTCTATGGGTTTGTCATGCGGTGGACACAGGACAATGTGTGCGGTTTAGCCCCACACATTTCTGGAGATTGATCTACCATCATTCAATATCATTTAAACATTTTGGAAAACCCAGGTGAGCGCACACCCATCGTGTGGATGGTCTGGTTCGTCATCAAGGTGAAAGTACCAGTGGAGGCCATCTGTATATCCATGCTGGATTCCTGGCGTGTTCTGGATGTCCGTATCTAATCCCTGTAGGGATATGACCCAACACAAAAGCTTAGGGTTCTCCCCTTGCACAGACATTAACCATCGAAGGACGGTGGTCTTTCTGGATCGTAAAGTGTGACCCAAAGATGTAGGGTTTCAGCTTCTTTATGGCCCAGATGACTGTGGAAGCCTCTTTTGTCAATGACGGCCCAGTTTTTCCCTTTTTGTGTATCACCTGCTAATGAAGGCGACCGTTTGCTCTACCCTGTGAGAGTTCATCTGAGCTAACACTGCTCCAATCCCAAAATCACAGGCAATTGTCTTTTTTATTCATTATTATAGTGTTTTATTTGAACTATTAATTTATGTAGGGCTCCTGGTTACACCCCTGTTCTCACCAGGTAGGTTAACATTCAATAGGACAGAGTGAACAGGGTCATAGAAACCTGAGGCACACACTCCTAACTTAGATACAACAAATTCAACAAATTCCACAGTATTTGCTGGTTATTCAAGAATGTTTACTTTACATCACAGCAGGACGCTCAATATTTATACACAAAAATCAACAAAAGACACAATAGATAAATATCCAAAGTCATTGTCTTGGATCCTGTGGTTAAATGACAAGTACATACCCTGTGGACTTTGAAGGGTCACATGAGTAACCTATTCTAAACAAACAGTACATAGTGCTTAAATGCAACACAAATAGAACCAGTGTGAGGTAGACACAGACTCAAAGTCATATGGTTAACACAGCACTGTTTCAGCCTTATAGTGCTGGGATTGCAGCTGTTCTTGTGTGGGCCTTCATCAGGGCAAGATAAGTGGTTGTGGGAGCTTCCTGCGGGCTCTGTCAAATAAAAGTGACAGAAGTGTATGAGGAGTGTGTGCGGGAATCTAAATTGAAACTATTATTTAGTAAAAATGGGCAACCAATGCATAATTGTGCAGTAAGGGGTCTCCAGGGGAGACTGGTCTGCAAATGCTTACCGTGATATATTGGTACTACGGTGAGTAGTGGAAGACCATCAGGACTATTTCAATAGATCCTTGAAGTGTGGAGGATACTGATACGGTGCAGTGAGTCCAATCTGTTGGAAAGGACCATGGCTGTTATTACAGCTGTACTGTATGTAGCCTCAGTGTACAAAATAAGGACTACTTAGGGTAACTTAGGGTAAACCTGAATTTAAAAGCCCATCTTACCTAATTAGATGAACCTGAACCTAAATGAGTAGATGGGTGATGCAGTGATACGTGCATATCATCAGCATTACTGAGTTTGGTGCATCCACCGGATCACACCTGCAAAAGAACGAGGAGCCCTCCATTAGATGGGTATAATGAGGGCATAATCATGTGTAAAAACGATAGGAACAGGGATGAAAACCCGATCCCTGTAGTAATTAAGTCAAGCCCAAACATGGTCAGTGGGAAAGTGAAGCAGATCTCTTACCTAACACTGGCTAGTAGGACATGTCTGCAGGCCGCTGAAGCCTCTGGCCGACTGTGAGAAAAGTTAGTGTCATTGTCATGGCTTCCGCTATACTTATAGCAGTGGCCATTTTGCAAGATGTTGACGTGGCACCCGCTCGAGCCGTGAGTAGCGGACAAGTAATGAGGACCTGTGGTCCATGGTAAAAAATAAACAATTTACATTGGCACCCAGTTGCAATTAAGCATAATCATGGGGAAAAGAAAATAAAGTATTTGTTGTGGCAGGTTGCCATGTATAAATATAACCTTAAAAACATGCATACAAACATACATCATACACATATACACACATGAATACAATAATAATGAAGATAATTGCTTATAAAACATGTTCCAAGTATTTAAAAGTTATATATTTTATTTTTTCTCAGACCACAATAAAATGGGAGTTTATTCATCCGGAGATAGTTTCTTTAAAACAATCTGCTATACATAAACCACCATAAAATGTATAATTAAATGGTTCATTGAGAATAGGTAGGATCAAAATTGGTCAATGTGTATACAATCTAAATCCGACACTAGCATTTCATAGCCCTTAGTATATGTTGTATACAGGTCAGGGCCCGTTAATAAGTGTCTAGGAGTCTCAATAGCTCCCTTGCATAGCCTACAAAGTAGTTCTTCTCTTGGAATATCATACCAAGCCCCAATATGAGATAAAGTAGGTAGTTGATTAAACCTTAAACCCATGATAAACGACCTTACCTTAGCATTGTGCACATTTTTTTTATATAGGTACAATAGGTATTAACTCAAAAAGATTGTTTGGTGTTTTCAAGGTAACAATTTCTTTACTACCTAGTGACACATTCATTTCTATCCCAGACAGCTGCCTTAGTTTAAATTTCTTTGAATTTAATGGCTTAATTTGCATTTGGAGAGCAGGAATAACCTATCTCGTTAAGAAAAACCCTAATCTCTTTAAGCCAGGGTTGATGAACTTCTTTAAAATCGCCACAACATATTTGGTCAAAGAAATAAGAGAACATAGATCTGTTATTATTATTTTGATGCATCAACATCTTTACATACACATCACAAGTAGCTATCAATTTCCATGTAGTGAGTGAGATAATACCTAGCTCACAAACTATGACTTCCACAGGCACTGACTGAGACAGGCCTGTCTGGATAATTAACTCCTGACCATAGTTTTGCACTTTCAGCATTGGAGCCCTGCACAATCCATCAATTAAATCCTGAAATGATGCTTGACGGGTGGGGGACCAAGTTACCTTCTTTGACATTTGCTTGGAAGTTACTTCATTCAGGGACATGACAATGGTCCCATACCCCTTGATGAATGACCAGTAGTACCAGGTGAGACCAAGAAAGGCTCTCACCTGCGACTGTGTGTTGGGGATGTCCCAATCCTTCACATTCTGCACCTTTGCTT